>NW_027507748.1:489848498-491099748 GCF_037356315.1 Lithobates pipiens
GCACAGGGATGGTGGGTGCCCCTCATAATGACCATAACACAGGGATGGTGGGAGCCCCTCATAATATGCACAGCAGAGGTACAGCCCCAGGAGGAAGTCAGCACAGCACAGGGATGGTGGGAGTCCCTCATAATAAGCAGCCCCAGAAGGAAGTCAAGTATGTGCAAGTATTTTATATGTGTATTACACAACTATATACTGCACACCAAATAGTACACCTATACCAGTCCTTAAGGACCTTTGTGGAACTAGTAGCTAGGGATTAGCAAACTGAACCACACTCAACCCTATATACTGTACTACGCTATACCTTACCAGTCCTTATAAGGACCTTTGTGGAACTAGTAGGTTGTGATTAGCAGACTGTACCCCAGTCCCTATACTGATAAAGGACTGTTGCAGAATAGGGCAGCAGTCAGCAGTAGTGCACCTCAACCCTATATATTGTGGACCTATACTAGTCCTTAAGGATTAGCACACTGTACCTCACTCAACCCTATATACTCTAGTACGCTATACCTTACCAGTCCTTAGAAGGACCTTTGTGCAACTAGTAGGTTGTGATTAGCAGACTGTACCTCACTCAACCCTATATACTGTAGTACACTATACCTTACCAGTCCTTATAAGGACCTTTGTGGAACTAGTAGGTTGTGATTAGCAGACTGCACCTCAGTCCCTATAATGATAAAGGACTGCTGCAGAATAGGGCAGCAGTCAGCAGTAGTGCAGCTCAACCCTATATATTGTGGACCTATACCAGTCCTTAAGGATTAGCACACTGTACCTCACTCAACCCTATATACTCTAGTACGCTATACCTTATCAGTCCTTAGAAGGACCTTTGTGCAACTAGTAGGTTGTGATTAGCAGACTGTACCTCACTCAACCCTATATACTGTAGTACACTATACCTTACCAGTCCTTATAAGGACCTTTGTGGAACTAGTAGGTTGTGATTAGCAGACTGTACCTCAGTCCCTATACTGATAAAAGACTACTGCAGAATAGGGCAGCAGTCAGCAGTAGTGCACCTCAACCCTATATATTGTGGACCTATACCAGTCCTTAAGGATTAGCAGACTGTACCTCACTCAACCCTATATACTCTAGTACGCTATACCTTACCAGTCCTTAGAAGGACCTTTGTGGAACTAGTAGGTTGGGATTAGCAGACTGTACCTCAGTCCCTATACTCATAAAGGACTACTGCAGCAGGAGGGCAGCAGAAGGGCAGCAGTCAAGTATAATATTCTTTCTATATTTGGAAGAAAGAATATTATACGTGTACAACCCTATTACCATACCAGTACTGAAAAGGACCTTTGTGGACCTAATAGTAACAGCTAATGATTAAACTGACTGTCCCTCACTGCTACACACAGCTTCCTGTCTGTCCCTATTTAAACTGACAAAACAAAGGCTGCTGCAACAATAACTTGAATAGCACTCAAAACTATATCCTGTACTACTACACCATACCAGTCCTGAAAAGGACCTTTGTGGGCCTAATAGTAACAGCTAATGATTAAACTGACTGTCCCTCTCTGCAACACACAGCGTCTTGTCTGTACCTATCTGCACTGAGAAAAGACAATCTGCTGCAACAATGACTTGAATAGCAGTGCCTCAAACCTATATCCTGAACTACACCTATACCATACCAGTCCTTAAAAGAACTTTTGTGGACCTAATAGCTAGCGATTTGGGTCACTGCAGTCTCTCCCTGCTCCACACAGCAACCTCTCCCTATAGTGACAGTAGAAAGAATGTGAAATGGCCGCCAGATCGGGTCTATTTATAAGTTAGGGGGAATGTCCAAGTGTCCATGTGCTGTAATGTCTCAATTGGCTATCCTGTACCACATGATCATCATAGGTCAAAGTTCTTTTACACAGTAAACACCTAAGTCCGCCGGGCGAACAGCGGCAATAGTCCGCCGATCGGGCGGACCGCAAACAGCCGAAATTCGCAGCGAACCGATCGCCGGGTGAACCGTTCGGCCATCCCTATTTAAGAATATTCTGTTTTACTAAGTGCATTATTTGTTTATTAGTTACGAATGACAATCTTTGGGATGTCCAGTGCCAGAAGCTGGGTGTGGAGGTGAGGTATCATGTATAGAAGGTAAGTGAGAAGCACAAGGAAAGTTGAGAAAAATAGACAAGAAAAGGGAGAAAAAAGAGAGAGGGTAAAGGGAAAGGAAGGATTAAGGTGGGAAGGGTAAAATAAAGAAATATAGAAGGGATTTCAATCCTGAGGAGAGTTTTCGAAAATCTACTGGTACATAGTGTATACTCCAAGGTTCACAAATTGAGTGTAATTTAGACAGCTAGTTGTTTAAGATGGCAACCTTTTTTTTTAAAGGTCATACAAACATCGATACAAGATTTGAATTCCTCAAAAGGAATGGCTTACTTATTCCATGACCTGAAGATCATTTGCTTCACAGTGTTAAAGACATAGGGGAGTAAATAAAACAACATTTTGGTGCAGTCTTTCACTTTTTTATTCAAAGTGGTTTCCACTAGGTTTTTCTGGATGGGTCTATATAAAAAGGTGTAGGCCAGTTGGTAAGTACGGGACCAGAAGAAGCTTACCTTTTGGACAATTCCATTAGATGTGTCTAAACTCTGCACTGCAACCCACAAAGCACGGGGCACAGTAGCTACTTGTTTAGCAGCAGGCCGGGAAGCCCGCCACTGCATCATTAACAACCAATGACTCAGCAATGTAAACAAAACAATACCAGCAATAGAAAATTCAGAAGAAAAAAAAATCAGCGTAGGGTCCCCTCCCAATCCGTACCAGGCCCTTAGGGTCTAGCATAGAATCTAAGGGGAACCCCACGCCAAAATGTAAAAAAAATAAATACAAATGGCATGGGGTTCTAATTGCATCACAAAGATATGCAATTAGAAAAGATCATTATATAAATGCTGTGAGAATTAAAGTGAAATGATATTCCTAAACAAATGCTCCAGCACATTTTTCCTTGCAAACAATTTTTTTTTTTTATGGTAAAGTTTCCCATCATGATATTATTTCCGGTTGGGTTTTTTCCAGCGCATGTTCTCTATTCTTGCTGACAGTTCATCATTGCATGATTTTCTTATACGTTTTAGAGCATATCTTTGAAAAGCATTCTGATCAATATTACCAATGACATTGGTAGGGCAAAGTAAGCAGTTCTGGTATTCGTGCATTTTAAAAATGTAGATGCTTTTAGAAATGGCCATCAGTTTTGATTATGTAAAAATGTAAATAATGTAAAAATCACATCACTAGTGTAAGTTCTTATTAGGCATGAACACAAAAAACATTTTTTTACAGCAACAGAATTATAGAAAGATAGAGCATTTTTACAAAAACTAGTTGATAAAAAGAGGGGAGACAAAAATATGTAAAGAAAAAAAATACTGCAAATAATCCTGTGAGTGTTTGGATTACTGTAAGCACATTAAAGTGACCTGTGCAGCGGAGGCTGAGCCCAAAGAAGGCAACCTCAGGGCAAAAGACTAATCACCAGGATTGCCTGTAGACTCTTCTCATCTGACTATTTCATGTTCTACAGTGTGTTTCTGCAGGGAGGCACATGTCTTGGTAGAGAGCAGAACTTTGCTTTCTCACTTCCTCATTGCAGAGTTGCCCCCATCTAGAATGGAAGGGTAGCATTGAAGAATCAGAAGAATAGGTGCAGGAAGCACAACACCACAGAATTGTTGAAGCAGAAGCATAGAAAGGATTTTACTGTAGATCCTCCAGTACAGCTTTCTATTCTACAGCAACATCATCAAACCATGTTCTAAATCTCATGTAGTAGAAGCAGAAGTACCTTTGATGATCCCATCCTGCAGCAGCTAAAAGGCTTTTGCCATGGGCACATAACAGGAAGACCATTACTAATTTTCAGCATGAATTCAAGACAAAATTTTAATTATTTAGTACTGCTTAGACACAATAAACATTAAAAGAGAAGTAAATGATTTTTTTTGTTAGAATCATACTTACCTCAGTGGATGCAGCATCGTTCTGATGCTGCATTTGCCCCGGCCCCTCGGCACTGAGAACCGAGCAATTAAACATTTTCAGAGCTCCCTGAGCAGAGAGCTGCAGACTGTCAGTCACAGCTCTCTTGTCTTCTCCCTCCTTGCTCATTGGAGCGCTGGGCTATGGAGGGGCAGCCAGATCTGGCTCTCAGAGGCTAGCTGAGAGGCTGAGATAGGTGTAAGTCCAGGCACCTGGCGGATCCAGACTTTGTTGGGATGACACAGTGCCTGGACTGACATCCATGATGTCAACAGAGAGCAGACTTCAGCCCACCGTCTGCTGATAATGGTGCACAGGAGTGCAAAACAAACTGCACGCCTGTGATCCATTGGAGAAGTACAGCCAAACGAGATTAACTGGCTGGGCTGGACTGGTTGGACTTCTTTAACATTCTATTCATCTTCCCCATGATCTAGGAAATCTTCAGTTCAGGATTAGAGATGAGCTTTGAGTTCGAATCGAACATAGCCTGTTCGCCTGTTCGCTGAACAGCGAACAATTTGGGGTGTTTGCGGCAAATTCGAAAAGCCGCGGAACACCCTGTAAAAGTCTATGGGAGAAATCTAAAGTGCTCATTTTAAAGGCTTATATGCAAGTTATTGCCATAAAAAGGGTTTGGGGACCTGGGTCCTGCCCCAGGGGATATGTATCAATGCAAAAAAAACTTTTAAAAGGGGAGCAGTGATTTCAATAATGCTTAAAGTGAAACAATAAAAGTGTAATATTTCTTTAAATTTCGTACCTGGGGGGTTTGTATAGTATGCCTGTAAAGGGGCGCATGCTTCCCGTGCTTAGAACTGTCCCTCCACAATGTGTAATTTCTGCAGGAAAAAAAGTCATTTAAAAGCACTTGTGGCTATAATGAATTGTCAGCTCCTCGTAATACAGAGAACCGTCACCATCAGGAGAGATCACCCATCGCTGGACCCCGGAGAAGAGATCAGGCATCGCTGGACCCCGGAGAAGAGATCAGCCATCGCCGGATAGAAAGAGTGGATTACCACCGCTGGAATCTTTTTTTATTTTTTTTTTTATTTTTAATAAAGGACTTTTGCTGATGGTGTGTGTGTGTTTTTTAACAATTTTTTACACTTTCTTTGTGAAATGGTAGGGGTACTTTTGTACCCCCTTACCATTTCAAACAGGGGGGCTGGGATCTGGGGGTCCCCTTGTTAAAGGGGCTTCCAGATTCCTATAAGCCCCCCGCCTGCAGACCCCCACAACCACCGACCAGGGTTGTGGGGATGAGGCCCTTGTCCCCATCAACATGGGGACATGGTGCTTTGAGGGGTCACAGGCCCTCAAAGCATCCTCCCAATGTTGAGGGCATATGGCCTGGTACGGTTCAGGAGGGGGGTAGGCCGCTCTCTTGTCCCCCCTCTTTTCCTGCAGCCTGCCAGGTTGCGTGCTCGGATAAAAGGTCTGGTATGGATATTTGGGGGAACCCCATGTCATTTTTTTTATTTGACGCGGGGTTTCCCTTAATATCCATACGAGACCTGAAGGGCCTGGTAATTGAATTTGGGGGGAACCCCACGCTTTTTTTTTATCAATGACTGTTCTCTGTATTACGGGGAGCCGGCAATTCATTATAGCCGCGAGTGCTTTTAAATGACTTTTTTTTCCTGCAGAAATGTCACTTTGTGCAGGGACAGTTCTAAACAGGCATACTATACACACCCCCCAGGTGCAAAATTTAAAGGAATATTACACTTTTATTGTTTCACTTTAATCATTATTAAAATCACTGCTCCTGAAAAAACTGCAGTTTTTAAACTTTGTTTTTGCATTGATTCATGTCCCCTGGGGCAGGACCCAGGCCCCTCAAACACTTTTTAGGACAATAACTTGAATATAAGCCTTTGAAATTAGCACTTTTGATTTTTAACAGTCGAGTCCCATAGACTTTAATAGGATTCTAAAGTTCACACAAAGTTTAGGTCTGTTTGCAGGTTCTGGTGCGAACCAAACCGGGGGGTGTTCGGCTCATCCTTATTCAGCATATTGAAGAATAAAAATATAAATAGCAGTTAATATAAAATATCATTCTTCACTTAAAGGCCATGCCTCTTATTTCATGCAGCAGAACTTTTGATTAGAGTAGTGTTCAAGGGGGCTTGTTGGATAGCTGGTTGTGTTATGCCCTGGCCTGTACACATGGTCAGACTTTCCAACGACAAAATCTGTCAGATTTTTTCCAATGGATTTTAGCCCAAACTTGTCTAGCATACACATGGTCGCACAAAGTTGTCAGAAAATCTGATTGTTCTGAATGCAGTGATGTAGAACATGTACAATGGGACTATAAACGGGCTAGTAGCCAATAGCTTTCGTCTTGTAATTTATTCTGAGCATGCGTGGCACTTTGTCCATCGGAATTGTCTTCACACGATCGGAATTTAAATGATCAGATTTTGTTGTCGGAAAAACTTGTCTAGCATACACATGGTCGCACAAAGTTGTCGGAAAATCTGATCGTTCTGAGCGCGGTGATGTAGAACAGGTACAACAGGACTATAAACGGGCCAGTAGCCAATAGCTTTCGTCTCGTAATTTATTCTGAGCATGTGTGGCACTTTGTCCATCGGAATTGTCTACAGATGATCGGAATTTAAACGATGATATTTTGTTGTCAGAAAATTTTAGATCCAGCTCTCAAACTTTGTGTGTCGGAAATTCTGATAGAAAAAACCCGATGGAGCCCACACACGATCAGATTTTCCGACAACACGATCTGATCGCACATTTTCCGTCGGAAAGTCTGACCGCGTGTACAGGCCATTAGAGAGTATCAGTCTGACTCTCTGGTGCTGTCAGCGCTGGTGTTTTTAATCCTTGCTGAAACAATTATTAGTTAAAATGATAGTAAAAAACAACATATTTAATTACTGTATACACAGGCTAACTGCATAACATCATTAAATTAAAGAGGTTTAATAGGACTTTAAAACAATCCAATCAAAAATGTAAAATAGCTTTACA
Organism: Lithobates pipiens; assembly: GCF_037356315.1. Lineage (NCBI taxonomy): Eukaryota > Metazoa > Chordata > Amphibia > Anura > Ranidae > Lithobates > Lithobates pipiens. Next base: position 489,855,531 of record NW_027507748.1, read on the forward strand.
TAACTACAGACTTCCTATGTTTGTTTCACCTTTAGGGTGATGTCACAGAGGGTTTTTTCATGTCATTGATTTTGTTAAGTTATAATTCCCCACTACAAAAATATTTAGGACAAAGCAAATAGGAAACATCCTGACCATGTCACAAACACAGCTTAAAGAAAATCCTTTTGTCTGACAGGATAATAAGCATGAAATTACTAACAGAAAAAAGCCCTTATGGGATACCTCCCTTAGGTCTAATCTACTTGGATAGTTTTTATATAGCACAGTCATGCTACTAAAATACGCTTTCATCAATCAGCAATTCATACTACAGTTGTAAATGCATGGGACAAACAACCTTCTAAAATTGATGCTACATGATTAGCATTTGGTAGCAATAAAATGGCCAAAATCAAAGTATTGTAGAGCTTAATTTTCATTGAATCTCTAATAAGTTCTAATGTGTACCTTACACTAAGGAGCAGTTTGTATCATGAGTGAGATATCCAGCACTTTAATTAAAGTGTTACTAAACCCACAACTGTAAAATCAGTGTGTATATGCAGTAAAGCATGCTTGTTATACTCACTGTGGAACCTAAGAGGTTAATCCTCTGCATTGTGTAAAAAAGCTGTCCAAATCTCCTCTGATCTTCACCTTCTTCCAGTGTCTCCAACTCATCTCAGGATATTATAGAGGGAAGGGGGCAAGCTGCACATGCTCAGTTTGTTGTATATTGCTACAGAGTTTTTTTTTTTTTTCTTGGGAGAGTGCAGGTGATCAGCACATGGCCAATCAGCACTGTCCAGACAGAGGGTCAGGGGTCCTGCAGTCTTATAGGACAGTGAGAGCAGAATTAAAACTTCTCCTACAAGCTTTAACCAGACACCAATAGAGGTCACAGGATTGCTCTAACTGCTGATGAGAAAATGTATTTAGCAGTTTATATTTACTAAAACTAGCAGTCCCATGCTCTGTGTACTGTGGGGACCAGATATAGGGAGTGCAAATTCCTGGGTTTAGTAATACTTTAACACTGTAATTTGGGGTAATTTAGGAATCATAACTGAGATCCAAAAATTACAATGAGGCTAAGACATTAAGATGATTTTAAAATTATTTTTTTATCAAAAATCTTGTTTTAAAAAATATGTACCTTCTCAAGGCAGAAAAAACTAAAGCAATTAAGTAAAACTGATAATAAAGCCTTTTTTCCTTTTCCTTTTTATTGCATTCTTTATTTTAAGGTTTATAGACCTGATATGGTACAACAATGATACAGCATGGTACAGTACATTTTGTTACATGTACAGTGACTATTCCATAAGGTAGTACAACAACTACTCCGTTCATATTAATATATGGTATCGTCCAGCATTGTGTAATAAAAAAAAAAATGAAAATTTGAAGACATAAAAGACAATACCATTGTATTCCAACCCTAGTTAGGAGTTGAACGATGCTTGGTGGGTGGAGATACCTTATTTAAGGAGTTATTTTCTTAAACATGGAAAAAACACTGTTGCACTTTTGGTAAAATATAGGATTTCCACATCTCTGGCATACACATGATCCCATACATTAATGTATCCCAACCCATACGGATACATGCAGAGCATACCAGGTTCATTTTGTGACTACAGCATTCGTGTATGCTTTGATGGGAATCATATTCATAGTTTCATAGTTAGTAAGGTTGAATAAAGACACCAGTCCATCTAGTTCAACCTGAGTGAGTGTCTACAATTGTCCCTATCCCTGTACATTGCACACTTACATTGGTCCCTACCCTCAAGGAGCCCACAATCCAAGGTCCCCATTCATATACTAGGGCCAATTTTGGACAGAAGCCAATTGACCTACCTGCATGTCTTTGGATTGTGATATTGTGATAAGGGACAAAGAATGCCTGTTTATTTGGACTATTGTATGATTCTATATCCAAAAAGTTTGAACAGAAAAAGATAGGCAGCATGTCAGCAGGTGATAAACTGCATCTCCAGCATGTTTTCACGGGAAGCAAAGGGTAAATGGTGTGTAGTGTGGTCGATGTGCGATACCAGCATGTAATTTTTTTATTTATGTTTTTATTTATTTTTTAGCTGATATATATATATATATATATATATATATATATATATATATATATATATTTTCATAAAGATTTTATTGAAGGTAAACAGAATTGAGCAAATACAAGGTATTACAGAAACAGTGAGGAAAACATGACATAGACTTTATAATGAGTTCCATGAAGGTTTCATACTTGTCAGCTTGCCACTTTATAATTGTTACTGATATCCTAATATTCTATTGCAGTTTGAAAACTTGTAAGATACAAACAACATTATTCAAGTGAAAGGGTGATTTAGATGTCTCTTCCTCGATGCTCTAATAAGCATAGTGGGGTTTGAGAGGTCTTCAAGGGTAATAGAATAGTTTGTAGGTGAGGAAAGAGAGCATTCAAAGTGAGTCAACATATGGGTGAAGGTAGATGTAGCAGATAGGGATTTGAGAAAATGTGTTACCTGTAGATTTGTAGGTTTTCTTGTAGGATCCTTAAAGGGATGACATTGGGGTCATGCAATATCTGAGATGTTGTGAGCAAGGCTGATCCTCTGAAGAAGTGAGTGGAAGAATATTTTCTATTGTTTCACAATGTTTGAAATGCATTGTGTTCTAGACCATGTGAGGATTTGGGATACTCTAAGTTAGGGAAAAGGGGGCAGAAGGAGAGATGCTGTAGGATTTTAATGCCAGTGTGCATATATGCCAATATGCTGATATTTAGAAAGGGTCAAAATTTACTCTGAACTGGGCTATAGGAGATGAATATAATGATCCTATCCAGGAAAATATGTTGGGGACTCCAGGGGGAGATAGATGAAATTCCAGTCAACCCTATTGAAGGTCTTTTCAGTGTCAGCAGAGATTATAAACAATTGTTCAACCTACAATAGGTCTGAGTGTATATTATAATTTGCTTGAATGGTACCACCCTGAGTGTTCCCGGTGAACATGAATACCACTTGGTCAAAATAAACTATTTGCTAAAGGTGAGGAATCAAACATAGGACACAAGGATTTTGCGAAACTGATGAATATTCAGGAGAAAGATTGATTAAGTATTCTTGGTTGTGTTCCAGGTGGGCCTCCAATTGGGGGCCCAGCAGTCAGGAGAATGCTTACTCCCTTAAACGCCTCGTCTAAATGAAATGTGAAATATCTATTTTTCCTCAGTGGTACTTACTGGTTGAAAAATACATTTCCTGAGTGACAGCCACCTTTGTTTTTTGTTGGCAGAGGTCAGTCAGCATCATCCTAATTTTTTATGGAGTGTCTAGATTGACCAACATGGTGGGTATGCCCAGCGTGGTGGGAGAGATAGGAAAGAAAAAGTTTCAAAAGAGGTGTCATAATGAAAGGGTAGTAGTGGGCATAGTGAGCATAAATGATCATCAGTCCTGTCTTCCATGGGGAAGATAAGGGATGCTGGGTTTTGAAGAGGGGTAAAGAAGGGGTGGGCAGAGTATAGGAGAGACTGGTATAGGGTAAAATACTCTCTAACAAGGAGCAAGAGTAGGGATGAGCTTGGTGTTCGACTCGAACGCATGTTCGACTCAAACACGGGCCGTTCGCCTGTTTGACGAAATCAGAACTTTGTGGGCCATTCACACCATATTTGTGTGTCGCGAACGGCCCACAATGCACTACGCCATCACAGTGCATTGATGGCTCATGATTGGCCAAGCATGCACTGTGACCCCGCATGCTTGGCCAATCACAGCACCAGCAGCGAGGAGAGCCATAATTGGCCACGGGCAGGATGCCTGTGGCCAATTATAGCTCAGGAGGTTTAGTACACCCCCCACACTATGTAAGGCCGCCAGCACGGCGGCCTTGTATAGTGTGTTGGCGTGCAGGGAAAGAGCAGGATAGGCAGGGACAGTGTCTTTTTGCCTGGGTGTTGTGTGCCTCCTGCACAGTATACACCTGAAGCTACCCCTTATTGCTGGTGTTGTTCTGTTTTGGTAACACAGGCATCTGCAGCAGTTAGAGTGGATGTTGTGTGCCTCATGCACAGTATACACCTGAAGCTACCCCGTATTGCTGGAGTTGTTCTGTTTCTGTAACAGGCATCTGCAGCATTTACAGTGGGTGTAGTGTGCCTCCTGCACAGTATACACCTGAAGCTACCCCAATTGTTGGTGTTCTTCAGATCCTATACCACAGGCAGGCAGCAGCAGGAATTACAGTCGGTGCACTGTGTCAGCTGCACAGTGTGCACATAAAGCTACCCCAATTGCTGGTTTTCCCATCTCCCTGCAGGCCATTACTATGTCTGGAAGGCCAACAAAGGAGAGGCAGACAGCCACAAGCCAATAAAAGAGGGCAAGCAGGCTCTGTGTCTAGAGACAACAGTGCTGGTCGTGGATGCGGTGCATTGTCATCAGCACGTGGCCATGGGACACGCTTGTCCTTATTTTTGGCAGCTGGACATTTTGAGCCGCATCATGCCAAAGACTTGGTAGAGTGGATGACCAAGCCCTCCTCATCCTCTTCACCCACTCTCACTCAGGCTCAGGGTACTAGCAAAGCAGCTACCAACGCATCCTCTTCCCTCATCTCAATGTCATCAGTCAATCCTTCCCTAGACCCACCATGTCATCCTGAGGAGTCCCTCAAACTGTTTAAGCACAGTGTTAGGTACATTCTCTAGTAGGATGTCCAGCGTTTTGAAGGCTCTGATGGTGATACCCAGCTAGAGGAAGGCAGTTGCCTGAATGCAGAGAGAGGGGATGCTCAAGAAGGACAGCAATCTGGCAGTCATGTTCCACCAGCTGCAGCATACTGCCAGGTTTTCTCCAGTGATGAAGAGGGAGGAGGTGATGAGGTCACTGACTCCACATGGGTGCTTGATAGGAGAGAGGAGGAGGCACATCCCCAATGAGGCAGGATGCCCTCCAGGGGCCAGCTTAAGGGCAGCACACTGACTGAATAACACCACAGAGCTCTGCCTGTGCCGGGCGCTGCCTCTGCACGTTATTCCAAAAGTTCTTTGGTGTGGACCTTTTTTGAGAAGAGTGCATCAGATTGTACCGCTGCCTTGCAGAAAGGTCTGTGCAATGCGTTCCCAGAGACTGGGAGGTTACAAACTCCTGGTCCTGGACAACGTGTTGCTGAGGCTTTGGTCAGTCATAGAAGGAGCGGTGGAGAAGGTGGCCATCTGACAGATGCGTTCAGACAATTTTTTAGTCCACAGCCCAAAGGTATGATCGGTCTAGCAACCATTGCCAGGGTCTGATTTACATGGTAGAGGAATACCTAGGGGCAAGGTCAGACTTGGACACCTTTCCCACCGAAAATCCTCTGGCTTTCTGGGTCTTGAGGATGGATCATTGGCCAGAGCTTGCACAGTATACAATTGAGCTACTGGCCTGTTTTGCATCCAGCGTTCTTTAGGAACCGATCACAGGGTGCGCCTGTCCACCGACACGGTTGATTGACTGACCTTCATAAAGATGAATCAGTCTTGGATCACCACCAGCCACCAAGCACCTGAAGCTGATGTAATCGAATATTTTTTTTTGAAATGTCACATCCCTTCAAGACTGACTATGCTGAGTGACTGTCCTGTTTTGTTGACTGACTATCCTCCTCAATGATCCTGCTGATAGCTTGGAAAACATTTTTGGTTCTGTTTGACGCCACCGGTGGCTAAGGCCCACTTTTTCAGCCCCTGTTTAACAGGGGTGTGTAATTACAATTTGTGATGCAATGCTTTGCGGCAGGGCTCATTCTTGCACTCCAACTAGAGTATCTGTGAGAGGTTGCAGTGTCGTGGCACCAACACCAGTGCCTAAGGCCCAATTTTTCAGCCCCTGTTTAACAGGGGCATGTAATTACAATTTTTGATACAATGCTTTGCAGCAGGGCTCATTCCTGCACTCCGACTAGAGTATCTTGGAGAAGTTGCAGTGTCGTGCCACCAGCACCAGTGCCTAAGGCCCAGTATTTCAGCCCCTGTTTAACAGGGGCGTGTAGTTACAATTTTTGATCCAATGCTTTGCAGCAGGGCTCATTCCTACTCTCCAACTAGAGTTTCTGTGAGGTGTTGCAGTGTTGTGGCACCAGTGCCTAAGGCCCAATATTTCAGCACCTGTTTAACAGGTGCATGTAATTACAATTCTTGATATAATATTTCAAAGCAGGGCCTATTCCTGCTTCCACCGAGAGTAACTGTGAGGACTTACAGTGTTGTGGCCCCAGCACCACCACCACAACCACCAAAGGCCCAATTTTTCTACCACTGTTCAACAATGGCATGTAATTACAATTATTGATATAATAGTTCACAGCAGGGTGCTCCAGCGCCCACCAAGAGTCACTTTGAGGGCTTACAGTGTTAACTTGTGGCACCACCAACACCTTAGGGCCACATTTCTGCAGAGCATATAGGGCAGGCCCCTACTTTCAAGCATCCAATTTACAAATGTCTCCTACTTGCAAACGGAAGGAGACAAGAGGAAGTGAGATGAAAAAATATGGACGGCCAAAAATATTATACAGGGATGATAACCCTTCCCTATGTTTTCCAAAAAGCTTAAAAATAGATTTTTTGACTGGAGCTACACTTTAAAAATGTACCAGTTCAAAATTGCAAACAGATTCTACTTAACACAACAAACCTACATAGTCCCTGTCTTGTTTGCACCGCCTGTATACTGCTGTTTTAAGTATATAGGGCCTGGGGGCCCCACGCCTTTACTTTTTAAATTTGGGTTACCCTTAATATTCATACAAGACCCAAAGTGGCTGGTAATGGGCAGGGGGGCTACCCATGCCATTTTTCTCAATGATTTTCATCCGTATTACTGGAACCAGTCATTACATTAAAACCGCAAGCAGTTTTAAATGCCTTTTTTTCCGTTAAATGTCATTTTGTACAGGGACTGTTCTAAACACTCGAAACACGTGTCACTTCACAGGCATACCATAGACACCCCCCAGGCACAATGTTTAAAGGAATATTTCACTTTTTTTCACTTTAATCATCATTAAAATCAGTGCTCTCGAAAAAACAGCCATTTAAAAAAAAAAATTGCATTGATCCATGTCCCCTGGGGCAGGACAATATCAGCCTTTAAAATTAGCACTTTTGATTCCGAACGTTCGAGTCCTATAGACTTTAATAGGGTTCTAAATTTTGTACAAATTTTAGGTCCATTCGAAGGTTCTGGTTTGAACCGAACCGGGGGGGGGGGGGGTGTTCAGCTCATCCCTAAGCAAGAGTTATTGCAAGAGGTTGGAGAGAACAAATAGAGCAAGTTAGTTCCACTTTTAAATAATAAAGTTGGGTGAGCGTGTACTTAGTATAACAGGTATCTGAATAGGTGGCAGAGTATGGTGATATGGAGCTCCAAATGCACTTTGAAGAAAATGTGCAATGGTGGAAATAAAAGGTCAATGGTTTAAGTAGAGGTCACCTTATGATTAGAGATCTGGAGTGTAAATTGACTAGTATATTTGTGGGCTAGAAGATTCAGAAAGATATATGATACCCATATGCTATATGAAGACTCTGGCACCCTAAGATTGAAGATGATTTGCTGCTTAGGAGCTCCCATTACACACTGCTTACTCAGACATGTTTTGGACATACCCTAATGAAGTCATGGCGAACCTTGGCACCCCAGATGTTTTGGAACTACATTTCCCATGATGCTCAACTAAACTGGAGCGTGCATGAGCATCATGGGAAATGCAGTTCCAAAACATCTGGGGTGCCAAGGTTCGTCATCACTGCCCTAATATATTGTTATGTAAATATTTGTAGGGCCCTATGTTTATATTTTCATTAAATTGTATTTAGATGTTTCCGTGCCTCAAGAAATGAGGCCGTTAGTACATTAGGTTTTTCAGATATATAGCAGTTTGTATACTCTATAACTTTCCTACAGACTAAATTATATACACTGATTTTGGTTACTTTCACCAAAAAAATGTAGCAGTCTACATTATGGCCTACATTTTTTTAAGAAAAATGATTTATTAGCAAAATTTTATAACAGAAACAACAAATTGCTCTTTTTTTGTTTGTTTTACAAGAAAAATAAAAACTGTGGTGAAAAAATACCACAGAAAGTAGGCTCTATTTGTTTGAAAAAATGATAAAAATGTCATATGGAAATAGTGTTGCATGGCCACGCGATTGTCATTCGAAGTGTTACAGCGCTGAAAGCTGAAAACTGGCCTAGGCAGGAAGAGGGTAAAAGCATGCGGGAGATATGGGGGAACTAGAGGTCTCCACACATGACACAGGTGGACAACACTAATGAGAGGCACTAATGAGGGAGTGGGGTGCAAAAGGATTTGGTCAGAATACATACAATAGGCAAAGAAGATATTAGGGGGGCACACCCTAAAAGATGCATTAAAGATGGTACAGCCATAAGACCATACAACAGAACAAAATATTACAGCGTACACATGCAAAAAAGACATTTACCTCCAGCAAGGCTTATTTAAAACACCTAGACATTTTCAAAAAACATTTTCAAAATATATGGGGATTTGGTCACACCATATTGCTATTTGGTGCTTAAGCCCACTTACTGCGACAAAGTACTCCATAATTAGTGAGTCCTACACTATCCATGGACTATGAGATCCTGCTTCTCTGAACCATGGGAGCTATACTCCTCTATATTGGAGAACTAGAGGTCTCCACACATGACACAAGTGGACACTAATGAGAGGTACTAATGAGGGAGGGGGTCCAAAAGTATTTGGTCAGAATCCATACAATAGACAAAGAAGATATTTGGGGGTATACCCTAAGCCCTTGTACACATGGTCGGAAATTCTGACCACAAAATCTGTTGGATTTTTTCTGACGGATTTTGTCTGAAACTGGTGTTGCATACACATGGTCGGACAAAGTTGTCGAAAAATCTGATTGCTCAGAACGTGATGACGTTCGGTCATTACGACGGGACTACGTTCAGGCTAGTAGCCAATAGCTTTGGTCTCGTAATTCGATCTGAGCATGCATGTCCGATCGGAATTCTCTACAAACGATCCAACCAAGTCCGATCGGATCATGTTGTTGGAAAATTTTATATCCAGCTCTCAAACTTGATTGGTCGGACATTCCGAAGGAAAAAGTCCAATGTAGCGCACACACGGTCGGATTATCCAACAACATGGTCTGATCGGACCTTTTCCGTCGGAATTTCCGACCGTGTGTACAGGGGCTAAAAGATACATTAACCACTTCCCGCCTGGCGCACGCCGATGTACGTAGGCAGAATGACACGGACAGGCAAATAGGCGTACAGGTACGTCCCTTTAAATTTGCCGCCGTGCCATCGCCCGCCGGTCGGGACCTCTGTGAGTCTGATCGCAGGTCCTCAATCGCTGCAACAATACCCATGATCGTCTCATGGGGAGGAAGAACGGGGAGATGCTAAAGTAAACAAGCATCTCCCTATCTGCCTAGCAACAGTGACACTGATCTCTGCTCTCTGTGATTGGAGCAGAGATCAGTGATGTTTAAAACACAGCCACGCCCCCCACAGTTAGCAACACACCCCTAGGACACACTTAAATCCTACACTGCCACCTAGTGGTTAACCCCTTCGCTGCCAGTGTCAGTTACACAGGAATCAATGCATTTGTATAGCACTAATTGCTGTATAAATGACATTGGTCCAAAAAATGTGTCAAAAATGTCCGCTGTGTCCGCCATAATGTCGCAGTCCCAATAAAAATCGCTGATCGCCGCCATTACTAGTAAAAAAAAATATTAATAAAAATGCCATAAAACTATCCCCTATTTTGTAAACGCTCTAACTTTTGCGCAAACCAATCAATAGTCGCTTATTGCAATTTTTTTACCAAAAATATGTAGAAGAATACATACTGGCCTGAACTGAGGAAAAAGATTTTTTATACATTTTTGGGGGATATTTATTATAGCAAAAAGTTAAAAATAATGCGTTTTTCAAAAAACTATTAGATAAGCACCTGAACGACCAAAACATACAGGGACATATCATGTAATACTGACTAATAATCACACAGATAGGATGGACTTGTGTCTTTTTTCAACCTCACCTACTATGTAACTATGTAACTATGTAACATATCAACCAAGCCGTCCTCTCGACTCTTCCCAAGACCTCCTGCTCTCTAGCTTCCCTGTGTCCTCCTTTCATTCTCACTTCCAGGACTTCTCCAGAGCCTCTCCCATCCTCTGGAAAGCTCTACCGCAATTTATCCAGCTATCTCCTACTCTGTCCATCTTTAGGTGATCCCTGAAAACTCATATCTTAAGGAAATCCTACCCCACTTCCACTTAATGACCTGCACTTTTAATCCTTTCATCTTCTCATCCCTCATAGTTGTTACTTTTTGTACCACTTGCCTCACTACACTCCCAATATAAACACTACATGCAAGTGTTGTGTTTCCATTCACTTCTACAGTGTGCTTCTATGGAGCCATTGAACTGGTCATTTCAGCTCAGGGCTCAATGCAGAATACTGGCTGTAACAGACAGCCAGAAGTTCCAATGCCAGTGCTGGCAAGGGCCCACAGGAACCACTGAGACTGGTGGCCATTTATAAAATGGAGCTGGGACATATAGAAACTTTTCCAGAGCCATTTTTATTAAATTAAATAAAAATTACAATTATGCTGGGGAATCAATGGAATAAAATAGTGACCCTTTAAGATGCTCTATTTGAAAAAGTCAAATTAATTTGTGTCTAGTACAGTTTCTATTAATCTACTAGCATCTGATGTTGTCTAGATGAGTTGTTTTCTATTCTCCAATCTCCATTATGTTTTTGCCTCATTCACCCTCTAAAAATCTGTCAGTTGTCTGCTGAACTCTACAGGTGATATTTGACATGCTAAATGTGAGATTTTGTTGTCCTTTTATCTAATGTGCATGTCACTCAGAAGCCTGTAATCATTACCGATTATGATGACGACTGAGTAAATATTTCTGCAAATTTTGTTGTTCCAACCACACCTAGCAGGAATAATGATAGTGTTAAGGTTCAGTATTTATGCTTCTGCCTAAGGGTGGATCAAAAATTTTGAAAATCTTCAGTAATGGTTGCATAAACCTTTGCAGTGTAAGGATAATCTAATATTTATTTCCATTGCCACATAAATGTATTTTAATCATAAAAAATGTACGAACAATCACTTATATTCATATCAAAAGTATTACAAGTAAAATGGTTGCCTTGTATTAAATTTTGAAGGAGAGATTGACATTTTTAACAAAATCTGATAAATGTAAGCAAAGGCAATTATAGACATAGGGTGAATTTACTACAACTGGCACACACAGAATCTGGTACAGCTGTGCATAGTAACCAATCTGCTTCTAACTTCAGCTTGTTCAGTTAAGCTTTGACAATAAAACCTAGATGTTGATTGGTTACTACACTGAGCAAAATTATAAATGCAACACTTTTGTATTTGCCCCTATTTATCATGAGCTGAACGCAAAGATCCACGACACAAAAAAGGCCTATTTCTCTCAAATATTATTCACAAATCTGTCTAAATCTGTGTTAGTGAGCACTTCTCCTTTGCCAAGATAATCAATTCACCTCACAGGTGTGGCATATCAAGATGTTGATTAGATAGCATGATTATTGCACAGGTGTGCCTTAAGCTGGCCACAATAAAAGGCCACTCTAAAATGTGTCGTTTTCCTATATTGGGGGGTGGGGAGTTGAGGGGGTCCGAAAACCAGTCAGTATCTGGTATGTAAAAATGGCAATATTTTAAAAAACTTCACAGTTCCTTTATAAATATTGCAGCAGCGCTTCCCATAAACTGTCCAATATGAATTGTCAATAATTAACCGACTGATCATAAATATGCGTTTTTGTCTTTGTGCTGAAAAGCTTCCACCAAGGATCACCCTTCTTGATTCAAGGATCACCATCCTTGGTGGAAGCTTTTCAGTACAATGGCAAAAACGCATATTTCTGATCAGTCTGTTAATTATTGACAATTCATATTGGACAGTTTATAGGAAGCGCTGCTGCAATATTTATAAAGGAACTGTGAAGTTTTTTAAAATATTGCCATTTTTATATGTTGTTTTTAAAGAAGTAGTAGCTTCATATGGGAATATATCTTTGATAGTATTTCCAAAAACTATATAAAACTAACAGGTGTTTCTTCTTAAAGCACGGAGGGGGGTTCATTGTGGACGGGTGAAGAGAACTCCAGATTTTGTTATAGTATCTGGTATGACCACCATTTGCCTCACGCAGTGCAGCACATCTCCTCGCATAGAGTTGATCAGGTTGTTGAATGTGGCCTGTGGAATGTTGGTCCATTCCTCTTCAATGGCTGCGCAAAGTTGCTAAATATTGGCAGGAACTGGAACACTCTGTTGTATACGCCGATCCAGAGCATCCCAAACATGCACAATGGGTGACATGTCTGGTGAGTATGCTGGCCATGCAAGAACTGGAATGTTTTCAGCTTCCAGGAATTGTGTACAGATCCTTGCAAAATAGGTCCATGCATTACAATGCTGCAACATGAGGTGATGAGCTCTTCAGGTTTTTTTCATTCAGCCCACTGGGTTGAAAGAAAAAAAATATATACATTTACTGTAGGTATGTACTGTAATTACTTTTCCCATATTACAAGAAATGCATTTTTATTCACGTGTCATTTGTTCTCATATATCCTTCTATTTACCTGTTCAAATATGTTGAAAAGTGAATTGATATTCATGAGGTGTACTTACTTTTTCACATGACTGTATCTTAAAGCTGAATTTCTGCTAAACCGGTCGATATTTAAACCGTGTATGGCCTGCCTAACTCTCTCAAACAACCAGATTATTTTGTGATAATTACACTAAAATACTTAGTGCCTTCAATCAGATGGTGTAATCTTAACAATTAACCAGTTCTTCTCTACATGACAGGATTACAGATTCTTCAGGTATAACTGAGAAGGTGCATAATCTGCAAAAAACTGTAGAATATATAACAATATACAAAAAACAAAATATATAAAGGCTATATTGAAACAACACTTTAAGCATTTCCAGATGCCACAGGGGCAGGAGAAAGAACAGTTCTTCTCACCCAGGTCCAAAATAAGCCAACATGCAAAATGCCAAAAAGCCAGTTTCTCCAGCAAATGTGGTAGCACAGTATCAGGGAAGTAAACTCTGTATAACAGATAACATATAATGAATTATTATGAAACGCTGCATTACAAAGATGTACATTCAGTATCTCACAAATGTGAGTACACCCCTCACATTTTCGTAAATATTTTATTATATCTTTTCATCTGAAGAAATGACACTTTGCTATAATGTAAATTAGTGTAAGTGTCCAGCTTGTATAACAGTATAAATTTGCTGTCCCCTCAAAATAACTCAAAACACAGCCATTAATGTCTAGACTGCTGGCAACAAAAGTGAGTACACCCCTAAAAAAAAAAAAAGAAGAATGTGGGCCCCCCCCTAAAATCCATACCAAGCCCTTCAGGTCTGGTATGGAAATTAAGGGGAACCCAGTCACAAAAAAAATGGTGTAGGGGTACCCCCAAAATGCCCCGACCGCACTATACACCATTATATCTACCTATATAGCTAGCTATATTGCTCTTCTGTAATAGAGCTTTCAGTCAGCTGTAGGAGATTGTGGGTGTTGTCTGTGTGCCCTGACCGCACTATACACCATTATATCCACCTATATAGCTAGCTATATTGTTCTTCTGCAGGAGTTAGTTGGTGTTGTGTGCCTCCAGCACAGCACATTATACACCAGTATCTACCCTTTAATTCCTGTTCTATAATAAAGGCATCTGCAGGAGTTAGTGGGTGTTGTGTGCCTCCAGCACAATATACACTACCCAATTGCTGGTTTTCCCACCTCCCTCCTGGCCATTACCATGTCTGGAAGGCCAACAAGGAGAGGCAGACAGGCACAAACTGATAAATGAGGGAAAGCAGGCTCTGTGTCTAGAGATAACAGTGCTGGCCGTGGACGCGGTGCATCGTCATCATCAGCACGTGGCCATGGGACACGCTTGTCCTTATTTTTGACAGCTGGAAGAGTTGAGCCGCATAATGCCGAAGACTTGGTAGAGTGGATGACCAAGCCCTCTTCATCCTCCTCATCCTCTCTCACCCAGGCTCAGGGTACTAGCAAAGCAGCTGCCAACGCATCGTCTTCCCTCGTCTCAATGTCATCATCAGTGACTCCTTCCCTAGACCCACCACGTCCTCCTGAGGAGTACCCTGAACTCTTTGAGCACAGTGTTGGGTACATGCTCCAGGAGGATGCCCAGTGTTTTGTAGGCTCTGATGATGATACTCAGCTAGAGGAAGGCAGTAGCGTGAGCGCAGAGAGAGGGGATGCTCAAGAAGGACAGCAATCTGGCAGTCATATTCCACAAGCTGCAGCATACTGCCAGGTTTGCTCCAGTGATGAAGAGGGAGGGGATGATGAGGGCACTGACTCCACATGGTTGCCTGGTAGGAGAGAGGAGGAGGCACATGTCCAACGAGGCAGGATGCCCTCCGGGGGCCAGCTTAGGGGCAGTACACCGACTGAATCACACCGCAGAGCTCTGCCTGTGCAGGGCACTGCCTCTGCGCATTATTCTAAAAGTTCTTTGGTGTGGGCCTTTTTTGAGACGAGTGCATCAGATCGCACCGCTGCTATTTGCAACATATGTCTCAAGCCTATCTCGCGTGGCCAAAACATCAGCTGCTTGGGCACCACATGCTTGACCAGACATATATTGACATGCCATGCAGCTCGTTGGCAAGCATACCTTAAAGACCCACACCAAAGAACAAAGCGGACCTCTCCTTGCTCCTCATCAGCTGGGACAGGGCCGTCTTTAATATTGATTGGACCCTGGGCAAAAAAATTCTGAGGGCCCCCCTCCCCACATGCAATTTTGCTCTCCAACTTCTCTGAGACATTCCATAAATAGCAGCTAGACTTAAAATCAGTTTACTGTATCAGATCAGGCAGCGATTGCGATTGGTTGCCAGAGGTTACAGCATATCATTACTGCTTACTGACTGGTTGCTAGAGGTTACAGCACTCCTTAAGGCTCACTAATTAGTTGCTAGAGGTTACAGCACATTTCTGCTTGTTGATTGACTGCTAGAGATTGCTGTACAGTAATACTGCTCACTGGTTGCTATAGGTTACAGCACATCTTCTCCTCACTGCAGGGGGGCATGATATACCTATGAATGCTGCATTTATTTACATATCAATGCAATTGGCCTCAGCTATTTACATATGCATGTCACTGCTATTTACATATAAATGCCAGTATTTACATGTAAACACAGGTCTGCAGTTGAGTCATCTGTACACAACAATAGGGCAGAGCTGGGCAGCATTAGTAGCAGCACAGGACTAAAACTTCAAGGGAATGTAAGTATGAGGCAGCTGCTTTGGGCCCCACAACAATGACAGGGCCCAGGGCAGCTGCCCCTTTTGCCCTGCCTTAAAGATGGCCCTGAGCTGGGATCTCCAACCCCACTAGACCTTCAGTCCTCTCTGAAACCTGCTCTGAGAGGAATGAAGGTGTAGAAATAGGTGTGTCTCAGCCAAGTGCTTCCGGGCACTCTGCTAGCAGTACACCCATGTCCGATTATAGCAGGCAAATTTCCCTGCCCCAGCTGCTGGACCGTCGAAAGAAGTTCACTCCCAGCCATCCACATGCCCAGCGGTTGAATGCTAGCTTGGCTAAATTGCTAGCACTTCAACTGCTGCCTTTTCAGTTGGTAGACTCGGCCCCCTTCCGGGAGTTTGTACAATGTGCGGTTCCTCAGTGGCAGGTCCCCAAACGCCACTTTTTCTCACGGAAGGCGATTCCGGCTCTCTACCGGCATGTAGAAGGCAATGTCCTTGCCTCGCTGGACAGGGCGGTCAGTGGTAAGGTGCATATTACTGCTGACTCATGTTCCAGCAGGCATGGACATGGACCTTACCTGTCTTTCACGGCCCATTGGGTCACTCTTCTGGCAGCTGGGAAGGATACAGGACAAGGTGCAGTAGTGTTGGAGGTTGTTCTGCCACCACGCCTCCAAAATTCTACTACTGGTTGTGACACACCTCTCTCCTCCACCCCCTCCTCTTCTTCTTCCTCCATGGCCTCTTCCAGTGCTCTGTCCTCAGAACCAGCGGTGCTCCGTAGGCGTTCAAGGGGCTACGCAAGTAAGCAGGCAAAACAATGCCATGCCGTGCTTGCGCTGGTTTGTTTGGGGGACAGAAGCCACACTGGGACAGATATTTTGTCAGCTCTGCAGGGGCAGGCCGAGAGGTGGTTGACGCCACGCCAGCTTAAGCTGGGAATGGTGGTTTGCGACAATGGCACCAACCTCCTCTCCGCCCTCCAACGGGGACAACTGACCCATGTGCCCTGTGTGGCTCACGTCCTTAACCTGGTGGTGCAGTGGTTCTTGGGCAGGTACCCAGGCTTACAGGATGTCCTGAAGCAGTCCAGGAAAGTCTGTGTGCATTTCCGCCGATCATTTAATGCCAGTGCTTGGCTGGCTGAGCTCCAAAAGGAGTTGAACCTGCCCAAGAACCGCCTTATATATGACATTCCCACCAGGTGGAACTCAACGTTGGCCATGCTGCAGCGGCTGCACATGCAGCAGAGGGCCATCAATGAGTACCTGTGCGACTACGGCACCAGGACAGGGTCAGGGGAGCTCGTCTTTTTATCACCATGCCAGTGGGGCATAATCAGGGATGCATGCACTGTCCTGTCACCGTTTGAGGAGGCCACAAGGATGGTGAGCAGTGACAGTGCATGCATCAGTGACACTGTACCTCTTGTCCACCTGTTGGAGCATACGCTGCATGGAATAATGGACAGGGCACTTGAGGCAGAACAGAAGCAGGAAGAGGAGGACTTCCTTGCCTCTCAAGGCCCCCTTTATCCAGACAGTGTTCCTGCTGTCCCACCCATCACACAGGAAGAGGAGGAGGAGAATGATGATTGTGTCAGCATGGAGGTGGAGGCTGGCACTCAGCATCAGCAGCAGTCTTGTAGGGATGATTTACAGTCCCAGGAAACCCGTGGACTTGTACGTGGCTGGGAGGAGGTAGCTGCGGATCATGTTGTCCTTAGTGACCCAGAGGACTCTGGACCGAATGCCTCAGCTAACCTACGCTGCATGGCCTCCCTGATCCTGCAAAGCCTGCGGAAGGTTCCTCTGATTTACATGGTGCAGGAATACCTAGGGGAAGGTCAGACTTGGACACCTTTTCCACCAATCCTCTGGCTTACTGGGTCTTGAGGATGGATTACTGGCCAGAGCTTGCACAGTATGCAATTAAGCTACTGGTCTGTCCTGCATCCAGCGTTCTTTCGGAATGCACCTTCAGTGCTGCTAGTGGCTTTGTTACCGATCACAGGGTGCGCCTGTCCACCGACTCGGTTGATCGACTGACCTTCATAAAGTTGAATCAGTCTTGGATCACCCACAGCTACCAAGCACCTGAAGCTGATGTAACCGAATATTTTTTTTTTGGAAATATCACATCCCTTCAAGACTGCCTATGCTGATGCTGAGTGACTGTCCTGTTATGTTGATTGTCTATCCTCCTCCGCTGATATGTTGGAAGAACATTTTTGGTTCTGGGTGATGCCACCAGCCCAGTTTTTCAGCCCCTGTTTAACAGGGGAGTTTAATTAAAATTTGTGATGCAATGCTTTGCAGCGGGGCTCATTCCTGCCCTACAACTAGAGTATATGGGAGCGGTTGCAGTGTCATGGCACCAGCACCAGTGCCTAAGGCCCAATTTTTCAGCCCCTGTTTAACAGGGGCATGTAATTACAATTCTTGATATAATATTTCACAGCAGGGCCCGTTCCTGTGCCCACTGAGAGTAACTGTGAGGACTTATAGTGTTATGGCACCAGCATCACAACCACCAAAGGCCCACTTTCTACCACTGTTCAATAATGGCATGTAATTACAGTTCTTGATATAATCGTTCACAGCAGGGCAACACCAACACCTTGTTCCGCCAATTCTGCAGAGCATATAGGGCAGGCCCCTACTTTCAAACATCAAACTTACAAATGTCTCCTACTTGCAAACGGAAGGAGACAACAGGAAGTGAGATGAAAAAAGACGGACGGCAAAACAAATTATACAGGGGTGATAACCCTTCCCTATGTTTTGTAAAAAGCTTAAAAATAGATTTTTTGACTTGAGCTACAAACAGATTCTACTTAACACAACAAACCTACGCAGTCCCTGTCTTGTTTGCACCGCCTGTATACTGCTGTTCTGAGTATATAGGGCCTGGGGGCCCCACGTCTTTCCTTTTTTTAATATGGGTACGGGGTTCCCCTTAATATCCATACAAGACCCAAAGTGGCTGGTAATGGGCAGGGGGGGCTACCAATGCCATTTTTCTCAATGATTTTCATCCATATTGCTGGAACCAGATATTACATTAACACCGCAAGCAGTTTTAAATGACTTTTTTTCCGTTAAATGTCATTTTGTGCAGGGATTGTTCTAAACACGGGAAACACGTGGCACTTCACAGGCATACTATAGACACCCCCCAGGCACGATATTTAAAGGAATATTTCACTTTTTTTCACTTTAATCGTCATTGAAATCAGTGCTCCTGCCAACACGGCCATTTTTAAAAACATTTTAGGCATTGACTCATGTCCCCTGGGGCAGGAGCCAGGTCCCCAAACCCTTTTTAGGACAGTATCTTGCATATTAGCCCTTAAAATTAGCACTTCAATTGGGTTCTAAAGTTTGTACTTATTTGCGGTCCGTTCGAAAGTTCTGATGCGAACCGAACCGGGGGGGTGTTCGGCTCATCCCTATTAAGGAACAATAGCAAAAAAACAAACATGGAAACATGGAAATACTATCCTTTAAGTTAAATCTATCTTCAATTATGTGTCCAGCAATGTAAATCCATCAATCATGTCCCATGCACGATGATGCTTCCCAGCTGTTATAACTAACTACCACCTGACAACATTTCTCTGTCACACTCCTGTTTGCTAAATTAAAGTTCTTCAATTCTGCGCTAATGTGAATACAGAACTGGGAACTCTAATGCTGTGTACACACGACCAGACTTTCCGGCAGACTAGGGCCAACAGAATCAGTCTATCGGACAATCCGATTGTGTTTGGGCTAAACTGATCATTTTTAGTTATAAAAATCAGACGGACCTAGAAATAGAACATGTTTCAAATCTGTCCGACTGACTCAATTCCTATCGGGAAAACCGTTTGTCTATATGCTGGTCCAATGGACCAAATATGACGCAAGGGTAGCTATTGGCTACTGGTTATTGAACTTCCTCCTTTAGTCCCCTCTTACGTCATCACATTCCAAATGAACGGACTTAGTCCGTTCGTGTGTGGCCAAGTCCCTTCGTTCGGAAAGTCCATCGGAGCTGCGCCAAAAGTCCATCGGGAAAAACGTCGGACCTAGTCTGCCAGAAAGTCCTGCCGCATGTACATGGCATAAGAGACACCATTGACTATACCTGGTGAGGACCACATTTGGTCAATGATGTACTAAGGACCAAAAAGGATTTAAATATTTAGATATTTAAATGACATCAATGCCAAGGACCTTTCATTTAGTGGCAGGAGTGCTGCAGGGAAACATCATCAGGCATCAGGTCATTGTGGCACAGAGGAAGAATTGCTGGATGATGGATTGTCGTGACTGACAATAGATATACATTGATAGATGATATGAATGACTATAGATTTACAAAGCACATTTACATTTGTTTTTACAGTTTTTCTATTAATCTTTTCCCTGCCAGCAATGCAAGGCTTACATTGGCAGCAGCAAGGGGTTTTATGCATACTCCCAGCTGCTACAGTGTGAATTTTGATGATGATGAATATCAGCTTTCAGATGGAAATGTTCTGGTGGCTGTACAGCCATCTGATCACTCCCACAGACTCCTGGAAAGGGCGTTCCCCTGCATGACCATTCTTCCAGGATATCTGGGCCAGCATGGCTGGTTTTGGCTGGAGAATGGAGAATGCCCATTCACTGATCTCCCCTAGCTATGAAAAACCAAAAGTGATGAGAATTTGGTCAAGTACTGTTTCAGCTATCACTCTGCCTGGCTGCTGTGGTCAGGGAAGAAGCTAATGGAACATGATCTGTGCTCCATTACCTTCAGTAATGGGCAGAGGCGATATCAGGGTCTATTGCCGCGTACATAGAACCAATTTTCCCGTCGGAATAAACTCTAAGGCCGCGTACACACGCGGGGACTGTTCGCCCAACTTTGTCCGCTGAACAGTGTTTCGGCGGACAGTCCGCCCGTGTGTGGGCTTTCAGCGGACAGTTTCAGCGAACAGTCTGCTGAACAAAGTTTTTCGGAAATTCCGAAAAACTGTCCGCTGAAACTTGGTTTCAGCGAACAGTCCCCTCGTGTGTAGGCTTGTTCGTCAAACTAAGTTCCGCGCATGCTCAGAAAGGATTTACATGCCGAAAGTTGTAATGCAGTGTATAGGACGTCGTATTTTCCGTCCCGTCGTACGTGTCGTTCACGTCATCGTGCACGGTTTCAGCAAACTGTTCGTTCGTCGTGTGTGGGCAAGTCCGTCCATGCTAATTTTGAGCGGACTGTTCGCTGAAACTGTTTGACGGACAAAGTTGAGCGAACAGTCCCCGCGTGTGTACGCGGCCTAAAGGTTTTTCCAAAGAAGTTCCACTGAAACTGTCGTGCGTACACACGATCACACCAAAGTCTGATCGTTAAGAATGCGGTGACATACAACACGTATGACGGGACTAGAAAAAGGAAGTTTAATAGTCAGTAGCCAATAGCTTCCATCTCATACTTGCTTCAGATCATGCGTCATTTTTGGTCCGACGGAAAAGCATACAGATGAGCGGTTTTTCCGATATTTAAAACATGTTCTATTTCTTGGTCCGTCAGAATATTCGTCAAAAAAAGTCAGATGAGGCATACACACAATCGGAATATACGATGAAAAGCTTCTGTCTGACTTTTTCTGTCGGACATTGCGCTTGTGTGTACGTGGCATAAGGCTCCATGCACACTGGCTTAAAAAAAACCTTGCTTCTACAGGAATTTTGTGTTCTGCCTGTAGAAGCAGCTCAATGTTATCCTATGTGTCCATGCACATTAGAACGTTAAGAGGTATATTTTGATTTTATTGTTTAGAGGCAGAAAAGAAAACCTTCTGGTTCGCTATTCTGATTGGAACTTGGAGGCAGAAAAAAAGTAAAACTCTCTCCTAAAACTTTGTACAAAAAATACTCTATATGAGCCTAATAGTTTTTTGTCACTATCTTGTTTATTAGCCTTGAAAAAAGCCAGAAAAAAATATCTAGCTTACTTTCCCATAGACATCATGGCGTTCAGTGCTAAGTTCAGGGATTTGCAGACTTCCTGCTGGGTTTGAAAAGTCCAGTCCATACTGAATTAAACCAAATTCACTTATCCCAATTAATTATTTCTCTTTTGCCTAATATGAGAGAATGGGTGTATAATCTAATCATTGTATTATGATATTAGAACACACTTATGTATTTTTAAAGCTTAAACTGAGAGAATCAGGCCAGTTCATCAGGATTAAAACTGTACAACATATTCTTGGCTGCAGATCACTGTCATCTGCTTGAGGGCTTTCCAGCGAGACGATTCTCACAGGATTCACATTTTTGTGCATGCTGTTAACCACTTTCAAGACGTTACTTCATAATAAGGCAATACACCTACTAGTATTAGAAAACAAAATATATTTGTTAAAGCAGACAAAATTTTGAACAAAATAGTACTGTGTTACAAATAACAGAGGGATTACTGTCTAGTGTACCAGTTTATGAGAATCAGAAAACTCTTGTTGCATGTTATCCAAAACAAAAAAGTGTAAAACATAAATTTTATTGTTTAACAATTATTGGTTAAATAGATTTAAAGGAAAACTAATTTAAATGTAAAATGATAAAAGTAGCCATTTTGCTCAGAAGGTATCACAATGCATAAGCAAATAACAAATTGTGAATGTGTAAAAGTACAGGCTTTGACTATGACCAATGTTCTTACACATCTTCTTTAGCTGCTACTTGCAAATGGGGGTTCCTGGAATAAAAATCCATTGTGTGTTCCAGGAGCATGGTGCACAGGTGTTTCCTTGTACATGGTGCAGCAACAATAGTTCTTGTAACATTGTGGGTTTTTTGTTCAGTTAGACAGAATCTTAAAGCCCAGGTCCAAGTGCCATGTCCTTCCTAGATGACAGTCCCTCCTTTTCTGAATCATTCTGAAAGGTATTCCCTGACTTTGCTGAGTAGGAGAAGCAAGCAGGTGACAGCACAATCTCTGCCTTAGCCAATCGGAGGAAGCTTTGTATTGCTTCATAAAATACAAAGCTTCCTGTGAAAGTGTGGGGGGCTGAGTAGTGCAGAGTCTGACTCAACTTTGTTCTGGCAGTGGGATGGGGAGGCTATACAATGCTATATATTCTATGTAGCTGACAGCACTGACAGCCATCGCATGTGTTAGTGAAAGGAATAGTTCTTTGAATCAGTTTAAATTATTTAGACTTTAACTTGTGCAGCAGTTTACGGCTCTTATAGATGCACAAAGCAGCTCTAAAAAAAGATACAATGTGATTGGTGGGAACCATGGTGACATCCTGCAATGTATGCCCTCAATTACCACAGTGGCATTGTCATTTAACCTGGAAGACTAAGGACACTTTTGGCCATAAAGATGTACTGTGGGGCAGCTCTGGATTGCAGTTGATTATTGCAGCTCAATATTTTTTCTTTACTGGCTGGGGACTCACATATTATAAAAAAATAAAAGAACTGTCAAAAGTCAATTTTTATCATGAACATTCATTAGTGCACCAGGATGTAAGGAACAGCTCAATTTGCTTGTGATAAAGTTAATATATCAAAATTCCCTCTTATTGGAATATTAAGAGCTCAGGGACCAAAGAGATTAGTATTTAAACTATATACTTATTTAATGCAGGCTAAGATAGGGGATGCTCTGCTACAGATTAAAAGGAAATGGAAAATGGTCTGTACATCTATGACAGATGAGATATGGAAGGAGGTGTGTAAATCACATTTGGGAGTATTACCTGCAAGAAATAACAGATTGATACAGCTGTATATAATACATCAAGCCTATCTTACACCACATAAATTAAATTTAATGGGACCAACGGCATTCACGGACTGTGGGAGGTGTTATTAAACAGGGGCTGATTTTGTGCATATAATGTGGTCTTGCCCAGGTATTAGAAGATACTGGAGACAGGTCTTGGATATATTATCAAAAGCCCTGGGAGACCGCATCCCATTCACTTTGGAAGTTTGCCTGCTAGGGCTGCTTGAGAACCAGAAGTGGACTGGATATACCAAGACCTGCCTACAGGAAACTCTATTCATTGAAAGCAGGCAAATTGTGCTTAAGTGGATGCAACCAATACCCCCCTCAAGGGATCAGTGCCTTAAAGTGATAAACCAAATACTTTCATATGAGAAAGTAACATATGAGCATAGAGGCACACCTCAGAAATATCATAAAATTTGGTATAGATGGCTGAATTCACCATTGACTCTATAAATAATGTATAAGAGGGGCATAGATAGAAGAGGACATTGATTGATGGACATTAGAAGTAAGGGAGGAGGGCGCTGCAGCCAGGATAATTAGCTGTCTTTACTCTTTTTGAATTTTCCTTTTTTTGTTTTTTTTCAGGGTGGAAATATATTGTGTTTTTTTGGTTTGCATTGATTAATATAACAAATGACTTGGAAAATTATGAAATGTGATATTATTAATTTTGTTAATGCAGACTTATGAAATAAAAAGTATTTGAAAAAAAAGAATGTAAGACATAAAAGCATTAATTGGATATTTCATGCACGCTGCAAATGGGCCAAAAATGTACAGTATGCATGGAGCATGAAACATGGAACACCTTGGACTCTTTAAAGCTGTACATACTCAGATAGATTTTTTCAGCATGTGGGCTGAATGAAAGAAATCTATCATGCTGCAACATCCACAGGTAGGATGGATGAATCCCCCCTGTAGGGCTATTCTGGTCTGATAACTGTTGGCATCTGAATTTGATTGGATGCAATTGCTGTTTGTATATCAATTTTTCTACAGGCTCCATCAACAAAATTTATTTTAACAACCAACTTTTGTCAAAAGGAGAAATTCTGGCAGGACCATATGCCCTGTACACACGGTTGGACTTTCCAACCGAAAATGTGTGATTGGATCTTGTTGTCGGAAAATCCGACCATGTGTGGGCTCCATCTGACTTTTTCCATCGGATTTTCTGACACACAAAGTTTGAGAGCAGGATCTAAAAATTTTTGACAAAAAAATCTGATTGTTTAAATTCCGATTGTGTGTAGAAAATTCCGACAGAAAAGGTGCCACGCATGCTCAGAATAAATTACGAGACGAAAGCTATTGGCTACTGCCCTCTTCATAGTCCTGTCGTACATGTTCTACGTCACCGCATTCTGAATGATAAGATTTTCCGACAACTTTGTGTGACCATGTGTATGCAAGACAAGTTTGGGCCAAAATCCGTCGGAAAAAATCAAACGGATTTTGTCATCGGAACTGTGTGTACAGGGCAATAGACAAATTGATTTCCAGCCAAGCCTGCATAAATCAGCAAAAGGCACTGTGTGTGGCCAATGGTGCAAACAACACATTTGTATATCATTAACAAATGGAACCATTTATTATGTGAATGAAATAAAAAAAATAATAATAATTCTGTCATAATAAGCAAACGAGCATGTGACAACTGCCTGAGATAAATAATGTTAATAATAAATCAATGAATTAAATGCAGATAGTATGCTTTGGTATGAAGCCTTTTAAGTCAAAGTCAATGATCACAAATTTTGCTTGCCTATCCCTTTTATTGTTTTAGGGTTTTCATTTTTTTATTCATTCTATTTGCAATATTAAAAAAGCAAAATGAAAATAATGAAAAAGTGTAAAATGCAGAACATTAAAAAAAAATCAGTTTTCTTGAAAGTTTCTTTACCCTTGTCACTGCTTTAAATAACAAAACGATTACACAAGATTCGGGATTGCTCAAAAAAGAAGAAACAAGTACTTTTTTTTTTTTTAACAAATTGAGGAAATGTATTTACAAAATATATGTTCCTGCATTATTTTCACCTGTGATGTTTGGCAAAAAAAATTGAGCTATGCTCTTATAGTGTTCATTTAAAAATAAACATTAGAATATTGTAAATAAGAAAGACGGGCTGTTGATGAGAGAAGAGCTCTACAATAATACTGTAGAAAATTCACTTATTCAGAGCAGAAGACTAAATCACGCTGTTACCTGTAGTTACATTAATGTAAATAATGTAACAGCCATCACATTACTCTGCAGGAGAACTGCAGGCAACTGAGGCCTCTCAGAGCCCTTGACAGTATAACAGCTTGATCCCTGCACTACCCAAGTGTAATGCTGTATTTTATTTATAGTGTACATTTATATAGTTATACTAAAAGCATTCAAGGACCTGAATACAAGTACCTCAGTATCTAATGATATATCCTTGCAGTTGTAATGTTTTAAATTGTAATGTTCAAATGCTATTGGTCAAAAGAGAATTGTGTTATTATGGGCATTAAGGAAAACAAAAGAGTCAATTTTTCTCCATTGTCTGAAATAGTCCATTGCATATGTTCAAAACATTTGTTTGCATGCTCTAACATAATCCATGACCTACCTTCTTCATATTGTCTTTTGTGCTTTACTTTTAGATACTGTATCATTTAGATTAACCACTTCAGCCCCGGACCATTTTGCTGGTCAAAGACCAGAGCACTTTTTGCGATTCGGCACTGCATCGCTTTAACTGACAATTGCACGGTCGGCGACGTGGCTCCCAAGTAAAATTGACGTCCTTTTTTTTCCCACAAACAGAGCTTTCTTTTGCTGGTATTTGATCACCCCTTCGGTTTTTATTTTTTGCGCTATAAACAAAAATAAAGCGACAATTTTGAAAAAACGAATTTTTTACTTTTTGTTATAATAAATATCCCCCAAAAATATATAAAAAATATATTTTTTTCCCTCAGTTTAGGCCGATACGTATTTTTCTACATATTTTTGGTAAAAAAAAATCACAATAAGTGATTATTGATTAGTTTGCACAAAAGTTATAGCGTTTACAAAATAGGGGATAGTTTTATGCCATTTTTTTTAATCATTTTTTTTTTTACTAGTAATGGCGGTGATCAGCAATTTTTATTGTGACTGTGACATTAGGGCGGACACATCGGACATTTTTGACACATTTTTGGGACCATTGTCATTTTTATAGCAATCACTGCTATACAAATGCAGTGATTCCTATGTAAATGACACTAGCAGTGAAGGGGTTAACCAGTGGGTGGCAGTGTAGGGGTTAAGTGTTCCTAGGGGCGTGTTACTAACTAATGGGGGCTGGGCTTTCTTTTAGTGAACACTGATCTCTGCTCCAATCACATGGAGCAGAGATCAGCGTCACTTGTTGCTAGGCAGAACTGGGAGATGCTGTTTACAACGGCATCTCCTAGTTCAGCCACCCCGTGAGACGATCGCAGGTATGCCCAAGGCGATCGAGTCCGCAGGACCCGCGACCGGACTCACGGGGGCCCCGACCGGAACATGAGCTCACTGCCAGTGGCACGCTCGCGATGGCAGGGCGGTGAATTTAAAGGGATGCACAGGTATGCCCAGTTACCTGCCCGCGCCATTCTGCCGAAGTACATCAGCGTGTGCCAGTCGGGAAGTAGTTAAAGAGTATGTAAACCCGAAATGTCATATTCCTGATATGTGCCTGTTGTACCATATACTTGTATGAAAACGTATCCTGTTTTCTTTGTATTGCCTAACTTTGTGTAAAATTCTGCCAGTCCCTCTACTTTCCTATTGAAAACTGACCACACTAAGCAGGGGAGCACATGGTCAGTTCTCTAGCTATGCTGGAAGCTCAGCCTGCTCTCCTGCAATGATCAAACTTGTCCTGACATTCCTATCTGCACAGCCATTCACTAAGATGCTCAGTGTCCTATTGCCCCCCCCCCCGCCCCCAGCTCTTAGCCCTTGTACACACAGTCGGGCATTCCGTCGGAAAATGTCCGATCGGACCGTGTTGTCGGATAATCCGACCGTGTGTGGGCTTCATCTGACTTTTTCCGTCGGAATGTCCGGGCCAACAAAGTTTGAGAGCTGGATATAAAATTTTCCGACAACATGATCCGATCGGACTTTGTCCGATCATTTGTAGAGAATTCCGATCGGACAAAGTGCTATGCATGCTCAGATCAAATTCCTAGACCAAAGCTTTTGGCTACTAGCCTGAACGTAGTCCCGTTGTAACTAAAAAACGTCATCACGTTACGAATGATCGGATTTTCCGACAACTTTGTCCGACCGTGTGTATGCAACACCAGTTTCGGACGGATTTTGTTGTCGGAATGTCCGACCGTGTGTACAAGGGCTAATACAGCTGAAAACAGAGAAAGTGTGATTGGGTATTTAAAAAAAAAGAGAAAACATTTATTTGTAATGTATTTTTTGTCTATACATAAATGATTTGCCTTCAATTTCTATTTTAAACTAATTAGGATGTTTTACAAGGTGATCGTTCACAATCACTATAAGTAGTTACTCTTGAATAGGAATGAGCTCTAAGTTTGGCTAAAACCCAGGTTTGTAGCAAATTTCGCCTGTTTAAAGGTTTAGATTTAACTTGAAATTTTTATACGTTCAGTTGAAATTTATCAGCCGAAAGTCCTTTTTCAAAACCATCATTGCACAGGAGCTAGACAATACCCAATGATGCTTTTTGGATAATGTCTCAGCCCAGGGGCGTACCTAGAGCATTTGGCACCTGGGGCGGATCCTATATCTGGCACCCCCCCCACCATAAAATGTAAAAACACCCACTGTGTCCCCTGCATACCTCTGCATCCTTCAATATTTTTTTGTCACTACTGTGTACCCCTCCTCTCCACAACTGCACCTCTGGACCCCTTTAAATTACACAGCACCCTGCACCTCTGGACCCCTTTACATTACACAGGACCTTGCACCTAAGGACCTCTTTACATTACACAGCAGCCTACACCTCTGGACCCCTTTACATTACACAGCAGCCTACACCTCTGGACCCCTTTACATTACACAGCAGCCTGCACCTCTGGACCCCTTTACATTACACAGCAGCCTGCACCTCTGGACCCCTTTACATTACACAGCAGCCTGCACCTCTGGACCCCTTTACATTACACAGCAGCCTGCACCTCTGGACCCCTTTACATTACACAGCTCTTGTACCTCTGGACCCCTTTACATAACATAGCACCCTGAACCTCCTGACCCCTTTACATTACACAGAGCCCTGCACCTCTGGACCCCTTTACATTACACAGCACCCTGTACCTCTGGACCCCTTTACATTACACAGCACCCTGTACCTCTGGACCCCTTTACATTACACAGGACCTTGCACCTAAGGACCTCTTTACATTACACAGCAGCCTGCACCTCTGGACCCCTTTACATTACACAGCTCTTGTACCTCTGGACCCCTTTACATAACATAGCACCCTGAACCTCCTGACCCCTTTACATTACACAGCCCTTGTACCTATGGATCTCTTTACATTACACAGCACCCTGAACCTCTGGACCCCTTTACATTACACAGCCCTTGTACCTCTGGACCCCTTTACATTACACAGCACCCTGCACCTCTGCACCCCTTTACATTACACAGCCCCTCACAGCTCTGGACCCTCTGCATGTTACACAGATCCCCTACAGTGCAGACCCCCCTCCCTACCATACAGACCCCCATCTACAGTGTAGACCCCCCTACAGTAGAGAATCCTCCCCTACAGTGCAGACCCTCCTACAGTACAGACCCCTCCACCCTATAGCGCAGACCCCCCCCTACAGTGCAGACCCTCCTACAGTACAGACCCCTCCCCCTACAGCGCAGACCCCCCTACAGTACAGACTCCCCTACAGACCCCCCTACAGTGCCGAATCTTCCCCTACAGTGAAGGACCCCCCTACAGTGCAGGACCCCTACAGTGCAGACCCCCTACAGTGCAGGACCCCCTACAGTGCAGACCCCCTACAGTGCAGGACCCCCCTACAGTGCAGGACCCCTCTACAGTGCAGGATCCCCCTACAGTGCAGGACCCCCCTACAGTGCAGGACCCCTTCTACAGTGCAGGACCTCCCTACAGTGCAGGACCCCCCTACAGTGCAGGACCCCCCCTACAGTGCAGGACCCCTTCTACAGTGCAGACCCCCTACAGTGCAGGACCCCCTACAGTGCAGGACCCCCCTACAGTGCAGACCCCCTACAGTGCAGACCCCCTACAGTGCAGGACCCCCCCTACAGTGCAAGACCCCCCTACAGTGCAGGACCCCTTCTACAGTGCAGACCCCCTACAGTGCAGCACCCCCTACAGTGCAGGACCCCCCCTACAGTGCAGACCCCCTACAGTGCAGGACCCCCCTACAGTGCAGAACCCCCCTACAGTGCAGGACCCCTTCTACAGTGCAGGACCTCCCTACAGTGCAGGACCCCCCTACAGTGCAGGACCCCCCCTACAGGACCCCTTCTACAGTGCAGGACCCCCTACAGTGCAGGACCCCCCCTACAGTGCAGACCCCCCTACAGTGCAGGACCCACCACAGTAAAGAACCCCTCTACAGTGCACAGCCTCCCCTAAGGACCCATAGTGTACCTCGAGCACAAGGCAGCGGCATTGCAGGGGGGAGGTGTGGGCAGCACCCGAGTGAAGTGTCACCTGTTGGCTCAGTGATCCGGGACCCGGCGCAATAATCCCCTTCTCTCTGTGGTCGCGTGGCTCAGGTCGCGCCGTTCTGATCATTCCCGGCAGCGGCTGTCACTCACAGCCGAGCAGAGTGAAGCCGCCTCCCCCTCCTTGTCTACACAGTGCTGTGCATAGAGGAGGGGGAGGCGGCTTCACTCTGCTCGGCTGTGAGTGACAGCCGCTGCCCGAGACTGATCAGAACGGCCGCGCGACGCGACCACAGAGAGAAGGGGATTATTGTGCCGGGTCACTGAGCCAGCTGATGTCACTCCACTCGGGTGCTGCTCGCACCCCCCCCCCCCCCCTGCAATGCCGCCCACTGCCAGTGCCTCGGGCTCTCTCTGTGTGGGCTGCGAACCCAAGGCACGGCACTGTCTGACACTTCAGTTGCGGGGGGGGGGCGCTGGCCTGACACCCCCCCAGTGTGTGGCCCCCCCACTTAGTACGCCCCTGTCTCAGCCCACACATTATAAATGGCTACTCTACTAGCAGCCTTTTCTCAGTGTGTTGGGATTTAGTGGGAGTGAGGGGCAACTGACAGTGCTATTTGGTAGAGAGATTTTACTTGAATAGTGTGCTACTACAGGGCTATATACAATGTTGATATGCACAGTATTACATTTAGTGTGCCTTTATTGCCCTTGATAAATTGCAGTGGTTTTCAATTTGTGAGGCTAGGGAAAGTAGAAAAATTGTAAGTCCACCTACATTCACTGTTTGTGATTTGATTAAACCACCCCTTTAAAGGACTGCTTTTATTGTTTGATTTTTTTTTTTTTTTTACAGTGAAAAGCTCTGTTGCTGGGAAGGGGTATATCAGTGTTTTTATTTTTTTTAAGTTATTCCATTTTTTCTTTTTTGGCTATTTTTTGTTTGTGTACTTGATGTGATTGTAGCTATATTAGTGCAATTGTAACAGAGAAAATTGAGTAATGTCCGTGATACTTTTTTTTTTTATTTGCACTAACTTTTCAGGACAAGCTTTTGGGGTATGTCCCCTTCTTCAAGGTCCAAGCAGTACTTAGTAGCAGTAGAGTACAGGAATACCCCACTTTTAAGTACACAATGGGGTTTATTTACTAAAGCTGGAAAGTGCAAAATCAGGCTCACTTCTGCATAGAAACCAATGAGCTTACAGGTTTTATTACCAAAGCTTAATTGAACAAGCTGGGGTTAGAAGCTAATTGGTTTCTATGCAGAAGTGATCCGGATTTTGCTCTTTCCAGCTTTAGTAAATAAACCCCATTGTGTACTTAAAAGGGGGGTATGCCTGTACTGCTTGTACCTTGAAGAAGGGGCCTTCCCCCGTAAGCTTGTCCTGAAAAATTGTATATTAGTGCAAATAAAAAAGTATCACGGACGGTATTCTATTTTCTCTTTTGTTTGTGTCTAATTTTGGTAGGGACTTCTATGTATTTTTGGTTTACAGGTTCAGCAACAGCATTTGTTAAGAATACTGCACAAGCTGTCATTTGTTTCCAGCAGAGCACTGCATACTTTTGTGGTGAGTTTAGTCCTCTAAGGTTTACCATTATCAGTGAAAGTAAAAGAAAATTCTAAATTTTGGGTTGTCCCCAGACAAGTAATAGAGGTGAAATCTTTCAATGGGACACCAGTTCTGGTGACCTGGTTGATCCTAAGGAATTATCTTAATTTGCAGTTGTTTCTGCAATTGCCTTTTGAGATTTTCACTTGTGTCTCATACAAGAACTAAATATACAAAAGAGCACTAAGACTCTGCTACCTGGAAAGATAAACATGTATGCATGAGGATCTTCTTTGGCAGTGAGGGTGAAACTTGGCACCCCAGATGTTTTGGAACTACATTTCCTATTATGCTCATGTACTCTGCAGTGTAGTTGAGAGGCATTTGAAATGTAATTCCAAAACAACTGGGGTGCTATGGTTCGCCATCACTGTCCTATGGCAACCGCTCCTAAAACACCAGCCTCTATCTCCCCCTGGTATATATAAAATGGCGAGTGCCACACAGTGAACACATTTTGTTGCATTAACAGCTGTTGTGTAACACTATAACATTTTCCCATCTTCAGTCTCCAAATCAAGAGACTAATTTTTATTTCCAGATGCAATATGCACAATCACTGAAAAATTGCAGCCTGTCCATGCAGGCTTGATAGATGACATGCCAAAATGTAACATTTTTCTGTTTTCAGTCTCTTACAACATACTTTATTTCCAGGTGCAATCTGCTTTCTCTCTCCCTTCAAATGTATAGAATTTCAGTCTTTCAGGGAGAAGAGCCTTCTCCCTCCCAGGAGCTTTCCACCTCCAGGAGATCTGCTCTGTCTTCCAACAACCAGCAAAGTCCTCAGAAACCTCCATACAAGAGAGTTTGCTTTGGCCTTTCAGATGATCGATCAATGCACCGCTGATCGTCTGCTCCTACCAGCCTCGGCGGTTTGTTACTTTTTGCTCCACCTTCTGCACTCTCAATCACCTTGGGCAACAAATTCCCTCTGTCTTCCTGACAGATGAAGCCCCCTCCCAATGAGGGGTCATGGTCCGCTGACTCTGCTCCACCCCTCTCAGTTGCACCTACTGCCAACCTCTTCTGGCCTGTTTCACTGTATTGGAATTTTTGATCTGTTATACATGTTTAATTACGGTTTCCCTTTCCCGTCCCTTCCCTCCTCCCTACCCCCTCTCCCTACCCCTCCCCTTTCTTCTCCCTTTCCCTCTTTCCTATCCCTTTCCTCCCCCTCCCTATCCCCTCCCCTTCTTCTACCCTCCCTATCACCTCCCCTTCTCCTACCCTTCCCACCCCCTCCTTGGGTGGATGCACAGATGAAGTACTCTTGGGCGGGGGAATTTTGGGAGTTTACTCCATGGGGAAAAAAGTGAAGTCCTTGAAATGTTTTTGGAGGCTTGCCCTCCCCTTTAACCTTATTTTATGTATCTGGTTAGCTGTTCTCTCTTTTTCCTATTTATCATTAGCATTCTATCAAAGCCTCACTGATACCGGATTCGACAGTTTGATGTTTGCGGTAGTATTACCCCTGATTGAGCTACTTCAAGTCTATCTACTGTGACAGTCATGGCTCCTTCAGATGCTGGGGATCATCTAAAGGTACTTTCATGGAATGTCAAGGGGTTGCGCTCCCCGAACAAGCACATGCAAATTTTGAGACACCTCAAGCGTCTGCAGGCAGATCTTGCTCTCCTACAAGACGATCTTTCTCACCTCTGTAAATTATGGGTAGGTAAAGCTTGTGGCTCTCCAGCAGTAGGATGTAAAGCAGGAGTTACTACCTAAATCTACAAAAACCTCCACCACACAATTCATCCATAGAGATGGACTCGGTCGGTAGCAGACTTACTCTTCACCTAATCGTTGCCTCCCTTGACATCGCTATCTTTAAATGTTTATGCTACTAACTCCCCTGGGCAATTCTTTTTTCAAGAATTAAACTCCTGGGTTCTGCAGACTCTAGAACAATTTCATCTTATTCGGGGAAGACTTTAACTCAGTTTATGCACATGTCTGAGGATCGCACCCAGGGACCCACTAAATGCTCCCCTTCTACTGACACTCCCACTATGCTAGCCTATCTCCTCCCTCCACCTCACGGATATCTGGTGTACCTCTCATCATACAGATAGGGAATATACCTTCTTTTCCCCTCCCCATGGCTCATTCTCTCTTATCAACTACTTTTTCTGCTACCCAGGGGCACTCCCTCTAGTGACTTTGTCAACCGTAGATATGGTTATCTCTGACCACTCTCCCATCGGTGTCCAATTTTCAGGAATTACATCCCCTTGTGGCGCACGTACCTGGCGCTTCCCCTCCTTTCTGACTGGGAATAACAATTTCAAACACACCCTTTGCACTGTGTGGGCAGAATTCACTGAAACCAACTAGGCCCACTTTACTACCCCTAACCTGTTTTGAGAAACAGGGAAAGCATTTCTCAGAGGGCACACTATTTCTTACACCACCCAATTCAAAAGGCAAACTCGTACACTGTATCTTAAAGCCAGTGATTCTCTACGATTGGCCCACCGTGCTCTGTCTATAAACCACACCCCTGCCAATACACTCTCCTGGCAAGCGGCTCAAAGTGACTGTGACCATTGGTCTGTGCAGCAGATTACTAGGTAATCATACTCTACTCTTCATCTACACAGATTTGGAAACAAGGAGGGCAAACTACTGGCAAACCTATGCTTGGGCTACTACCTGCCGACGCATATTGGAGCTCTACGTTATTGTTGATGCGCACTCTGAGATCAGTAGTGCCCTCCCAACAAAATACTACACAACCCTTTACTTGGAGGACCCTATCGATGCGGAAGTGGCACACAAATTTCTCGTGGGAATCAAACTACGCGCTCTATCCCCTGAACAACTGGAGTCTCTAAATGCTCCCATCTCCCAAGAGAACATTTGCTCTACTATTAAATCCATCTCTTTATGGAAAGCCCCTGGCCCTAACGGGTTCTTCACAGAATTCTATAAGCTCACATTGGACATCCCAGATACCTTGTGCCATGTCTACAAATCCACGTGGGCCAAAGGCCCATATCTGCCCTCCAGATCTCAAACACACATCAAATTCATTGCTAAAAAGGGGAAAGATCCCCTTCTACCTGGTTCCTACAAGCCCATCTCCCTTAAACGCATCTGGCCAGTTCACCCATTTCAAAACTCTAGCCCTATGTCAACACACATCATCTGAAAATCTGTCATTTAGCTGTGGTTGCATGAACTGCTAAATGAAAGATCTCTACTGGTTTCTGTTTATAATATATTATTGGTCAATTATGTCATCCAGGATCCCAGACCTGTTTGTATAAAAAACAGAAGCTAAATTACAGATCTCATGGTTGGATTACAAACATATTTTGGCTTTAAAAGCTGTCATTTAACAGCAGTAGTGTTTGCCTGGCTGATTTTTTTAATCACTTGCTAACCGCCCACTGCAGATGTACTGCGGCAAGGTGGCTTGGCTGCGCAAATCGCCATACCAGTATGGTGATTCGTGTACTAGCTTTCATGGGAGTGCGTTCCGATTGGCCAGCGGGGGAGCCAATAAGCGGGTCCGGTGAACTCGATGTCTGCCAGCCACCCGCCATCATTCCCAGCAGAGACAGAACGGGGATCTGCCAAAGCAAACAAGGCAGATCTCCATTCTGTCAGGGGATGACACTGATATCTGTCTTCCTGCTAAGGAAGGAAGATGGATCTGTGTGTTTCCCCAGTTACACGGACCCCCATAGAGTTAGAAAACACAAACAGGGATCACATTTAACCCATTGATCACCCCTGATGTTAACCCCTTCCTTGCCAGTGTTATTAGTACAATGTCAGTGTATATTTTTTTAGCACTGTTCACTGTAATAATGTCCCTGGTTCCCAAAAAAGTGTCAAAAATGTAGAGTTAGGTGTCAGATCCATCCACTGCAATGTCACAGTGCCGTTAAAAATCCCTGATCGCCACCATTACAAGGAAAAAAAATAAAAAATTCCATAAATCTATCCCCTATTTTGTAGACGCAAAATCAATCAATATACGATTATTGGGATTTTTTATCAAAAATATGTAGAAGAATACATATTGGCCTAAACAGATGAAGAAGTTTTATATATATATATATATATATATATATATATATATATATATATATTTATGTATTATTATGTATTATAGCAGAAAGTAAAAAAATATTTTTTTTTCAAAATTGGCTGTCCTTTTTTGTTAATAGTGCAAAAAATAAAAACAGCAGAGGTGATCAAATACCACCAAAAGAAAGCTCCATTTGTGGGAAAAAAAGGATGTTAATTTATTTTAGGTGCAACGTCACATGACCGTGCCATTGTCAGTTAAAATTATGCAAAAAATTGCCTGGTCATTAAGGGGTTAAATCCTTCCAGGACTGAAGTTGTTAAATAGATGCCTCTTAAAGAGGAAGTAAACCCTGATGGGTTTACTTCCTCTTTGATTCCCTGCAAAGGTAAAGCATAATGGACTACTATGCATCGCATTTCTTGAACCTACAGGTAAGCCTTAATCTAGGCTTACCTGTAGGTCAAAGTGGTTTGTAAGGGTTTACAACCACTTGAAGTCCTTGTACACACGGTCGGAGAATCTGTCGGAATGAGTATTATCGGACCGTGTCGTCAGATAATCCGACTGTGTGTGGTATGCATCGGACTGATTCTGTCCGAATCTCCGTCCGACCCAATTTTCCAACATGTTGGAAATATTTCCCGACCAACTGGGCCGTACGGACCTAATCCGATCATGTGTAGAGCATTTTCATCGGACCAAGTGCCACGCATGCTCAGATCAAATTCCTACATCAAAGCTATTGGCTACTAGCCTGAATGCAGTCCCATCGTAAGGAAATTACGTCATCACGTTCTGAAAGATCGGATTTTTCGCCAACTTGGCCCGACCGTGTGTATGCAACAGTTTCGGACACAATCCGTTGGACTAAATCCGACAGGCAAAATCCGACGGATTTGGTTGGCAAAATCTCCGACTGTGTGTACGTGGGCTAATACCTTTTTCCAGTTATCTTCAGGATGGTCACCTGACTCCTGGCCCCTCTGATACTATGTTCCAAGGCTACAGTAGGAGGTGCCGACATCAGAGGGACATCTCGGCCCCTCCCACTGTAGCCTTGGATAGTAGTAGCAGAGCGGACATGAGTCACGTGACTGGCCTGAAGATAACTGAAAAAAAGTATTTAGAGGCATCTTTTTAAACAAACACTTAAAGAGTGTGTTGTTGTTAGATAAAGGAGAGGGGCTGCCAGTCTAAGGCTCTTTTCACAACACTTTCATTTTGGTTTAGTAAGATTGCATAGAATCACTGGATTTGTGTGTTATTTTAATTTATTGCTGGATTTCAAAAAAAAATCTATGGCATAGAAACCGCATTTCCCAATAGTTTTTTATTTCCTTCTATCTGAGCAAAGAACACATTTGAATCACATTAAATTAAGTTGAAGGTGCTTGCTGATAGAAAAAAAACAACAAATGTACCTGCAGCTATTATTGTTTGTGGTATCAGCTGTACTGGTCTGAACAGGAATTGTGTGCGTGTGTGTTCTCTGAAGATGTTGGCAAAAATCACAAAATTATCAGACACCACCTTCTTCCAAGGTAACAGCAAATACAATACACTGTTGAGCTAAACAAGCGTTTGCTTAGGCGATAAGAGTCTAAAAGATTTAGCAAAATAATATATTTATTTTATTCTTGGAATTTTTCCCAGAACTTAGTTACAAGGAGAACATGTAGACACAGCAATAGGACAGAAAAATTTGTGAGAGGATGATGTTGTAATATATGATGTTTGGCATAGCTGGAAAAACGAAATTAATTTTATTGACACATTAATAGAGAGGGTAAATGATATGTAACAATATAAGAAAGCTTTGTTTGCTTAGCACTTGAACGTGTTTAAAATTAATAGGAAATGGATGCCTTCCAAATCCCCACCACAAATGAACAGCTTCATTAGCTTACAGTTTATGAATAGAAGACTTTGCTTATTTTTGTTCATTAAATGCCACAAAAATTTTAAAGAAGTGCATGCTTTCCAACTTTGGGGCATAATATAAAAGATTCCCCAAATATTAAGCAGTGATTGTGTAAAAGTAGATTTGCCCAATGATTATTTGCAAAAAAATTACCAATTACATTTGCTCTATTTTTAACTGCTTGCAGACTGCCCCATGTAAACTACTGCGACTAATATGTGATTAGCATTTCCAGGTAAGGTGCGCTCACCTGCCGCCCTGGCTGTGCTGGGACTTGTTACAGGTAGATCAGTGGGTCCCGGCAATCAATCATGATTGACTCCATCATTCAGGGGGGAGAGCTCTGTGTTGTACACTGTTCATTACACATTAGGCACACAGTTAACCCTTTGATTGCCCATAGATGTCAACCCCTTCCCAGTCAGTGTCATTAGTAAAGTGGCCATGTATATATTAGTACTGATCACTATTAGTGTCATTATTGATGTCAGTGTCAGTTAGCGTACCCCCCCCCAGCCAGCATAAAATAGTGTCAGATTGCCCACCACACTATCACAATCCCACTATAATTCACTGATATTACTAGTATATATATATATATATATATATATATATATATATATATATATATATATATTATATATATATATTACTATATTACTAGTATACAAAAAAATCCACTATATACTGTATACCAGTGGTCATCAACCCTGTCCTCAGGGCCCACTAACAGGCCAGGTTTTATGTATTACCTTGGGGAGATGCAGACTAGAATACTGCAATAACTGAGCAGCAAATGATATCACCTGTGATGTATTTCAGTTATCTTGCAAACCTGGCCTGTTAGTGGGCCCTGAGGACAGCGTTGATGACCACTGCTGTATACTATAGTTTGTAGAGTCTATAACTTTCACGTAAACCAAATAATATATATATATATATGTACATTTTTTTTTTACATATATATATATGTACATTTTTTTTTTTACCAAAGACATGTAGCATAATCCATTTTGTCCTAAAGGCATGCAGACATTATAGTTATTTATTTATTTTTATTGGATATGTTTTATATCAGAAAAATATTTAAAAAAATAATAATTTTAGGGTTTTTGTCATTTAAAAACCCTGTGGTGATCAAATTACACCAAAAGAAAGCTCTGTTTGTGTGAAAATAATATAAATTTATTTTGCATACAGTGTTGCATGACCACGGAATTAAATTACCAGTTAAAGTAGCGCAGTGCCGAATAACAAAAAATTAGGGTAGAACCTGTACAGAGGGCAAGTGGTTAACACCTGTCAAAAGTTACAGGAATAGTAAAAGTCAAAAGTTACATGAATGACCAGCTAAAGTCACATTTACAATAAATATATAAAAAAAAAAAACGATATATAAAAAAGTTGTTTTCCATGATCTTACAGTACAAATGCTATAGAGAAAGCCCCCCTCCCTCCAGTTTGAAGTGCTAGGGAAGGTCATAATGCTAGGAAGTAAGCAACATACAAAGTCTAGCATTTACCCTTTTACCTTTTTGTTATAGGGTGATGGACCACCTTCTGAAAATGGAGGGAGGGGGACTTTCTCTATAGCATTTGTCCTGTAAGATCATGTAAAAAAAATAATGCCGTGTACGCACGACTGGATTTCCCGTCAAAATAAACTCTGAAGGTTTTTTCCGACGGAATTCTGATGGAATTCCGCTGAAACTGTCTTGCGTAAACACGATCACACCAAAGTCCAACCGTTAGAATGCGGTGACATACAACACGTACGACGGGACTAGAAAAAGGAAGTTCAATAGCCTGTAGCCAATAGCTTCTGCCTTGTTCTTGCTTCAGAGCATGGACCGTCAGAACAGTATATAGATGAGCGATTTCCTGATAGAAATTGGTTCCGTCCAAAAAATTTAGAACATGTTCTCTTTCTAGGTCCGTCAGAATTTTTGACGTAAAAAGTTCTAATGGGGCATACACATGATCGGAATTTACGAAGAAAAGCTCCCGTCATGCTTTTTCTGTCAGACATTCCGCTCATGTGTACACGGCATACGTGGTATACATAGTGTGATATTACTAACTTCCAGTATTTTTTTTTTTTTAAAAGCAGAGTCAGCCTGTGTACTAACTTTCATGTTATATGTTCTGTTTGCTTGTGAGTATGCCTACTTGTTTTAAATTGGAACTAAACCCATCAATTTAACATTTTCAAAAAAACAGTTGCATTCAAGGCATGCCTAGAATTCTAATTGTCACATTTTCTTGTCCTCTCAAGCAAACGGTCAAACCTTGAGGTAATAGGAGAGGGGGAGAATGATGGAAATAGGAGGAAAGGGAAATGAGACAGATAAAAAAAAATGTGGGGTGGTGATAGGACGTGAGTAGATGTGGAGATTAAGATAGTGATTAGAAGATTTAGAAGATTTAAGAGGAGCTCCAGGCTCCTTCCGAAATTTTTTTTAAAAGTCAGCAGCTACAGTATTTAAATTTTTGCGGAAGGAGCCTGAAGCTCCTCTTTAATATAGAAAAGCTTTTAATATAAGGACACTTACCTGTCCAGGAATCCCGCGATGTCTATTCTTCAACTAGCATGGGGTGCAGACATCAGCATCTCTAGTAAGAGAAACAGGAAGTGAAGCTTTAGGGCTTCACAGCCTGTCTCCTACTGCACATGCACATTTTGCACTGCACCTTGTGAATGGTCCCATAGTCTTTTAGGACTTGTGACATGTCCCAAGAGTCTGTGGGGGAAGGAGGGGGGTCAAAGTGTCAAAAACCAGGTACCCTCTTGGTCAGGCTCATCGTAGCGGACTTAACGCTAATATTCATCCTTCCCTGTACTGGACGCAGCAAGTTCCCATAGGGGCGCCCAGTCCAGGGAATAGGATACTCGTATTGTATGATTTACATGTTTTCTACTGTGAATATGGATGGGAACCCCAATGTACTACATGATTGTAACAGGATGCCTTATCTCACCACCATCTGTAAAGTATACACCGTGTTTAATATTGTTGGACCAGCCAGTCCATTGTTGGACACCTGGCTCTGTTCCCACTTTATGTTTTTTTTATTGACTTTACAATCCTTAATTGCCTATATTTTGATAAAAAAAGATTAATAAAAACGTATTGAATCTAAAAACCAGGTACCCAATTCCCCACCCCTCCAAAAAGTGTCAAATGTGGCAGTGGAAGGGGGCGGGGGTGCAAACAAGCAGAGCTTCCCCTTTTGGATGTATCTCCACTTTAAGGACAAGAGAAATGAGAGAAGATATAGAAAAGTTAGACATGAAGTAATAGTAGGAAGTGAGAGAGGAGTTTCTAGGAAGAAAGAGAAGGGATTGGCAGTTCAGAAAGTTCAGAAGAGAAATGGCAGTTGTTGTGCTTGTTATGCAAGCCCATAGTGGGGTAATGTATTCCAGCTATTATGTATAAGTTTAGGTAAAGTGGTTGTATACCCGCACAGCTAGAAAAAAAAAATCCCTGTAAGACAAAGGCATAATGAGCTAGTATGCACCACATACTAGCTCATTATGAAATACTTACCTTAAAATTATCCCCCTATATCGCAGCCCATCCACACAGAGGGAGCTGATATTTTGCCATCGGCATTTCCTTCTGGCTTCGCGGCTCTGGTGCTGTGAATGGGCGGAGCCACGATGATGGCTTGCGCATGGGAGTCTTCCTCCCGGCAAGGTCCAAGAGCGCCTGCCGGGCCTTCAGCCGGGCATTCAGAGCGTATATGTCGCTGATGTCAGTGGCTGCATGCAAAGTGAATATCTCCTAAACCATACAGGTTTAGGAGATATTAATTTTACCTACAGGTAAGCCTTATTATAATCTGTAAGATTACAGTACTGTATGTATATTGTGTATTTTTACTTTTTTGAATTTGGCACCGATCTCCGCTCCCGTGTATCATAACGTCGCAGGGAACGGAGCTCGGCGGCACTCGGGCACTGTGTGAATCAAGCAGAGGACAGCTCGCACACACAGCGGGGGGACATCGCTGGATCCAGGGGGCAAGGTAAGTAAGTTTCCCTGTGTCCAGCGATGCGATCCCGAGTCTGGCTCGGGGTTACCGCTCATGGTACTGAAATTCCAGCCCGAGCCAGACTCGGGATTATCACCAGGGAGGTTAATGTAATATCTGGTTCCGGCAATATGGATGAAAATCATTGAGAAAAAAATGGCATGGGTAGCCCCCCTGCTCATTATCAGCCTCTTTGGGTCTTGTACGGATATTAAGGGGAACCCATACCCAAATTAAAAAAAAGGAAAGGCGTGGGGCCCCCAGGCCTATATACTCAACAGCAGTATACAGGCGGTGCAAACAAGACAGGGACTGTGTAGGTTTGTTGCGGTAAGTAGAATCTGTTTGTAATTTTGAACTGGTAAATTTTTAAAGTGTAGCTCCAGTCAAAAAATCTATTTTTAAGCTTTTGGAAAACATAGGGAAGGATTATCACCCCTGTATATTTTTTTTTTTTGCCGTCCATCTTTTTTCATCTCCCTTTCTGTTGTCTCCTTCCGTTTGGATGTTTGAAAGTAGGGGCCTGTTCTCTATGCTCTGCCTCTAACCGAAGCCTCAGCAACACGTTGTCCAGCACCAGGAGTTTGTATCCTCCCAGTCTCTGGGAACGCGTTGCACAGACCTTTCTGCAAGGCCTTCCGGAGATGTCTCATCCTCTGCTCCCTCTGCGACGGCAAGATAAGGTCCGCAACCATACCCTTGTACCGTGGATCAAGGAGAGTGGCCAGCCAGTAATGGTCCCTCTTCTTTATTCAATGAATACAAGGATCCTTCCGCAGGCTTTGCAGGATCAGGGAGGCCATGCAGCGTATGTTAGCTGAGGCATTCTGTCCGGAGTCCTCTGGGTCACTAAGGACAACATGATCTGCAGCCACCTCCTCCCAGCCACGTAGAAGTCCACAGGTTTCTTGGGACTGTAAATCATCTCTAAAAGACTGCTGCAGCTGATGCTGAGTGCCAGGCTCCCCCTTCATGCTGACACAATCCTCCTCCTCTTCCTGTGTGATGGGTGGGACAGCAGGAACACTGTCTAGATAAAGGGGGCCTTGAGAGGCAAGGAATTCCTCCTCTTCCTGTCTCTGTTCTGCCTCAAGTGCCCTGTCCATTATTCCACGCACAGTGTGCTCCAACAGGTGTACAAGAGGTACAGTGTCACTGATGCATGCACTGTCACTGCTCACCATCCTTGTGGCCTCCTCAAATGGTGACAGGACAGTGCATGCATCCTTGATCATGCCCCACTGGCATGGTGAAAAAAATCAAGCTCCCCTGACCCTGGCCTGGTGCCGTAGTCGCACAGGTACTCATTGATGGCCCTCTGCTGCATGTGCAGCCGCTGCAGCATGGCCAACGCTGAGTTCCACCTGGTGGGCATGTCACATATAAGGTTCTTGGGCAGGTTCAACTCCTTTTGGAGCTCAACCAGCCGAGCACTGGCATTTTATGATCGGCGGAAATGCACACAGACTTTCCTGGCCTGCCTGAGGACATCCTGTAAGCCCGGGTACCTGCCTAAGAATTTCTGCACTGCCAGGTTAAGGACGTGAGCCACACAGGGCACATGGATCAGTTATCCCTGTCGGAGGGTGAAGAGAAGGTTGGTGCCATTGTCGCAAACCACCATTCCTGCCTTAAGCTGGCGTGGCGTCAACCACCTCTCGGCCTGCCCCTGCAGAGCTGACAAAATATCTGCCCCAGTGTGGCTCCTGTCCCCCAAACAAACCAGCTCAAGCACGGCATGGCATTGTTTTGCCTGCGTACTTGCGTAGCCCCTTGAACGCCTAAAGAGCACTGCTGGTTCAGAGGACAAAGCACTGGAAGAGGCCATGGAGAAAGAAGAAGAGGAGAGGGTAGAGGAAAGAGGTGTGCCACAACCAGTAGTAGCATTTTGGAGGCGTGGTGGTGGAACAACCTCCAACACTACTGCACCTTGTCCTGCATCCTTCCCAGCTGCCAGAAGAGTGACCCAATGGACCGTGAAAGATAGGTAACATCCCTGTCCATGCCTG
Source organism: Lithobates pipiens (assembly GCF_037356315.1). Classification (NCBI taxonomy): domain Eukaryota; kingdom Metazoa; phylum Chordata; class Amphibia; order Anura; family Ranidae; genus Lithobates; species Lithobates pipiens. The sequence goes on from NW_027507748.1 coordinate 489,899,011, forward strand.
TTGGACCATGAGTCAGTGGTAATATGCACCTTACCAATGACCGCCCTGTCCAGCGAGGCATGGACATTGCCTTCCACATGCCGGTAGAGAGCCGGAATCGCCTTCCGTGAGAAAAAGCGGTGTTTGGGAACCTGCCACTGAGGAACCGCACATTGCACAAACTCACAGAAGGGGGCCAAGTCTACCAACTGAAAAGGCAGCAGTTGAAGTGCTAGCAATTTAGCCAAACTAGCATTCAATCGCTGGGCATGTGGATGGCCGGGAGTGAACTTCTTCTCGACGGTCCAGCAGCTGGGGCAGGGAAATTTGCCTGCTAAAATCAGACGTGGGTGTACTGCTAGCAGAGTGCCCGCAAGTACTTGGCTGTGACACACCTAATTCTACACCTTCATTCCTCTCAGTGCAGGTGTCAGGGAACTCACCGTGTGTCCCTGTATAGCAGCAGCTTACTTTGATTCCAAGGGCCATGCGCAGTGTTCCCCTCAGAGGTGAACAAGTTCTGGAACGAACGGACGCACTCACACGCCAACACGAACATGTAGGTGCACTCGTGTGCCAAAACGAACGTGTGTACGCACTCACGCACGCACGACCACGTCCACCAATTCTGGCACATATCACCATATATAAACTGGGTCCTGACCTGATACCAGTGCTGGATCATCTTCAGCTCGTTCTTGAAATACCTGACCACTGTTGTACCTGTTACCTTGTTCCTGATTACCCGGCTTGCTTGACTACTCTTCTGGATCACCCCTGCTTACTACTTACCTGGATTTATTATACTGACCTCGGCTTGGACTCTCTACTGCGGCGTGCTTCCTGACTTTGTACCTCACTGCCAGCACATTGCAGGACCTCTGCCTGTCCTTGACTACGAACCTGCCTTCCGTCCCTGTACTTCGTTGCCAGCCAGTTGCCAACCTTGCCTGTTCCTGATGTGTAGCATTTCTACATACCTGCTTGGCTCCCGCTGAATACCTCCGGTGACCAGTCTACACTTCTTCATCCATGAGGATCCAGTGTCTTCAAGCCTCAATCTTCAACCTGCAGGCACCTGCACCCTTTCGCTGCCTCAGCACTCCCTGTTCTCACTTCCAGGGGTGTTGAGACCGGAACCGTGCAAGAGGCCATCCCCCAGCATTCGGACTCCACTGTAAGGTACGTGACAGCAAGTTTCAGAGAGGACTAAAGGTCTAGTGGGGTTGGAGATCCCAGCTGATAAGGAGCAAGGAGAGGTCCGCTTTGTTCTTTGGTGTGGGTCTTTAAGGTACGCTTGCCAACGAACTGCATGGCAAGTCAACATATGTCTGGTCAAGCATGTGGTGCCCAAGCGGCTGATGTATTGGCCACGCGAGATACGCTTAAGACATGTGTTGCAAATAGCAGTGGTGTGATCTGATGCACAGGTCTCAAAAAAGGCCCACACCAAAGAACTTTTGGAATAACGCGCAGAGGCAGCGCCCTGCACAGGCGGAGCTTTACGATGTTATTCAGTCGGTGTGCTGCCCCTAAGCTGGCCCCCGGAGGGCATCCTGCCTCTTTGGAGATGTGCCTCCTCCTCCTGCATTCAGGGTGTGGGAGAAAGAGAGAATCAGGTGATGGCGGCACTTAGAGTTAAATGTTGTTAGGAGGGGGTTCTAGCAGACGTTTTATCCTATATGGTCACTCCATAGGGAGTTAGGTTTAGTGTGTTTGAGATCCAATTTATCATTCCTAAAGAGGGTTCTGTGATGATATGGGCCCACATGGGGCTTGCCGCCATCATGTGTCCCAGTAGCATATACATTTGAAACATCTGCAAGCATGACATTATTTATCTGACCTGATCTTTAATTCTGATCTTTGAGATCTAAAAGAAATAATGGCAGTACCTAACAGAGGAGTAATGGTGTAAGTTGGTTTACTTTTTCCTATAAGCGGGAAGCAAGATAGTGTTTACCAGTTACCTTATGTGAAGGTTCACCTTCTTACACTTTGGTGGTAAACTTGAAAGTCTGTGGAGAAAAAATTAAAAAGAAAAAAAAAGAAGAGAAAAATGGTTAAAGGTGGCTGAGTATTTCACAGGTTTGATCATCATCTCAGTTGTTTCCAGTATTTCTGCTTCCTGGTCTGTAGTCGGAGAAGGTAGAAAAGACAGTCACTCTAAACTGTCTGTGTTCCTCTTTTATGTCTGTTTCAATGATGTTCCGTGGGGGGTGTGTATCTCCAGGTGGCAGAATGGGGGGGGGGGGGGGTTGGTGAAAGGTTAGTTTGTCCTTCTAACTATTGGATGATATGAAGCTTATATGTTCCTATATAGTATAGTACATGTACTTTTCTTCTTTAGTAGATAGCAGGGCTACCATTGGGCAATTAAACTGTAGTTAGATTATTTTCAGTTGTTAGCTTTATGTGAAAAAGCATATTCTCAATCCATATCTTTCTTCTTCCTCTTACATACAATCTGCAGGTATTAGGCCATGATTGGAGAGATAGTGGATTAATCACTTTTATGAGTGGCGAGCTCTGCTGTGATCTGAGGACGCTGTAGGGCTGTCATTTTTTGGGATCCTTGCTGCTTTGGATGGTGAGGGTGGAGGATGTGTCCGGCGGCGTCTGATGCTGAAGTTTCCCACTTCAATGATGTCATCCATGGAGGTGGCTCTGCGAAGTGGAGGAAAACAGAAATCACTGTACAAGTCAGGCAGGTCTACCAGTGGGAGGTTGAGTGAGAAACAGAAATGTTCCAGGTTTTCTGGCACTCTGAGGTTTGCAGTGTGACCATTGTGGGAAGCTGATAGACAAAAGGGAAACTTCCGGGGGTACACTATATTTCTAGCCCTTAGTACATCCAGCAGGGGTCTCAATTCTCTTCGCCTTTGCAAAGTTATGCTGGATAAGTCTTGGAATATTTTAATGTCAGAGCCTTGGAAGGAAAAGTGTATGCGGCCTCTAGCTTTGCAGAGAATTTCATCCTTCAGGAGAAAATCAGTCAAGCAGCAAATTATGTCCCTGAGTGGGTCGGTATCTCTGCCTCTTAGGCGTAGCACTCTGTGGATGCATTCCATGGCTATAGGGGTGTCTGGGGGTCTTTCTAAAAGCTTGTTGAAAAGGGCATAACCATGCGGCATAGCTGGGCAGAGTCAATTGATTCAGTGAGGCCTCTTACCCTTAAGTTTTGGCTTCTCCCGCGATTGTCCAAGTCCTCCATATGTCTATTTATGTCTCAGGTGAATGGTATGAGATTCTGTCACTTGCTGTAATTGGCACAGTGAGGCGTCATGGTGGGCTTGAGTTTCTTCTACCTCTTCCATTCTCAAGTTCATTGCCTGGATGTCTGATCGTAGGTCAGAAATAGCAGCAGACAATGTATTCTTAATGTCTGCTGCCACCATGCAAAGGTCGGCTAGACATAGTGCTGAGTCAGCCTGCATTCTGGGTGAAGGAGGAGGGCTGCAGCTTCAGTCCCTGTGCTGATCTTGGCTGCCTGAGCGAGACGTGAGGAATGAGGCCTGTGATGGCGGCGTGCCTCCAGGAGGCCATGTCCAGAATATCTCTGGTATATTACAGCTTAGCTGAGTGTCTAGTTCTCTGGGAGAGCGGAATCGAGTGGCAGAAGCACTACCACGTGTGCTTCCCATCTTGTGTTAGCTGGATGTGCACTGTAGTCAGATATCTTTACCCCATGGAACAGAAGCTGAGAGTGCAGATGGCCATCTCAGAACGCCACCAGACCATGCCCTCTGCGATTTCTATTCTTTGTGTCCTGAACTTCTATGGTAATTGCTTACTCATCTGGGTCACCTGGAGTACAGGGGTCTGTTGTGGGAAAGGGGGCGTGTCAATTTTTCTGCTCCTTGTATTTGAAGGACAGAGTAAGTGGATAGAAACCCAATGTGCCAGAACTGTAAAATGATACAGCTATCTTCAATGCCTTTAGTTTTTCATATGTTAGTTACATTTTAGCACTTAAAATATAATACAAATATAAGTAAAAATATAAATAAATAATCCCAATATTTTAGACAAAATATGTAAAGGTCACAGCAAAAATTAGGTTATTATGTTATTGCTATAGTATCAATTCAATATTTGCGCTCTGTGAATTTACTACAGTTTCTCTTTAAATTATTCTGCTTGTTCCATCATCAAAGAGCCAAAAAATGCCATACATAAAAATAACTTCAATCATTGTTCACTCTTTCATATATAAAAAAAACAAAAAACGTCCTGAATATTTTGAGCTCAATATATGAACAAAAGATGTAATCATTAATGAAACTGAACAAGTAAAAAGGTAATGAAAACATATATATTTTTAATGTTATTTTATATGAGGAAAGATCAATGAAGATTAATGGAGTTGTTTCATAACTTAGGTACAATTCTTGTTTTTCCTCAAATGTCTACATTGTACAAAGATGCTAAATCTACTGTAGTCATAGCCAATGTGCTAAGGAAGTTGAAAATAACTCTAAGCCCCTGTACACACGGTCTGAGATTCCGACAACCAAATCCGTCAGATTTTGTCTATCGGATTATGTCCGACGGATTTTGTCCGAAACTGTTGCACACACACGGTCAGACAAAGTTGTCGGAATATCTGATCGTTCAAAATGTGATGACATTATTTCGTTACAACGGGACTACCATCAGGCTAGTAGCCAATAGCTTTGATGTAGGAATTTGATCTGAGCTTGCGTGGCACTTTGTCCGATCGGAATTCTCTACACATGATCGGAGTATGTCCGATCGGAGCATTTTGTCGGAAAATTTTACCAACAAGTTGGAAAACTTGGTCCGTCGGATACTCTGACGGAAACAGTCCGATGGAGACCACACACAGTCGGACCATTTTGTCTGATATTCCGACTGTGTGTGGTCTGCATCGGACTGTTTCCGTCTGAGTATCCGACGGACCAAGTTTTCCAACTTGCCGGTTAAATTTTCAGACAAAATGCTCCGATCGGACATACTCCAATCATGTGTAGCCTAGTCCGACGGACAAGGTGCCATGCATGCTCACAATCAAATTCGGACACGGAAGCGCTCGCTCGAGTAAAATTACTGCTCGTTATCGATATAGCACATTCGTCACGCTGCAAAGTTAAAAATTCTTTCATGAAGCGCATTCTCTTGTTCTTTACAACGCTGCAAGAATGAACTTCTTTTGATGCTCATAGTCACACACACTTCTCCCGAACATATTTCTTCAGTCTTTTTTACTAATTTCAGCAATACAATATTTTAAATCGTCACATCTACACATTTTGTTTTTTAGTGTTTGCTTTTTTTTTGGGGGGGGGGGGAATTTTGTGGTTGGTTTTTTTCATCAACATCTCCTTTTTTGACAGTTTGCTCATCTTTGCATTTTTTGGGGTGTGTTTTGTGTGTCAACTTACCACAACACCATTATTATCTTTTTTGTATTTTCTTTTTCTTTTTTAATCTACAGGAGGTTGTTTAGTGTTGGTGCCCCTTGTTATTCATTTCACTTTGTATTTTTGAAATGTACCTGCCTGCTCACAAATAAACTGGCCTTTTTGAAGTAAAACACATACGCAAGTATTTCTTCAAACAAAAAAAACCTTTATTTAGGTGTCAGTAACAAATAAAGAGGGAGGCAGCAATGGAGAAACTGGGGAGATTAGCGAAGCCTTTGGCCCCCAGGGCACACATCAACTATTTAAACGCAAAAATTGGTGGCCTGAGGAGTACATTTCTGAGGGAGAGAAGTCTGGTCCTGAAGTCCAAGAAACCCGGAACAGCAGCAGATGACATCTATGTTCCCAGGCTGTGGTACTACAAGAGGCTGCATCTTCTGTCAGACCAGACTGAACCCAGGTAATCACACTCTGGTCTTCCTTCCACACTTCCTTCCAGGCTGTGGCTGTGGTGCTGGAGGTGTGGCAGAAGGAGGAGGAGGAGGAGGGGCATGGGCCAAACCACACAAGTGTGTTGCTTGTGTGATTTGGCCCAACAGACCCTTGTTGAGGGTGTGTATAATTAGCTCCTCACACAAGAGCTTTTGCCCCTCCTCCATTTGCTCGAGTTTGCACGCAGCCAAGGTGGCAAAGGCCTCTTGATAGGTGGGGGTGGCTTGGAGGGCCGCAGAAGCCTCCCCGATCAGCCTCAGAGATGACTCCTCCACATTCCCCCCTTTCTCGCCCTTTTGCGTGGAAGGCGGAGGGGAGGGACCTGGCATTCTGTCAGGCTCCTCCGCCCGCCCACCGCCTGGCTGCCACTTACCCCCGCCTCCTCCTGGCTGCCACTTTCCACAGCCACCTCCTGGCTGCTGCATTCCACACCCTCCTCTTCCTGACTGAGGTCTTCCTGTGTATGAAAAAGGGACATAGTTGTAGTTTTTGGTTCATCAAACACACACAATTTTCACATCAAGACTGTTGCAAACTGTTAACCAATAGCAAAGGCTATCATTCTGAGCCCAGCATTTTTCTTTCTGGTCCCAAAGGTTTTGGCCACTACTGTCTATTGATATGTAAAACATTTTCTAAAATCAGCAATTAGTGAGCACAAATCAAGTTAACACCATTCATTTTTACTCCCAAAATATGTACAACAATACTATACCTGGCTCAAGCTGGGCTCCTCCAGTTCTTGCTGAGTGGAAGGCCCAGGTTGGGCGTTGGAAGACTCAGCGGGTGTGGAATGTAGCATAGGTCACGTGGAAGGAAGAGTAGAGAGGGATTCTCTGACCTCAGCCTGGTCTGACAGAAAATGCATCCTGTCATAATACCACAGCCTGGGGACATAAACGTCATCTGCTGCAGCTCCAGATTGCATGGACTTCAGCACTTTCTTCCTCTCCCTCAGATATGTACCACCGATTTTCACTTTTAAATAGTGGATGTTTGCCTGGGGACCACCGGCTTCACAAACTCAACCAGTTTCTCCATCGCTGCCTGCCTCTTTAGTTTGTTACTGTAATGAGGGTGCGTCGATTGCCACAGGCAGGGCAGCTCCCTGTATTTATCAATGAACAGATGGAAGAAACTGTGATCATTGAAACTGTCCATAACTTCTGCAAGACACAACACAAGACAAACCCTAATGTCAGGCTAAACTCCACTAATGCAGGCCTCAATCTAGAAGCATTATAGGCTAGTGATGTACCAAGTTCAAAATTTTACCTTCATTTGCACGATCGTCGCGTCAGCTTCTCCCTCTGTTCACAGATCGTATGTACGACACACGCGTGTTGCGTTTTATATACAGTGTGCATGCGTGAAACTCCGCCCGCCCCTGACGTTCTTTCTAGGCTATTCCTCACCCCTTCGCTTTTGGCGCAGTGGGGAGAGCACATGGCGGAGAGAACGCAGGTGCGCAATCAGATTTCCTCGTAGTCCCGCCTCCCTGCTGTTTCTCTAGCGACTGGGCGGGACTGCGAGCGGAGCCCAGCCGAATACACAGTACAGACGGCTCGGTCTTTTTCGGCAGCAGTCGCTAGAGAAACAGCAGGGAGGCGGGACTACGAGCGGAGCCGAGCAAGTCGGCTCAGTCTTTTTCGGCGGCGCTCGCTCGGTCTGTCTTGGCGGCGGGAAATTTATACATGGGCAAGGCTGCAAACGGCGCTGGCCAAGCTGCAAATGACACTGCAAAGCTGCAAACAGCGCTGGGCAAGCTGCAAATGACACTGATCATTCTGCAATGATGGACAAGGCTACAGATGCACACTGATAAGGCTGCATTGACTGGCATTTAAATGTAAGTTTTTTTTTCCTTAAAGAGGGATTCCACCTACAAAAAAATATTAAAAGCCAGCAGCTATAAATACTACAGCTGCTGACTTTTAATAAATGGACACTCACCTGTCCCGGGGTCAAGCGATGCCGGCAGCCGAGGCTGATCGATCGCTCGGCTCTTGGCTGCTGCCGCCACCATTCTAGGTGAGGGAATCAGGAAGTGAAGCAAATCGGCTTCACTTCCGGGTTCCCTACTGCGCATGCGCGAGTCACGCAGCGCAATAGGAATTGTCCGTGCTGTCTCTGAGACCCGTGTGTGTCCCAGCAGACAGCGCGGCAGGACAGGAAGAGGCATAGACTCCCACAGGAGTCTATGCCCGGAAGTGGGTGTAAATACAGGTATCTCCACCCCCCCCCGAAAGGTGCCAATTGTGACACCGGAGGGGGGGAGGGTTCCGATCAGCGGAAGTTCCACTTTAGGGTGGAACCCCGCTTTAAACTTCCCTCCTAAAACTTTTTTCCTTAAAATGCCCTCCTAAACTTGGGGTTGCTGTTATACGCCGGTGCGTGTTATACCCCGATAAATACGGTAGTTGTCGTGTGTTCATATGATTATTCTTGCTTGCATACTGCTCCATGTGCTTTGATTTCATGTTGTACAGTTTAAAATGGCCACTTTCAAGTTCATGGGTTCAATCGTTCATAAGAAACATCATTCTGCAGGTAAGTATTCCAGCTTAACAAAGTGTCCACAATAATGTTCGCACCTTTGAACTCGGCCAAAAAGCACAATTGTACAACACTTCCAAGCGATGTTTCATATTCCTATTTCTGCCCTCTGTGTGCTAAGTATTCCTTTTTTACATTCTCATATAGGAGAGAAGACTCAGGAAGTCTGAGGACACCAGGGACCCCACCCCTCCCAAAGAAGGCGAAATTCCAACACCAGAAGCAGAGGAGCAGGAGGAGGAGGAAGGAGAGAACGTTGAAGTTGGACAAATTGTCACCACAACAGGTGAGTGTCGGAGACCACAGCTTCCGGTAAGCTCATCAATGTATGTCGGCATATTTATAATACATGGTGTGTTTTTTTGCTTTTTTTGTAGGTGATGTGGAAGAAGAATCACATTTTACCAGTGAAAGTGCCCAGATCCTGATTGGGGAGATAATGGGGTACAATCGGGATTTAGAAAATATACAGCAAAACATCAATGATGTTCAAAATAAAATAAAGAACATCATTGATGTTTTAAGGAGTGTGTGAAACACCCCAAACTAGCTAGGGTTTTCTTTTTTTTGTTTTGAAACAACAACTTTTGTATTTTACAAAAAGCCAAATTTGGAAGATGCGCAGAGTGTGTCAACATGCGCTATCTCCCACCATGGGGGATCAATGTACGTGTTTTGTGGAAAGTGGCTGAGATGAAGGGGTTGTAGCCCCAAAACATGTACATTGATCCCCCATGATGGGAGATAGCACATGTTGACACACTATGTGCATCTTCCAAATTTGGCTTTTCCAGGGGTGACACCCCATGTGATGAAGGCAATATGAGGCCCAGTTTGTACATACTCATGTCTGATATTGTCTTCACTTTTCAAAGTTGAACTTTGTAAGTTCCTGTGTTCTGTATGTTACTCTTTGATACATGCCTGTTTACACAAAAGCACCAAGTTACCCAAAAATGACCTTAAATAATGTTTTTGATACACCCAATATGTTGGTTTGTTGTAAAACCCTTTTCTAAATGCACATGTGAATGTGCTTTGATTAAAATGTGAAATTATCAACAATGTGTGGCTTCCTTTTTCAATGCGCAAAAGCAGTATTTGGAGTAAAATTGTTGTTTTCGGTGACAATGGGTGTTATTTACTAAAGGCAACTCCACTTTGCACTCCAAGTGCAGTTTCAGGTGCACTTTTGCAGTGCATAGTGGATGTGCCTTTATTAAATAACACCCACAGTGATGTGTTCATTTTCACAATCATGCCATTTTCATGATCCCACATATTTCTGCCATGGTGCTGAAAATGGTGCTGAAAATGAGCAAGATTTTGGTCAGTAATGCACTACATACATTAGTTAACAAAAACAAGGTGTGTGTGTAGCAGACCCACAACATAATAAGATTATCTGACGAAGAGACTATCACCTCATCTCGCTCAGAACTTTGGTTTGCACTGTTGTAGAAAAAGGCACAACAACAAAAATCATAAATATACCTAGGAGACACCTAAAACCAAGCCAAGCAGTAAATGAAAACAAAGATTATTGTAGTTTCAAAGAAAAATTTATAAAACAAAATTCTGGCATATCAATGGCCCCCCTACCCACAAAGTACTCCATGTATTGGGTTTGGACCTCAAGGGCGCTTTGGGGGGGCAAGGTTCTCATTTTCAAGCAAGTCTGCATCTGGGCCAACTGAGACCACATAGTTTGCTGAATGTCTTTTAAAGAAATTGTGCAGAACACAGCAGGCAAGCACTATGTGATTTATTTTATATTCCGCCATGTGGATAGGCGTTAAAAAAAGGTGGAATCGGTTGGCCAGTATTCCAAAAGTGTTCTCCACCACTCTTCTGGCTCTGGCCAGCCGTAAATTAAAAATCCTCTGGTCCGGGGTGAGGGTCCTCATCGAGAAAGGCCGCATCAGATGGTTTGCCAGGGCAAACGCCTCATCCACGAGGCTGCCACTCTGGAGATGCCAGTAGAATTCCGTCCGTGTGAACACTCCACCATCCGACATCCGGCCATTTTTCCCCACGTCCACATACAGGAAGTCATAGGTCGCTGACACCACTGCCAACATCACAATATTATTAAACCTCTTCTAATTATAATAGTACGACCCCGAGTTGGGGGGTGGGACGATGTGGACATGTTTCCCATCAATTGCACCTCCACAATTGGGAAAGTCCCAACGACTGGCAAAGTGGGAGGCCACAGTCTGCCATTCCTGTGGCGTTGAAGGAAACTGTGGAGTGAAACAAGACAAAAAATTAGTAATTTTGCACATCAACATTGCAAGCAGATTAGACACCAACATTTTTGGCCAAGATCAGTATAACATTTTGGTAAATGAGTATTTAAAGCCTAAAGTATAAGGTCCCCTTATCAGAGTCATCACCCCCTCCATCCCCCCATCTGATGGGCCCTTGCAAAAAATGAGAGGGGGGGGGGGAATGTTTTGGACAGGTAACCCTCTCCACTTAATTGAGAGCTGAATGCCTAAATAATGTGTGATACTTTTGGAAGCCCCTCCTTACTTACACTATTGGCAGCCCACCGGACAGGTAAGAAGTGTCATAATACCAAAAAAAAAAAAAAAAAATTGAAGCATATTTTGATATTCTGCTATTACATATCAAGATAATAATAGGGAAAAAAATGATAGCATTTGAAAGTATTGAGGCAGGCCCTTGCACTACATGCTTTGGTGAACTCCTCCATAAATGTGACCATCAAAAAGGTAGGTAGAGTGTGTATTGGGTTTGGTAAAGTAAGCAGATAGAGGATTGCTATCAGCTGACCTAGCATTTGAGGGCAGGGGGGTTTCTAATGAGTTTGGCCCAACCCAAAACAAAAAATGTCACTCTGCTTGAATTGAAGCACACACATAACATTTGTAGACATTTTAGGGGGTGTTTAGGGGAAAGCAATACTATGAAGCTGCCAAAAGACATTGGTAAGTGACTAGACTATAGTTTTATAGGCCAAGAAGAGCATGGTGGGGAAGTTAGTGAGGCAAATATGCATGAGGACAAAGAGGCAGATCATATAAATTAGAGCATATTGCAATCATGGTAATTAGGGAATGAGGAAAGAAATGCAAGACATTAGCAATCATTAAATACATAGAATGTGATGTTAAAGGATTAAACTTACCTTCATATAGTCCTTCTGCAGGACCTGAATGATGGCAGAACAGGTCTTTGGAATAATGATCCCCAGAGCCTGGGGGGAGATGCCTGTGGAGAACTTGAGGTCCTGAAGGCTTCTCCCTGTCGGCAAGTAGCGCAACGTGGCGATGAGCCTCTGCTCCGGAGTGATGGCTTGCCGCATGCAGGTATCCTGCCTGGTGATATAAGGGGACAGCAAAGCCAGCAGACAGTGAAAAACTGGGTCCGTCATCCAGAGATAATTCCTGAAATCATCAGGATTATTCTCCCTGATCTCATGGAGCATGTGCGAGAACTGGTCACGCTGGGGCAACCAATTCTTGTTCCACAAACGACTTCCCTCCCTGTTCATGGACCGGGCTTGTGTCAAAGTAAGAACCCCAACACGAAGCCCCTGCACAGCACAAGCTCTACGACGAGTACGTAGAGGAAACATGGTTTGAAAACAGTCGGCTGGTCAGAACGGACAACAGAAAGCACTGATAAACACCAATGCCTGAAAGAACGACCTGAATAGCAGAAACAAGCAGACAATAAGCAATACAAATCAAAGCGTACTATCATTAAATACATAGAATGTGATGTTAAAGGATAAAACTTACCTTCATATAGTCCTTCTGCAGGACCTGAATGATGGCAGAACAGGTCTTTGGAATAATGATCCCCAGAGCCTGGGGGGAGATGCCTGTGGAGAACTTGAGGTCCTGAAGGCTTCTCCCTGTCGGCAAGTAGCGCAACGTGGCGATGAGCCTCTGCTCCGGAGTGATGGCTTGCCGCATGCAGGTATCCTGCCTGGTGATATAAGGGGACAGCAAAGCCAGCAGACAGTGAAAAACTGGGTCCGTCATCCGGAGATAATTCCTGAAATCATCAGGATTATTCTCCCTGATCTCATGGAGCATGTGCGAGAACTGGTCACGCTGGGGCAACCAATTCTTGTTCCATAAACGACTCCCCTCCCTGTTCATGGACCGGGCTTGTGTCAAAGTAAGAACCCCAACACGAAGCCCCTGCACAGCACAAACTTTACGACGAGTATGTAGATGAAACATGGTTTGAAAACGGTCAGCTGGTCAGAACGGACAACAGAAAGCACTGATAAACAGCAATGCCTGAAAGAACGACCTGAATAGCAGAAACAAGCAGACAATAAGCAATGCAAATCAAAGCGTACTATACCAAGATATAGTCCACAATGAGAAACTAATGCTTACTGACTACACGCACTGATTATCAGATACGCAAAGACAAGCAGAAACTGAAGAGCAGTAGCGAACTGAATCACAAATCTGAAAAGCGCGAATCGTCTCTCACCAATCTTCTACTAACACGCGATAGACACGAGATCAGCAGAAGGAGCCCAAAGGGTGCCGTGCGTGGTGCTAAACTTCCTTTTTCTAGTGCCGCCGTACGCGGCTTACGACACTGCATTCTTGGCAACTGGAAATTCCGACAACTGAGTCCGACCGTGTGTATGCACCTCTTCCGGAATTAATTCATCAGAATAACTCCAGCGGATTTGTTTGTCGGAATCTCTGACCGTGTGTACGGGGGTTTACACAACTTCTAGTTCAGGCAAGTCCAAAGTCTGGCCCGCGGGCCAATCACCGCCCGCTTTCCCATTTTGAATGGCCCACCTGGTTATTTGGACATATATATCTTTTGTTGACGCTGACAATCTCCCAGCGCCGGGGCCACAAAAGATGTATATGCCTTGGAGGGGACAGAGAGGAGGTGGGATGAGCTCCGTACACACACAGGTGAATTTCCTTTTTTACGGGTGGCTTCTGTCTTAGGAAGTCCCATCTCCGGCGCTGCCATTGGATGACTGTCCTGTCCATCAAAGGAGGCGGGACTTTCTATTAAAGAAGCCGCTGTTTAAACAGTAGATTCTCCTGTAGGTAATCTTTGGCGCTCGTGAGTGCATTCCTGGCAATGATGAGTGCATTCCTGGCAATGATGAGTGCATTCCTGGCAATAGCGCTGCATTCCTGGCAATAGGGCTGCATTCTTGGCAATGGTGAGTGCATTCCCGGCAATGGCAATGGTGGTGCATTCCTGGCAAAGGTGGTGCATTCCTGGAAATGGTGGTGCATTCCTGGCAATGGTGGGTGCTGCCTTCCTAGCAATAGTAAGGCTACATTCATGGCAATGGTGGGTCTGCAGATGGGCACTTGTGAGGCTGCAGATGGACACTGACCCTTATTTTGTTTCACAGTTCTTTATTCAAAAAATGTTTTTCCTGAAACTGTGTTATACGCCAATAAATATAGTATATCCATATAATTACTTACACATAGCCACAAAGGCAAGAGAATTCTTGTTGGGCAGTGTATTAGTGCTCGAACGAACACATTTATGCTGCATACACACAAGCGGAATGTCCAACAGAAAAAGTCAGATGGGAGCTTTTCATCATATATTCTGATCGTGTGTATGCCCCATCGGACTTTTTTATTCTGATGGACCTAGAAATAGAACATGTTCTAAATATTTCCGACGGAACCAATTCCTATGGGGAAAACTGTTTATCTGTATGCTGTTCCGACTGACCAAAAACAACGCATGCTCTGAAGCAAGTACGAGATGAAAGATATTGGCTACTGGCTATTGAAGTTCCTTTTTCTAGTCCTGTCATACGTGTTGTACGTCACTGCATTCTTGACGGTCGGACTTTGGTGTGATCATGTGTACGCGAGACAGTTTCAGCGGAATTCCGTCCATCCGTTTGGATCTCAGATCAGTGTAACTCCTCACCCTAGGCTGACCAGCAGAAGTACAGCCTTACAGCATCTATGTTGCACTACTGCATAGTAACTAGGATGCTTTCTGAGGGGCTCGGAAGTACTAGGGTTTGTGATGAAGATAACAAGGGAGGAGGGGGAGCTGATAAATGTACCCTTGAACCCATAGGTTGTGCTTCAATCTCCATTGTAGCACATATGACTAAACTTTCCATGTGTATTCTTTTGTTCTCTTGTACGAAACAAGCCTTTGCTTTTTTTCTCCTACCTATGGAATAGGACTTTATTTCTCCCATTGCACATAGAGGGTTTTGTTTGTAGTTTTCTTTTGCCTTTCTTAACAAGTTTGCATACTTTGCATTATAAAATACACTGTGAATGCCCCTGTCTCTCATGTTATTCTACTTAAAATCCTATTACTATATAGGTCTACCCGGATGTTGCATCCCTGGGGTTCTTGTGGGCATATATCCACCTGGGTGATTGTGTGCATCCTCCAATTGGAATTATTTTTAACAAGATTTTTTTTGGTTGATAAGTATTAGGGATCACCAACATTATGTAAGTGTTGTATATGCAAAGATTTGGGTGGAAAAAGTATATCAATTATTCATACTGTTTATGTTATATTTGTGTGTGCCGATGAATCCCATTGGGTAATACATTTAAATTAGCGAACAAAACTCCTGGATGGTGTAACTGCAATGTAAAAATGCATATAAAAGCAAAGGAGAAGGCCTTAAAAAAAATACAAGGTTGGGGGCGTGGCCAACCACCGAGCATGATGGATATGTGATTACACAGCTCCTGCACCAACCAGAATATAACACGGCATCCTCACTATTCCGATAGCCCCCAGTGAAACCACCAGAACACTATATTACTCTCCCACAAAGTCCGGTATGAACCGCAAAAGGAAGGAATACCATCAGCCTAAAAAACTGACAGACTTCTTTATACTGCCGAAAATCTAAGATGGCGCCCACGGCCCTGATCACGGAACAACGGCGGCCTATACAGATCTCCCTGATGTGGATGGCCTGCAAATAACCCCAAAACTTCATTCTCTAGATGCCTCATCATCATCCCTCGCCTTATCGGCCGGCAATAGTCCAGCAAAGTCGTGGATGTGACTGGATACAGATTCGGCAGTGTCTGAAGTGAACCCTGTACCTGATACAGCCCCAGCTCATCCATACCCCATAGAAGCCTTCCCCACCACAAATCAGCCTGTATTAGACACTACAATGAAGGAGATGTTCATCTCCCTGCAGAGCTCCTTTCACAATGACACCTCTAATATGTTTATCAGATTCTCCTCACAAATTAACCATATGGGACAAAAAAATGCACCTTGTTGAGAAACAAATGAGAGAAATTACCGAAACGGTCAACGATCTTGTAAATGCAGATGATCATACACAGGAGGAACGACACTGGATTAGGACCAAAATAGCAAACCTCGGGGACAGGTCCCACCGTAATAACGTAAAGATCAGAGGGGTCCTTGAAACCGTCCTACCGCATGATCTTAACGCATATGCCAGGAAACTGATTTCCACACTCCTACCTGATCTCACTACCATGGAAACTATAATCGATCAAAGTCATCGCCTCCCCAAAATATCACACCTCCCAGCAGAAGTCCCACATGATGTCCTGATGAGAGTTCATTTTTTTCATGCTAAAGACCAACTTCTATTCAAATTGAGGCATTTTGGTCAGCTCCCAGACCTGTAAGCCAATCTCCAACTATACGCTGATCTCTCACAACATACTCGTCAATTAAGAAGACAACTGAACACTATTCCCAAACCATTCAATAACCATAAGATCCCTTACCAATGGGGGTTTCCTACCAAAATCATAGTCACCAAGAAAGGGATCAAACATAACATCTCTACAGTGGAGGAAGGCCTCAAGCTACTCAACATATGGGCAATCATTCCTGACTCGTCTAAGTCAGCACAACTCAACCACGGGGAAAACACTCAATCTTCCAATGAAAACCGCCATACTTGTAAGCATCAGCCTATACATGAATAGTGGGTTCACACATAACCCACTCTACCAAACCTCCGGTTAGATGCCTTGCTCGTTGTAAATTGCTCCATGAACTTACACCCCACAACAACACAGCAGTACTAGTTTCACTTAACTGCTTTCAGTTCTAGTTGTTTTTTTGTTTACCTTTTTCATTGATAACTTTATTTTATCCTATAGCTTTCTTTACCCCACATCTCTTCTGCCCCAAGAGCAAAAAGAGGCGAAGGATACAAGTACCTCAACCAATGAATCTTCTTGCATAGAAGAGCATATCCATAAACTGTGAGTAAGAACTTAATCCATATACTATCCTACACACCGCGCCGAGATGCCCAAAATCCTCTCACTAAAACGCCAAAGGACTGAACCACCCGGCAAAAAGAACGTCACTGTGGCGCATAGCCCAGAAATCTACATGTGATATCATCTGTGTGCAAGAAACACACTTTAAAATCACTAACAAATCTTTTAACTACATCTACCATGCTCTAGGCCCTACACTATCGTAACGGTGTATGTGCCCAATACCAAACAAATTAAATTCCTCTCTAAACTGATGTCCAAAATCCCCAAATTCTGTCAAGGAAACCTCATTATATGCAGAGATTTCACAGCATCTTGATACCATCACCCCCAAATTAAAATAGCGGAAGCCCAAAACCAAAAATCCTGATCCTAACCTTAAAGAAAAACTAGTACTTCTCAGACAAGAATAAAGAAATTTGCTACTAGAGTCATACTATAGAGCTCAAAAACGATTTAAAGTGGAGGGCCACCCTGAAAACAAAAAAATATTAAAAATTACAAAAAAATATAAAAAAAATAAAATGAAAAAAAAAAAATTTTTTTACTTACCAGAAATGCCTGTTGCTAGGCACTTTCTCCTAATCTTCCTCTTCCGCGGAGATCTTCTGTCTTCTCTCTTCGTTGCGGCGTCTTCTGGGTAATGGGTCGCGCTGTGTTCTGGGAAAGCGCTGCGGGACTCGCGCATGCGCAGTAGCTGCGGGACTCGCGCATGCGCAGTAGGAAACGGGCAGTGAAGCCATAAAGCTCCACTGCCTGTTTCCCTTAGAGAGAATGGCGGTGCCGAGACCCGAGAGCCGAGGGACGGGTCGGTCTCGGGCGGCCGACATCGCGGGCGACCCTGGACAGGTGAGTGTGTTTATTAAGTCAGCAGCTGCAGTGTTTGCAGCTGCTGACTTTTTTTTTTTTTTTTTTTAAACGGACCTCCTCTTTAAGGCTAATCACTAGGGATGAGCTTGGTGTTCGAGTCGAGTTGGCGCCATTGGGTGACAATGGCACCAACCTCCTCTCTGCCCTCCGACGAGGACAACTGACCCATGTGCCCTGTGTGGCTCACGTCCTTAACCTGGTGGTGCAGCGGTTCTTGGGAAGCTACCCGGGCTTACAGGATGTCCTGAAGCAGGCCAGGAAAGTCTGTGTGCATTTCCGCTGATCATTTAATGCCAGTGCTCGACTGGCTGAGCTCCAAAAGGAGTTGAACGTGCCCAAGAACCGCCTTATATGCTCTGATAGGTGCTCTGGGGTGATAAAGAGTTCCAGAGCGCCAATTTCCAGGAATACAGGGTGGTGGCTTAGGACGTGTTCTCCACATACAGTGGTGTGAAAAAGTGTTTGCCCCCTTCCTCATTTCCTGTTCCTTTGCATGTTTGTCACACTTAAGTGTTTCGGAACATCAAACCAATTTAAACAATAGTCAAGGACAACACAAGTAAACACAAAATGCAATTTGTAAATGAAGGTGTTTATTATTAAAGGTGAAAAAAAATCCAAACCATCATGGCCCTGTGTGAAAAAGTGATTGCCCCCTAAACCTAATAACTGGTTGGGCCACCCTTAGCAGCAACAACTGCAACCAAGCGTTTGCGATAACGTGCAATGAGGCTTTTACAGCGTCCTGGAGGAATTTTGGCCCACTCATCTTTGCAGAATTGTCCTAATTCAGTTACATTAGAGGGTTTTCGAGCATGAACGGCCTTTTTAAGGTCATACCACAACATCTCAATAGGATTCAGGTCAGGACTTTGGCTAGGCCACTCCAAAGTCTTCATTTTGTTTTTCTTCAGCCATTCGGTGGTGGACTTGCTGGTGTGTTTAGGATCATTGTCCTGCTGCAGAACCCAAGTTCGTTTCAGCTTGAGTACACAAACAGATGGTCGGACATTCTCCTTCAGGATCTCTTGGTAGACAGCAGAATTCATAGTTCCTTTTATCACGGCAAGTCTTCCAGGTCCTGAAGCAGCAAAACAGCCCCAGACCATCACACTACCACCACCATATTTTACTGTTGGTATAATGTTCTTTGTATGAAATGCAGTGTTCCTTCTACGCCAGATATACTTGGACACACACCTTCCAAAGAGTTCCACTTTTGTCTCATCGGTCCACAGAATGTTGTCCCAAAAGTCTTGGGGATCATCAAGATGTGTTGTGGAGAAATTGAGACGAGCTTTGATGTTCTTTTTGCTCAGCAGTGGTTTTCTCCTTGGAACTCTGCCATGCAGGCCATTTTTGCCCAGTCTTTTCCTGATGGTGGAGGCATGAACGCTAACCTTAACTGAGGCAAGTGAGGCCTGCAGTTCCTTGGACGTTGTTGTGGGGTCTTTTGTGACCTCTTGGATGAGTCGTCGCTGCGCTCTTGGGGTAATTTTGGGCGGCCGGCCACTCCTGGGAAGGTTCACCACTGTTCCATGTCTTCGCCATTTGTGGATAATGGCTCTCACTGTGGTTCGCTGGATTCCCAAAGCTTTGGAAATGGCTTTTTTAACCCTTTCCAGACTGATAGATCTCAATTACTTTCTTTCTCAATTGTTCCTGAATTTCTTTGGGTCTCGGCATGATGTGTAGCTTTTAAGGATCTTCTGGTGGACCTTACTGTGTCAAGCAGCTCCTATTTAAGTGATGCCTTGATTGTGAACAGGTGTGGCAATAATCAGGCCTGGGTGTGGCTATAAAAATTGAACTCAGGTGTGGACAACCACAGTTATAGTATGTTTTAACAAGGGGGGCAATCACTTTTTCACACAGGGCCATGATGGTTTGGATTTTTTTTCACCTTTAATAATAAACACCTTCATTTACAAATTGCATTTTGTGTTTACTTGTGTTGTCCTTGACTATTGTTTAAATTGGTTTGATGTTCTGAAACACTTAAGTGTGACAAACATGCAAAGGAACAGGAAATGAGGAAGGGGGCAAACACTTTTTCACACCACTGTAGTCAGTGGAGTACTTGTATACCACCCAAGGCTACCACGTTTTGTGAAACCTTTCTACTTTGTCATCTGTCTGCGTAAGAGTCTTTTCCATGGTATATATGTCAGACATCTTGTTCAGCCATTCCGCCATGGAGGGAACTTTTTGTGATTTCCAGTACACCGGGATCAGAGATTTTGCTACATTTAGGAGATATCTTGTCAAAGAGTTTTTATATCTCCTTATTGAGATGTTTGTAATATGGAGCAGGCATGCAGTTGCATTCAGATTAATTTTGGTGTTGGTTATTCGTTTAATGATCAACTTAATTTTATCCCAGAATTGTGCTATCTGAGGGCATTGCCACCAGATGTGGTACAACGTGCCTTTCTCTTGTCCGCACCTCCAGCAGGTGTCTGGGAAATGCGGGTTCCATCCATGGATCTTGGCAGGGGTCATATACCAGTGAGTCATTAGTTTGTAAGCTGTCTCCTGCATCCTAGTACTTATCGAACATTTATGAGTGAAAATACAGGCGTACCTCCATTGCTTGACGTTGATCTCCATGTGGAGCTCCTTTGACCATCTCGGCCCGGAGACCGCTTTCCTCTCTATGTTTAGTATCTTACAACCAGGAATAGGCCAGCGATGTAGTTTTGGCATATTTTGTGCCATTGAGGCATATCAACTCCAGAGCTGTAAGGGGTCTGTGAAATTTATTTTTGTCGGCTTGTCCCCCCAAATAGCTACGTAATTGCAAGTAAGCCCAGAGCAGTATCGGTGGCATGTTGGATCCCTCCCTGATTGATGCCCGTTCTTTTATTGTGCCGTCCCTAAAACAATCTCCAGCTAATATTGGCCTCGAATTTTCCCCGGATTGGAAGTGTGGATTGTTCATACCCGGTACAAAGTTCAGATTATTTTCCAGGGGAATTAACAGACTGGGTTGTGAGGAGATGGTCTGTGTCTTGGATATAGTGTGGACATTTTTTAGTGTGTTTCCGGTTATGGGATGTGTTTTTAAGTTCGCCGGGCAGCTTTTCCACGGAATCCATGGGGAGTACTTCAGAGGAGGGGGACTTAAGTCCGTTTCTAGTGTCACCAAATCTTTTGCTGTGTCATGGCAGTGCCAATCGATGATTCTAGACAGGTGTGTGGCTCTGTAGTAGGATTCAAAATCTGGTAGGCCTAAGCCACCTCGTTCTTTAGGTTTCATTAGGTAGGCATACCTAATTCTGGGCCTTTGGGAATTCCAGATGAATCTCGATAGTATGGTTCTAAGAGACGTAAAGAAGGCCCTGGGGATTTTAAGTGGGAGTCTGTGTAATAAATAGAGCAGTTTGGGGAGAATGGTCATTTTAATTATAGCCACTCGGCCAAACCAAGAAAAATGTGCTGGCTGCCACCTATCGAGATCTCTCCTTACGTTTTGTAAAAAAGGATGAAAGTTACAGCCATAGACTTCTTCTAATTTGGGTGTAAGCCAAGTGCCCAGATATTTTAAAGCCTTGGATTCCCATCTAAAGGGGGATGCTGCTTGCACCCGATTAAGTAATTTCTCTGGCAGCGAGACATTCAGGGCTTCCGACTTTGCATAATTGACTTTAAGATTTGAAACGTAGCCATAAGTAGCAAAGTCCTTCAAGAGGACAGGGAGAGAGATGAGTGGGTTTGATAAGAAAAAGAGTAAGTCATCCGCATAGGCGGCAACTTTATATTCCCTCTCCCTGACTTTGGATGTCTGTGTTTGCTCTAACTATCCTAATGAAGGGTTCCAAGGAAAGTATGAACAACAGAGGAGACAAAGGGTATCCCTGCCTAGTTCCATTTTTTATCAGGACTTTATCTGACAGGGTGCCATTTATGTTTAATTTTGCTGTTGGGCATTGGTACAGCGCGGAGATGCTAGCCATCATGCGTGGACCTAAGCATCTCTTGGCACAAACAGCCAGCATATAGTCCCAAGCTATGCAGTCGAAGGCTTTTTCTGCATCCGTAGACAAGAGAAAGCCTTCTATGTTACCCGTGTGTGCCGCCTGAGTCAAGAGCAACGCCTTTTTTTGACGTTATCTTTAGCCTCCCGGGCAGGCATAAAACCCACCTGATCCAGGCCTATCAGGTTTGGGAGCAATGGGCTCAGCCTTGAGGCTAGTAACTTTGCGTGGATCTTTGCATCTAAATTTAGCAGAGAAATAGGGTGATAGCTAGAGCATCCCGCTGCATCCTTGCCTTCCTTGTAAAGAGTGGTAATATGTGCTGATAGGAAATCAGGCACTACTGCTCTAGGCTTAGCCAGAGAATCTAAAGCCGCCTTGAGCGGTAAGTTTAGCAGGTGTGGAAAAGTTTTATAGTATATGGATGTAAATCCATCCGGTCCCGGACTTTTGCCTGATTTAAGCTGTTTGATCGCGGTGGTTATCTCCTCTGTTGTTATGGGTTCCTCTAGAATTAATATGTTTGATTATGATAGGGTAGGCATGCCACTTTTCTCTAGGTAGTCCTGAATGATCTGTGTCCTCCCTCCCTTTAGGCCCTCCGGTCTGTGTTGAGGTGGTAAGTTATACAATCTTGTGGAAATGTTTAGTTATGGCCTCAGTGGTCACATCTAATTTTCTGTCACTTCATCGAATCCCCGCTATAACATTTTTGGCTGTCTGTTCCTTTAAAGCCCTCGCTAGTAGTTTTCCCGGCTTATTGCCTGCTTCATAATAAATCTTCTTTCTAAAAAACAGATACCGCTTTGCCCTATCGTCAAAGTGTTTCTGGAGAGCCTTTCTGTTTTCCAGAAGTTCAGTGGCTGTTTGAATGGAAAGAGATTGCTTATGAGGCGTTTCTAAGTGTTTTATGTGTTCCGTCAGGGAATGGATAAGTTTCTCTCTATCTTTTTTGCGCTTTGAGCCCATTCTTATGAGTTCTCCCCTTATCTTGCACTTGTGCGCTTCCCATGTTATGAGTGGATCTATATCTGTGGAGGTATTTCGCCGAAAGAAGTCAGTAATTGTGGCCGTAAGTTCTGTCATTGAGTCTGGATCTGTCAGGAGAGATGCATTTAATATCCAATTAAAAGATTTTGGTGTGGCTGTGGGTGTTTTCATGGCTAATGGTCTGAGAAAGACTGGATAGCAATGTGGGCCCCCGAAACCAGGGCTAGATCTCGTTGGGAGATGAAAATATAGTCTATACGAGAATGTCGACTATGTGGGGGTGAGAAAAACGTAAAATCGCCACCTTCGGGGTGCATGAATCTCCAGGTGTCGATCAGTTGTAAAGATTGAAGTAGTCGTTTTATTAGTTTAAGGGCCTTGTATGTAATGCAAGTTTTCCCAGTAGATGTGTCATTTATGGGGTTTAATGGTACATTGAAGTTTTGCCCCAGGATTAAACATCCTGAAGAGAACTCCGAAAGCTCCTGCACAATATGTTGACAGAAGGACACGTTCACTGAATTTGGGAAGTATACATTGGCTATTGTCATCGGGGTGTCATTGTATAGACCTTTTATGAAAAGATACCTGCCCTTTGGGTCTAGATTTTTGGATTGTAAGGTGAAGGGTGCACCTTTACTTATCAAAGTAGAGACTCCCCTAGCTCTGGTTTCGTCATTTGTGGCACGATAGGCCTCTGTGAAATAGGAGTCAGTCAGTTTGGGGACTTAATGTGTCCTGAAATGTGTCTCCTGTAGGAATGCAAAATGCAGCCTACCTTTTTTAAGCTCTCTCAGCAACGTGGAGCGTCTCTCAGGTATATTTAGGCCCCGTACTTTGTGTGAGATTACGAGAGGAGTTCGGCCAAGGTCCGTATTTGCTCTACCTTTTTAGGATTATTCCCATCCCTATTCCTCAAACCTATTTTATATCCCTCCAAACCATGCTAAATTGATTTGTCTGGCAGGGAAAGAAACCTCCTTGTGCTCACACAAAACATCAAACACAGAATAGTGGGGGACTCAGGCTAAATAGACTTTAAAAATGACTATCTGGCCTCTATACCAGCACAACTACAGTATTGGTTCTGCCCTTCTCCCCAGACCCCCTTGGGTAAAATAGAATCCTCTTCACTCATCCGATCAAACCTACAAACCTGGCTACTTGGAATCCCACTAGGAACTCCTATACCAACCGCCCTTTCCCCAATTATAAAGGCTTCAGCTCAGGTTTGTAAAAAATTGTCAGGCATAAAGTTACCATCCTAATGCTCCACATCTCCACCAATACCACTAGAAGTACTGAAACATCTAACACCAGACCTATCAATATCTCACTGGCTCACTAAAGGCATCACATTTTTCCAGGACCTCTTTTCCAAATCAGGCCAACAAAAAAAAAACCAACCTTTTCCCACTTACAGAAAGAATTTGACCTTCCCATAGGTGAGCATTTCACTCACCTATGGGCGTCTTACTGTCTATCCACTCTACCTATTCCCTTATATTCTCCTCCAATGCCTGGTCTTTTCTAACTCATGCATCTCCCAAACAAAGAGGCATATGCTTATTCTACAACACATTTCACCAGAAACGAGAATTCACTAAATCCAATACCCATCTGCACTGGGAATCAGACCTAGGGACTTCATACTCTGCAACAGTGGTGGAGAACATTCAAATCAACATATCACTCTACCTGTTGCTCTGCACTTTTGAAATTCTCGCAAAAGATATCCCAGAGGTGGTACTTGATGCACACCAAACTAGCTTCCTTTGGCTCTCAGACATCTGCTTTCTGCTGGAGATGCAATACAACATGAGGAGACATACTTTACATTGTATGGACCTGTCCCTCTTTCCAAAATTATGGGACACACATTTTCCAGATCTTAGAAGACATTTCAAAATGCCACATTCCTCTCTCCCCAGCATTAGTGCTTTTGAACCTAACGAGTGACGATATCCTGACACCCTGCAGACATGTAATAACACATATCCTGCTAGCCGCTAGACTAAGTATGATGAGGTTGTGGAAGTCAGTTCAATCCCCTAGCATTGAGGACACCCTTGAACTGGTAAACACACATTATAGTTACAAACTCATGATGGCATCTAGCAGGGGTGAATACACCCAAGCCCTATCCCTGTGGCAACCATGGTCGCAGTGGCCTAGAGTAGCAATGTATATAAAGTCTAAAAGTGATTAACCTAACATTAGATACTGACAGCCTTGATACACCCTACCTGTTGTGGATTGTACTTAACTTTATTACATTCTTGCGTTAAACCTATACATTGTGATGAATACCTCAACCATTCTTTACTGAGTGGTAGTGATCATCTCACCCAATGAAAATATGACTTTGTTCTTTAATTTACTATGTTTCATTAATCTGCTTCATTGCCTTGCACAAATTGTACTACTGTAAATCTTTAATAAAAAACTATAAAAAAAAAAGAAAGAAGAAGGAGCCAAGAGCGCTGGCAAGGGGCCTGAGAAAAAAAGGTTCTTGGACGCTCTCTGCAATATCATTTTACAGAGCAGGTAAATACTGTATATCATATTTATTATTTTAGAAAAAAATATATACTTTATAACAGCTTGCACCAGATTCATCCTATGCAATTTTTTTCACTACATACAGATCAATGTGCTAGTTAACAATTATTACAATTTGAATAGCATATTTCTGTACAGATTGTTTTTTTTTTTTGTCTAGTAATTACACTCTATCAGACTCATTATTCTTTGTGGTGTATAAGGTATAGAGAAACAGATATCTCCATTCAATTCAAGCAATATCTTGGGGGAATGAGTGGATATGCCAGCAAAGAATAATTTAAAAGGGTGCAGGAATCTCTTAAAACCTAATGCAATTATGTATACCTATATTTGAGTTTTCATGGGGAAATGGTATTTCCCTCACGCTCTCCAGCCTATATATATATATATATATATATATATATATATATATATATATATATATATATATATATATATATATATATACACACTGCAGCAATGAGCTCTGCATCTGAAGTCCCTATAAAATGTTTATTTTAGTATGGGAGACATATGTAGTATACAGTATGATCTATTAGTATTCTGGTTGAGGTTACAAGTCATCTGTTTAAATTTTTCAAGAGTAATGATAATACATTTTAACTTATTTTTTTATATTGCCTCTTTACAGACATAACATTGGCCTTATGGAGGTGATATAAACGGTTGCAACAAACAGAAAAACATATATAAAACAAGATTAACAAAATTTCAGTCTGGCATTTTGATTTTCCACCTTAATGCCGGAATCCACCCAGGAAGGAATTTTATTGCAAGGCTACAAATCTATTTACTGCAATATAGTAAAATTCCTTCAGGGTTAGCATTCTTAAAGGTTATCTGTCTAAATCTCTTTAATTCAATCTCTTTAATTCTTGTATTAGATATATGAAATGTGGGAATTTAGATTCTATGTTGGTGTGATATAGAATTTTTACAATATATTTGCTATTGTATGCCTTGGTTTAATATGAGCTGCAACATTTTTTGATCTATATTATATATTTGTACATAGTACTCTCTTGTTTAATGTGCCTGCATGGTTTCTCATACAATCATTTGCATACTATTTTAAGGTCATATTTTGACACTTTGAAAGAAAGTTATATAGAATTGTAGACTTGGGAGATGTATATTCTTCCCTGAGTGGGAAAAATGAATGCAGTTAAAATGACTTTACTTCTAAAATTACTGTATTACTGTATTACTTCAGAGCCCTATCTCTGTAAAATAATTTAAATTGCTTTTAATTGTATGGAAATTGCTGTATGAATGGTGATATACCACTAGAAAAGTCACATAAGTATCTTTGGTTTCTTGTGTGTTCACAGGGAAAGTGCTTGCTCCCATGTTGATGAGGACAAGGGCTTCTTTCCCACAATGCAAAACTTGAGAGAAATGGGATTCCCGCCTGAATTCATTAACTAGTAGTACTCACTGATTGTATGTCAGGGAGTGTAATCTTTCCCACAAACCTAGTCTTATGGTTGTGGGGTCTTAGGTGGGGGATTATTGAAATTTGGGGTCCCTGTTTAAAATAAGGGGGTATCCAGATAATGCCCCCATGTGAATGAGTAGGAGGTACATAGTGAAAAATTAAACAGTAAATAAAAACACACGATTGTTGACATGTGTCAAGTGTCAAGTGAAAAAAGAAAAATACTTTTTCCAAGATGTAAATTTGTCATCAATAACATTGTCCTACTATGTAGATCCTCATCAGTGAAAATGAATGACACCTGCCCAAAGAAGAAATCCCACGACCCTAACATGGCAAAGACCACTCACCAATAGGAAGCTCATCAAGCTTGGCCATGGATGTATTTTGTTAATTCTTATTTTTTTTTCCATTCAAAATTTTTATTTGTTAATTCTATTGACATATGGCCATATTTAGGCAATAATGGCATCCCTATCCCCACCCCTTTGCTCATATGTCAGGGTTGGGATTCCTGGTTATAAAAACAATATCAGTGTTTGCTGTGGATGCAGTAGCTATGTAAGTGAATGGGCCAGCTTACATCAGTAGTTGCTAAGGACATGACAGGTACTGGCACCCGCTGATTCCTTGGCAACCATTTACAGCATAAATCTGCCATGTTTGTTCACACCGAATGCTCTAAACTTTGAACATATGGCTGAACAACAGAATTGTGAATGTTCAATCGAACACTCAGCTCTTCCCTACTAATGAACAGTTATTCAACTTATGATTAGAGTTGGGCAAACAGTTCGAGCCGAGCAAAAGTTCTGTTCGAAACATCGCCTGTTGGCTCGTTCAGCGAACACCCAAATTTGCAGGGCCCACAATGCACGCACACTACACAGTGCATTCTAAACCCTGAGTGAGCAAAGCTTTGCCCGGTCAAGGCACAGTGAATAGCTGGTTGTTAAGGAGGGGCCGGTAAGCCAGCTGCTGCATTCTTAACAACGGATGAGTCATGAGCTTGCAATGGGTTTCCTGACAGCTGAATGAAAAGAAACATTTATATGCAGTTTCTAAGTTGCAATCCTGTGATAGAATCTCCAGCTCTAATGTTGGCACTCTGCCTCAGTCCTCATCCACGTGCACGAATAGCTCTCCTAGGCAGTAAAAAGGAATGAAGATAAAATGTTAAGCTCTCAATTGAAGAAGAACTATTCCTTTCTGTTCATGCTCTGGATGGTGGTATGGCAGAGCTTTTTGCAGTACTGCTGCTCCCACCTGTCACATCCCACCTGCTCACCCAGTCTTACATGTTTCAAAGGAAGCTAAATTATACTGTATAATCCAAAAGATAAGGTGGGGGGCGTGTCCAAGATGGCGCTGGGAGAGGACGCTCAGTAACAGAGCTCCCGGAGTCCGGCCGCTTATCCTGCTTGTCAGGCGGCATTGGTGTGGCCCTGAGTGGCGGTGTGTGTTCCGACGGCAGCGGGGACTCCCGGGTCATGCCCGGCGGCCGCTCACGGAGATTTTTGCAGCCTACCGCCGTACGAGACAGGGCCCCGGCGGGCGGCCGGGCCGAATCCTCGAGTCACATGGCGTCTCAGACGGAGGCCGTGGACGCTCCTCCTGCGGCCGCGGCGGACATCGCTGCAGCTCTACAAACCATAGCCACGGGTCAGGCAGCACTGATGGACAAAATGGATCACCTGCAGACCAACGTGGACTTTATTCGCCGCGATTTGGACTCCTTCCGCGGCAGAGTTGCGGAGGTGGAGCAGCGGGTGTCCGCAACGGAGGATGCGGTACGGGACCATGCCGGTGACATCCATACCCTGAAAATCAGAGTCAAGGCCCTGGAGTCCCGTGCGGAGGATGCCGAGAACCGGAACCGGCGCAACAATCTGCGCGTCGTTGGCCTTCCGGAGGGTTCTGAAGGTACTGACCCTGTTTCATTCATAGAAAGGCTGCTTAAAGAACTGCTACCAAGGGCCCAGTTCTCCCCCTTCTTTACAGTGGAGAGAGCCCACCGTATGCCGGCTACCAGAGGCCCACCGGGCGCTCCCCCTCGCACCTTTATTTTTAAACTTCTGCATTATAAAGATCGAGATGTGGTGCTGCGGGAGGCTAGAGGGGTCCAGGAGCTGAAGTTTGAAAACGCACGGCTAATGATCTTCCCGGACTACACCGTGGAAACGCAACGTCAGCGCAAGTCCTTTGATGGGGTCCGAGCCAAGCTGCGTTCCAAGGGCTTGAAATACAGCATGCTTTTCCCGGCCCGACTGCGGGTGGAGGATGGGGAGCGGGTGAGATTCTTTACTTCCCCGGAGGAGGCCTCCTCCTGGATTGAAACGGTGCAGCGGCATTAATTTACCAGTGACCTGACCTTGCTGCCACTCAGTTGGCCACTTGACCTTATCCTGTTTTTCTTTTTTACTTGTTTGGGGGGTGGGTTTTTTGGGGGGGGGGCAATCGCTAGGATCCTGTGGACCGGCGGCCCGATCGGGCCAGTACTCTATGGTGGATCACCTCCCTCCCCCCCTCCCTGTCGGAGTAGGCCCCCGGCTCGGCTGACTTTTGACTCCGACCCCGTTGGACTTTGGAACTGGACATGGCCGGTATCCTGAAGTACGGTGATCCCAACTGGGCCGCCTTACCGCCCTCGCCCGGCTGCTCCCCCCCCCCCATTTTTGTCTAGCCGGCACGTAGTGTCTGCTGGCCGCCCTGTCGGTTGCGTGGGCATCCCCGGTTATCCTGCTTCTCTGGGGGTTCTGGTGGGTTGGGAACTGTGCTGATTGTCCCGGGGTGTGGGGTAGCCTGGCCTTGGTTAGATCCTGAAGGGGCTTGCTGGATCTCTGACATTGGACCCCTGCTGGGTTGAGCCGGATGGTCCCTGGGGCGGTGGAGCCGCTGGCCACTAAAATCCGGGATGCGTCCGAGGTGCGGGGCATTCGGGTGGGAGTGTTAGAGGAGAAGATATCCTTATATGCGGATGACACTATTCTGTATCTAACGGAGGTCTCCTCTTCACTCCCTGCGGCTTTGCAGTTGGTCGACGACTTTGGGACGTACTCGGGTGTTAAAGTCAACTGGGGGAAGTCCTTAATCTACCCTTTGAGCCCGTCCGGGCCTAGGCCCACTCTGCAGAACTCGCTAGTCTGGGTGGAAAGCTTTAAATACTTAGGGATATGGATGGGTGGCCCAACGGCTCGGTATATGGAGCTTAACCTGAAACCGCTATTGGCCCAATTCTCTAGGCGCTGTATGGACTGGAGGGCGCTGCCCCTGTCCCCGGTGGGGAGAGTGAACCTCATTAAGATGGTCTACCTGCCGAAGTTTCTTTACCTCTTTAGAAACACCCCGATCGAGATCCCGGTGACTTACTTCAACAAGCTAAGATCTATTATCACCTCCTTTGTGTGGCTGGGCAAAGTGCCGCGTTTGGCACTGTCCACCCTGCAACTGGCGGTTGGGCAGGGCGGGCTCGCCCTTCCTGACTTCCAGCGCTACTACTGGGCAGCGGTGTTGGTTACTGCCCGGTGGTGGTTCTCGCAGCCGAGGGACAACCCAGCGGTGACTCTGGAGGCTGCGATTCTGGGGTCTTACGCAGCTCTAAGCAACTTGCCCTACCGGGGTGTGGGAGCGCATCCTCGCATTACCTCCCTGATGCGTACGACAGTCCGGGTGTGGAGTCGGGTGGGGAAGGCCCATCGGATTTCTGGGGTAGTCTCCCCCCACATGCCCCTGTGGGGTAATCCGAGTCTGTCTCACTTTCGGAGTATTCCGGACCCCCAGGTGTGGGCTAGAAAGGGGATAGTCACTTTAAAGCATGTGGTGATAGGGGGTAGGTTGGGTACGTTCCCCGAACTCAAAGCTAAATTTGAACTACCGAACTGGATGTTTTTCCGGTTTCTACAGCTGAGGCACGCCTTTCAGCACCAGTTCCCGGACGGGGTGACGCTTGGGAAAGACCCGGTGGAAACGTTGTTAACTGCTAAACCCTATCCACAATCTACTTTCACCTGACTGCCTCTAGGAAGCCTAGTCTGCCCCGGCTTTACGCTAAATGGAAGAGGGATATTCCGTCCCTGAGGGAAGAAGACTGGGAGTCTAGTGTCTCCTCCTATGTATCAACCTTGATATCGGCTAGGGACCGTTTTATTCAGCTAAAGTTTCTGCATCGGACTTATTATACGCCGCAGAGATTGGCGTTTATATATAAGGATAGATCCCCAGCATGTGCTAGATGCGGTAACGAAGAGGCCACATTTATGCATATGGTGTGGTCCTGCCCAGAGCTACAAACATTTTGGGCTCAGATTTTGACTGACATTAATCAGGCTGTTGAGGGCTCTCTGCAGTTGAAGCCAGAACTCATGCTTCTGAATGTGGTGGATGACCAGACTGTGGGGAAATATGGAAGACTATTTGTGGCTTTTGCCGCTTACTACGCTAGACGGGAGGTGTTGCTGAAATGGAGGTCTGAGCTCCCGCCCACTGTCACTGCCTGGAGAAATACCTTGAATGCTGTTTTGCCGCTGTACAAAATTACATATATCAATAGAAACTGCCCACACAAATTTGACAAGGTCTGGTCCTCTTGGATAGACTCGTGGGGCTCACTGTCGGTGGTGACTCCTCCTCCTGTTCCAGAGGGGGAGTGAGGATCCACCGGCGGGGAGCGTGGGATGTGCGTCTGGTGACTGTTACCTGTTCCCCGGATGGCCCGTTTTGATCCTCCCTTTCCCCCCCCCCTTTTTTCCTACTCCCCCCCCCTCTCCCTCTGTCACATTGGGTGGGCTTGTGGCTTAACCTGGCCCCCCCCTGATTTCCTGGCCCCCCCTTGCTTTTCCCTTCTCCCACTCTCCCACTACTGTCCCCCCCTACGCCTCTGGAACATGGCGTATCCTTCTTTCTCCCCCCCTCTTTTTTTTTTTTCCTCTACCAGACGCCGCTCACTTCGGTGTACAGTGATTAATTATATGCACAGATTTGTGGTATGCTCTTTATCTAGTAATAATGTCCTGTTTGCTATATGTACATGGATAATTTATTGATGGAATGTATGTCTTGAGCTGACCTGTATGTTTCTTTGTTCAAATAAAGTTCACTTTGTTAAAAAAAAAAAAAAAAAGATAAGGTGGCCCGCATGGGACTTAAAAGGTGACCTCTAAAGATCCCCTTCTCCCTGGTTCATATAGACCCATTTCCCTAATCAACGTTGAAGCAAAAATTCTTTCCAAAATCTTTGGATCTCGTTTCATGTGTCTCCTTCCATCAATCCTCCAGCAGGCCCCATCTAGTTTTGTCCTGAAGCGGTCTGCTACCCTCAACATTTGTAAAGTCCTACTGACTCTTGAATTTGCTAGGACACACTCTGACCATGACACAGCCATTATTTCACTGGATGCCAAAAAAGCTTTCAATAACTTACTTAAGCGTCTCCTGGTTATTCATGGTCATTAGGGCATTCAACATGTCTGGTCCCATACTTCAATTTGTCCAAAAGCTGTACGCCTCCCCAACTGTCCATCTTGTTACCCCTAATTTTTATGTACCCTGACATCCCACTCACTAAAGGCATGTGCCAAGGCTGCTTTCTTTCCCCTCTTCTCTTCAACATAGCTATTGAATTGCTCTCCAGAATAGTGAACTCTTCATCAAGAATCAGTGGTGTCACAGTGGACACCCATGTTTTTTGATTGGCTATTTTTGCCAATGATATTCTTTTACTTTCAACCAACCCCTCCTCTGATATTTCCCTTCTCTGAGCCCTGTTTGTGACCTTCCAGGCCTGCTCAGGGCTCCGGATCAATTTTGATAAAAGCTCAGTTTTGGCTCTTAACCCACAGCTGGCTCAAGCTTGGATGGACTTGTCCCCATTCATAGTGGCAAAGCACCATATTACCTTACTAGGTATCTGCATTGGCAGGGAACCCTCCTCTTTATATAGTTTGAATTATCCTCTAGTAATAGCCAAGATTGTGCAGGAGTTGGAAGCTTGGGCAGACCTGCCTCTTTCACTATTTGGGAGATGTGATCTCTTTAAAATGGTCTCATTTGCAAGGCTATAGTACCCACTGCAGACCCTTCATCTATTATTAAAACATGCGGACATTCAAAAAATTACACACTGCCCTGCTTGAGTTTATTTGGTGTGGCAGAAAGCCTCGGATTGCACTTCAAAAACGTTGTTTCCCGCAGGGGGAAGGTGCAGCAGGTCTGCCCAATATTATATTCTATAATCTTGCCTGCTTATTAAGATAAGGTATTGATTGGTTATTTAAAAATTCTCGCTACTCTAATTACATGCTGGAGGGTGTCCTTGTGTCCCCATTCAATCTCTAGACTATCCTTCTATCCTTCACTCTAGGCTGCACATCCTACCTCAGCCTCTAAGGTCCAACCTCTTAATTAGAGACACAGTTTTAGCCTGGAGAGAAATACGGAAGCTCCTGGGCCTACCCTACACCATCTCAGGCCACCTTTCTATACTTGGTAACCCAATGTACCCTTCTCTGGATCATAAGGCCTTTGCTCAATGGTCATCCCCCAGCCTTTGATCCTGCCCAAGGAACTTTAACACCCTTCTCAGAACTGATCAAACAATATTCTATCCCACCGTCATAGGCGTTTCATTACTACCAGTTAACCAGCTACCTCAGATCCTGCTTCAGCCAATGTCAGAAACCTTGTCAATGCTCATTCATGGACCCATTGATTGATCGGGGCCAGTACTCTAAATCTGAGATATACTCCAACCTCATTATCCACGAGCTTCAAAATACTGCTTTGCTCCTTTCAATCCCTGGATATCTATCCTCAATGACCAAGAGGCACCAAAAAGATACTTGTGGGTATCAAAAAGTTCGCTCTCTGGTCGCCTGTGAAACATGGTGATAAACCCAATTCAAAATTACCGATTGACATATCTCCCATTTTGCCTAAACAAAATAGACTCCTCTCTTTCTACATGTCCCTGGTGTGCTACTCCCAGACCATCTCTTTTCCACAGACTATGAACCTGTCAGGCAACTTCTGGGATCAGGTATTGAAATACATTTATAAGATCCAGCAATCATCTCTTCCTTGCTATGTCTTTTCAGTGGCGATGCCTCGCAGGTTTCCCCAATCAGTGTCTACCTATGACTCTCTTCCTCAATGGGTCCATATCTGCTTTTTGCAGAGTCCCAATGCAAGAGTGGGTACATAATTAGAATATAAAATCAGCAGAGCTTCCCCTCATTTCAGATGTTCCCCTCAGATCTACAGCGACTGCTCTTCCAAGTGCACTTGTGGTGCAACGTAAATTTGCCTTTAGTAAATCAACCCCAATGTCCCAACACTTTAAATCTTTAAAACACTTCATTGCCAGGTGGCGCTGCTTCATGGAACATCCTTTCTCTCCAGAAGAGATTTATTTTCACGTATATACCCTTCTGCTATACAAACTGATACCTGTGCGCAGACCTTGCCAACACACTGGGTAAACTCAGGATTCAAATCACCTATGATTCCCAGACCCCTCACCCACTCCCCATAGGTATTCCACTTACTCTATTTGACCCAGCAGTACCCTACTTGATATGAAACTTTAACTTCTTCATAACCTTATCAATCGCTCTACCCAGTTATGAGTGGAATGTACACCTGCTTACACTCCTCATGTTGCCTCTTTGGTAGAATATTTGATTAGATTCATATGTTAGACCAGATACTAGGTTATTAGTTATATGAATGTGTACAGGCTTTTATTTATGCTGATATGTCTTGCCTACCATGTATGTCATATTATTCTACTCTACAAAGACTATGAGGTTAATTTACTAAAGGCAAAGGGACTTTGCACTTTGTAAAGTGCAGTTGCACTCTGCAAGTTCAGTTGTTCCAGAGTTTAGTAAATATGCAGATGCTCTGCTGATTTCCACTATCCAATTATGTGCCAGCAAAAAATCAGTTTTTTTATTTTCCTTGAACGTGATTGGGTAATCTTTGCAAAGTGAAGCTTTACCTCATTTACTAATCTCTGGAGCAACTGCACTCACAGAAGGAAACTGCACTATGCAAAGTGCACAGTTCATGTGTCTTTAGTAAATAAACCCCCATGTCTTTCACTTTTTTGCCCTCGCTGGCCTACTACTCCTGTTTTCAGGATTTTTTTTTCTTATGCATTATTGTCAAATAAAGAGTAACATTGCAACAAAATATTACCCATGCAGGGGTGTAGTAGAATAAAGAACTGTGAAATAATAATTTTCAAAAGGTTTCACAGATGCAAGCTGGGAACGGACAATCAAACCTCTGGTATGTTAGGCTATAAAGAGAAAGTTATATATGGATCAGATACATGCGATACCCTGCAAATTATATTTCTTATCTGCTAGTTGCCCCATCAGCCAGGCACCCCTAATGGGAACATACTGTGCCATAGGCAACTAGGCAACCAGCCCACCAGTTGCTGAATACACCAGCCTATACTCCCGGGAAGGAACAAATAGACCACTAAAAACTTGTCACTTCCAATATCCTGTGACGCATTTATCGAGTGTTAAAAGGACAAATAGGCCAAACTGTAAAATGAGAACTATGAATTGGCTCTGTAAATAATCAAGACAAAAGCATATCTGCATGGAAATCGGGTGAATGTTATAATCATACCATAAACCTGCCAGCTGGGGCTAACAGGGATAATGGGAGCAGGGAAAGAAAATAGGAGATAGGAATGGACAGAATAGAGCAAAAAGAAGGGGGAGGAGTGAGGGAGGAGGGAGTAGGGGGTAGGGGTAAAGGTGCAGGCTTCATGGAGAGCTAGGAAGCGTAGGTAGGTTGACTTCGGGAGGACTGCCAATGAGGATGAGTGGCCTTGAGCCTATAAGGAGACTCCGATATGGCGGGCCCAAGGTTCGTTTGGAAATTTCAAGTTTGTCTATTATATAGTTACATAGTTACATAGTTCCGTCGACTATAGTTGTTGACTGAGAAGTCATCCCAGTCCTCCAGGAACCCAAACCTCTCCTTACTACACCAGCTCTTCAGCCACTTGTTTTTTTCTGGTGTGGCTCAATGTATCGGTAGTATTCCTGAGAATACTACCTTGGAGGTCCTTTTCCCCAATTTAGCTCCCAAGTCCCTAAAATTATTCTTTAGGATACTCTATCTGCCTCTGACTTTGTCATTGGTGCCAATGTGCACGATGACAGCTGGGTTTTCCCCAGCCCCTCCCAGCAATCTGACACCAGTAGTGATGGACGAACTTCCGATGGGATGTTTTGCGAACGCAAACTGCCGGCGCGCCCAAAAGTTTGCGAACCGCAAAGTTTGCGGCGGGCCCCATTGACTTTAATGGCAGGCAAACCTTAAAAACCTACAGGTCATATGTTCAGCCACAAAATATTTACTAGATGTGCACACATAGTCCCACCACATGGACACTGACATAACAAAAGTATTAAGTGAATCTGGGATCGACAACGACAAGCATTCTTTTTTTACCTGTGAAATTTTGACAATTCAGGAGCGCATGAAGGCCATGGAGGAGAGGAAAGGTCAGGGCAGGCTATGAAGATGGTGCAGGAGATGATCACCTGAACCGTGATAGAGAGCACTGAGACCACACCAGCACCATGATAGAGAGCACTGACACCAGCACCGTGATAGAGAGCACTGACACCAGCACCAAGATAGAGAGCACTGACACCAGCACCGAGATAGAGAGCACTGACACCAGCATCGAGATAGAGAGCATTGACACCAGCACCGTGATAGAGAGCACTGACACCAGCACCGAGATAGAGAGCACTGACACCAGCACCGAGAGAGAGAGCACGGACACCAGCACCGAGATCTTGTGGGCACCCACGTGACATCACTTATACGTGTATTACATACCTATATACTGCACACCAAATAGTACACCAAAGACTGCTGCAGAAACAAGCAGTAATCTGCAGCACAGCAGTGCACCACAACCCTATATATTGTATACTTATACCAGTCCTTAAGAGGAACTTTGTGGACCTAGTAGCTAGTGATTTGCAGACTGTCCCTCAGTCCCTACACTGATAAAAGACAGCTGCAGAATCGGTCAGCAGTCAAGTATAATATTCTTTCTATATTTGAAATAAAGTAGATTATATGTGTACAACCCTATATATTGTATACCTATACCAGTCCATAAAAGGACCTTTGTGGACCAAGTAGCTAGTGATTTGCAGACTGTCCCTCGGTCCCTACACTGATAAAAGACAGCTGCAGAATCAGGCAGCAGTCGAGTATAATATTCTTTCTATATTTGAAAGAAAGTAGACTATATGTATACAACCCTATATACTGTACACTTATACCAGTCCTTAAAAGGACCTTTGTGGACCTAGTAGCTAGTGATTTTCAGACTGTCCTTCAGTCCCTACACTGACAAAAGACAGCTGCAGAATTGGGCAGCAGTGCACTCAGCAATCACCAGCACCCTATATACTGTACACTTATACCAGTCCTTAAAAGGACCTTTGTGGACCTAATAGTAATAGCTAGTGAATAAACTGACTGTCCCTGCTACACACAGCGTCCTGTCTCTACACTGACAAAAGACAGCTGCAGAATCAGTCAGCAGTGCATTCAGCAATCACCAGCACAGCAGTGCACCAGAACCATATATACTGTACACCTATACTAGCCCTTAAAAGGACCTTTGTGGACCTAGTAGCTAGTGATTTGCAGACTGTCCCTCAGTCCCTACACTGACAAAAGACAGCTGCAGAATCGGACAGCAGTGCACTCAGCAATCACCAGCACCCTATATACTATACACCTATACCAGTCCTTAAAAGGACATTTGTGGACCTAATAGTAATAGCTAGTGATTTAACTGACTGTCCCTGCTCCACGCAGCGTCCTGTCCCTACACTGACAAAAGACAGCTGCAGAATCAGTCAGCAGTGCACTCAGCAATCACCAGCAGAACAGTGCACCAGAACCCTATATACTGTACACCTATACCAGTCCTTAAAAGGACTTTTGTGGACCTAATAGCTAGTGATTTGTGTCACTACAATCTCTCCCTGCGCCACACAGCATCCTGCCCCTACACTGACATAAGACAGAATGTAAAATGGCCGCCAGATCAGGTCTATTTATAAGGTAAGGGGAATGTCCAATTGTCCATGTTCTGAAATGTCTCAATTGGCTGTCCTATACCCCATGATGGATGTGTCATCATGGGTCAAAGTTCTTTCACAATGTAAACGCATATGTCCGCCGGGCGAACAGTGCCAGAAGTCCGCCAGTTTGGTGAATCGCAAACACGCAAAATTCGCCGTGAACTGACCACCGGGCGAACCGCAAGGCCATCTCTATCCACCAGATCCATGATGTGCCGAATCGAGCGCCCGGTAGACAACATACAGCTCGGCACTTCAGGTCTTTGTTACAGATTTCCCTCTCTGTCCTTCTAAGCCCTTGTACACACGGTCGGACATTCTGACAACCAAATCCGTTGGATTTTGTCCAACGGATTTTGTCCTAAACTGTTGCATACACACGGTCGGACAAAGTTGTCGGAAAATCCGATCGTACATAACGTGATGACATTATTTCGTTACGACGGGACTACGTTCAGGCTAGTAGCCAATAGCTTTGATCTAGGAATTTGATCTGAGCATGCGAGGCACTTTGTCCGATCGGAATTCTCTACACACAATCGGACATTTGTCCGATCGGATCATGTTGTCGGAAAATTTTATAGCCCAGCTGGAAAACTTAGTCCGTCGGATATTCCGACAGAAACAGTCCGATGGAGCCCACACACAGTCGGATTATCCAACAACACGGTCCTATCGGACATGTCCAACCGTGTGTACAAGGGCTTAGAATTGAGTCCCCTACCACCAGAATCTGTCTTTCCTTTCCCTTCGTTCCCCTTCATTCTCACTGGAGGAGTTCTTCCCCTGGCAGATTCAGAACCTGGGCTTCCAGGGAAACAATGTGCTTACATTTTGCACAGCAGTATTCGCCCCCGATAAGATGATCAAGGAATGCATACATGCCGCAAGATGTACACCGAGTCGCTTCTCCACACCCGCCGGGCATCGTACCTATTAATTTATTGAGGATTAGAGATTATACCCAGTCCAAATTACCTAACAACTAGCTTCCTGACACTAATACTCAACAAGACAATACACAGGTACTCACAGACCAGCGTGCACCCACAATACACAAATACTAACGATCCACACCCACTACTCAGGTACTCACACTACACAGGTACTATGACCCCTGTTATAACCTCCTGTTTTAAACTCTGGTTTTTAACTCACCACCACCATTATGGTACTAGACATTTTTTCTTGGAACATAATCCAGGTGATTTTTTGTTTGGTTAATAAAAAGAAACTGAGGAGAACTTCCAGGCCCGTGCTATTGTTATCTTAGCTCCCACGAACATGAAATGAATCAGAGTTTGGGTGTATTTCGGAATTTTGTGAATCCTCTGGTTCAGGAGGGTTATTGTTGGGTCTTGATTGACCACTGTCCCAATAACTTTATGGGTTAGGTTAAAGGTTTTATTTCAATAGCATCTGATCCTGGGACATTGCCACACAATATGGAGGAGAGCCCAAGTGACCACAACCTCTGAAGCACAGGAGCAACGACTGTGGGAAAAATGTAATTAGATGTGTTGGGACCAGGTACCAGCGGGAGATGACCTTGAGGTTTGCTTCAATCAGGAAGATATTGAGGATCTCCTTGTAAGCTGTAGAAAAGTGAGAGTGTGAAGTGACCAGGTCCCAATCAATCTCAAGGTCACATTCCCAGCTTTGCATGTAAGGCAC
The DNA here is from genome assembly GCF_037356315.1 of Lithobates pipiens. Lineage (NCBI taxonomy): Eukaryota > Metazoa > Chordata > Amphibia > Anura > Ranidae > Lithobates > Lithobates pipiens. Next base: position 489,938,344 of record NW_027507748.1, read on the forward strand.
TTTCCCCGACGATTCAGCTAATGCTGAGTAGATCAGGGAAACTCCTCCCCTCACATCCATGGCTGTGGAGCACCATTGTTCATACAGAGTAACCGCTAGGGGGAGAGTATGCTGGGATGAGAAAGTGTGTAGGAAGTGGGATATCTGGTGGAAGTGAATTTTTTCTGAGGGATGCATTTCTAGTTTTGCATTGCAGTAACTAAGTTTAGGGGACCATTTGAGTTAAAATAGTGCATAATTCGATAGAGGCCTTTGTCCAGCCACCACCAAAAGGCCTTGATGTCCATCCCTGGGGGGAATTCAGTATTGTGAAAAATATGAGCTAAGGGATGCCTCCAAGACGTTATAGAGTTCAATTTATGTAGGGAATCACATAAGGCTACCGAATGGGATAGTGTGGGGGATAGGATAGGGGGCCTAGATTTAGGGGGTGCCAGATTAGGAAATCTATGATAAAGTTTGGGATTGCTTGTTTTTTTTCTACCTACCCGGTTTAGGACCCTTGGAGTATATGGTTGATATTTGGGTCAATTGTGTCACCTGGTAATACCACTAGAGGTTAGGCAGTCCTAGTCTAGTCTAAAGAGAGCCTGTTTGAAGAGTCGGTGACTTGATTTGCCCAAGATAAAGCGGATTATTGCCAACTGGAGGTTATTAATATGGAGTTTGGAGACTGGGATGGGGAGAGAATGGAAGAGATAGAGAATCCTGGGAAGGAGGGTCATTTTAATAGTGTTCACTCTTCCCAATCAGGACAGCTTATACAAAGAGCATTGATCTAGATTTGTCTTGAGTTTCTTGTAAGTGGGTGGGTAATTACTTTTATATAGTTGGTCTATAGAGGCCGTAAGGTGGATGCCTAGGTATGAGATGGAGAATGCACTCCAGGTAAAAGGGAAGTGATTCTTGTCTGTTCACCAGGGACAATGGGATTGAAATATTGAGGGCGGTGGATTTGGACATACTGACTTGCAGTCCTGAGGCTTGACCAAATTTATCAAATTTATTTAGTAGCTGTAAGATATTAGGGGTTTGTTATGAGGGGGAAGTAATGAAGAGAAGGATATCATCTGTGAAAAGAGCACATTTTTGTGTTGAGGAGACACAATGGACTCCATGAATATCTGGGTGTCCTCTTATAGCTATAGCTAAGGTTTCTATTGCTATAGTGAAGAGGAGGGGGGGTAGGGGGCAGCCCTGTTGTGCTCTTTTAGTAATAGGGCATGGATCTGAGAGGTGTCCTTGAAATCTGATCTGTGCTTTGGATAGGGAGAAAAGGGTCTTTAATGAGATGAGAAAGTTTGGGCCAAAACCCCACCTTTCAAGGGTAGCGAATAGATAGGGCCAGGTGACAGCGCAGAAGGCCTTTTGGAGGTCTATGGACAAGATGACTACCGCCCTCCTTATCTGGTACAGGCCTTGCCTCCCTGGGATAAAATAAACTTGGTCTTTATGTACATAAGACCCTATGAAGGACCCTAGTCTGTTGGAAAGAATTTTTGTCATTATCTTTAGATCATTGTTAATTAGCGAGATTGGTCTATAGTTGCTTACTTGGCTCGGGTCTTTGTTGGGTTTGGGGATGACAGAGACGTATGCTAGATTAGCTGCTGAGTCTATTGGTGAACCCTTTGTAAGGGAATTAAAAATCATAAAGAGAGAGGAACTCTATAAAGGTCTTATAATATTGTGTCAAGAAGCTGTCCAGGCCTGGGGCTGAAACCTTTTTAAGGTCTTTGATGACCTCCCTGACTTCGCTTTCAGTAATGAAGGAATCCATAATGGAGTGACGGGAGTCTGGTATTTTGGGGAGAGGGATATCATCTAGAAAGATGTTTAGTTTATGTGGAGAGCTGGGGTTTGTGTCTGAATAGAGTTTAGAATAAACAAATGGAAGGTCTCTAGAATCTGTTTAGATTTCTGGGTCAACATGCCAGAACGTGATTTCATTTTGGGCAGGGAGCTAACCCTATGTTTAGGGGAGAGCTTCCCTGAAAGCTGGGGACCAAATTTATCAGACAGGAGATAAAACCTAACACTTACCCATCTTAGGTGCATTTCTGCACTTGAGGTAAGGGCCATATTGAGGGCTATTCTAGCTGTGTCAAGTTTAGCAAGAGAAGTGGGTATAGATTTGCTCTTGTGTGTTTTGCTCAAGGACTGGAAGTCCTTCTCTAATTTAGTTATGTCTAGTTGCTTTTCTCGCTTAAGGCATGCGGCTAACTGGATGAATTTTACCCTCATAACTGCTTTATGGGCCCCCCATAAAGTGCTTTGGGAGATGCCTATAGTATCGTTATAGTGGAAAAATTCCTGTAGCTCCTTCTCAAGAATGGTGCAATTCACTGAGTTGGTGAGGAGAGTCTTATTGAGGCACCCCTGGGGCAGGCCCATCTGTGTTAGCAATCCTGTGATTTTAAGGGTAAATAGGGAATGATCTGACCAGGGGACTTCACATATAGAGCACTGGGATGCTAAGTGAATCTCTGAGGTGTGTAGAAAGATATGGTCAATTCAGGCATATGTCCCATGAGGTGCAGAGAAGTGTGTGAAATCCTTTGTGGAAGGAATCAATTCCCTCCAGGTGTCTATCATCCCTAGGGAGTGAAGTAGCCTCGAGTTGATTTATCAAGGAGATGAGCAAAGGCAATGTATGAATCACCACCTAATATCACCTGGCTAGCATGGAAGAGAAGAAGGATGATTGGGCTTTGTTGGGGGCATAGTAGGACACAAGGGTAAATAGAGATCCATTACCTTTGACTAGGATATACCGGCCTTCACTGTCCCTGGTGTTTTGGCAGTGAGTAAATGAGGTTTGTTTCCAGATGAGTACAGTCACCCCTCTCTTTTTGTCGTCTGCATTGGCCAGAAAAAATGTCAGATAGTTGTGGTGCAGGAAAGTGGGAGAAAAGCTTTTGGGGAAGTGGGTTTCCTGAAGCAGTAGGATTTCCAAACCCCTAGACTGATACTTGTGGAAGGCCTTGCGTCTTTTGATAGGGGAATTCAACCCTTGTGTGTTATGGAAGGCTATCTTAAGGTTCGCTTGTTGTGGGGTAGGGTCAGCCATGGATGTGAGGGGGTGGGTGCGTGTACATGTGGATGGTTCCTACCTGGCTCCTTGGTGGGCGTGTTCCTTTTCAAAGGCAATGGAGTGAGCCTAGTCTCATGATTGACGTAGATCAACGAGCTCTCCCTGATGGTACCTGGGGGGGTGGAGAGAAGAATGCAGAAGAGGTGAACAACGCTGTGAAACAGAAAAAAAAAGAAGGAAGATGGTGAGAGAAAGCAGGGCTAGGATAGAAAATATCCTGAGCTCCTAAGGCGCAGGGTTGGCATGCCAATTCCTGCTCCGAAGCCCTATGAAATGTAGGAATTGGTGTAAGGGCAAGCTAAAAAGGGGTTGCATTCCTGGTGTCATCAGGGAAGGATAGCTCCTCTGGGTCACAACAGGTGGATTGGCAAGCTGTCCCGCTCTGGCTGCTGGGCCCTCTGTACATGGATGGTAATTGTAGACCCTGAAAAATGTAACGCAACTGATGAATAAACAAATTCAAACGTTAACACACAAAAGTATGACAAATCTTCTGGGTAAGGAGAACAGATATGTAGTTCCCCTTGGGAGCAACAGTAGCGGGGACTAAGGAGGCGAAAAGAAGAGAGTGGGTGGAGGGAAGGAAGGGGGACAAGGGAAGGAGGGCTAGGGAGGGGGGGCCAGGGGTAGGTAGGTAGGATAAGTGGGAGAAGGGAAAAGCAAACGTGGGTACGACCTATACCAGTCCATTAGGTCCAATACCCTGGCTTATGTTACGCCAGTCTATGGGAGTAGTCAATCGGCCAGGGTGGAGAACCTAGAGTAAATGCAAAAAAAGGAAAAAACATGTTAAAGATCAAAATAACAAGTATGTATATGTAAGGCTTAGTTGAAAAGGGAAAACTAGGGGCACATGCGCGAGGTCTAGCATGGCGGACGCATCCTGCTAAGGCTCCGCACTCTCAGCTGCCGCTTCGGGACTTAAACGCTGAACTAAACCCAATATAACCCCCGTATTGGACTGTATCTCAACCTCACAAGCTCTGGCATCTAGTGGAATGGTGCTGATGGGCCACAGAGGTAAGAAAAAAACCGAAACCAATCAAGGAAGCCCTCGCCCGCGCCTCGTCTAAAATGGCGGCGAAGGCCCTTGCTATCCAGCGAACGACCTCCGCTCCCAGCCGGGAAACCTCGGATAGCGACGAAGATCGTGAGGATGGCATGCCTGACCCCACAGATTCCTCCCCGCTACCGTCGGGGATGATTACGAGCGATTTCCTCAAACACATGGAGACTATGCTCCAGAAAGCTCTGAAAGCTACCTCAGAACAGATCACCGACAGACTCGAGAGAGAGATACGTGACATTGACCAACGCACTGCTGCCTTAGAGTCTAGAGTGGACGACATCGAACTCGCTCTGCAGGAGCAGGCTCAAGAACAAGCTGCCCTCCGGGAAGAGAATGTTACCCTTCTCTCACGATGGGAAGACGCTGAGAATCGCTCACGTAGAGCCAACCTGAGAATAAGAGGTATTCCCGAATCAGTAGACGATGTTCAGTCCTTCGTAACTGCCATGTTTCAAGAGCTGGCTCCGGGCATACCGATTGAACGTTTAGAATTTGATAGGGTCCACAGAGCCCTCACTCGAAGACAAGCGGACGGCCCGCCAAGGGACATCATAGTTAGGCTGCATTTCTTCCGTACAAAAGAACAACTTCTCAGTGCAGCCCGCAACAAGGAATCCCTGCTATTCCAGGGACACACATACCAGCTTTTTTCAGATCTGGCTCCCCTTACCATCACCAAGCGCCAGGCCATGAAGCCACAGCTGCAAATCCTACTTCAACACCAACTGAAGTACACTTGGAGATTCCCGTTCGCCATTCAATTTACTTACCAAGGCCAACAACACACCTGTTCATCTCCGGAATCATTACAACGCCTGCTGGAAGCCCTTCATCTTGTCCATCCTGAACGGCACCCAGAGACCAGCTTGCCTCGCACACCAGCTCGTTCAGCAGCCCATCCGTATTCGGCTACACCGCTTCGTAACCAACTGGGCCCTGTGTCCGTCCGCAAAGGAACTCCATCCAGGCTATCAGATGGCATTGTCTCTACTCCCAAGTCTCGCCCGCCGCGCTGAAACAACTGCTCAGGTGTTTTCTTTCTTTTTTCCTAATCTTTTATGTTTCTTTGTGAGATCTATAGGATTCGGACATATGTGCGGAAGAAGAACACTGACCTCTATCCTAGAGGGTATCTTCCACCGAATCCTCCTTACCTGCTGCTCAGTATGTACTCTCCTTTTTATTTTTATTTTCCCTGGTTCTTATGTTCCGTTGGCTCCTAACTCGAATCCTTCCGTTTGGACTTTGGGCTCTAAGCTCCTCTACAGCTTGACTCCCTTAACTAATCTCTGAATTTTGATTTATTTTTTGCGCTGGTATGCTGGCACCTCGTGCTTGCGGCATAACTGTTCAGAGATGTCTGGATGTATCTATAGTTATCGTGTCTTCACGATTCCATTACAGTGATTATAAGTGTTAACAGTTTTCTTAATGGCCTTTGTATATACCACCTTATCTCCCACTACTCCTCCCCCCCCTTCTTTCCTTGACTCCCACCCCCTTCCCACCCCTTCTGATACCCTCCTCCCATTCTTTCCCACCTTCCCCTTCCTATTTTTTCCTGCTCCTCCTTCCCTTATCCCTCCCTTACCCTTCCCTTATCCTTCCCTTACCTTGTCCTTACTCTTCCCCTACCTTCTCCTTATCCTTCCCCTACCCCTCCCTAACCCTTCCCTTACCCCCCTCATCCTCCCCTTACCCTTCCCTCTTCCCCTTTTCCCTTCCCCTTCTCTGTACTCTCCCCCACTCCCCCCTACCCTACCCTTATCCCTCTTTCCCTCTCCTCTCCCCCCCCCCCCCCGGCCAACTTTTATCTACCCTGGCATGCCCTCTCCTTTTTCCTTTTCTCCCCCCTCCCTGTCCTCATGATCATCCAAAGGCCCTTACAATACTGTCGTAGTGAGGTATTACTCAACAGCCATGTTTGCATTTCTAATGTTTTCTTGCAGTCCTGTTAAATGGACTAGGTTTCTTCTGTTCTTTATTGGCTTAGCGAAATACACTGTTTATGTACAATGTTGTCCTTGTGGCGGCGGAGAGCAGTCACTGCTCCCCCCTCTTTTAATGCACTCTCTCCTGGGTCGCTTGTTTCGGACCCCGGGGACTGAGCATGGCACACCATCCTGGTCTCTAAATGTTTCTACCATTCCATGGTTTGCCCTGCAAATTGAATTTCTTCTTTCTTCTTCTTCTTCTTTCTCTATTCCCCCTTTATCCCCTCTTTCTCACTTCCTCTGTCTTCCTTAGGTCGGCTGGCTCCTATACCCCTACCACTACTTTATAATATCTTCCCCACTTTTAATAGATGGCCCCTCTGAATATATTATCTCTTAACGTTAAGGGTCTTAACTCCCAATAAGAGGGTTAAGGCCTTCCGAAACTTCCACTCCCTGAAAGCCGGGATAGTGGCCTTGCAGGAAACACATTTTGCAGTATCCCAAACCCCCAAATTTTTTAGTTCCCGCTACCCTCAGGTCTTTATGGCCTCTGCAGCCACTAAACATAGGGGTGTACTGATAGCGTTCCATCACTCTTTACCATTCACACCCACTGCGGAAATTAAAGACCCGGAAGGTCGCTATATTATCCTGGTAGGCCTACTCCAGGATACTGAAACCACGCTTGTTTCCTATTATGCCCCGAACGGCAACCCTAACCCTTTTTTTTCACACCTCCTGCAGGTTATCAAAACTCACTGTAGAGGTACGCTTTTTGTTTGTGGAGATTCTAATCTGACCCTACACCTTCACCTAGATAAAGCCATTCCCTTTCGGCTCAGTTTCGGAAACAGCTCCATACGGCATCCCTCCTAGACACCTGGAGAGAATGTAATCCCTTGAAAAAGAACTACACGTTCTATTCATACCCACACAAATCGTTTTCTAGGATCGACCACATTCTAACACCAGTGGCCTCCTTTCCAGTCGTACTCCAATCCAATATATGTCCGGTTCCCTGGTCTGACCACTGCGCCGTTATCACTACTATCACTTCGCTGATCCCTAAAGCTAGGGAGGGGACCTGGTGCATGAACGAAGCACATCTTACCAATCAAACTTACTGTTTTGACATTCGTCTTGCTCTTACGGACTACTTACGCCATAATACCACTTCGGAAATTTCCCCGGTTCTCCTCTGGGAGGCTCATAAACCTGTAATTCGGGGTAGCTGCATCTCCTTAGCCACACATCTTAAGAAAGACCGACAGATCAGACAGCAAAAGCTGGAGGAAGATTACCACTCGCACTTTCTCCAATTTCAAAACTCACCTACGGAACCCCATAGGCTTATATTTGAAAAAAACAAACTGGAACTGGATCTTCTATTAGCCGAGTCAGCAGATAAGGCTCTTTGTAAATCTAGTCATACAATATATACTAAAGCTAATAAACCTGATACCTTTATGGCCTTGCGTCTCCGACAGCCTGACAGGATCTGTAGACCAATTAGACTTAAACTGGCTAAGAACTCCCATACCAGCAACCCCATTAAAGTGCTAGCCGAATTCCGTGAGAGGTTGACCGACTTATACTCAGACAAAACCCAATTCTCTCATCAACATGCAGAATCCCTATTTCAGAACCTGTCTATCCCTGAATTATCCCACACAGCGAGAGAGTCCATCGATAATCTGATTACGGTTGAGGAAGTACTTTTGGCCATAAAATCCCTCAAACCCCATAAACGCCCTGGCCCTGACGGTTTGCCCAGTAACTATTATAAAAAATTCTCTGACATATTGGCTCCCCTACTGGCAAACTCGTTTAACGCCCTGTTACGGCAGCAAACCCTTGGCAGAGACTCCCTAATGGCCACGATAGCTATGATACCCAAACCTAATTCTGACAACACCCTGTGGTCTAATTTTCGCCCCATATCCCTACTTAATGTAGATATCAAAATTTTATCCAAAATCCTTGCACTATGCCTTAATCCGGTCATAGGTAAACTGATCCACAAAGATCAGGTAGGGTTTATTCCCCGTAGACAGGCTAGCGATAACATTCGCCGCGTCGTCTTGCTGCAACACCTTGCGAAACCGCGTTCAATCCCCATGCACCTCCTATCTTTAGATATCAGAAAAGCGTTTGATACGGCCTATGGCCTTATCTCAATTTCATCTTGAAGCGCTGGGGTTTTGGCCCCCACTTCCTTCAGTGGATTACGTCACTGTATGCCGACCCCCAGGCTTCAGTGAAATACTCTGGGTTCAGTTCTCAAAGTTTCCCAATACGAAGAGGGACGCGACAGGGTTGTCCCCTGTTGCCGCAACTCTTCGCCTTAGCAATAGAACCCCTGGCCGCGCTGATTAGAGCAAACCCTGACATCAGGGGCCTTGAGAATGCCTCTACTGCACATAAATTATGCTTATTCGCTGACGACGCCTTACTGTTTATTACCTCCCCACACATTACCATCCCTAATCTAATCAGCCTCCTTGACAAGTTCTCTTATGCCGCGTACACACGGGCGGACTGTATGGCGTACTTAGTCCGTCGAAACACATTTCAGCGGACAGTCCGCTCGTGTGTGGGCTTCAGCGGACTTTTTCAGCGTGCAGTCTGGCGTACTAAGTATTTCGGATTTTTCGAAATTCTGTCCGTCGTACTTTGGTTTCAGCGGACAATCCGCTCGTCAGTAGGCTAGTTCGATGGACTAAGAATGGCGCATGCCCAGAAAGGATTTACATGGCGGAAGGGTGCTTTGCTGTGTATTGGACTTCCTATTTCTAGTCCCGTCGTACGTGCTGTACACGTCATCACGCAAGCTTTCGACGGACTGTTTGGGTATCCATGTGTGGTCAAGTCCGTTCAGTCGAAAGTATGATGGACTGTCCGTCGGATTGTATGACGGACTAAGTACGCCATACAGTCCGCTCGTGTGTACGCGGCATAAGATTTCTGGCCTAGAAGTCAATCAAGCAAAGTCCAGAGCCCTTAATGTGTCATTGCCAGATGACACCATTGCACTTCTCCGGAATAATTTCCCATTTCAATGGTCTAGTTCCTCTATCCCTTATTTAGGCATAAAACTTACCAGTGATCCTGCAGATTTATTCCAAACGAATTATCTCCCAATGCTGAAGCACCTTTCGTCTTTGCTCCATGATTGGCATCCCCTTTGCATCTCCTGGATGGGGCGCATTGCCGCCATCAAAATGTCCCTACTCCCTAAGCTTCTTTATCTATACAGAGTCCTCCCCATACCAGTGCCCCCTTATTTCCACCGTATAATCCAGGGCTGAGTATTCAATTATATATGGGGTCTCGTGAAACCCAGAATTTCAAGATCCACCTTACTTCACATCACCACAGAGCCGGTGGTCTAGGCGTACCTAATTTCCAGCATTACTACCATGCTGCCCAGCTTGCCCAAATAACACTCTATCACACCAAAGCTGAAGTTCCCATATGGGTGAGTCTAGAGGCGGTAGATCTCCACCCTATACCCCTAACTAACCTTCTTTGGCTCCCCTCTGCAGCCCGAGGCCCCATACTCAATCCCTTATTCTCATATTCTGTAAAACTTTGGGATAAGCTTCGGAAGCCATTCCACTTGATTTCCCCACACTCCCCTTTACTATCCTTCATAGGTCACCCAGGATTTTATCCTGCCTACACTTCATCCTCCTCTTTCCAAGCCTGGAAGCACGCAGACTTAACCCGAATATGCGACCTTGTAGCTGGTGGTACAGTTAAGCCGTTCTCTTCCCTGCAAGCTCAAGCACTTCCCAAATAAAGAATACTTTCGTTATCTCCAAATTTCACATTTTGTGCAACAGACTATAGGCTTGGCCAGGGGATTGGATACGTTCACAATATTTGAAAAAATATGCAACTCTGACCCGCATGCCCCGGGCAGCATATCCCAGATCTATGAACACCTTACCTCCCAGCCTTCGACGCTCCCGACATATGCGCAGTGTTGGTCCAGGGACCTGAATCTGAATTTGGATGGACATGACTGGTCTGATGTTTGGTTACACACTAAACTCTCCTCACAAAATATTGTTGCCCTGGAAGCAAGTTATAAAGTCCTCATGCGTTGGTACTTGGTGCCAGACAGAATTGCTAAATTTTTACCCTCTTACTCCCCAAACTGTTTCCGTGGCTGTGACGAAAGGGGTACGCACTTCCATATTTGGTGGACTTGCCCAGTGGTTCAATGCTTCTGGACTGAAATCTTTCTGATTCTATCCACCCTGCTCAACAAAACATTAGACCCTGACCCGGCTTTGGCCCTCCTCAATTTTTATCCGAATTTTTATACCAAAGCGCAGATGCGTCTCTCTTTGCAGGTCACTACGGCGGCTAAACAAACGATTGCTAAGGCCTGGAAAACTCCCAACCTGCGCCTGACTGAAGTCAAGAACAGGGTCACACAGGCAATGATACACAGCAGAATTGAAGCGACTGTTCGAGACACTGTCCCCCGACACTCTAAAATCTGGCAACCATGGGTTGACCACTATCTACCTCCAAATTTTGATCGCCATCTGCTAGAACCGTAGTAGCAAACATCCCTCGGTCAACAGTTGACTGCTGGCCTTCCGATGTCTAATGGGAGCTGCCCGACCACAACTCCTGTCTCTTCACCTTCTCTTTTCCTCGCTTAAAAACCCTTCCTCGCAAAACAAGTCCCACACTACTTTACCCTTGTCCAAAAAATTGACTCAACTCAGACATGACCTTAGACTCCTACTTTTGGAGGATTTTGAGAAAATGTCCAAAAGGGTGAAGATGAACTACTATGTTCATGGTAGCAAGGCAGGTAAACTCCTCGCGCACAACCTGAGAGGTCCCAGGCACAAAGACAAGATTCCCTACATAACCCACCCTGTGACTAAACAAAAAGTCTATCTACCCCAACAAATAGCAGATGCATTTAGCTCTTACTATGAGTCCTTATACAATCTTCAAAACGATCCCTTGACGCCCCAACCACAACTAGGTGCAATTAATGACTTTTTGTAGTCTATCTCCATCCCCAGATTGTCTGCCAGCCAACTGCAATCCCTAAACGAACCGTTTACTGACACTGACGTCCTCAAGGCCATTGCCTCCCTACCTCTTAACAAATCCCCGGGTCCCGGTTTTGGGAGTGAATACTATAAGGAATTTGGCCCAATATTGCTCCCTTTTCTGGTGAAAGTTTTTAATGATGCGGCTGCCTCTGCCTCTTTCCCTTCTGAAATTTTAGCAGCAACTATTGTTACTATACCCAAACCAGGGAAGACTCCAGATACCCCCTCTAATTTCAGACCAATATCACTCCTTAATACTGACATTAAGTTGTACGCGAAGTTGATTTCTCAACGCCTAGTTTTGCTACTCCCTACACTTATTCACCCGGATCAAACAGGGTTTACCCTGGGTAGACAGACTTCGGATGCAACCCGCAGGATGATTAATATCATCCACATAGCCGAACAACAGCAAAGGCCTTCTCTGCTTCTGACTTTGGACGCAGAGAAGGCCTTCGACCGCATACACTGGCTTTATATGAGGAGAGTCCTGGAGGCTTTTGGTTTTACCGGCACTATACTCTCAGCCATCCTTGCTTTATACTCCAACCCTTCGGCCAAGGTGAGCGCTTCCGGAGTCCTGTCCACTGCTTTCACTATTTCTAATGGTACAAGACAGGGATGCCCATTATCCCCATTAATATTTAACCTGTTAATGGAACCTCTGGCCATTTATATTAGGAACCACCCTACAATCAGGGGTTTTCCGGTAGGCGCTGATAGCCATGTCATCAGCTTATTCGCCGATGACATCATTCTGATTGTGACTGAGGTGGAGTCTTCCCTGGCGGCAATTTCTGAGGCTTTGACTTTATTTAATCAAATATCTTATTATAAGGTTAATGAAAATAAGTCCCACATTCTTAGTCTGGGTGTGGACCCGGCTGTCCAGGCTCGCCTGGCGAAAACGTATCCTTATTCATGGGAGACCAACGGGATTCAGTACCTGGGCATTACGTTAACAACTAGAACTGCACAGTTAGTTGAGGCGAATTACACAACATTTCTCCAACAGTTGGATCATAAACTACATTCCTTGTCCAAAGTGCACTAACGTGGTCCGGACGTTTGGCGGCACTCAAACTGATAGTCCTCCCTCAATTTATATATTTATTTCGTACTCTTCCTATTCCAACCCCTGACTCCTACCTTACCAAAGCTCAGGTTATGCTGAATAAATTTCTATGGCAGGGGAAGAAGGTCAGGTGTGCATTCCATAAGCTTATCAAGTCTAGATTGTCAGGGGGAATAGGACATATTGCATTAAAGGACTACTATTTGGCAGCTTGCCTAGCACAAATTAGACAGTGGTTTCAGGGCGGAGCTGGGGCTAGATGGATTGAGTTAGAAAAATACATATGCCCTTATAGAAACCCGCTAGACCTACTCCTAGCAGCTAGTTTTATGTCCACCCTACCCTCTGGTATCTCTCCACCTATGGTAGCGGCCATTAAAGCTTGGAACATTCTACTTCACACTCCACTGGCCGATGTTCCCTCTAAATCCGTCCCAATGCCCCTTACGTGTCTTCAACTTCTCATTCCAAACCTAAATATCAAACACTGGTTGGTCAGGGGTGTCACTACTGTTGGTGCTTTGCAGATGGGTCCAGCCACAAAGCCCTTTAGGCTACTCCAATTGGAGTTCGGTTTGCTGCCGGGCGACATTTTTACCTATAACCAAGTCTCCCACTTACTCTCAACTCTCCCGAACCTGTCTATCGTTTTACCATGGAGGGCCCATCTGTATTACACCAACCCCACCACGTCCATTAGGGGTATTTCACTAATGTACGGTCTTCTGCAGCAGAAAACAACGTTTCTTAAAACCCCTTCCATGCGGTCGTGGGAGTTGGAATTGTCCAAATCCTACTCTATTGATCAATGGCGTAAGGCTGTATCTTCTACCTATAAGGCCACTAGATGCGCCAACTTGTGGGAACTTTACCAGAAGTTGTTGCTGCGGTGGTACTTGACGCCCTCTAGGTTGGCCTGCTATACCCCCCAGAATTCATCAACGTGCTGGAGGAATTGCGGATACAGAGGCACGCTCTTCCATATTTTCTGGGAATGCCCAGCAATCCAATCCTTGTGGAATGCTATATTCAACGTAATATCTTTGATCTCCAACACTACTGTGCGCCCATGCCCAGGCCTGGCTATTTTATCTCTAGGCATTGATACTCTCCCTCCCAGTCTAAGGAAGGTTATTACTCATATTCTTCTAGGCGTGCGACTAGAACTGGCCAGAAGGTGGAGGTCGACAACGACTCCATCGCTATTTGACGCGCTCCAGACAACTCACTTACATATCTCCTATGAACTAATGTTCGCCTCATCCTTGGGCAAATATACTCAGGCTTACACAGAATGGAAACCATGGTTGAACTGGTATAAGAGACATATGGTTTAACTGAATCCCTGAGGGGAAGTGGTTTCATAGCTAGGGTTGGGGGGGGTGCGCTCGGTCGACCCGGGTGCAGCTTGATCCCAGTTGGGGCGCCCAGGGCGGTTGGACGCAGTTCCCCTGATCATTATCCCCCGCTTCCTTGTGTTATACTCTTTAGTACGCTTGCTTCAGGTTTCTATCTGGTAGCTGAGTCCTCAAACGGTTCCACTAGATTGTATTACCTTGCTTACGATTCAACTTATGCCTTGACCTATATTTGTTCTTGTTAGGAATACTACGCTTGAACGATCCTTCACTTTCCAGAAATAATTTTATGGCCGAACCTTTTGTTTCTTTTTATTCTTTGTACTACTTCATTGCTGTTTTTGTATGTTCTTGATACTTTGTATAGTCACATATTTGTGTGTATATCCCTGCTGTAATTCTCGTGGAAATTTATAATAAAAATATATTGTTATAAAAAAACCCTTCCTCTATTCCTCCCCTATTCCCCTCCCTTTCTTCTTTTTTTTCTTATCTCTTACTCTCCTGCTCTTCCCCCCTTCTCCCTCTCTTTTCCTTCTACTTTTCTCGCCTTGTACTTTAACATCTACCCTCTAAATGTACCCATATGTTATATACGTTCACCCTAGTGGTGACTATGGGTATCACTAGTTATGGTTTGAAAGCTCTGCAATTTTCTGTAAACACAAAACTAGTTATTCTGCACTTTTCTATGTGATAGTGTCCTAGCCCCAATGTGTATTACACGCATCTGTCCATATGATTTAGTGTCTAGGCCTAATATCAGTTAGGTTTCAGGCTGATCCATCTCGCACTGTTAAATTGTTAACTTTATTGTAACCTGACATGGTTTGGAGTACATTTTGTTCTTATTTTTCTCATTGTGTACAAGACAAAATGCTATTTTCTCTACACTATATGTTTCTATTGTCAATAAAAAAATTTGAAACGAAAAGGGAAAACTAGCCCGGCTGTAACAATGGATGTCCAGGTGGGTGTAGGAGTAGCCACTACACCTTCGGTGGATCCGAATTTCTTCGGAAGGAATGAGGACGGGTCCAAACAGACAATCGAGTCTAGGAATTATCTCGGTGGGACAGAGTCTCGGTGCCCCTTCAATTGCTGTTTGATCCACAGTGAGGTGAGGGGACTGTTCGGTGGGGGCCTCTTGTAGGAATTAGGTCAGCTCGCTGTCTGGTGAGGAGAAAGTTCCTGCAATATAAACCCAAGTTGTAGGAGTAGACATTCACCATTCTAGAAGCTTGTAAAGCTGTATGATTTTTCTTTGTAGTGGAACTGTAGGTGGAAAGGGAAGGGCCATCTGTACTTTATCGTTTTCTGGGAGAGCATCCAGGAGAGGTTTGAGCGATCTCCGCTTCTGGATTGTAGCAGGGGAAATGTCAGCAAAAATTTGTATTTTGTTGTTTTGTAAGGAAAGGTTTTTCAGATTGCGAGATTTCCTCTTTCTCCACATATAAATGGGGTTTAACCACTATATCTCGTGGAAGTACATCCTGACGAGGGACTTGCAATGCTCTGTGTGCCCTGTCCAATTCAAGCCTGTGATTATGGATAATATCTTTTATGAAAGATTTGACAGTGTCTTGTACATCAACGATCGATTCAGGGACATCTCTGATGCGAAAATTGTAGCATCTGCTCCTGTTATCTAAGTCGTCTATCTTGGAGAGAGCCATTTCAAGTTGTTCTCATAAGGTCTGGATGCATATGGTGTTCTGATTAGTGCGTGCTGCAGAGTCATTAACCGCTTGTTTGATGGCATCAATATGGGCTCCCAGGCTCTGTAAGTAAGCTTTAATGGAGAAAATGATCTGCAGTGCATTTTGTGCCAGGCCCACAGCTAGCATGTCAGAAAAACTGCTTGAAAGCTGGGCCACTTCATGGGGATGGTTGTGAATCAAAGGTGAGGCTTGCAGGGAGCCAGCAAGGCTGTTAGGAGTGTTTATGATGGGTGTATGAGGGATGCCTGCCAGGGATCTGCCCAGGAGAGATTCAGTGGAGTCCGGGGACACAAGCAGTTCTTGCATAGTACTCACTGGGGTAGAAGCTGTTAAGGGAGAAGGCAGTGGGTTCGCTATGGTGTCATGTTCTCCTGTGTCTGTGCAGGTAGGAGCTGTGGCAGCCATCTTGGATGGCTCAGGGGTTGCGCGGCCAAAGTGCAGTTGTCTGTGTACATCCCAAAGGACTGGAGCAGTGCGGAGCTCTGGACTAGTGTGCTGTTACAGAAGTCCCATGTATGCGCACTCCAGGATTTTTTTTTATATCCTCTTGTATGAAAATGTAATAAACATATTTAAAAAAAACACTCAGGTTTAAATTTTAATTTGACATTGCAATAAAGCACACGCTTATATTCCTTAAGACTGAGGAGGCTGTGCCTTTTCAAAGCATTGAAAAAAAAACCTTTAACCCTAAAAGTCACTTTCTATATGGTATGAATATCATTTTGTCTTTTGGAAAACCTGGGACCAGTTTTCTCTTTGATTTATGAACAGTGACAACTACTTGATTTTTATATATATATATATATATATATATATATATATATATATATATATATATATATATATATATACACATATATATATACGTACACTATATTACCAAAAGTAAAAGTATTGGGCCACTTGCTTTTACACGCACATGTACTTTAATGGTATCCAGTGGTGGTTGGTGAAGTTTTAGGATGTTTGAGCCAGACTCCGCCCTTCCTTTTTGACCCCTTCCACTTGGCGAAAATGAGAGTGGTTTCAGCAAAATAGTGGGCGTGGCTCTAAGGTGGTGTGGTTAGCGTCTGAGATGAACGAGGGATGGAGAGAGAGGAAGAGAGGGGTGGAAGGACAGCAGGCCAAGATCCTACACAACAATAGAAATATGTGTATTCTAGAAAATTTAACAATCAGCATATAAAGATATTCCAAACACCTGGTGTTAGCACTTAAATTATCCCAGCACCATGGTTGTTAGGGTGTCAGGATGATTGAAGCGCATTATTTATATTATTACATTATAATATAAAATTAAATCATTCAACTCATCATAATGCAGAATCAGTGGAAGCCCTGAGTGTGTCACTAGCCATGTCGCCTGCCACCAGATGCCATCAGGTGTCCCCAGCAGAGTCCGTCCTTACATCAGGTGCCCCCAGCAGGGTATCTACTTACATACAGCCTGTGTTACATAAAATGCAGCCTGTGTCATACAAAATGCTGCCTGTGTCCCACTAAATACATCCTGCCTGTGTCCCACCAAATGCAGCAGCCTGTGTCCCCACCAAATAAAGCAGCCTGTGTCCCCACCAAATAAAGCAGCCTGTGTCACCACCAAATAAAGCAGCCTGTGTCACCACCAAATAAAGCCGCCTGTGTCGCCACCAAATAAAGCCGCCTGTGTCACCATCAAATAAAGCCGCCTGTGTCACTACCAAATAAAGCAGCCTGTGTCACCACCAAATAAAGCAGCCTGTGTCCCCACCTAATGCAGCAGCCTGTGTCCCCACCTAATGCAGCAGCCTGTGTCCCCACAAAATGCAGCAGCCGGTGTGCACACCAAATAGAGCAGCCTGTGTCCCCACCAAATGCAGCAGCCTATGTCCCCATCAAATGTAGCAGCCTGTGTCCCACCAAATAAAGCAACCTGTGCCACATCAAACCCCCCCTCCCCCCGTTACCTTGCTGTGTGTTGTCCTCTCCAGCAGTGTCTCCTTCCACAGCGGCGATGGAGGAACCCGCTCCTCTCATACTTCCTGTTTCCTCTCTCCAGGGTGCAATGGTAGAGAGAAAACAGAAAGTGACATCAAACTCACATGTCAATCAAACTGCCTGGCCATAGTAATAGATACTACGAGCGCCGGGCGGAAGCTACTCGTCACTTCAGAAAGCGCCACAAGGTGGACTAAATGACTGCAAATAAAGCACCATATCTTCAATCTCGTGATTGCATAGACATGGCATTTCCCATAGGTGCACTGTGTCTGGAGTGCGAACAAGGTGCACTTAAGGGCCTTTTTTGTATTTTTTTTAAAAGCCCAGTTTTTAAAAAATGTTTTTCTTTTTTTTTACATTTTTTTTGTGACTGCCTGGAGGGGGACAGTGCCCATGCGCCCCCTATGGATGGGCCGCCACTGATGGTATCCCAGTCTTAGTCCGTAGGGTTCAATATTGCGTTGGCCCAACCTTTGCATCTATAACAGCTTCAACTCTTCTGGGAAGGCTGTCCACAAGGTTTAGGAGTGTCTCTATGGGGATGTTTGACCGTAGTTTGATCATGTTTGGCCACTGCCAGTTTGTGTTTTGCTGTTTGTGTTACATTGGGGAAATTTTATTTCACTTCCTGTTTAGAGACACAACAGAAATGAAGAGAAATCTCCATAAATGAACGGAGTTGTACTCGTAGACAGTTTTCCCTAGAACAGATGTCTCAATGTCAATTAAAAGATTTGTTATCAGGACAACACAAAAATTTTGCATTTCTCTCACTTTTTTTTTCTTAAGTCAAATGTGTCATATGTCATCAGTACAGATAGAGTGATGAATCTCCCAGATGGGGAACACAGACAACAATAAAAACTCACCAGGTGGGCTAACTGTTCCCCACTCTATCCAGAACTACTGTGTGTGTGTGTGTATGTATATATATATATATATATATATATATATATATATATATATATATATATATACATATATATATATATACACACAGTGCCTTGCAAAAGTATTCAGCCCCCTTGAACTTTTCAACCTTTTGCCACATTTCAGGCTTCAAACATAAAGATATAACATTTTAATTTTTTTGTGAAGAATCACCAACAAGTGGGGCACAATTGTGAAGTGGAACGAAATCTATTGGATATTTTAAACTTTTTTAGCAAATAAAAAACTGAAAAGTGGTGCGTGCAAAATTATTTGGCCCTTTCAGTGCAGCAAACTCACTCCAGAAGTTCAGCGAGGATCTCTGAATGATCCAATGTTGTCCTAAATGACTGATGGTGATAAATAGAATCCACCTGTGTGTAATCAAGTCTCTGTATAAATGCACCTGCTCTGTGATAGTCTCAGGGTTCTGTTGAAAGCGCACAGAGCATCATGAAGACCAAGGAACACACCAGGCAGATCTGTAATACTGTTGTGGAGAAGTTTAAAGACGGATTTGGATACAAAAAGATTTCCCAAGCTTTAAACATCCCAAGGAGCACTGTGCAAGCGATCATTTTGAAATGGAAGGAGCATCAGATCACTGCAAATCTACCAAGACCTGGCCGTCCCTCTAAACTTTCAGCTCAGACAAGGAGAAGACTGACCAGATGCAGCCAAGAGGCCCATGATCACTCTGGATGAACTGCAGAGAACTACAGCTGAGGTGGGAGAGTCGTCCATAGGACAACAATCAGTCGTACAGTGCACAAATCTGGACTTTATGGAAGAGTGGCAAGAAGAAAGACATTTCTCAAAGATATCCATAAAAAGTCTTGTCTAAAGTTTGCCACAAGCCACCTGGGAGACACACCAAACATGTGGAAGAAGGTGCTCTGGTCAGATGAAACCAAAATCGAACTTTTTGCCCACAATGCAAAACGATATGTTTGGCGTAAAAGCAACACAGCTCATCACCCTCAACACACCATCCCCACTGTCAAACATGGTGGTGGCAGCATCATGGTTTGGGCCTGCTTTTCTTCAGCAGGGACAGGGAAGATGGTTAAAATTGAGGGGAAGATGGATGCAGCCAAATACAGGACCATTCTGGATGAAAACCTGTTGGAGACTGCAAAATACCTGAAACTGGGACAGAGATTTATCTTCCAACAAGACAATGATCCCAAACATACAGCAAAATCTACAAAGGAATGGTTCACAAATAAACATATCCAGGTGTTAGAATGGCCAAGTCAAAGTCCAGACCTGAATCCAATCGAGAATCTGTGGAAAGAGCTGAAAACTGCTGTTCACAAATGCTCTCCATCCAACCTCACTGAGCTCGAACTGTTTTGCAAGGAAGAATGGGCAAGAATTTCAGTCTCTCAATGTGCAAAACTGATAGAGACATACCCCAAGCGACTTGCAGCTGTAATCGCAGCAAAAAGTGGCTCTACAAAGTATTAACGCAAGGGGGCCGAATAATTTTGCACGCCCCACTTTTCATTTTTTTATTAGTTAAAAAAGTTTCAAAAATCCAATAGATTTCGTTCCACTTCACAATTGTGTCCCACTTGTTGGTGATTCTTCACAAAAAATAAAAATTTTATATCTTTATGTTTGAAGCCTGAAATGTGGCAAAAGGTTGAAAAGTTCAAGGGGGCCGAATACTTTCGTAAGGCACTGTATATATTATCTCACAAAAGTGAGTACACTCCTCAGATTTTTGTAAATATTTTATTATATCTTTTCATGTGGCAACACAACACTGAAGGAACTATACTTTGCTACAATGTAAAGTAGTGAGTATACAGCTTGTATAACAGTATAAATTTGCTGCATCTTCAAAATAACTAAACACACAGCAGTTACTGTCTAAATCGCAACAAAAGTCACCCCTAAATGAAAATGTCCAAATTGGGTCCAATTAGCCATTTTCCCCTCCCTGATGTCATGTGACTCATTAGTGTTACAAGGTGTGAATGTGAGGTGTGTTAAATGTGGTGTTATCACTCTCACTATCTCATATCGGTCACTGGAAGTTCAACATGGCACCTCATCAGAGGCGGCTCTCTAATTAGGCAAATTAGGCGATCGCCTTAGGCCTCGCAACTCATAGGGGCCCCTCGATCGCCTAATTTGCCTGACCAGTGCGTGTGAGTGGCAGTGAATATCTCCCGTCAGTGTCCCCAAACTAGCGGGACGAGTGAGCGGGATGAGCGAGGCTCAGCAAGCAACTACTGAACACAGTGACAACGCTGCTAGTGCTATGTGACCAGCGCCGCGCTCTCTGCCTCAGGCTCTGCACTCTCCAGCGCCCCCTCTCTGTGTCCTCGAGGCTCCAGCGCTGCCTGAGGACAGATTATAGAGGCGGAGCCAGCGGCCTCTGCTGAACCCAAGAGGGATGGATGAAAGCACGGACATGCAGGAGTTCCTTTTGTCGGGTGTGGAGGGAGGTGAGCTGACAAGTTTATGGGAGCACTTGTGACTTGTATGCAGGGACTAGAGATGGATGAGGGAGGGGGCGGTGAGAGCCGTGTCTGCAGCACAGGGGGCAGTCCTGGTGCTGTGCTCTTCAGTTGCTCTATGCATGCCACTGCAAAGTGGTCTCTGCAGTGCTGGAGCAATAAATTAGGGCTCAGTCACACCATATACCAGTTTTATACCATTTGCACCCCTCCCATGTCATACTACCCCCATACTAACCCCCCCATACACTCTGCACCCCTCTCATATACATACTACTCCCCCATACACTCTGCACCCCTCTCATATACATACTACCCCCCCCCATACACTCTGCACTCCTCTCATATACATACTACCCCCCATACACTCCGCACCCCTCTCATATACATACTACCCCCCATATACTCCGCACCCCTCTCATGTACATACCACCCCCCACATAGACTCCGCACTTCTCTCATGTACATACTTCCCCCCCATACACTCTGCACCCCTCTCATATACAGTCTCCCCCCCCCCCATATACTCTGCACTCCTCTCATGTACATACTACCCCCCATACACTCTACACCCCTCTCATATACATACTACCCTCCCATACACTCTGCACCCCTCTCATATACATACTACCCCCCCATACACTCTGCACCCCTCTCATATACATACTACCCACCCATACACTCTTCACCCCTCTCATATACATACTACCCCCCCATACACTCTGCACCCCTCTCATATACATACTACTCCCCCATACACTCTGCACCCCTCTCATATACATACTACCCCCCCATACACTCTGCACTCCTCTCATATACATACTACCCCCCATACACTCTGCACCCCTCTCATATACATACTACCCCCCATATACTCCGCACCCCTCTCATGTACATACCACCCCCCACATAGACTCCGCACTTCTCTCATGTACATACTACCCCCCCATACACTCTGCACCCCTCTCATATACAGTCTCCCCCCCCATATACTCTGCACTCCTCTCATGTACATACTACCCCCCATACACTCTGCACTCCTCTCATGTACATACTACCCCCCATACACTCTGCACCCCTCTCATATACAGTCTCCCCCCCCATATACTCTGCACTCCTCTCATGTACATACTACCCCCCATACACTCTACACCCCTCTCATATACATACTACCCCCCCATACACTCTGCACCCCTCTCATATACATACTACCCCCCCATACACTCTGCACCCCTCTCATATACATACTATCCACCCATACACTCTTCACCCCTCTCATATACATACTACCCCCCCATACACTCTGCACCCCTCTCATATACATACTACTCCCCCATACACTCTGCACCCCTCTCATATACATACTACCCCCCCATACACTCTGCACTCCTCTCATATACATACTACCCCCCATACACTCTGCACCCCTCTCATATACATACTACCCCCCATATACTCCGCACCCCTCTCATGTACATACCACCCCCCACATAGACTCCGCACTTCTCTCATGTACATACTACCCCCCCATACACTCTGCACCCCTCTCATATACAGTCTCCCCCCCCATATACTCTGCACTCCTCTCATGTACATACTACCCCCCATACACTCTGCACTCCTCTCATGTACATACTACCCTCCATACACTCCGCACCCCTCTCATATACATACTACCCCCCATACACTCTGCACCCCTCTCATATACATACTACCCCCATACACTCTGCACCCCTCTCATATACATACTAACCCCCATACACTCTGCACCCCTCTCATATACATACTACCCCCCATACACTCTGCACCCCTCTCATATACATGCTACCCCCCCATACACTCTGCACCCCTCTCATATACATACTACCCCCCATACACTCTGCACCCCTCTCATATACATACTACCCCCCATACACTCTGCACCCCTCTCATATACATACTACCCCCCATACACTCTGCACCCCTCTCATATACATACTACCCCCCCATACACTCTGCACCCCTCTCATATACATACTACCCCCCCATACACTCTGCACTCCTCTCATATACATACTACCCCCATACACTCTGCACCCCTCTCATATACATACTACCCCCCCATACACTCCGCACCCCTCTCATGTACATACCACCTCCCACATAGACTCCGCACTTCTCTCATGTACATACTACCCCCCCATACACTCTGCACCCCTCTCATATACAGTCTCCCCCTCCATATACTCTGCACTCCTCTCATGTACATACTACCCCCCATACACTCTGCACTCCTCTCATGTACATACTACCCCCCATACAGTCCGCACCCCTCTCATATACATACTACCCCCCATACACTCCGCACCCCTCTCATATACATACTACCCCCCCATGCAATCTGCACCCCTCTCGTATACATACATACACTCTGCACCCCTCTCATATACATACTACCCCCTATACACTCTGCACTCCTCTCATATACTACTACCCCCCATACACTCCTCTCCCCTCTCATATACATACTACCCCCCATACACTCTGCACCCCTCTCATATACAGTCTCCCCCCCCCCATATACTCTGCACTCCTCTCATATACATACTACCCCCATACACTCTGCACTCCTCCCATATACATACCACCCCCCACATAGACTCCGCACTCCTCTCATGTACATACTACCCCCCATACACTCTGCACCCCTCTCATATACATACTATCCCCCCATACACTCTGCACCCCTCTCATATACATACTACCCCTATACACTCTGCACCCCTCTCATATACATACTACCCCCCATACACTCTGCACCCCTCTCATATACATACTACCCCCCATACACTCTGCACCCCTCTCATGTACATACCACCCCCCCCACATACACTCTGCACCCCTCTCATGTACATACCACCCCCCACATACACTCTGCACCCCTCTCATATACATACTACCCCCCCATACACTCCGCACCCCTCTCATATACATACTACCCCTCATACACTCTGCACCCCTCTCATATACAGTCTCCCCCCCACATAGACTCCACACTCCTCTCATATACATACTACCCCCCCCCCCCATACACTCTGCACTCCTCTCATATACATACTACCCCCCACATACACTCTGCAACCCTCTCATATACATACTACCCCTCCATACACTCTGCACCCCTCTCATATACATACTACCCCCCCCCCCCATAGACTTCGCACTCCTCTCATGTACATACCACCCCCCACATAGACTCCGCACTCCTCTCATGTACATACTACCCTCTGCCATACCCTCCATTTTCCTCTACTACACATGTTTACCACCATTGTACCGTGCCATCATAATAGCATCATGGACAAAGTAATGCCCTGGGGCCCCTACTAGGAAGATGGTGACCTGTGGCATACACAGAGCACAGCAGAAAACAGTGAGTGAGGCTAAATTATGCTACATATTGGGCATGACTTTATGGTCTGATTAGAAATTTTTGTCTAATTTTATTTATTTTTCTTCCAATTTTTTTAAAACCAAAATTATTTTTTTTTGGTGAGTTTTTTGGTTTCTTTGGTGAGATATCAGGGGTCTAAACAGACCCCTGAAGTCTCACTTTTGACACAGAGAAAGGGACTGAGGACAGATATTCCCCAGTCCTTTTCTCTGTAGCCTCAGCTTCACTGCAAATGAATGAACAGGAGACAAAGTCTCCTATTAATTCATAAACCGAAGCAGAGAAAACACAGATTACTATGCTTCAGTTATGAATGAACACAGTGAGTGATCAGTACCGATCACTCACTGTGTTCATTTAGAAAAGTAAGGGCTGGTAAATTACATATTTACCAGCCCCTTTATCTGAAGATCCCCCAGTCAGCGGGAGAGAAGAGGAGGGAAGCCAGCAGCGCTGTGGGGGAGGGGGGGTTATTGCTTTAATTATTTTTCCCATTATGGGAGTGAGTGGGGTCTCATGTCTGAGCTTTGCCTAAGGCCTCACAAAGCCTAGAGCCGTCTCTGCACCTCATGGCAAAGAACTCGCTGAGGATCTGAAAAAAGAATTATTGCTCTACATAATGATGGCCTAGGCTATAAGAAGATTGCCAAGACCCTGACCCTGAGACTGAGCTGCAGCATGGTGGCCAAGATCATACAGCAGTTTAACAGGACAGGTTCCACAGGCCTTGTCACAGTCAATCAAAGAAGTTGAGTGCATGTGCTCAGCATCATATCCATAGGTTGTTTTTAGGAATAGACATATGAATGCTGCCAACATTGCTGCAGAGGGTGAAGGAGTGGGGGGTCAGCCTGTTAGTGCTCCGGCCATACACCGCATGCTGCATCAAATTGGTCTGCATGGCTGTCATCCCAGAAGGAGCCCTCTTCTAAAGATGATGCACAAGAAACTCCGCAAACGGGGCGTGGCCTGGCTGAGCTTGATGGCGGTCGCTTAAGCTCATAGCTCTGACATCCCAGGACGATAACTACTGCCTACCGCAGGTATTCTCGCCGCTGTTTTCCCTCTAACGATGGGTACTGCCTCCCGCTCGTCCTCCGCATCCAGATCCCGCTCCCAGAGGGAGAATTCTGCCGGACAACCACCTCACAACATCCCAGAGATATTCAGGTCGCAACGAGGAAACATGGCGCCCTCCCGCCACGGCGCATCCCAGGCCGCAGACTCTCGCCTTCACACACAGGGGACGATTGTCCTATCTGACAATCTTGCGGCTGGGAACGCAGCGGCTCAGAGACCAAATGACCATTCCGCACAGAGGACTTCCCCCCCGCAACCGATCAGCATGAATGACCTGCGTTCCATCGCCTCAGATATCAAGGACACGTTATCTGCAGCCATTGCAGAACTCAGGGTGGACATCAGAGGTCTTTCAGATCGTATGCACACTGTGGAACAGATCACGGACCAACATGAAATATCGCTCCGCAAGACCACGAGGAAACTGGACTCGCACACTTTACAAATGAGGGATATTCAGCGACATTTAGAGGATTTGGACAACAGGGGGAGGCGTCATAACCTGAGGGTTAGAGGCCTCCCTGAATCAGTTGAAACTGACCAAATTACCTCAGCCGTCACCTCCATCTTTAATGATATCCTGGGACGACAGCCTCACTCTAACATTGAATTTGAACGCATTCACCGCGCTCTAAGACCCAAGGGAAGAGACACTGATCCTCCAAGGGATATTGTTTGTTGTCTGGTCAACTACCATCTCAAAGAGGACATTTTAAAAGCTGCCAGAACAAGACAAACCATAACTTTTGGTTCTACTCCTATCCAGATCTTTCAGGACCTCTCTGGAATAACTTTACAACACCGCAGAGATTTGCGCCCCCTGCTGGACGTTCTGAAGACTCATGGCATACAGTACAAGTGGAAGTTCCCTTTCTGCCTCGCAGCGTCTGAAGGCACACCTTAAGGTGCCGGGAAGACTTGCCAAACTTCTGCTCTATTCTGAATATCCCCGTGGTTGAGCTCCCTAATTGGTATGCTTCCTTCCGCCCAATGATACCCAAAGCGCCCAGACAACGCTCAGATCCGATGGATACTCAGGATGTCTCTTTCCGCAGACGGAGATCCCCCTCGGGGCCAAGAGGTCGGCGCCCACCTGATATCGCTCGCGGGGATCACAGTCCCTCTTCTTCTCCACGCGCCCGTCGGGCGAGAAGAGAATATTGAATGAGTTGCCGTCCTCTTCTCTTCACTTCCCCGCTCTGGTAGGAACTCTACGCGTGGTCCTTTGCCTGCCACTTTTCCGCCAGGATGGACTGTTTTCATTACTCGTGACTAACTGAAGTAAGTTGATAGTTACCGTACGTTTATGGTGAATCGGTTTTTGTTATTACTTCCTTTTTTACTCTTTGCCTCAGCACGTCTGCGGTATGCCAACATTCTCAGTCTCACAGACCACCTACCATAGATCTGGTAATGACTCAGACCCTACGTGCCTTTTTGGACGCTACTCAGTCTATTGACAAACGATCTGTGGCCGTTCTTGGCACAGGCCTTCGATGCGTAATGCTTCCAGGACATAGAAACATGCAATAGCTCGCACTCTACAAGAGGGCCGTATGCCCCTCCTCCTCGGCTATGCGACTTCTTTCTACCCGCATGTATGACCCCCTGCCAGTTCCACAATATCGAATTCTAGGGTTGAGATCCCTCTAGATGGTAATTTCGTCTTTGGGCTGGCATCTAATTGGTCTTATCTTACCTTGGAACTTTTCGATCTTGCATACCCTCAGGATACTGATCGTTATCGGTTGCTGACAAATCTGTTCCCTGCCATCCCACACTGGATGTCTACACTACTTAGCCTACGCATCTGTCACTCCGATGTCTAACATTTGTGCCTTGAGCTGACTAATTTCAATGTCTTCCTCATAGAACTGCTGACTGTTACGTATCCTGGAATCGTTCGTCTGATTCCAAGTCCACCCGCTCGAGACTCCCTAAGTGGCACTGTCAGACTGCAGAAGTTTCTGACCTACTATAGGTCCCATTATACACCCGTCGCATAAGACTGGATTTTTTTGCAGGTCCCCCAGTGGATAAGTATTATTACCCTGATTTGTTGATATTATGTTGTGGTTATATTGTTTTGATTTAGAAGCTTATTCTCTCTAATTTGCCATTTCCTGCGATCGAATCCGGAAGGCGACTAACGGTTCTTACGTCACCTGCGGATTCGGATACGCTTGTCAAACAACTTGGTCTTCTATGCATGCTAAATATACGGTTGTGACTTTATAACCTGAGTTTGCTTATTAGAAGCTTTATATGTGTGTATAGTTGATTGACTCCCTGATGCGTACTGTGCTATACAATTGCAAGTATTTACTTAGTTTGTTCGCACATTGGGATCCTCTGTAAACTGTTTTCCCATCGTTAGCTAATTTTCGTGCACACCATTCATGCTGTAGACCTGCTCCTACCAAACACGTCTCAACGTCCTGGGATGCCGTGCAGACATCCACTCGACGAACTCCCTGTGACCCGTTGTTGGGCTGAGTTATAGCCAACCCCACCGTAGGGTGACATCTGGGACCCCCTTTGTACAGTGTCGTGGACTCCCTGATTCATCCTACTCTATTTTATTTCTCGTACCACCGAACAAGTGGTCTGACTCTTTCCACCCCTCCCCCCCCCATCCCCCGCACTCGCCCTTCCCCTTTCCGCAGTGTCAGGAATTCGCCCCTTTCCACTCAGTAACGTTCTAACTACTGATCAGTCTGTGCTCACCCTCCCAGCTCCTCCCCGTCCCCCCCCAATCCCTGCTTGTCTGATTTACCTGCACCTCTCTAAACATGACGGAAGCACACCCTTCTCAAGACGACCGTACATCTCTGCCTGATTTCACCGTCGGTACTAAATTTTACTCGGTTAATATTAGAGGTTTAAACCCTCCCGAGAAGAGATCAAAACTGCTCTTTGCTTTACATAGAGCACATGCACAGATAGCTCTTGTCCAAGAGACACACTTTAGGACTGACTCTATACCCAAACTACATGACGCGCGCTATCCGACGGTGTATCACACCACGACGGCTGAATCGAAATCCAAAGGAGTCTCTATACTAATATCAAGACATTGCCCTCTCACTGTCACGGAAGTCCTGTCGGACCCGAAGGGCCGATATCTCTTCCTCAAAGGATACCTTTACAATAGACCTATTACTGTAGCTAACATATATGCTCCAAATACCAGACATGTACCATTCTTCCGAGATGCCCTTTCTCAACTCACCACCTTCCACCACGGGATGCTCGTCCTTGGGGGAGACTTTAACATCCCGCTTTCCCCAGATATCGATACATCCAACGGTACCTCCTGTATCACATACAGGGCATTGCGTGCCATCAAAATGGAACTCCAATCTCTTACACTACACGACACTTGGCGTATGTTACACCCAACCATTAAAGACTTCACATTTTTCTCCCCGCCTTATAACAAATATTCAAGAATAGACCACCTCTTTCTTACACAAACCGACGTAGGCTGCTTGATGCAAGCCACCATAGAACCTGCATTTCTCTCAGATCACAATCCGATCACTATCACTCTTAACCTGACGACTACACCCCAACGTCCATTGGTCTGGAGGCTGGATGACTCACTACTCCTAGATCTTGACCACAAACAAGCCATCCTAGAATGTTTACAAAACTACTTTTCAGACAACTCTGGTGCTGATTCCTCTATAGAAACCATCTGGGCTGCGCACAAATGTGTAGTGAGGGGACTATTCATTTCTCTAGCTGCTAAACGGAAAAAATTTAGAGAGGCGTGTATCGCGGAGTTGCACCATCGAATACGCATGCTAGAATGGACACACAAACACACCCTTGCGACCTCCACTCTCACCGAACTTTCTAAAGCCAGGGAAGAGCTTTTAGAGGAATTACAATTATCAGTCAAACGCAAATTTGCTCTCACACACAAATTGTTTTATGAATTTGGCAACAAGGCCGGCAAATTCTTAGCGAAAGCTCTAAAGAAAAACAGAATGCTATATACCATACATAAGATTACGACCCCCACAGGGAATCCTATTGTCGCACCTGATGCCATAGCAAAACACTTTGTTCAATATTTCCAATCATTATACAACCTGCCTCAAGCTTCTCATACTGCTGACCCCGCGCTCCGGGCTGCCATTATCCATGACTTCCTATCAAAATATGCCCCATCCCCTTAAGTAACCTAGACATCTCCTCGCTGGATGCCCCTATCTCGTTACTAGAAATTAAGGAAACAATTAAACAATTGAAGTCCGGGAAAAGCCCGGGCCCGGACGGATTAACGGCAGCATACTATAAATCCTTCCCTGATCTATTGTCCCCACACTTAGCTGAGACCTTTAATGCCCTTCCACAATCCACGAGAAATAATTCGGACCTTCTAGAAGCACATATTACCTTAATCCCTAAACCAGGTAAAGACCCTTCATTAGTCACTAATTACCGCCCTATTTCTTTACTCAATGTTGATTTGAAAATATACGCCAAAATTTTAGCAAATCGCCTATCACCCCTACTCCCTGATCTGATATCCACTGACCAAGTAGGCTTTGTCCCTGGCAGAGAAGCCAGGGATAATACCATTAAAGCAATAAATATTCACCATTGGCTCACCACGTCCCATACGGAAGGCTTTTTCCTATCCCTAGATGCTGAGAAGGCGTTCGACAGAGTGGCCTGGGATTATATGATCTCCACTTTGCAGTATATTGGAATCCCTCCTAGACTGTTACAAATGATACGGCTTTTATACTCATCTCCGTCCGCGAGGGTGAAGGTTAATGGCCACCTGTCGAACGCCTTCTCTATCACCAATGGCACACGCCAAGGTTGCCCTCTTTCCCCACTCATCTTTGTGCTCACCCTGGAGCCACTCCTTAACATGTTCAAAGAAAATCAAAACATAGTAGGGATATCGATTAACAATACAACATACAAACTCGCCGCTTACGCGGATGACATTCTGCTCTTTCTCTCCAACCCGATCATATCCATTCCCAACCTCCTACGAGATTTGGACTCTTACCACACAATATCCAATTTAAAGATCAACTTTGATAAATCTAAAGCATTACCGGTCACCCTATCAGAACGCCTTGTAACACAATGTAAAGGTAACTATCCTTTCCAATGGGAACGTAGCACATTGACATACTTGGGTATCAAACTCCCGAATACTCTCTCCCATCTATATGACTGTAATTTCGGCCCAGTTCTTCTAAACATACAAGAGGACCTCCTGAAATGGCACAGGACGTCTTTTTCATGGTTTGGGAGGATTGCTATCTTAAAAATGAATGTGCTCCCAAGGTTGTTATATCTTTTGCAAGCTATACCCATTGATCTCCCCAAAAGGTTCTTCAATGCTTACAAGCAGATGTGCAGAAACTTTATATGGTCTCATAGATCCCCTCGTCTAAGTTCGGCGAAGCTAATTCTTCCTAAAACAAAAAGAGGCCTAGGATTGCCAGACATTCACACTTATTACCACGCCAACCTCCTACAGAGAATAATAGATTGGCATTTGCACCATGATTCCAAAGCTTGGGTTCAGTTAGAACAAGCAATGAGTCCTCTCCCGCTGATAAATTTATCACACCTTCCTAATGGTCCAATGACTCCTTTGTCTGTCAACCCAGCCTTTCCACTGGGCATTACGCCTAGCGTCCCCTCGACTCCACAACCCCAGCCTTCTTACAGGGCATTCCAATTTTTTCGACGTAAAACGCTGCTCTCTTACCCGGAGATGACAGCCAAATTTCCGGAATTACATTTACCACTTTTTAAATATTTACAAATCCGACACTTTTTCCATTCAACTAGGCCTCTTTCGTGTTGGTGTAGAGACTTAACCCCTTTTGAAAATTTGTGCAATAGTCAGGAACCCCAAACGCATATTATCTCTCGGATTGTAACACTACTCACTATAGACAGTTCATTGCACACCCCCACTCGACAATTGTGGGAGACTGAACTTAGTGCTAACTGGTCTAATGAAGACTGGGTATCTATTTATTACCACACACATAAGGGATCCCTCAGTGTTTCCACACAGGAAAACAGATACAAACTTTGCTCTAGATGGTACCGCACCCCAGATAAGGTACATAAGATATTCCCAGATGTGTCCCAAATGTGTTGGCGATGTGACTCAGCAGTGGGCTCTTTTCTCCATATATGGTGGGACTGCCCAGCGATTCAAACGTTTTGGAAAAAAGTTCACGACAAAATCACTCAAATAACGACTTATCGACCAGAATATTCCCCAGCCCAATACCTCTTACATCACACTCCCATACCTATCCGTAGCTATAAACGCTCACTAGTTCTACATTTGATTAATGCAGCTACGCAGTGCATTCCCAGACGATGGAAGTCGAAATCAACTCCCACTTTGGAAGACTAGTACCGACAGATTAATAGGACTGAAGAAATGGAAAGACTCATTTTTCAATCACACGACAAACACGATAAGTTTTCCCAAATTTGGTCTTGCTGGATTCATTTTTGATCTGCTCATACTACCTCTCTCATTCACTCTGACTTGAGACGCCCTACACCTCCGTAATTCCGTCACCCCTGTCGCTTTAGACACCCCCTTTATCTCCCAAGCCCGCCCTCCCCTTCTTCTTCTCCCTTATGACCCCTACAATAGATGCCTTTTTATGATTTTTACTTTCTGTTTACTCCGACCTCTCTTTACCCACTTCTTTATATTGCGAAATAGGCGGTTCATGACTACACATAGTGATGTTCAGAGATCCTGTTCGGTAGCCGATAGGTCTCCATCAGTGTACCTTTCACATCCACAGTGAGTTCCCATTAGGGGTGGATGGATGAAAGATACACACAATAATCCCGTATGTACACAGTTTCTTTCCAGGGACCTCCTTTAGTTCGCCCCATTTTTTTGCCATTGGTCCCATACTCCACACTCCCACTTAATCTGATTTATATGATTCGGATGGTGAAGACATAAATGAATGCCTATGATAATGATATTGCTTGACTCCGATTGTGTCTTTTTCCAAATTTATGTTATTATTTGATGGGATATATACCCAACTGTGATTGTAATAAGCGTATTGTATTGTATCAGTATTGTATCAACCTGGCTTGTATTGTACTGTAATACTCCTTATACTTTAATAAAATGTTTGAAACGAAGAAAGTCCGTAAACAGTTTGCTGAAGACAAGCAGACTAAGGACATGGATTACTGGAGCCATGTCGTGTGGTCTGATGAGACCAAGATAAACGTATTTGGTTCAGATGGTGTCAATCGTGTGTGGCATCAACCAGGTGAGGAGTACAAAGACGAGTGTGTCTTGCCTACAGTCAAGCATGGTGGAGGAAGTGTCATGGTCTGGGGCTGCATAAGTGCTGCCGACACTGGGCAACTACAGTTCATTGAGTGAACCATGAATACCTACATGTACTGTGACATGCTGAAGCAGAGCATGATCACCTCCCTTCGGAGACTGGGCCGCAGGCCAGTAGTTGAGGGTAAATGTGATGGACTGGCCAAGCATGTCTCCAGACCTATACCCTATTGAGCATCTCTGGGGCATCCTCAAACAGAAGGCGGAGGAGCGCAAGGTCTCTTATCTCCACCAGCTCTGTGATGTCATCATGGAGTGAAAGAGGACTTCAGTGGCAACCTGTGAAGCTCTGGTGAACGCCATTAGGGTAAAGGCAGTGCTGGAAAATAATGGTGGCCACACAAAATATTGACACTTTGGGCCCAATTTGGACATTTTCACTTAGGGATGTACTAAAATAAACTTTTTTTGATCACTTTTATTGCTATCACAAGGAAAGTAAACGTCCCCTCTGATAACAATACAGCATGACAGGTCCTCTTTATGGAGTGATATGGGGTCTAAAAGACATTAAATCTCTCCTTTACCCTTAAAAGCGAAAGATTTTAAAAAAATACATTTTTTCTGTGTAGGCCAGTCAAGTTCCTCCACCCCTCACCCATGTCTTTATGTACCTTGCTTTGTGCATTGGTGCACAGTCATGTTGGAAAAGGAAGGGACCATCCCCAAATTGTTTCCACAAAATTTAGAGCATGAAATTGTCCAAAATGTCTTGGTATGCTAACACCTTAAGAGTTCCCTTCACTGGAACTAAGGAGCAAATCCCAACCCCTGAAAAACAACCCCACAGCATAATCCCCTTTTCACCAAATGATTTGAACCAGTGCACAAAGCAAAGTCCATAAAGACATGGATGAGCGATTTTGGGGTGGAGGAATTTGACCTGTCTGAACAGTCCTGACCTCAATCAGAGGGAATACCTTTTGGGATGAATGAGCAGGGACTGCGAGCCAGGCCTTCGCATCCAAAATCAGTGCCTGAGCTCACAAACTTCTGGAAAAATGGTGAAACATTCCCATAGACACATTCCTAAACCTTGTGTACAGCCTTGCCAGAAGAGTTGAAGCTGGTATATCTGCAAAAGGGTGAGCCAACTTAAAGTGGAAGTAAACTCCCCTATCGTTTTCAGCCAAGGAAGCTGCCATCTTTGCCTCTGTTTAATCTTCAACTGCTATGGTGCTGCACATGTGATTCGTTATGACACCAGCCATTGGATGGTTTGATAGTTTGGCTGAGAGCACAGCCAATGTGCAGTTAGCATTCCCGGCATACTTTTTTTTTTTAACTGTTTAAATCGATGGTTTTACTTCCACTTTAATATTGAACCCTACGGACTAAGACTGGGATGCCATTAAAGTCCATGTGCGTGTTAAGGCAGGCATCACAAAATGTTTGACAATATATGTCATGAAGAACCATACCCATGCCTGAGACGTCTTAGGCTACTGTTTGTACCAGCATCTGCTGAAAGATATTGATGTATACCTACCATGTTGTAAGGTAACCTGGGATCTTGTACTCAGAAATATATTTTGTTAAAGGTATGGGGTAGAGGCGAAATAGTTGGGGAGGGTGATTAGGGCAGGAGTCAAGTTAACAAGGGTAGACGAGTCAGAATAGTGAGTCATAAACTCAGAATTCCTTTTATATGTATTTCATCTGTGCATTTAGCTTGTTGGCCTGGAATTTAGCTTTAAATGTGTCGTTATGCAGTTTTTGTCTGCTAGATGTTGAAGTGAATGTTTTCAAGTTTACTAAAACTACAAATTTAAGAATTTGCTTGCTACCTAAACTACACTTATTTATATAGTGCATTAAGAAATTACTAGGACTGATTTTCAGAGACACTGCAAGGTTGACAAACTGGCATAAAAATGCCCAAAAGACCATTTAAAGTCAGGTTTTACAAATAAGTACAATATTTGTGCAGCAACCGAGCACATTTCATGATGATTAAATTGTTTTATTCAAGTAACATTGCAGATGTCTCCTCAAAGCAATAAAATATAAAATAGTACTGTAATGTTTGTGCACCAAAAAGCATTTAGTTCAGATGGAACACAAAAACTATATATTTTTTTTACTTCTATGCAGCAATGAAATATATGTGCATATATTTTTCAGAGAGAGTGCATTTTTTTGTTTAGCGTGGATTAGGTAATCACT
Source organism: Lithobates pipiens (assembly GCF_037356315.1). Taxonomy (NCBI): domain Eukaryota; kingdom Metazoa; phylum Chordata; class Amphibia; order Anura; family Ranidae; genus Lithobates; species Lithobates pipiens. The sequence continues at coordinate 489,973,138 of NW_027507748.1, forward strand.
TAAATTGTCAACAAATATCTAATAGAGTATGGCTAACCTTCCCTTCTTATCACTTGTGTCTGCAGATGTCGCAGTGGATATGATGATAATTCTTGTGGTGTGGAAAAGTGTAAAGTGAGTCACAAAGGAGTGTGGGTCTTTTTTTCTGTCAACCTGTATTATTGAGATGCTCCTTCCACCAAGCTTGTGATGTAAATTCAATGTTTTCCTTAGACATGTAGTACCAAAATGACTCTTAGTTTTAACACAGCTGCTACGCTGAAGGTAGGGACTGCAGACCACAACACTTATCTCAGAAAATGTGGGGGTAGCAGTAGCCTGTAACATGCAGATGTGCCATCCAGTGAAATAGGATGGCTTCTCCTTGCAGCCCTTTGCAAGTTGCCCTTGCCCCTGGATGAAATCCTACCAGGCTGCTGTTTGGTCTCTGTCTCAGTTTCCCCTCTCTAATCATTGTCACACATGTAGGGTTTGCCACTTCATCATTCCCACTCTCCTAATTGCTGGAATCCATTTGGCAGTAAGCTTTTCTATTCCTGACACTCTGTTCCTCAACATCTCATGACAGGAAATGTTTCTCATAATCATGCAGTGAAGGAGTGATGATGTATGGAAATAATTCCACTGACTCCCGCATTACAATTTGCAGGGCTATGGCAGGATTAACAGAAGCGAAGGGGAATGAAGGGAGCATTTGCAAATAGGTGGTTGCTCTGTTGCTCTGTGCCTGGAAGGGGGGAAAAAAAGGAATGCTTTAGGAACCACTCAACTACAATATATCCTCCACTTGCTCTTGATACATAACTTAGCTCCCTTTGGAAGAAAAGGCAGGCATACCCTGTCTCAAACCACCATTTTGTCCTGCAGGACCTGCTCGCCCCTTAGTACATCCATGTGTCGAACCTCTGATTTTCCTTTGAGCCTTTGAGCCTTCCTGACATTGTGAAGAGGAAAACCTTTAAGTCCCATACACACTATCAGTTTTTCTGCAGATTTTTGTCTTCAGATTTACTAAAACTATGTAGTGCCTGATTGCATACAAATTGAAACTCCTAAGGTTTGACCTCATATTATATGGTTTTGGTAAATCTGAAGGAAAAAATCTGCAGAAATTCTGAGTGTGTATGGGGCTTTGGGCTTATAAAGATCTGGGGATTTGGTGCAGAACTTGTTATTTCACAGATATGAAGTGTCATGCTCACTTTGATGACCCTAAAATTAAGAAAGGCCCTAGAAAAATGAAAATAAATAATAATACAAAAAATAATAAAATACCTCCTCCACACAAAAAAAAACCCTTAAACATGAAACCCCAACCCCAACTTCCCCTGCCGGCTCCTCAGTATTCCAATAGTCCCTCCGGACAACTGGGGAGAGACAAGAACACAACATACAACACTGACTCCTGCAGAAAGTCCCTATGTAATGAACCTTCTTATCTCAAACCCCAGGGTGGGTAGTCAGTGCTGTCCTGAAAGATTCCTGGAAAAGATGTTACCTGTAACTTTGATTTTCCCACTATCAGGAGAGGATAAGCAAGCACTTACCCTTTTCAGAGGAGTGGCAATCTTTTACAGTAAGGGACACAGAGTAGCATAGGAGAGGGGCATATGCATTTGTCAAGTTGAGGGGGATGTTTGGACATTGGACCCATTTTTCAGTCTCTAGTGTCCTCCAATTGAAGTTTTAACCTGCTGCAGCTGCATTCACACCTATCTATAACCATGTGTGTGAGTGTGTGTTTGTGCACATCAAGGGGTGGGGCTGCTAGCATGGGCACAGCGGGGATTGGTCACTTTACAAGGAGTCTTCAGCACCATGGGGGCCTTTGCTGTTCACTCTGAATCATGTCTCCAATATCTCACCCCCAAGATTTCTGTGAGTGAGATATTGAGTGATACTGCAGAATCCACACAGGTAGTTACAAAAGCAGCACAGTTCATTGTGCACCCCATCCGCTCCCAGCCACGGAATCCTGGCTGGGCAGTGGGTGGACCATGGAGGTGGAACAGCCAACATTCAGCAGAGCAAAGAGCATTCACATTCACTCAGGAGTCAGGACAAGTGACAGCCAGCCAAGAACAGAAGGTGTCTTTGCGGCAGCCTGAATCCCGAGTCCGGCTGTCCCGCTGCAAGTTCTCATTTGTCTGTGCAGTGTCAGTGTGCAGAACCAGTATAGACCAGACTGCAGTCACATTCCTTTCATTTGGCCTCAGCAGTGCTGCATCCCATAAAATAATTTATTGGACCTGCGCTGCCCGAGCCATGCTGGAACACTCGCCCTCAGATTATTTCCACTCACCAAATGTGAGCAGGCAAGTGAAAATTCTGAGGGCTGCTGTATATACAAGTGAATCTCATAAAATTAGAATATCATCAAAAAGGTAATTTACTTCAGTAATTCAATTCAAAAAGTGAAACTCATATATTTTATGTTACACAAAAAGTGATATATTGCAAGCATTTCTTTATTTTAATTTTGATGATTATGGCTTATAGCTAGTGAAAACCCAAGATTTAGTGTCTCAGAAAATTAGAATATATATATATATATATATATATATATATATATATATATATATATATATAACCAATAAAAAGTGCAAGTATTGGTACTTTTGGCAGTGTGCCCAGGTGCCAAAGCCTGCTAGAAAATGAAATCAGCATCTCCATAAAGCTGTTTAGCAGAGAGAAGCATGAAGTGCTCTAGAATTTCCTAGTAGAGGGCTGCTGCAGACATCACTGACTGTGGAAACTTCACACTGGGCCTCATGCAACTCGTGTTGATCCACTGTGTTTTATCAAGACCAAAGTCAGTGCAGCCCTCTAGCAGGAAATTCTAGAGCACTGCATGCGTCCCTCTGCTGACCAGCTTTATACAGATGATGATTTAATTTTCCAGCAGGAGTTGGCACCTGCCCACACTGCCAAAAGTGCCAATACTTGCTTTTTATATTTTATGAGATGCACCTGAATGTAATGGCAGGTGCTATTTAAGGGATCTTTTTGCATTTAATTGTGGTGTTGTGTAATATATGTATCACAATTCTGCTTAAAAAAATACAACATGTCAAACAAAGTAACAGCTCAATAAACCACTTATTGCATATTCGTGTAGAAAATAAAGCAGCACTATCATAACAAAATGCACTTGCAACATATCAGATAACATTTACATGTGTGTCATGAGCTAAACAAGAATGTACATGCATATGCATTGTAATATCCTTATAAGGCATTAACTACTTTTACTTTATGTGTATTTTTAAACTACCACTTAGCTGCTAATGTAGGTAATTAGAAGACTCTGGATGGCCGCACTCCGAGCGGTGGTACTTCTCTTAACACTTAGCTGCTATATGATCAGATTTTGCAGCACATATGATTTAGCAAACCACGTTAATTTTTTATAGTAAATAATGCCCAAGGTCTTAGGGCATATTAAAAAAAAAAAAAAAAAACAATGAATGTAACATTCACCAAACATTTAGGCTGGGTTCACACTATTGAGAATTGGACGCAGGTTTTATCCGCATCCAATTCACATAGCAGGAGATTGTGACTGGCTCTCTATAGAGCCGGTTCACACATCTCCGCAGCGGCTCCAGTGCGAATTGTGCAGGAGCCCTGTGCATCTTTTGGTTTGTTTCAGGTCCGAGTTCAGACAAAAATTTGGGTTGAAATCGGACTTGAAACTGTGAATGGAGACGCACCGGACTCCTGCTGTGATCAGGAGCGCACTGCGGTGTGAACCCAGCCTTAAAGGTGGTTAACCATTCCCTGTAATTTAAAACACATGTCCCAGTAAAATTTGCCTATAGTGAATATTTGTTGAGTGTCACTTTCACTGCTTTATAAATATACCCCTATAAAGAATTTTGCTATCCCATTACAAAGTGTAGAAACGTAATATTACCTCTTTTTCATGGACAGATCAAAGTTAGAGTTTGCATTTTAATTAGAAGTAGCTGAACAGTTACTTTAAGAAAAAAAAATGTGCTCCAGTTTGTCTTGTCAGCATTTCTTTTTAACTGGTACTTAATTTCTGTTTTTTATTATATTGTCATACACAGCACCAGAAAATATTTTAACAACCAAACTTCACCAAGCCCCAAGTTCTTCCTTGCTTAAATAAGCATTTTCATTCAGCCTCGGATGCATTTTCTAAACTACACAGGAACTAGCCACCTGGATAGGTTTACTCGCAGTCTTTGATTTCAATTGAAACATTGTAACAATGGCTGTATAAAAAGGAATAAGAGAAGGGCCATGAAAAGGTAGAATGGCAAAATGCCAATTCATTTGTTTTGAAACAAACAGAGACAATAAGAGTTACATTACACGAGCAAAGGTTTCAATGAGGTCTCTGTGCCTTCCATCTGTTCCCATTCATACCAAAAAAGATTGATGTTCTTTTCAAACTTCAAACTTGGGTTATGTGTTTGTGTGCTTAAGGCTAATCATCCCATTACAGCATCACGGATACATCTAGAAAGCAATAGCTATTTTATAATGAATGACATGTAATAAAAGAAGCATAAAATAAATAACCATGTGCAAATTACTGTAATATATATTTTTATGGGGTTCCTAGTTTGTTTTCCTGTTCATTATCTTATATATTACAATGACTAAAACTAAGAATTGTATTGCCAGAAGACAAAATTAACATGCAAATTTTGGGAACTCATATTAACAGTAAAAAATCTTTTATTTACTTTTTTACTACTCTAGTTATTGTTTTGCATCTTATGGCAGATTCAAGGTAAATGACTACTATGGGGTAAATCACATCATTACTTCTACAAATGGCTAACAACTTTCTCATAATCTATTAAGGTTGTATCAAATATTAGTATTAGAGTAGATAGTCAGATTTTTAGTTACCTGTAAAATCTTCTTGTTTGTGTAGCTCACTGGACACAGTACATCTTCAAATTCAAAATGATAAGGCTATGCTGACACCTTCAAATGATTAGACACTGACAAAAAAAAGGAAAAGCAGGAACTCTTAAAGAGGAAGTAAACCCTGATGGGTTTACTTCCTCTTTCATTCCCTGCAAAGGCAAAGCATAATGGACTACTATGCATCGCATAGTAGCCCAATATGTGTCACTTACCTGACACAGGAGCCAGCGAAGTCGCTGCTGTCCCCTGTAGTCTGCCACATCCATCTTGCTGGTGGCGTCTCGCAGCTCCGCCGCTGTCATTCGTCGAAGCCGCGATGTCGTCACTCCCGCGCATGCGCACGGGAGTCGACACGCGCGGCAGCTCCATTCTTGGAAATGCCGCGCTCAGTGCACCTGCACGCCGCTGTCTACGGTGCATGCGCCGTAGACAACGGTGCCCGTTTTTGGGCAAATATCTCCTAAACCATATAGGTTTAGGAGATATTGCTTGGACCTACAGGTAAGCCTTAATCTAGGCTTACCTGTAGGTCAAAGTGGTTTGTAAGGGTTTACAACCACTTTACCTGAGATATAACCCCTTTCACATTATGCCAGCTTCCTGTTTTTGTAGCAAGCCATAAACCATCAGCAAAAAGGCATGGGATGTCTGTGTCCCATGATGTACTCAAAGAAAATAATTTTACAGGTAACCAAAAATGTGACCTTTTTCATACATCCCCAGACACAGACCATCTTTAAATTCATAATGATAGGGACATCCAAAGCAATAAAATGAGGGGTGTTCACAAAGAAACCAACTACCAACCACCAGCCCTTAAAGGGTAAGAACCTCACACAGCCACCTGCTAGATGTTCAGACTGAAGAAGATCAGCAATATAAACATTCACTTGATAAAAACTTAATAAACATATGAACTGCTGCCCACATAGCAGCTTTACAAACCTGAGTCGCCTAAGTCAGATGATGAATTGCCTAGGAGGTCTCAACAGTAAAATGAGCTTTCACAGGATTAAGGTGGACTCTCACCATTTAAGATTTACAAGGTGTATGAACCTTCTTTGGAATCAGGAAGCACAAGGAAGCAATCTGACTGCAAAATAGCAGCTGCTGAGTTCAGGTAAAACCTGATGGCCCAAACTACATCCAAAACTGTGCCCCCCATTGTCTGAAGATTTGGACAGAAGGACAGTAGTACTATATGCTAGCTGAGATAGAACAACAAAACCACCCTAGGCAAAAAGAATGTCTGGGGACATAAAACCACCTTGTCCACTACTCCTCCTGCCAAACCATCCCAAGTATACAAGGTCTGCCAGATTCTGGATTTCAAGCACTTATGTGCTTATGACCATTTTGATTCTTCACTGGTCGTGTTTGTGTTCCTTCAGTGGATACCTTAGCGATTTCAATAAATTGGCTACTTTTTTATTTTGAAAAAATATTGTGCATATTTTTACTTATACCTAACAAATACTGTGCTCTCCCCCCCTAACAATTTTTGATCAGCAGGCTGCACTTGCATGCTGTCTGTATGTGCATGCACTTCACTCCTGCTTGTTGGCTGCTATAGGAGGCAGTTAGGCCATAGCCCAAACCAAGGAAAATATTAGTGGTTTTGGAAAGACCTATTAACCACAATAAAAACTCATAAGTGCTTCTGAAATGGTGTTAGTTGTGTGATTGTTAGTTTTGATTTTTGTGAACATTTGTCAAACCACTTATGCTTATCCATCAAGCTTTGGGTGTCATTTAGTTTACCTTGTCCTGTCAAGAACAAATAGTGTTCACAGTCATGGTAATCAAATTACTAAATTGCTCATTCTTGTTTTGCCTGAATATTTGCAAAATGATCTAATCTAGGAAGAAACGTGGCCCGTGTTAATGTTTTTATTCACATCATAACTGCCTCTCTCCTTATACAAGCCAATGGGAATACAAAAGCAGCTTAAAGATTGTTGATAAAACTTAGAAGACGCTTGAATGCAAGGAGGTAATCTGCAGGTCAAATGCACCTGCCAACCAGCTTTGAATGATCTTAAAAGTATTTCAAACACCTCAAATGCCAGCAGAATTCACAGTTCTGGAATTTATGCAGTCATTATTCTAACTATTAAAAACATGTTTATTTGCAGATAGAGTAAACCTGAATGTATATAATAAGGGGGGATCAAAAATAAACTGCAATCAATTGGCGTTGATCTACTAAATCTGAAGTGTGTAAAATCTGGTGCCGCTTAGACATGTGCAATTAGTTTCGTTCTGAATAAATGTTTTAACAAATTTAGACAAATTGGTTAATTCGGAAATATCCGAATATACAAAAACATGTTTAACCACCCTGGTGGTATGGTTATGTCAGATTTTTGCATCTCAAAGCGGTACAATTATTTTGCATAGAAATTTGGCGTTTTATATTGTAGGCCTGTAATTCTTAGCAATAACATACTTAAATCTGTCCAAACAAGAGTCTAGTAGATGTCCCTGGGCATGATAAAGTTTAAAACACAAAATCATAAATTATAATATAAACAACTATAAATAATTAAAAAATAATAATAATATAATAATAATTAAAATTAATTTCCCCATGATTCACTATCGCTCTATTCTGCAAGTGTTCTAATTTACTATCACTGTAGTCGCAACGCTTGCAGGGAAAGGAGCCCGGCACACAGAGGCATCAGCCTGCAGACACAGCGGGGGGGGGGGGGGACATCGTAGGATACTGGGTAAAAGATAAGTAACCTGCACCAGGATCCTGCAATGCAATCCCGATGCTCAGGGTTACCACTAATGCAGTTACCACTAATGACATTTAACCCAGAGCCACACTCTGGAAAACCGCCAGAGAGGTTAACAAATTTTTCCAATTATTTGTAAATTTGAATATTCAAAAATGATTAAGTTTGAGGTTTTAATTGAACAAGCTGACGTTAGAAGCTGATTGTCCACCATGCACAGCTGCCCTCGATTTTGCACTCTCCAATTTTAGTAACGCAACATTATTGTTTCACAGATTTACTTTTCATTAGTTTGTAGCTTTTTTGTTACAAAATAAGATATTTAAATAGATGTTGCTAAAATGTTGATTTTTCCACTGATGACTTCAAGGGCAGCATGATTTTAAAAAGTGATTTCCACACTAGCATATGTCCAAGCTAGAATTCCCGCAAATAAGGAGCTTGCCTTTTTCAAACAGTTCACCACAGGCAAAATACTTTGATTGTGGTTTTTTAGCATCATTAAAGTGGTTCTGCACTCAAAATACAACATTTGCCCATTCTGTTGCCTATAGTTAATATATCTCATAATGCCACCTGTTTTTTTTTTTTGATTCACCTACCTTTTGTAATCTTCAGTACTTTATTTCAAACCCCTGCGGCGATGGGCGGTCTCTTGCGGCGATGGGCGGTCTCTTGCGGGGATCAGCGTAATTTCCTGTTGGAGATCACAGGAGACAGTGCGGCTAATGCACCCGACATCTCGCGAGATTTCGGGTGCTACAGCCGACATCTCGCGAGATTTCGGGTGCTACAGCCAACATCTCGCGTGATTTTGGTAATTACAGCCGAGATCTCGCGAGATCTCGGCTGTAATTACCAAAATCACGCGAGATGTTGGCTGTAGCACCCGAAATCTCGCGAGATGTCGGCTGTAGCACCCGAAATCTCGCGAGATGTCGGGTGCATTAGCCGCACTGTCTCCTGTGATCTCCAACAGGAAATTACGCTGATCCCCGCAAGAGACCGCCCATCGCCGCAGGGGTTTGAAATAAAGTACTGAAGATTACAAAAGGTAGGTGAATCAAAAAAAAAAAACAGGTGGCATTATGAGATATATTAACTATAGGCAACAGAATGGGCAAATGTTGTATTTTGAGTGCAGAACCACTTTAATATGGTGTCTACCTAAGTTTATTTTGCAGCAAAAGCGGATTTCTGCTGACATATACACAGTTACATTGGTTAATATTTTAATTTTATTGTAAAGGATGTCCTTAAATGACATTATGTGACTTCCTAAACAGCTAAATTCTCTAACAACAAATGAATTTAAGAAATTTTGTTAATTGCTTTTGTGAATCCAAGAGTTTTTCTTCAGTGCTGTAATCTTGTGGTGACATCATTCTGTTTTCAAGTGGTTTCACAATCTAGTGCCAAGAGGCAGTATTTTTAAATGAAGATAGCCCATGCATATCTAAGTTACAATAAACCACTTTGATAATTGACATTTTAATCTTATGTGCCCTCTGACTAATAGCTGTATTAAGATCTATTTTTGACATGGCCACTTTGGGTCATTTTATGAATCAACCTAATTGTCCCTCTCAACATATAATACAAAATTCTCTGTTAGATCTAGGTTTTAGAATTTCAGTACAATTTTCTAATGTGTTTTATTTTTCAATTATATTCATGGACAATTAAAAAATAATAAAAAAACACAGATTCTCCCTCACTGTTTACAGCTTTGATAATTCACATCCTTTTCAGGTGCATGTTGATGTCTTTCTTCTACCTTTATATAAAGTCACCCCTGATGTTTATGGGTTTAGGACACAGATGCACTTCTGTACAATGTACCTCTCAGGATTGGATGACAAGACTTAACCTCCCTGGTGGTATGATTATTTCAGATTTTTGATGCTTAAAGCTGTACAATTATTTTGCATGGGAATTTGGTGTTTTATATTGTAGGCCTGTAATTCTTAGGAATAACTTAAATCTGTCCAAACCAGAGTCTAGTAGACATCCCGGGTATGACAAATTTTGAAAAACAAAATCATAAATTAAAATATAATAAACAACTATAAATAATTATACCAAATAATAATATAATAATAATAATAATAATAATAATAATAATAATAATTATTCAATAATGTAATCAAATCAAAAACACTGAAATTTGCTCAGTTGCAGAATTGTCACTGTCATTACTTTTCAGTATTTGATGACGGATCTCCCCACAAATCACTATCATTCAATTCTGCAAGTGATTCTGATTTATTATCACTGTTTTCTAGCTGGTCTAAAACCACTTTTTATGTAAAGGGACAGTTTTGGTTGCTATGGACAATCTCCAGTTTCCAGGCAGAAAGAGCAGATTTTATAATATAACGCTGCATGCAGGGCACTGGACAGAACACTAGGGACAAAAGGGATGTGAAATAATTTCATACAGCAATGTAATCTGTAAGATTATATTATACTGTATGTAATGTGTGTGTTTCACTTTTTGAATTTGGCGCCGTTCTCCGTCCTTGTGCGTTGCAACGCTCGCAGGGAATGGAGCTCGGCTTCGTGATAGATCGAGCGGAGGACGAGCCGCTCACACAGCAAGGGGACATTGCTGGATCCAGGGGATAAGGTAAGCACACTCTTCCTGGATCCTGCGATGCAATCCCGAGTCTGGCTCGGTGTTACCGCTTTTGGTTCTGAAATTCCAGCCCGAGCCAGACTCGGGAATACCGCTAGGGAGATTAAGCCTTGTACACACGATCGGATTGTTGGCCAACAAAGCGTCAGACTTTTGTCCGGAGGACGTGTGCCAAGAACTTGTCTTGCATACAAACGTTACACAATTGTAGGCCAACAAACATGAACATAGAGACGTACTTGGATTTTTGTGTAACGGACTTGTGTACACACACGATAGGACCATTGTCGGCTGAAAATTTACTAGCCTGCCATCCAACATTTGTTGGCAGAAAGTTGGACAACAATTGTCTGATAAAGCATACTAATGGTCGGTTTTTAGGCAAACAGTCTGTCATCACACAATTCTCTGCTGAAAATCCAATCGTGTGTACGAGGCTTTACACTTGCAACTGAAAGGGTACCTATGGAATTCAGTCATGAGGCCCTGATTGTTTTTGGGACCAGTGATTAAAACCAATGTGTTTGTCTGCTTAGAATAGGATCTTACAGGCTTTGTCACCAAATATACTCCTTTCATTTCCCTATTAATGCCTTTCCAGAATAGAATACAATAGAGAATATGATACAGAAGATATCATCTGGAATGTACAACTATTAACAATATTTTTCTCTTCCAATATTTTATTATGTTTTCAGGAAAATTATGGTACAGAGGAGAAACATAACAAAACAGTAACAAATCACTTAACGTATGGAGGGTCGGGCCTCAGATCCGATTACATAAAGTGGAATGCAATAACAGAGTAATACAAATGGATTACAAATAGTCAATAATGTCTTGTAGCCGGTCGTCTTGGTTGGTCCAAAACACAGTTCAGAGGGGAGCACAATGCGGGCTACTTACGTTGTCATGGTAAACATTTAATGAAATGACAACTGAGAGATATAACAAGATTCATATTTAGAGTCATATAAGAGGTATCTAAATATGAGTGTAATAACAAAGTCAAATTGTAAGTAACTATATAGGTAGAGTTTTACCCTTTTCTTAAGTTATCGGTCTATATATGGGACCTAGAAATCTTACTTAGGCACTCTGGTGGGGCTCATGTAGGATGGGATATGGAGAGGGAGGGAAGGGAGATGGGGGAGAGTAAAGGAGAAATGAGAGGGGGGAGTATAGGGAAAAGTAAAGGAGGAGAGGAGAGGAGAAGGCAGGAAAGATGGGAAGGTGTGAAGTTTGTGTATCCTTATCACAAATGAGAACAGGTACACCGTTTATGTGGAGTTGGACTGAAATAGTGGGTAGTCTGTTGAGTCAAAAATTTTAACATATAATTTAAGGTCTACATTAAGGAGGGAGATAGGCCTATAAATGGTAACTAGGGTTAGACAGTTTAGAGTTACACAGGAGGTCTGGTTCTAGAATTTGTATATAATGGGGGATTTTAACCACCTGGCAATTGACTGGAGTAATGGCACTGCTGGAACAGTTAAAGGGCAAACATTTATAAACCTATTACAGGACAATTTTATGGTCCAGTTTATTGAGGCCCCAACTAGGAATGATGCCCTGTTGGACCTGGTAATCTCAAACCATGCAGAGCTTATTACTAATGTTCATATAAAGGCACATCTGGGTAGCAGTGACCATAATATGATTTCATTTGATGTTACCTGTAAGCAAGAAACACATACAGGAAAAAAAAATGCTTAACTTTAAGAGAGCTAATTTTCCAAAGATGAGGGCTACTCTCCAAGACTTAGAAAGGGAGGGAATATTGGCATCAATGGACACAGAACAGAGATGGGAATTCTTCAAAAAGACTGTTTATGAACTCACTGCAAAGTATATTCCCATGGGCAATAAGTTTAAAATGCTAAAAATAACGTCCACAATTAAAAAAAGCTATAAACAATAAGAAAAGAGCTTTTAAAAAATATAAAAAGGAAGGAACACTATTGTCTTTTGAATGTTACAAAGAATATAACAGAATATGTACAAAAGAAATAAAGGACGCAAAAATTCAAAACAAACAACAGATTGCAAAAGATAGTAGGACAAACCCCCAAAAAAATCTTCAAATATACTGATAGTAAAAAGGTCAGGTCTGAGCAGGTTTGTCCAGTGTCCTGCATGCAGTTTTATATTATAAATACTGTTCTTTATGCCAGGAAACTGGAGATTGTCCATAGCAACCAAAACATGTCAGGTCTGAGCATGTAGGCCGTTTACAAAATAATCTAGAGTGGGTTACTGGGGACAGAGAGAAGGAAAATTTGTTAGATACATTTTTCAGTTCTGTGTATACAAAGGAGCATGGGGGAGCTCAAGTCCATAATGGGGGTCGTATTGACACAGCCTGAAATTATCCACAATGGCTTAAAAGTGACATGGTCCAGAAATATTTAGACAGAATAAAGGTGGATAAAGCACCTGGACCAGATGGAATCCACCCACGGATCCTAAATTGTATCTAGTTTTTAGGAACTCATTAATGACGGGACTAGTACCAATGGATTGGCATAGGGCCAAAACGATGCCTATATTTAAAAAGAGAACAAAGTCTTTAACAAGTAACTTTAGACCTGTTATGCTGCGTACACATGATCGGACTATACGGCGGACTTAGTACGGTGGACCTAGTCCGGCGGAAGACCTGGTGGACTTTGCAACTGAGATCCGCCAGACTTTCCAAACGAGCGGACCTGCCCACACATGACCGGACTTTTCCGGCGGACAAACCGCCGGACTATGGCAGGAGTCCGCCGGACTTTTGAAATGAACAGACTTGCCCACACCCGGAGAAAAGTCCGTTCCTTTTGAACGCGGCTCCAGGTAGACAGGACTAGCGAAGGAGGTCAATGTCGCCGCCTCGATCAGCAAGATTGACACGTCGCTGGCCCCCGTCACCTGGTATGGACTTAAAGGGGAAGCCCTATGCCAAAAAACAGCGTGGGGGTCCCCCCAGGTCCATATCAGACCCTTATCCGAGCACGCAGCCCAGCCGGTCAGGAAAGGGGATGGGGACAAGAGAGTGCTCCCCCTCCTGAGCTGTACCAGGCCACGTGCCCTGAACATGGGGTGTTCTTTGGGGAGGGGGGGCCCTGAGGCCCCCCACCCCAAAGCACCTTGTCCCCATGTTGACTGACGAGCACAAGGGCCTCTTCCTGACAACCCTGGCCGTTGGTTGTCGGGGTCTGCGGGCTTACATGAACGTAGCCATTTTAAATTGTACAATAGTAAAGAAAAGCACACGGCGCAGTATGCAAGTTAATTATCATAATAGGAACACACAACAAGTACTTACTTTTTTTGAAGCTCCTTCTTGATGTTGCAATACTGATCCGGCTCCCTCAGTTTTATGTCGGACCATCGCCTCCTCAACTTCTCTTTTGACCGGCGTACTCCAAACTTCTGCTCCAGGGTGCTGACCACAGTTGACATGATGTTGTCTTTTCTTCTATTCGGATGGGTGTATGGACCATGCTTCCCATCATAATCCTCCCTCCTTAAAATCCCCAACATTTCTACCATTTCCTCAAAGGCCATGTTGGCTTCAATTTCCTCCTGGATCCGGATGTTTGTGGCTCCGGGCTTTCCTCCGCTCTACTTCCACAATATGTCTCCGCCATTTTTATCAATATACTCCTACTGCGCACTGAAGAGAGAAGGGGTGGGTAATAATCGTCAAAAAGAACGTCAGGGGCGGGCGACACAGGTGGAGTTTAACACATGCACAGTGTATATAAAGCTAACACGCATCTGCCGTACGTCCGATTTGTGTCAGACAAACAGTAGTGACGAGCGTCCTAAGCGAAGGTAACATTTAGAATAAGGCCCAGATTGAGGCCCTTTATTGGGCTACAATAATAACAAGAGTTTAGACTGACATTGTTTTTGTCATATCAAGCTAACACGTGTCGTACGTCCGATATGTGTGTGTGTGTGTGTGTCTGTGTGTGTGTGTTTGTGTGTGCCCTATATTGGGATAATATAATAATGAGAGTTTAGACTGACATTAGTGTTTTTGTCTTGTGTATTTTCTTTCAGAAAAAATTAATCCATTTAAAGAACATGATTTTTTGAGCATTTTTATTGACAAGTATAGGGAGATGAGAAATCTGTGGGAGGTCACAGTTTGTATTATAATAAGCAAGCAAGGAAGGCGACACTGGAGACACTTCTGGAATTTGTCAAGACTTGGGCCCCTGAAGCAAACATTACATTTTTGGAAAATAAAATTGGGATCTCGAGGAACATGTATAGGCTGGAGCACAAGAAGATCCAGGCTTCCCTCAGATCAGGAGCAGCAGCAGATAATGTTTATATCCCCAGGCTGTGGTACTTCCACAAACTGTGAATTCTGGACCACCAGACTGAAGTTAGGGAATCTCTTTTGACCCTTCCCTGCAGCCTTCCCCCCACCCCTCCCTCCACCTCAGCAGAGGCTTCCAAGGAACAACTGGGCCCTTCCAACCTTGAGGAAGTAGATGCGCCCAGCTGGAGCCAGGTATATTCATTGTTAGAAATATTGATTGTCCTAATATTAATGATGTTAACTAAGATGTTATAATTGCTTACAAATCAATGATTTTATACCAGAAATGATGTATACATATCACTAGACAGTAGTGGCCAAAAATGTTGGTGACCAGCTTGAAAAATGCTGGGGTCAGAATGAGAGCCTTTTCTATTTATTAACATTCAATTTGCAAGCCATGAACTGAAAATTGTGTGTGATTGATGAAGCAAAAACTAAAACCATGGCCCTTTTTTATACACAGGATGAGCCCAGACAGGAGGAGGGTCTGGAGAGCGTCAGCCAGGAGGAGGCCATGCCCAGTGGCAGCCAGGAGGAGGCCATGACCAGTGGTAGGCAGGAGGAGGCTGTGTCCAGTGGCAGACAGGCGGTGACTGGGCCCAGTAGGAGCCTCACACAATCCCAAGTGCCTCCCCTCCGCCTTATAACCAAAAAGCCCAGGAAGGGAACAATGACAGAGAAGGCATCACTTGCCCTCATTCGGGAATCCAGCTAGTTCCTGAGGAGCCCCCTAATGCTGAAGAGACCTATGGCTGCTATGTGGTCACCGGGTTGGTGGAAATGGAGAAGGGCCAATGCCTCCTGTGTGAGAGAATTTTTGCTGAGGCCCTTCAGAAGGAGTTGAGGGGTCAGCTTACTGAAAACAGCCATATATGAGCAAGCCCCTACTCCTCCTTTTCCTGCCACAAGTCCACCACCAGAGACGAGAAGAAAGTGATGGCCTGGGTTCAGTCTGGTCTGACAGAAGATGCAGGCTCTGGTATTGCCACAGCCTGGGGACAGATATGCCATCTGGTGCTTGTCCTGATCTCTGAGATTCCTGGACCAGATTGTGCTCCCTATTATATGGACTCCTCAGGATCCCAATTTTGTTTTCCACTGACTTGATGTCTGCCCTGGGGGCCAAAAGGCTTCACAAATACCAAAAGTTTCTCCAGTGTTGCCTTCCTCTTTATTTTGTTAACCAGAATAAATGGGTATTTTGTTTTCACTAAAGTTTGTTTGTGAGTAGGCAGGTACATTTCAAAAATACTATAGGGGTTATTTGCAAAAAGAAAATCCACTTTGCACTACAAGTGCAAAGTGCACTTGGAAGTGCAGTTGCTGTAAATTTGTGGAGTAGATCTGAAATGAGGGGAAACTCTGCTGATTTTATCATCCAATCATGTGCAAGCTAAAATGCTGTTTTTTTATTTTCCTTGAATGTCCCCCTCAGATCCACAGAGACTGCACTTACAAGTGCACTTTCAGTGCAATTTCAAGTGCCCTTTGCACTTTTAGTTTGCACTTGTAGTGCAAAATCAATTTTCCTTTCGTAAATAATCCCCTATGTCAAATTAACAAGGGACACCAA
Source organism: Lithobates pipiens (assembly GCF_037356315.1). Taxonomy (NCBI): domain Eukaryota; kingdom Metazoa; phylum Chordata; class Amphibia; order Anura; family Ranidae; genus Lithobates; species Lithobates pipiens. The sequence continues at coordinate 489,989,328 of NW_027507748.1, forward strand.
CCTCCTTAACCTCCCTGGTGGTATGATTATTTCAGATTTTAGGTGCTGAAAGCAGTACCATTATTTTGCATGGAGATTTGGCGTTTTATATTGTAGGCCTGTAAATAATAATATAATAATATTAAAAATTATTCAATAATGTAATCAAATCAAAAACACTGAAATATGCTGAGTTGCAGAATTGTCACTGTCATTACTTTGAGTGGTTGACAACGAATTTCCCCACAAATTACTATCGCTTAATTCTGCAAGTGATTCTAATTTATTATCGTTGTTTTCTAGCTGGTCTATAACCACTTTTGATGTAAATGGACATTTTTTGGTTGCTATGGACAATCTCCAGTTTTCTGGCAGAAAGAACAGTATTTATAATATAAAACTGCATGCAGGGCACTGGACAAACCACTAGGGACAAAGGGAATGTGTAATTATTTGATACAGTACTATCATCTGTAAGATTACAGTATACTGTATCTATACTGTGTTTTTAACTTTTTGAATTTGGCGCCGAACTCCGTCCCCATGCGTCGCAATGCTCGCAGGGAATGGAGCTCGGCACTGTCACAGATCGAGCGAGACACAGCGGTTCGCTGATCACAGCGGGGAGACATCGCTGGATCCAGGGGACAAGGTAAGTAACCCTTATATGGATCCAGCTATGCGATCCCGAGTCTGGCTTGGGAATACCGCTTATGGTACTGAAATCCCACCCTGAGCCAGACTTGGAAATACCACCAGGGCGGTTAAGGTTAAGAAAAAAATACAAGATAATAATGTTATTGTGGTAACTTGAAATTCAAAAAAATCTAATTATATGGAGATCACTAGAAAATTATTTTTAAGTAATTGTAAAATAAATATTGATGAAATAAAAAATTATAAAAGATGAGTATAAAAAATAATTGGAAACATTATTAATGGCGATCAGGCTTTTAAAAACTAAAATATTATTCATGAGATGAGGATAAATAATTAAGAAAGAAGTCTGTGAGAACTCTTCTAGCATTATAAAGAAGAAAAGAATGTGCTGTATTAAAAGATCACAGAATTAACAGCGTGAGGAATGTGCTAGCTCCAATATGAATGCTATTTTTGCCACACCGAGCGCTTCCGTCTCATACTTGCTTCAGATCATGCTTCATTTTTGGTCTGTCGGACTAGCACATAGACAAACAGTTTTCCCGCTAGAAATTGATTCTGTTGGACAGGTTTGAAACATGTTCTATTTCTAGCTCCGTCAGCGTTTTTGAAGAAAAAAGTCCGCTGGAGCCCACACATGATCGTAATATCCAACGGATTGATTCCATCTGACATTTTCTGCCGGAAAGTCCATCATGGCATAAGTGTCCAATTTGTCTGCTGAAATGTCGCAGTCCTGCTATAAGTCGCTTATCGCCAATATTACTAGTAAAAAAAAAATAGTAAAAATTCCATAAAAATATCCCATAGTTTGTAGATGCTATAACTTTTTGCACCAACCAATCAATATATGCTTATTAGGATTTGCTTTACCCCCAAAAATTAACAGAATACATATTCCCCTAAATTGAAGAAGAAATTAGATTTTTTTTTTTATTGGATGTTTTTTATAGCAGAAAAAAAAAATTGTTTTTTTTTTTCAAAATTGTCGGTCGTTTTTTTAGTTTTTAGCACAAAAAATAAAAACTACAGAGGTGATCAAATACCACCAAATGAAAGCTCTTTTTGTGGGAAAAAAGGGCATCTATTTTATTTGTGTACTGCATCTCATGAACGCGTACTTGTCAGTTAAAGTAATGCAGTGCCATATTGCAAAAATTGGCCTTCCGGAGCTGAAGAGATTAATGTTGCAAGATCCAGTGTTTATAGTGCTGTATATATAGTAAAAGAAATAACACAATAAAAGACAAAGAACAATTCAGGAAAGCATTGAGCCTCAGTGATTTACCTATGCATATTACTATGTGTAGGAGAGGAGGAGGTGTTGTACGGTATTAGGTAGGGTTTTTTAAGGGCTCTGCAGTCCTGAAATGTAATAAACACAGGTCTCTCAGGTACAGGTTTGTGAATGAATGTATAAACGTTCTGACATAAACAAACTATTTACTTCTGTATTTCACTCACAGACTGATTGAGTGGTTTAACATTTAGGATAATGTTAAAGAAATTTGTGTTAGGATAGGAGGAACATAAACAGTTTTTTTTTTAAGAAAAGTTTCACAGTTCTCCATGTGTTTTCACTGCTTGAGTCTGTTGCAGACACCCACAGGTATTGTACACATTACACTTAAATAAGCCAGAATGCTGACAGACAGGGACATCACAATAGTTTACAATCAGTCTGGGAAAGAATAAGACCTAGAGGCAGATTTCCAATGCTAAATACAAGGTCTTTAAGCCAGATAATTCAAAACTAAACATAATCTCATATGATTTTGATTAAACAGTAGAAACACAGAAAAGCCCTTTTATCCTTAGCTGAACCCTTCCACCCACCAGATAACATGAAACGATAACAGACGTATAAATATTGCCAAGGCCTTATCAGCCAGTGTGGGTGAAACATATCAGAGAGGCGTGACTGATGGGATGGGATCTGAGCTGAAGCCCGTCTTACATTTTACCTTACATTGGAGTTGAATACAGCGTGTGGTGGCACCTGCTTGCCATATCAACTAATGGTATATTTTGGAATTTCCATGGTGCACTAATGTTATTGAAAGAAAATAAAGTTTGCAGTACTTGGTTAATTGTATCCTTGGGGGCATTAGGCTGGTGGTAGTTTCCAGCATACTGTATATGTATGGGATGGAAAAGTTTCACCAAAGGGATGCACTGAGATCCAACATCACTAAATCAGATGGAGGGCATCAATAGACTAAATTAAATAGAAAAAAACAGAGAAAGCATATGGATCTCTTGAAAATAAATCAGCAGGGAAATAGTTCAGCTGCAGACTACTTGCTTTGGCCAGTGGCCGGGATGAAAATGAGTTTTTGTGGCTGTCACTTTTATTGACAGCCACCCTTTCCTTAAAGGAAAAGAGTGCTTGCTCTTGAGAAAGAGGTAAATCTTTAAAATGCTTTGCCTGTACGCTGGATAATGGTTGGATACAACTTGTGCCCATCATTCCTTTCAAGAAAATTTATTTACTAATGATATTGATTAATACATAATTCTAATCTCCAAGGTGGGTCTCTCGTAATTACTCTGGGATCCCTGCATTCCTAAGCAGGCCATTGTAGAGGTGACAACATTTTACCTTGTCTTTGTGAACAGAATATGTTGGGCTGTACTAATAAAAGCGACACATGTCAACCTTTCATTTCTTAAATAGCCCAAAGGATTTCTGTCAATTTTACTTTGAAAAAAACATCTCTTGCGAGCACCATATAAGACTAGCACATTCCATTGTTGTCATACAGCCAAATGATATTCTTAATATGGAAACAGACTTAGCAAAAGGTACACTTTGAAGCATACTTTTAATCAAATTACATCTTGTGACTATTTTCCACTACGCTTATGACATGATGTGCATGCAAGCGTACAATGATTAGATCACAAGCTCAGTACAAAATGCAGCAAAGAATTGGAATTTAAAGCATAATTCTGTTTTGTTTTAGTAAGGAACTCCTAACCTGTGTTATGAATAAATGTTTTTTTCTTACCTATAGCCTATATTATGATGATAATAACAATAACAAAAGTACTAAAAGAAGGACTGAAATACAAGCAAATTACTAAAGAAAAGCATAGATGATACATTATGCAGTATCTTGGCTGGGGTGTTTATTAGAGAGAGAAAGAGAGAGAGATTGGCTACTGTATTTAAAAAATACACAAGACTCCATACATACCACAACACCTTTACCCCTTTACTGTGATGTTCTCACAACCCCCCTAAGGATCCTTTGTGAAATTCACCTTTTTGTTCAATTCTGACATACTCACTGATATAGTCCAGTAGAGCCATTATACTGTGGGCAAGTTGGCTAGCACGCAAGCAGACGCTGTCATCATTAGCACTGCAGGGCATCTTAACCACTACAATACTGGGCACTTTCCTTCCCAGACCATTTTTCAGCTTTCAGCGCTCTTGCACTTTCAATAAGAATTGTGCGGTCATGCTACATTGTACCCAAATTAATTTTTTATCATTTAGTTTGCACAAATAGAGCTTTCTTTTGGTGGTATTTATTCACTTTTAATTTAATTTTAATTTTTTACTTTCTAGCCAAGGACTAGAAGAGGGAGAGAGCGGTGCATGGACCTGGAGGGGAGCGCAAACTGCATGGCCCGGAGAAACTGGGCCTTTATATGCGAGGAGAGAGCCTACTGTGGTTGTGAAGAATCTATGGACGGTTGTCCGACATTTTAGCCCTTGCTAGTTCGTGTTATTGGGCATTCCAATACCGGCCAATTCAAGTGTCCACGATCAATATAAAGCTTGCAAGACCCTTAGAATATACATTCTCTTGGGTCATAACCATCTGGTAAGCCTGCATCTGTTAAGGTGGCGGTATCATCACATGGGTGTTCCCATGTCTACCCTTTTGGGCACCGGACGGTATATTTGAAGTATCATTTACACGTGGGACTCGAATATTTCTCTGGACACAAAGAGACTTTATATTTGCACTTTCTTATTTTTTTACCCACGAGCACAACGATTTGGTGTTTACTCATTCACTTAAAAATTTCTTTTTTTAAGGTCTATGTGGTTTTATACATGGATGTTTAATTGTTTATAATTTTGTTTCAATTTAACAGTTTAGCGCTACACTTTTTAATATTTGTACGGCTTTATTGGCTCCTAAATCACTTCCATTTGGAAAGTATATTGCCTGCTCTAAAAATGTTGTTACACTCCCATGTTAGAGTGAGGATTTACTTTAGAATGAGAATTGGAACAGGTCAATCGCTATCTACAACATCAGTCATGGCGGTGTGATGATACCGTCATTCTACCAATCCATCAGTACTGGTTGTTGTCTCAGGCAAGAGTGGCAATAGGCATTACAGAACTGAGGAAAATCCTAGGCTCCTCCGCAGCTTTGACATGACATATTACATGCCTAACCCTGCTGAGCACTTAACATCTGAGGTTTGGAGAGTGAATTTTACAGATGAATCTGGGAAATTTGTGCTGTGGGGGATTTTAGCCTTGGGGGTAGAGGGTTATACTCAATGGGGGTATTTTTGCTCATGGGATGAATGTGAGCTAATTACTCCTGACCTCTGCACTGTGTTATATACTTCTGACCTCTACATTGTGCATTATATACTACTGACCCCTGCACACTGCATCGAATACCACTGACCTATGGCCTTTGTGTTACTTAGTACTAACCCATGCACTCTGCTTACTTCTGACCTTTGAACGCTATGGTACATATTATTGACCCCTGTAGTTAGTGCTTCTTACTTCTGACCACTGCACTGTGCATTACATGATACAAATTTCAGTACTCTGAATTTACTGCTCCTAAATAGTGATACGTGGATTTATCTGTAATTAACCTGTGGTCTGTTTGTCAAACTCATTATACATTAGAGGAATTGCAAGCTCTAATCTTAACCCTCTGAAGTCAGTGAGTCAGAGACCATTAACATTGCATTCAATTAATGGTATAAAGTGCTCTCAGTGTTGTGTAGTGCATTAAAAGGTAATTACCTCAAAATGTATTTATATACAAATAAAAAGACAATTGACATAATACATTCAATTAATATAAACAAAGAAATTATTCCAATGCTGTAAGGTGATCTCAGTGCTGTGTAGTGTATCAACAAGTAATTATCTCAAAATGCATTTCTATAATACAAATAAAAGTGCAGCCAAACAGTTTAATGTGCAATACACCCCATGCATGCAAAATCCCATGGTCATCAAATATCAAAAAAAAATCTATTTATGTAAAAAAATATATATATAATTCATTTGGGGGGCGTGGCTTGGCACCGTACCAAGATGGACGCGTAGTTCACTAGCTCCCGTCCATACGACCCTGCAAATGAAGCTACAGGCTTGAAAAACTTCCGTTGGAACCTAAATTATGGAGAGACAGGAGGATAAAGCAACGGGGGCACGATCGCGCTCACCGGTGGAGCTGGATCCACACTCGGCCCGGCAAATCCCCGAAATTTTCAGAGCGCGGCCCAGAGGCAGCTCTCAGGCCTCCACTGCAGCGCCCTCGCGTATCCACCGCTCCCACAGCAGAAGCCCGTACCGTGACAGAGGAGATCCGATGCCCCGAGAACCGCAGGCTATCAGCATAGAAGACCTCAGGTCAGTTGCAGCGGATATTAAATCCACCTTAGCTGCGGCGATAGCGGATCTCAAGGACGATATACACTCCATCTCTGTAAGAGTGGAAGAAGTGGAGATTACACAGGCCCGCCATGATGCTTCTCTCTGCCAGGTCCAGCAGTTAACAGAATCCCACGCCGTCCATCTACGGGAGATTAACCGCCACATGGAGGACCTGGACAACAGAGGGAGACGTCGGAACTTAAGGGTAAGAGGAATCCCGGAGTCCATAGATCCCATTAACCTCTCCCAAACTTTAATGACATCCTTGACAGACCTGCAGAAACGCCAATTGTTTTTGAAAGATTGCACAGAGCTCTAAGACCAAGAAACAGAGAAGCAGACCCCCCACGCGATATTGTGTGCTGCCTTGTAGAGTTCCCGCTTAAAGAGGAGATACTCCGCAAGGCTAGAACCAGGAACCAAATATTATTTGAAGGAGCCCATATTAAAATCTTTCAAGATCTTTCAAACATCACGCTGCAACGCAGAAGGGAGCTCAGACCACTCCTAGACGTTCTGCGCGACAGATCAATACAATACAGATGGAAATTTCCCTTCTGCCTGTCGGTAACTCACCAAGGCCGCACGGCAAACTTAAGGGTACCGGAAGATCTAGACCACTTCTGCGCCACTATCGACATACCCGTGGTAAGCTTACCTGACTGGTATAGCGATTTTAGACTACCGACATCCGTCAGAACCACATCGATGGAAGGCTTAGAGGAAGCGGGAAACTTCAGCACTGGTAGACGCCGCCACAAGTTCCAGCTCCCTCCTTATTACAACCACACCCAAGGGAAAGAGATATGCCGAGGAACTGCAGTCCAACAGCATCTCCGGCCCACCGAAGAGCTCGGATCAACTGATTGCTCTATTCGCTTACATGCACGATTCCATGTTGCACTGAAACCGTGTTGACCTCACAGTCCGAGTTGGTTCCAGTTGACCTAATGTTCTTCAGACTGTGCACCTGTTTCTGATCTCGACTCCCGTGAACAGTACCTAGACCCAACTGAGAAGCAAGCTGAAGATTGATTCTTAAATGTCATTTAAGCCCCCCTCCTTCTCATACTCCAGGTATGAGACCTCACTACACACATTCTCCTGAGTTTGCCTTGAAAACCCCCAGGACGATCGACCCTTCCCTACGATCCCCCACGAGCAAAGAAGATCAGCTAAGCACAGAATATGAAGAGAAGAACGAAGGTAGATACACATCTGACAGAGAAGCTACATCCGACTCTTCCTAAGGGCAAGTATGAGAGACAATATTACAGAATCCTCTCCTTTTCAACGGACTTCAATGTCTTTTTTAGGGGGGGAGGGAGGTGGGGGCATTTTTGTATTTTTTGTGGCCCCAATTTAGGGCAACTGGGCCCTGTGAACTGATGCTCTTCCATAACACAAATGACCTGCATTATGATGCACGGAATGTTTCACTTTACTATCTCATTCAGTAATTTGGGCTTACTAAGAGGGAAGCTTCTCGCAATAGGACTCTTGTCCTCAGGTCAAACCTAAGTCCACCTTTATTGTGTTTTGGCCTACTACCAAACAGGTATCGTTATCCCTTACCCTAACAGATTATTTCATACTAACGGGGAGGAGTGAGGCGGGGAAAGGTCACAACAGTGCGAGAAACGGTTCCCCCTATGGTTGGGGGTGAACCAATGAGAAGCTCCCCTCTTCACCCTAGCACACACTACATAAGGGGAATAATAGGTGAGGGAGGGGGGGAGAGAATAATGGTATATGTTTTTTGATGTACTGTTGCTCCCTATGGTTTTCCCGAGTCACATATACAGGTGCACCTCTTTGGGTTTCTTTTACTCATTTAAATATGGTCATGCATGTTGTTGAGGACTGTGAGGTCCCAGTGCCTTTGTTTACTATGTACCACATTATTATCTGATACATAAACTATTGACATCACCTACTGTCACTCTTTAGTTCAACTTAATCATTTTTCACTGTATAATACTTGTAGTAATGGGATCTCTCTCTGTCTACACTGCCCATTACCTGTTACCATTGGTGGATTCTGCAGCTCATGATTCTACCAGACCCCTCTTTATTTTATCCATTGTGATCTCCATGTGAACCAGCATGACTATGCCCCACTTGAAAACAGGCTCACCTTATCCTCCGTGACCTTGATGTACACAGAATACAACTAGTCACAAGCCTCCTGTCACATACCCGGCTAATCCCAAGCCAAGCAGCTTTCTGGCCAATATTGGACAATAGAGCAAGTTCACCTTGTGCTACCTTGCATACCACCCCCACACGACTGACGCAGGTAGTCACGGTCGACCGCTCCGGTTACCAAACCTGTGAAATAGAGGGACGACAGGCTCGTCCCCGCATCCGGTATCTTCCACAACCCCTATCACATCTAATATACTAGTCCTCAGGACACCTCTTATCTTTTCTTCTCTCCCCCTTCTCTCTCCTTTCCCCCTCACGCTTATCCCCTGTCTGTTGTGCTCTTTGCCTCCCGGGGTTCTTTACAACCACTTGTATCCCCACTTCTTTTTCTGTTTATTCACTGGTTGTCCATTTTGGCCACCATGCCCTCTCCGTACTCACCGAGCAAAAACACATCCCTGAAAATAATTTCATTGAACGCTAAAGGGCTAAATACCCCAGAGAAACGATCCCAAGTATTGACTAATATGAAATCTATGAAGGCAGACATCATTTTCCTCCAGGAAACTCACTTCCGGCAGAATTCCATTCCCAAATTACAAAACCATGCCTACCCCCACAGTTTTCATGCAACTTCCCCCATTTCCAAGACTAAAGGTGTTTCCATTCTAGTCTCTAAAAATATATCTATCCAAATTTCAGACACACTTGTAGACACAGAAGGTAGATTTCTCTTCCTGAAAGGGACCATCAATGGTAGGAGTGCAACTCTAGCAAATATCTATAGTCCGAACTCCTCCCAAGTGAAATTCTTTTGGGAAACAATCAATCAATTGTCCTCCTTTCAAGAAGGTCTCCTGATTTTTGGAGGAGACCTGAACATCCCTCTGGAACCAATTTTAGATACCTCCTCGGGTACATCCCATCTCCCCTATAGGGCTATTAAACAGATTAGAAAATGTCTCCACAACCTCTTGCTCCACGACACTTGGAGAACACTTTACCCCCAAGACAAAGACTATACCTTCTATTCTACACCACATAAAAAGTATTCGCGCATCGACTGTATTTTTGTCCAACAACAATCCCTTAATTACCTAGACTCGGCCACAATCGAACCTATGACCTGCTCTGACCGCCACCCTGTTACAGCAACGCTAGTATTCCCTGACAAACAATTCAGCAAACATATATGGAGATTAGATGCCAGCATTTTATCTGACCAAGCTAGAACCTCGGACATTAGGGAATGCCTGACAAACTACTTTCAAGAAAATGACACGCCTGATGTCTCCCATTTAACGCAATGGGAGGCCCACAAAAGTGTAGTAAGGGGTAAGATTATCTCTATTGCTTCAGCGATCAGAAAGGAAAAAGCTGCCAGGTTAGCGACCCTATTCTCCAGACTTAAATCTTTAGAAGCTACCCATAAGCGCACACTAGCTCAAAATACACATGTAGAACTTTTAGAGATACGCTCCCTCATCAAGGAAGACTTGGACCTTAAACTGAAAAGGAAATTTATTCTCACGAAGAAACTTTTCTATGAATTCGGAAATAAAACTGGACACCTTTTAGCTCAGGCTCTCCGCACGAAAAAGGCGAAACACACAATCCACATGCTCCACTCCCCAACGGGTAAGCCCATTGTGAAAATTCAAGACATTGCACGGGAATTTGAACAATACTACAAATCGCTTTACAATCTCGACCTCACTAACCCTAACAACCTCCCCTCTCAACTGAAATCCGACAAACTGCGTTCACTCCTTGACAACCCATCCCTGAAAAAGATTTGCCCGGACGTTGTTGACACTTTAGACGCTCCAATCTCCACTTCCGAATGGAAGCAGGCAGTGAAACAGCTTAAGCCAGCAAAAAGCCCAGGCCCAGACGGCCTCACCGCGGTTTATTATAAAACTTTTGCGGACACTCTACAAAACCCTTTCCTTAAGGCTTTTAATTCAACCGCCATTTCTAGGTCACTCCCCACGGGGCTTTTAGAAGCCCACATAGCCGTAATCCCAAAACCAGATAAGGACCCCACTAACACGGGCAATTACAGACCAATTTCATTACTGAACGTGGACTTAAAGATCTTTTCCAAAATTCTGGCAAATAGATTGTTACCTCTGTTTCCAGATCTCATCTCAATAGACCAAGTAGGTTTTGTCCCTGGGCGCGAAGCTAGGGACAACACAATCAAAGCCCTCAATCTACACCACCTCATGACTCAGTCAGGCCAAAAGGGGTTCTTCTTGTCCCTCGATGCAGAAAAGGCGTTTGACAGAGTATCATGGGAATATATGGAAGCTGTGCTCCGCACACTAGGCATGGGCCCTAATATGCTTAACTTCATCCTGGCATTATACTCTAACCCAACAGCTAGAGTAAAAGTTAATGGCACTCTGTCAGACGCCTTTCCCATATGCAACGGCACGCAACAAGGTTGCCCGTTATCCCCTATCCTTTTCATCTTAACGCTAGAACCCTTTCTTGAACAATTGAAAAACAACCAAAACATCAGAGGAATCCACACACAACATAAAGAATTCAAATACGCCGCCTTCGCGGATGACATCTTACTTTTTCTATCTGAACCCATAACCACTCTTCCGAACCTCCTAGCTGAATTCCAATCCTTTCAATCAATATCAAACCTCAAGATTAATTTCTCAAAGTCATATGCACTCAACATCTCCCTAACACAGGACACACTTCAGCAATGTGAGAGTAATTTTCCGTTCCACTGGAGATCCGACCATATAACGTACCTCTGTATCCAAATCGACTCCAAACTATCTGAACTGTATGCTAAGAACCACCTACGCCTTTTAAACAAGCTAATCCTGGATCTTCAAAGATGGAGCAGGCCGATCTTCTCATGGTTCGGCAGGGCAGCCATCCTTAAAATGAACGCTCTGCCGAGACTTCTCTACATCTTACAAGCTGTCCCTATTCATCTCCCATCAGCCTTTTTTAAGACATATAAATCCGTATGCTCCAGATTTCTTTGGAACGGTCGAAGACCCAGGATTGGCTTCCAGTTTCTTACGCGCCCCAAAACTATGGGTGGAATTGGCCTACCTGACATATCCAATTATTGCTATGCAGTACACCTATCTCGAATTGCCGACTGGAACTTACACTCAACCTCTAAAGACTGGGTCACCCTAGAATCATCCTTCTCACCTACCCCCCTAGCCTTGTGATTAAGTGATTAGCTATGTTAATATGTGACTGTGACGCTATATTTAAATAATCTGCGCTAAGTAGGCCTTTTCCCTGGATGCAAAGTACTTTCAATACATTTTAGGGAGGTTTCAAAGGGCACGGTGAGGTGCATTGACAACAAAGGCAGCTCTTGGCCAGATTGTCAGCATCAACTGCCTAATGTGGTCTACCTAACACATACATAAAATGTATAATTTAAAGTGGTTCTGAAGGCTGAAGGTTCTATGCATGAAGATAAAATCCTTCTGAGTGCCCCCCTAATAATAATTACCTGAGCTTCCTCTTGATCCAGCGATGAGCACAAGAGCATCAGCTCTCCAGGGACTCTTCCTCCTCGCTGAGACAGCAGCAGGAGCGATTGTCAATCATAGCCAGTGAGCCAATGAGTAGAAAGGGGTGGCGGGGTCAAGCAGCGGCTTCGTGTCTGTAAGGACACCCAGGGCAGCAGCTCAGGAGCATGCCTGCTTGGGTGCCCTCATTTCAAGCTGCTTGCTCTGGGGGAACTTTGATAAGAGGGAGGGGCCAGAAAAGCTGGCTGTGGACCCGAGAAGAGGAGGATTGGGGCTGCTCTGTGTAAAATCGCTGCACAGAGCAGGTAAATATAACACGTTTGTTTTTGTATTTTTAAACAATTTTTACCTTTATTGTCGCTTTAAATGCTTGCAGACCAGCCGCCACAGTTTTAGACTCCTTTCACACGAGCTACCACAGGCGTCAGAGTTAAAGCAGCGCTATATTTAGTGGTGCTTTACCGTCATTTTAGAATTGCTATTTGGCCGCTAGCAGGGTGATTTTAACCACCCGAGGGGGGGTTAAATCTGCCTGCAAAATGGCACTGGAGCAGCCTTTTTCTGGCGGTATCGCAGTGCTGTCCCATTGATTTCAATGAGGAGCAGCGGTGGAAGAGTGGTGAGTTCATCGCTCCAAAGAAGCTGCTGGCAGGACTTTTTCTGATGTTCTGGCAGTGCACCTGTCCAGTGTGAAAGCCTGAGGGCTTTCACACTGGAGTGCATGGAGCAGCTGTTTTGGGGCGTTTTGCAGTCGCTATTTTTAACACTATAGCGCCTGCAAAATGCTCCAGTGTGAAAGGGGTCTTACTGTGGCAGGTTGGCTCCGCTGTGAGAAATCACATTATTTGGATGTGATCTTGCAAGGTTTGGCTAGCAGGCGCGAGCGTGCCCGCCGCAAGCTCTGTGAATCTGACCGTGGGTCCCACGTACTCAATGTTTGCGGGGATACTAATGTAAACAAGCGTTTCCCCATTCTGCCTAGTGACACTGACACTGATCACAACTCCCTATAATCGAAAGTGGTGTGTGACATTTGATCATTCCTTGTTTTTTCTGGTGGAGAGTTATTAACGTTGGAGCCAAGTGGAACATCGTAGGTGATCACTGTGTTAACCAAGCATGTTTGATCCCTATAATCTGGGGTCCATCTTGTCCGGTAAGAGGCCATCTGTTTTTATCCTTCTCTGCTCAGATATAAAAGCATTTTATTGAATACTGCAGACTTCCAGGTGCTGCATTGGAATCATATGATCGCTCACCATTATTTAATTTATGTTTTGTTTTCGGGACTTTAAAACACTTTTTATTTTTGATTAATATTATCAGTTTTTTCCCACTGGTTGTTTGATTAACATCACTTTTTGGCATTTAAAGAGGAGGGCCGGTTTAAAAAGAAAAAAAAAATTAAAGTCAGCAGCTGCAAACACTGTAGCTGCTGACTTTTAACCACTTCCCGACCAGCGCACGACGATGTACGTCGACAGAATGGCACGGGCAGGCATACTGGCGTACAGGTACGTCCAATATTCGATGCTGCCCTGCCATCGGGAGCGTGCCGCCGGCGGCGCGCTCCCGCGCTGGTCGGGACCCCCGTGAGTCCGGTCGCGGGACCCGCGGACTCGATCGCCGCGGGCATCCCCGCGATCGTCTCACGGAGCGGCCAAATGGAGGAAATGCTGTATAAACAACATTTCTCCATTCTGCCTAGCAACTAGTGACGCTGATCTCTGCTCCATGTGATTGGAGCAGAGATCAGTGTACACTAAATGAAAGCCCAACCCCCCCACAGTTAGTAACACACCCCTAGGAACACTTAACCCCTACACTGCCACCCACTGGTTAACCATTTCACTGCCAGTGTCATTTACACAGGAATCACTGCATTTATATAGCAGTGATTACTGTATAAATGACAATGGTCCCAAAAATGTGTCAAAAATGTCCGATGGGTCCCCCACAATGTCGCAGTCACAATAAAAATCGCAGATCGCCGCCATTACTAGTAAAAAAAAAAAAAAAAAAAAAATTATTAATAAAAATGCTATAAAACTATCCCTATTTTGTAAACGGTATAACTTTTGCGCAAACCAATCAATAATCGCTTATTGCAATTTTTTTTACCAAAAATATGTAGAAGAATACGTATCGGCCTAAACTGAGGGAAAAAATGTTTTTTTATATATTTTTGGGGGATATTTATTATAACCAAAAGTAAAAAATAATGCGTTTTTTTCAAAATTGTCGCTCTATTTTTGTTTATAGCGCAAAAAATAAAAACCGCAGGGGTGATCAAATACCACCAAAAGAAAGCTCTATTTGTGGGAAAAAAAGGACGTCAATTTTATTTGGGAGCCACGTCGCACGACCGCGCAATTGTCAGTTAAAGCGACGCAGTGCCGAATCGCAAAAAGTGGTCTGGTCTTTGACCAGCAAAATGGTCCGGTCTGCAAGTGGTTAATAAGCACTTTCCTGTCCAGGGCGCTCGCGATGTTGGCCGCCCGAGGCTGACCCGTCCCTCAGCTCTCGGGTCCCGGCGCCACCATTCTATGTAAGGGAAACAGGCAGTGGAGCCTTGCAGCTTCACTGCCCGTTTCCTACTGCGCATGCGCGAGTCGCGCAGCGCTTTGTGAATGGGACGCGCTGTGTTCTGGGACACACAGTTCCCAGAACACAGCGCGACCCATTACCCAGAAGACAACACGACGAGGAGAGAAGAAAGAATATCTCCGCGGAGGAGGAAGAGGCAGATTAGGATGATGTAACTAGCAACAGGCATTTCTGGTAAGTTAAAAAAAAAAAAATCATTTTTTTTTTCAGATTTTTTTCTAATTTTTAATGTCTTTTTTTTCAGGGTGGCCCTCCACTTTAACTTGTTTTGCAAGTTTATGTGATTTAGGATTGCACAATTCCTTTATGTACAGTATACATTAATGCACTTTTATTAGCTCACATTTTCAGAGTAAGTGATCAACAATGTTTTTTTTATTAGGCCCATTTTGAACAGAACACCCCCCCCCTCCAGGACACTTTAAAATCAAGAAATAAACACAACAGTGATATGTATACACAGAAAAAAGCAGAGTCGTGAAGTATTAAATCATTTATACAAATCCCCATTTAAACAGAAACTCCACTAATCATTTAAAATCTAGAAATAACCAACATAAACAAACAAAACAAAATATTGTAGCACCTATGTGTGCAGTACAGACTATAACACGCAAGAGCATTGTTCTACCTGCAAGCCATTACAGCACACAGGATTTTCCCACAGCAGGGCTCCTGTCAGCCCACCAAAGTCAGTCTAGAATTGTAAAATGCTAAAGAAATATTCAATGGACATTTTAAAAGCAAGAAATCAACATTAAAGTGTAATTATTTCCGTTATTATGTGTATAAGTTGTTTCTGACAAGACACACACAAAAAGGTATATTTCTTAAGAACCATACTCTGTGATGTCTCCTAAACCTGCTATAGCAGTGTTCAAAACACAGTGAGGGGAATTCAGTAAAGGTCTAACAACACTTTTCTGGCTTTAGATTTCTTAAAAACAAACTGTGTTTAATTCAGGCAAGCATATGTGTCGATGTCAGTAACATTACTAACATGTGCAGAAAATTCATGTGGTTCTTATTACTGCCACCTTAAGAACCTGTTGCTACAACAGTGACAGATTCTAAAGAATTACCACCAGTTATCAAATTAGGAAGCTGGCAGTAATTAAAGGGGTTGTATACCCCCAATGCGGAAGTTGTACCTATAGGTATGCCTATAATAAGGCCTATAGGTACTGTAAATATCTCCTAAATGGGCACAGTTTAGGAGATATTTACATTGTAGTGCACCAATGATGTCATTGGTGTATGTGCTGTGAAGAAACTGCCCTCCGTGCCATCTCTTCACGAGTAAGTCCTGTGACTGATGGCTCCTGCACGCATACGTGGGAGTGACGTCACACCATGCCAGCCAGTCACAGAGCTGTAGTCTGCGGCCCTGGAAGGAAGAGGGGGCAAATATGTATGTGGCCACCAGTGGGGACACCGCAGGCTTTGAGTGCAGCTAAGTGGCACATAAAGGGCTAGTCCATTGTGCTTTTCCTTTACAGGGGAAAAATTAGGAAGTAAAACCCATCAGGGTTTACTTCCTCTTTAATTCCAGCTTTGAGTTGGCATACAGAGGTATGCCAGTAGTCAGAGTGGGGCATGTCTGTGCTGGGAAACTGTCCTGTATGTGACAGCTTCCCACACAGTACTGTATCCCTGGCTCCCCTCAGCTATTGGCCAGTAGATTTCCTGGTTGAAAGCTAAATGTAAACAAAGGGACATAGGTTAATAATGATGGCATTTTCCAAATATGGTAATGCCCATATTTTAGAAATTACATAAGACACTGGGTGGGCAGGGGTTGATAGGTGAAATAAATTGGGGGTGGTTTTGGATTCCCCTTGTTAAAATATGTATATGTACTATATTGTCTGTTCCAATAGTTATCTAGTCTATCAAAGCTCTGATAATATTAATGGTGATGGTATAACAATATTATTAGATATTGAAATACACAGGTCTTATTTAGTTACAAAGAAAGTAGAACACTAACATAGAAATCCAAAAGAATAATGCAGAGCATATAAAACAAAAGAGCATAGATGATACGTTACGTAAGTCCATCCTCAGTGTTATATGTCTTAATTGGAGCTCAATGTGAAAGAGTGTAGAAGAGGAAGAGACCATTTATCACTGGCCTTTGCCTTTTCAAAGCTCACTCAAACACAACCCAAACAAACACCCTCTGCCCACATCAAATTCTCTTCCTAAGTTGCTATATCACTGTACATCGCACCATTGCATGATTGGTAGTGGGTTGCTTTGGCAGTAGCTCACCATTTTTACGAACCTGAAATTACTTGGGTTTGGTTTGAACTCATTGTTGACCCAGACCCAAAGCTTATCCCTCCTTATGACCCCTGCACTCAGTAACCTGTATTGGTAGTGAAACCATAGATATGTAAAGAGGGGTAATGGCAGTGATCTCCAGCAGTCTGATGTAAAATGTCCCTAGGCTATGTTATTAAACCATATCTTTAGCACCTACTTAATCGATGACCATCTTCTGTAGTATGTCCCCAGTCTCTTACAGCCTTTTATAGCATTGGGTATATGAAATATTGATTGTGGCCCTGCAACAATGTCAAGACCTGAAGTAAGGCCCCCAGTGTCTAGTATGTTTGCCCCCATAGGGATACATAGATAGATAGATAGATAGATAGATAGATAGATAGATAGATAGATAGATAGATAGATAGATAGATAGATAGATCCTAATTTGCATTTTGACTCTTCAAGAATATAAACACTAATGTCAGGATAACACAAGTAGCAACAGGAATGTCCACAAAGCACTGAGGTTTAATTTATCTCAGTAAATTACGCAAAACTATTTGTTAAGAAAATCAAATATATTGGATTACAGTCTAATTTCAAGTTAAAGAAGCATTGCAAATTTGTATTCAAATGCTGAAATCAATCCTTTAGCTCTAAAAATTTGCATCAGGGATTCAGTGATACAGAGTATGCCAGATCAAATGCTGACATAGTATACAAACATGATTTTACATTTCTCAAAGGAAAAAAAAAATCATATTTATTTTTATGGTTTATTTTCTGAATATCAGGCAACATTTATAAGGTCTCACTACACAATCCATACATGCTTACAGTGTAGTATAATATTCAGTATACTTTAATGATTGAATATTTTGAATGTTATTGTAAGAAAAAAAAAAACAGAGTTCATTGAGACATTTTAAAGCTAGTATTTGTATATGTATATATATATATATATATATATATATATATATATATATATATATATATATATATATATATATATATATATATATATTATTATCATTATCATCACTATTATCAGAGGAATTGTTTACATTTTTTGTTTAAAGCGAACACTAACAAAACAAATCCAGTTCTATCGATATGAAAAGAAAAAAAAAAAACATCTTGTATTAAGTTTTCGCTTGTGCATTCGTTTATATGCTTGCGATTAATGATGCTTTTTTTTTCTTTGGACTCAGCATCACACAATGATTATGAAAAATATCTAGGAGACATATAATCACAGAAATACCAGATGTGTGAATTTAATTTCCTACATTCACAGTAAACAATGCTGGTTACTTATAAAAGGTGTGTCTGGCTATGTCTCTTGAATCTAAAAGAACTGATGCAAATTAAACAGGGATGTGCAGAAGTAATCACAGCTATTCCAGTAATTTATTAGACTTTTGCTAAAAATTTAAGTAGAACTGTTATGAATTTTTCTGGTTGAAACCCTGAAAACATAAATTGGCATGCAATTACAGAGAACAGATGAAACAGAAGGGGATTGGGCATCAGATTCTTTCAATGCATCCATTCTAAGCATTAGTTTATTTGTTACATCTTTTTTTATATCCAAGATAAGAAAGGGGGTAGTGGTGAGATATTATTATAAACCAGCCAAAAGAATAATGTCACACTTTGCGTGTCAACACTCTGTAGCTGACTAAACTAGTGCACCCCTAATTTAATAATGGCCCACCCCTTCCTGTTAAGGCCACATCCCTTGCTGTTTAAGACCCGCTCTGAAATTTTCGAGTGGGGACACTTGTTCTGAGGGCCTGGGGGGGGCAATGAACTCCCTTAATTTGCATAGATTTCCTCTCACTTCCTGTTTGGCTATGGGGCAGGAAGTGAAGGGAAATTTTTGCAATGGGACAGGGATGGTAAAAAAATAACAGGGGTTATAACCCTCCCTTTTTCTATCCAAAATGGAAAAAAACATGTATTGCCTATAGTTCTACTTCAAGCACACATTTCTGATAATTTTATGGAGAGGACTAAGAAGATATAACCATGCCAATGGTGCAGCAGAAAACATATAGTACAGTGAGGACGTTTTGGGGGTGCAGGATGAGAGGACAGTCAAAATTAGAAGCACCCCCCCCCCCCAGTTACAGAATGCCAGCCTCCCACATACTGGAAGTATGCTGCTTTATGGGGTCACTAGACTAATTTGTCTGTCCACCCCATAGGACTGGTGCTACACTAATGGCGCGTACACACGTAGCCGACTATCCGGCGGACTTAGTCTGGCGGACTGTCCGCCGGACTGTCTGAACGAGCTACCTGCCCACACATGGTACTTTTGCGGTGGACTAAGTCCGCCATACTTTTGAAATGAGCGGACTCGCCCACAAACGGAGGAAAGTCCGCTCATTTTGAGCGCAGCTCCAGGTAGCCAGGACCAGCAAAGTAAGTGTCGCTGGCCCCGTCACGTGGTATGGACTTAAAGGGGAATCCCATAAGCCGAAAAATTGGCGTGGGGGTCCACCCCAGGTCCATATCAGACCCTTATCCGAGCACGCTATCCGGCCGGCCAGGAAATGGGGTGGGGACGAGCGAGCGGCCTCCCCCATCCCGAGCCGTACCAGGCCGTGTGCCCTCAACATGGGGGGTGCCTTGGGGAAGGGGGGGGGCGCGCACCCCCCCACCCCAAAGCACCTTGTCAACGTGTTGATGAGGACAAGGGCCTCTTCCCGACAACCCTGGCCGTTGGTTGACGGGGGCTGTGGGCGGGTGGCTTATCGGAATCCGTGAGCCCCCTTTAATAAGGGGGCCCCCGGATCCCGGCCCCCACCCTATGTGAATGAGTATGGGGTACAATGTACCCCTACCCAGTCACCTGTGAAAAAAAGTAAAAAAAAAAACACAACACACAAGGGTTAAAATACCGGAAAATTGTATACTTACCTTTCCATAATTTTCCTTTTCTGTCACATCTTCATGGCAGCATACACTCTGGGTTGTGACTCCTCCCCCACAACCTGATAGGACCACATAGCTATAAGATGAAGATACGCCCCTCGCCCTGATATTCTCTGTATATATGAATCACCTTTGTGGGTGGGATATTGTATGCTGCCATGAAGATGCGACAGGAAAGGAAAATTACGGAAAGGTAAGTATACAATTTTCCGGTTTCCTGTCGCATCATGGCAGCATACACTCTGGGGATTAACTCACAGACTGGGTGGGAGATGCAAAGGTAAACGTTTATTAGCAAGGAATAGAAGAGTTGGCTTGAATAATGGACTTTCCCAATTTCTGTTGATAGCTGAGCTGAGTCCACCTTGTAGTGAGAGATAAAGGTGTTCCTGGAGGACCAAGTGGCCGCTCTGCAGATGGTTTCCGCTGAGACCCTACAATACGCTGCCCAGGAGGTGGCCACTGCTCTGGTGGAATGAGCCCTCAGGTCTTCAGGAATTTGCAACTCACCCAGCAAGTAGGCCTTCCCCAACCAGGAGGCAATGGTTTGGGCCGACGCTGCTTGACCTCTCCTAAGGCCATAGGAAATGATGAAGAGGTTCTCTGATCTTTTAAAGGATTTGGACAGGGAAAGATATTTTATGATGTTACCCCTTACATCCGGAGGATGAGGGTCACCCTGGTCTGTGTTAAGAGCTGGCAAGTTGATTTCCTGGTTGAAGTGAAAAGAGGATGCCACCTTTGGGATAAAGTGATCCAAGGTTCTTAGAACTACCCTGTCCGGATGAATGATCAGATACGGCTCCTTAATCAGTAATGCTTGCATCTCTGAAACCCTCTTCGCTGATGTGATTGCGACCAGGAAGGTGACTTTTAGTGTCAGGTGCCAGAGGGAGATGTTTTTCAGCGGAAAACAGGGTTCTTTAGATAGTACCTCTAAGATGACTCATAGGTCCCATATTGGAAAGGAAGGCTTCCTAGGTGGTCTTAGTTTAAGGCAGGCCTTCTGAAATTGCACAACAAGGGGATCGTGAGCCCATTTAACCCCTGTCAGGGCGGATAGAGCTGACATCTGAACTTTCAGAGTACTAGAACTAAGACCTTTGTCTAAGCCTGATTGCAGGAACTCTAGGTTCAGAGGAGCCGAAAGGGAGGACAGACCCCGGCCAAGGTCCTGAGAGAAGGCAACAAACTTCTCCCAGACCCTGCGGTAGGTGCAGTTGGTGGTAGCTTTTCTGGCCTGAAGCAGGGTATCAGCTACCTTCTGGGAGCAGCCCTGACATAGATACCTAGCCCTCTCAGCCCCCAAGCCATCAAGTGCAGCTTCCCCGAATCTGGATGTAGTAGCTGGCCCTGGAAGAGCAAGTCGGCTGACAGGGGAAGAGCAAGAGGGTCTGCCGTGCTTATTTGTAGGAGGGTGATGAACCATGGCCTCCTGGGCCAAAAAGGAATCACCGCTATCACCAATGCCGTTGATCTCTTGAGCCTTAAGAAAAATCTCGCTATCAGGGGAGTCGGAGGGAAGATATACCCGAGATGGAAGTTCCAGGGATGCTGGAGGCAATCTTTCCCCTCCGTTAAGTGAAAAGGAAACCTCGACAGGAACCTTCGGCATTTGGAGTTTGCCGGAGTCGCAGCAAGGTCTATGTCTGGTTGACCCCAGGTCTGGCAGATGAGGGAGAAGGCCTGAGGGATGTAGGTCGCCATCAGGTCTGACAGGTTCAACTGTGCCCATTCAATCACAGGGAGAACTTCTTGCATCATGGAGGGACTCCTGGTCCCCCCGTCTGTTTGTGTAGGTGACAGCAACCTTGTTGTCCATCCTTAAGAGGACCTGCTTCCCCCTTAAAAGGGAGCTGAAGGCCAGGAGAGCCTGGAGGGCCGCCCTCATCTCCAGCACGTTCGATACCGAGTCCCGAACTTTGAAAGGCCAGCGGCCCTGCGCTGCATGGGACTGGTAGTGGGCTCCCCAACCTTCTAGACTGGCGTCCGTGGTCACTACCTCCCTGAGGAGGGATGACTATGTGTTTGCAATTGTTTAAGTTGTGGGGACGAGTCCACCAATGTAATGAGTGCCTGACTGTCTCCGAGATCCGGATCGTCTGGGTCATGGATGGACCATCCCACTGATGTAGGAAGGAGCTCTGCAGAGGTCTGGTGTGCCACTGAGCCCAACGGACCATAGGAATGGTCACTGATAGGGAACCTAGAAGGCTGAGGCATACTCTGGCCGACAGGGATCTTGCTAGAATGGCCTTCTTCACCTTCCGGAGCAACAGGGAAGACTTCTCCGGAGGCAGCTGCACTGTATTCAACTGGGTATCTAGTTGGGCTCCTAAGAAGATCATTCTCTGGGTGGGCTGAGTCTGGCTCTTCCCCCAGTTTATGAGCCATACCAGATTCTGCAGAGTGGAGACGAGGATCTTTCGATGCTGTAACAGCGACTCCCGGCCATCTGAGAGGAGGAGAATATCGTTCAGATAATGGTGGACTCGCAGCCCCCCTCCCTGAGATGCGTGATAACGGGAAGAAGGACCTTTGTAAAGGTCCTGCGAGCCGTAGAAATTCCAAACGGAAAACTTCAGAACTGAAAGTGTCTGTGGTTTAGCGAAAAACTGAGGAACTTTTAGAGTTCTGAATGGATAGGGATATGGAGGTAGGCGTCCTGTAGATCTATGGAGAGCATCCAGTCCCCCAGATTTATGGCCTGGAGGCTCTCCATTTTGAATGCTTCTACCTGGATAGAGCGGTTTAAGTTTAGATCCAGGACCGGACGTAGGTCCCCTGATTTCTTTTTTACTAGAAATAGAGGGGAATAGAACCCCCGACCTCTTTGCGATAGGGGCACCTCGGTAATTGCTTTCTTTTGGAGCAGATCCTGAACGTATCGGGTCAAGGCTAACCTCTTTTGCCGGATGATGGGAGGTTTGTTGGGCAATAATGGTCCCCCGGGGGAAGTCACCTGAATGACCGTCTGTGCCCGACACAAGCGGTGATTAACGTCCAGGGGTCGCTTATTGTTTCCGCCCAGACCAGCGTGAACTTTGAGAGTCTGGCCCCCACCACTGCTGGCTGGGTGGACACACCTTCAAAAGGACTTCTGGTCAGTAGATGCCGGGGTCCTGGGCTTCTGGAACTTCAGGAAGGACATTTGAGGGGCCTTCCAGTTCCTTCTGTACTCCCTACCAGGCCTGTAGGACTTGGCATCCCTGTACCTGTCCGGGAGGTTACGCTTAAAGGGAGGAGGCCTCTGAAGCTTTGGCTTTCTATCCGAGGGGATAAGCCCTGATTTTCTGCCAGTGACCTTAGAAATAGCAGAGTCCAATTTTGCGTGGAAAAGGTTCTCGCCATCATACAGGATACGGCACCAATTGGACTTGGAAGCAGGATCTGCCGCCCAGAGTTTGAGCTAGAGAGCCCGTCTGGCCAATACCGAGGACAACATAGCCCTAGATGCAGACTTAATAGCCTCTGCCACAAAATTCCCTGCAGGGCTTAGTTCTTGCAGGGCCCTAACTATCTGGTCCTGATCAGCGCCTTGGATAAAAGCTTTTCTGTGCTTGCTGACTAGGGATGAGCTTCGTGTTCGAGTCGAACATACGTTCGACTCGAACATCGGCTGTTCGCCCGTTCGGCGAATTCCGAACATTATGGGCCGTTCGCGCCAAATTCGTGTGGCGCTCACGGCCCACAATGCACTGCGTCATCGCAGTGCATTGCTGGCTTATGATTGGCCAAGCATGCACTGTGACCCCGCATGCTTGGCCAATCACAGCGCCAGCAGCGAGGAGAGCCATGATTGGCCACAGGCAGGATGCCTGTGGCCAATCATAGCTCAGGTTATGTAGTACACGTCCCACACTATATAAGGCCGCCAGCGCGGCGGCCTTGTGTAGTGTGTTGGCATCTGAAGCAGTTAGTGGGTGTTCTGTGTACCTTCAACACAGTACACACCGATTTTCGATCTTGCTCTTCTGTAGTGGTTGTTGTCTGCTTGCCCTGACCGCAGTATACACTGCTATATTCACCTCACCTATATAGCTAGTGATCTATCTTTTATAATAGAGCTTGCAGTCAGTAGTGTTAGGAGCTTGTGCGTGCTGTCTGCATGCTCTGTACCCAGTACACACCGCTATATCCACCTACATAGCTCTTCTCTATTTGAGCCCACTTGCCATCTGCAGGAGTTATTGGAAGTTGTGTGTGCCTCCAGCACAGCACAGTTTACATCTGTATATACCCCTTTATCTCTGGTGTTCTATAAAAAAGGCATCTGCAGGAGTTAGTGGGTGCTTTGTGCCTCCAGCACAATATACACCTGTATCTACCCTTTATTGTTGTTCTCTAATAGAGCCATCTGCAGGGCTTAGTGGGTGTTGTGTGACTCCATTACAGTATACCCCTTTATCTCTGGTGTTCTATAATAAAGGCATCTGCAGGAGTTAGTGGGTGTTGTGTGCCTCCAGCACAATATACACTACCCAACTGCTGTTTTACCCAACTCCCTTCCGGCCATTACCATGTCTGGAAGGCCAGCAAGGAGAGGCAGACAGGCGCGAGCCGATAAAAGAGGACAAGCAGGCTCTGTGTCTAGAGACAACAGTGCTGGTTGTGGATGCGGTGCATTGTCATCAGCACGTGGCCATGGGACACGCTTGTCCTTCTTTTCGGCAGCTGGACATGTTGAACCGCAACATGCCAATGACTTGGTAGAGTGGATGACCAAGCCCTCTTCATCCTCCTCATCCTCTCTCACCCAGTCTCAGGGTACTAGCAAAGCAGCTGCCAACGCATCGTCTTCCCTCGTCTCAATGTCATCATCAGTGACTCCTTCCCTAGACCCACCACGTCCTCCTGAGGAGTCTCCTGAACTCTTTGAGCACAGTGTTGGGTACATGCTCCAGGAGGATGCCCAGTGTTTTGTAGCCTCTAATGATGACACTCAGCTAGAGGAAGGCAGTAGCGTGAATGCAGAGAGAGGGGATGCTCAAGAAGGACAGCAATCTGGCAGTCATGTTCCTCAAGCTGCAGCATATTGCCAGGTTTGCTACAGCGATGAAGAGGGAGGGGATGATGAGGGCACTGACTCCACGTGGGTGCCTGGTAGGAGAGAGGAGGAGGAGGAGGAGGCACATGTCCAAAGAGGCAGGATGCTCTCCGGGGGCCAGCTTAGGGGCAGCACACCGACTGAATCAAACGCAGAGCTCCGCCTGTGCAGGGCACTGCCTCTGCGCGTTATTCTAAAAGTTCTTTGGTGTGGGCCTTTTAGGAGACGAGTGCATCAGATCGCACCGCTGCTATTTGCAACATATGTCTCAAGCGTATCTCGCATGGCCAAAGCATCAGCCGCTTGGGCACCACATGCTTGAACAGACATATGTTGACCTTCCATGCAGCTCGTTGGCAAGCGTACCTCAAAGACCCACACCAAAGAACAAAGCGGATCTCTCCTTGCTCCTCATCAGCTGGCATCTCCAACCCCACTAGACCTTCAGTCCTCTCTGAAACCTGCTCTGAGAGGAATGAAGGTGTAGAATTAGGTGTGTCACAGCCAAGTGCTTCCGGGCACTCTGCTAGCAGTACACCCACGTCCGATTATAGCAGGCAAATGTCCCTGCCCCAGCTGCTGGACCGGCGAAAGAAGTTCACTCCCAGCCATCCACATGCCCTGCGGTTGAATGCTAGCTTGGCTAACTTTCTAGCACTTCAACTGCTGCCTTTTCAGTTGGTAGACTCGGTCCCCTTCCGTGAGTTTGTACAATGTGCGGTTCCTCAGTGGCAGGTCCCCAAACGCCACTTTTTCTCACAGAAGGCAATTCCGGCTCTCTACCGGCATGTGGAAGGCAATGTCCTTGCCTCGCTGGACAGGGCGGTCAGCGGTAAGGTGCATATTACCGCTGACTCATGGTCCAGCAGGCATGGACAGGGACGTTACCTGTCTTTCACGGCCCATTGGGTCACTCTTCTGGCAGCTGGGAAGGATGCAGGACAAGGTGCAGTAGTGTTGGAGGTTGTTCCGCCACCACGCCTCCAAAATGCTACTATTGGTTGTGACACACCTCTCTCCTCCGCCCCTCCTCTTCTTCTTCCTCCATGGCCTCTTCCAGTGCTCTGTCCTCAGAACCAGCGGTGCTCCGTAGGCGTTCCAGGGGCTACGCAAGTACGCAGGCAAAACGATGCCGTGCCGTGCTTGTGCTGGTTTGTTTGGGGGACAGGAGCCACACTGGGGCGGATGTTTTGTCAGCTCTGCAGGGGCAGGCCTAGAGGTGGTTGACGCCACGCCAGCTTAAGCCAGGAATGGTGGTTTGCGACAATGGCACCAACCTCCTCTCCACCCTCCGACAGGGACAACTGACCCATGTGCCCTGTGTAGCTCACGTCCTTAACCTGGTGGTGCAGCGGTTCTTGGGCAGGTACCTGGGCTTACAGGATGTCCTGAAGCAGGCCAGGAAAGTCTGTGTGCATTTCCGCCGATCAGCCTGTGCTCGGCTGGCTGAGCTCCAAAAGGAGTTGAACCTGCCCAAGAACCACCTTATATGTGACATGCCCACCAGGTGGAACTCAACGTTGGCCATTCTGCAGCGGCTGCACATGCAGCAGAGGGCCATAAATGAGTACCTGTGCGACTACGGCACCAGGACAGGGTCAGGGGAGCTCGGTTTTTTCTCACCACGCCAGTGGGGCATGATCAGGGATGCATGCACTGTCCTGTCACCGTTTGAGGAGGCCACAAGGATGGTGAGCAGTGACAGTGCATGCATCAGTGACACTGTACCTCTTGTCCACCTCTTGGAGCATACGCTGCGTGGAATAATGGACAGGGCACTTGAGGCAGAACAGAGGCAGGAAGAGGAGGACTTCCTTGCCTCTCAAGGCCCCCTTTATCCAGACAGTGTTCCTGCTGTGCCACCCATCACACAGGAAGAGGATGAGGAGGAGGAAGAGGAGGAGGAAGAGGAGGAGGAGTGTCACGTCCGGGTAGAGAGGCCGAGATGCTGAGAGGGCTCCCCTTGCGGCCGAGCGCAGTGCAACCCTGAAGATGGCACAGGGATGCAGTGCCCACAGTAGCACAGGTTGCCAGGTAGCAGAAGCCGATGATCAGTCTTTAGGGCAACTGTGCGAGGAAGTCCAAATGGCAGGGTCAAGGCCAGGCCGAGGGTCATACACGGAAGATCAGTCCAGAGATCAGAACAACGGGTCTTCAGGTGAAGAGCTGGAGAGCGGAAGGTCAAGTCAAGCCAAGGTCGGATACCAGAAGCACAAGGAACGTCAGATGCAAGCCAGAGGTCGGAGCCAGGGGGATCAACAGGAACAGGTCAACGAGCCGGGTCGGAGAACGGGAGATCAGGCAGCAGGAATCACAGGAACAGATACTCAGGAGAGCTGACGATAATCCAGCGATGAGGCTCTGTTAACTGGACGTTTAAATAGGCAGGGTGCCTGGGTCGCGTCGTGTGCGCGCCGTGGCGTTCGTACGCCTACGGCGTGCGACGTAATACGTTCGTCCATCCCCGCGTACTCGCGCTCGATCGGGCGCAGCTCTGGACGCTCGTTTAGGAACCGTATAGCGCCCACGTATTTGCTGACGCGCGTTAACGCGATCGTACCGTGCGAGGTTACGCCTATTATCCTGACAGTGCCCCCCCCAAGGGGCAGCCTCCGGATGCCCAGGCGAGCCCATTTTTCAGGATGAAGATTACGAAACCTGTGTATGAGCCTAGGGGCGTGTACAAAACTTGCAGGTTCCCAAGAGTTTTCTTCAACAGAGTACCCCTTCCATTTAATCAAAAACTGAATTGTCCTACCTCTCCGACGACAGTCCAAGATAGATTCGACTTCGAATTCAGTATCATCACCAACCTGAACTGGAGGTGGGGGCGCTTCTTCTCTACCTGAAAAAGGACTAAAGGTTACATGTTTGAGCAGAGAGACATGAAACACAGGATGGATTCTGAAAGATCTGGGCAAGGTAAGTTCAAACGCTATGGGGTTAATTTCACGTTTGATTTCAAAAGGACCCAGGAACTTGGGTCCCAGCTTCCGAGATGGACATGACAACTTCAGATTTGCTGCTGAGAGCCAGACTTTATCCCCTATCCTAAAGGTGGGGTTACTCCTCTTCTTCTTGTCATAATGCCTCTTGTATTCCTCCTGGGCCTTCCTCATAGTATCCTGGAGCATCTGATAATTTGCTTGAATGAGATTTACCCTATCTTGGACAGCCGGGACGGTGGATTCAGGAATGGTGTTAGGTAAAAACGAAGGATGGAACCCGTAATTGGCCCAAAAGGGTGATTGGTTGGTAGAGGCATGTACTGAATTGTTGTATGCGAATTCCGCACAAGGCAGCAAAGAGACCCAATCATCCTGGGAAAAAGAACAGAAGCATCGGAGGTACTGTTCCAGCGTCTGGTTGGTTCTTTCTGTCTGACCGTTGCTCTGTGGGTGGTAGGCCGAGGATAGACACACTCTAATTGACAGCAACCTACAGAGCTCCTTCCAAAACCTGGAGGTAAATTGTACCCCTCTATCCGACACAATACTGTCAGGCACGCCATGTAGTCGGACAATCTCCTTTATAAAGATCTTGGCAGTGTCCGCGGCAGAAGGGGTCCCTTTCATTGGCAGGAAATGCGCCATCTTGGATAAACGGTCCACCACCACTAAGATGGTAGTGAATTCTTCTGAGGGAGGCAATTCCACAATGAAATCCATGGAGATTTCCTTCCAGGGTTTTTCTGGGACGGGTAGCGGCCTTAACAGGCCCCAGGGTCTGGTGTTCGACCCCTTGTTACGCTGGCAGACTGAACAGGAGTCAACGTACTTCTTACAGTCCGATCTTAGGGTAGGCCACCATAAGGACCGCTGTACCAGGTCAACAGTTTTCCGGACCCCAAAGTGGCCGGCTAACTGGTGATCGTGAAAGGTCCTTAATACGAGTGACCTGGCTTGCTGGGGAACAAAAATTTTATCCCGATGCCATAGAAGCCCTTCTTGGCGTCTCAGGGAGGAGATTTCTGCCTCCGTACATTGGCCGGTGGCCTGCACCAATGAAGCTCTTAGATCCGGTTGGATAAGCAGGAAGTTTTGAGGAGAAAGGATTGTACTGGGTGGAATCCTCTCCGGGGAATCTGGGAACATTCGGGACAGAGCATCGGCCTTGCCATTCTTTGATCCAGGACGATAAGTTACGTGAAAGTTGAACCTCGAGAAGAATAAGGCCCATCGGGCCTGTCGGGGTCTTAGGCGTTTGGCCGTGCGGAGGTATTCTAGGTTTTTGTGATCAGTAAAAACCAGAATGGGGTGAGCGGCACCTTCCAGAAGATATCTCCACTCTTCGAGGGCGGTTTTAATCGCCAGGAGTTCCCGATCCCCCACATCATAGTTCTTCTCCGGGGCGCTCATTTTACGCGAGAAAAAAGCTACGGGATGTAGTAGTGCCTTGGGGCCTTGGCGTTGGGATAGGATCGCTCCTGTGGCGACCTCTGAGGCATCAACCTCCAGCACGTAGGGTAAGGCGGGGTCTGGGTGCTGCAGAATTGGTGCGGTGGTGAAGAGAGTCTTAAGCTGGTCAAAGGCGGCCTGTGCTGCTGCAGACCAAAGGAACTTGGTATGCTGATGGGTAGTCTGAGTAATGGGTGCTACAATGGTGGAAAAATTTTTTATAAATCTTCGGTAGAAGTTCGCAAAACCAATAAATCTCTGGACACCCTTCTTGTCCGAGGGAGCGGGCCAGTCTAGGATAGACCTCACTTTCTGGGGGTCCATGGCAATTCCGCTTGTGGAGATGATGAGCCCCAAGAACTGAATGGATTCTTTTTCGAAGTCACACTTCTCAGCTTTAACGAAGAGTCCATGAGTTCTGAGAATGCCTAATACTTTCCTGACGTGTGTTCTGTGGAGTTCCAGCGTGGTAGAAAAGATGAGAATGTCGTCGAGGTAGGCGACAACAAAGTGATCTAAATATTCCCGGAAAATATCGTTGATAAAATGCTGGAAGGTTGCTGGGGCATTGCACAACCCGAAGGGCATGACTCGATATTCGAAGTGACCAAACCTTGTCCTAAATGCCGTCTTCCACTCGTCCCCCTTCCGGATGCGGACAAGGTTATAGGCTCCACGCAGGTCGAGTTTGGTAAAAATGCGTGAAGTGTGGAACCTTTGAAGAAGTTCAGGGATAAGCGGAAGTGGGTAACGGTTTTTGAGTGTGATATTGTTTAGTTCCCTATAGTCTACACAAGGTCTTAAAGTCTTGTCTTTCTTCTCCACGAAGAAGATGCCTGCACCGGCAGGGGAAGAAGAGGGACGAATGAACCCCTTAGCCAGGTTCTCGTCTATGTACTGTCTCAGGGCCCCAAGCTCGGTTTCGGAAAGGGGGAATATCCGGCCAAAGGGAATGGGAGCCCCTGGTAATAGCTCGATGGGGCAGTCATAAGGGCGATGTGGCGGTAGAACATCCGCTTTCCTCTTGTCGAAGACATCTCCGAATTCCCGGTAGGCGGCTGGTATGTTAGGGACTGAGCTGGATATGGGTTGGACGGTCAGGCAACTGGGTAAGTTCTTAGATTCGGGATCCAGACAATGTTGCTGACAGTATGCGGAAGTAAAAGATATCTCCTTCTTGACCCAATCAACCCGAGGGTTGTGTGCCTGCAACCATGGGATTCCCAGAATGACGGGGAACATGGGGGAACACAGGATATCAAATTTAAGAAATTCCCGATGACCCGAGTCCGTGGTTGTTAGAATGGGCCTGGTTTCCCTGGTAACGTGGCCAGAACTGGGTAGAGAGCCATCGGCCAAACGGACAGTCAGTCTTTGTTTCTTGAGGAGTAGTGGGAGAGCGAGATCCCTGGCTAAGGTTAGGTCCAAGAAACAACTGCAGGCCCCAGAATCGAGTATTGCCTGTAAGTGAACTTCCCGACCTGCCACCATCAAAGAGACAGGAAGGGTGATGTGGGCTGAAGCGGGCTTCGTTACTTGAAGGTGAAATGGCGGATAGAGGGTTGTCTTGCTTGGTCTTGTAGGACAATTGGTTATAAAATGTCCTGACTCTCCACAGTAAAAGCAGAGATCTGCCTGTCGGCGGTAAAGTCTTTCCTCAGAGGTTAAGGCAGAACGGAGCAGACCTTTCGGGGTAGGAGTTGCTGTGGGGTAGACCGAGGGTGGTGCCTGGACAGGAGGAAGGGTCCGAGCACGTTCAGACTGGCGTTCCCGAAAACGCCTATCCAGTTGAATGGCGAGTCGGGTAAGACCTTCAAGTGTTGCGGGAACCTCTAATCTGGCTAGTTCGTCCTTTAGGGCTTCTGATAACCCAATCCGGTATTGGTATTTTAGAGCTGCCTCATTCCAGCCGGAATCGGCAGACCATGTCTGGAACTCCACGGTATAGTCTTCCGCCGACCGCTCACCTTGGCGTAGAGAGTACAAAGCTGCTTCGGCTGTTGCGGTCCGAAAGGGGTCGTCGTATAAGCGAGCCATAGCTTGAAAAAACTGGTCCAAGGTACTGATGAGGACGCTGCGTTGTTCAAGTAGGCCGTGGGCCCATGTCTGGGGATCGTCCCTTAGCAAGGAAATGGTAAAACCTACTTTGGTTACTTCGGAGGCAAAAGTCTGAGGTTGTAAGGAGAAATATAAGTAGCAAGAGTGCCTAAAGGATCTAAACTTCCTTCGGTCCCCATGGAAATACTCTGGTGCAGGGACTCGTGGTTCCAGAGAGGTTGCAGCTAAGGTGGTAGCTTCTTGACGTGGGGAGTGCTGCAGATGCTCTTCCAGCCGGAAGTACTTTTCTTGGAGTTTCTTAATCACTGGGGTAAGGGCCATAATTTCCTGTAGGATGGCCTCCATCGGGGAAGCACCTCTGTCGGCCTCAGACATGGCTGGATTATACTGTCACGTCCGGGTAGAGAGGCCGAGATGCTGAGAGGGCTCCCCTTGCGGCCGAGCGCAGTGCAACCCTGAAGATGGCACAGGGATGCAGTGCCCACAGTAGCACAGGTTGCCAGGTAGCAGAAGCCGATGATCAGTCTTTAGGGCAACTGTGCGAGGAAGTCCAAATGGCAGGGTCAAGGCCAGGCCGAGGGTCATACACGGAAGATCAGTCCAGAGATCAGAACAACGGGTCTTCAGGTGAAGAGCTGGAGAGCGGAAGGTCAAGTCAAGCCAAGGTCGGATACCAGAAGCACAAGGAACGTCAGATGCAAGCCAGAGGTCGGAGCCAGGGGGATCAACAGGAACAGGTCAACGAGCCGGGTCGGAGAACGGGAGATCAGGCAGCAGGAATCACAGGAACAGATACTCAGGAGAGCTGACGATAATCCAGCGATGAGGCTCTGTTAACTGGACGTTTAAATAGGCAGGGTGCCTGGGTCGCGTCGTGTGCGCGCCGTGGCGTTCGTACGCCTACGGCGTGCGACGTAATACGTTCGTCCATCCCCGCGTACTCGCGCTCGATCGGGCGCAGCTCTGGACGCTCGTTTAGGAACCGTATAGCGCCCACGTATTTGCTGACGCGCGTTAACGCGATCGTACCGTGCGAGGTTACGCCTATTATCCTGACAAGGAGGATGATTGTGTCAGCATGGAGGTGGAGGCTGGCACTCAGCATCAGCAGCAGCAGTCTTGTAGGGATGATTTACAGTCCCAAGAAACACGTGGACTTGTACGTGGCTGGGAGGAGGTAGCTGCGGATCATGTTGTCCTTAGTGACCCAGAGGACTCCGGACCGAATGCCTCAGCTAACCTACGCTGCATGGCCTCCCTGATCCTGCAAAGCCTGCGGAAGGATCCTCGTATTCTTCGGATCAAGGAGAGGGACCATTACTGGCTGGCCACTCTCCTTGATCCACGGTACAAGGGTAAGGTTGCCGACCTTATCTTGCCATCGCAGAGGGAGCAGAGGATGAGACATCTCCGGGAGGCCTTGCAGAAAGGTCTGTGCAACACGTTCCCAGAGACTGGGAGGTTACAAACTCCTGGTCCTGGACAACGTGTTGCTGAGGCATCGGTCAGAAGGAGCGGTGGAGAAGGTGGCCGTCTGACCGATGCTTTCAGACAATTTTTTAGTCCGCAGCCCCAAGGTATGATCAGTTCCAGCAACCATCACCAGCGTCTGATTTACATGGTGCAGGAATACCTAGGGGCAAGGTCAGACTTGGACACCTTTCCCACCGAAAATCCTCTGGCTTACTGGGTCTTGAGGATGGATCACTGGCCAGAGCTTGCACAGTATGCAATTGAGCTACTGGCCTGTCCTGCATCCAGCGTTCTTTCGGAACGCACCTTCAGTGCTGCTGGTGGCTTTGTTACCGATCACAGGGTGCGCCTGTCCACCGAATCAGTTGATCGACTGACCTTCATCAAGATGAATCAATCTTGGATCACCCACAGCTACCAAGCACCTGAAGCTGATGTAACAGAATATTTTTTTTTGAAATATCACATCCCTTCAAGACTGCCTATGCTGATGCTGAGTGACTGTCCTGTTATGTTGATTGTCTATCCTCTTCCTCCTCCGCTGATATGTTGGAAGAACATTTCTGGTTCTGGGTGATGCCATCAGCCCAATTTTTCTGCCCCTGTTTAACAGGGGCGTTTAATTACAATTTTTGATGCAATGCTTTGCAGCAGGGCTAATTCCTGCAATAAAACTAGAGTATATGAGAGAGGTTGCAGTGTGGTGGCACCAGCACCAGTGCCTAAGGCCCAATTTTTCTGCCCCTGTTTAACAGGGGCGTTTAAGTACAATTTTTGATGCAATGCTTTGCAGCAGGGCTAATTCCTGCAATAAAACTAGAGTATATGGGAGAGGTTGCAGTGTGGTGGCACCAGCACCAGTGCCTAAGGCCCAATTTTTCTGCCCCTGTTTAACAGGGGCGTTTAATTACAATTTTTGATGCAATGCTTTGCAGCAGGGCTAATTCCTGCAATAATAGAGTATATGGGAGAGGTTGCAGTGTCAAGGCCCAATTTTTCTGCCCCTGTTTAACAGGGACATGTAATTACAATTCTTGATATAATATTTCACAGGAGGGCCTGTTCCTGTGCCCACCCAGAGTAACTGTGAGGACTTATAGTGTTGTGGCACCAGCACCATAACCACCAAAGGTCAATTTTTCTACCACTGTTCAACAATGGCATGTAATTACAATTCTTGGTATAATCGTTCACAGCAGGGCGCTCCAGCGCCCACCAAGAGTCACTTTGAGGGCTTACAATGTTGTGGCAAAACCAACACCTTGTTTCCGCCATTTCTGCAGAGCATATAGGGCAGGCCCCTACTTTCAAACATCCAACTTACAAACATCTCCTACTTGCAAACAAAAGGAGACAACAGCAAGTGAGATGAAAAAAGATGTACGACAAAACAAATTATACAGGGGTGATAACCCTTCCCTATGTTTTCCAAAAAGCTTAAAAATAGTTTTTTTGACTGGAGCTACACTTTAAAAATGTACCAGTTGAAAATTACAAACAGATTCAACTTAACGCAACAAACCTACACAGTCCCTGTCTTGTTTGCACCGCCTGCATACTGCTGTTCTGAGTATATAGGGCCTGGGGGCCACACACATTTCCTTTTTTTAATATGGGTACCCTTAATATGCATACAAGACCCAAAGGGGCTGGTAATGGGCAGGGAGGGCTACCCATGCCATTTTTCTCAGTGATTTTCAACCATATTGCAGGAACCAGATATAACATTAAAACCGCAAGCAGTTTTAAATGATGTTATTTCCGTTTAATGTCATTTTGTGCAGGGACTGTTCTAAACACGGGAAACACGTGGCACTTCACAGGCATACTACAGACACCCCCCAGGCACCATATTTAAAGGAATATTTCACTTTTTTTTCACTTTAATCGTCATTAAAATCAGTGCTCCCGCCAAAACGGCCATTTTTAAAAACATTTTAGGCATTGACCCATGTCCCCTGGGGCAGGAGCCAGGTCCCCAAACCCTTTTTAGGACAGTATCTTGCATATTAGCCGTTAAAATTA
The DNA here is from genome assembly GCF_037356315.1 of Lithobates pipiens. Lineage (NCBI taxonomy): Eukaryota > Metazoa > Chordata > Amphibia > Anura > Ranidae > Lithobates > Lithobates pipiens. The sequence goes on from NW_027507748.1 coordinate 490,024,116, forward strand.
GCACTTTTAATTTCGACCGTTTGAGTCCCATAGACTTCAATGGGGTTATAAAGTTAGTACGAATTTGGGGTCCGTTCGAAAGTTCTGGTGCAAACCGAACCGGGGGGTGTTCGGCTCATCCCTATTGCTGACCAACTGGCAATAGCCTTACCCACAGCTGCAAGAACCACTGCTGGCCTGCATACGCCTCCTGCTGCTAGGTAAGCTCTTTTGAGATCAGTATCGATCTTCCTACCCAGGACATCCTTGAATGACACGGCGTCCCCGATAGGGAGCGTAACGTGCCTGGCCAGGCGCATGAGGGATGCATCCACCACTGGCGGGGACACGAGAGATTTAATTTTAGCCTCCTTTAGAGGATATAGTTTGGCAAGCCGATTCTTGAGACTTGCTTTCTTCTCGGGTCTCTACCACTCGTCTCTGATAAGTTCCTCCAACTCATCAATGAAGGGGAAGGCTTTGGGTTCTCTCATCAGGTTTGGGAAATATTTTCTCCTTTTGGGTTGGGCCTCCTGGGGTTCCTCCCAGCTAATGGCCCCCTTCACTGATCTCACAAAAGGCTCTATTAGGGAGAAGTCAAAGCCCGCTGAAGCCTCTAGGTCTTCCTCATCTGAAGGAGAATCATGCTCTCTGGAAGTACTTGGGGAAGCCGGCGAAGCAACCCGTGGAGATAACTCCGTGTCCGGAGTGACACGTGGGGCAGAAGACTCTGTGAGCTCTCTATGTTCTTGCCCTTTCTCTCTGGTGGCTTCTTCCAAGCACCTGCGTCATGCCAACATATCTGGAAGGGCTATGGCCCCGCATACCCAGCAGGTATTTTCAGAAGGATGGGAGTGGCGTGCTGGTGCATGGCGCCTCCGGTCAGAGGATCTTCTTCGGCGGGAATGGCTGCGCCTTGAACGAGACCTGGAGCGACTCCTTCTCCGACTCCCTTTCCCTGAGCGCCTACGGCCAGAGCGGCTTCTTCTATGCGAGGAATCTCTGCGAGATGATCTTGCGGACCTGATGGGGCTAACCATTTAGGTAGCGCTAGTGCGTCCTGCTCTCTTTTTCGATCTTCTCTACTTACCAAACTCCTCCCCTCTTACCTATTATGCTGGTGATCTGCTGGAGCAGTGGTCTCCATGGATAGGGAACAGAGGAAGCCTGAAGACACAGGTAACACAAAAAGGGTAAGGAAGATAACGCCATAATAGAAACAAGAAAAAGAGAGAAGAAAAATACAGGGGAGATACTTACCAAACAGAGAGGCAACACTGGGGCAGAAAAAACAGAAATGCAGCAGTCATGAAATTCAGCTGAGCACAAAAAACAGGCAAAAAAGGCATCTGCGTTAAAAAAAGGCATCTTCCCCTTTTAAAATTGGAGCCGGGGTCATGTTCCACCCGCACATGCTCAGTAGCGCAGAGCGGCCCCTGGCGCCATCTTGGAAAAGGGAAAGGACATAGATAGACATACACAGGCTGCCCAAAGTGCACAGTGAGCATGTGCAAAGCGACAGAGTGACCAGGAAGAGTGCTGAAGCTGCTGTGAGACTACAGAGTTCAGCAAAAGGAAGTAAAATATGGCAGAGAGGCAACACTGGGGGAAAGGCACCAGGCAACCTAAGGTAACCTAAGGTGACAAGAGATACTGAAGGTAGAGAGTATGCTGTCAAGCTGCAGACAGAGTGACACCAGGGAGGAACAGGAAACCGGAGACCACCGCAGGTACTAAGCCTGTTTAAGGCTTAAAGACCAATCTTTTTATTATATGCCTTCAGCCTGTTTAAGGCTTACTTCCAACGGCTATAGAGACAATGCTCTGTTTGCAGAGAAAAAGTATTCATACCCCTGAGATCACCAGAGTGGGGTTCCTTCCATTTAGCTTCCTTTAGAGGCTGTACCCGTAAGGATTTCCACCCAGGAGAGGCTAGAACCTGGCTGGGGCGAAGCGGTAAGAGGGTGATGATCCGTGCGGTCCCAACAGGTGAGGAAAAATAAGAGAATACCGGGGCGGGGGGCGTATCTTCATCTTATAGCTATGTGGTCCTATCAGGTTGTGGGGGCGGAGTCACAACCCAGAGTGTATGCTGCCATGATGCGACAGGAAAGTTTATTGCACAGCTCCAGGGGTCTGCTTCCGTCTTCGGGGGTCTTCTCGCCGGACTCCTTCGCTATCTTCTGCTAGCTCTTTTACTAGTGGAGGAGCTCAACTTTCTTCTTCGCCGCCACTGCCGTCTTCTTCCGACTTCGGAGGTCTTGTCCCCCTCTTTGGGGGTCTTGTCCCCCTCTTTGGTTCTTCTTTCCGGGCCACCGCACCTTCTTCTAGCTCTTTTACAAGCGGTCTTCTGTCGCCGTCGCCGTCTTCTGTTCTTCTCTTCTGGAGATGTTGCCTTGTCGTTGACTCCGGTCACTATGACAAGACACGCGGCGTGCAGCAACCTATATAGGGACATCACCAGATGATTTCCACGCCCATTATGATGTCACAGCCCCAGAGGATGCTCCCCTCGTCCCCACCCCCTTTCCTGCCCGGCCGGGTAGCGTGCTCGGATAAGGGTCTGATATGGACCTAGGGGGGACCCTCACGCCGATTTTTCAGCGTAGGGATTCCCTTTTAAGTCCATACTAGGTGACGGGGCCAGCGACGCCTCCTTCTCTGGCCCTGGCTACCTGGAGCCGCGCTCAAAATGAGCGGACTTTTCTCCGGGCGGGAAAAGTCCATTCATTTCAAAAGTTCGGCGGACTGGCACACACATGGCCGTACTGTCCGCCAAAATGCGAGTCCGGCAAACAGATTGGTGTGCAAAACTACTTTCTTTGGGTAAAAAAAGTCCGCCGGAGCCTACACACGGGCGACTTGAGTCCACCGGACTTTTCTACTGGATTGTTTGATCGTGTGTACGCGGCATAACAGTGTAGGACAAGCCGACGGGGTCTCTTTGTGTGCTGCCCCCCTGCAGAGTCATGCCCTAGACATGGGCCTCGTTGGCCTAGGCCAGGATACAGCGTTGCTGCAGCTATCTCTAAAAGTTATGAAACTAAAACATTGAGAAGGGAGGGAGTAAGGGAGAGAGATCATTCTAGAAAAAGTTCAGTCTGTGAAAAATGGACATTGTATAAAATGGATTCTCTTGTGCCCCGGACCATTTTCCAGCTAAAGGACCAGGCCCCTTTTTGCGATTCGGCACTGCGTCATTTTAACTGACAATTGCGCGGTCATGCGACGTGGCTCCCAAAAAACATTGGCACCCTTTTTTTCCCACAAATAGAGATTTCTTTTGGTGGTATTTGATCACCTCTGCTGTTTTTATTTTTTGTGCTATAAACAAAAATCGAGTGACAATTTTGAAAAAAATGCAATATTTTTTACTTTTTGCTATAATAAATATCCCCCAAAAATGTATAAAAAATTTTTTTTTTTCCTCAGTTTAGGCCGATATGTATTCATCTACATATTTTTGTTAAAAAAATCGCAATAAGCGTTTATTGATTGGTTTGCGCAAAAGTTATAGCGTCTACAGAATAGGGGATAGTTTTATGGCATTTTTATTAATATTTTTTTTTTTTACTAGTAATGGCAGTGATCAGCGATTTTTATTGTGACTGCGACATTATGGTGGACATTTTCGGACAATTTTGACACATTTTTGGGACCATTGGCCTTAATACAGCAATCAGTGAGATTAAAAATGCACTGATTACTGTAAAAATGTCACTGGCAGTGAATGGGGCTAACCACTAGGGGGCAGTGTAGGGGTTAAGTGTGAGTGTTTTTTTTTTTTTTTTTTACTGTAGGGGGGCTTGGTGTGTGACGTCACTGATCATCTTTCCCTATGGCAGGGAACAGACGATCAGTGACAGGCTCACTAGGAAGCACGGGGAGAGGTTTGTTTACACTTACCTCTTCCCGTTCTTCAACTCTGTGACCCAATCGTGGGACACAGGTGGCAATCGGGTCCGTGGGTCCCGTGACCACAGTCACGGAGCTCAGGACCGGGTCGTGAGTGCACTGCACCCATTCTGCCGACGTATATCGGCGTGAGATGGTCCTTAAGTGGTTAAATGAACAATGCATTATTTGTCAACTATAATTGTTTATAGACAAATATTATTTGTTGGTATATGTATTTTATTCTGATTTCAATTTTTATTTTATATATGAAATTTTAATTTCAAAATACACATTTATACAGGATCAGAAGGATACAGGAGTATTATGTGTTGTCTAAAGTGAAAGAATGGCATAAGATGTTTGTCTTTTTAAATGAAACTGAACAGAGTGGTCAAAAAGAAATTAGAACTAGCCATTGTTCCGACTTATTCAGCCTGCAAATAACAGGATTTGTTCCCTAGAAGAGCAGCTAAGAACAGACAGATAGATCTGTTTAAAAGAGCCTAGAGCTCCACCTGAATTTCCACCTAATTGGAATGTAAATTCATATGCTGTTACATTTGCATATGCAAATGTTAGATTTACCTGACTGCAAAAAGTTGAAAATTTAAAATATTTTTGGAATGCATTTTTTATAGCCCTGACATTATGTAAGTTTTTTTTTATTTTATTTTTTTTGGCTGTGCTTTAAACCACCTTTTATAGTGCCATTTTCCTGGTCATCTGCTGTGAAGTCTGTTGCTGACTTACTGCATTACATCATTAGTTGAACAGAAAAAAAAGTAAATGACTGTAATGGGTTTGTCTACTTTTCAGTACATTAAATGGAATGTTACTCAAGGTCAGGGGGTAGAGGGATACATTGGTACACTGACACTGTAAAGTATTTAGATGTTTCACACTTTGTTGCAAATTACATTTGCAACAAACTTATTTTGTGATTAATATATAGACTGACATCTGAAAATGCCAGTAACCTAGCTGGCATGCTGATAGCTCTCATTTTTAAGTGAATAACCAAGAACAAGAAAGAAGGAAGTGAAGTAAGAGGGAAGGCAGAACTGATCATGATATATACAATATATTTTGGGATAAATGACTTGCAAATAATCAAAGCCACTGAACAAACAGCCACAGTCAGAGCCACTGGACTGGACAATCTGTGCTTGATCAGCTTCAGCGGGGTCCAGTTTGTCCATTATTCGTCTAATAGAAGAGGTAATTTCCATTATGAACCTATTTGATACCTATTCTCATGCTTGTGTACTCTCCTGACATTGGCCAACTTCTACCAAACACATACTCTTATTTTTAATTTGTTTTATGCATAGTTGAGGCTAAATGTATAAACTGGGTCTGGGAATGTAAGGGTGTGGTTTGAAATGTTTTTGTTTAATCTGTTTTGACATTTTATAAAAAAAAAAAAAAAAAAGACAATGCAGTAGTGTGCTCCTGTGAAACAGAGGTCACAAGCTATACTGTTAGCCCTTGTACACACGGTCGGACATTCCGACGGAAAATGTCCGATCGGACCGTGTTGTCAGATAATCCGACTGTGTGTGGGCTCCATCGGACTGTTTCCGTCGGAATATCCGACAGACAAAGTTTTAGAGCTGGCTATAAAACTTTCCGACAACATGATCTGATCGGACTTTGTCGGATTGTGTGTAGAGAATTCCGCCACGCATGCTCAGATCAAATTCCTAGACCAAAGCTATTGGCTACTAGCCTGAACGTAGTCTCGTCGTAACGAAATAACGTCATCACGTTACGTACAATTAGATTTTCCGACAACTTTGTCCGACCATGTGTGAAGTTTCGGACAAAATCCGTCGGACAAAATCCGACGGATTTTGTTGTCGGAATGTCTGACCGTGTGTACAAGGGCTTAGGCTGCTTTCACACCGAGGCACTTTACAGGCACTATATCACTAAAAATAGTGCCTGCATAGCTCCTGTAAAGAGCCTCTCCTTTCACTCCAGTGTGAAAGCCTGAGTGCTTTCATACTGGAGCAGTGCGCTGGCAGGATACCCCAAAAAGTCTTGCAAGCGGTATCTTTGCAGTGCTGTAGGAACGGTGTATACACCGCTCCTAAAGTGCCCCTGCCCATTGAAATCAATGGGCAGCGCCGCTGAACCGCAGGCATAACGATGCTGCAGAGGTGATTTGCGGGCAGTTTTAACTCTTTTTCAGCTGCTAGCAGGGGTTAAAAGCGCCCCATTCGAGGCTGGAAACCTCTCCAAAAACTATGGTAAAGCGCCGTTAAAAGTAGCAGGGTTTTACCGCTGACACCCCAGTGTGAAATTATCCTAACTAAGACCAAATCTGGGCATAAAATAAATACCATTTCAAATGGCTGACCCCTGCACTGCAAGAGTTAAATGCTTGTTTATTTTATTGGTATATAAATTAGGACTAATCTTTAGGGATGAGCTGAACACCCCCCGGTTCGGTTCACAGCAAATCATGCGAACATGCAAACATGCAAAAAGTTTGTTCGAACACGCAAACACCTTTAAAGTCTACAGGACATGAACTTGAAAAATCAAAAGTGGTAATTTTAAAGCTTATATGCAAGTTATTGCCATAAAAAGTGTATAAAAATGAAATATCCCTTTAAATATTATGCCTGGGGGTGCCCATAGTATGCCTGTAAAGTGGTGCAGTTTTCCCATGTTTAGAACAATACCACTGCACAATTACATTTTTTAAATGTCTTTATTCGTTGAGCCAAAGGCTCAGTAAGAAAGGTAAATAACAAAGGGGAAAGCGGGCATTCCTGATGTGTGCTTCTCCCTTTGTTAAATATATCCAGGGCTCAAGTCCTGCAGGAGCTAGCTGACATGTAGATCAGGTCCCTGCTTCTAAGAGATTTTATTTAGTCAGACCTCTCATGATGCGCTCCTCCCACCGGCCCCTCCTAATTTTCTGTCTCCTCATCCCCCCCCCCCCTTCAGTCTCCTGCATACTTGTTCTGTGTGTCCCGCTGAATCTCCCCTCCTCTATCTTCAGTGCCATACGATGAGAGAACCCAGAGGAGGAGCACAGCTATTCTGCTCACAGGACATGCAGGGAGAGAGGTGAGCTGATGGGGGAACATCAGTTTGGGGTGGTAAGCTGAACACAATACCTGGCAAAGTTTAATGCCAGGAGGGAAGTTTATGTGGAAATATGTGAAGGGTTGGAATAGCAGCGAGTGTGTGTTGGAGCCCTGCAGAGTTTTCAGCCCCTCAAGCTAACATACATCTCCTAAGCAGGAACACATCACTATCTCCCTAAGCATTCTGTCAGATAATGTGCAGTTCATTTATGACCTTTCCGTTTAACCCTGTGCTATCCAAACTCTGTTCAATGAAAAGTGTAAACTCACCACATTAACACTCTATATACAAAACAACATTCCCCAATAAAGATCAGAACATGATGTTCACATTTGAATGTAGGGATGAGCTTCGAGTTCGAGTCAAACTCATGTTCGACTCGAACATTGCCTGTTCGCCTGTTCAGCGAACAGTGAACAATTTGGGCTGTTCGCAGCAAATTCGAAAAGCCGGAACACCCTATACAAGTCTATGGGAGAAATCTAAAGTGCTAATTTTAAAGGGTAATATGCAGGTTACTGTCCTAAAAAGTGTTTGGGGACCCGGGTCCTGCCCCAGGGGACATGGATCAATGCAAAAAAACATTTTAAAAACGGCCGTTTTTTCAGGAGCAGGGATTTTAATAATGATTAAAGTGAAACAATAAAAGTATAACATTCCTTTAAATTTCGTAGCTGGGGGGTATCTATAGTATGCCTGTGAAGGGGCGCATGTTTCTGGTGCTTAGAACTGTCCCTGCACAAAGTGTCATTTGTGCAGGAAAAAAAGTCTTTTAAAATCACTTGCGGCTATTGTCGGGTCCCGTAATACAGAGAACACTCAATGAGTGTTTTCTGCATTAGCCGACAATTCATTCATTCATTGATAAAAAAAAAAAAAAGCGTGGGGGTTCCCCTAAATTCAATTACCAGGCCCTTCAGGTCTGACATGGATATTAAGGGGAACCCCGTGTCAAATTAAAAAAAATTTTTACGTGGGGGTCCCCCTAAATATCCATAACCAGACCCTTCAGGTCTGATATGGATATTAAGGGGAACCCCGCATCAAATGTAAAAAAAAATTGACGTGGGGGTCCCCCTAAAAATCCACATCAGACCCTTTATCTGAGCACGCAACCTGGCAGGCCGCAGGAAAAGAGGGGGGGCCGCTCTCTCGCCGCTGGAATCTTTTTTTTTTTTTTTTTTTTTTTAATAAAGGAATTTTTCAAAAGTGTGTTTGTCTTATTTAACCATTTTGACACTTTCTTTGTGAAATGGTAGGGGTACTTTTGTACCCCCTTACTATTTCAAACAGGGGGGGGGCGGGATCTGGGGGTCCCCTTGTTAAAGGGGGCTTCCAGATTCTGATAAGCCCCCCGCCCGCAGACCCTCACAACCAACGGCCAGGGTTGTGAGGATGAGGCCCTTGTCCTCATCAACATGGGGACAAGGTGCTTTAAGGGGTCACAGACCCCCAAAGCATCCTCCCAATGTTGAGGGTATGTGGCCTGGTACGGTTCAGGGGGGAGGGGGGGCCGCTCTCTCGTCCCCCCTCTTTTCCTGTGGCCTGCCAGGTTGCGTGCTCGGATAAAGGGTCTGATATGGATTTTTAGGGGGACCCCCACGTCAATTTTTTTTTATTTGATGCGGGGTTCCCCTTAATATCCATATCAGACCTGAAGGGTCTGGTTATGGATATTTAGGGGGACCCCCACGTCAATTTTTTTTTAAATTTGACATGGGGTTCCCCTTAATATCCATGTCAGACCTGAAGGGCCTGGTAATTGAATTTAGGGGAACCCCACGCTTTTTTTTTTTTTTTTTATCAATGAATGAATGAATTGTCGGCTAATGCAGAGAACACTCATTGAGTGTTCTCTGTATTACGGGACCCGACAATAGCCGCAAGTGATTTTAAAAGACTTTTTTTCCTGCACAAATGACACTTTGTGCAGGGACAGTTCTAAGCACCATGCGCCCCTTCACAGGCATAGTATAGATACCCCCCAGCTACGAAATTTAAAGGAATATTACACTTTTATTGTTTCACTTTAATCATTATTAAAATCACTGCTCCTGAAAAAATGGCTGTTTTTAAAACTTTTTTTTGCATTGATCCATGTCCCCTGGGGCAGGACTCGGGTCCCCAAACACTTTTTAGGACAGTAACCTGCATATTACCCTTTAAAATTAGCACTTTAGATTGTGAACATTCGAGTCCCATAGACTTTAATAGGGTTCTAAAGTTCACACGAAGTTTAGGTCTGTTCGCAGGTTCTGGTGCGAACCGAACAGGGGGGTGTTCGGCTCATCCCTATTTGAATGGAAGCACAATTGAATGAATGCTGATTATTAAGAGAATTACCATATTTATGTTTATTGAGGATTGTTTCTTTATGTACTAACAGTTAAGCTTCATACACACAATACGAAAATTGGATGAAAAATACCACTTTTGAAGTGTTCGTGCATATGAGCGTATAATTTTATTTTTTTTGGTGAGGGAGTGGATCTTGGGTGGGAGTTCCCACACTTTTTTCCCCAGGACTTGACCCCTGAATATATCTAATTTATAACCAACATGCTTAATATATACCCTTGGGTTATCATACAAGGTGGGGATCCAAATAATGAAATGAGAACCGAAGCCCTATTTCTGTAGCGTGAAATGCAGGTAGCACCATAACCCAGTGTTGAACACTTCCTTTATGTCTAAGGCAAGAAAGCAAGAAGGGGCACGTTGTGATTTAGCTGCATGAGCTAGAAGCACAACTCAGCGAATGCTATCTATATATTGACAAATGGGGATAAACCCAAACTGATCAAAGTGGATGAGGCTTCCGGTAACTTTGTTTAGCTGAGATGTGACAATTTTAGCTAGAAGCTTAATATTCAAGTTCAATAGTGAGGTAGGGCAATAATTTGTCCAGGTAGTGTCATCAGAGTGGGGTTTTGGAAGCATTCCCCCTGAGGAAGATACAACATTTTGCGGTATCGACACATGTTGGGGAGGGGACAGTATGGTTTGGGAGACAGTGGAGTGATCTCAGACTGGGAGAGGACACGTCAGCACAGTGCCTTTATATTTGTTTGGCTTTATACAGAGTGGTGCGCTCGTAGCACCTATTAAATGTGAGTACCCTAATATAGGGAATATTGTCATTTTAAATAAAACTTAAAAAGGTAATACACTATCCAGTTTCCTTTGTTTTCCATATGAATATTGCTGCAAGCAACCATCCAAGGATCTAAATGCTGACCATAATCCCAGTGGTGGTTTAAAAGTGTGTTTTGACTGACCTTAGGTGCAAGGTCACACACTCTAAGGCAGTGGTTCTCAACTCCTGTCCTTGGGACCCACTAACCAGCCAGGTTTTATGTATTACCTTGGGGAGATGCAGATTAGAATACTGCAATCACTGAGCAGCAAAATATATCACCTGTGATGTATTTCAGTTATCTTACAAACCTGGCATTGTAGTGGGTCCTGAGGACAGGAGTTAAGAACCACTGCTCTAAGGCAGTGTTTCTCAACTCCAGTCCTCAAGGCGCCCCAACAGGTCATGTTTTCATGCTTTCCATTACTTTGCACAGGTGATTTGATCAGTTTCACCGCCTTAGTAATTACCACAGCCAATTCGACTGAGGGAAATCCTGAAAACATGACCTGTTAGGGCACCTTGAGGACTGGAGTTGAAAAACGCTGCTCTAAGGTGAGCACATACACCAAAGGGGGAGCACAAGAGTGGGCATGAGCACTTTACTGATATATTATCTGTTTTATTGTCTGAAATGAGCACCAGAAGAATGGAATAGTTATGAATGGACTTTATGTTGCGATTCTGTGGACAAAGATTAATGCATTAATTTGTTTGGCACAAGAGCACTTTAACCACTTTCAGACCGGACCATTTTGCTGGTCAATGACCAGAGGTCTTTTTACAATTTGGCACTGCGCTACTTTAACTGGTAATTGCGCGGTCATGCAATGTTGTACCCAAACAAAATTTGCGTCCTTTTTTTCCCACAAATAGAGCTTTCTTTTAAAGGTATTTGACTGACTCTGCGATTTTTATTTTTTGCGATATAAACGTAAAAAAGACCGCAAATTTTTAAAAAAAATGATATTTTCTACTTTTTGTTATTAGAAAAATCCAATAAACTCAATTTTAGTCATACGTTTAGGCCAAAATGTATTCAGCCACATGTCTTTGGTAAAAAAAAAAAGTAAATAACTGTATATTTATTGGTTTGTGCAAAAGTTGTCACATCTACAAACTAAGGTACGTTTTCTGGAATTTACGCAGCTTTTAGTTTATGACTGCCTATCTCATTTCTTGAGGTGCTAAAATGGCAGGGCAGTACAAAACCCCCCCAAATGACCCCATTTTGGAAAGTAGACACCCTAAGGAAATTGATAAGAGGCATGTTGAGCCCATTGAATATTTTATTTTTTTGCCTCAAGCGATTGAATAATGACAAAAAAATTTTTTTATTTTTTTTTACACAAAGTTGTCACTAAATGATATATTGCTCACACATGCCATGATTATATGTGGAATTGTACCCCAAAATACATTCTGCTGCTTCTCCTGAGTACGGGGATACCACATGTGGTTGACTTTTTGGAAGCCTAGCCGTGTACGGGGCCCCGGAATCCAAGCACCGCCTTCAGGATTTCTAAGGGCACACATTTGTAATTTCACTCCTCACTACCTATCACAGTTTTGAAGGCCATAAAATGCCAAGATGGCATAAAACACCCACAAATGACCCCATTTTAGAAAGTAGACACCCCAAGCTATTTGCTGAGAGGCATGTTGAGTCCATGGAATATTTTATATTTTGCCACAAGTTGCGGGAAAATTACACACTTTTATTTATTTATTTATTTTTTCCACAAAGTTGTCACTAAATGATATATTGCTCACACATGCTATGGGCATATGTGAAATGACACCCCAAAATAAATTCCGCTGCTTCTCCTGAGTACGGGGATACCCCATATGTGGGACTTTTTGGGAGCCTAGCCGCGTACGGGGCCCCGAAAACCAAGCACTGCCTTCAGGCTTTCTAAGGGCGTAAATTTTTGACTTCATTCCTCACTACCTATTACAGTTTTGAAGGCCATAAAATGCCAAGATGGCACAAAACCCCCACAAATGACCCCATTTTAGAAAGTAGACACCCCAAGCTATTTGCTGAGAGGCATGTTGAGTCCATGGAATATTTTATATTTTGCCACAAGTTGCGGGAAAATTACAAACTTTTTTTTTTTTTTCACAAAGTTGTCACTAAATCATATATTGCTCACACATGCCATGGGCATATGTGAAATGACACCCCAAAATAAATTTTGCTGCTTCTCCTGAGTACGGGGATACCACATGTGTGGGATTTTTTGGGGAGCCTAGCCATGTACGGGGCCCCGAAAGCCAAGAACCGCCTTCAGGATTTCTAAGGGTGTAAATTTTTGATTTTACTCCTCACTACCTATCGCAGTTTTGAAGGCCATAAAATGCCAAGATGGCACAAACCCCCGCCAAATGACCCCATTTTGGAAAGTAGACACCCCTAAATTTAGGGGTACACTAGTGAGACTCACAGGTAAAAAAGCACCTAGGCTGTCAGCGACTGTATCAAAACGCTACAAAAAAAACTGTTAGCGATCGCAGGGATCAGGCCTGACTCTGCGAACGCTGCAGTTATGTGTGTTGTGTTTTGTAAGTGACAGTGATCGATCGCTACTGCACTTGGGTGGGCTGGGCTGGGCTTGGCGGAGGGGCTAAACGCAGGTGCTAGCAGGTACATGGGCTGATCCCGCTAACAATGCGTTTTGGGAAACCTAAACTGCTGGCGACGCTAATATAGATCTGATCAGATACTATATTACTAAGGAAGGTGTATGCTTTGTGCGTGGGTGTTAGCGGTACTGGCACTAACCTGACGCTGCCTGGGGCGACGCAGACCTTATCTGACCCTCAAACTTATATCACCCGCCGGGTAATCAGGGGGTTAAACCTTTATTAGGTAATAAATGGCGGGTGCCCTGAAACTATAAAAAAATAACTAACCAACCAGTGTCACCTGTAACAGTTATATGGTGATCACTGGTGAAAGGGTTAACTAGGGGGCAATCAGGGGGCTTTATGCGGTAGTATATGGGGGTCCCTGGCGCTATAAAAAGCTGCGGCGAACCTAAATACCTACCTGCCTAACTAGCGTCACCTGTGACACTAATACAGCGATCAGAAAAACGATCGCTTATTAGGCTGGGTTCACACTGGAGTGATGCGGGAACGACACGAATCCGCGGCGGGTTCCCGCATCACACTGCCCTATGCGAACTGCTGGGAGTGTCAGTGAAATGTTAATGACACCCCCAGATCAGTTCGCATATCGCAGTGCGATCTGCAAACTCGGACAGGAATCGGATCGCATGGTGTGAACACCCATGCGATCCGATTCTGCTGCGGACCAAAAAAAAGGGTCCCGTGCGAGTTTGCGGCAGGTGCGGCGGGTGCGGCGGGTGCGATGCGAATTCAGCCATACTATCTGTATGGCTGAACTCGAATCGCACAGAGATCGGATGTGATTTGCACTGCAGTGCGGTGCGAATCACATCCGTTCTCATAAACCGCTGCAATGTGAACCCAGCCTTAGTGACACTGGCGACGGGGGGGTGATCAGGGGGGGTACCCTAGAACTAAAGGGGGCTAACCCTAACTGCCCTAACAGTTATTACAGTCACAAATGACACCAATGCAAAAAAAAAAATATGCAATTGGTGTCACTGTGACTGGGGGTGCAGGGGTGATTGGGGGGGTGATCGGGGGGTGAAGGGGGGGTGAGAGTGTGCCTGGCATGTTCTACTGTGTAGTGTAGTGTTGGTGCAACTCACCGATCCTCTCTACTCGGTGCCGGAACGAAAAATACCGACACGGAGGAGAGATTACATCACTTCCTCTGCCTGTGTTTACATTACAGGAGAGGAAGTGATGTCACGCTGCACTTCCATTCATCAGGAGCGATCGCGAGGGGGTGGCCATGAACGAATGGCCGCCCCCTCATCCCGGATCGCTCTTGAACGGATTCTGACCGCCGCTGGCACCGGGGGGGGGCCCGATCGGGCCCCCCACCCGCGGGAAGGCAGGGACGTACATGTACGCCCATATGCCTGCCCGTACCATTCTGTCGACGTACATCGTCGTGCGGCGGTCGGCAACTGGTTAAACACGGTTCACTTCATTTCTATATTGGTTATTGTATATTGATGCATTTATATAGATTTATGTAAATTACAGGTTGTCACTGCAATTATTGCAGTATTGCAATTATCGCACAGGGTTGCACATTTCTCTATTGCATATGAATGATACATGTGTATATAGAGCTGTGTATGCTACACAGGTTGTCATTGGGAGGATCACATAGGACTACAATTTTTATTGCTTATGATCGCATTATTATATTCACTCGTTTTTTTTTTTTTTATATATATATAGGAATAGAATATCTCACCACCACTATTTAACTGCAGCCAGTAATATTATGACTTAGTACGGTTAACATATGATTACATTTGGATAGCGCATCATTATATTGGTACAAATACGTATAATTGCCATCAGGGTTTCTGGTCTAAAGCAGTGCCCATCAAGAAGAACGTTGAATGCTTTGGTAAAAATAGGGTTCAGGATCTCTGAGAATGTCCAATAGTACATGGCTGACCTGGTCGCTTGTTGAATTTCAAAGCAGTGGAGACCTTCTCTGCTGTTACAGGACCATTTGATTACAAGTTAATGCCCCAGAGGGTGATTTATGAAAAAAAAATCTTCAGCTATAGCTGTGCTCAGTTTAGTCTGATGAATATAAGGTGGCTAGATGTGACTGGAACTTATGGAAAATCTTGACCAGGTTGTGTAGACATTAAGGATGAGCCGAATAAATGAAACTTTGCTACAATGTAAAGTAGTGAGTGTACAGCTTGTGTAAATTCGCTGTTCCCTCAAAATCAAAAGTGCTAATTTTAAAGGCTAATATGCAAGTTATTGTCATAAAAAGTGTTTGGGGACCTGGATCCTGCCCCAGAGGACATGTATCAATGCAAAAAAAGTTTTAAAAATGGCCGTTTTTTTCTGGAGCAGTGATTTTAATAATGCTTAAAATGAAACAATAAAAGTGTAATATTCCTTTAAATGTTGTACCTGGGGGGGGGGGGGGTGTAGTATGCCTGTGAAGGGGCGCATGTTTCCCATGCTTAGAACTGTCCCTGCGTAAAGTGTAATTTCTGCAGGAAAAAAAGTCACTTAAAATCACTTGTGGTTATAATGAATTGTCGGCTCCCTGTACTTTGGTATGGATTTTAAGGGAACTCCACGCAAAATAAAAAAAAAAAAGGTGTGGAGTTCCCCCTAAAAATCCATACCAGACCCTTTATCCGAGCACGCAACCTGGCAGGCAGCAGGAAAAGAGGGGGGCGAGAGAGCGCCCCCCCCCCCCCTCCTGAACCATCCCAGGCCACATGCCCTCAACATAGGGAGGATGCTTTGGGGAGGGAGAGATCAGCCATCGCTGGACCCCGGAGAGATGATCATTCGTCACTTAATAGAAAGAGTGGATTACCACCACTGGAATATTTAAAAAAAAAAAATATTTTTAATAAAGGACTTTTGCAAAGGCGTGTTTGTCTTTTTTAACTATTTTTTACACTTTCTTTGTGAAATGGTAGGGGTACTTTTGTACCCCCTTAACCATTTCAAACAGAGGGGGCCAGGATCTGGGGGTCCTCTTGTTAAAGGGGGCTTCCAGATTCTAAAAAGCCCCCCGCCCGCAGACCCCCACAACCACTGGCCAGGGTTGTGGGGATGAGGCCCTTGTCCTCATCAACATAGGGACAAGGTGGTTTGGGAGGGACCCTAAAGCATCCTCCCAATGTTGAGGGCATGTGGCCTGGTACGGTTCAGGAGGGGGGGAGCTCTCTCGTCCCCACCTCTTTTCCTGCGGCCTGCCAGGCTCGGATAAAGGGTCTGGTATGAATTTTTAGGGGAACTCCACGCCATTTTTTTTTAATTTGTCATGAAGTTCCCCTTAAAATCCATACCAGACCTGAAGGGTCTGGTATGGATATTTGGGGGGAACCCCACGTCATTTTTTTTTTATTTGATGTGGGGTTCCCCTTAATATCCATACCAGACCTGAAGGGCCTGGTAATTGAATTTGGGGGAACTCCACGCTTTTTTTTTTATCAATGACTGTTCTCTGTATTATGGGGAGCCGACAATTCATTATAGTCACGAGTGATTTTAAATGACTTTTTTTCCTGCAGAAATTACACTTTGTGCAGGGACAGTTCTAAGCACGGGAAACATGCACCCCTTCACAGGCATACTATACACACACCCCAGGTACGAAATGTAACCACTTGAGACCCGCGCTATAGCCGAATGACGGCTACAGCGCGGATCTCCTTTGCCGGGAGACGTCGTCCCATGCACGAGCGGCTTGCGCGCCCCCTGAGACTCGCCTGATCACTGATCCGAGCAAGGGGTCGATCCCAACCCCTTATCACGTGATCAGCTGTCAGCCAATGACAGCTGATCATGTGATACAACGGAGCTGGTAATCGGCTATTATTCCTCCTTGCGCTGACAGCGCAAGGAGAAAAAAAAAGAGCCGATCACCGGCGGCCGTGATCGGGACATTAGTCCCGATCACGGCCAGCCCTGCCAGTGCCCACCTGCCCCCTGCCAGTGCCACATCAATAAAAAATGTGCCCCCCCTGTCAGTGCCACCCAGCAGTGCCCATAGTGCCACCCAGCAGTGCCCACAGTGCCACCCAGCAGTGCCACCCAGCAGTGCCACCCAGCAGTGCCCACCGTGCCACCCAGCAGTGCCCACAATCTGCCTCAACAAAGGTGCTGCACCCCAGTGCCACATATCTGTGCCCATCAGTGTCATCTACCAGTGCCCATCAGTGCCCAGCAGTGCCGCCCATCAGTGCCCAGCAGTGCCACCTATCAGAGCCACCTATCAGTGCCACCTATCAGTGCCCATCAGTCCCATCTATCAGTGGTACCTATCAGTGCCCCTTAGTGCCACCCATCCGTGCCACCCATCTGTGCCACCCATCCGTGCCATCTTATCTGTGCCCATCTTTGCCCATCAGTGCCGCCTTATCTGTGCCCATCGGTGCCGCCTTATCTGTGCCTATTAGTGCCGCCTTAACTATGCCTATCAGTGCCCACCAGTGCAGCCTATCAGTGCCCACCAATGCAGCCTATCAGTGCCCACCAGTGCAGCCTATCAGTGCCCACCAGTGCAGCCTATCAGTGCCGCCTCATCAGCTCACTTCAATGAAGGAGAAAAATGACCTGTTTGCAAAATTTTATAACAAACTATTAAACATGATTTTTTATTTTTTTGCATCTTTTTTTGTTTGTTTAGCAAAAAATAAAACTCCCAGCTGTAATTAAATACCACCAAAAGAAAGCTCTATTTGTGGGAAAAAAATGATAAAAATTTCATTTGGGTACAGTGTTGTATGCCCGCGCAATTGTCATTCAAAGTGCATCAGCGCTGAAAGCTGAAAATTGGTCTGGGCATGAGGGGGGTTTAAGTGCCCAGTAAGCAAGTGGTTAAAGAAATATTATACTTGTATTGTTTCACTTTAAGCATTATTAAAATCACTACTCCCAAAAAACTGCCATTTTTAAAACTTTTTTTTTGCATTTATACATGTCCCCTGGGGCAGGACCCAGGTCCCCAAACACTTTTCATGACAATAACTTGCATATAAGCCTTTAAAATTAGCACTTTCGATTTCTCCCATAGACTTGTACAGGGTGTTCCGCGGCTTTTTGAATTTGACGCGAACACCCCAAATTTGTTTGAGTTTGACTCGAACTCGAAGCTCATTCCTAGTAGACATCTCTTGACACTTTGACCGGAATAGGTTTAGCGAGTTTATTAAGTGATGTAAGCATATGCATCTTTCTGGTTTGTTGGCTTTAAGATAAGACGCACGCTGAGATCATTGCTGAGTTTGTCTGCTAACTCTATAAGAAAAAAATTGAATTCTAAGCGAGCTTTGTCTAGTTTAAGTTTCAAAACCGAGATGGATCGGCCTGAAGTGCAGATACTGAATTTGGATTACAATTTGCAACAGAGAGCTTTACGCTCACGTTTAAAGAGCATAACTTGTCGTATGAACTCCCTGTGTATCAAAGGCTTGTGTGCTGCCCGATTATTTAACATATTGTCATTGAGACATTAAGTGGTGTTGTGTGCTGTCGGATTAGGGCATGCTATGGAGGTGTATACTGAATTATGAAGTGACCAGGTAAAGGGTATAATTGTGGACACCAAGATTTTGGCTATGATTCCTATTGTCAGAAAAATGTGGTCAATCCGTGAGAATGTCTTGTGCATCGGATGCAAGTAGCAAGTGTAACGTCTCTTGCCAGGAGTCAACCAAATTATGTATATTGAGGAGTTGCAAACATGACAGTTTAGTCTGACTGAAAGTAGGGGATGCTGGGGATTTATCCAAAAATGGAAAGAGAATTTGGTTTGAATCGCTACAGAGTATGACCATACTTATTAGGAGACAATTGTAATAGCAGAATCCAGCTGTCATGTTCTTAAGAACTTCTGAAGTAGATCTCAGCAGTATGCAGTGGAGCTGGGACAGGAAAGTGTTGGTGTGTCAGGGAGTTAATAGAGAGTCCGGACTGGGACAAGAAAGCCAGCAGCAGTGTGCTGTGTATCTGGAATGGGAATGGATGGGTGATAGGAAATAATGTGGATCAAATAGGTCAGGTGGCTATGGAAGTAGGAACTCTCTCAGGGCTAAACTCTGGTAGATGGGCATCATCATGCAAATCCGGAAGTTTACTTATAAAATAATATGCTGTTATGAGGGCGGTGGGTACGTGGAACAGCATAAAAAGAATCACATGCTGACCCTGGCAAGCTTGCCTGTTGTTGCTGACGCTTGATCTAGAGTGAACCAAAATAATTTATTGTACATAAATCAAAAGTGCACTTACAGTCCATTATGTCTTGATTCACATTTGAAGAGTGTGGGTGTTTACGTACAATATGTTGTATCTGTGTTGCATTTGCCATTCTTTAAATGGTATAAAATATACTTAAGATTACCATGGTCATAGTGTTGTCTGGTACGATTAGTGTTTTTGATTTAATTTGTTTTCTGTGGTCAAATATTTATGTGTGTAATGTATTTCACTGTGAAAATGTATCAGCAAATGTATTACAAATATTGCCAGCAGAGGAACTTAGAGAATCAGCTCAACAGTTATATGTTCTGATTCTGTTATGATAAAATTCACTGCCATTATTAATGACCAAATCTAATGTAAGGTACAAGTCCAGTAATTGTCGGGAAAGCTCTAAAATGAGGAATCTCTGCTTAACTGCATAATGTGTATCATTCATATGTAAATGAGTAATTTGTTATTGATGGCTGAAGACAGTGCTACCTTTAAAAAGGAAAGGTAATTTGGTCCTTGGTGACCCTACATCATGATCTCAACCATCAATGTCAAGAACCCCTGCTGAACTGATGGGGCCTATTAAAAAAATAATTTTTTTTTTATTAGATATGAAAGCCAGATATACAGAGCTGCAAACCCTAGGGTTATTGTCAGTGTGAGCCATCAGATTAGCCATAAAATGGTATATGTCCCTTAAAGCCCTGGTTAAAGCTTTCATGTTCACCCTACTGGCATCTGCTGACAAGCAGGTGTGTAAGTGAGGTGCAATGCCAAGGGTATAGTCCATAAAAGCTGTGGTTGGTGACAGTGGTAGAACAAAGGAGGAAATCAGAGTAAACATCAGGAAAAAATCCAGAAGCCAGAATAACGAAGACCAGCACTAAACAACATACAAAATCATCAATCATGGGACCAGGAGAAACCTTTTTTCAAGCCTCTGTATCACTGTACTATGCCATATTTATACTTGGTGCCGGGAGACTTTATAGACACTACTAAATGGGCCAGAGATTCATTGTACCTTATGTTAACCAGTAAATGTAGAGTGACTGCTTTTACAGTCAGAAACAATATTTATTTTTTTAATATATGAGATAATAGTCTCTAATTTTTAAAATTGTGTTTGTTCTAATTATTAACTTTGATTTGAGGAAAAATGACAGCTTGCCCTTGGTCCTGTTATTCACTACTAACTTTCAAATGACATTGATTTTTCTCATCTCCAAGCAGAGAACTTCAAATAGTTTAGAGTATAATTTATAGCAATACACATATGATCCTTTTGAACCTTTGCATTAGTGTATATTATAAATGCCAACAATCTGTGACAAGTAATCATTCTCTACATACCGTCAAGGAAACATAAATAGTAATTATTGATCAGCAGCTAGTAATTTTTGCTAAAGGGGACATTGAGAGATTTAATAAGAAAGACACGTAGGTACAAAAATGATATGTTTTCAACATGTTACATGGCTGTGAAAAATCAATATTATGGGATTGTGCTCCATTGCTGCTAATCGCAGCATGTCTCTTTTCAAGAGCTTAAAGTAAACTTGTGTTTGGCTCAAGTAAAACAAGGAAATAGACTTGTTCTAATGCTCCTTTGCTGGATATACTGTATGTTTCATTTTCTTTTCTCCCCACTGCTATTTTCAGCCGCTGAGAGAGAAGAAAATACACAATACTTGCAGGTACAAAGAAGCATGAAACTCACTTCACTTGACAGAATTAGTACTTAGTGATTTGTCAGCTCTGAATCAAGCAACATGTGAACTATATATTTTTTTTCTCTTCTGGCGACTGAAAGGGGTGAAATGTGTGCTGCATGGGGCTAAAGTACCTTGCAAAGGGGATGGGGGTATGGGGGGGGGGGGGGGCTTTGCCAGCTGCTTGCAAGGTACCTTCTGAATGTTTACGGCATGTTCTGGTTCAGAAGGGGCCTGCATGCTTGTTTTCCCCTTTCTTTTTCGCTTAGGCTGCATACCTGGACAAGAGCATTTTATTAACTTATATGAGACCCAAATATTACTGTTTCATTTGGTTTTCTTAGAGGCAAAGCACACATTTTTAGGGTTCCGCCTAAATATCCACAAAAGAGCCTTGTCCAGGCATACAACCTGGGTGACCAGGAAACAGAAGGCAGCAAGCATACACCTGACCAGGGCCAGGCCATGTGCTTACAATTTTGGGAAGATAACTTGCTAGAAGTAGTGGCCTGCCCCTTTGCACAACACCTTGCCCCCATGTTGAGAGAACATGGATCTCATTCCAAAATTCAGTGCCCCAATAGAATATGGAGGTTAGTGAGGCAAACTTTTTGGAATCTAATATCCCCTTTAGAATAAAGGAGCCTTCAGATATTCTCTGCCCAGGTGAATGGACAAAGGGTAAGCTAATACCTCCTGTTACTCATTGACAAGAACGTAAGAAGCAAATAAAAAGACCCACACTGTGTAAATGTCCTTTATTAAAACAAAAAAACTTAGACAATGTCCCTCAATGTAAATCCAATGTCTTTTTTTTTATTTCATATTATATTGGTTTTAAGAGGAAGAAAGGCATACACTTTATCAACATCAAATATAACATATTATGCATGTCAATATGCTAATCTAATATACATATAAATTAATTTTCTTGCAAAACCACAACCATGCACTCTAAATACAACAAAATCAACTGTCTTATTATAATTATAATCCCCCCATTATATCAAGGCAGAAGTAATCTCCCACCCTTAATCAAAGTATATCTCACATTCCAACCTGGGGGATTCTATCTATATATTTCTGAAGTGCATAGCTTTCTCTTACCTCTATATTTACAAACAAAATCAAAAAAAGAACAAAAAAAAAAACACACCTCTCCTCTACCCCCTCCTCCTCTCCCCCCATCCCCTCTGTCCAACCTCCTCCCTTACCAAGAATCTACTAGCCGTATCTTTTATTTTAAGTCATTGAGATTCACATCTATAAAGGTTTTTCCCTCTTCTGTATTAATGAAAAGATTCCATGGAGACCATGTTTTCAGATATATCCCTGATTTTTGCCGAAATGTCCAAACCAAATCCTCCATCAGGTTCAATTGTTCTACTCTTTGCTTTGGCTGCATTCAACAGGTGACATAGAATAGATTACTCATATGATTGAACTGGGATTTTAGTATCTTGTAATGGGAAGAAAGATGGATCCTCTGGAATCTCCTGATCGCTAAATTTTTTAGCAATTCTCCGGACTTCCTTCCAAAAGTTCTCTATTTTAGAAAATGTGCATTAACGTCCCCTCCTTCCCCCCACAGTGCCAGCAATTATCTGATACCTCCGGGCAGCATCTATTTAGAAATGCTGGGGTGCGATAGCACCGAGATAGAATCTTAAAATTTGTCTCCTGCATTCTTATGCAGATTGACGACTCAAATGTATTGTGTATTATATCAGTACACTGCTCTTTAGTAAAGGTTCGATCGAAATCTCTCTCCTACCCTCTAAAAAAGGGCAACCTAAAGTCCTCTGAGGATGCAACCAGCAGGGCATATGCTTTAGAGAGAGTTTGATAAAGTACACCGCTTCCGTTACAATATCCCTCAAAGATTGTTAAAGTGTGCTCATACTTACTTAGTGGGGTTAAAGTATTTAAAAAGTGTCTCAGCTGTACCGCCAAAATTCCAAATGATATGGTAAGGGTCCTTATGTCAATGAATATAAAATATATCGTGGGCCATGTTCCCCCTGTTAAAACATGTTAGGCCTGGAAGATCCCTTGGTCAGACCTGGTTCAAACTGGGGATTCCCCAGTATTGGAAACAATGGTGAGGTTATTGCCGATAGTTTACCCTTAGAGAAGAGCTCAAAGTCCATCTTTAGGGTGGGTCCTATCAAGGGATGTGCCTGTGTAGCAGTTGGAAGGTCTTTATAACACCAAGAAGCTCGTTGCAGTAAAGCACTGCTCTGAGCCTGCTCCAGGCCAGTCCATATCTTCCCATCTCCATGTCTACTCCAATTAATCAGGTGGCTTAATAAAGCCGCTTGGTAATATTTGTACAAGTCTGGTACAACTAGTCCACCCTTTTGTTTGGGTATAGTCAACAGGGTTCTGCTAATCTTTGGGTGTTTATTTGCCCAAATAAATCTAGCAAGAAGGGAGTGTATCTGTTTGAAATAATATTTAGGTATAGCAATGAGTAATGCTTGAAATAAATATAGACATTTCTGCAGAATATTCAATTTAATAATATTACACCTTCCAAACCAGGAGTGGAACCCTCTCTGCCCTCTCTCCAAAGAACTCACACTTTATGTAATATTGGTGGAAAATTGACATTGTATGTATGGGAAAGTTTTTCTGGGATAAAAGTTCCCAGGTATTTCAAGGCTTGATCTGACCATGTAAATGTATAACTTGCCTTTCGTGTTCCTAATATGTCGCTAGACATCCCAACTCCCATTGCTTCCTATTTTGATAAGTTGATCTTAAAGTTTGATACTGAGCCATATGTCTCTATTTATTGAAGAAGGTTAGGTAAGGATACTATTGGAAGTCAATGAAAACATCATATCATCTGCGTATGCCGAAGTTTTATACTGCATACCTCCAATTGATAAACCCCCTATATCTGGGTTTGACCGGACCCTACACATTAAGGGCTCTAATGACAAAACAAATAATATTGGAGACAATGGACATCCCTGTCTAGTTCCATTCGTAACTCTAAAAAGCTGAGACAGCACCCCATTAACCTTAACTTGAGCCGATGGTTGTGTATAGATACTTGAAATCCATCTAATCATATTACTACCCATTTCTACTTGTCTTAACACTGCAAACATAAACTGCCAGTTGATATGATAGAAAGCTTTCTCCGCATCTGTTAGGATTGCACTGGAAACACTCTCACTGGCAGGTGCTGTAGCCTCCCTTGCGTGGTAATTGGTCCGTCGGACCAACATACAGACGAACGGGCTTACCGATAGGAACTTTTAAATTTAAAACATGTTCTATTTCTTTTGGAAGTGTTAGCTATATGTATTATGCCACATACACACGATCTGACTTTCCGGCAGACCAGAATCCGTCGGACGATTCGATTGTGTGTGGGCTCCGTCTGACTTTTGGGAAGAAAAAGTCAGACGGAGCCCACACACAATCGAATCGTCCGACGGATTCTGGTCTGCCGGACCAAGTCTGCCGGAAAGTCAGATCGTGTGTATGTGGCATAATACATATAGCTAACACTTCCAAAAGAAATAGAACATGTTTTAAATTTAAAAGTTCCTATCGGTAAGCCCGTTCGTCTGTATGTTGGTCCGACGGACCAATTACCACGCAAGGGAGGCTACAGCACCTGCCAGTGAGAGTGTTTCCAGTGCAATCCTACCGCGCTGGTTCTCGGCTACAGGGTACTGTACACCAGGCTCTTAGGTCTGGTATGGATTTTAAGGGGAACCCCCTACGCCGAAAAAACAGCGTGGAGTCCCACCCAAAATCCATACCAGACCCTTATCCGAGCATGCAGCCCGGTCAGGAAAGGGGGTGGGGAAAAGCGAGCCCCCCCCCGAACCGTACCAAGACGCATGCCCTCAATATGGGGGTGGGTGCTTTGGGGAAGGGGGACACCTTGCGGCCCCCCACCCTAAAGCACCTTGTGCACCTTGTGCACCTTCCCAACAATCCTGGCCGTTGGTTGTCAGGGTCTGTGGGGGCCTTATCGGAATCTGGGAGCCCCCTTTAATAAGGGGGCCCCCAGATTCTGGCCCACCACCCTATGTGAATGAGTATGGGTTACATCGTACCCCTATCCATTCATCTGGAGGGAAAGGTGTCAATAAAAAAACACACTACACAGGTTTTTAAAGCACTTTATTAGGCAGCTCCGGGGGTCTTCTTCAGACTTTGGGGGTCTTCTTCTGACTTCAGGGGTCTTCTTCAACTTCTCCACGCTTTCCACCTCTTCTCCCGATCTCTGGGTCTTCTGCTGGGCTCCTCCGCTATCTTCTGCTCTTTTGCCGCTCTTTTGCTAGTGGTGGCCCAGCTTTCTCCTTCATCATCGTCGCCACAGTCACCGTCTTCTTCTTCTTCTTCCTTCTTCTGTTCTTCCGATGTTGACACAACGCTCTCTCCCGCTGTAATGCTGTGGACACATGCTCAACGACTTATATAGGCATAAGGGGCGGGGTCACCGGGTGATGTCACCCAGAGACCTCACCTCCTTTGAAGTCACAGTCCCGCAGGGCGCCACCTTCCCTAAAGAACCGACCCCCCATGTTGAGGGCATGCGGCCTGGTACGGTTCAGGGGGGGCACTCACTCCTCCCCACCCCCTTTCCTGACTGACCGGGCTACGTGCTCGGATAAGGGTCTGCTATGGATTTTTGGGGGGCTCCACTCTTTTTTTTTTTCGGCATAGGGGGTTCCCCTTAAAATCCATACCAGGTGACGGGGCGTGCAAGGTGTCAGTCTTGCCGGTGAAAGCTGCAAGATTGACTTCCCTTTCTAGTCCTGTCGTACCTGGAGTCACGTTCAAAATGAACGGACGGGTAAGTCCGTTCATTTTGAAAGTCCATTGGGAAGTCCGTCAGACCTAGTCTGCCAGAAAGTCTATTTGTGTGTACGCAAGTCAGCTCGTTTGGAAAGCCGCCGAAAGTCAGTCAGGAAGACCGTCGAACCTAGTCCATCGAAAAGTCCGGTCGTGCGTACGCTGCATTAGCTTTAGAGTCTTGATCATGTTATCTTGTGCTTCCCGTATCTGAACAAACCATACCTGGTCCAAATGGGCCAGGGAGGGTAAGTACTGTTGGAGCCGCATCGCCGAGATCTTAGAAAAAAACTTCAGATCCACATTTAAAAGGGATATCAGTCTATAACTCCCGCATTCTCATGGGTCCTTACCTTCCTTAGGTAAGATCGTAATCAAGGCTTTCAGGGATTCCATATGAAACAAACCCAAATCTCCCAATCCGTTATACATTTTAACCAAATAAAATAGGAAAGAGCAGCTTATAATATTGTGCGGTAAAACCGTCTGGGCTAGGGGCCTTCCCTAACTTTGCCAAATTCACCGCTTCTTGAACCTCCTCCAATGTGATTGGTTTTTCCAATTCCTGCTGTGCAGTAGTCACCAGGCTGAGCATTCCAGAAGTTGCCACATATTCCTCCACCACAGTCTGATTTTTGAGGTTCGGGTGTAAATTGTACAAAGCTGAATAAAAGTTCCCAAACCCCTGCACTATTTCTCTTGGCAACAGATATTTTTCACCGTCAGTTCTCATAATCATTGGGACATAAGACCTTAATTGCTGTTCCCTCAGAGAATCTGTGAGTTGTTTACCACATTTATTCCCATACTTATAGCTCTACTTTTTTCCTACTTGTATTGCTCGTTTAGCTTTATACCAGAGTAAATCTATGATCTGTCTGCACATCACCAAAAGTTCCCATTCCACAATTAAAGTAGGGGTTCATTTGTGCAACATCTCTAGGAGATGTATATCTGCCATTAGCGCTGTTATTTTGGCTTCTCTCTCTCTTTTAATCCTAGCCCCGTGCTTATTCAACACTCCTGCATCACTGCTTTGTGGGCTTCCCAAATCACTCCTGAGTTACATTCGGGAGTGTCATTGGTTTTAAAATACCACATTGCCTCTTTACGTACCTCCTCTATCACAGAGGGGTCCTGTAGGAGGCTTTTGTTCAGTTTCCACATCGCAGGACCGGGGAGTTGGATATCCGAGAGATTACACTTCGAAAAGATTGGTGCATGGTCTGACCAGGTTATCTTCCCAATATTTACTTCCTCTATTGCATGCAGTTGGTTGTGCGGGGTAAAAAAATAATCTATACGAGAGTATGTCTTGTGTGGGGCTTATAAAAAGGAATAATAGCTTTCTCCAGAGTGGAAAAGGTACCATGTATCCACTGATCTTGCTCCGTGAAGTGACCTAACAATTCGCTTCCGAACACCCAAGGGTATAGCTGAGACACCTGAAGTATCCTCACCTGGGACTAGGGATGTATTCAAATCTACCCCCATAATCAAATTGCCCTCCGTCAATCTCATAGTTTTATCCAAAAATTTCTTAACAAAGCAGTCTTGTTGTATATTAGGGGCATAAAAAGCAGCCAAAGCTACTCTTGTCCCCCCAATCTTACCCTTCAGGAGCATGTATTGCCCCCCCCCCCCCGGCATCCATCAGAGTATCTGTATGTAACCATGGAATCTTACTCAAATTTAAATAGATACCCCCCTTGTCTTAGCAACAGAATTAGTAGCGTGGTAACCTATTGGAAAATATCTGTTCCTAAAAAAAGGAAGGCTATTCTCTTTAAAGTGTGCTTCTTGGATAAATGCTATATCTATCTTTGATCTTTTCAGGTCCTGAAGAAGTATACGTCGCTTTTCCGGGGTGTTTAGTCCCTCAGCATTAATTGACATTAATGAAATGGTATCCATTTCTAATACCTCCCACCTAAACTCAGGACAAACCAGGGCAGGAGGGAGGAGGAGAGAAGAGAGGGGGAAGAGCAGAGGGGGGGAGAAAAAAAATCCAATGTCAATCATATCATCCAGCAATGTAGATCCTTATCAAACACAATGACCCCCCATCCAACAATGTTAACCCACCTACATGAAGGCCCACCCCCCAACAATGTTTACCTGTAGCGCCAACACTGCAAAATGACAGATGCTTTGTGACATAATTGACCAAAGGATCACCAAGAATTCCCATTAGGTATGAGCTCGATGTTTGGGTCAAACATAAGTTTGACTCGAACAATGTTTGCTCCCGTTCGCAGAACAGCAAACATTATAGGGCACTTGCAGGAAATTTGAGTGCTGCAGAACACCCCGTAATGCACTGATGATGATTGACCAAAGCATGCACCTGACCTGTACTCTATGGCCAATCACTGCGCGCTCTGCTGAGAGAGCCATAATTGGCCAAAGGCAGAGTGGCCTTTGGCCAATTGGGTCATTGTGTTTGATAAGGATCTACATTGCTTAATGATATGATTGACATTGGATTTACATTGAGGGACATTGTTTAAGTTTTTTTGTTTTCATAAAGGACATTTTCATGGTGTGGGTCTTTTTATTTGCTTCTTACCTTCTTGTCAATGAGTAACAAGGGGTATTAGCTTATCCTTTGTCCATTCACCTGGGCAGAGGATATCTGAGGGCTCCTTTATTCTAAAGGGCAGAGTGCTTTTGGCCAGTCATGGCTCAGGGGGACTAAGTCCACGCCCCGCACTATATAAGGCTGTTTACACACAACGTCCATGTGTAGTGTTGTTGGCTTGGACAGAGATACAGATTAAGTTAGAATAAGCAGGCAGGTAATTCAGTTAGTGGCAGTGTATTTGATATACAGTATCTCACAAAAGTGAGTACACCCCTCACATTTTTGCCAGCGGTTTAGACATTAATGGCCATGCATTGAATTATTTTGAGGGGAAAGCAAATTTACACAGTTATTCAAGCTGTACACTCACTGTTTTACATTGTAGCAAAGTATCATTTCTTCAGTGTTGTCACATGAAAAGATATAATAAAATATTTACAAAAATGTGAGAGGTGTACTCACTTTTGTGAGATACTGTATATCTATCTATCTATCTATCTATCTATCTATCTATCTATCTATCTATCTATCTATCTATCTATATATCCTCCTGAAGAGCACGCGCAATGTGTTTTTCTCTATTTAAAGTTCCTAGAACCGCAGTTTGGTTTTGGGGTTAATTATACCAAATTATGGTTTCAGTACCAGTCTACCTGAATTGCACTGTGTTCTGCTCGGACACAGGTGGCGCTGTCATCACTGGCAAGTGTGAGAACGCAGTTCAGCTGGGTGCATTGAGTGCCATTTTTCTCGGAACCCGCCCAGTGGGAGCATTATCCTGCTGTGCATTCTGGGAGAGGGTACTTAAGGTACTGACATCACCTGCTTCTGGGTTCCGGTCCAGAAGATCTTTCTGTTTGTTTGGTCCTGGTCCTCTTGACCAGCCCCCGAGGCCCTCATGGCCTGGGGTGTGGATCCATCCAATTCCAAGTCTCGGGGCTGGCTAGCCCGAGGAAAAGTAACTGGAGGGAGGATTCGGAGGTGGCTCGGTGCCATCTCATCTGTGGAGAGGCCCAGCAACTGAGGAAGCAACCAGGGGAGGACTCTTCGGGAGAAGGCCAAATGGAAGGCTGGCTTCTCAGAAAGAGCCTGGAGGCTTAGTTGAAAGAACCCAAGCAAATTTACTCTTGTACGGTATTGCCGGACTGGCTGCGAGATACTGGTACCGTATGAGGGCTCTCTAAATTTGTCTACATCCTTCAGTTTACTTCAAGTGTTCTACAACAAATCTGTGGCAGAGAATTTAATCAAATGTTCCATATGCAAGTCTGTGGCAGAGACTTTCTTCAAACGTTCCATATGCAAGTCTGTGGCAGAGGCTTCGCTTTATCTGAGCACTCTATCGGCTGCTAGGCCTAGTGAAAGGAGGTCTATCCGGTACCTGTGAGAATCCAATTGTGAGTGGCTATTCTCTGGATTTCTATAGTGACTTCCTACCTAAACCCTCTAACCCTTATTGAGAGAGTCTACTCCTTTTTGCAAATAAAAATCCCAAATGCGGATCCAGTGTCAGTTTTTACAATTCTTTGGGCCATCTACCTCGGGAAACCCCTAGACGCACACGAGGTCAAGAAGGTAACGGCAAGCCCAGCATTTCAGCCGCTCCTTCGGGGGTCAGTGCTGAAACAGGCATACCCCACTTTTAAGTGCACAATGGGGTTTATTTACTAAAGCTGGAAAGTGCAAAATCAGGCTCACTTCTGCATAGAAACCAATGAGCGTCTAACCCCAGCTTGTTCAATTAAGCTTTGGTAATAAAACCTGGAAGCTCATTGATTTCTATGCAGACATGCGCCTGATTTTGCACTTTCCAGCTTTAGTAAACAAACCCCATTGTGTACTTAAAAGTGGGGTATTCTTGTATATATATATATTTTGTAGGGCATCAGAGACAGTCCAATAAAAAAAAAAAAAAATGGCTTTGTTAAGCAAACCAGCAAAAATAAACAGAAACCATGACAGGCTGTCTTGTCACACAGTTGTGCACACAGGTAAAGCTTACAGTTCTGCAGCATACAGGCTTACATGCAATAGTTCAAGGCTCTAATCAGACCTACAGTCTTTTATGTGGTTAAGCTCACTCAGCAAGTACACAATCCAGCAATGGAACTTTTCCACACACACCTCTCTCTCCTACTCAAGCAGCTCTCCTCTGACACTTTCAGCCTAGCTGTCATTAAGCAGGTCTGGAGGGGAAGTACCTTTGATTAACCCCTTCTTAACTACTCTGCCCCAAGCTGACCCTCTACTACTATTTGAATGAACGGACTTGACCACACACGATGAGCAGACAGGACGCTGAAAGCGTGCGTGATGACGTGTACAGCACGTACGACGGGACTAGAAAAACGACGTCCTATACACTGCAATGCAACCTTCGGCCGTGTAAATCCTTTCTGAGCATGCGCCATACTTAGTCCATCCAACTTGCCTACACACGAGCGGACTGTCCGCTGAAACCAAGTTTGGACGGACAAAACCAAGTTTGAACGGACAAAATTACGGAAATTCCGTAAGACTTTGTTCGTCAGACAGTCCGCTGAAAAAGTCAGCTGAAGCCCACACACGAGCGGATTGTCCGCTGAAACACGGTTCAGCGGACTAAGTAGGATTATATGTGTGTGTGTGTGTGTGTGTGTGTGTGTGTGTGTGTGTGTTTTGTATAAAAAAGTACTAGGGCCCTAGGCGCTACACAAAAAGTTATTATATGAACTAAGTCAACATTTTGGGGGAGTCTCCAGATTCCTCTCTATCACTCGAGGCCAGAGACCCTCCTAAGCAATGGGAAGACCAGAGTGTCTTCTCTATTAGGGAGATCACGCTGCATATATTTTATCAAACTATATTGTCCAATGAGGCTATCAACATTGTATACAGTATTTCCCTGTGTTAAGTACGTGTACAACTATACACTTAAGATGGACAGATTAGACACCCAGTCCTCTGCATATAGCCTATTGTGTAAGGCAATACAGAGTGTTGGGATGGGTTAGACCAATGAAAAATTATAAACAGATGTAGAAAATAATGAATAATAAATAGTCATAAATAACTATGTCAAACCAGGAACTCTATATAAGTCAGACTATACATGTAAAAGTGAAATAATCAATCACAGTGCTACTATTTCATTCAATTGGTCCACACTATATGTGTCCATATGTAAAAAAAGGAAGCACCATAAGTAAATCCATGTGATAATAAAGTCCAAATAATGTGCAAAAAAAAAAACGTTCTTCAATTTTCATAAAGTGCAATGTGCAAAAAAGTGCAGCACCAGCTATTTTGTATCCCAAAATAGCTATTTGGAAGATCTAAATAAGAAATAAAAAATGAAAATAAAAATAAAACTAGAAAATAAATAAAAATGAAAAAATATAAATACAAAAATAAAAATAAAGTGCAAGTCAATGTGTAACAGGTCTCAAAGGCTATGAAGGGAATACGAATCAAGTTAAAGGTGACTTTGGTGCTCAATCAAAAGAATCCATTGACTTCCGTACTCGCCCACTCGGGTCCCCACTCACCAGATCTTTGTCCCCCTAGGGGGTTAAGTGCATGTAATCCCTCAGTGTCCGGCTGCTTTTCATTCAATTCATCTGCCTTCTTTCACTTGTTTATAAATAGGATGATCCCCTTTAATAAAGGCTTATGGCAAAAATGCTGGATCCTCAGAAAGAAAAAAAGGCAGCTCCCATGGTGCTGTATGTTTATCACCAAAAATAAATGTATTAAAAAAAATTGTTTACAAATCAAAACAAAAATTCATTAGACAAAAATAAAAAATAATAATTAAAAACATATATAATGGCCAGCAGCCATAATAACAAAACCAAAAACAAAAAAATGCATGAGGGCAAAAATGATTAAAAAAGGCACCTAGCAGGTCCCAATAGCAGACACTGGTAACATCATTACCCAGTGTAATACACCTACTACTGGCCCGCGTGCTGATTATACTGTCCACATACAATTGATAAAAAACCTTAGGCCAAAACCTATTGTAAAAACCCGGATGCAACCGCTAGATCTGTGGGGGAGCGGTGTGTGTTCCAGCTGCGCTCCACGCGATCTGCAGACCGGAAGTGACGTAGTGTGCGTGCCTAACCGTACGCGTTTCGTCATAGACGTCCTCAGCCTATATATATATATATATATATATATATATATATATATATATATATATATATATATATATATATATATCCAATACAGCGTGTACAGTTTATACTACTTTTCAGATGGTGTACACAATATCTAATACAGTGTATACAGTTTCTACTACACTTCTGATGGTGTACACAGTATACAATACATTGCAGCTGCTGTACAGTTTCTAATACAATGCATGTGGTGTACACAGTATCTAATACAGTGTGCACAGTTACTACTTTTCTGGTGGTAAAAAAGGGGATACCCCCGTATGGGACTTTGCTCTTTACTATTCAAAGCACATGAAAAAAATATAATGAAAAAATACATGAATACATACGGATGTGGATACAAGATAAAAACCCCTCAATGACAAATGAACATATCTCCTTGAACCAGACGCATTTCGTAGAAATATTTTCCTTCATTGGGGTTCTTTATGGAGAGATTAATATCTAGGGGGTTGTAGAATACAAGTAATTAATAATCAATACAACTACAAACAAATGATATCCTAGATATATCCACAAATGTGGTTCACTTACATTTTATTCATTGACAATACACATGAGCATCCACATGGTTAAAAAATACGAAGCGATATGCAACCTCATATCTGGCTCCCCACACGCAGCACCCAATGGTCAACTTAAGATCTCCAACGAGTGACTAATGCTGCATACAGACGATTGAATTGTCCGGTGGACTTAGTCCGCCAGACCACAGTACACCGGACAATTCGATCGTGTGTGGGCTCCAGCTGACTTTTTCATCGTAAAGTCCGGCGGACTTAGAAAGTAGTTTTGACTCAAAATTTGTCAGTGTACTAGTCGTCACTGTACTAGTCCGGCAGACTAAGAATGACGCATGCTCTGAATCAAGTACGAGAAGGAAGCTATTGGCTACTGGCTATTGAACTTCCTTTTTCTAGTCCCACCGTACGTGCTGTACGTCATCGCATTAGAAATCGCTGGACTGTCCGTGTGTGGCCAAGTGCATTCGTTATAAAGTCCGGCGGATTGTTTGCCGGATTTTTTTTCCAGACCAAGTCCGCCGGACAATTCGATTGTGTGTACATACCAAAGAAGGGGTAGAAGATGCCCAATAGCATCAAAAAGAAACTGCATCCTAAGCCCAGGCACAGCACGTGTGTGCGTGCTCGGTCCAAGCGCAAAAAACCTATAGGCAAAAGCACATAGATAAAAGAGCTGGCAATTTGAAATCAGCAAGGGCTGAAGGAGCGGGGTTATAAATAACCCTGCTCATTCAGTACTCGGTATGGCATTGGTGAGGACGATCTGTGAGGTCTGGGCTGAGTGGTGTGCTAAAGTGGGTGGGACTTTACTATATACTTGGTTTTACTTTATATCTTTGGGGTCTTTCGATCCTGGATATGTACTAATATTGGCTTTTATGCCTGTATTTCCCCTCTCCACTTTTTTCTTTTTTCTTTATACATATTCCTCTGTGATTTCTTAACATGGTTATATGGACATCTTGGCGTTCTCAGGTTTGCAATATATGCTACGCTTCTTATGCTGTTCTCCTCACCTGCCGGTATATTTGGGTGACAACACCGAAGAAATTACACTTTGCTGCAATGTAAAGTAGTGAGTGTACAGCTTGTATACCAGTGTACATTTTCTGTCCCCTCAAAATAACTCAACACACAACTAATAATGTCTAAACTGCTAGCAAAAAAAGTGAGTACACCTCTATGTGAAAATGTCCAAATTGGGCCAAAAGTGTCAATATTTTGTGTGGCCGCCATTATTTTCCAGCACTGCCTTAACCCTCATGGGCATGGAGTTCACCAGAGCTTCACTGGTTGCCATTGGAGTCCTCTTTCACTCCTCCATGGTGACAACACAGAGCTGGTGGATGTTAGAGACCTTGCGCTTCTACACCTTCCATTTGAGGATGCCCCACAGAGTTTAGGTCTGGAGACATGCTTGGCCAGTCCATTACCTTTACCATCAGCTTCTTTAGCAAGGCAGTGGTCATCTTGGAGGTGTGTTTGGGGTCATTATCATATTGGAAAACTGCCCTGCAGCCCAGTCCCGAAGGGAGGGGATCATGCTCTGCTTCAGGATGTGACAGTACATGTTGGCATTCATGGTTCCCTCAATGAACTGTAGCTCCCCGGATGACGGCAGCACTCATGCAGCCCCAGACCATGACACTCCCACCATCATGTTTGACTGTAGGCAAGGCACACTTGTCTTTGTACTCCTTACCTGGTTTCCGCCACACACGCTTGACACCATCTGAACC
Source organism: Lithobates pipiens (assembly GCF_037356315.1). Classification (NCBI taxonomy): domain Eukaryota; kingdom Metazoa; phylum Chordata; class Amphibia; order Anura; family Ranidae; genus Lithobates; species Lithobates pipiens. Next base: position 490,058,632 of record NW_027507748.1, read on the forward strand.
AAATACGTGTATCTACAGTATCTAACAAAAGTGTGTATGCTACTCACATTTTTTGTAAATATTTTATAATATCTTTTCATGTGACAACACTGAAGAAATGACACGTTGCTGCAATGAAGATTAGTGAGTGCACGGCTTGTATAACAGTGTAAATTTTCTGTCCCCTCAAAATAACTCAACACACAGCCATTTATGTCTAAACCGCTGGCAACAAAAGTGAGTACACCCCTAAGTGAAAATGTCCAAATTGAGCCCAAAGTGCGATGACCATTATTTTCCAGCACTGCCTTAACCCTCTTGGGTATGGAGTTCACCAGAGTTTCATGGGTTGCCATTTTCCACTCCTCCATGATGACATCATACCATCTGAACGAAATAAGTTTATCTTGGTCTCATTAGGCGTATGGTCTGAGCTCTGACAGGCTGACCCCCCACCCCTTAAACCTTTGCAACAATGCTGACAGCACCCATATCTTTATTTCCCAAAGACAACCTTTGGATATGACGCCTAGCACGTGCACTCAACTTCTTTGGTTGACCAAGGCAAGGCCAGTTTTGAGTGGAACCTGTCCTGTTAAATCACTGTATGGTCTTGGCCACTGTACTGAAGCTCAGTTTCAGGGTTCTTATAGCCTAGGCCATCTTTATGAAGAGCAACAATTATTTTTTACAGATCCTCGGAGAGTTCTTTGCCATGAGGTGCCATGTTGAACTTCAAGTGACCAGTATGAGAGATTGAGATCAATAACAAAAAAATGTAACACATCTGCTCCCCATTCACACCTGAGATGGCTGTGTGTTGAATCATTTTGAGGGGACAGAAAATTTACACTGTTATACAAGCTGTACACACACTACTTTACATTGTAGCAACGTGTCATTTCTTCAGTGTTGTCACATGAAAAGATATATAATAAAATATTTACAAAAATGTGAGGGGTGTACTCACTTTTCTTAGATAGATAGATAGATAGATAGATAGATAGATAGATAGATAGATAGATAGATAGATAGATAGATAGATAGATAGATAGATAGATAGATAGACAACGGTTTACTTTTGTTTTTTCTCTACTCCTTCAAATTTTAACCCTGTCCTGCCACTACCTAACCCATGAGCCACTATGTACAGTATATGATACAAAGATATACAGTGAGCCTTAGAAATGCAAAAACCACACACAAAAAATTATAGTCGGCTGATGCATTGATGCGAGCCACAAGATTTGTGCATCTAGTCATATAATTTCGCATCCACTTTCCACTTACATAGTCACAGGCCTGCTGCTTATACTTTGTGTCCTTGTGATATAATGGAAATAACTTCTGCAGCTAAATCTTTTGGTGTTATTTAAAGCATGCCAAACTGCATAACACATTTTCACAGCACAGATTTGCTTCTTTAGAGAGTGAAACAATCCAATAAAGGCTTTGAAAGCACCACAGGTATTATGGGGGAATAAGGTCTTTCAACCACAATAATGTGTTTATAGGGAAACAAATTGTGCTGTTTTTGCAATGAAAATTATAGCCACACAAATCAGTCCAATTAACCCCATATCAAGCATCCATTATTCACTATAAAATTTAGATTTTTTTTTACTTAACACTTGGCTTAAATTGATTTACACATACACTGGAATAATGGTCAAACATTTCCATAGACACACTCCTAAATCTTGTGGACAGCCTTACCAGAAGAGTTGAAGCTGTTATAGGCTGTGAAGAGTGGGCCAACTCAATATTGACCCCTACAGACTTAGGCCGCGTACACACGGGCGGATTGTCTGTCCAACTTAGTCCGCTGAACCGTGTTTCAGCGGACAATCCGCTCGTGTGTGGGCTTCAGCTGACTTTTTCAGCGGACTGTCTGACGAACAAAGTCTTACGGAATTTCCGTAATTTTGTCCGTTCAAACTTGGTTTTGTCCGTCCAAACTTGGTTTCAGCGGACAGTCCGCTCGTGTGTAGGCAAGTTGGATGGACTAAGTATGGCGCATGCTCAGAAAGGATTTACACGGCCGAAGGTTGCATTGCAGTGTATAGGACGTCGTTTTTCTAGTCCCGTCGTACGTGCTGTACACGTCATCACGCACGCTTTCAGCGGACTGTCTGCTCATCGTGTGTGGTCAAGTCCGTTCATTCAAATTTTGAACGGACTGTCTGTCGGATTGTCTGACGAACTTAGTTGGGCAGACAATCCGCCCGTGTGTACGCGGCCTAAGACTGGGATGCCATTAAAGTTCATGGCATGTAAAGTCAAGTGTCCCAATACTTTTGGTAATATATAGTATTATATATTAGGTTATATATATATATATATATATATATATATATATATATATATATATATATATATATATATATATATATATATATATATATAATGTAATCAAGTAGTTGCCGCTGTTCACTGTTCAGAAATCAAAGAGAAAACTAGTCCCAGGTTTTCCAAAAGACAAGGTGATACTTATAAAAAGTGACTTTTAGTGATAAAGGTTTTTTTTTTTTTCAATGCTTTGAAAAGGCACAGCATCCTCAGTCTTGAGGAAGATAAGTGTGTGCTTTTCTGAAATGTCAGATTAAACTTTAACCCTGAGTGGTCATATAGTGTATCTTATTGTACAGCCTGTATACAGTAGGGACATTAACCAAGCAAATTAATGACACATTTACTTGCACATCAAGTTGCATCAAGTTGCATCTATTTAAGCAGTCTCTGGGACAGTTTAACAGACCTGTGTATCTCTATTCATTGGTAGCCAACTGCAACAGTTTGCAAAATTCGAAGCCCTTGTACACACAGTTGGACATTCCGACAACAAAATCTGTCGGATTTTGTCCGAAACTTGTGTTGCATACACGCGGTCGGACAAAGTTGTCGGAAAATTTGATCGTACATAATGTGGCGATGTTATTTCGTTATGACGGGACTACGTTCAGGCTATTAGCCAATAGCTTTGGTCTAGGAATTTGATCTGAGCATGTGTGGCACTTTGTCCAATCGGAAATTCTCTACACACAATCGGACAAAGTCCGATCGGATCATGTTGTCGGAAAGTTTTATAGCCCAGATATTCAGACAGAAACAGTCCGATGGAGCCCACTTCTTTATTCTATTCTTTCTTCTCTTCTTTTTTCTCTCGAGATGGTGACCTGTATTCTAAGTTCAAGTCATTGTTCTTATTATGAGCTAGTTTACTTAGACTTTTTATGGCCCCCATAAATATTTTATCTCTTAATGTACAAGGATTTAATATCCCACACAAACGAACAAAAGCAATGAGATCTTTCTCGGACAAGAAGGCACATATAATCTGTTTGCAGGAAACCCATTTTATTGACAAAGCTGCCCCTAAATTTCTTTCCTCCTCATACAATTTTTTACCGCTTCTACCACGGTTAAACAACGCGGAACTCTTATTGGATTTCACCGTTCCATGCCATGCACCCTCTTAACACAACTAAATGATCCCGAAGGTAGATATCTACTCCTTACTGGATATATAGCAGATATAGCTATTACAATTGTTTCATATTATGCTCCAAATAAAAAAAAAAAAAATCTTTTTTATCCCATCTTTTTCAAGTGGTTGAGACACATAAATTTGGTACTGTAGTCCTATGTGGTGACTCGAATACGATGGTATTTCCTTTTCTAGATAAGTCTCCCTCAGCCCCTATCACTAGCTCTAATAAGCTTAATCTTCAACATTTACTTGCCAAACATAATCTGGTTGATACATGGCGTGAAACCAATCCGACTAGTAGACGTTTTACATATTACTCCTACCCACATAAATCTTTCTCCCCTATTGATCATATTCTGGTCCCTTCTAGTATGCTACCTGAAATTCTATCATCTAATGTTATCCCGTTCACATGGTCCGACCATTGTGCCTTATTCACAACTATTGCTTCTATAATACCCAGATCACATGATACCACCTGGTGCATAAATGACTCTACATTAGCTAACCCTCTACATCGACAGACAATAGAAAAAGAGATTAATGACTATCTTTCATTTAATGATACTGGTGACACTTCCGACTTGACATTGTGGGAAGCCCATAAAACCGTTGTTCGGGGTAAGTTGATACAACTAGCTGCAAAGCTTAAAAAAGAATGTAAACTCATGTTTACAAAGCTGGAAGCTAACTTCACTTCCTGTCATGATACATTTCAATCTTCCCCAAATGCCATTAATAATGCTAAATTAGATAAAGCCCATTTAGATTTAGATCTATTTTTAATGGATTCGGCAGATAAACTCCTCCGTAAACACCAACATACACAATACCTCAAAGCTAATAAACCAGACTCCCTTATGGCCAGAAGTTTAAGATCAATAAATCAAATCAGATCCTCCATAAGATTGAAAACGTCCCGTGATTCATATACCCGTAATCCAGTCAAAATTTTAGAGGTGTTTCGTTCCAAATTAGCTAAAATGTACTCACCTGCTACTGATTTCAATCAGGCCAGTGCGGACAGGCTATTTTCTAATATTAATCTCCCTACTCTTAATATTGAACAAAGAGAGAGACTAGAAAGCCCTATTACTACTAATGAGGTTCAGACTGCTATAAAGGGACTAAAATTACATAAAAGGCCTGGCCCCAATGGCTACTCGGCATCGTATTATAAAAACTTTGAGCATATTTTAACACCAGTCTTAACTAGAGCCTTCAACTCCCTTCTGTCGGGTCATTTATTTCAGCCTGAGTCATTATCTTCTATTATAGTTATGTTACCTAAACCACGATCAGATTTAACTATCTGGTCTAATTATCGTCCCATTTCTCTCCTTAACTTAGACATTAAAATATTAGCTAAGGTCCTTGTCCTTAGCTAAGGTCTCGTTTGAATAATTTTATAGGTCACCTAATTCATCAAGACCAAACAGGTTTTATACCCAAGAGACAGGCAGGAGACAATATTAGAAGAACACTATTACTTATTCAAGCCGCTAAAAACAGACGTATTCCAACTTGCCTTCTATCTTTGGATATCAGTAAGGCTTTTGACTCAGTCACCTGGCCTTATATGCAATTTACGCTCAAAAAATTGGGTTTTGGTAATCATTTCCTGACTTGGATCTCTTCCCTCTATAACAATCCCAGGGCGTGTATTAAATATGCAGGTTATAAATCAGCAATAATAGACATCAGAAGAGGCACAAGACAGGGTTGTCCCTTATCCCCACTACTTTTTGCCCTACTTATGGAACCTTTGGCACAATTAATTAGATCTAACCCAGATATCAAAGGTATTGAACTAGGTGGGCATCACCATAAACTGTGTCTTTATGCGGATTACATACTTATTTATCTATCTCATCCCCACATTTCTGCCCCAATTCTTCTGCGAATATTGGATAAATTTTCACATATTTCCGGTCTCTTTGTAAACCCCACCAAATCAAATGCATTGAATATTTCTATAAAACACTCTGACCTATTACAGGCTCAATCCTCTCTACCTTTCAATTGGGTTGATCACCAATTACCATATTTAGGTGTACACCTTACATCCTCACTTTATGATCTTTTTGCAGCTAATTATTTACCCCTGCTGAAGCAAGTTACAGGCTTATTAAAGCAATGGTCCGCACTACCATCATCATGGATGGGTCGGATTAACGCAATAAAAATGTCAATACTGCCTACGTTTTTATATTTATATAGGGTACTTCCCATTTCCATACCTTCATATTTTTTACGACTCACACAGCGTAGAATTATGTCTTTTATTTGGAAGAATATTAAACCCCGTGTACCTAAATCCACTTTATATCTTAGTAAAAACAGTGGAGGCTTGGGGCTACCTAACTTCGCGTCTTACTACTTTGCAGCTCAACTATCGATACTCGCTAAATATCATTCAACAGAAGACATACCTTTATGGGTATCTATTGAAGCCATTGATTGTGACCCCATATCAGTGGCCAATCTCCTATGGATTCAGCCAAAGGACAGATCACATCTGACTAATCCTATCACAAAACATTCATTGGTTATCTGGGATAGATTTGGTAGTTCATGTAAATTACAATCAGTATATAATTCACTTCTTTCCTTTCTAGGGAATCCAGCTTTTTATCCTGCATGGACATTTCCGAAATCTTTTCAGCATGGTCTTCTACTAATCTGACTAGATTCTATAAGCTATTATCCTCAAATACCTTTCAAACATTCCCTATGCTATGTATGAACTATGGGCTCTCAAACAATTAGATATTTCGATATCTACAAATTAAAAATTTCTATATACCTCTTATTGGGTCAGGTTTAGCACTTAGTCAGATGTCTAAATTTGAACGTATTTGTATAAGTGACCCACATGTTAAAGGTTTAATTTCATATGTGTACCAAACCCTTATTACTACCCCCAAGGAGGTACTTCCATCATATTCTGTTAAATGGGCACAGGATTTGGGTCAAATATTTAACAGCAATGACTGGTCCAACATTTGGTTAGCTACTAAATCATCATCTCCCAACTGTTATGCTTTGGAAACTAACTTTAAAGTTCTGGCACGATGGTACCTAGTACCAGCAAGGATTGCAAAATTTTCTCCATCTTACACTAATCATTGTTTTAGAGGTTGCTCCTCTCCTGGTACATATATGGTGGGATTGTCCGGTGGCACAAGAATTTTGGAATAACATATTTGCAATGGCCTCTAAAGCTTTAGATATCTATATTGCCCCAGACCCAGCTATTGCACTTTTAAATCTCAAACCAGATTCACTCACATGGACACAATTCAAACTACTTGTTTATATTAATACGGCAACTAAACAAACCATAGCTAAGGCATGGAAAACCAAAAATTTGATTGTGGCGGAAGCCAAACACAGACTGAACAAAGCTCTCATTTTCGATAAAATTACAGCTATTGAAAACATTAATATTAGTAAATTTCACATGATTTGGCAACCATGGGTTAAACATTTCTTTCCTTCTGATTTTGACCAGTCATTGCTGTTCCCACAATAAAATCCTTGCTTATCGCTGTTGTGCTATTGATTTATGTCATGTACCAGGTCACTACCTCGAGAGTTTTCATCTCATCCCTTTTCTTCTCTCTTTTCCTCCTTTTCTATCCCTCTTCTTCTTTTTTCTTTTTTTCTTTTATTTATGTTTTATCTTTCAAAAGTTGGTTTATTTCTCATCAACATAGAGAATCGATCTCTCTTTTAGAGGGTCTATTCTTCAAAACTTTCTTTAAATACTGGTTGTGCTGAGCTAAAGTTAACCAGGAAAAGAGTTTTATTTAATTATATCTGCCCCCACCTGTGTTCACAGCTTGAACCCATTTGAGGTGGACAGGTGGTCTGGAGGCATATTTTATTAATTCGCTCATATAGTTCGTTCCTAATTTAGTTCAGTCCTTTAATATTATAGTATACAATCTCTATGTTACTTATACTTTCACTTATAACATACCTAATCTATGTGATCAATACCTGATTATAACTATATTGTTAATTTACGATACTCATGATATGATGCTCATTATGATCTGTAAACTTCCATTTTTTTTTTCTTGAAATTCAATAAAAATATTTAACAAGAAAAGGTAGCTGGGGCAGGAGGATGACAATTAACTTTACTATATGTGCATACTGTGGCATTAGATTTTACAGCCTGGAGGGAGAGGAGGTGAAGTGAGATGACTCTTAGTTACACAATGGATTGTGCTGGCTCTGCTGCCATACACCACATATAGCCTCTGGTGTCCCACTGGTGGTTCTACCAACTGACTCTGGTTCCATAACTATGATGGCATCATCAGGTAATAGATCAATCCACCACTACTGTTGCTTATTGAACCAAAGCAACATCAAAAGAAGCATTGGCATCTTATGGAATCTTGATTACGGACTAGACCAGTTTTCTAAAATATATTTTTTTCAGTCCTAGTGCTCTCATGTACACTCTTCAGGAGCATAAAGCCTATAAGGGCCACATGCAACAAGGAACAGGAAGTTGTTTGGATTTGTCTCTACTTGTATTGATGCAATGCTGCACTATAGCTGCAGTAATTATACCCAATTGCAACCCCATCAGCAGGTACTGTATTTCGGCAGACTGGATCTAGCCCAAATGCATGTGTACTAAACCTTTCCTGTATTTAGTATTCACATATCAAGTTGCTTTATAACCTAAAATCACACATGATGTTCTGCCACAATAAATAAAAGCTTGCCCACTATAGAAAATAATTAGAGATATGCAAAAAAAGTTCAGTAAGCTAAAGCAGGCATCAGTGAATACATTATCCATTATTGCTACAAACCACCATCTGTCATTGATTGCCCACCGCTGGTGTCAATTGAATATACATGCTCCATTTTAAAGAGAATACCTACCCTGATGAAAAATGTGATTGTTTCCTACATTTTTTATCTGAACCCTTTAATTGAGAAACCTTCAAAAAGTTTGGAGGACTTTCCATGCCCCTCGCTACCTGTGCAAGAAAAAAAAAATCTCATCTAGTGAAATAACAATTTTCTTGAGGTTTATTCCCTGCATAGCAGACACATTTTTCACTCATTTTTCACTCATCATTAGCTGTTATACATCTTACTTTAACATGTTGACAGATGCTGAAGCTTATGCTGTAAAAACTCAGCTGCATGTATGCCTTCAAATTATTGCTTTTCTTTGAACCCTGGTCCAAATATACTTTAATGTCTGACCTTACATCATTTATAAAATACAAATGTATTTGTTAATGACATATATAGAAATGGTGGGATCATAATCTTTAATCATAACTATAAACACATCAGAATGAAGCAATTCCTTGCAACAAATGACAATGTTGAAAAATGTAAATTCTTCTTGTTTAAATGTGTAGCCCAGCATGTAATGCCTGCACCGTAGCTAGCATATTACATAATACTGGATGTACAAAACAACATAATTTATATTAGATATTTCTTCAATGTGGGTCTATATTAGTGAAGTCTTTTCTACACTTTGTGATAACTGGATACTGTGTTCATTCTGCTGAAAAGATACCCTAAAGGTGTTAAATTATTTTACATTTAGTTTGCTTCAATACTTTTTTTTTAATATTTGGATACTAGCAAAATAAATGCGTTCTCACAACATATTTTTATCTAGCTCATTTGTTTCCAGTGGTTCCATCCTAAAGGCATTTTATATTTTTGATGCACATTTTATGCCTTTCAGGTTTTCTAGATAAAATGTTCACTTCATGCTCTTAACAAATCAGAAACCATCTATGAAGGAGGAGATTTAAAGCTAACAGTATTTTAACACACAATAGCCGTATTTCATTGTGCAATAAATTAACCCTGTTATCACAATGAAATCTTTTTTTACAACATGTTATCTTAATGTTGTTATTTAAATTAAGATTAATGTCTAATAAAGCAACTAATTAAATTTAGAATACAAATCTCCAGTACGATATACTATATCATATTACTTAGATGCTTTATTCACTGTTAGATCTACAGGACAGAAGTAATATAATAATATACAGACCCTGGTATAGGAAAAAACTCAAATGATAAATGCTTATATATATATATATATAAAATAAAATAAATTGGAGACCTGAAAAAAAGAGCTTGCAGTGCCTCTCCCCTCACCGAATGGGATAAATGCTCATTAAATTTATAGGGCAAAGAAAATACAGCATTAGTTACCTTACAGCCACTCCCTCAAGCTCCAGCACTGCCATTTTCTTCTTTTGTTGCTAGCTTTGAATAGTCCTTCAAAATCATCATGTACAGTTCTATCATCTCTTCATTATATGTAGAGGAGGTAGGAGTGCGACTGGGATCAGAATTTTGTAAAGAGGGGGCATCGCTGGACCAGTCACACCTGTGGAGCAAGGAATACGATTAGTATTATTATCTTATTCCTCCACCCCTTGTAAAAATTTGCATTTAACTCTTGTGGTGTGGTTGCCTTTAAATACCCCTAAATCTCACACTACACTTAAAAGACTCATAAACATCAGCACCAGACTGGTAATTTTAGAAAAGAGCCCACTTTTTTTGTATGGGACAATCCTTAAGGAAATTGTAAGATAATGAAAGTTACACTAGCTTACAATTGCACAGCCCACAAACATTATTATTCATGGCGGTCTTACTGTAGAGACACTAACCTATATCCTTGGTGTGCCTAGAGATTAGAGATCGATTAAGTCTAAAGCCCCATATACACTGTCAGATTTTCTGCTGATTTTTTCCTTCAGGTTTACCAAAACCATGTAGTGCAAGGGCCTGCCTGATTGCATACAAATTGAAACTCCTAAGGTTTGACCTCATATTATATGGTTTTGGTAAATCTGATGGAAAAAATCAGCAGGAAATCTGATAGTGTGTATGGAGCTTAAGTTCCTTGAACATTATAAATAGCTTTAACCATATCAAAATACATTTATTAATGCGTTTTGCTGCAGTTACATTGACCATAAACACTTTGAGGAGTGTGTAACTTTGCAGTCAATGGGTATGTAACTCTGGGGGTGGTGGTGGGGAGTAACTTTGTGGGCTGTGGGCTGGTAAATTTTCAGGGGACTAACAGGTGTTGGTCAGACACTATACTCACTACTCTCACCATAACTGCAGTGATGGGTCCCGGACTGGAGATATATTTCTCCACTATTTGGGCTGTGGTACCATAAGGCAGAGCTCGAGAGACATTGGTATTACTCAGAGGTACACAACCATGCAGTGTGAGGAGTTCCAGGGGTAGTATGCTCAGAGAAGAAAGGAACACCTGCAGCCTTTGAAACAGACAAGAACCCTAAACCTTAAAGCGGAGTTCCCACTGTTACATTTCTTTTTTGTAGGATGCATAACTTTTGTTTCTAATGCCGCGTACACACGATCAAACAATCGGGTGGAAAAGTCCGGCAAACTCAAGGCCACCGGATAATCCCCCCGCGTGTAGCCTCCGGCATACTTTTTTGACCCGAAAGTATGGCGGACTTAGAAAGTAGTTTTGCACTCCAATCTTCCCGCCGTACTTGCATTTCGGCCGACAATCCCGCCGTGTGTATGCCAGTCCGCCGTACTTTTGAAATGAGCGGACTTTTCCCGCCCAGAGAAAAGTCTGCTAATTTCGAGTGGTTCTCCAGGTAGACAGGGCCCGCGAAGGAGACGTCGCTGGCCCCGTCACCTGGTATGGACTTAAAGGGGAACCCCAACGCTGAAAAAAATCGGCGTGGGGGTTCCCCCCAGGTCCACATCAGACCCTTGTACGAGTACACTACCCGACCGGCCAGGAAAGGGGGGGCGAGCGAGCACCCCCCTCCTAAGCCATACCAGGCTGCGTGCCCTCAACATGGGGGGTGCCTTGGGGAAGGGGGGGCCGTGCAGCCCCCCCACCCCAAAGCACCTTGTCCCCATGTTGATGAGGCCAAGGGCCTCTTCCCGACAACCCTGGCCGTTGCTAGGGGCTTATCGGAATCCGGGAGCCCCCCTGGCGGCGCGGGAGAAGAACCGAAGAGGGGGACAAGACCCCCGAAGTCGGAAGAAGAGGCAGCGGCGAGGAAGAAAGCCGGGCTCCTCCGCTAGCAAAAGAGCTAGAAGAAGATAGCGGAGGAGTCCGGCGAGAAGACCCCCGAAGACAGAAGACTCCCGGAGCTGTGCAATAAACTATTTTATCTTGTGTGTTGTGTTTTTTTTTTTGTACTTTATTTTACAGGTGAATGGGTAGGGGTACATTGTACCCCATACTTATTCACATAGGGTGGGGCTCCCAGATTCCGATAAGCCCCCCGCCCGCAGACCCCGACAACCAACGGCCAGGGTTGTCGGGAAGAGGCCCTTGTCCTCATCAACATGGGGACAAGGTGCTTCGGGGTGGGGGGGCAGCGCGGCCCCCCCTTCCCCAAGGCACCCCCCATGTTGAGGGCACGCAGCCTGGTACGGCTCGGAGGGGGGGCGCTCACTCGTCCCCCCCTTTCCTGGCCGGCCGGGTAGCGTGATCGGACAAGGGTCTGATGTGGACCTGGGGGGGCCTCCACGCCGATTTTTTTCGGCGTTGGGGTTCCCCTTTAATACCAGGTGGCGGGACCAGTGACGTCTCCTTCGCGGGCCCCGCCTACCTGGATACGTGCTCAAAATGAGCGGACTTTCCTCCGCGTGTGTGGGCGAGTCCGTTCATTTCAAAAGTAGGGTGGATAGTACGGCGGACTTGGTACGCTGTATTAGTCCGCTGAAAAAGTGCCGTGTGTGGGCAAGTAGCTCGTTCGGAAAGTCCGACGGACAGTCTGGCGGGAAGTCGGCTACGTGTGTACGCAGCATTAGGCTTATTTAGACATTAGTGTGACTAATTGGCGCTTAATTGACGATTTCATAGAGGAATATATGTTATATACCTCTTTCGTGGCAGTTTCCATAGTGGTGGTGGGCATGTGAAGCCATACACTTCTGATGTTTCCATCACAATGGGTGGCGGCGTCAGAAGTGCCCACCCCCATGTGATGGCAAGGAAGCCCTCGGCGCTGCCCAGTGACTCCTGGGAAATGATGACAAACATCTCCCAGGAGCACTAACAAGCACAGGTACCAAGGGAAATGACGTCAGGCGCCTTGGAGAGGAAGAGGTAGATTACGAGGGACCCCCTAGCAACAGGTCTGAAAAGGTGAATACATATTTTTTTTCAAAGGTTGTTATTTGTATTTAATGCAGCTGAATAATGTATTTTTTTTGTATGACTGGAACTCTGCTTTAAACCTCGTACACTATAGGAAGAATGTCCCGTTCAGTTAAAAAAAAATAACAGTCAACATTCTGCTCATGTGCATGTTGGTCTGTCCGACAGAGCTGGCCATTTTCCCATTTTTTACACATTTTTGGGACCATTTTCATTTATACAGCAATCAATGCTATACAAATGCACTGATTCCTGTGTAAATGACACTGGCAGTGAAGGGGTTAACCACTAGGGGGCAGTGCAGGGGTTAAGTATGTCCTGGGCAGTGATTCCAACTGTGGGGGGGGGGCATGGCTACGTGTGACATGTCACTGATCTCTGCTCCCAATCACAGGAAGCAAATATCAGTGACACTGTCACTAGGCAGAATGGGGAGATGTTTGTTTACATTGGCATCTCCCCGTTCTTCCTCCCCGTGGACCCGACTCATGGAGGTCCCTGCCGGCATGCGCATGCGATGGCATGGCGGCAAATTTAAAGGTATGTATAGGTACGCCCATTTGCCCAGCCGTGCCATTCTGCCAACTTACATTGGCGTGCGCAGGTCGGGAATGGGTTAAAGGCCTAACAGGGGTGGAGAAAGTATCGTCTGAAATGATGATGTTTGGATTATGTGCTGTTGGGAAGAGTGAAAAGAGGATTTTGTGGATGTTGGCTAATTATGTGAAGGAGTTTGTGGGATGTTAGAAATATTCTTATTTTTAGGAAAGAAGAAGTAACGGTGAGAGATTGTGTGTCCATGATCTGTGGAAGGCTGTATGCATTTGCATATGGTGACATAAAGAAAATGGGGTATGAGGAGGTGGAAAAAATATGGAGGAAGGAATGGTGATATTAAATACGAAATATGTTTTTTTTAGGAGGTGGGAGGGTTAAATAATGTGTTATATAAGGGTGATGTAATGGTCTTATGTTCTTGTAGGAAGGAATATTAATAGTAGGAGGTGGTGGGGTTTGAAGTGATGTTTTTTTTTATGTGTGGTATTAATTTTTCTTCTTTTTTTTGTAGGTTGAATGATGTGTATTGGTGAAGGGACAGCGGAGTGAAATTATGTATAGTGTTTTTGTTTAGGGAACGTGTTTGAGGGAAAGTTTTGTGTGATGAGGGAGGGAATGTTTTGGAGATTTTTTTTCTGTAAGGCCGCGTACACACGCGGGGACTGTCTGCCGAAACTAAGTTCGTCAAACAGTCCGCTCAAACTTTTGAATGAACGAACACGCCCACACACGGCACTTTTTGAGCGGACAAATACGGCAAACTTTGTTCGTCGTACTAAGTCCGCGCAACTTTTGAAATGAACGGACTCGCCCACACACGAGGCAACAGTCCGCTCATTTCGAGCGCGTGTGCAGGTAGGCGGGGCCCGCGACGGAGACGTCGCCGGCTCCGCCGCCTGGAATGTACTTAAAGGGGAACCCCAACGCCGAAAAAAATCGGCGTGGGGGTCCCCCCAAAGTCCACAACAGACCCTTGTCCGAGCACGCTACCCGGCCGGCCAGGAAAGGGGGGCGAGCGAGCGCCCCCCCTCCTGAGCCATACCAGGCCGCGTGCCCTCAACATGGGGGGTGCCTTGGGGAAGGGGGGGCCGCGCAGCCTCCCACCCCAAAGCACCTTGTCCCCATGTTGATGAGGACAAGGGCCTCTTCCCGACAACCCTGGCCGTTGGTTGTCGGGGTCTGCGGGCGGGGGGCTTATCGGAATCCGGGAGCCCCCTTTAATAAGGGGGCCCCCGGATACCGGCCCCCCACCCTATGTGAATGAGTATGGGGTACAATGTACCCCTACCCATTCACCTGTAAAATAAAAGTACCCAAAAAAAAACACAACGCACGAGATAAAATATTTTATTGCACAGCTCCGGGGGTCTTCCGTCTTCGGGGGTCTTCTCGCCGGACTCCTCCGCTATCTTCTTGTAACTCTTTTGCTAGCGGAGGAGTCCGGCTTTCTTTCTCCCCGCCGCCGGCCTCTTCTCCCGACTTCGGGGGTCTTGTCCCCCTCTTCGGTTCTTCTGCCGGGCCACCGCGCCTTCTTATAGCTCTTTTACAGGCGGTGGCCCGGTCTTCTGTCGCCGCTGTCGCCTTCCGGTCGCCTTCCGGTCGCCTTCCGTTCTTTTTCTTGTTGTTCTTCTTCTTCTCCAGGAGATGTTGACACGTCGCTCTCTCCGGCCGGAATGTCAGAGCCGCGCTGTGCGGCCACTTATATAGTGACAATGGGGCGGTGTCACATGGTATATGTCACATGGGTTGGTCACATGGTGACCCCGCCCCCTTACGATGTCATAGTCCCCATGTGACATCAACCCATGTGACCAACCCATGTGACATATACCATGTGACACCGCCCCATTGTCACTATATAAGTGGCCGCGCAGCGCGGCTCTGGCATTCCGGCCGGAGAGAGCGACGTGTCAACATCTCCTGGAGAAGAAGAAGAAGAACAAGAAGAAGAACGGAAGGCGACCGGAAGGCGACCGGAAGGCGACCGGAAGGCGACCGGAAGGCGACAGCGGCGACAGAAGACTGGGCCACCGCCTCTAAAAGAGCTATAAGAAGGCGCGGTGGCCCGGCAGAAGAACGGAAGGCGGCAGCGGCGACAGAAGACCGGGCCACCACCTGTAAAAGAGCTATAAGAAGGCGCGATGGCCCGGCAGAAGAACCGAAGAGGGGGACAAGACCCCCGAAGTCGGGAGAAGAGGCCGGCGGCGGGGAGGAAGAAAGCCGGACTCCTCCGCTAGCAAAAGAGCTACAAGAAGATAGCGGAGGAGTCCGGCGAGAAGACCCCCGAAGACGGAAGACCCCCGGAGCTGTGCAATAAAATATTTTATCTCGTGTGTTGTGTTTTTTTTTGGGTACTTTTATTTTACAGGTGAATGGGTAGGGGTACATTGTACCCCATACTCATTCACATAGGGTGGGGGGCCGGTATCCGGGGGCCCCCTTATTAAAGGGGGCTCCCGGATTCCGATAAGCCCCCCGCCCGCAGACCCCGACAACCAACGGCCAGGGTTGTCGGGAAGAGGCCCTTGTCCTCATCAACATGGGGACAAGGTGCTTTGGGGTGGGGGGGCCGCGCGGCCCCCCCTTCCCCAAGGCACCCCCATGTTGAGGGCACGCGGCCTGGTACGGCTCGGGAGGGGGGGCGCGCTCGCTCGCCCCCCTTTCCTGGCCGGCCGGGTAGCGTGCTCGGACAAGGGTCTGTTGTGGACTTTGGGGGGATCCCCACGCCGATTTTTTTCGGCGTTGGGGTTCCCCTTTAAGTCCATACCAGGCGGCGGGGCCCGCGACGTCTCCTTCGCGGGCCCCGCCTACCTGGAGACGCGCTCGAAATGAGCAGACTTTCCTCCGAGCGGGAACAGTTTGCTCATTTCGAAAGTGGCCTACACACGGGCGGACTGTCCGCTCAAACCAAGTTTCAGCGGACAGTTTTTCGGAATTTCCGAAAAACTTTGTTCGTCAAACTGTCCGCTGAAACTGTCCGCTGAAGCCCCACACACGAGCGGACTGTCCGCTGAAACACTGTTCAGCGGACAAAGTTGAGCGAACAGTCCGCCCGTGTGTACGCGGCCTAAGTGTTTTTTGGTGTTTTCTTGACTTGTGTTTTGATGATGTTATTTTATGACTTGTTAGTTTGTGAATTTTGTTTTAATGATATTTCAAATAAAAGAATAAAAAAAAAATCATAGGACAAAACAGATTTGAACTGTACAGTTTACTTTTTTTTATAATATAGAACAACCAATATGTGTATAGCAATAGAAGGATGGGCTGTGTGCTTTCAGACTGTTTTGCTGATGTTTTACTAAAGCTTATGTTTGTACAGCACTGATCATGTACAGATAACCAAATGTATTTCTCACAATATGCTTACTATGCATCCGTGTTGCATGTGGACATGTATGCAAGAGTATATCCAGTCACTTTTCTCATATTTTTTGCAATGAAGTGCACACTCCAGTGTTTTAAATGTACACCAACTAAAACATTTTTTATTTATTTTTTATGAGAGGATGTTTAATTTCTTTTATTTCATGTCTTTATGTATGTATATTAGTTCATGTCGTTATTTTTTGTATGTATACAGTATTTATCCTATTTTCATAGCTGACAGTAAAGAATTAGACAATCCCCTGTATTTTCAATGTTGACAGGCCTAAAGAAAGAGGCCGAGCTTTTGCATGTGGAGGTAGTCAGGAGTGAGCAGATTCTGCAGGACAAAGCGGTAGTCAGGCCTCATCATCAAGAGGCCAGACATGTCTGCCTTTTCTGTATGTAAGTGCTATACAGCAAGAGCATGCTGAGGCGGTAGTTGAGTGGCTGACAAAGCCCTTGTCTTCTACATCCTCCCAGATGCAGAGCAGCAACTTTTCTGCTACTCCTGCAAATGCTCCCTCTTCTTCATCCTCATCCTCTGCTAATACCACCATAACCCTCCAAACTTGTGAGGACAAGTCAACAGAATTACTTTAGAACACCATCACTCACTTGACCAGGCAGGTGTCTCTTCCACAGCTGCTGGAGTGGAAGAGAAAATTGACCAATAATCAACTCCATGCCCAGTATCTCAATTCCAGCTTGTCAAAATTGCTGGCTTTAAAGCTGCTCCCATTCCAGTAGGTGGAGTTGGTCCCCTTCTGCAAGTGTATGACATATGCTTCACCACAGCAGCAGGTAACCAGCTGCCATCTTTTGCCCAAAAGGTCATCCCTGCCCTCAACTAACATGTGGAAGGTAATATATTTGTGTTATCGGACTGCAGTGTCAATGGCAGGGCCCAAATGACCACAGACATGTGGTCCAGCAAGCATGTGCAAGGACATTACATTTGCTTCATGACCCACTGGGAAAATTTGCGGTCGGCTGGAAAGCATGCACGGCTGGTCAATCTTCTGGAGCTAGTGGTGCTGTCCCCTTTTTGCCCATTGTTCAAGGTGACAGCGCAGTCACCCCTACCCCCTCCTTCTATATTATCTTCACCTCTGATTCCTTAGAACCACCAGCCACTGCTGTAAGTGCCCTTGAGTCTATTGAACAGTCCAGGAAACATGTTTCCAAGATGTTTTTCAGTTGGTATGCTTGAGGGGCAGAATAAACACTGAGCCAGGCCTGGCTGACCCTATGCCATCTTGTTCCAGGAAAGGCTATGTGTAACAATCACACTGACAAGCTGTCCACCATTCAACAAGGAAAGCTTTCCCACATATCTTGCCTGGCTCATGTCCTAAAGCTGTTGTTTCATAAGTTCCTAGATAGGGACCCTGACCTCCAGAATGTCCTGCAGCAGACTAGAACAGTGCATGGCCACTTTTGGTGGTAAAACGCTATGAGTGCCTGCCTGACCAAAATGCACCATCAACACAACCTGCCTGTTAATTTTCTTATACTCAATACACTCATGCACTGGAATTCAATGTCTTCCATGCTGCAGCAGCTGTGCCCGCACCAGTGGACAATCAATAAGTATTTTTGTGAGCATAGGATGAGGACTGGAGAGCAGGATTTTTTTTAACATGTCAGTGGCTTCTGATTCAGGACTTCTGCAGCATGTTATCTATATCTGAACATGTTCCCGGAGGGGGAGGATTAGTGACATGATCCCTTTGGTGTTCCTGTTGGAGCACACATTCCATGGTATATAGACTGGTCAATTGTAGCTAAGCACCAACAGTGATGATTTTAAGCTTTAGGTAATAGTGGCAGACTTGCCTACTTGTATTTCTGTAATACCACACTTTCCGTGCTAGCTCATAACATTTTAAGAGGAACTTTACCCACAACGACTTGCAAAAAATAATGTACTTTAACAAAGAACATACATTCCATGTTAATATTTATGCTGGCAAAATTAGTGTGTGCTGTATATTTCCACCAGCATTCTTCCTGTTTCTTCTTGCTGGAGGCTGCCATTTTTCTGAAGCCTAGAGCCCCTGAACAGCAGTAAATCTTTACACAGTCAGCAGATCAGCCTTTAGTGGGTCTGATTTTTGGTACAGTTCCTAAAGATAGAGAGCAACTGAGCATGTGAAGAAGAGGGTGAGCTAGGGCATTCATTGATTTTTAACAGTATAGATACTTTAAGTGGCTAAAGTGATCGAGTGGGACATAATTGTCTGACTAATCTTCCACTTTAAGGCAAGATCAACAGGTATTTTGAAACTTATTAACTAGATATAACAACATGCTTTCAACAGTATATTTAGAATACCAAAAGGGTAAACAACAAAACAGAATTTATCGAATGATTAATTCACTCTGCAAAAGAGGCATTTTTACATTTAAATATATTGTACACTTTGTTTATGGTGGAGGGCCGAACATCTGTGAAATCAGAAACACCCCTATCATCAAGCATGCCTATACAGTAATTGTAGCATTTTCTACTTGCTCTTATACATTTACTTTTGGTAAATTGGGCCCATGTAATCTTTCTACTCTGGGCGGTTGTAAGGATTTTAGCAAGCTGGAGATGCAACAAGACTATTTTTGTTTCAAAATAACTGGGACTAAAATTGGACTAGTGCTATATTATTTATAAATGCAGAATTTCATAAAATGCTTTTATGACCTCTAGCTAGTGTGCAAATTAAATGTTAATTTGCAATTGAAACCACTTTCATGTATATATTGCAGCTTTAACAAAATATTGCACTTGGCAGAACAAATCTGGAAGTTTATGAAACTATATCTATAAACAATGGCATTACCTTTCCATGAGATGACATGACATTTTCTAAGGTGACATCTTTGGTTTTCTGTGCAGCAAATTTGAACTCTGGCATTTTATTATGGAGGGAATGTGTTCTCTTCTTTTATTATAATGTAATAATTCATTCATAAATAAAATATCATGTCAACTGAAATTTACATAAAAATACAGTTTAGGTAATTAGGCACATGCTTCTATTCCATTTAGATTTCACTGAATAACGTCATCCAATGATGCTTAAAGTATAAACATATAAACTGACTCTTGACCTATAATTATCTCAGAATAAATGAATAGAATTTAAACTTGTCACTGACTTTAACCACTACTGTACCATAGCATGTCTATACACAGTGTAGTGGTGGCCCTTTATTTATCCAGTATTTATGATCAACACTGGATAAATAGCATTCGGGTGACTGATCCATAGGGTGATTGCTGTGTACCCACTTATCATTAGATGGCTAGGTACACTATTGAGACACTGTATCCAGTCGATATGAGTGGCTGGGTATTATGCATTTGCTATGATTGGTCATCATAACGGTCATATGGTACTACTTTCAGTGCTTGTACCTCCCCTTCTCCTTACAATAGAGAAAAGAGAGTTTCTGTAATTTGAAGGGGGCAGAGTGAACGGATCAGCAGCTGCAGCTGCTGATACATTCATTCTGTAGATGTGACACATTTTTTTTTTCTGCCCCCCTCCTCGCCAACACATACAATATCTAATAATGTGGCTAATGACCTGCAAATGAACCCCTCACCTCCCTTATCCTGCCCATCTGAACTTTAACCCCTTCAACTCAATCCTGTCAATGCATCTGACCAATATACAGTGCATTAAAAAAAGTATTCATACCCCTTGACATTTTCCACATTTTGTCATGTTACAACCAAAAACGTTAATGTATTCTATTGGGATTTGATAGACCAACACAAAGTGGCACATAATTGTAACGTGGAAGGAAAATGTTTTACAAATAAATATGTAAAAAGTGTTGCATGCATTTGTATTCAGCCCCCTTTACTCTGAAACCACTAACTAAAATCTAGTGGAACTAATTGCCTTCAGAAGTCTCCTAATTAGTTAATAGAATCCACCTGTGTGTAGTTTAATCCCAATATAAATAGAGCTGTTCTGTGAAGCCCTCATAGGTTTCTTACAGAACCTTAGTGAACAAACAGCAACATGATTACTTATGCCTCGCACACACGATCAAACAATCCGGTGGAAAAGTCCGGCGGACTTTTTTTACCCTAAAGTCCAGCGGACTAAGAAAGTATTTTTGCACTCCAATCTGTCCGCTGGACTCACATTTCAGCGGACAATCTGGCCGTGTGTGTGCCAGTCCGCCGCACTTTTGAAATGAACTGACTTTTCCCGTTCACTTTTCCCACTCATTTTGAGCGCGTCTCCAGGTAGCCGGGGCCAGCAAAGGAGGCGTTGCTGGCCCCGTCACCTGGTATGGACTTAAAGGGGAACACCTACGCCGAAAAATCAGCGTGGGGGTCCCCCCAGGTCCATATCAGACCCTTATCCGAGCACGCTACCCGGCCGGCCAGGAAAGGGGGTGGGGATGAGCGACCGCCCCCCTCCTCCTGAGCCGCACCAGGCCACATGCCCTCAACACGGGGGGTGCCACCCCAAAGCACCTTGTCCCCATGTTGATGAGGACAAGGGCCTCTTCCCAACAACCCTGGCCGTTGGTTGTCAGGGTCTGCGGGTGGAGGGCTTATCGGAATCCCTGGATCCCGGCCCCCCACCCTATGTGAATGAGTATGGGGTACAATGTAACCCTACCCATTCACCTGTGAAAAAAAGTAAAAAAAAACACAACACACAAGGGTTAAAATAGTTTATTGCACAGCTCCGGGGTCTTCTTCCGTCTTCGGGGGTCTTCTCGCCGGACTCCTCCGCTATCTTCTGCTCTTTTGCTAGCTTTTTCACTAGCGGAGGAGCCGGGCTTTCTTCTTCGCCGCCGCCCTCTTCTTCTGACTTCGGGGGTCTTGTCCCCCTCTTCGGTTCTTCTTCCTGGGCCACCGCGCCTTCTTATAGCTCTTTTACAAGCGTTGGCCCGGTCTTCTGCCGCCGCTGCTGCTGTCTCCGTCTTCTGTTCTTCTCTTACATTGTACCCCATACTCATTCACATAGGGTGGGGGTCCGTGATCCGGGGCCCCCTTATTAAAGGGGGCTCACGGATTCCGATAAGCCCTCTGCCTCATCAACATTGTGACAAGGTGCTTTGGAGTGGGGGGGGCGCGCGGCCTTCCCCAAGGCATCCCCCCATGTTGAGGGCACGCTGCCTGGTACGGCTCAGGAGGGGGGGCCGCTCGCTCAACCCCACCCCCTTTCCTGGTCGACCAGGTAGCGTGCTCGGATAAGGGTCTGATATGGACCTGGGGGGGACCCCCATGCCAATTTTTCGGCGTAGGTGTTCCCCTTTAAGTCCATACCAGGTGATGGGGCCAGTGACACCTCCTTCGCTGGCCCTGGCTACCTGGAGACGCGCTCAAAATGAGCACACTTTTCTCTGCGTGTGTGGGCAAGTCCGTTCATTTCAAAAGTACGGCGGATAGTCTGGCGGACTTAGTATGCCGTATTAATCCACTGAAAAAGTGGCGTGTGTGGGCAAGTAGCTTGTTCAAAAAGTCAGACGGACAGTCCGGCGGAAAGTCTGACAGACTAAGTCCGCTGGATAGTCTGCTACGTGTGTACGCGGCATTAGAAACACATAAGACAGGTCAGAAATAAAGTTGTGGAGAAGTTTAAAGCAGGATTAGGTTATAAAAAAAATAACCCAAGCTTTAAACATCTCATGGAGCACTGTTCAATCCATCATCCAAAAATGGAATGAGTATAGTACAACTGAAAACCTACCAAGACATGGACATCCACCTAAACTGACAGGCCAGGCAAGCAGAGCATTAATCAGAGAAGCAGCCAAGAGGCCCATGGTAACTCTGGAGGAGTTGCAGAGATCCACAGCTCAGTTGGGAGAATCTGTCCACAGGACAACTATTGTACTCCACAAATCTGGCCTTTATGGAAGAGTGGCAAGAGGAAAGACATTGTTGAAAGAAAACCATACACATTCCCATTTCCAGTTTGCGAGAAGCCATGTGGGACACAGCAAACTTGTGGAAGAAGGTGCTCTGGTCAGATAAGATCAAAATTGAACTATTTGGCCTAAAAGCAAAGTGCTATGTGTGGTGGAAAACTGACACTGCACCTAACCCTGAACACACCATCCTCACAGTGAAAATGGTGGTGGCAGCATTATGTTGTGTGGATGCTTTTTTTCAGCAAGGACAGGGAAGCTGGTTGATAGGAAGATGGATAGAGCTAAGTTCAGGACAATCTTAGAAGAAAACCTGTTAGGGTCTGCAAAAGACTTGAGACTGGGGCGGAGGTTCACCTTCGAGCAGGACAACGACCCTAAACATACATCCAGAGCTACAATGGAATGGTTTAGATCAAAGCATATTCATATGTTAGAATGGCCCAATCAAAGTCCAGACCTAAATCCAATTGAGAATCTGTGGCAAGACACTCTCTATCCAATCTGACTGAGCTTAAGCTATTTTGCACAGAAGAATGGGCAAAATGTCACTCTCTATATGTGCAAAGTGGGTAGAGACATACCCAAAAAGAATTACAGCTGTAACTGCAGTGAAAGGTGGTTATACAAAGTATTGACTCAGGGGGGCCGAATAGAAATGCACACCACACTTTTACATATTTATTTGTAAAAAAAATTGTGAAAAAGATTTAATTTTCATTTTCCTTCCAATTCACAATTATATGCCATTTTGTGTTGGTCTATCACATAAAATCCCAATAAATTACATTTACGTTTTGGTTATAACCTGACAAAATGTGGAAAAATTCAAGGGGTAGGAATACTTTTTCAAGGCACTATATTAACCCTTTCATTGCCTCCCCCCTATCTGCATGACATGTACACTATAGACATGTGTGCCGTCAATAAATTTGTTTTGTTTCGTTCCGTTCCATTTCGTATTAGCCGTTAATTTGCATTTTGCGTAATTCGTGTCCGAAATACAATTTGGATTCGTACGAAATACGAAAGTTTGCTACATTTTTGTAACAATTACGAATGTTCGTTATGATGAATTTAAAAAGCAAAAAATACCTTTCTCAAAATGGCAGTCTTCGACTCATTATACTCATTATGAGGGGCTCCCACCATCCCTGTGCTTTGCTGACTTCCTCCTGGGGCTGTTCCCCTGCTGTGCTCATTATGAGGGGCTCCCACCATCCCTGTGCTGTGCTGACTTCCTGGGTTTGTAACCCTGCTGTGTTCATTATGAAAGGCTCACACCATCCCTGTGCTATGTTCATTAGGAAGTGCTCCAACCATCCCTGTGCTATGTTCATTATGAGGGGCTCCCACCATCCCTGTGCTGTGCTGACTTCCTGGGTTTGTAACCCTGCTGTGCTCATTATGAGAGGCTCCCACTATCCCTGTGCTGTGACAAATTCCTGGGTTTGTGCCCCTGCTGTGGTAATTATGAGGGGCTCCCACCATCCCTGTGCTGTGCTGACTTCCTCTTGGGGCTGTACCCCTACTATGCTCATTATGAGGGGCTCCCACCATCCCTGTGCTGTGCTGACTTCTTCCTGGGGCTGTACCTCTGCTGTGCTCATTATGAGGGGCTCCAACCATCCCTGTGCTGTGCTTATTATGAGGGTCTCCCACCATCCTTGTGCTGTGTTGTCTTTCTCCTGGGGGTGTACCCCTACTGTGCTCATTATGAGGGGCTCCCACCATCCCTGTGCTGTGCTGACTTCCTGGGTTTGTAAGCCTGCTTTGCTCATTATGAGAGGTTCCCACCATCCCTGTGCTGTGCCAAATTCCTGGGTTTGTGCCCCTGCTGTGCTCATTATGAGGGGCTCCCACCATCCCTGTGCTGTGCTGACTTCCTCCTGGGGCTGTACCTCTGCTGTGCTCATTATGAGGGGCTCCCACCATCCCTGTGCTGTGCTGACTTCTTCCTGGGGCTGTACCTCTGCTGTGCTCATTATGAGGGGCTCCCACCATCCCTGTGCTGTGCTCATTATGAGGGGAACCCACCATCCCTGTGCTGTGCTCATTATGAGGGGCTCCCACCATCCTTGTGCTGTTCTCATTATGAGGGGCTCCCACCATCCCTGTGCTGTGCTGACTTCTTCCTGGGGCTGTACCTCTGCTGTGCTCATTATGAGGGGCTCCCAACATCCCTGTGCTGTGCTCATTATGAGGGGCTCCCACCATCCCTGTGCTGTGCTCATTATGAGGGGCACCCACCATCCCTGTGCTGTGCTCATTATGAGGGGTTCCCACCATCCTTGTGCTGACTTCCTCCCAGGGCTGTACCCCTGCTGTGCTCATTATGAGGGGCTCCCACCATCCTTGTGCTGTTCTCATTATGAGGGGCTCCCACCATCCCTGTGCTGTGCTGACTTGCTGGGTTTTTTAATTTATCATAATCATAATTATTATTACAATAATAAAACAATATTAATGAAATTTCTTATTTTGTCCGATTCTGAATCTCCCATTGACTACCAGTACCAGTCTCCCACTCCCATATTAAAAAAGGTAGTTTTTCCAACCCTCACTCAGCAGCAGAAGAAAACCTCTGATTGGTCAACAAAACACCAGTCACGTTTCCGTTGTAACGGAATTTGGATCCGAAATTCGTCAACAAAGTTTCGTATTTCATTTACAATTTGGAAGCATAGCAATTCGTATTTCAGATGCTTCCGAATCTACACATTTTTTTTAAATTCGAATTTTCAATTCGTACAAAACGAACCTGCACATGTCGAGTACATTATCAAATTTAGTGCACAGTTACCAAGCACTGTGTTTAGTCCTCTCAGTAGTGGCCTGTTTATGCATTGCTAAAAAATTGTATTACTTTGGAGTGTCTACTTTCCCAAAAAAAGGGACATTTTATTTTTTTTATTTTTTTTAATAGACAATAGGAGTGTGTTTTCATTGTTCCTTTTATACAAAAAAAATGGTTATTAAATACCATCAAAAGAAATCTCTATATGTCTCAAAAAAGTATCTAAAATTTATTTGGATGCATTGTTACATAATGGAATAATTGTCAAAACTGAAAAAAGGCCTGGTAATGTATTGAGTACATGATTGTATGAGTATATAAATATTACAGACTGGTATGCAAGTGGATAAATAATAAAAAAAAATGTTGAACTGGAGTCATAAAAGTAGTAGAAATAGTTGTTTGCCTACTCTTAAATTAGGATGGCACTAAAATGATCTGGTCTTATATTCCAATATGTTTCTTTGTCATTAATGATAAGCTGAATGCCCCATGTTCAGGGTAGGTTTGTCAACTTAATAAATGTTTCAGTGCTGAATCTGAACCCTACTGAAATCAATCAGATATGAATCTTAGAAATCATAACATCCTTTTTCTGGGCTATCAAGAAAGGTATTGTTAAACAAAGGACACAAGAAGCTCTGGAAGTGCTCTGGGGGACATGTAGTAAAAAAAAAAAAAAAAAAAAAAAAAAAAAACATAAATATATCTTTAGCAGAGTTAGGATATTCTCAGGTGGCTTAACTACTTAAGCCCAGGACCATTTTGCAGGCCAAAGACCACAGCACTTTTTGCGACTCAGTACTGCGTCGCTTTAACTGACAATTGCCCAGTCATGCGATGTGGCTCCCAAACAAAATTGATGTCCTTTTTTTCCCCATAAATAGAGCTTTCTTTTGGTGGTATTTGATCACCCCTGTGGTTGTTATTTTTTGCGGTATAAACAAAAAAAGCAACAATTTTGAAAAAAAAGCATTATTTTTTACATTTTGCTATAATAAATATCCCCAAAAATATATAAAAATAAAAAAAAATTCTCCTCAGTTTAGGCCGATACATATTCTTCTACATATTTTTGGCAAAAAAAATCACAATAAGCGATTATTTATTGGTTTGCGCAAAAGTTATAGTGTTTACAAAATAGGGGATAGTTTTATGGCATTTTTATTAATAATAATTTTTTTTTTTTACTAGTAATGGCGGCAATCAGCGATTTTTATCATGACTGTGACATTATGGCGGACACATCGGACATTTTTGACACATTTTTGGGACCATTGTCATTTATACAGTAGGCTTGTGAAATTCGTTTCGTAACTAATCTAAATTCGGACGAATTTTGCATCTTTCGGACATTCGGATGTATCCGAATGTCCGAATAAAAAAATAACGAATAACAACGAATACGAAAGAAATATGAATGAAAGAATGAATTCGAATGAATTTGACATGATTCGGTAATTCTTTGAAGATCTAATGAAACAAAAGGTCAGCTCAAAGTAAATCTTATAGTCCAATCAGCTAATTAATTTTGTGCCGGAGGATGGATTACTGGCAAAGTGCATTCCTGCGAACTGAGTTAGAAGGGTATTGTATTGTATTTGAGCAGAGGAGAAGAGACGTTGTCATTGTGTGTGTTAAAAGATTCAATAAACCAGCAAGTTCCCTATTAGGGGTGTCGGGATGGGGGCTCCTGGGAGTTACCCTAATAGTCCTACCTGGTGGGCTCTCCCGGGGGGGACACCCTCGGTTTACCTCTTATTGATGTAGCCCCTCGATAAGGAAGGGCTTGCCGACTGTACACTCTTGATAGTATCTGTTTTTCACTAATGTCTCATGTTTTTTTACTTACATTGTGACAGCAGGCCTTCCCTGCTACTGCTAGTTTGTGTACTGTTTTACGTATGTAAGTGCCTTTAATATAAAATAAAATATTTTGAAAGTAAAAGATTCAATAAACAAACGACTTTCCAAACTACGAATCACTATCACGAATGTCTATACATACATAAATAGCTAATTTCAACGAATACGAGCGAACAAATTCGACACTCTACGAATAATAACGAATTATTCAAAAACGTATTAACCACTAATTGGCAGTGTTTTTTGCTTACTAGTAATGGCGACGATCAGCGTTTTTTATCGTGACTGTGACATTATGGTAGACATACCGGACATTTTTGACACATTTTGGGACCATTGTCATTTATACAGCAATCAATGCTATACAAATGCACTGATTCCTGTTTAAATGACACTGGCAGTGAATGGGGTTAACCACTAGGGGGCAGTGTAGGGGTTAAGTGAGCCCTGGGGAGTGTTTCTAACTGTGGGGGTGTGTGGCTGTGTATGACATGTCAATGATCTCTGCTCCGATCACAGGGAGCAGAGATCAGTGACACTGTCACTAGGCAGAATGGGGAGATGCTTGTTTACATTAGCATCTCCCCATTCTTCCTCCCCGTAAGACGATCGCGGGTATTCCAGCAGCGATCAAGTCTGTGGGACCCATGATCGGATTCACGGAGGTCCCATCCGGCGTGCACACGATTGCCACGGTGGCAAATTTAAGGGGACGTACCTGTACGCCCATTTGCCTGTTTGTGCCATTCTGCTGACGTACATCGGCATGCACCGGTCGGCAAGTGGTTAAATGTCAAAATTAGGAAATTGCAGCTAATTTAAATAATATACTTTAGGGATGCCTCAAAGCTGTACATGGAGTTACAGAATATTAGAGGAAAAGACTCAGTGACACAGCATTGTTGCATCAAATAAATTTAATGTGTAAAAAATAGTTTTTTTTTATATATTATAATTGGCTTCTATGCAGCAGTAACAACAACAAAATATAATTGATTTCTACTCAAAAAAGTGGCAGTTCTTTGTGTTTCAGTGATAGACCACAATTAAATGATGAAAGTAGCAGAGATAATATAGCAAACATGTATTACAAAGTATATTCTAGATAACGCTATCAACATAATACAAATTGCCAAACAGTTTAAAAACAAGTCACGTAGAATAGCTTGAGATCTTCTTTTTGATACCACACTGTACAAAGCTAGGAAAGGATCAATCCAGAGTTCACCAAAACACCTCAAAAATACAAGCCTGCATTCTAGAGGGGAAAATGTTATGCTGTTCAAAAAAACGACATTGCCGTGTTTCAAACACAACAGCCAAACATGGCACAATGTATGATATTTCAAAGACAGCAGCCATAACTATTGAAAAAATTCCATGCACATAATGCAAGGCAGCATTTATGTCTTGGCACTATTTTAGAGGAAGAGCTCAGGCATACTTTATTGTGAAATAATTCAGTTTATTATGTCACAATCATGAGCCAGACACATTTCATAGACACACCGTACAGCATGTTTTTACCAATGGAAGACTGAGCAGGTTTTATCATGAACAAAAAAAAAGTCAGAGTGTGCTGTCCACAAGGTTTAGGAGTGTGTCTATGAGAATGTTTGACCATTCTTCCAGAAGCGCATTTGCGAGGTCAGGCACTGATGTGGACGAGAAGGCCTGGCTCGCAGTCTCCACTCTAATTAATCTCAAAGGTGTTTTATCAGGTTGAGGTCATAACTCTGTGCAGGCCAGTCAAGTTCCTTTACCCCAAACTCACACACCCATGTCTTTATGGATCTTGCCTTGTGGACTGGTCCAAATCATTTGGTGGATGGGGATTATGGTGTGGGTATTTTTTGCAGGGGTTGAGCTTGGCCCCTTAGTTCCAGTGAAGGGAACTCTTAAGACATCAGCATACCAAGTGTAAGAGAAGTCCGGCTAACATACGTGTGCCTGCGTATAAGTACGGGCGCACCAGTGTAAAGAAGGACTTGCATTGGCACGTGTGCGCACAGGCACACGCCAAAGCGCACGCCAATGCATGCATGTGGGTGCCTGCTAATGCACGCACATGCGCACGTATGGGCGCCAAGTAGTTATTTAAACTGAGCACAGACACATGAACTTTGCTGAGTGGGCTTCACCTGAACCTTCTCCTTGATTCCGGCCTGCCTACCTGATCCCAGATTGTGTTTGACTCTGCCATTGCCTGATGCTCTTGTACCTTACTGCCCATCTATGTACCAA
The DNA here is from genome assembly GCF_037356315.1 of Lithobates pipiens. Classification (NCBI taxonomy): domain Eukaryota; kingdom Metazoa; phylum Chordata; class Amphibia; order Anura; family Ranidae; genus Lithobates; species Lithobates pipiens. The sequence goes on from NW_027507748.1 coordinate 490,088,023, forward strand.
ACCCGGCCCGTGTCCTGTCTCTGCCTCTGCCTTTCGTCTTGGTACCTGCTCTGTCCAGCTGTTGATGATCTCCTGGCTTACGTCCTGGCTACGCCTCCATCTGCTGATCCAGCAATATGGAGCTCTGATCCTCAGAGCTTGTCCAGTCCTCTACAGCCATCTGGTTCCTATCAAGGTCCAGCCAGCACCATCCACTACATCGACCCTCATGCCACTCTGTGTCCTTCACTCCCTGTCACCACTATTAGGGGTGTCAGACAGGAGGTGCAAGAAAAGCCCCCTCTCCAGCTTGATCTCCACCAGGTACATGACACCAAGACATTTTGGACAATTTCATGCTCCCAACTTTATGGGAACAGTTTGAGGATGGCCCCTTCCTATTCTAACATGACCAGTGCACAAAGCAAGGTCCATAAAGACATGGATGAGCGAGTTTGGGGTGGAGGAACTGACTTGCCTGCATAGAGTCCTGACCGCAACCCGATAGAACATCTTTGGGATGAATAAGAGTGGAGAATGCCTGACACAAATGCGCTTCTGGAAGAATGGTCAAACATTCCTATAGACACATTCCTAAACCTTGTGGACAGCCTTCCCAGAAGAGTCGGAGCTGTTATAGTTGCAAAGGGTGAGCCAACCCAATATTGAACCCTATGGACTAAGACTGGGATGCCATTAGAGTTCATGTGCGTGTAAAGGCAGGTGCCCCAATTATTTTGGTAATATAGTTTATAAATTAGCATCAAAGCTAGTAAGGCCCCTTTCACACTGGGGCACTTTGCAAGCATTACAGTGCTAAAAATAGCACCTGCAAAGCGCCCTAAAACAGCCGCTGCTGTGTCTCCAGTGTGAAAGCCTCAAGGGCTTTCACACTGGAGCGGTGAGCTTGCAGGACACTGCAAGCAGCATCTTTGGAACAATGGGGCTGCGGTGTGTCACCCATCAGTGCCCACAAAGTGCACCTGTCACTGTTAAAGATTGCCATCAGCGGTGCACCTGTCACCTATCAGTGACCATCGCCAGTGACCGTCATCAGTGACCGCCATCAGTGACCATCATCAGTGACCCTCGTCTGTCACCTATCAGTGCCCACAAAGTGCACCTGTTACCCATCAGTGCCCACGAAGTGTACTTGTCACCCATCAGTGCCCAAAGTGTGCACTTGTCACCCATCTGTGCCCACAAAGTGCACCTGTCATCATAAAAGATTGCTATCAGCGGTGCACCTGTCACCCATCAGTGACCATCGCCAGTGACCATCATCAGTGACCGCCATCAGTGACCCTCATCTGTCACCTATCAGTGCCCACAAAGTGCACCTGTCACCCATCAGTGCCCACAAAGTGCACCTATCACCGTCAGAGACTGCTGTCATCGGGGGACTTGTCACCCATCAGTGACCATCACCAGTGACCGTCATCAGTGACCATCGTCAGTGACCCATCCATGACCCTCAACTGTCACCTATCAGTCACCATTAGGGATGAGTTTCGTGTTCGAGTCGAATGTACGTTCGACTCGAACATCGACTGTTCGCCCGTTTGGTGAATACCGAACGTTATGGGCCGTTCGTGCCAAATTCGTGTGGCGCTCATGGCCCACAATGCACTGCGCCATCGCAGTGCATTGCTGGCTCATGATTGGCCAAGCATGCACTGTGACCCCGCATGCTTGGCCAATCACACCGCCGGCAGCGAGGAGAGCCATGATTGGCCACAGGCAGGATGCCTGTGGCCAGTCATAGCTCAGGCTGTGTAGTACACACCCCACACTATATAAGGCCGCCAGCGCGGCGGCCTTGTGTAGTGTGTTGGCGTCTGTAGGAGTTAGTGGGTGTTCTGTGTACCTTCAACACAGTATACACCGATCGTTATCGGACGATTTTGCGTTCTTGCTCTTCTGTAGTGGGTGTTGTCTGCGTGCCCTGACCGCAGTATACACCATTATATCCACCACCTGTATAGCTAGCTATATTGCTCTTTTTTAATAGAGCTTGCAGTCAGTTGTAGGAGATTGTGCGTGCTGTCTGCGTGCCCTGACCGCAGTATACACCGTTATATCCACCTATATAGCTAGCTCTCTTGCTCTTTTTTAATAGAGCTTGCAGTCAGTTGTAGGAGACTGTGCGTGCTGTCTGCGTGCCCTGACCGCAGTATACACCATTATATCCACCTATATAGCTAGATATATTGCTCTTTTTTAATAGAGCTTGCAGTCAGTTGTAGGAGATTGTGCGTGCTGTCTGCGTGCCCTGACCGCAGTATACACCGTTATATCCACCTATATAGCTAGCTCTCTTGCTCTTTTTTAATAGAGCTTGCAGTCAGTTGTAGGAGACTGTGTGTGCTGTCTGCGTGCCCTTACCACAGAATACACCATTATATCCACCTATATAGCTAGCTATATTGCTCTTTTTTAATAGAGCTTGCAGTCAGTTGTAGGAGATTGTGCATGCTGTCTGCGTGCCCTGACCGCAGTACACACCGTTATATCCACCTATATAGCTAGCTATAGTGCTCTTTTTTAATAGAGCTTGCAGTCAGTTGTAGGAGATTGTGCGTGTTGTCTGCGTGTCCTGACCGCAATATACACCGTTATATCCACCTATATAGCTCTTCTCTAATTGAGCCATCTGCCATCTGCAGGAGTTAGTGGGTGTTGTGTGCCTCCAGCACAATATACACTACCCAATTGCTGGTTTTCCCATCTCCCTTCAGGCCATTACCATGTCTGGAAGGCCAACAAGGAGAGGCAGACAGGCGCGAGCCGATAAAAGAGGGCAAGCAGGCTCTGTGTCTAGAGACAACAGTGCTGGTCATGGACGCGGTGCATCGTCATCATCAGCACGTGGCCATGGGACACGCTTGTCCTTCTTTTCAGCAGCTGGAAATGTTGAATCGCAACATGCCGAAGACTTGGTAGAGTGGATGACCAAGCCCTCTTCATCCTCCTCATCCTCTCTCACCCAGGCTCATGGTACTAGCAAAGCAGCTGCCAATGCATCATCTTCCCTCCTCTCAATGTCATCATCAGTGACTCCTTCCCTAGACCCACCACGTCCTCCTGAGGAGTCTCCTGAACTCTTTGAGCACAGTGTTGGGTATATGCTCCAGGAGGATGCCCAGTGTTTTGTAGGCTCTGATGATGATACTCAGCTAGAGGAAGGCAGTAGCGTGAGCGCAGAGAGAGGGGATGCTCAAGAAGGACAGCAATCTGGCAGTTATGTTCCACAAGCTTCAGCATACTTCCAGGTTTGCTCCAGCGATGAAGAGGGAGTGGATGATGAGGGCACTAACTCCGAGTGGGTGCCTGGTTGGAGAGAGGAGGAGGAGGAGGAGGCACATGTTCAACGAGGCAGGATGCCCTCCGGGGGACAGCTTAGGAGCAGCACACCGACTGAATCACACCGCAGAGCTCTGCCTGTACAGGGCGCTGCCTCTGCGCGTTATTCTAAAAGTTCTTTGGTGTGGGCCTTTTTTGAGATGAATGCATCAGATCACACTGCTGCTATTTGCAACATATGTCTCAAGCGTATCTCGCATGGCCAAAACATCAGCCTCTTGGGCACCACATGCTTGACCAGACATATGTTGACCTGCCATGCAGCTTGTTGGCAAGCGTACCTCAAAGACCCACACCAAAGAACAAACCGGACCTCTCCTTGCTCCTCATCAACTGGGATGTCTCCAACCCCACTAGACCTTCAGTCCTCTCTGAAACCTGCTCTGAGAGGAATGAAGGTGTAGAATTAGGCGTGTCACAACCAAGTGCTTCCAGGCACTCTGCTAGCAGTACACCGACGTCCGATTGTAGCAGGCAAATTTCCCTGCCCCAGCTGCTGGACCATCGAAAGAAGTTTACTCCCAGCCATCCACATACCCAGCGGTTGAATGCTAGCTTGGCTAAATTGCTAGCACTTCAACTGCTGCCTTTTCAGTTGGTAGACTCGGCCCCCTTCCGTGAGTTTGTACAATGTGCGGTTCCTCAGTGGCAGGTCCCCAAACGCCACTTTTCTCACGGAAGGTGATTCCGGCTCTCTACCAGCATGTGGAAGGCAATGTCATTGCCTCGCTAGACAGGGCGGTCAGCGGTAAGGTGCATATTACCGCTGACTCGTGGTCCAGCAGGCATGGCCAGGGACCTTACCTGTCTTTCACAGCCCATTGGGTCAATCTTCTGGCAGCTGGGAAGGATGTAGGACAAGGTGCAGTAGAGCTACTATTGGTTGTGACACACCTCTCTCCTCTACCCCCTCCTCTTCTTCTTCCTCCATGGCCTCTTCCAATGTTCTCAGACCCAGCGGTGCTCCGTAGGCGTTCCAGGGGAAAAACGATGCCATGCCGTGCTTGGGCTGGTTTGTTTGGGGGACAGGAGCCACACTGGGGCGGATGTTTTGTCAGCTCTGCAGGTGCAGGCTGAGAGGTGGTTGACGCCACGCCAGCTTAAGCCAGGAAAGGTGGTTTGCGACAATGGCACCAACCTCCTCTCCGCCCTCCGACAGGGACAACTGACCCATGTGCCCTGTGTAGCTCACGTCCTTAACCTGGTGGTGCAGCGGTTCTTGGGCAGGTACCCGGGCTTACAGGATGTTCTGAAGCAGGCCAGGAAAGTCTGTGTGCATTTCCACCGATCATTTAATGCCTGTGCTCGGCTGGCTGAGCTCCAAAAGGAGTTGAACCTGCCCAAGAACCGCCTTATCTGTGACATGCCCACCAGGTGGAACTCAACGTTGGCCATGCTGCAGCGGCTGCACACGCAGCAGAGGGCCATCAATGAGTACCTGTGCGACTACGGCACCAGGACAGGGTCAGGGGAGCTCGGTTTTTTCTCACCACGCCAGTGGGGCATGATCAGGGATGCATGCACTGTCCTGTCACCGTTTGAGGAGGCCACAAGGATGGTGAGCAGTGACAGTGCACGCATCAGTGACACTGTACCTCTTGTCCACCTCTTGGAGCATACGCTGCGTGGAATAATGGACAGGGCACTTGAGGCAGAACAGAGGCAGGAAGAGGTGGACTTCCTTGCCTCTCAAGGCCCCCTTCATCCAGACAGTGTTCCTGCTGTGCCACCCATCACACAGGAAGAGGATGAGGAGGAGGAGGAGGATGATTGTGTCAGCATGGAGGTGGAGGCTGGCACTCAGCATCAGCAGCAGCAGCAGTCTTGTAGGGATGATTTACAGTCCCAAGAAACCCGTGGACTTGTACGTGGCTGGGAGGAGGTAGCTGCGGATCATGTTGTCCTTAGTGACCCAGAGGACTCCGGACCAAATGCCTCAGCTAACCTACGCTGCATTGCCTCCCTGATCCTGCAAAGCCTGCGGAAGGATCCTCGTTTTCTTCGGATCAAGGACAGGGGCCATTACTGGCTGGCCACTCTCCTTGATCCACGGTACAAGGGTAAGGTTGCCGACCTTATCTTGCCATCGCAGAGGGAGCAGAGGATGAGACATCTCTGGGAGGCCTTGCAGAAAGGTCTGTGCAACGCGTTCCCAGAGACTGGGAGGTTACAAACTCCTGGTCCTGGACAACGTGTTGCTGAGGCATCGGTCAGAAGGAGTGGTGAAGAAGGTGGCCGTCTGGCCGATGCGTTCAGACAATTTTTTAGTTTGCAGCCCCAAGGTAGGATCGGTTCCAGCAACCATCGCCAGCGTCTGATTTAAATGGTGCAGGAATACCTAGGGGCAAGGTCAGACTTGGACACCTTTCTCACCGAAAATCCTCTGGCTTACTGGGTCTTGAGGATGGATCACTGGCCAGAGCTTGCACAGTATGCATTTGAGCTACTGGCCTGTCCTGCATCCAGCGTTCTTTCGGAACGCACCTTCAGTGCTGCTGGTGGCTTTGTTACCGATCACAGGGTGTGCCTGTCCACCGACTCAGTTGATCGACTGACCTTCAACAAGATGAATCAGTCTTGGATCACCCACAGCTACCAAGCACCTGAAGCTGATGTAACCGAATAATTTTATTTGAAATATCACATCCCTTCAAGACTGCCTATGCTGATTCTGAGTGACTGTCCTGTTATGTTGATTGTCTATCCTCTTCCTCCTCCGCTGATATGTTGGAAGAACATTTTTGGTTCTGGGTGATGCCACCAGCCCAATTTTTCAGCCCCTGTTTAACAGGGGCGTGTAATTACAATTTTTGATGCAATGCTTTGCAGCAGGGCTCATTCCTGCACCACAACTAGAGTATATGGGAGAGGTTGCAGTGTCGTGGCACCAGCACCAGTGCCAGCAGCCCAATTTTTCTGCCCCTGTTTAACAGGGGCCTTTAATTACAATTTTTGATGCAATGCTTTGCAGCAGGGCTCATTCCTGCACCACAACTAGAGTATATGGGAGAGGTTGTAGTGTCGTGGCACCAGCACAAGTGCCAGCAGCCCAATTTTTCAGCCCCTGTTTAACAAGGGCGTTTAATTATAATTTTTGATGCAATGCTTTGCAGCAGGGCTCATTCCTGCACCACAACTAGAGTATATGGGAGAGGTTGTAGTGTCGTGGCACCAGCACAAGTGCCAGCAGCCCAATTTTTCAGCCCCTGTTTAACAAGGGCGTTTAACCACTTTCAGACCGGACCATTTTGCTGGTAAATGACCAGAGGTCTTTTTACACTTTGGCACTGCGCTGCTTTAACTGGTAATTGCGCGGTCATGCAATGTTGTACCCAAACAAAATTTGCGTCCTTTTCTTCCCACAAATAGAGCTTTCTTTTGATGGTATTTGATTGCCTCTGCGATTTTTATTTTTTGCGATATAAACGTAAAAAGACCGCAAATTTTGAAAAAAAATGATATTTTCTACTTTTTGTTATTAGAAAAATCCAATAAACTCAATTTTAGTCATACATTTAGGCCAAAATGTATTCAGCCACATGTCTTTGGTAAAAAAAAAGTCAATAATTGTATATTTATTGGTTTGCGCAAAAGTTGTCACATCTACAAACTAAGGTACGTTTTCTGGAATTTACGCAGCTTTTAGTTTACGACTGCCTATCTCATTTCTTGAGGTGCTAAAATGACAGGGCAGTACAAAACCCCCCCAAATGACCCCATTTTGGAAAGTAGACCCCCTAAGGAAATTGATAAGAGGCATGTTGAGCCCATTGAATATTTTATTTTTTTGCCTCAAGCGATTGAATAATGACAAAAAAAAATTTTTTTTTTTTTTTTTACACAAAGTTGTCACTAAATGATATATTGCTCACACATGCTATGGGCGTATGTGAAATGACACCCCAAAATAAATTCTGCTGCTTCTCCTGAGTACGGGGATACCACATATGTGGGACTTTTTGGGAGCCTAGCCGCGTACAGGGCCCCGAAAACCAAGCACCGCCTTCAGGCTTTCTAAGGGCGTAAATTTTTGATTTCACGCCTCACTACCTATTACAGTTTTGAAGGCCATAAAATGCCAAGATGGCACAAAACCCCCACAAATGACCCCATTTTAGAAAGTAGACACCCCAAGCTATTTGCTGAGAGGCATGTTGAGTCCATGGAATATTTTATATTTTGCCACAAGTTGCGGGAAAATTACAAACTTTTTTTTTTTTTTTTTTTTTTTCACAAAGTTGTCACTAAATGATATATTGCTCATGCATGCCATGGGCATATGTGAAATGACACCCCAAAATAAATTCTGCTGCTTCTCCTGAGTACGGGGATACCACATATGTGGGACTTTTTGGGAGCCTAGCCGCGTACGGGGCCCCGAAAACCAAGCACCGCCTTCAGGCTTTCTAAGGGCGTAATTTTTTGAGTTCACTTCTCACTACCTATTACAGTTTTGAAGGCCATAAAATGCCAAGATGGCACAAAACCCCCACAAATGACCCCATTTTAGAAAGTAGACACCCCAAGCTATTTGCTGAGAGGCATGTTGAGTCCATGGAATATTTTATATTTTGCCACAAGTTGCGGGAAAATTACAAACTTTTTTTTTTTTTCACAAAGTTGTCACTAAATGATATATTGCTCACGCATGCCATGGGCATATGTGAAATGACACCCCAAAATAAATTCTGCTGCTTCTCCTGAGTACGGGGATACCACATATGTGGGACTTTTTGGGAGCCTAGCCGCGTACGGGGCCCCAAAAACCAAGCACCGCCTTCAGGCTTTCTAAGGGCGTTACAGTTTTGAAGGCCATAAAATGCCAAGATGGCACAAACCCCCCCCCCCAAATGACCCCATTTTAGAAAGTAGACACCCCTAAATTTAGGGGTACACTAGTGAGACTAGGTAATAAATGGCGGGTGCCCTGAAACTATAAAAAAATAACTAACCAACCAGCGTCACCTGTAACAGTTATATGGTGATCACTGGTGAAAGGGTTAACTAGGGGGCAATCAGGGGGCTTTATGCGGTAGTATATGGGGGTCCCTGGCGCTATAAAAAGCTGCGGCGAACCTAAATACCTACCTGCCTAACTAGCGTCACCTGTGACACTAATACAGCGATCAGAAAAACGATCGCTTATTAGGCTGGGTTCACACTGGAGCGATGCGGGAACGCCACGAATGCGCGGCGGGTTCCCGCATCGCATGCCTCCCGGCGGCAGTTCACACTGCCCTATGCGAACTGCTGGGAGTGTCAGTGAAATGTTAATGACACCCCCAGATCAGTTCGCATATCGCAGTGCGATCTGCAAACTTGGATCGCATGGTGTGAACACCCATGCGATCCGATTCTGCTGCGGACCAAAAAAAGGGTCCCGTGCGAGTTTGCGGCGGGTGCGGCGGGTGCGACACGAATTCAGCCATACTATCTGTATAGCTGAACTCGAATCGCACAGAGATCGGATGTGATTTGCACTGCAGTGCGGTGCGAATCACATCCGTTCTCATAAACCGCTGCAATGTGAACCCAGCCTTAGTGACACTGGCGACGGGGGGTGATCACGGGGTTAAACCTTTATTGGGGGGGTTAGGGGGGTACCTTAGAACTAAAGGGGGCTAACCCTAACTGCCCTAACAGTTATTAGTCACAAATGACACCTGCCGGGTGATCAGGGGGTTAAACCTTTATTAGGTAATAAATGGCGGGTGCCCTGAAACTATAAAAAAATAACTAACCAACCAGCGTCACCTGTAACAGTTATATGGTGATCACTGGTGAAAGGGTTAACTAGGGGGCAATCAGGGGGCTTTATGCGGTAGTATATGGGGGTCCCTAGCGCTATAAAAAGCTGCGGCGAACCTAAATACCTACCTGCCTAACTAGCGTCACCTGTGACACTAATACGGCGATCAGAAAAATGATCGCTTATTAGGCTGGGTTCACACTGGAGCGATGCGGGAACGCCGCGAATCCGCGGCGGGTTCCCGCATCGCATGCCTCCAGGCGGCAGTTCACACTGCCCTATGCGAACTGCTGGGAGTGTCAGTGAAATGTTACTGACACCCCCAGATCAGTTCGCATATCGCAGTGCGATCTGCAAACTCGGATCGCATGGTGTGAACACCCATGCGATCCGATTCTGCTGCGGGCCAAAAAAAGGGTCCCGTGCGAATTTGCGGCGGGTGCGGCGGGTGTGGCGGGTGCGGCGGGTGCGGCGAATGGCTGAACTCGAATCGCACAGAGATCGGATGTGATTTGCACTGCAGTGCGGTGCGAATCACATTCGTTCTCATAAACCGCTGCAATGTGAACCCAGCCTTAGTGACACTGGCGACGGGGGGTGATCACGGGGTTAAACCTTTATTGGGGGGGTTAGGGGGGTACATTAGAACTAAAGGGGGCTAACCCTAACTGCCCTAACAGTTATTACAGTCACAAATGACACCAATGCAAAAAAAAAAAAAAAAAAAAAAAAAATGACATTGGTGTCACTGTGACTGGGGGGGCAGGGGTAATTGGGGGGGTGATCGGGGGGTAAAGGGGGGGTGTGAGTGTGCCTGGCATGTTCTACTGTGTGTGGGATGTGTTGGTGCAACTCACTGATCCGCTCTCCTCCGTGTCGGAACGAAAAATACCGACACGGAGGAGAGAATACATCACTTCCTCTCCTGTGTTTACATTACAGGAGAGGAAGTGATGTCACCGAGGATTTCCATTCGTCGGGAGCGATCGCGAGGGGGTGGCCATGAATGAATGGCCGTCCCCTCGTCCGGGATCGCTCCCGAACGAAAACCGACCGCCGCAGGCACCGGGCGGGGGCCCGATCGGGCCCCCGACCCGCGGGAGGCAAATCACGTACATGTACGTGCTTATGCCTGCCCGTGCCATTCTGCCGACGTACATCGGCGTGAGGCGGTCGGCAAGTGGTTAATTATAATTTTTGATGCAATGCTTTGCAGCAGGGCTCATTCCTGCACCACAACTAGAGTATATGGGAGAGGTTGTAGTGTCGTGGCACCAGCACAAGTGCCAGCAGCCCAATTTTTCAGCCCCTGTTTAACAAGGGCGTTTAATTATAATTTTTGATGCAATGCTTTGCAGCAGGGCTCATTCCTGCACCACAACTAGAGTATATGGGAGAGGTTGCAGTGTCATGGCACCAGCACCAGTGCCAGCAGCCCAATTTTTCAGCCCCTGTTTAACAGGGGCATGCAATTACAATTCTTGATATAATATTTCACAGGAGGGCCTGTTCTTGTGCCCACCCAGAGTAACTGTGAGTACTTATAGTGTTGTGGCACCAGCAACAAAGGTACATTTTTCTACCACTGTTCAACAATGGCATGTAATTACAATTCTTGATATAATCATTCACAGCAGGGTGCTCCAGCGCCCACCAAGAGTCACTTTGAGGGCTTACAATGTTGTGGCAACACCAACACCTTGTTCCACCATTTCTGCAGAGCATATAGGGCAGGCCCCTACTTTCAAACATCCAACTTACAAATGTCTCCTACTTGCAAATGGAAGGAGACAACAGGAAGTGAGATCAAAAAATACGGACGGCAAAACAAATTATACAGGAGTGATAACCCTTCCTTATGTTCTCCAAAAAGCTTAAAATTTTAGATTTTTTGACTGGAGCTACACTTTAAAAATGTACCAGTTCAAAATTACACACAGATTCTACCTAACACAACAATTCTACACAGTCCCTGTCTTGTTTGCACCGCCTGTATACTGCTGTTCTGAGTATATAGGGCCTGGGGGCCACACATCTTACCTTTTTTAATATGGGTACGGGGTTTCCCTTAATATCCGTACAAGACCCAAAGGGGCTAGTAATTGGCAGGGGGGCTACCCATGCCATTTTTCTCAATGATTTTCATCCATATTGCCGGAACCAGATGTTACATTAAAAACGCAAGCAGTTTGAAATGACTTTTTTTCCGTTAAATGTCATTTTTTGCAGGAACTGTTCTAAACACGGGAAACACGTGGCACATCACAGGCATACTACAGACACCCCCCAGGCACCATATTTAAAGGAATATTTCACTTTTTTTTCACTTTAATCATCATTAAAATCAGTGCTCCCGCCAAAACGGCCATTTTTAAAAACATTTTAGGCATTGATCCATGTCCCCTGGGGCAGGAGCCAGGTCCCCAAACCCTTTTTAGGACAGTTTCTTGCATATTAGCCATTAAAATGATCACTTTTAATTTTAATGTTCAAGTCCCATAGACTTCATTGAGGTTCTAAAGTTTGTACGGATTTTCGGTCCGTTTGAAAGTTCTGGTGCGAACCGAACCGGGGGGTGTTCGGCTCATCCCTAGTCACCATCAGAGACTGCCATCAGTGACTGTCACCCATCACCCGTCACCTGTCACCCACCAGTGACCCCCACACATCACCTGTCACCCACCAGGGACCGTCACATGTCACCTGTCACCCACCAGTGACCGACACACGTCACCTGTCACCCACCAGTGACCGCCATCTGTCACCTGTCACCCATCCCCTGTTGCCCATCAATGACCATCATTTGTCATCCATTGCACAGCCCATCAGAAAAAAAGTCCAAAAGATTCTATACAAGTGAGGAGGTGTTCCAGATCCTTTCAATGACTAATGAGAGCAGCGGGGAGTTATCATCAGATTCAAATGCCAGTTCCAATTGTGAATCAAATTCAGCATTTGAACCGATCGATAGTAGTGGATCGGCAAATGAATCAGAGGAAGAATGGATCCCTCCTAAACAAGCATGGTGTTCTGAAAACCAGGCAGCCACCAGCAATATACCGCAGGATCAAATTCCCAGGCCCAGTACCAGCGCTGCCGCCAGCGAAAGGCCACAAGAAATGCCCAGGCCCAGTACCAGCACTGCCACATCAAATGGCAGCACAGGAACTTAAAATTTCCCAACTACCAGCACTAGAGTACCACTTCCCCCAAGAGCCAGGGCCGCTACATACCTCCCAGATGGTCTTACCAATCCAACATGGCTGCCTTCTGACTCAGGATCAGCAAGAATCCACCCTTTTCACCGCATAGCCAGGTGTGCAGGCCAATACCCCAAATTTTTCTACAATTGATTGTTTTTATTTATTTTTGCCTGACACTTTTCTGCAACTCATTGTGGACCAGACCAATTTATATGCCCAGCAGCATATTGCTGGGCATATAAAGTGGAGAGGCCCATTTATTCTTCTATAATGTCCAGGTCTTGACACGAGATGATGATGTGCTTTCTTCATTTCAGTGACAACACCCAGTATATATAATTCGCCCACTCATTCATTTCTTTTCCCAACGATTTGCAGATCTCTATGTCCCCGAAAAGCATATATGTGTAAATTAGTCCCTGGTACCCTTTTCAGGCCGGCTAGGAATAAAACAATACATTCCTAGCAAAAGGGCCGAAATTGTGAAATTGTATAAAATTGTATAAGCTTTGCGAGAGAGTCACGGGATATCTGTGTGCGTTCCGCAAATACGAAGGAAGAGATTCCCAGCTCCAGCCCCCTGAGTGCCTGGCCTACATGGGCACAACTAGTAAAATTGTATGGGGCCTGGCATACCCACTGCTGAAGAAAGGTTACCACATATACCTGGATAACTTCTACACCAGCCTGCCCATTTTCAAACAGCTATACCTGGCCTGTGGAACCTCCAGAAAGAATAGGAAGGGCTTCCCACAAGCGTTAGTAAATAAGAAATTGTGAAGGGGAGAAAGAGCAACTTTGAGATGCAACAAAGTGCTGGCCTTGAGGTGGAAGGATACCAGGAATGTGTACATGATGTCCACCATCCATGATGACACTACAGTTGAAGTTCAGAGAAGACGAGGTCCCATTGTAAAGACAACATGTGTAAAAGATTACAATCTGTACATGGGGAGGGGGTGGATTTCAACGACCAAACGTTTCAGCCCTATTTTGCAATAAGGAGGTCCCGTTTCTGGTACAAGAAAGTAGCACTCTATTTAATTCATTTGGCCATTTATAATGCCTACATAATTCACACTAAATCCACAGAAAGCCCTGCCCACTTCCTAAAATTCATAGAAGAAGTTGTGACGTCCCTCATCTGCCATCAAACACCCCCCTAGAAAACCTTTGCTCTGATTCTGTTAGCCGACTTCATGAACGCCACTTCCAGGACCACATTCCACCATCTGAAGCAGGCTGAAGACGCCAAAAAAGATATCAAGTATGCAGCAAAAATGGATTTAGAAGAGATACCAGCTACCATTGTCCCCAGTGTCCCTCCAAACCTGGCCTTTGCATTGGTGAATGCTTCAGACTATATCACTCATCCCTAAAATATTAGCCCATATTCTTAACCATTTCCCCATTTTCATCGTCTCTGCTGACCATTCCCCATGCTTCCTCAAATAACCATGCCACTGCCTTCCACGTGAAAAGACCCTGGCCTGTGTTTTGACTATGCCTCTTCCAACTGTTTGGACTGCTTCCATGTGAAATGACCCTGGCCTGTTTTATCAACTACGCTTCTGCCCACTGCTTGGACTGCTTGAACGTGAACTGACGCTGGCCTGTTTTATGGACTATACTTTTGCCGCTTGGACTGATCTGTTACAGGGTCTCACATGTGAGGGGCTCCAGAAATGTTTTTCTGGATGGATAAAACAATTTTTTTGTTGTCTCCGGGTTTCGTAATTTCTGGATTAGGGTCTGGAGTCTGGAGGCTTCATAGAGATTTGGGTGGGTCAAAGTCTACCCCTGTGCCCCTGTGCAAAAGTCTTACGTGATTGAGGCCTTCAGCCTGTGGCTGACTTACTGCCGCTATCTCCCTGCCTGCAGCATAAACTGACCACACCTCTGCCTGCTACCTGGACTATGGAAATAATTAGCTGTAGCAAGAGGCAGTATGTTTATGAAGGGCTGGGGAGTAGTACAATGAGTGCAGGTAGGTAACGGTGTATCAGGACCTATATTATGGCTGTGCTGGCTGTCTCTGTCTGGACAATTTCTATGGACAAATGCTTTGGCTGTGCTGGCGATAACCTTGTGCTGACTATAGACAATATTGCTTCCTGCTGCCTGGATAATTGCTATTGTTGCTAAGTACATCCCTGCCTGCTACCTGTTGTCTGCTGCCTGCTGTCCGCTGCCTGGACCAATTTCTTCCTCTGGGCACACTACAAAAACCACAGGTAATACTTTTTTTTACCCTTTCCTCAATAGAATTTATTTGACAGTGTAAATGCGATGTGTTAGAAATAGAAGGGCCTTCAAAAATAATAGGTTGTCAGGAAATTGTAATTTATGCTTGTTGAACGCCTGAAGGTGGTGGACCTTCTGTATGTGGCCAGGCTTTGTAAAAGTCTCACATATGTGATATTGCCATACTCAGGGGGAGTAGCAGAATGTATTGTGGGGTGTCATTTTTGCTATGTATATGCTCTGTGTTGGAAATATCTTCAAAATGGCCAACTTTGCGGAAAATAAATGTGTTTTCATTTTTTTTCCACACTTTCCAAAAACTTCTGGAAAAAAATGAACAGTTCAAAAGACTCATTATGCCTCATAGATTATACGTTGGGGTGTCTGCTTTCCAAAATGAAGTCATATTGTGGGAGTTCCCATTGTCATGGTGCTCCAGGGCCTGTGTAATTTATGCTTGTAGAACGCCTGAAGGTTCTACTTCATTGGCGGGCCTCTGTATGTGGCCAGGCTGTGTAAAAGTCTCACACATGTGGTATCACCATACTCAGGAGGAGTAGCAGAATGTATTTTGGGATGTCCTTTTTGCTATGTACATGCTATGTGTTGGAAATATCTTAAAAATTGACAAATTTGTGGAAAACAAATGTGTTTTCATTTTTTTCCACATTTTCCAAAAACTTCAGGAAAAAAATGAACAGTTAAAAAGACTCATTATGCCTCATAGATTATACGTTGGGGTGTCTACTTTACAAAATGGAGTCATTTTGTGGGTGTTTCCATTGTCCCGGTGCTCCAGGGCCTTCAAAAGTGTAATAGGTCGTTGAGAAATGAGATGTGTAATTTTTGCTTGTAGAAAGCCTGAAGGTGCTACTTCACTGGTGGGCCTCTGTATGTGGCCAGGCTGTGTAAAAGTCTCACACATGTGGTACTGCCATACTCAGGAGGAGTCACAGAATGTATTTTGGGGTGTCATTTTTGCTATGTACATGCTATGTGTTGGAAATATCTTAAAATTGGACAACTGAATTGGAGAAAAGAAATCTCTATTTGTGTGAAAAAGGGATGCAAATTTAATTTGGGCACAGTGTTGCATGACTGAGTAATTGTCATTCAAAGTGTGAGAGCGTTGAAAGCTGAAAATTGGTCTGGGCAGGAAGGGGGTGAAAGTGCCCTGTAGACAAGTGGTTAAGGGAGAGAGTAAGTCGTTGGCATTTTGCAAAAAAGAGTTTCAGATTTTTCTTGAGAGAGGGCTTTGGGGCAATGCTTGGTCAGAAAATACCACACAAAGTGTATTCTAGGGGATGGGGATGGGATTGGTGGGTTGGTTGAGTTATGGTTGTAAAGGGTTAAGTAAAATCTTTCAAATTCCTTTGCAATATCTGTGTTTTTGGTAAGCAATTTTCCTGTTGAGGAGCATAATTGGTGGATTGTTGCCTTTGCTTTTTCTCTCGCAGGGCTAGCGCAAGTAAGTGGCCATTTTTATTGCCATGTTCGTAAAAGAGTTTTGGGTCAATGTGTATTTTTGCTTTAAGTTGTGTCGAAGTTCCTCTTGTAAAAGGGAACAAGTTTCTACTAGTTATTGATATGTTTGTCGGGCTAAGGTACGTTGATGCTTCTAGAACTTTGATTTTGGAGAATATTTCCCTAAGGTGTGCCTGTTTACCCCATTTTACTGCTGAGGCCAGGGTAAGGAATTTGCCTCTGATGACACATTTGTGTGCTTCTCAGATCAGTTGCAAGGCATGGGGGGTGTTGTTTTCCCTGAAGTATTCAATAAGACATTTACGTACTTCATCTGATCTAATTTTATCTGTTAAAAGTGACGCGTTTAAGTTGCTATGTTTTCATCTGGGAGATACGTTCAGGGAATGTTGTGGTCAAGGTGATAGGGTGGTGGTCTAATAAGACCATCAGTTCTATCGTGGCCATGGTTAAGTAGTTGAGGTCTTTTTGTGTAATAAAAAAGTAATCTAGGTGTGAGTACATATTATGGGGGCTTAGAAAAATGTAAAGTCCTTGTCAGTTGGATGAAGGGTAGACCAGGTGTCATGGAGGAAAAGTTCTTGAAGACTTAGTTTGATTTGTTTTTTGCTCGGTATAGGAGGTGTGATCAGGGGTTCAACAGGGACATCTCCTCCTAAGATCAATATGCGTTTTTGAAAGTTAGATAGAATCCCAGAGATTGATCTGAAGAAGGGGACTTGAGAGACATTAGGGCAGGGGTCTCAAACTGGTGGTCCTCCAGTTGTTACAGAACTACAATTCCCATGAGGCATTGCAAGGCTGAGGGTTACAAGCATAACTCCCCGTAGACAGAGGCATGGTGGGCCTTGTAGTTCCGCAACAGCTGGAGGGCCGCCAGTTTGAGACCCCTGCATTAGGGCTATAGATATTTGCTAGTGTGATAGGAGAATCTTTAAGGGTGCCTTTGATAAAAACATATTGACCCTGGTCATCTATCATTGCATCTGAGATCTGAAGGGGTGTATTTTTAGAGATGAGTATTGAGGCACTTTAAGATTTGCAAACTGTGGAGGTAGCATGATATGCAAGAGCAAAGAACACATTTTTTCATTTTCAGTTTAGGAATGGAATTAGAGAGAAAGGTTGTCTCTTGTATGAAAACTATGTCAGCCCTGAAACTGTGCATGTGTGATAGAAGTTGCAAGTGTTTTCAGGGGTATTAAGGCCTTTGGCATTAAGAAGACCAATTTTAGGGTATAAGCTCTGGTCATGACATTTTGTGAGGACATTGTCAAGTTGGGCTGGAAGGGGCTCGCATGACATTCACTGTGACCTGGGGAGTAGGGGTTGTTGTGTTGATGTGGTCACGTGTTAAGTCTAAGGCCGCGTACACACGGGCGGATTGTCTGTCCAACTTAGTCCGCTGAACCGTGTTTCAGCGGACAATCCGCTCGTGTGTGGGCTTCAGCGGACTTTTTCAGCGGACAGTCTGGCGGACTAAGTCTTTCGGAATTTCCGTAATTTTGTCCGTCCAAACTTGGTTTTGTCCGTCCAAACTTGGTTTCAGCGGACAGTCCGCTCGTGTGTAGGCAAGTTGGACGGACTAAGTATGGCGCATGCTCAGAAAAGATTTGCATGGCCGAAGGTTGCATTGCAGTGTATTGGACGTCGTTTTTCTAGTCCCGTCGTACACGCTGTACACGTCATCGCGCAAGCTTTCAGCGGACTGTCTGTTCATCGTGTGTGGTCAAGTCCGTTCATTCAAATGTTGGACGGACTGTCTGTCGGATTGTCTGACGAACTTAGTTGGGCAGACAATCCGCCCATGTGTACGCGACCTAAGGCCGCGTACACACGGGCGGACTGTCTGCCCAACTTAGTCCGCCGAAACACATTTCAGCGGACAGTCCGCTCGTGTGTGGGCTTCAGCGGACTTTTTCAGCGGACAGTCTGGCGGACTAAGTCTTTCGGAATGTTGGAAAGACTGTCCGTCGGACTCGCATTTCAGCGGACAGTCCGCCCGTGTGTGTGCCAGTCCGCCCTACTTTTGAAATGAGCGGACTTTTCCCGCCCGGAGAAAAGTCCGCTCATTTCGAGCGGGTATCCAGGTAGGCGGGGCCCGCGACGGAGAGGTCGCTGGCCCCGTCGCCTGGTATGGACTTAAAGGGGAACCCCAACGCCGAAAAAAATCGGCGTGGGGGTCCCCCCCAAGTCCACAACAGACCCTTGTCCGAGCACGCTACCCGGCCGGCCAGGAAAGGGGGGCGAGCGAGCGCCCCCCTCCTCTTGAGCCGTACCAGGCCACGTGCCCTCAACATGGGGGGTGCCTTGGGGAGGGGGGGGCGCGCGGCCCCCCCACCCCAAAGCACCTTGTCCCCATGTTGATGAGGACAATGGCCTCTTCCCGACAACCCTGGCCGTTGGTTGTCGGGGTCTGCGGGCGGGGGGCTTATCGGAATCCGGGAGCCCCCTTTAATAAGGGGGCCCCCGGATACCGGCCCCCCACCCTATGTGAATGAGTATGGGGTACAATGTACCCCTACCCATTCACCTGTAAAATAAAAGTACCAAAAAAAACACAACACACGAGATAAAATACTTTATTGCACAGCTCCGGGGGTCTTCCGTCTTCGGGGGTCTTCTCACCGGACTCCTCCGCTATCCTCTTGTAGCTCGTGTGTTTTGTTGTGGTTTTTTTTGGTACTTTTATTTTACAGGTGAATGGGTAGGGGTACATTGTACCCCATACTCATTCACATAGGGTGGGGGGCCGGTATCCGGGGGCCCCCTTATTAAAGGGGGCTCCCGGATTCCGATAAGCCCCCCGCCCGCAGACCCCGACAACCAACGGCCAGGGTTGTCGGGAAGAGGCCCTTGTCCTCATCAACATGGGGACAAGGTGCTTTGGGGTGGGAGGGCCGCGTGGCCCCCCCTTCCCCAAGGCACCCCCCATGTTGAGGGCACGCGGCCTGGTACGGCTCAGGAGCCCCCCCCGCGCTCGCTCGCCCCCCTTTCCTGGCCGGCCGGGTAGCGTGCTCGGACAAGGGTCTGTTGTGGACTTGGGGGGACCCCCACGCCAATTTTTTTCGGCGTTGGGTTCCCCTTTAAGTCCATTCCAGGCGGCGGGGTCAGCGACGTCTGCTTCGCGGGCCCCGCCTACCTGGAGACTCGCTCGAAATGAGCGGACTTTCCTCCGCGTGTGTGGGCGAGTCCGTTCATTTCAAAAGTAGGGCGAATTGTATGGCGGACTTAGTCCGCTGTATTAGTCCGCTCAAAAAGTGCCGTGTGTGGGCAAGTCCGTTCATTCGAAAGTATGACGGACTGTCTGTCGGATTGTCTGACGGACTTAGTTGGCCAGACAGTCCGCCACGTGTGTACGCGGCCTTAGTATTGGTTTTGATGGTTGGAGAGGGAAATAGGAAGGAGGGAGGACCTACAATGCCGCATCCATAATATATCAAGGGAAAACAAAGAAGATACCAAATAGATATCAACAGGTTGGACTTTTAAGGCAGGGAAGCAAATAGGAAAGTAGAAAAAATATTTATTTTATTGAAACATACCGTATCATAATACTGTTATAGTCCTGTATGTTTCAATAAAATAAATATTTTTTTCTACTTTCCTATTTGCTTCCATGCCTTAAAAGTCTGACCTGTTGATATCTATTTGGTATCTTCTTTGTTTTCCCTTGATGGTTGGAGAGAGTAGGGGAGCAGGAGAGGTTGTTTAGGATGGGAGGTGGGGGATCTGAAGTGGAGGTAAAACTTAAGAAAGTATATAAGTGTCCAGAGGTGGGTTTAGGCCAGCAACCCAACCCTGAGTGGGACAAGGTGTCCAGATGTGGTCAATGGAGACTTCCTGAGTCCATTGGTTGTGGGGTGGTAGGAGTAGGTCTATTGTGGGGGATAGTCTTGGCTACCTCGGAGGTTAAAGAAGGTTGCTGTAAGTGCTGAAGGAGGGGGGAGACTCGGGCAAGTATACCTTTCTGTGCCTTCCTCTAAACTACTGGGTGTATGTTAGTTATATATGAGAAGGGTCTATTGCCATGAGTACCCTTGAATAGTACTAAAAGTATTGATGCCGGTATTCTATTAATATGCACTGAACAGTCTCTAGGAGATTGTAAAGGTTACTGCTTCAGGTGGCACATAAGAAGCCCTCTATTGCTTAGTCAATAGCTACAGGATCTTGTATATCATTGAACATGTAGTACTTGGTCAGGGTATGGGGAAGTTCAGGATATGACTGGAAGAAGGCAGTTATTAGTATAATAAACCATACTTGATTCTAATGACATGGTCGGTAAAGCGTTATATGTGTGGAGGTAAATATAAATCTGATTAGACTATGGGAGTCTGGGGGTCGTATGTGGTAGAGGGTGATGTTAGAGGCCTTGCTTCCCCTCTATGATCTAAGTTGGGAATTTTGAATGGAATAGATAGGAGAATGAGAGGAGGTAGGGCGTAATAAGTAGTAAGGGGTGGAGGAAATATTCAAATTTTATTTTATTATCTTTAGCAAAATGAGTACCACCCTTGGAGTCCCAGCCCTGTATATTGAAATACACAAGTAGTACAATTCAAACAAAAGATAAACGTTCAAACTAAATTGCAGCTGTAACTCAGGTATAAGCTATGGTAAAATACATTGATCTTCTTTAACCTATTACTAACAAGTAAAAACCAATAAACAGTGAATAGTTTTTCAGTAATCCACCATCCCCCTCAGATGTTCCAGAGAGAATATCCTGTGCATCAGGTTTGAGGAGCGAGAACTGGGGGGTAGAGGGTCTCTTGGGGTATAGGGGGCAAAATGATGTGATGGGGGAAGTAGAGAGCATTAGAAGGGTAATGGGAGAGAGTAGGTAGGGAAAAGAAAGGAGAGATGTTGAGGGAAGGCGAATATCTGAGTATGGAGGAGACCTGATGGGTTTACTTCCTTTTTGATTCCCTGCAAAGGTAAAGCATAATGGACTACTATGCATCGCATAGTCGTCCATTATGTGTCACTTACCTGACACAGGAGCCAGCGAAGTCACCACTGTCCCCTGTAGTCCGGAGCATCCATCTTCTCGGTGTGTCTCCGTGGGTCTCGCTGCTCCGGCGCTGTGATTCTCCGGAGCAGCGATGACGTCACTCCCACGCATGTGCACGGGAGCCGACACTCGGGGCATATCACCACAATCTGCGGCTTACCCAGTGCGCCTGCGCGCCGCTGTCCATGGCGCATGCGCCGTAGACAGCGGTAGCTGTCTTCAGGTAAATATCTCCTAAACCATATAGGTTTAGGAGATATTTCTTGGACCTACAGGTAAGCCTTAATCTAGGCTTGCCTGTAGGTCAAAGTGGTTTGTAAGGGTTTACAACCACTTTACGGGGGGAAATTACAAGGTGGCAATTTTTCTTTATAGCGGGCTGTTATGAGGAGTGATGCAGTCTCTGACCTAAAAATTGACTGTATTGTATATTTTTTAATTCTGGGGAGGATTTCTCAACTAAGAGATTAGAAACAATTCTCATCTAGGAAGTAAACATGTAATATAGTAATTTGTGTAATACTTATATGGTACTCGATCGTGTTTCACAGATCTGTAATTCAAAGGAGAATCCTTTCCCAAGGAGTTTGCAATTCTAAGTCTCTATTGCTCCTTAGTCCAATAATAGAGGTCGTAGACAGATGGCAAGGCAGGGTAAGTACATTGCAGTGGTACAAATACCTTTAAAGTCTGGAACTGGGCATGAAGGGAAACTTGGTGTATTAAAGAAACCTTGGGCTACCAGGAAACATTTGAAGCTTTTGAAAAGTCAGGTCGTCAGTCTCATGTCCATATTTTAGTATTGGAGGTGATTGTTTGTTCTGGTTGTAGTTAATGCACTCTTGTATAGTTGTGGATGGTCATGGAGTAGAAGGGTTATGCCGAGGTTGTGGGCTGGTTAGATGGTAGGTTGGGGATCAGTGACTTTTATCGGTACTGATTGGTCGACGATAAATATGGTTTTACTGAGTCTGAGACAGAGAGCATGTGTGGGGCTTAGCTCTTGTTTTAGCTGTCTTAGCTGTTTATATGGGGCTTGGGGAGTGTCTGGCTCTCTGAGAGCATGGAGGTCAGGAGAGTCTATCGTAGGAGACGGGTGGTAACAGATAATAGACACAAGATAAAGGTAAACTGGTAAAGAACTTGTAGGGCATGTAAACAACTGTCTTGTGGTAAATAAAGGCAAGGTTCAGAACTAGGGATGAGCTCGGTGTTCACCCGTTTGGCGAAGCCAGAACTTTGTGGGCCGGTTTGCGCCATATTCGTGTGGCACTCACGGGCCACAATGCACTGTGGCATCGCAGTGCATTGCTGGCTGATGATTGGCCAAGCATGCACTGTGACCCACATGCTTGGCCAATCACAGCATCGGCAGCGAGGAGAGCCATTATTGGCCACAGGCAGGATGCCTGCGGCCAATTATAGCTCAGGGGGTTTAGTACACGCCCCACACTATATAAGGCCGCCTGCACAGTGGCCTTGTGTAGTGTGTTGTGGCATTCATAGAGAGACAGATAGACAGGAAAAGTGTCTTCATTTCCTGTGAACCTAGCACAATTACAGTCGGTGTATTGTGCCCCCTGCACGGTGTACACCTGAAGCTACCCCAATTGCTGCTATTGTTCTGGTCCTATACAACAGGCAGCTGCATCATTTACAGCTGGTGTATTATGCCACCTGCACAGTGTACACCTGAAGCTACTCCCAATTTCTTGCGTTGTTCTAGTCATATACCACAGGCAGCTGCAGCAGTTACAGTCAGTGTATTGTGCCCCCTGCACAGTGTTTACCTGAAGCTACCCCAATTGCTGGTGTTGTTCTGGTCCTATACCACAGGCAGCTGCAGCACTTACAGTTGGTGTATTGTGCCCCCTGCACAGTGTTTACCTGAAGCTACCCCAATTGCTGGTGTTGTTCTGGTCCTATACCACAGACAGCTGCAGCAGTTACAGTCTGTGTATTGTGTCACCTGCACAGTGTACACCTGAAGCTACCCCCAATTGCTTGTCTTGTTCTAGTCCTATACCACAGGCAGCTGTAGCAGTTACAGTCGGTGTATTTTACCACCTGCACAGTGTACACCTGAAGCTACCCCCAATTACTTGTGTTGATCTGGTCCTATACCACAGGCAGCTGTAGCAGTTACAGTCGGTGTATTTTGCCCCCTGCACAGTGTACACCTGAAGCTACCGCCAATTGCTGATGTTGTTCTAGTCCTATACCACAGGCAGCTGCAACAGTTACAGTTGGTGTATTGTGCCACCTGCACAGTGTACACCTGCAGCTACACCCAATTGCTCGTGTTGTTCTTGTCCTATACCAAAGGCAGCTGCAGCAGTTACAATCGGCGTATTGTGCCCCCTGCACAGTGTTTACCTGATGCTACCCCCATTACTGGTGTTGTTCTGGTCCTATACCATGGGCTACTGCAGCAGTTACAGTCAGTGTATTGTGCCACCTGCACAGTGTACACCTGAAGCTACACTCAATTGCTCGTGTTCTAGTCCTATACCACAGGCAGCTGCAGCAGTTACAGTCGGTGGATTGTGCCCCCTGCACAGTGTACACCTGAAGCTACCCCAATTGCTGGAGTTGTTCTGGTCCTATACCACAGGCAGCTGCATTAGTTACAGTCGGTGTATTGTGCCACCTGCACAGTGTATACCTGAAGCTACCCCAATTGCTCCTGTTCTTCAGATCTTATACCACAGGCAGGCAGCTGCAGTAATTACAGTCGGTGTACTGTGTCATCTGCTCAGTGTGTACCTAAAGCTACCCCAATTGCTGGTGTTCTCATCTCCCTTCAGGCCATTAGTATGTCTGGAAGGCCAACAAGGAGAGGCAGACAGTCACAAACCAATAAAAAAGGGCGAGCCGGACATATGTACGCAAATGATCATGTACATATGTGTGCAGGTGATCACGGACATATGTGTACAGATAATCATTGGGACATGTGATTTTAGTGGCACATATGTGGGGGTCATGTTTTTATTATTAGGGACATGTGTTTTTATTATTTGGGGACATGTGTGTTTTGGGGACATTGTGTTTATACTGTGCGGTAGGGATGAGCCGAACACCCCCCGGTTCGGTTCGCACCAGAACTTTCGAACGGACCCCACGTTCGTTACGAACGTTAGAACCCCATTGAAGTCTATGGGACTCGAACGTTCGAAATGGAAAGTGCTAATTTTAACGGCTAATATGCAAGATACTGTCCTAAAAAGGGTTTGGAGACCTGGCTCCTGCCCCAGGGGACATGGGTCAATGCAAAAAAAAGTTTTAAAAACGGGCGTTTTGGCAGGAGCACTGATTTTAATGACGATTAAAGTGAAAAAAAAAAGTGAAATATTCCTTTAAATATGGTGCCTGTGGGGTGTCTGTAGTATGCCTGTGAAGTGCCACGTGTTTCCCGTGTTTAGAACAGTCCCTGCACAAATGACATTTAACGGAAATAACACCATTTAAAACTGCTTGCGGTTTTAATGTTATATCTGGTTCCTGCAATATGGTTGAAAATCATTCAGAAAAATGGCATGGGTAGCCCTCCCTGCCCATTACCAGCCTATTTGGGTCTTGTACGCATATTAAGGGGAACCTTGTACCCATATTAAAAAAAGGAAATGCGTGTGGCCCCCAGGCCCTATATACTCAGAACAGCAGTATACAGGTGGTGGAAACAAGACAGGGACTGTGTAGGTTTGTTGTGTTAAGTTGAATCTGTTTGTAATTTTCAACTGGTACATTTTTAAAGTGTAGCTCCAGTCAAAAAAACTATTTTTAAGCTTTTTGGAAAACATAGGGAAGGGTTATCACCCCTGTATAATTTGTTTTGTCGTCCATCTTTTTTCATCTCACTTGCTGCTGTCTCCTTGCGTTTGCAAGTAGGAGATGTTTGTAAGTTGGATGTTTGAAAGTAGGGGCCTGCCCTATATGCTCTGCAGAAATGGCGGAACAAGGTGTTGGTTTTGCCACAACATTGTAAGCCCTCAAAGTGACTCTTGGTGGGCGCTGGAGCGCCCTGCTGTGAACGATTATATCAAGAATTGTAATTACATGCTATTGTTGAACAGTGGTAGAAAAATTGACCTTTGGTGGTTGTGGTGCTGGTGCCACAACACTATAAGTTCTCACCGTTACTCTGGGTGGGCACAGGAAGGGGCCTTCCTGTGAAATATTATATCAATAATTGTAATTACATGTCCCTGTTAAACAGGGGCAGAAAAAATTGGCCTTAGGCACTGCTGCTGGTGCCACCACACTGCAACCTCTTCCATATACTCTAGTTTTTTTGCTGGAATTAGCCCTGCTGCAAAGCATTGCATCAAAAATTGTACTTAAACGCCCCTGTTAAACAGGGGCAGAAAAATTGGGCCTTAGGCACTGGTGCTGGTGCCACCACACTGCAACCTCTGCCATATACTCTAGTTTTATTGCAGGAATTAGCCCTGCTGCAAAGCATTGCATCATAAATTGTAATTAAACGCCCCTGTTAAACAGGGGCAGAAAAATTGGGCTGCTGGCATCACCCAGAACCAAAAATGCTCTTCCAACATATCAGCGGAGGAGGAAGAGGATAGACAATCAACATAACAGGACAGTCACTCAGCATCAGCATAGGCAGTCTTGAAGGGATGTGGTATTTCAAAAAAAATTATTCGGTTACATTGGCCAATTGGCCAATACTGTGTGCTAAAGCAGTAAATTGATTATAGCGGTATGTACTGGGTACAGAGCACGCAGACAGCACGCACTATCTCCTAACACTACTGACTGCAAGCTCTATTATTAACGATAGATCACTAGCTATATAGGTTAGGTGAATATCGCGGTGTATACTGCGGTCAGGGCACGCAGACAATAACCGGAAAACAGCAGAGATAAAGGGGTATATGCAGATGTATACTGTGCTGTGCTGGAGGCACACACAACTTCCAATAACTCATGCAGATGGCAATTGGGCTCAAATAGAGAACAGCTATGTAGGTGGATTATAGCGGTATGTACTGGGTACAGAGCACGCAAACAGCACGCACTATCTCCTAACACTACTGACTGCAAGCTCTATTATTAAAGATAGATCACTAGCTATATAGGTGAGGTGAATATAGTGGTGTATACTGCGGTCAGGGCACAGACAATAACCACTACACAACAGCAAGATAGCAAATCAGCCAAAAACGATCGGTGTGTACTGTGTTGAAGGTACACAGAACACCCACTGCTTCAGATGCCAACATACTACACGAGGCCACCTCAATGGCGGCCTTATATAGTGTGGGGCGTGCACTACACAGCCTGAGCTATGATTGGCCACAGGCATCCTGCCTGTGGCCAATCATGGCTCTCCTCGCAGTGCATTGTGGGCCGTGAGCGCCACGCGAATTTTGACGCGAACGGACCAAGTGTTCGGATTTCGCCGAACGGACGAACAGCCAATGTTCGAGTCGAACGTACGTTCGACTCGAACACGAAGCTTATCCCTACTGTGCGGTGTGTTGTGTGTTTTACACTAGACTGGTGATCAGTGAGTAAAAAGCTGTAAAAAACAGCTCATACTCACTGATCATCAGCCAGCTGCAGCGATCTGCTCTCTTCTCCTCAGCGATGACTTCCGTGTGAGGAGAGGAGGAGCCGATTGCCTAGCAACCGGCTGTTTGTTTACATCACATGACAGCCGTGATTGGACACGTTATCATCATGCTATCAGGAGGGCCAATCACAGAGCCCTCCTGCTGATCCGAGATGCGCCGTGTCCGGGTAACACGGGCCAACCGGGATCGCGCCGCTGCACGGGCACCCGCGCGCGATCCCCCTACTTCTGATGGACGTTCAGGAACATCCACTCAGAAGTAGAAAGCTCCCACCCAGCCGTATATGTACATTGGCTGGGTGGGAAGTAGTTAACAGGGACGTGTAATTACAATTTTTGATGCAATAATTTACAGCAGGGCTCATTCCTGCTCTCCAACTAGAGTTTCTGTGAGGTGTTGCAGTGTTGTGGCACCAGTGCCCAAGGCCCAATTTTTCTATCACTGTTCAACAATGGCATGTAATTACAATTCTTTATATAATAGTTCACAGCAGGGCGTTCCAGTGCCCACCAAGAGTCACTTTGAGGGCTTACAGCGTTGTGGCAACACCAACACCTAAGGCCAAATTTCTGCAGAGCATATAGGGCAGGCCCCTACTTTCAAACATCCAACTTACAAACATCTCCTACTTGCAAACAGAAGGAGACAACAGAAAGTGAGATGAAAAGAGACGGACGGCAAAAAAAAAAAAAACTATACAGGGATGATAATCCTTCCCTATGTTTTCCAAAAAGCTTAAAAATAGATTTTTTGACTGGACCTACACTTTAAAAATGTACCAGTTCAAAATTACAAACAGATTCTACTTAACGCAACAAACCTACACAGTCCCTGTCTTGTTTGCACCGCCTATATACTGCTGTTCTGAGTATATAGGGCCTGGGAGCCCCACACCTTTCCTTTTTTTAAATTTGGATATGGGGATCCCCTTAATATCCGTACAAGGCCCAAAGGGGCTAGTAATGGGCAGGGGGTGGCTACCCATGGCAGTTTTCTCAATGATTTTCATCCGTATTGCCGGAACCAGACATTACATTAAAACTGCAAGCAGTTTTAAATTACTTTTTTTCCATTAGAAATTTTATTTTGTGCAGGGACTGGTCTAACCACGGGAAACATGTGCCACTTCACAGGCATAATATAGACACCCCCAGGCACAATATTTAAAGGAATATTTCACTTTTTTTCACTTTAAGCATCATCATTAAAATCAGTGTTTCCAAAAAAATGGCCGTTTTTAAAGTCTTTTTTTTGCATTGATACATGTCCCCTGGGGCAGGAGCCGGGTCCCCAAACTCTTTTTAGGACAATAACTTGCATATTAGCCTTTAAAATTAGCACTTTTAATTTTGAACGTTTGAATCCCATAGACTTTAATGGGGTTCTAAAGTTCGTACGAATTTTCAGTCCGTTCACAGGTTCTGGTGCGAACCGAACCGGGGGGTGTTTGACTCATCCCTATTCAGAACTTAAGAAATGTGGGCAGGCAGATCATATCTTTTTTGTTTTCAAACGTTTTATTGAAAAGAAATCAAAAGAATTACAAAGTATGGGTATTGGGAAATTCCCAAGCAGAACCATACAAAAAAGAAAAAAGCAGTATTACATATCCATCGTTAAATACAGCAGATTAGCATAGTGATAAACCACTATAGTAAACACAATTATATGTAATCGATGGTGGGAGAAATATTCCAGCAATAATACTCTGCATGGATCAGGGACATACTCATGGGCTTTAACTGTTGCGTTTGCCAAAATAAGATGTATAATCTCGGCCAATGAGCATGAGGTACAATAAAAGAAAAAGAAAGTAGATACATAGAATGAAAGAAAAAGAATACAACTACAGGAAAGGCAGAAAACATAAAAGAAAAAAAGAAGAAGAAGGGGAAGGAGAGACTAGCGTGGTCAGTGTGAAAGTCTAAATATGAACCATGGATTCCATTTGGCCTCGTACAGAGGCATAGTGTCATGAAGAGTGTGGTAAATTTTCTCAGAATGCATTATAAGATCAACTCGAGACAAAACCTGTGTAAGTGGGAGCGAGGGGGACTTCCAGTTGAAAGCAATTGACCATAGCATGGCCAGGCAGATCGAATGAATCAGTCCTCTCAATGGTCTAGGGACATCCGGTGGGGATTGAAACAACAGGGTATGATGTGCTGTTAAAGTGATATGAAAGCCTGCTACCTTATCAATTATATCAAAGAGAAGTCGCCATATAGGTAGTATCCGGTCACAATCCCAGAAGATGTGTTTATACGAGCCTGGAAGGGGGCAGCCCCTAAAGCAACTGTCTGGAGCCTGTGGGAAGATTTTATGTATCCGAAGGGGAGTATAATACCACCTGGTGATCACTTTTATAGCTGTTTCCCTAACCGACAGGGATTTCGTACATTTGCACATATTGCGCCAGGTCTTCACCCAGTCAATTGAGTCATTCAGACCCCCAAGTTCCTGCTCCCAAGTGGACCTATATTTCAAATCATTCCTATCAGTAACCTCTTCAAGGCCCCGGTAAAGCATAGAGATCAACCCTTTCTGTCTAGGAGCTGTATAACAGATCTCTTCAAAAGCAGTCGGGGGAGTTGAATAGGGGCCTGGGTAATGATGAAGAAAGAAATGTCGAAGTTGCAAAAAGTGGAGGAACTCAGTGTGGGGAATCTGAAATCTAGCTTGTAGGTCCTGGAACGTGGTGAAATTTGAATCAACTATAAAGTCTTTAAGGGATATAAGACCCAACTCTATCCAAAGACGGAAAGCATTTAAGTGGTTATGTGATGTCAGGAACCTGGAGTCCCCCAAAAAAGAGGCGCCACCAGGAGCCCGAGACACCAAACCATATACATGCTTATATCTATGCCAAAGGAACATGCCATCCGAGACAATCATATTCTCATAAGACTTAGTGTGGTTGGCCAAGGGAGGGATCCACATCATACCCGGTAGAAACAGAGGCTTTACAGACTCTTGTTCAAATTGCACCCATGGGACTCTGGAATCCCTGATATTCCATTGAGCCTGTTGCGAGAATCTGCTGGCCACATAGTACAGCCATATCTGTGGGACCCCCAATCCCCCTTTTTTAGAAGAGCGGTATAGTATAGCTTTGGAAAATCTAGGGGGTTTATCTTGCCAAACGAATCGAAGGAGGGAGGCTTGAACGTCGTTGAGATAAGACTTTGATATTCTAATAGGGAGAGAGCGGAAAACATATAAAAGCCTAGGGAGCACAACCATCTTTAGGGCAGTTATCCTACCCAAGAAGGATATATGAAGTTTAGACCACATCTTCAGGGTCATTTTACGTTTTTTGAAAAGGGGCGGGTAGTTGGACGTGAATAATTTCTTATAATGATCCAGGAGCGCTATACCCAAATAGGATAGATGAGAGTCTGGCCAATGGAAGGGAAAGGACTGTTTAAGATGCAATAGATCCATCGGGGGGATACCTATAGGAAGGGCAGATGATTTAGCTAAATTAATGGTTAACCCCGATATCTCCGCAAATTTTGAAAGGGAGGCAAATAGATTAGGAAGGGAGAGCAGGGGGTTCGTTAGGAACATGAGAACATCATCCGCATACAAACAAAATTTGTAAGACAAGGGGCCTTTGGTGTAACCAGAGATATCAGGGTTATTCAGGATAGCGATTGCTAGGGGTTCTAGGGCTAGGGCAAAAATTAATGGGGAAAAGGGACAACCCTGTCTTGTGCCCCTACCTATACTGAAGAAATCCGAGCAACAGCCAGGGATTTTAATTCTGGTCATGGGATTCTTATAGAGGGTGTGGAAGGAATGCAAAAATTCCCCACCAAAACCCATTTTTTGCAAAACGGAGGTAAGGTAGGGCCAGGCAACACTATCAAAAGCCTTTTGAATGTCAAGACTAAGTAAAAGTAAGCTACGGGAGTTAGAGTTGGCGTCTTGGATGATATCCGTGGCCAAACGAATGTTGTCTGTTATCAGTCTATGGGGAATAAATCCGGATTGGAACGGGGAGATAAGATAGGGAATAAATTTAGCCAATCTGTCTGTTAGGATCCTACTGAAAATTTTGAGGTCATTATTCATAACTGATATGGGTCTGTAATTTTGTGGGAGGGTATGGTTTTTGTCGGGTTTAGGTATCAAAGACATATTCTCCAGCAACATTTCTTCTGGAAAACTGCCGCCCCGCATCACCCAATTAAACAGGCAGGCAAGTCTAGGTGCTAAATGGGATGCAAATTTCTTGTAATAAACTGCTGCAAACCCATCTGGGCCAGGGGCCGAGCCCAATTTAAGGGATTTAATGACGTTCAAAACTTCGGTTGTGGAAACAGGTGAATTCAATTGTTCAGACTGTGACTGAGTTAGGGTGGGAAGGGGTACTGTGTCTAACCAAGAATCCACTGCCCGGGCTTCAATGTCCGCATTGGGGGCTAATAGGGAAGAATAAAAATTCCTAAAGATATCTAAGACCTCTTTCGGGTGGGATGTGAGTTGTCCCTCTCTATTGTTCAACTTATAGATATGAGGAGGGTGGGAGAGGAGGTTAAGTTTTCGTGCGAAGGGTGAGGATGCTGAATTGTCTAGCAGGATATGTTTAGCCCCTGCCCATCTAAAAGACTTCTCTACCTTGCTGGACAGCAAGGAGTCCAATTCAAGCCGTCTGCTGTCTATTTCCCGTCTAGTAGACTCTAAGTGCAAGGAAGCCGTATTCTTGTATAGTTGGTCTAATTCTCGCGTGAGGGTCAGGATTCTACCATTGGTCAGCTTATTGCGTATAGTAGAAATCTCAATAATTTTCCCTCTGAGGACCGCTTTATGGGCCACCCATAACACTGAGGGTGATATATCAGGTTGGGCATTAATACTAAAATAGTCTTCAATGGCTTCCTCAATAGTAGGTATAAAAGAGGGATCAGACAGCAGGGCTTCGTTAAGCCTCCAGGAGTGCGAAGTAGGGGCCAATTTAATAAAGGTGGTGGAAAAAGAGGTGGGGTGATGGTCAGACCAAACGCAGGGGTGAATGTCCGCCTGGGTTGAGTTGGCCAGTATAATGGGTGAGGTAAAGATGTAGTCCAACCTTGCCGAGCTATTATGGGGGCGGGAGTAAAATGTGAATTCTTTAATACCCACATTGTGGGCCCGCCAGGTATCAGAGAGTTGAAACTCTGTTAGATTACCGTTTAGGGATTTAGGGAAGGCCTTAGATAAAGATGTGTGAGAAGAACGCTCCAGAGTGGGATTCGCAACCAGGTTGAAGTCCCTGCCAATGATTAAATGGGAGGATTGGAATGAGGAGAGCTTTTCAAAAAATTGCTTAAAGAAGGTAGCTGGGGCATCATTAGGTGCATATACACTAGCAATAGTTAATTCTCTATTACATACTACCCCTTGGATGATAACATATCTACTCTCTGCATCCTTATATACACGTTTAATTTCCATAGGAAAGGAAGAATGCAAGAAAATGGCAGCACCCCTGGACTTGGAGGAGTAAAGGGAATAAATCGCTTGGGGAAAATTTCTATGAAAAAATTTTGGATGGGATTTACGTGCAAAATGGGTTTCTTGGAGGAGGAGAATTTTGGCATCTAGTTTCTTGTAAAAGTCGAAGGCTTTCCTCCTCTTATTAGGGGAGTTAAACCCTTGGACATTATGAGATATGCATGTGATTACCATTGGACAGGATCTATGGTGAAATCAGCTAAGGAATCCCCAATCCCGGGGCAGAATAAAGAATACAGGGAGGTGGGGTGAGAAGCCCAAATAAGGTTACCAGGGGTGCTGCCATCAACCCAGCACGACAGTAGCCGAAAATAGCTTCCATCCAGAGAACCGAAATAGTGATACAAACAAACATATTTAGTCAGTGTTAACTGAGAAGTATCCACCATTGCTAGTCGAGGGTAATAAAAAAGAAGGAAGAAAAATAAAAACAAAAACCAAAAACAAGAACAGATCGAAAAAAGTCAAAGTACTTGGACATATCCAGAGAACTAATCGTACACAGGCCTAGCCTGTTCAAAAAAGAGATAGGGTCAGGTAACTAGGGAAAAAAAGGAACTGTCCAATTACCTGATAACTCCAAAACGGGAAAAATAGAGTACACCGAGACAACAGGGTCTCGAACCCAGCTCAATACTGACGTAAAAAAACAGAGAGCTCCGCAAAAAAAGAAATAATAGGAAACTTGCTGGGTGGGGGAAGCAGGCAGCAGCTCCAACCGGTGACAGACCAACAGGGAGGCTCTTCCGGAACAGTAGGGAGCATACCGTCATGGAGGCTTTAAAGTTCAAGTAGCAGGCAGGTAGCCGAGATTAGAAAAACAAGGGAGAAAACAAAAAAGGAAACAACCCCGGCTAACGTGGACTGTCAGCATTGTGGTCTCCAATACCATATCGAATTCTTCTTCTGTCTCTCCGCGAAGGTGGAGTTTGCCAAATGGGAGCTGGTCTGGGGGTAGAAGGTGGTCTGTGAACATCCGCAGCCTCTAGTAGACCCAGTTTGACAAGTAGCTCTTGACCCTCCTGGAGCGTAGTGACAGAATAGGTACTGCCATTGTGAGGTACCACTAGCTTAAAGGGGAACCCCCATCTGTAACGAATCCTGTCGGATTGCAGGGCAGAAGTAATATCTTTGAGGTTCCTCCTTCTCTCCAAAGTGGCGGGGAAAATATCAGGGAAGATTTGAATCTGAGCATCATCTAAAAGAATGCTCTGTTTGTTTCTCGCTGCTCGTAATATGTCCTCCTTAACCAGAAAGTCTTTCATGCACAAGACAATATCCCGTGGGGGTTTGTCTGCAGGAGGCTTCGGACGGAGGGCCCTGTGTATCCGGTCGCATTTAAAGGAGGACGATTCGTGATCCGGCAGGAGAGATTTAAAAAGGCGGATAACGGTGGGTATCAGGTCCGTCTCCGATTCCGGGATCCCTCGGAGATGCAAATTATTACGTCTATTCCTGTTATTGACTTCCTCGATTTGCGACTGCATAGTTAGAACCGTTGATGCAAGGGCCTCATGTTCTCTGCTGAGATTATTATGTGCCAGCGCAAGTTCATCGTGTTTACTTTCCAGCCTTTCCGTCCTGGAACCCAGGGCCGCAATCTCTTGCGATAAGGCGTGCGAGGTCTTGTGCAGCTCCGTTTGAAACTTGGACGCCAGCCTGTCATACATGGCTTCCAGGCTGGCGTCAAGATCCGCCTTTGAGAGAGAGTTATAGTCTCCTACCTGGGGCTGGAGAGAAGGAGGGCCTGTGGAGACTTGCGGTGAGGCGAGCGGGGAGGAAGCGATACCGCACCGTTCCGCGCCATCTTGGGCCATCACGTTGCTGTCCCTAGTGCGCAGGAGATAGTGGGTTAAGGTATGCTGGCTCCCGCTACGAGATTTCTTCCTCTTCGCCGGCATGCACCGTGTTTAGGGGACCTGGAGGGTGTAGATCGTGGGGTGCCAAACGGAATATAATACCTCCAGGGCGCTGATAAAGTTCCGAGCGAGACGGAGCTATCCCTTCAGGCTGCCATCATGTTCAGCGCCGCGCATGCGCCCCCAGGCAGATCATATCTTAACAAGTTCATACCTTAAGGAGAATGGCGAGCACTCCTGTGAGCTGGTGAGGTAGTAAGGCTGTCGTGTTAAAGTTACTCTCTTCACGGATGCCGTCCATTGAGGTAGCTCTTCGCAGAGGTGGTAGCCTGAAATCACTGTTCCAGTCAGGCAGCTCAATGATTGGGTTGTCAAGAGTGGTGCAGAAGTGATTCAAGTCTTCTGGTACCTTGAGAAAGGCTTTTCATCCTTGAGCTGTTGCTGAAGGGTGGAAGGGGAACTTCCAGCAATATGTGATTGCTCTGGAGCATAACAGATCTAATAATGGTCACACCTCTCTTCTGCGGTGTAGTGTGATGTTTGAGAGGCCTTGAAATATCTTCTACATTTCCTGGCAGGTCAGGTGGTCGCGGAGTTTGACATTGTGAAGGATCTCTTTCTTGAAAGAGAAGCTGGTAAGGCAACACACTACATCAAAATTAGCAAACGTGAGTACCAAATCCCTAACCCTTAACCCTAATCCCACTCCCACTAGTCCCTAACCCTAATCCCGCTCCCACTAGTCCCTAACCCTAATCCCGCTCCCACTAGTCCCAAATCCCTAACCCTAATCCCACTCCCACTAGTCCCAATCCCTAACCCTAATCCCGCTCCCACTAGTCTCAAATCCCTAACCCTTAGCTCTAATCCCGTCCCCACTAGTCCCAAATCCCTAACCCTAATCCTAATCCCGCTCCTACTAGTCCCAAATCCATAATCCTAACCCTAATTCCGCTCCCACTAGTCCCAAATCCATAACCCTAATCTCACTCCCACTAGTCCCAAATCCCTAACCATAATCCCAATCCCACTAGTCCCAAATCCCTAACCATAATCCACAATAGTGTGAACAAATTACCTATTTTCTGTCTCAGATTAGACTAGATTAGATAGAACATTGTTTGAAAAAATTTACAATTCAGAGGTCATGATATAAAGGAGGGGTGAAATAGGACTCCTCTCGAAGGGGATCAGGGTGAGGTTGCTGGGGTCTATAAACTGGTACCCGTGCAGTGTCAAAGGTGGGAGGAGGCATAAAAGGATACACTGACCCTGATAGTCCAGGGTACTGCACGGCTGATGGACCAGGGTACTGCATGGCTGATGGTCCAGGGTAAGGCTCTAGGATTATAATTTGGTGGACAATTTTAATTTTTTTGATAATTTATTTTAGGTCTAGAGAATGGAAATGATTTAAATTGAAATTATTTAATGACTCGTAACAGCTTCATCCTCATAGCGCATTGCAATATTCTGTCAATCATCTCCATTTGAGGGATGATGCTACGAGCAACAGAAGCATTTTCTCCCATATCCTGTCATTGTGCTGCCAACATTTTTTTCACAACATCAATAAAGTCCTCCGATTGCTGCTGTTTGTTTTTTTTGTTTTTTTTTCTATTTCTCACTGCCTCAGGTTCTGGATTGATTGGGCCTCCTGATTCAGTGTCTTCAAAGAGGACTTGTGATGACTATATGGCAGGATCAGCTACATCCTCCAGCTGATCGCCACCCTGCTCCTCCTCTGTTTTGGAGTCTAAATTACTTTCAGTCCTAAAAAATATAGAAAAACAATCACTATATAATCCTTATTAATTACAAATAATACATTTTCATGTTTGGGGACTAGGGGGAGCCAGATTAGGGTTAGGGTTATGGATTTGGACCTAATGGGAGCGGGATTAGGGTTAGGGTTTTGGGACTAATGGGAGCAAGATTAGGGTTAGGGTTAGGGATTTGGGATTAGTGGGAGTGGGATTAGGGTTATAATTAGGGATTTGGGACTAGTGGAATTGGGATTATGGTTAGGATCATAGATTTGGAACTACTGGGAGCGGTATTAGGGTTAGGGCTATGGATCTGAGACTAGTGGTAGCTGGATTAGGGTTAGGGATTTGGGACTAGTGGGAGCGGGATTAGGATTAGGGTTAGGAATTTGGGACTAGTAGGAGTGGGATTAGGGTTAAGGGTTAGGGATTTGGGACTAGTGGGAGCAGGGTTAGGGTTATAGATGTTGGACTATTGGGAGCAGCATTAGGGTTAGGTATTTGGGACTAGTGGGAGTGGGATTAAGGTTAGGGATTTGGAACTAGTGAGAGCAGGATTATGGTTATGGATTTGGGACAGTGGGAGTGGGATTAGGGTTATGAATTTGGGACTAGCGGGAGTGGGATTAGGGTTAGGGTTATGGATTTGGGACTAGTGGGTGGGGGTCAGGGATTTGGGACTAGTGGGAGAGGAGTTAGGGTTAGGGTTATGGATTTGGGACTAGTGGGTGGGGGTTAGGGATTTGGGACTAGTGGGAGAGGGATTAGGGTTAGGGTTATGGATTTGGGACTAGTGGAAGCGGGATTAAGGTTAGGGTTGGGACTACAGGGATTAGGGATTGGAATATAGACACTTACTTTGCAATGCTCATCCGAGTGTCATTTCTGAACATGTCAGGGTGCACTCTCAGGTCCTCATATAGCAACGCAAATTGTCCTCTTGAAATATGTGCTTGAAGGATGGGATGAACCCAATAGCGAGTTGCTGCCTCTGTTGGCTGATATTCTCCCAATAGAGTAGCATAAACAACAAAAAAGCTTGATAAACTCCATCTTCTCTTTGTACCCTCTCTCACCTCCACAAGATACCAGGAAGTTAACAGGAAGTGATGTAGGGAGGTGGGGTTGTTGTTTGACGCCCATGCTTCATTAAATCTTGAAAAACGCCTTTAAAATGACAGAGCGGTATCTGTAATTTTAGTGATAGAGCCCCAAAAACGTGGTAATAGTGCTAAGGTGTTTTAAGGCATTTTTAAGCACTTCATTATGAAAGGGCTCTAAACCTCAGCACACAGCTCACAGGCCAAGAGACTAAGCTTGGGGTGGTAATGAGCTAGCCAATTTCTCAAGCAGGCCTACCAAGTCCGCCAGTATTGGTGTCATTAGAAGTATCCATACAATGAGAGGGTGCAGTATGGAGCTGTTTTACGTAAAGGTTAGAGTACGCCTACGTTTAGGGAAGGTTATGGTAGAGCATTAAATGGTCAGGTCTGTGCTGTAGCTATTATGTGGAAAGGGGTCTGTCTACAGCAGAAGTGGGAGAAAGGGGAAGGAAAAAAAGAGAAGTGGGAGAAGGAAAAGAGAAAGAAAAAAATAAAAGGGGAGCAGTTGGGGGGTGGATGGTAGGGGGAGGGAAGGGGCTATCTTTCACGCCCTCCTATTGTTTATAAGGAGTTTGCCCTTCCCCAGTTTGGGTCACAAAAACAGTAAGGATAATCTTAGGAGGTGAGGTTTGGGGGTCAGTTAGTAGCAGCCCAGGGTAATATGAGGTCAAATCACTGTGAGGGACAGTGTGGTGGCTGGGTAAGAGGGTTGTCAGCCATTTCTCATTGGGGGGGGGGGGGGGGATACCATAGTAGATCCGGATGCATAGTTTCACAGCATTGACCATATGCATGGCAGGGAGCCGAGGGAAAATTAAGTCAGCGAGGCCTTCAATTTAACCCAGTCTTTGAGTTTATCATGCACATTCCAGTCTATGATCCTGGAGAGATGACAGGCACAGTAAAAGTTTCAGAGATCTGCTAGTCCAATATCTCCCTTGTGTTTGGGCAGTGATAATTGGGCATAGCCGATTCTGGGTCTGCTGTTAAAGTTCAGATAAAGGCTAAGGGGAGCTTAGTACCGTCTGTAGAATATAAAGTAAGCACTGTATGGCATTCATTTTTAAAATCGCAGCCCTGCCAAACCAGGAGAATAAGGGTTTGTTTCATCACTTAAGCTTGTTTTTAAGGTTTTGTATAATGGCTAGGTAATTCTTATGCCACTTACATACAATTGGAATTTCCAATGGGAAATATTCAATGTGAGCTTGTTATCGGAAAGTCCGACCGTTTGTATGCTCCATTGAACATTTGCTGACGGAATTTCCGTACACAAATATTCGTGAGTAGGTTCTCAAATTTTCCAACAACAAAGGAAAGTCTGATCGTGTGTACACAAGTCAAATACACAAAAGTCCACGCATGCTCAAGTACGAGGCGGAAATGCTTTGTCTTGTATAAATAGAGTTGGTAATGGAGATAGCACATTTGTCACACAGCAAATTTTTAAATCTTTCAGTGCAGCGCATTCTCTTCTTCTTTATAATGCTAGAATAATGAAGTTGCTTTGCTGCTGATATTCACACAGAGTTCTGACAAACAGATTTTTTAGTATTTCTCATGATCTCATGAATAATCTTTGTTTTTGTAGTTTTTTTTTATCAAGATCTCCAGAATAATTTATTTTTATTTATTTTTTTAGTGATCTCCTTTTTGTTAAAAAAAATTCTCCAGAATATATATATATATCTATATATATATATGTATGTATGTATATATATATATATATATATATATATATATATATATATATATATATATATATATATATATATATATATATATATATATATATATATGTATATATATATATATATATGTATATATATATATATATATGTATATATAATTTTTTTTTGTTCTAGTGATCTCCATAATATTTTTTGTTGTTTTGTGTGTCATGTTACCACAACACCATTATTATCTTGTATATTTTTACCTCAAATAGGTTGGTTGGTGTTGGTGTCCCTTGTTAATTTGACATTGTATTTTTGAAATGCACCTACTCACAAACTGTCTTTTTTAAAGTAAAACACATACCCAAGCATTTGTCCAAACCAAAAATTTTAGGGGTCCTAACAAAATAAAGAGGAAGCCAACACTGGAGAAACAGTTGGAATTGGTGAAGCCTTTGTACCGCAGGGCAGACATCAATTATTTGACAGGCCAAATTGGTAACCTGAGGAGTCAATTTAATAGGGAGCACAATACAGTCCAGGACTCCAGGAGATCGGGAGCAGCAGCAGATGTTCTGAGGCTATGGTCTTCCAAAAGCCTGTGTCTTTTGCCAGACCACACCAAATGCAGGCCATCACTCCCAACACTTCCTTCCAGGCTGCTGTCTTGGGTTGGATGGCTGTGTTGCTGGAGGTGGTAGAGGAGTAATATGGTCCAACCCACACAGGTGGGTTTTAGTTGTGAGTTGGCCCCTTATCCCCTTGTTTAGGGCATCAAGTATTATCTCCTCACTCCTGTGTATGAAAATAGTACATAGTTTTAGTTTTTTAGGCATCAATCACACACAATTTTGAGCTCATGACTGTTGCAAATTGAATGTTAACAAATAGAAAAGACAATCATTCTGACCCCAGCATTTTTCATTCTTGTCCCAATCATGTTTGTCTACTATTGTCTATTGATATGTAAACCCCTTTGTTAAATCATAAATTAGTGATCAATAATAACATCCAGTTAACATCATAAAATTTTTGACAAAATATATGTTGAACAATGCTATACTTGGCTCAAGCTGGGCTCCTCCACATCTTCTTCCTGGGTGGAAGGCCCAGGTTGGACTTCTGAAGCCTCATCTGATGTAGAAGGATGTGTGGCAGGAAGTGTAGATAGTGATGGCCTGGGTTCACTCTGGTGTGAGAA
Source organism: Lithobates pipiens (assembly GCF_037356315.1). Classification (NCBI taxonomy): domain Eukaryota; kingdom Metazoa; phylum Chordata; class Amphibia; order Anura; family Ranidae; genus Lithobates; species Lithobates pipiens. Next base: position 490,127,767 of record NW_027507748.1, read on the forward strand.
AAAATGCAGTCTGTTGTAGTACCAGAGCCTGGGGACATAAACTCATCTTCTGCTGATTCCTGATCTCATTGAATCTTGGACCTTTTTGCGTTCCCTATTATATGTGCTCCTCAGGAAACCAATTTTGGCCTTTAAATAGATGATGTCTGCTGTTGGAGTCACAGGCTTCACCAATTCCAACAGTTGCTCCAGCGCTGCCTTCCTCTTCAGCTTGTTCAAGGATTCTCGTGTTTGACTTGCCAGAGACATGGAAGCTCCCTGTACACGTCTATGAAGTTTGGCAGGAAGTCTGGGTCAGTAAACGTATCCATTTTCTCTGCAAGACACAACACAAGACAAACCTTAATGTCAGACTCAACTCTCCTAATCTTGTCCCAATATAGGTCTCAATCTATAAGCAGTATAGGCCACTAACCACTGATACCCCAAGTTAAAACTGTACCTTCGTTTGTCTGATCGGGGCTTCCGCTACTCCATCCTCCGCTCACAGATTGCACATGTGGCATGCGTGTGTTATGTTTTATATACAATGTGCATGCATGAAAATCCACCCCTGACCTTCTTTCTAGTGTATTCCCCACCCCTTCTCTTTCAGTGCAGTGGGAGAGCACATGGCAGCGTGACAGCAGGTGCATGATAATAGCAGCAATGAGGAGGACAACGCCTGGAGCAAGGCAGTTCCCGATCCAAAAGGAGATATAAGGCCTCAAATATGTCCTTTGTAGAGATGGTGGAAATGGTGGACATCTTGAAGAGGACCGACTATGATGGAAACTATGGATCATACAGCAACCCAAATGTGAGAAAGGCCAAGAACATGGTTAACGTTGTGAGAAGTCTGCACAGGAATTTTGGGGTACGACGATTCAAGGAGTAATGGAGGAAACGCTGAAATTTCATTTCAGACCTGAAATTGAGGGAGCAAGATCAGTACAGAAGGATCAAGAAAGTGCTGCAAAAAAGTAAGTATTTTTTGTTTGTTTCTATTATTATTATTACTTTAGTGCTGCTGCATGTGCTTTTATTTACTATTGTACAGTTTAAAATGGCAAGTTTCAGGTTCGTAGGCACAGTAATTGTTCGTAGTAAACATTGTTCATTCTCCCACTAATACAATGTTTTTGGCAGATGCAGGTTAACTACATTTGTTCATACCTATTTGTATTAAAATAAGTTTAGTACATTGTTGTCTAGATGGGTTTGTAACTAGAATGAAATGCAAACTAGATTCAGTGTAAGGAGAGCACACTCAGCAGCTGTTTACACATCTGGACGCAGGAGCACTAGTGCGGGACACCAGAACATCCTTTTTAGGGTGTCCCACACAGGTGGTTCAGTGGATACTAGGGGTCTCTCCATGTGTGAAACTTTAATAACAAAAAAGTAAGTATTCCAGCTTTAGAGAGGGAAAAAACATGTTTTCAGCTTGGAAAAAAATTGTGCGATGCTTCCAAGCAATGTTTCATATTCCTATTTCTTACCTCAAATATCTGTGTGTTAAGTATACTTTTTTTTTATTCATATAGGGGAAAAAAGAATCGGGACATCTAAGGACACCACAAACCCCACTGCTGATGAAGAAGGGGAAATCCTCACACACCATGAGGAAGATGTGGAGGGAGAGGTTCATGAAGTGGGTGAAATAGTGACCACAACAGGTCAGTGTCTGAGACCACAGGTTCAGGTAATAGATGTATGCCTGCATATTTATAATATATGGTGTGTGTTTTTTTTTTTACTTTTAGGGGATGTGGATGTTGTGGAAGAAGAAACTAATTTCAACAGTGCAAGTGCACAGATCCTCATCGCTGAGATCATGTTGTGCAATCGGGATTTAGAGATAGTCAAGCAAAACATCAATGATGTCCAAAAAAAAAATGACCAACATCATTGATGTTTTAGGCAGAATCTAAAAACAACAAAAATTGTAAAGTTGCTTGTTGTATTTTATATATATTTTTTTTTTTAATTAAGTAATTTGAAAGCCAAATTGTGAAGATGCACACAGTGTCAATATGTGCCATCACAGGATATCAATGTATGCGTTTTGTGGGTGCAACCCCTTCCTCACAACTAAAGTAGCTGAGAAGAAGGGGTTGCACCCCCCCCCAAACATGTCCATTGATCTCCATGATGGGAGCTAGCACATGTTGACATTAGGCATGGGATCATGAGGGAAATCCACATTTTGACTCCCAATTTGTGTGCATCTTCAAAATTTGGCTTTTACAGGGATGACATCACCCCATCTGATGAAGGCAAAATCAACACACTTTTGACATACTAATGTCTCATATTGCCTTTATTAAAGTTGAACTTTGCATGTTATGGTTTTAAACATGCCTGTTTAGCCAAAAAAACGGCTATATCTACTGTCAAACATAAATGTTACAAAACCAATGTTGGTTTGTTAAGAAACCCTTTTATAAAGCACATGTGAATGTGCTTTGAGTAAAAAAATGTATAGTCAACAATGTGTGGCTTCCTCTTTCAATGTTCAATACCAGTTTTTGGAGTAAGTTGGTGTAGTTACAGTGACAATGGGGGTTATTTACTAAAGGCAAATCCAATTTGCACTACAAGTGCACTTTCAGTGCAGTTTCAGTGCACTTTCAGTGCACTTTCAAGTGCAAAGTGGATTTTCCTTTAGTAAATAACCCCCACAGTGCTCTAAAATTTGCCCCAATCAGGCCATTTTAGGGACTACAAGCAATTAATTCATGGAGTTGAAACGGATGATTATTTTTATCATGAATGCATTACATACATTAACAACAAAAACAAGGTGTGTGTGTGTGTGTAGCAGACCCACAACATAATAGCTGAAGAAGAGATTGTCACCTCATGTATCAAAGAAGTTAAGTTTGCAATATTGAAAAATATGGCCAAAAAAAAAGGCCATTGAATAACCTAGAGACAGATAAGAAATACAAGCAGTAAAGCAAATGAAATATGAGTTCAGTTTCTAAAAAAAATAATTATTTTAAATTATTTTAAACAGGTTTATAGATTCTCTGGCATATCAATGCCCCCCCTACCCGCAAAGTACTCTAGATACTTTTGGCAAACTTTGCAAGCGCTTTGGGGGGGCAAGCTAGGACAGCCAGGTTCAAGAGCCGTCAGAGTTCTTTGACCGGTAATAAGCCAGCCTCAGTCCCAACTGAGGCCACATAGTTTGATGAATTTTTTTGCAAAAGGTTATGTAATATGCAGCATGCAAGAACAATGGGATTGATTTTATATTCCGCCATGTTGATAGCTGTGAGAAATAGGCGGAACAGGCTGGCCATTATTCCAAAGGCATTTTCCACCACTCTTCTGGCTCTGGCTCTGGTCAGCCGGTAATTAAAGCCCTCCCTTCCGGGCTGAGGGTCATCATTGGGAATGGCCGCAGAAGATGGCCCCCCAGTGCAAAAGCTTCATCCGTGACAAAGACGAACAGGGGTCCCACCACATTATTTTCAGAAGGTGGCAACTTCAAGCTGCCATTCTGGAGCTATCTGAAGAAATCCATCTCGGAGATGACTCCACCATCCAACATCCAGCCACTTTCCCCCACGTCCACATACAGAAACTCGTAAGTTGCCGACACCACCGCCAACAACACAATACTATTATTCCCCTTATAATTATAATAGTATGAGTTGGGGGCTGGGATGATGTGGACGCGCTTCCCATCTATTGCCCCACCGCAGATGGGGGAAGTCCCACTGCTGGGCAAACTGGGAGGCCACAGTCTGCCATTATGTGGGTTTGAAGGAAATTATGGAGCCAAACAAGAAAAAAAAATAGTAATTTTGCACATTGCAAGCAGGTTAGATACAAAAATTCTTGGCCAACATAAGTATAACATTTCTTGAGTAAATGAGTATTTAAAGACAAAAGTATAAGGTTCACTTATTAGATTCTTCCCCCCTCATCTCTAAAGGCCCATTGTAAAAAAAAAGGGGGGGGGGGATGTTTTGGACAGGTAACCATCTCCAATTCATTGAGAGCTGAATACATAAATAATGTGTGTTACTTTGGCCAGCCCCTCCTTACTTACACTATTGGCAGCCCACTGGACAGGTAAGAAGTGTCATAATACAAAATTATGAATACACACTGTACAAATTGAAGCACATTTTTACATTTTGCAATTACTTATCAAGATAATAGGAGAATAAGACTTGAAACAGTAACATTTGAAAGTATTCAGGCAGGCCCTTGCACTATATGCTTTGGTGAATTCATCCATAAATCTGAACACAAAAGAGGTATGTATAGTGTGTATATGTTTGGCAAAGTCAGCAGATATCGGCTGACTTAGTGGTTGGGGAGAGTTCCAAATGCGTTTGGGCCCCCCAAAAAAAGCCTCTTGCACTCTGCCTGAATTTAAGGACAACAATAAAACATTTGGACACATTTTAGGGGGTGTTTAGAGTAAGCACTACAATGGAGCAGATTAAATACATTGGGGCTGATTTACTAAGATGAATGCACTGCGCCGGTTCATACCTCCATTTGTTCGACAGATAAATGATCAAGTGAGCACATGAACCGGCGCACGCATAAGCGCAACACATAATATGCCGGTGCAATTGATAATATTGCACCCCGTATCATTAGCAGTCCATTCACACAGGGACAGCATGACTTCCAGCGTGACTTTGGGAGGCAACTTGGACACGACTTGAGTGTGAATCACAGTGCGACTTGGGGTGACTTACAACAAGACTTTATGTAGTGCCGTTGTATGTGTTGTACTTCACCGTGTTCTTGACGTTCGGAATTTCCAACAATTGAATTGACCGTGTGTATCCAAGACAAGTTTGAGCCAACATCCTACAGAAAAAAAATCATGGTTTTGTTATTGGATAAATCTGATCATGTGTACGGGGCATTAGAGTATAACTCTCATAGGTAGAAAGGAAGTTGGATACCTAGGTATATTATGGCATCAGTTTTCCAAAAGAAAGGGAAGTTTTCCTGGCAATGGGTTACTGTCAGTGGTGGGAGAGAATTGTTGAGCGTACATGACATTGTTAAATTATTCTTTAGGTTTGCTATAATGCGGGATTGTTGAAATTCTGATAATGGAACAGGACGCTTGATGTGGGGTTCTGTGAGGAAGAGCAGAATACCATCCACAAAAGCCACAAACTTGTATTCCTTATCTGTAGTGCATACCCCAGAATGTCTAATTGACGTAGAAGGCTGTAAAGGAAGGGTTCCAAGGGAAGCACAAAAATACATGGAACAATGGGTAGCCTTGTTATGTACCATTGAGGATGAGGAAGGCTTTTGACAGGAGGCAGTTAACCTGAACTCGGACAGTGGGATTGGTATATGGGGACATAACGAACCCTAGCATACCTATGCCTATTCCCATGGTCTGTAGGACCACTTCCATATAGTCCCATGCTGCCCTGTCAAATGCCTTCTCCGCATCTAAAGATAAGAATAAGCCCTATTGGTTAGAGGAATTCAACAGGCAGTGTAGATTAAAGACCTTTATGGCCTTTATGGCATTATTCTTGGCCTCTCTGCCAGGAATGAAGCCAACCTGGTCTTGAGCAATAAGGAAAATATATATATTTTTTAACATGGGGGACCATTAGCTCTCGTGGTAGATGCGTTTTCAGTGATCCAACGAGTCAGGAATTATATTTTAGGGCATGGTAGCCCATTTTTTATTAAAACAGGAAAAATAAAAGTCTGTAACAAAGGTTTCCCACACAGAGGTTCTTCTCCAGCAAATGCACAGAACAGAAAATGCTAGCCCACCTGGCTCTCTGTAGCAGTACTTCTGCACTTTTTATCCTGGTCACACAGACCACAGGATTTCTCAATGTAGACGGCATTACCTTAGCGTCCACAGCTTCGCTCTGGCCTTAATCCTCATGTCGTTGCACTGCCTCTTGCAGTCACACATTCTGGCTGCCTCCTGCAACCTCTCTTACTCCTGGTGACCTCCTGTCTCTCTGGGTGTGGAGCAGTCTCCAACTGGGAGCCATGAGGTCTTCCCATACCCTCATTATAAGTGCTGTGCACACACCCTGCTGGTAATTTACAAAGTCTGGACACAGGGTTGGAGATCCCGTCCCACCCAAAATACTCCAAACTTCAGAGCCCCATGACCGAATACCAAAACCTGGAGAAAGCAGTTTTTTCCAGTCTACATTTAAGCTCTGTAGCCTTGCAACAAACAAATATGCATACCCTGTGTCCCCGAAACGATCAATTTTACCTTGACAGCATCTCCTATTGTCACTATATATATATATATATATATATATATATATATAGAAAGGCCAGTATGGTGGCCTGGAATTATGGGTGGAGCCCGGTGGAGTATATAACCAGCCCGTTCGCCTAGCTCCCTCGTCGGTTCCGGTGCGCGATATCTGATACGTCAGAAATCAAGGGCCGACTATCCTCGAGACCTTACAGTGAGCCGGGTTCGTGAGTTCCCACGCTATTCCGTCCGCCTCGTGTCGACAAAGCCTTGTCGTTCGTCAGCGTCCGTCTGATTGCCGTCTGAGTCGCTATACTCAAATCAAAATTTTCCGTTGTCGTACAACACGTCCGGGCCGGCTGTCGCAGGTAGGGCTTCGGCACCCGTTTCATTTCATGTGTTACAAAGTCACGTAAACTGGATTCCTGAACTCACGAACCACTCACTCTAGATTGCACAAAACGTCTTAACTGTGGCACTCGTATTCGTTACTTCATGTCACTACCCCTTCTTCGAAAGAAGTCGTTATCACTTTTCGGTACATGCCGTTCGTGCCACCAGGCACTTCGTTTCGTAGCACGTCGTTACTAAACTGAACGACTCATTTCTCTATGTTCGAATCGATCGAACCATTTCGAAATTACAGCTGTCTGCTTGTCACGTTAAACTGAGCACTCCGGACAAATGTCAATCTCATGTTGTTCAAAACCATAGAAACGGTCGGACCGTTTCAAATCCGAATAAGGTTAAACATTTCAATCATTTCATGCCGTTTGTACTATGTCTGTCATTTCATTTCATTTCATTTCAATCATTTCGAGTCATTTCAATCATTTCAGTCTGTTATGTCGGATCATTTCATTTCTACCATTTTAAATCATTTCATCATTTCTGTCACTTACCGCGCTCCGATACGAATCCCGTCGCATCTCCAATGCACCGATTCGCTTCGAAGTGCCCCAGGGTTCGGCCTCATTTCTGTACATGCTCCAGAGACTGAGTCACTCGCAGGTTCAAGCACGGTCCTTGATTCTAGTCTTTGTCATGGCTTTTCATTTCTGTCACTTATTACGCGCTAATTCGAATCCTGTCGCATTCTGCTATGCACCGATTCGTCCTGGCGTGCCCAGCTGCTACGCCTCATTTCAGTACATGCTCCAGAGACGGATTCTTTTATTGTAACCGTCAGTCCAGTCGTTGAAAGAAAAAAAAAAAGGAAAAAGTAGCAAAGCAAAATCGTATTACCTGCACAATGCTGGTTTAGATTATATGAGATGGCAGATGTATAATATGTGTGAGCTGTCTTCCCCCGCCTGAGCTCCACGCGGCGGGCCTCCCTCCCCGCCTGAGCTCCACGCGGCGGGCCTCCCTCCCCGCCTGAGCTCCACGCGGCGGGCCTCCCTCCCCGCCCGAGCTCCACGCGGCGGGCCTCCCTCCCCGCCCGAGCTCCACGCGGCGGGCCTCCCTCCCCGCCCGAGCTCCACGCGGCGGGCCTCCCCTCCCCGCCCGAGCTCCACGCGGCGGGCCTCCCCTCCCCGCCCGAGCTCCACGCGGCGGGCCTCCCCTCCCCGCCCGAGCTCCACGCGGCGGGCCTCCCCTCCCCGCCCGAGCTCCACGCGGCGGGCCTCCCCTCCCCGCCCGAGCTCCACGCGGCGGGCCTCCCCTCCCCGCCCGAGCTCCACGCGGCGGGCCTCCCCGCCCGAGCTCCACGCGGCGGGCCTCCCCTCCCCGCCCGAGCTCCACGCGGCGGGCCTCCCCTCCCCGCCCGAGCTCCACGCGGCGGGCCTCCCTCCCCGCCCGAGCTCCACGCGGCGGGCCTCCCTCCCCGCCCGAGCTCCACGCGGCGGGCCTCCCCTCCCCGCCCGAGCTCCACGCGGCGGGCCTCCCCTCCCCGCCCGAGCTCCACGCGGCGGGCCTCCCCTCCCCGCCCGAGCTCCACGCGGCGGGCCTCCCCTCCCCGCCCGAGCTCCACGCGGCGGGCCTCCCCTCCCCGCCCGAGCTCCACGCGGCGGGCCTCCCCTCCCCGCCCGAGCTCCACGCGGCGGGCCTCCCCCCAGCCTGAGCTCCACGCGGCGGGCCTCCCCCCCCCCCCCCCGCCTAAGCTCCACGTACTATGTGTAATTTGCGTTCCTGTGCAATTTGCAGTCTTGTGCAGTTTGCGTTCTTATGCTGTTAATGTTCTCGTGCCATTCATGTTCTTGCAAAAAAAAAAAAGGCTGGCAGCGAGGACTACACGGCTCCGTTGTCTCCTTCTCTTGTCTCAGAGAGCGGCAGCCAAAGGTCCTTCAGAGCATGGACCATTCCCAGGCTAACAGCCGAGTTAAGGCGCAAGGGTATACCCTTTCCAGCTACAGCCAGAAAGGCAGAGCTTTTCGGGCTCCTCTTTCCTCCCCCAGCCGCGGTGGAGGATAGCACCTAGCAGGCCTCCCTGGGCTCTATCGCTGCTTCCATCACGCAGCTTCACACGCTGGTGTCATCTCTGACAACCTCAATATCAGAGGTTCAGGGTCGGGTGGCCCTCCTCGAGACCCGCCCATCCGTTTCTCCACCAGCATCCCAGGCAGTGGATAACATTATCGCAGGTACCCCTGGGCATACACCAGTAGTGTACCCTTCTCATTTGATATCAGCCAACATCAGGAAGGACATCCTAGAGGGCAAGGACGTCAATCTGGCTTCCCTTCTTATCTCCATTCATGAGCTGGCAGAAAACAAAGCTTACACTTGGGGGGACGTGTCGGTGGTCTTCAAAGCCAAAGACCCCAGGCTGGACAGGAAGCTTTCTGTCACCGAGTTCACCTTGGCCTTCGGCATGTTGAGGGACATCATCTGCTCGGCCTCCCCCGGCAGGAGGGAGGAACTGGATCGTTACCTCCACGTGGTAGTTGACCTGGGTTATAAATACGGCGGTTTTTCATTTTATGACTATCACCGCTCCTTCTCCGCTAAGCCGGCCGCCAGGCTCTCCCAATTTCAGATGCCTACTGACTGGAGTGCCATGGACACCGAGCTGTTCTGCCGACACTTCGCGGGGCTGCGGTCTCCCCTCTGTGCGATTTGCCAGTCGGCTACTCACACCGCGACTTGGTGTGCCAGCTCAGGGGCAGCCCCACCCTTAGACGGTCCATCGACCTCAGGTACTGCCCAGGGCCCACCGACGCCGGTACGCCTGCCGCAGACAGATAAACTGGGGCGCCCGGTCAAGACCATGGGAGGTGCAGCCATCTGCAACAACTATAACAGCGGGTCGTGCAATTTCAGTCAGTGCAGGCTGCTCCACGTATGCACGCGGTGTCATAGAGCTCATCCCAGGCTTATGTGCGAGGTCAAGCAGGCTAAAAAATCTTGACTAAGCCGGGTCGACGTTTCGTGGCTCAGTGTCTACCTCGCCAATCATCCCACCCCCTCACTTGCCACCTACCTAGTTCAGGGCTTCACTCAGGGCTTTCATACGGGATTTGTCTCTCTCCCTCACCTCACATACGAGTGCCAGAACCTGCGGTCAGCAGCCACGGATGTACAAGCCATTGACCAGCTATTACAGGCAGAGCTAGACCGGGACTTCATCATAGGCCCTTTCACAAAGCCCCCATTTAACACCTGGCGAGTCAGCCCTATTGGGCTTGTCAAAGGCAAGTTCTCCAATAAACTCAGGTTGGTCTACGATTTGTCAGCGCCTCATTCTTCCTCTGTCCCCAGTCTTAATTCCCTTAAATACGCATCTGTAGACATGGCCATCCAGGCCATTCTCAAGTCAGGCACAGGAACATGGCTCTCCAAGGCCTACATCTCAGACGCCCTCAAGCTCCTTCCTATCCATCCATCTCTCTGGTGCTGGCATGGCATCAAGTGGAGGGAGCTCTACTATTTTGCCACTAAGCTAACCTTCGGGTCCAAGAGTAGCCCCTGGCTCTTCGACTCGTTTGCGCAGACTCTCGCATGGATCTTGCTGCACGTAGCCCAGTGCCAGGGAGTCATGCACTATTTGGATGACTTCCTGCTGATCGAGTCACCTGGCCCCCCTCCAGGGGATCTGGATAAACTAAGGGTGGTCTTCAATAACCTTAACGTCCCCATTGCCGAGCACAAGGTGGAGGGTCCAGCGCAGGCAATCACCTTTCTCGGGGTCAGCTTAGACACCAGCACTATGCAGGCCAGCCTCCCCCCGGATAAACTAAGCCGCATCAGGACGGTCCTGAGGGACTTCACCCGCGCCAGAACTTGCACCAAGAGACAGCTACAGTCCCTTCTCGGTACGCTTAATTTTGCCATGCGCATCATCCCGCAAGGTCGCGCATTCGTATCACGCCTGTTAGTCCTACTGTCCCATTCACAAGACCCGGACCATGTCCTCAGCCTGGACCCCGCAGCTATAGCAGATCTTGCCATGTGGGAGGAATTCCTAACGTCCTGGAACGGCGTGTCCCTGTTCATCCCCTCCGTGTCCTCCTTTTCACCTCAGGTGGTGACCGACGCAGCGGCCTCCACGGGCTTTGCGGCAATTTTTGGCCACCTCTGGCTCGCAGCCCGCTGGCCTCCTCAGATACTGGCAATTCCGGGCTTCACCGAGACGTCCTCCCTGTCTGAGTCGTACCCCATCGTAGCGGCTGCCCACACATGGGGCCGCAGTTGGTCGGGTCAAACAGTGACCTTTTCAATGGACAATCTGGCCACTGCGGAAATCATTAACAAAGGCAGGTCTAAGTCTCTAGAAATTATGTCCTTCCTGCGGCGACTGGTCCAGCTCTCGTTATTATTTCAATTCAACGTTCATTGTGCCTTTATCCCCGGTAAATTCAATCGGGCAGCGGACGCCCTCTCCCGCTTTAACTTAGTTTCCTTTTTGATCAGGTACCCGGAGCCGGACCAACATCAGCAGCTATCCCGGACTGGTCTCAACTAACCCTGGATTAACCCCACACCTAGTAGCCGCAACTCAACTCATCGACCTCTCCCTCTCAGACAATACCCGCAAGGCCTATCAGACAGCCTGGAGGGCCTTTAACCGCTTCTTAACATTTCACTCCACAGAGACCTCCCGGGTCAAGCAAGTCCTGGCCTTCATTGCCTATTGCCACTCGGAGTTGGCGTTGTCCTTTAACACGATCCGGTTATACCTGGCCGGGGTACAACATTTCACGTCCCTCCAGGACCCTGCCGAACCCTCCTTGTTCACTTTCCACGCCATTCGGGCTGTCATGCGCGGCATCCAGAAACGCCAGCCCACGGCCTCCACCAAACGCCTGCCTATCACAGGAGACGTTTTCAGGAACATGTCTGATATTCTGGCCACTTCACCTTTCGGTCTCCACATTAGCATCATTATACAAGCAGCCATACACCTGGCCTTCTACGGCTTCTTACGGCCAGGCGAGTTTACCTCCAGTAGCCCCTCAGCTCGCATGCTGTGCAAGCACCACCTGGTCAGGCACGGAGACCATTACATCCTACACATAGCAGTCTCCAAGACGCAGCAGCTTGGCCCAGGTACGGACATACATTTTTATAAAACCAATAACCGCTGGTGCCCGGTCGCCATTCTCACCCGCTGGTTAACCCTTCTGGCCGATCAACCAGGAACTGGCCCACTTCTGCCATTTCTCGGTAAACCACTGAATGCAGCCCAGTTCATGGAGCATGTCAGGATACTCCTGGGCATCCTTCACCTCAATCCGGCTCACTACTCCGGACATTCATTTCGTATCGGAGCTGCTTCGACTGCCTCCCGCCAAGGGGTCCCGGTCCATGTCATCAAGAAATTGGGTAGATGGAAGTCCACCTGTATTGCCCGTTACATACCCAATCCGCAAGTAGAGATGGTCCAGGCCTTTGTCAAGCTCACCCAGTAACAACTCGAATCAATAAAGTGCAATCCCTACCTGTATGTTTTTGCCCCCTTATTTTGGTATACCCTACGTTAGGCCAGGGCACACTTTCAGGTCCATTTCAAGTAAGCGAGTTTATGTTAGCCTTGTTTGTCATCCTTATCCGTATCGGTCAGAGGGCTCTGGGCCATAAATAGAAAGGCCAGTATGGTGGCCTGGAATTATGGGTGGAGCCCGGTGGAGTATATAACCAGCCCGTTCGCCTAGCTCCCTCGTCGGTTCCGGTGCGCGATACCCACCCACCCATCCCCTTTCAGGGCATTTCTCAAGCATTATACTCCTCCGGGAGAGTACTCATTTCACTCCATTTCATTTTCATTTCATTTATTACTCATTTCTCTATCTAGGGTATGCCCCCTTATTTTGGTATACCCTACGTTAGGCCAGGGCACACTTTCAGGTCCATTTCAAGTAAGCGAGTTTATGTTAGCCTTGTTTGTCATCCTTATCCGTATCGGTCAGAGGGCTCTGGGCCATAAATATATATATATATATATATATATATATATATATATATAGTCTGCATCCAGTGTAGCCTATATCTACAGTACAAACGGTGGTGTACTGTTTCTAATACACTTCATCGGGGGTTCAGAGCATCTAATACGATGTGTACAGTTTCTACTACACTTTTGGTGATGTAGAAAATTTAAAATACAGTGCACAGCTATTGTACAGTTTATAATACAGTGCAGGCAGGGTACACAGTATCTAATACAGTGTGTAGTTTCTACTACACTTCTGGTGGTATACACAGTACACAATACATTGCAGCCGTAGTAAAGTTTCTACTACTTTTCTGGTGGTGTACACAGTATCTAATACAGTGTGTACAGTTTCTACTACACTTCTGGTGGTGTACACAGTAAAAAAAAAAAAAAGTGAAGCAGTTGCACAGTTTCTAATACAGTGCAGGCGGTGTACACGGTATCTAATACAGTGTCTACAGTGTCTAATACACTTCATACAGTGTACATAGTGTCTAATACAGTGTATTGTGGTGCTGCAAAGCAAAAAATTAATTATGTCCAGAAGACCACCAAGGAGAGGCATACACTTACAGGCCACTAAAAGAGGGCAAGCAGCCTCTGTGTCTACAGTCAACAGTGGTGGTCTTTGCACCACGCTTGTCCTTTTTTTCTGCTGCTAAGCCAGGTTATTGAGCCACAACATACAGAAGAGTTGGTAGAGTGGATAACAAAGCCATCCTCATCCTCCTCATCCCCCCTTTCATGAATTTGTGGAATGTGCTGTACCTCAGTGGCAGGTTCCAAAATGCCATTTCTTTTCACGGAATACCATTCTGGCTCTCTACCGGCATATAGAAGGCAATGTTTTGGCTTTGTTGGACAGGGCGATCAGCAGTAAGGTTCATATTACCGCCGACTCATGGTCCAGCAGGCATGAGCAGGGCCATTACCTTTCCTTCACGATGCACTGGGTAACTCTGCTGGCAGTTGGGAGGGATGCGGGACAGGGTTCAGTGTTGTTGGAGCTTGTTCCACCACCACACCTCCAAAAATCTGGTGGTGATTCTGCCTCCACGACTCCTCTGCTTCTTTCTGTATGGCCTCTTCTGAAAATTACATTTCTTGATCATACATCACGGGACTCAGGAGCTTCATTACATAGTGGGTTATATAGGCACCTCTGGTGATTGGACACTGGTTAACCCCCAATTAAGGATAATTCCTCCCCTATATAACCCCTCCCATATGGGAGGCACCTCAGTTTTTTCGCCAGTGTCTATGGTGGTTGGTCACGTAAAACATGTGCTCTGAAGAAAGCTATGTGCAGGTCCCTGCGGGGGCCTAAGGGCTACAACAAACCGGATCCATATCTCGGGATGATATTTTCACTCCCAAGATGGTATGGTACCCGGGCCTCGTCATCCGAAGAAACAAGGTTTTGCCTGTAAGTCCTCTCCTATTGGAAGACTGGGCTCTGGGAAAACCAGACTTGGTGTACTATTTACATAGTGGCACGAAAGTTTCTGGCAGAGTCTTTTACAAGGTCCAGGTAGGAGGTTCTTCTGAGAAGGAACCCCAAAAAAACCTGAAGGTTGGCACAACTCTGCCCCGCCGTGATGGGTGAAGGCTGGAATCTGTCTGTTTTCAGCAATTCCTGCGGCGAGGACAGGTAAGGGAAGCTAATCCTATATAAATGTATATTATGGATTTCTTCATTGAGTAGTTGTATGTCTTACCTGGTTTCCACCACTAGAGGGAGTAAGAGCAGCCTGATGCATACTTACATGCCTTTCAGATACACACGCTCAGTGAAGCCTGGTTCTCCCAGATGACTCACGTCTCCACTGCAATCCCTGCCACAATAAAGGTAATACAGGGGTCCCACGTAGTCTGGGGGTCCCACGCAGCTCCGATGGTGGTCCCCTTACTTCCTGGACATCCGGTGGTCCTCGTGCACACGCGCTAAGTGTGCTCCCATGCTAATGGAGGGGGGGAGTGTGGTTGCGAGCCATGCACGTTGGTGTGCACGGCGCTGTACTGCGCAGGCGCCAGGCGGCAATTTTAAAAGCCCAGAGCGCCAGGGGGCTGTAAGTGGAGACACAGGAGCTGTGGGCAGTAAGCATCCCAAGGGATTGGATCCAGGCAAACCTAAGACACCTACTCAGCACCAGGTTGTGCAGTTTAAGCATATATATTTATTGTGATTGCACTTTGTGCTAGTACCTCTGCTTTGTAGCTTAGGACTATGTCTCCTCGTAAGAGGGTCTCAGGGGGGGGTAATAAATGCACTGGTAAATCACCGCCTAGGTCTAGGGGTTTTTAAAAATGCCTGTAGGTTACCATCCCCCCCTGCAAGACTGGAGACAGACTCACAGGATGAGTCAGTGCCCCTGTCAGGTTTTGCAGCCTCTCCTAATGTCTCAGCCCCGGTATATGTCACTGAGGACTCCCTTAGGGCTACATTGGAGGGTTTTGAAGAGAAGGGAGAATCATTAATTTTATTTCAGCTTCCCTGAAAGATAGCAGGAAAAGGGGTAGATCCCCTCCCTCTGCTGAGATTCCTCTCTCAGGTGACACTTCTGACAATGAGGAGAGATCCCTATCTTGGGACAGGGATCATGAGCAGTCGGATGAATCAGAGGAAGAGGAGAGAGTCCCCTCCTCCCAGGCGCTCAGGAAACAGGTGCAGTATTATAGTGAATTGGTGCGTACCACATTCAGAAAGCCTGCTGTTGGAGGTCGCTACGTCCTCTGTTTCTTCCCTGGGAGTCAGGAAAATCCCACAGACTGCCTTTTCCTTTCCAATTCATCCCTTAATGGATAAATTGTTGTATGAGGATTGGGGACATCCCAATAAACTGTTTGCTCCTCCTAAAAGGTTTTCTATGCTTTATCCTCTGGAGGAAAGTTTCGCCAAGAAATGGGGGGTCCCTTCTGTCGATGCGGCTGTTTCTTGCGTGAATAGAAACCTGACCTGTCCTTTGGATAATGCTCAGGTATTTAAGGATCCAACTGATAAGAAGCTGGAAACCTTATTGAAAGCCTCCTTTTCCATGACTGGCGCAGTAGTGCAACCTACAGTCGCAGCCGTGGGGTTGTGTCAGTTCCTCAAGGAACAAGTTAAGCAGATGCTTGGCCTCCTTCCCAGTGAGGAAGTGGAGAACTATGCAGAAATACCTCAAATTCTGTGTTTTATGATTGATGCGATTTTGGATTCTGTCCAACAAGCATATCCTTTGTCTCTCCTTTTGGTACACATGCGAAGGGCCCTATGGCTAAAAAATTGGGAAGCTGAGCTATCACGCAAGAAGCATTTGATTGGGTTCCCGTTTAAGGGGGAGCGTTTATTTGGAGAAGAATTAGACAAGTTTGTCCAAAGAATTTCAGGGGGTAAATCTACTCTCCTTCCAATCAAAAGGAGCAAACGTCCATCATGTAGGCATTCTCTCTCTCCCGGAGCATCAAGCTCTAAGCAGTGGCGACGGCCTTCCCAACCTCCCCTTACAGGAAAGGCTCAAGGCCGGGCCCAGGGGCAGGAAAAGACTTGGGGGTGTAAGCCTGCCAAGCAGAGCCCAAAAGCTTCCTTGTGAAGGGGCGCCCCTGCTCGGCCGAGTGGGGGGAAGGCTCCTGCAGTTTGCAGAAGCCTGGCGGGAAGAGATCCGGGACAAGTGGGTAGTCTCCTCGGTATCTCTGGGCTACAAGCTAGAGTTTCAGGAGATTCCACCTTCTCGCTTTCTAAGGTCAAGGATCCCCAGGGATCCAGTAAAGCAAAGACCGCTATTCCTGGCCTTAGATCACTTACTATCCCAGGGGGTGATAGTGGAAGTGGACCCAAAAGAACAGGGTTCAGGCTTTTACTCAATTCTCTTCACCGTTCCAAAGCCAAATGTAGGTGTCAGACCTATCCTGGACCTGAGGGATCTGAACCGGTTTTTACGCATCCGGTCCTTACGAATGCAGTCAATACGCGCTGTGGTTTCCTCCCTGCAAGGGGGAGAGTTTATGGCATCAATAGATATCAAGGATGCATATCTTCATGTGCCAATATTTTCCGCACACCAAAAGTATCTAAGGTTCGCGGTAGAGTGGCGCCATTTTCAATTTGTGGCTTTGCCGTTCGGGCTCGCTACGGCTCCTCGAGTCTTTACAAAGATTCTAGACCCTCTCTTGGCAAAACTAAGAGCTCAGGGTATAGCCATCATGGCATATCTAGACAATTTACTTCTCATAGAGAGAACAGTAGCGCTCCTGAACCACAGTGTTACCAGAACACTAGACCTCCTGGAACGCCTAGGTTGGATTATAAACCTAGAAAAATCATCCCTACAACCTGCTACCAGGTTGGAGTACCTGGGTATGGTCATCGACACTGCTCAAGGCGGGGTGTTTCTACCAAGGCCAAAGGCCTTGGCCATTGGGGGTCTGGTGCGCCTAATTCTGGGCAGAAGATAGTCCCCATTTGGGTTGCGCATGAGACTGTTAGGGAAAATGGTCTCCTCCTTCAAGGCCGTTCCATTCGCCCAGTTCCACTCAAAGCCTCTGCAAATATGCATCCTTGCAGCGTGGAACAGGAAGCCCCAGGCCTTGGATCTTCCTATGTGTCTGTCCCCAGGGACATGCAAGAGTCTCGTTTGGTGATTACAAACCGAGAATTTTCTGAAAGGCAAAACTTTTCTTCCTCTTCCATGGAAGATTATTATGACAGATGCCAGCCTGACGGGCTGGGGAGCAGTGTTGGAGGAGACGTGCTCGCAGGGGAAATGGTCTGCGATCGAGAAGCTATTGCCCATAAATGTCTTGGAAATCCAGGTAGTTTATATGGCTCTCATAAAGTGGTCTTACAGACTACGGGGTCTCCCTGTTCGGGGTTCAGTCCGACAATGCCACAGCAGTGGCCTATATCATTTACCAGGGTGGTATCAGGAGGCTGGTTGTACAAAAAGAGGTGAATCGCATACTTGGCTGGGCAGAAAGGCATGTTCCATCCCTTTCTGCAGACCTCATTCCAGGAGTGGAAAATTGGCAGGCGGATTTCCTGAGCCACCAGCAGTTGTGCCGAGGAGAATGGGCTCTGCACCCCGACGTGTTTTCACAACATATGTCGCAGGTGGGGTACTCCAGACATAGATCTGTTTGCATCCAGATTCAACAGAAAGCTGGACAAATTTGTGTCAAGGACAAGAGATGTTCTTGCTCAGGGGTCGGATGCTCTGACAATTCCCTGGGATCAGTACAATCTAATTTATGCCTTCCCCCCGTGCCCGCTTCTGTCACGGTTCCTGGGAAGAATCAAGAGGGAAACAATGTCGGTGCTTTTGGTAGCCCCGGCTTGGCCCAGGAGACCTTGGTATGCAGAGATCATTAAGTTGGCAGTAGGCAGGCCATTGATCCTCCCTCTCCGGCCAAATCTGCTCTCACAGGGTCCAATTTACCATCCTGCTTTACGCAGTCTGAATTTGACGGTTTGGCTGCTGAGACCCACATTCTGAGGGATCGTGGGCTTTCGGGGCCAGTCCTTTGTACTCTAGTCAATGCCAGAAAGCCGGTGTCTTGTAAAATAGTGTCCTCCATCAGATGCTGTCCCCTGCATACTGCGCATGCGCAGTACACAGGAACACAGATTCCGAAAATTGCCGAGGACGAACGGCGCCTGCGCCGTGAGTCCAGGTTCTATCCCCACTATCCAAGTGGACATAGAGTTAGAATAAAAAAGAGCCGAGCGGAGCGAGGCCGAGCCCGAAGCGTGGCGAGCGAAGCTCGCCCGCGAGGGGCCCTCTAAAAATCACTACCCTATGTCTGCTTGGATAGTGGGGCTACCTCCTCCACTCACGGCGCAGGCGCCGTTCAACTTCGGAGTTTTTCCGAAGCTTCGGCTGCTCCGTACTGCGCATGCGCAGTACGGAGCGGACAGCATTTGATGGGCGGACTGTATTAGGCAGAACACCGGCCTCCAGGCTTATTTACTACTAAGATCTGGAAGGCATATGTTTCCTGGTGTGAACTCAGGGAATGGCATCCTAGAAAGTATGTCATTAGCAGGATCTTGGCCATTCTCCAGTCAGGCCTAGAAATGAATTTGGCCGTAAGCACTATCAAGGTGCAGATTTCGGCCTTGTCAGTGTTTTTTTTTTTTTCAGAAGCCACTTGCATCACATTCCCTGGTGCGGGCTTTCATCCAGGGGGCCATGCGGATAAGACCGCCAGTCAAACCTCCGGTATGCCCATGGGATCTGAATTTGGTTCTCTCAGCTTTGCAGGGGCAACCATTTGAACCTTTGCATCTGGCTTCATTAGTTCTTTTTGACTAAAAAATTGGTTTTCTTGGTAGCCATTTCCTCGGCTAGGAGAGTGTCAGAGCTAGCAGCTCTCTCCAGCAAGGAACTGTATCTAATTATTCATAAGGACCGGGTGGTAATGCGTCCCAACAGGTCCTTTCTGCCTAAGGTGGTTTCGGGATTCCATTTGAATCAAGATGTAATCCTACCATCCTTTTTTCCAGACCCACAGTCCACAGAAGAAGAATCTTTGCACACTTTGGATGTGGTAAGGGCAATCAGTATCTATCTTCAGGCAACTGCTCAGATAAGGCAAACTGATTGCTTATTTATTTTTGCTGAAAGGCCCTAGGAAGGGCCAGGCGGCATCAAAATCCACTCTCTCAAGGTGGATTAGACAGATTTTTTCTCAGGCCTATAATGTTAAAGGGAAGATCCCTCCTTTTCAAGTGAAAGCGCACTCAACTAGGGCTGTAAGTGCTTCTTGGGCAGGCCTCCCTGGCTCAGATCTGTAAGGCTGCAACTTGGTCATCAGTCCACACATTCACCAGATTCTATCAGGTGGATGTCAGAGGGCAAGAGGATATCGCCTTTGGGCGCAGTATACTGCAGTCCTCCGGTCCATGGCGCTCTATTATTATGATCTGTGTATCCCTCCCCTCAATCTGAGCATTGCTATGGGACATCCCACTATGTAATGAAGCTCCTGTGTCCCGTGATGTATGATCAAGAAAATAGGATTTTTATATACAGCTTACCTGTAAAATCCTTTTCTTGAGAGTACATCACGGGACACAGCTGTGTAAGCAGCCTTACATAGTATGAGGCATGGACTCAGCTCCCTGAGCCATGATTGGCCAAAGACTATCTAAAAAAGCTGTATTTTAGGTAAGCTAAATGTAAAAGTTAGGGTATCATTACACACCCAAAATGTGTGCCAGAGTACAGTGTTCCTACTGTTGTCTGAGAAAACTTGAACTGTTCTGTAACACCACATACAATTTAAAGGCATCTCTCAGATATATAATAATTTGTATTTTTCAATGTTGCCCTCAAAGTTACAAATACAAGGACTTTATCCTTACTGTACAACATTTAAAAAAAAATATTTGCTTTGACAACTGTCCTTCAAGCCTGCACCAATGCCTTTTTTTATAATTCCCTGTCTATTAACTTCAAAAATTTCAAATTTAGTATCAAGATTTGTACCCCATAGACTTCTCATGCCGTGTACACAAGATCATACTATAGACCCCCAAGGGGGAAGAAGACCCCCGGAGCTGTGCATTAAATTATTTTAAAACTTTGTGTTGTGTTTTATTTACGTTTTTTTTCACCAGTTGAATGGGTAGGGGTGTACCCCATACTCATTCACATAGGGTGGGGGGCCAGTATCTGGGGGCGGAATCCCGGATTCTGATAAGCCCCCGCCCGCAGACCTCGACAACCAATGGCCAGGGTTGTCGGGAAGAGGCCCTTGTACTCATCAACATGGGGACAAGGTGCTTTGGAGTGCACCCCCCCCAAGTTGAGGGCACGTGGCCAGCTGGTACAGCTCAGGAGGGGGGGCACTCGCTCGTCCCCACCCCCTTTCCTGACTGGCCGGGTTGAGTTCTCCGATAAGGGTCTTATATGGACCTTGGGGGGGACCCCCACGCCTTTTTTTGGGGTAGGGCTTCCCCTTTAAATCCATACCAGGTGACCGGGCCAGCAACGTGTCAATCTCGCCGGTGAAGACAACGACATTGACTTCCTTTGCTAGTCCCGTCTACCTGGAGCCGCGTTCAAAATGAACGGACTTTTCTCCGTGTGCGGGAAAGTCCATTCATTTCAAAAGTCCACAGCGGACTAGCACACAGATGGCCGGATTGTCCGCCAGACAATTTTTGAGTCATCTAAGTCCGCTGGACTTTTGGGAAAAAAAAGCCCGCCAGAGCCCACACACAGGTGGACCATATCCGCCGGATAGTCTGATCGTGTGTACGCGGCATCATTGGTTCTTTTAGAAAATATTCAACAAACCCTTCCAAGAATATTTATGAAAATTTAGATCTATTTTACTAAAAAAAAAAAAATGTTTTATATATATATTTGCAAAAAAGTATGTGAACCCTTTTGGAATGATATGTATTTCTGCACAAATTGGTCATAAAATTTTATCTGATCAGCATCCAGGTCACAACAATAGACAATCACAGTCTGCTTAAATGAATAACACCCAAAGATATAAATGTTACCATGTTTTTATTGAACACACCATGTAAACATTCACCTTGCAGGTGGAAAAAAGTATGTGAACCCTTGGATTTAAAAACTGGTTAAATCTCCTTTGGCAGCAATAACTTCAAGCAAACGTTTCCTGTAGTTGCAGATCAGACATGCACAACGGTCAGGAGTAATTCTTGACCATTCCTCTTTACAGAACTGTTTCAGGTCAGAAATATTCTTGGAATGTCTGCTGTGAATCGCTTTCTTGAGGTCATGCCAAAGCATCTCAATCAGGTTGAAGTCAGGACTCTGCCTGGGCCACTCTAGAAGGCGTATTTTCTTCTATTTAAGCCATTCTGTTGTTGATTTACTTCTATGCTTTGGGTCGTTGTCCTGTTGCAACACCCATCTTCTGTTGAGCTTCAGCTGGTGGACAGATGGCCTTAAGTTCTCCTGCAAAATGTCTTGATAAACTTGGTAAATCATTTTTCCTTCGATGATAGCAATCAGTCCAGGCCCTAACGCAGCAAAGCAGCCCCAAACCACCATACTTCATAGTTGAGATGAGGTTTTGATGTTGGTGTGCTGTGCCTCTTTTTCTCCACACATAGTGTTGTGTGTTTCTTCCAAATAACTCAACTTTGGTTTCATCCGTCCACAGAATATTTTGCCAGTACTGCTGTGGAACATCCAGGTCCTCTTGTGCAAACTAAATGTGCAGCAATTTTTTTTGGACAGCAGTGGCTCCCTCTGTGGTATCCTCCCGTGAAATCCATTCTTATTTTACCTATCATAGATTCACTAACAGGGATGTTAGCATATGCCAGAGACTTTTGTAAGTCTTAAGCTGACACTCTAGGATTCTTCTTCACCTCACTGAGCAGTCTGCTCTGTGCTCTTGCAGTCATATTTACAGGATGCCCACTCCTAGGGAGAGTAGCAGCAGTGCCTAACTTTCTCCATTTATAGACAATGTGTCTTACCCGGGACTGATGAACAGCAATGCTTTTGGAAATACTTTTATTACCCTTTCCAGCTTTATGCAAGTCAACAATTCTTAATTGTAGGGCTTCTGAGAGCTCTTTTGTGTGAGGCATCATTCACATCAGTGTGTTTTGTATAGGGCAGGGCAGCTGTAACCAACATCTCCAATCTCATCTCAGTGAATGGACTCCAGTTGGCTGTCACTTCACTTCAATTAGCTCTTGGAGATCTCATTAGTCTAGGGGTTCACATACTTTTTCCACCCGCACTGTGAATGTTTACATGGTGTGTTCAATAAAAACATGGTAACATTTAATTCTTTGTGTGTTATTAGTTTAAGCAGACTGTGATTTTCTATTGTGACTTAGATGAAGATCAAATAACATTTTATGACCAATTTGTGCAGAAATCCATATCATTCCAAAAGGGTTCACATACTTTTTTGAAACTGATATATATATATATATATATATATATATATATATATATATATATATATTGAACAGATTCATTGAGCAATTGAGCTTCTCATATACTTACAAGAGCCCCTTTTCTTCCTAAATTTTGTTGGGTGTTTGGCTGGTTTTGCATTTGAAATAGTAAAGTTTTGACTTGTCTTAGGTAGCTTATAACAATTAGATTTTAGCTCACTGTGTTGATTGCTTGCTTGGTTATTGTTTTTTGCTCGTTGGGAATTGTCTTGCGGAATAAGGTAATTTTGTATTTACCATACTTTTCATTCAATCTCAGCAATAGCTGACCCATGGCTGATGCTGGTTGGTAAAAATGAAAGACTAACTTCATAATAGTGCCTTTTTGATATTTACACTGACAATGCCATGCCATTATTTGTAGATTTGGACTAGATTAGCTGTGAAGAAGAGATCTCATTCTTCATGTTATAAGTCTGCCCTCTTTTTATCTTGGAATATCACAGATTTGTGGCAACTATTTTAAGTATATCACTGTCATTTAGAAACAAGGAATTTATTGTAAATTCAGTTATATGCTGAAATAATGATCACATACCAAGTAATTTAAATAATTCAATGCTCAAAATCAAGCTTTGCTGTAGCTAAATTCAAGTTTAAGAATGGAACCAGATTTTCAAAGCCTGAAGCCCTGAATAGTAGATGAACATCAGTATTGTATATTGTGGGAAATCTCGATATGAACATGGTACCAATGAAACCCTCAGAAAGGAAGAATGTGGGAGAGAAATAGACAGCTATTCACTGTCAAATTCAACACACAGATGCCATTGTTGTCTGGGTTTCCAAAACAGAATATTCTTTTACATTTGAAGAAAAGCACTGAAGAAAAGTTTAAAAAGTCAAAATGTATAGATATCTAAGTGTTCAAACGTTAGAAAGTAACCTGCACAACACTTGTAGACTCGAAACATATAAGTTATAAATAAAAGATGCTTTAGTAACCTGTGCAAAAAAATATTATTAAATACTTTTTTTACATTTTAGACATAAAATTTAATTTCAGCAAATATTTACACAATACAATTAAACTGATAAAATAAATATTTAAAACATTCTATTTGTATCAAAAACTTTTACAAAAACTTTGGGTAGTTGTTAGTGTTGATTTACCAGTCAGATTCTAATGATTGTCGGAGGCTTCAAATAAAAGATGTGCACATCAAAATTCTTCTATCCAGCCAAGGCCTATATGAGATGATTCTTAATCATTTTGTTAGATTTCCAATGAGATTTACATTTTTATTCAAGAGGTAATGGCATAATTGTGTGGAAAGTAATGGCCATGGCTCAACAAGAGAAAAATATAAAATGAATAGCCATCGACTGCATAACCTAGACTATTGTTCATTCAGAAGGTTCAAGCAACCTTTACCATTTACAGTATAGCCCCTTCTTGACCAGGCCAATTTTCAGCTTTCACAGTCATGCAACACTGTACCCATATAAGATTTTTATAATTCTCTGAGACAGCTAGAGCTTTCTTTTGGTTGTATTAATTCACCACTGGGTTTTTTTTTTTTCTAAAAAAAAAAAAAAAGACCAAATATTTTGAAAAAAACAACAACTTTAGTTTATTTTCTACTATAAAAGAACGGAAAATTCCTATCAAAATACCGTAATTTTCCTTTCCTGATGGACTCCATGGCAGCAACGTGTGGGTTTAGTCCCACCTCCATTACCCTATAGGACACTACTCCCATAAATCTTTGCTCCCTGCCCACAGCTGTGTTCGGTAACTAGCCTACTCCAGCCATTTGGGAGGGAACTCCTGCTGCCATGGAGTCCATTAGGAAAGCAAAATGATGGTATTTTGATAGGAATTTTCCATTTTCCTGACAGACTCCATGGCAGCAATGTGTGGGAAATAACTCGCCATACAAACCCCAGTGGGCAAAAATGCTGAACAAAAGATTTATTTAACACTGTCAACCGACAGAACTTTCAAACCAAAATTAAGGGAAGATAAAGTTGCTGGCTCAACACAATAGTGAGACATAAAAGTATGGATCGATGACCAGGAAGCTGCTCTGCAGATCACTTCAAGTGTAACATGACATGAGGTCACCCATGAAGCTGAGAGACTTCTAGTAGAGTGCGCTGTAACCACCTCAGGAGTAACCAAGCCCTTCTCTCTGTAAGCCCATTGGATATCCTTGATTACCCAAGCAGTGATGGATCTGACAGAAGCCTTAAAGCCTTTGTTTTTCCCATAGAACAGAACAAAGAGAGAGTCTGTCTGACAAAAAGAAGCTGTAACATCCAAGTATTTCTTTAGAGTAACTCCCACATCCAGAGGGTGTGGATCCAGACACCCAGCAGAATTGTAGGTAGGAAGTGCTATTTCCTGGTTTTCATGGAAGACCGAGGTAACCTTGTGATTCGTTCCTAGCATCGGAATTAGGACCACTCTATCTGGAAAAAAAGTGAGAAAAGGTTCCTTTGAACCTAAACATTGCATTTTGGAAATTCAGGAAAGAGGTCTTGAATGTTAATTCTCTGACTGAAAGTGATTTGTCAAGTTGTGAAAAGAAATCCAGAACCAATGGAAGATCCCATTTGGGAAATCTAGGCTTCCTCTGTGGCCTTAGCCTGATTGCTCCTTTGAAAAAACTGTTGGACCAAAGGATGATTAGCCCATGCGACTCCAGAGAAGGCTAAAATTGCTGACACCTGAACAGGAAGAGAACTGACAGATAGTGATATATCCAATCCTGTCTGCAAGGAGCTTAAAATGTCCTGAACTGCGAGAGTATTACAGGAGCTAGATCTGGAAGACATATGTCTTGTAAACTTTGCCCAAATCCTCTCATATACCCAGTTGGTGCTACTTCTTCTTGCACTGACACTGAGGAGCGTTAGGAGGGGAAACCAAGGCCTGCTGGGCCAGTATAGAATTAATGCTATCACCTCCGCTCTGTTTCTGACCTGAGTCTCCTCAGGAACTGAAGAATGATAGGAGTTGGCAGGAAGGCATAGGCCCTGTGGAACCACCATTTCTCTGTCAAGGCATCCACCCCATAGGCTTGAGGATCCCTGTACCTCGAGTGGTACCTCGCCAGTTTATTGTTGCAGGGGGAGGCAAACAAGTCGACTCCCAGGGAGAGCCCCAACGTTAGGATCCAATTGAATACTTCCTCATGGAGAGACCACTCGTTGTTGTCTAGGAGTATTCGGGAAAGGAAGTCTGCCTGAACATTCTGAACCCCCGGAACATATGTTGCTGTTATATCTTTCAGGTTCCTCTGAGCCAAGGTCATGATCGGTCCCGTCTCTTGGAGAAGGGATACGCTTCGAGTACCCCCTTGCCTTCTTAGGTATGCTACTGCTGTGGTATTGTCTAGACTGAGTAGGGCCATGGCCCCTGAAATCAGATGATGAAAGGATAGTAGAGCATGGAAGGCCGCTCTTAACTCCAAGATGTTTGACATTGTTCTTCCGTAAGGAAAATCCCAGGTGGCCTGAGCCACTTCCGTCAGGCAGTGGGCATCCCTGTTGCTGGGTATTATAGTTACCAATGAGATGGGAAGAATGGAATGGCAGTTGCAAAGATTTTCCCGCTGGAGCCACCACAGAAGGGAGTTCCTCATGAATGAGGTGATCTGAATTAGCTGGGCTTTGTTGCCTGTCCACTGATGAAGGAAACCCTTCTGAAAGGGCCTCATCCTCCACTGTGCCCATCTCACCATTGGAATTTTCGCCACCATAGTGCCTATAATTCTCAAGCACTGGAGAGCCTGGAGATGCGAGGCAGAGAGGGCCATACAGATTCTGTCTCTGACTATTGACATGTTCTCTTCTGTAAATGAGATGGTGCTTCTGACTGTATTGAATAGGGCCCCTAAAAACACCAGGGACTGAGAGGGGTCTAACTGACTCTTCTCCAAGTTCAAGATCCACCCGAATTCCTGTAGGGTGGAGATGACCTGCCCTCTGTGTACTAGGAATTGCTCCTTGTCTTGAGCCAACAGCAGAAGGACGTCTAAGTAGTGATGTAGACGAATCCCTTTGGTCCTCAGAAGAGCCACCACTGCCAACAGTACTTTTGAAAATACACGGGGAGAAGTTGATAGCCCGAAGGGAAGGCACATGATTTGAAAATGGAGCTCGCCCATGGAGAAGCAGAGAAATTGTTGGAATTTTTCTGCAATGGGAACATGGACATAGGTGTCTTTGAGGTCTATGGAGACCATTCGGTCTCCTGCTTTGACAGACTGTTGAATTGTGGATAACATTTCCATCTTAAACCTTTCTTTTTTTATTAAATGGTTCAAGTCAGTCAGATCTATGATCGGCCTCCAGGCCCCACTCTTCTTCTGGACCATAAAGAGAGGAAAGTAAATTCCCATGCCTCGCTGGTTGACTGGAACATGGATAACGGCGCCTTCAGCCAACAAAGATTCCACATAGGCTAGAATAATTAGCCTTTTTTCTTATGTAGCCAGAACCCACCCGAGTCTTGAAGCTTTTTTGAAGGTCCAAGCAACTCTCAACTTTTGAATCACTTTTTGCAGACTTCTTGAAGGATGATTGTCTTGACTTTCAGGACCTGGAGAATTCCTGGCCTGGTCTGTAACTCCGAGCTTCCCTAGCTTGTTCTTGATACTGCCTCTTTGGAAATGATCTGCCCTTTGGCCCTGCAGGCAGCGATCCTGGGGAAGGAACCCCCGACTTCCCACCAGTGGCCCGGGTAATAGCCTCATCCAATTTGTTGCCGAAAAGAGAAGACCCTAAAAAGGGATACGGCACCATACTTGTTTTGAAGTTGTGTCTGCCAGCCAGGGATATGGCCAAAGGGCCCGGTTGGAGGTGACAGAAGAGAGCATTACCCGGGCTGAAAGGCCCCCCCAGAAAGGCAGATGCAAGCCTCAATTCTTGGATAGGTGAGCTTTTGGCCGTATCTTCTGAGATATTTCTGAGTGTCTCGTCCACATTATCCGCCCATACCTCCATGACTTTGGACATAGCCGCTAAAGCTAAAGCTGGTTTACAGGCCATACCTGCTGTAAGGTACATGCTCTTCAGATCAGCATCGATCCATCTGTCCAGAACATCCTTAAAATATACTGTATCCTCCAAAGGAAGAGTCACATTTTTTACCAGCCTCATCAAGGCTGCATCCACCAACGGGGCTGATTCCAAATGCTTCACTTCTTCTTCCTTGAAGAGATAGAGCTTTGAGATTTTAGAAAGCATGGAGTTTTTCTTTTCCACCTTGCCCCATTCATCTGTGATGATTTTCGCCAAGTTCAGTGATAGATGGAAAATTAACCCGTTCCTTCTTTAACTGTTTAAAGAATTTTCTCTGTTTGGAGGGAGCGGCCACCGGATCCTCCCAATTCAGTGTTTCTCTAATGGCTTTAACCAGAGGAGGAAGCAGAGCAAAGTTAAAGCCCACACAGGGACTATCCTCATCAGAGTCACTGTCAGAGATGACAACTGAAGGGTGGCTACGCAAAGAGGATTCCCAAGTATCTTGTAATTGTGTCTCCCTCACTGGAGAACATGAAGGCTCTGCAGGAGGAACATAGGACTGATCATTAATATTTCTAAGTGATTCCTTAACAACTCTCCCCACCAGGGATTTAAATTGATGATCTGTATTTCCTCTTTCCTTAGAAGCCTTAGAGTAGCAGAGATCACACTGCAGGAACATGTACTCTACACCCCCAGCAGGAACTGGCTGAGTGATTGGAGTGTGCCATTGAGGAATGAGATGGTTCCTCACTACGGCCATGGGCAGGCGATGGAGAGTCCATATCGTCAGCGATATCCATCCAAGCTGAAAATGGCATAGGGATCAATGCAAGAGACAGGAAAGACACAGCCCCCCTGTCCCAGAGTGCCACTTACCAGTAGCCGATACACAAGAGCAAGGGGAAGTAACCATGCCCCTGTTGAAGACATATTTTGTCGAAACGCGTTGGGCTTGCACCTGGCACTCCACATTGCTTTTTTTCTGAACTTTTTTTGTGATCACATGTCATAATTTTTGTTTACTTTTATGACTTTTTAAATAAAACCCAATGGTTACTCTCTGACCTGCACCATTTGGAGCTTTCTTTTTTCTTTATCATATTTTTTGTGGACCTCCTTCCACATTTGGGGTTGGAACCACAAATGCGACACACTCGATCCTGATATTCTGAGAGACGCTTCGAGAGACGTCCATCATGGGCTTATAACTTCTGAAGCCTCCCCGGCATCCATTCCGACTACCTACAATTCATCATTTGGTTCCATGTTTGGACCCCAAGCGGTGTTGACTCAACTGTCGTAAGACTGATGAGTCCATCCTCTCTGGTAAGAGTATTCTACCTATCTTTTATATTACTTCAGACAAGTTGATACACTTGGTTTCACCTGATCTGTGGATTCCCTGATTTTCCTGTGAGGAATACCTACCACAACATTTGTGCACTACCTAATATATGTGGACTTGTTCACTGGGACTCACTAATTTAATTATTAATGGTTTTCAGTATTTACAGTTTTTATGTTACATTTTTGTATATTTATATTTTGTTTTTTCTCACAACCACATTATTTTTTATGTATAATTCCGTTACATAAATTTAGCGCTACACTATTTGTTATTTTATATTTATTGAACTTTGTTTGAAGTGTTGGCAGCTGCTTTAAAGTTTTTTCTGTGTTTGTTTGGCATAGCGCAGTGTTTTCCCCTTCGAATATTGTAAGTCACCATAATAGCCCGCAAGCATTCCCAAGGCTCGCAGGCTACTTCCCCAGTTTAAATATAGCGTCCTTGTGACGCATACACAAAACCAAGCCTTGATTTCTTATCGCACTCGTGCATGCGCAGTATGATCGAAAACTAACTCGGAAGTGAAATCCTGGAATGCAGGAAGAACCACCCACCATGCCTGCCTGTTATACAGAAAGAAAGAAAGATACGAACAGGAGAAATACAGGAACATAAACTGCTGCCATGAGGAATAAGGAACATCTCCTCACTCCCACCACGATCGAACAGGCCGAAGGTAAGACCAAATGACACCGGACTTTCCAGGGGCAAAAACGGTCACCTGCTAATAACTGGCTATCCGACCAATGTGCCGCCTTCCTGCCAGTGGCCAGGATACTGGCTTCTTCCTTGCACCTCTCCCAATGCCCACTCCATACCCTGCTAATAGCTATGGCTTAGCGACTTTCCACTCCCAGAGTCGCAGCTTCGGCCAACCTTGATCGTGGGGGTGAAATCTTCGGGTAAAAAGACCACTACTAGGTCCTTCGGAGGAGGACAAAAAAAAGAACACGGCCGTGGGCAGGGAGCAAAGATTTATGGGAGTAGTGTCCTATAGGGTAATGGAGGTGGGACTAAACCCACCCATTGCTGCCATGGAGTCTGTCAGGAAATACATTTTTCCTCTTTACTGGTGTGCACTGATAGGTAGCACTGATAGGCAACACTAATGAAGAGGCACTGATGGGCAGCACTGATGGGCAGGATTGATGGGCACTGATGGGGTTGTAATAATAATCACATAGTAGATAATTGCCAGCACATCATGGATTAACCCAAAGTAGCATCCAAACGGATAGTTTATTACATGATCACACCACAAGGAAGGTGCAACATTTCGAAATCACGCAGGACCCCTTTGTCAGACATGTCTCACATGCCTGATGAAGCAGACCGCCATGGTGTGCTGGCAAATATCTACTTTGTGACTTGAACCAGTATCCTGCTGTTTGTTGCTGCAACACTCAAATTCTGAGAGCTTGTCCAGGAATGTATGTGATGGGAATATGAAATAGTGCTAGTAATCAGGGCACTGATCATCAATTATCTGTGTATGTGTCCCCTTGTCCCCTGTCAGAATTGGCGGTTTCCGGCTCTCCTCTCCTCAAGCTGCGACAGTGTATGAGGAAAGTACTGCTGATAACTGACTAGTCTGTTTACATTGTGATTAGCTGTGAATGGACACAGTTGATCACATGGTAAAGGGCAGCTGAAGGACACAGTGATCACAGAGAGTGCTGGATGCATGCCCCAGGGGATACATGTGAGGCATGGTTCCAGGAGGTTCCTTTCAGCTATAGAATGGTAAGGAAGTGGATAATAAAATAAAATAAATGTATTCCTTATGTGGGTGATAAAACTCCATAAAATACAACAACAAATTATAAGGGAGGGAGGGAGGGTGGGAATCTTGCTAATGTAAAGCTGCTGCAAAGAGAGGAGCTACAGCACAACTCTCCTCCTTGTATAAACTGCAGACAAAAGTAGGAAGCAGAATGTTGATAGCACAAAACCAACTGTGACAACTCAACTATTACTGCACTTGAAAGCATGATGTAAGAAACCTGTATGCAACAAACAAAGAGGGAAAAGGAAGGAGGGGAAAGAGAGGCATACATCACCTACTAAAGCAGAGAAGAAGGCACTCCTAAGTGCAGTAACAAAACACTTTAATGACAAGGAAGGGTTAAAAACACTTACAAGATGGAAGTGAAAACAGGCATATCAATGAATCCATAACCAATTGGTTTGAATAAAGAGCAACTGGGATGCTCTGAAACATGTCCAGCCCACTCTGACATCAGTTCCTGTTGCCTGGATGCTGGTCTTGACAGTCGGCTGTCACATAACTTAAGGCAGAGCCCGGAGTGCAGGGAGCGGCCTCTCGTAAACCTCTGACTGGTAGAGATGACAGGGGCTCAGGAGGACAAAGGAGCACAAGCACCTGACTGGGTGGCCGGTGTAGAAGGCAGGAGACCGTTGGTAGAAGGGAGGTGTCCTGTAGTCCAGCAGCAGGATGCAGATGACAGCAGGATGCAGCAGGCGGTATCGACCGGAAGCAACAGACAGCAGGGATGTGCCTTGTAGCCCAGTGGCGGAATGCAGACTGTGGGCAGAATGCAGCAGACAATGGGGAGGAGTCCTGTAGTCCAGCAGTGGGATGCAGGTGACAGCAGGATACAGCGGACAACAGGAAGTAGTCCTGTAGTCCAACAGCAGGATGCAGGTGGTAGCAGAACACAGAAGAAGGCACCGGCCGGATACAGCGGAGAACAGGGAGGTGTTCTGTAGTCCAGCAGTGGTAGGCAGGTAACTGGCAGGTTACAGAGTAGTTAAACAGTCCGGGTCAAACACAGGTGAGCAAATCAGGTACCAAAACGAAATCCAAGAGAATGGTCAGGTTCAGAAGCCAAGGTAGGGGGCAGGCAGCAAGCAGAGAAGTCAGGAACAGGCCAAGTTTAATACGGATCAAGTAGATTCAGATACAGGGTAGCAGAGTACGCAGGAATGCTGTTGATCGGGCAGCAAGACAGCAAGGCAAAGATCCCCTTTAAATAGCGGCATTGGCGCCAATTGTGCAGAAAAAACAATAGTGCACGCACCGCCGATCGCGTTATTGGTTTTCCTGTGCACAGGTATTCTTCCGACCCTCACACAACTCTGACGTTTGCAGGAAAGGTTTTCCTGACAACGGCTCTCCATCTTGGATCAGGGACACAGTGTTTACCACTGATAGTCAGCTGGAACTTCCACCTGCAGCTGTCTTTACTCCCAGGAGCCATCCTGCTGGATGGTATGGATTAATTGTTATGCCCGTTTTGCACTTCCATCCTGTAAGTGTTTTTAACCTTTCCTTGTCATTAAAGTGTTTTATTACTGCACTTAGAAGTGCCTTCTTCTCTGCTTTGTTTTTCCTGTAGTGTATGCTTCCCTCTTCTGAAGTGCTGCTGTGGTGCAATAATCAAATTTCAAGAGCCAATCATATACTGTTTGTTAAAGTCTCTTGTTATCCAGAGCTCTGTATTCTCCACACTCCATAAATCGCCTACTAAATTGACAAAGGATACAACAGAAGGGGCAATGCAACGTCTGATACCCACGCCATTCATTCTTTTGTTACTTAGGATATAGCCAGAGCATTCACAACAAAAACAAGAAACATGAAACCATTTTTCAGTGGTAGTAAACTGCATTTTTTTAACCCTGTAAGACAAAGGCATAATTAGCTAGTATGCATCACATACTAGCACATTATGAAATACTTACCTTAGAACAAAGCCCTCCAGTGGCATGCTGTCATCACTGAAGGCACTTCCATCTTCACCTGGTCTCTCCTTCCATGTTTGTGTCCTCCGGGTGTCTGGCTGCATTGTGATGACATCACTCCTGCACATACATGTTTTAGTCACAGACCGTGGCATGGAGCTCTTAAGGGAATGGCACGGGTATGCTGTCTCTTCAGTGCACATGCACCAGTGATGTCACTGGCTGCATGCAATGTGAATATCTCCTAAATTATGCAGTTTTAGGAGATATTCACTGTACCTACAGGTAAGCCTTATTATACAGTGCCTTGAAAAAGTATTCATACCCCTTGACATTTTCCACATTTTGTCATGTTGCAACCAAAAACGTAAATGCATTTTATTGGGATTTTATGTGATAGACCAAAACAAAGTGGCACATAAGTGTGAAGGGGAAGGAAAATGATAAATGTTTTTCAAAATTGTTTACAAATAAATATCTGAAAAGTGTGGCATGCATTTTTATTAAGCCTCCTTTAATCTGGGACCAATTGCCTTCAAAAGTCACCTAATTAGTAAATATCATCCACTTGTGTGTAATTTAATCTCAGTATAAATACACCTGTGCTGTGAAGCCCTCAGAGGCTTGTTTGAGAACCTTAATGAACAAGCAGCATCATGAAGGCCAAGGAACACGCCAGACAGGTCAGGCATAAAGTTGTGCAGAAGTTTAAAGCAGGGTTAAATTATAAAAAAAAAAAAAAAAAAATCCCAAGCTTTAAACATCTCACGAAGCACTGTTCAATCCATCATCTGAAAATGGAAAGAGTATGGCACAGCTGCAAACCTACCAAGACAGGGCCGTCCACATAAACTAACAGGGCGGGCAAGGAGAGCATTAATCAGAGAAGCAGCCAAGAGGCCCATGGTAACTCTAGAGAAGCTGCAGAGATCCACAGCTCAGGTGGGAGAATCTGTCCACAGGACAACTTCTAGTCATGCACTCCACAAATCTGCCCTTTATGGAAAAGTGGCAAGAAGAAAGCCATTGTTGAAAGTAAGCCATAAGAAATCCAATTTGCAGCTTGCAATAAGCCATGTGGGGGACACAGAAGGTGCTCTGGTCAGATGAGACCAACATTGCCACACAAAACGCTGTGTGTGGCGGAAAACTGACACTGCACATCACCCTCAAACATGGTTGGTCAACATTATATTGTGGGGAGGGTTTTCTTCTGCAGGGACAAGGAAGCCGGTCAGAGTTGACGGGAAGATAGATGGGGCCAAAAAAAGGGCAATCTTTTAAGAAATCCTGTAATGCCCTGTACACACGGTCGGCCATTCCGATGACAAAATCCGTTGGATTTATTTCCAATGGATTTTGGCCCAAACTTGTCTTTCACACGGTTGCACAAAGTTGTCCGAAAATCTGATCATTCAGATCAAGGTGATGTACAACATGTACGACGGGACTATAATGAGGCCAGTAGCCAATAGCTTTTATCTCATAATTTATTGTGAGCATGCGTGGCACTTTGTGCCTCAGAATTGTCTACACACAATCGGAATTTAAACAATCGGATTTTGTTGTTGGAAAATTTTAGATCCAAATCTCAAACTTTGTGTGTCAGAAATTCTGAGAGAAAAAGTCAGATGGAGCCCACACATGATCGGAATTTCCGACAACACAATCCGATCACACATTTTCCATCGGAAAGTCTGACCGTGTGTACAGGGCATTAGAGTATGCAAAAGACTTGAGACTGGGGCAGAGGTTCACATTCCAGCAGGACAATGACCCTAAACATACAGCCAGAGCTACAATGGAATGGTTTTAATCAAAGCATATTCATGTGTTAGAATGGTCCAGACCTAAATCCAATTGAGAATCTGTGAAAAGACTTAAAAATGTCTGTTCACAGATGCTCTCCGTCCAATCTGACAGAGCTTGAGCTATTTTCCAAATAAGAATGGGCAAAAATGTCACTATTTAGATTTACAAAGCTAATAGAGTCATCCCCCAAAAAAACATGCAGCTGTAATTGCAGCAAAATGTGGTTCTACAAAATATTGACTTAGGGGGGTGAATACACAGACATGCTACACATATTTATTTGTAAAAATTTTTGAAAACGATTTAACATTTTACTTCCACTTCACAATTATGTGCCACTTTGTGTTGGTCTATCACATAAAATCCCAATAAAATACATTTAGGTTTATGGTTGTGTAAAATTGGGGTGATCAGACTCAAGCGGTAGGTGCGTTTTCAATGAGTGCACCAGTAAAAAACTATTTTTTAAGGGCCAGGTAGCCCACTTTTATTTAAAATATCAGAAAATTGCACACAAGACATCAGTAGTTCCACCATTACTGTATCTTGCAAAATCAAAATACTTCAGCCTCCTGGCTTACTCTCTTGCCACACGGCTGCTTCAGGACTCCAGCCTAGGCCTTAGGTCTGTTCCTCAGACCAAAAGAGTTTCTTAGAGTCAAGATCTTTCCTAACTTACTCCCGATCAGCTCCTTGCTGCTCTGTCACAAACTACATCTGTCTCCTGAAGACATGCATGCTCTGGCCTCCCACTTGTTTTGAACTAGAGGGAGGAACACATAAACCCGTCCCCATGGATGGGACACCTCTGTGCTAGCCATTAGCTGTTTAGGCCCATTTCTTTTTCCAGGTATATTTCCACCAGAATTTCACCTTGGCACCTCTGTGCCAACTATCAGCAGCAGAAGTCCTAACCTGCCCAACCTTTTTTCTAAAGTGGCACTCCACCTACATCTTCTTGCGGGTGTGCTTCCACAAGCACTTCTTCCTAAACCATGGTCTCCCACTACTTTCTCTACTATCCTTCTACCTTCTGGCCTTGGGATCCTCCCTTTCTTTTTTACTCCCACAAACCTACTCACCCAGAACTGATGGAGACCAACTTCCATGACACCTGTCAGGGACTGACCCCCCTCAGTACCTGATGCAACACTAACCATCATCACCTGTTCCTCAGATTCACTAACCCTTGTGTGGTTACCGCTGACACCCAAACTATCTGACATTAACACCACATCCAAGTGGACAGATATATCATCTACTGCTGGTCCTGATATCTGGGATTCCCGGATCAGATTGTGCTCCCTATTATGTGGACTCCTGAACTTCCAATTTTCTTTTCCAGAGACTTGATGTGTGCCCTGGGGGCCAAAAGGCATGGCCAAATTCAAAACGTTTCTCCAGCATTGATATCCTCTTTAATTTGTTACCCAGAATAAATGGATATTTTATTTTCACAAAATACTTTCCTATGTGTTTTTATTCAAAAAGGACAGTGTGTTTTTGAGTAGGCAGGTACATTTCAAAAAGACAATGTCAAATTAAGGGACGCCATCCTCGTTGAGGTTAATAGAAAATACAAGATAAAAATGTTATTGTGGTAACTTGACACTCAAAAAAATCTAATTATATGGAGATCACTAGAAAATCATTTTTAAGTAATCGTAAAATAAATCTTGATGAAATAAAAAATTATAAAAGATGAGTATAAAAAATAATTTTAAACATTATTATGGAGATATGGCTTTTAATAAATAGAATATTATTCATGAGATGAAGAAATAAGTTTGTGAGAACTCTGTGTGAATATGAGCAGCAAAACCACTTCATTCTTCTAGCATTATAAAGAAGAAAAGAGTGCGCTGCATTAAAAGATCACAGAATTAGCAGTGTCAGGAATGTGCTAGCTCCAATGCAAATGCTAGTTTTACCACACCGAGCGCTTCCGTCTCATACTTGCTTCAGAGAATGCGTTGTTTTTGGTCAGTCGGAATAGCATAAAGGCGAGTGGTTTTCCCAATAGGAATTGGTTCCATCGGAAATAATTAGAACATGTTTTATTTCTAGGTCCGTCAGAATTTTCGAAAAAAAAAAAAAGAGTCAGATGATGCATACACATGATCAGAATATACAATGAAAAGCTTCTGTCTGACTTTTTCTGTCGGACATTCCGCTTGTGTGTTCGTGGCACTACACAACATAGCCTGCTGGGTCATAACTACTTCACCAAATATTGCAAGTGCTTTCCTGTGCCACCCCTCCCAGTCTATCCTGTCTGTGCTCCAATCACCAGCACTCCATAGTACTACTCCATCTGCCCAAGGAGACACAAGCGGACAGAGTGATTTAACAGCAGACCTCATGTAACAGTCACTGTCAACAACATCAGATTGTGATAATTCATGCTTCACCATTTGAGCTATTTTCCCATTTTGTTCCACCTGAGGAGTATCAGAACTGTCCTTGACTCTTGCTGGCTCCAACACAGGGAATCCTTGTGAGATTTACAGGGACAACTCTGCAGCACTGCCTGTGGTTGCCATGGGAGATGCCAAACCATCAACATTGTCAAAAGTACACTTTTTCAACATCATTATTATCCATATTCCTGCGCATGCACTTTGCTCCTCATGTGAAACACACTCGCCCAGGCTCCTGCACGTTCTCCAGGGACACCTCTGTTGCACCTATCACAGTTGCTAGGAACAATGGCACAAATTTCTCAGTGGTCACCCCTGACATATCTGGATGCAATACCACATTTTCACCATCAGCATTTTTAATCTCATTAGCGAGCAACACATTACATTCATTTTTACCACTTGTCTTCCTGTTACACATTACACTGCCTGAAGACAAGTCCTTATCAGTTCTCAGTCTTGCTGTGGGTTTAGCATTAATCTCTGCAGCAAGTTTTTCTTAGTACCGTGTCCTCTCACCGGGCTTGCCACTACTTCATTGGCATTCCAGTTGACAGGTGATGAACACTTTAATTGAGGGCATAGTGCCTTCTTGGATGCGTTCTCACAGGCTAATGCCCCCACATGAACAAGGGGCAACATTGCAGCCTTCTTGGGTGCTCCAACATCTGCAGGGAAAAACGACTTCTCTGTCGCCAGCAGCAACAGCCACTACATTGGAACAGGAATCTGGCATTGCAAGAACAGGCTTTTCCTCAAAATCATTACGCTCAACTGTATTCCAGAATCTGGGGCAAGTAAAAATACCATACTCTACTTAACCAGATTCCAGGCATGGAGCAATTTTACTCCTATCTCTAAGGGAAAGTGGAGTCCCTTCTTTGCTGTAGCTCCTCCTTTCTGCAAATAGACCTTCTCCAGTTGCTATTGCTATGGAGATGACATTCTCCCAACATGTAGAATCTCCCTGGGATATCTATGTGGATGGTGGGCTACCTTTTCCCTGTAGCTCTATCTTCCCATTGGCACATTTTCCCCTGTTGCCAACGAAAATGGTGCTCTCCCAGCTGTACTTTGCTGGCTCTCCAAACAAGTAGACTTCTCTCTCCATGAAGCAGTGTTTCTTTAAACTTGCCACAATCCTCTGTAAGCAATATCTTTGTCTTGCGGTCCACAGACCTGATACCACAGGCTTCCCAAACACTGATGCAGACCTTTGCTTTGCTAGGTGACTTTGCACTGGAGCCTGGGACAAAGAGCACTTGGAGACTCCATGCCCCCACTCTCTACACTGCAAACAGTACTCTTCCCTGAGTGTCTTGTCCAGGCTTCCTACACTGCATCCATGGGCGTCCGCAGAACTTTTTCCAAGGGGGGGCATCATTTTAAGGCCACTCATGCTCCGCCCCTTTTCGACAATCTCATGAAAATCTTTCCACTGGAAATACATGTGTTATATAACAGATAATTCATCTTCGATTTGTATTGGAAGTTACTCTGGCGGCTATGTTCCATGCCCATATAGCCTAGAGAATGTACATCTTTTTACATTGCAATACATCTGTTGTGGCCATATTTTGATCTCATACTGTCACTGTGTAGACTGTTTTCATCAAGATAAAAATATGGCAAAAACAGATGTATTGCAATGTAAAAAGATGTACATTTTCTA
The DNA here is from genome assembly GCF_037356315.1 of Lithobates pipiens. Taxonomy (NCBI): domain Eukaryota; kingdom Metazoa; phylum Chordata; class Amphibia; order Anura; family Ranidae; genus Lithobates; species Lithobates pipiens. Next base: position 490,166,231 of record NW_027507748.1, read on the forward strand.
GGCTATATGGGCATGGTACCCAGCCACCTGAGTAACCTTGCAGACACCCATGCTTTCAAAAACCAGCCCTGGAAAAATTTCATACCAGCCTCACAGCATTATTATACCAGCCCAACAGCATAACGTCATTATTTTCTTGTTCATGAAAGAGAAAAACCATACAGAAGAGCATATTATAAATAGATATGAAATCACATAGGGCTTATATTATATATATATATATATATATATATATATATATATTCAAATTCCAGTTAATAGGTGTAAGTGATAAATCATCAAGGGGGACTCCAGGAACTCAGAACGTGGGGGGGGGGGGGGGGCACCTTCTGCAGAAAGAATACTCTAAGGTAAGGGGGGTGGGTTACTAAAATAAGGAGGAAACCCTTTATATCAGTGCCCCTTACATTATCGTATTCACTCCCCCCTTACATCAGTGACCCCCCCCCCCCCCAACTGGCCTGGCGGTGCTTTCACTGACCTCCTTTCAGGTGCACTGTGCAGGGCTAAGTCAGTCGGCTCCAGCTTGGTGGCTCTGGTTTTATCCCATAGTCTCCTGTCTACAGTCCACACAAGTCTGACTTCTCCCATGACCCCCATCCCAGCGGCACTCCCACTCTTGACTCCTCTCCAGACTCCCTCAGAGACTGCAGACATGCTACAGGAGATGGTCAGAGACTGCAGACCTGATGCAAGAACTCAATGCAGCCTCACCGGTGCCCATCAAATGCAGCCTCACTGTGCCCACCAATGCAGCCTCACTGTGCCCACCAAATGCAGCCTCACTGTGCCCACCAAATGCAGCCTCACTGTGCCCACCAAATGCAGCCTCACTGTGTCCATCAAATGCAGCCTCACTGTGTCCATCAAATGCAGCTTTGCTGTGCCCATCATTGCAGCCCCTCCTGTGCCCCATGTCCCAGTCTTCAGTCCCTGTCTGTGGGAAGGTGTGTTGTTGATGCTTGGTACGGTACCTTGCATGCCAGCAGGATATCCATGATGGGCAGCAGCAGGCAGGGTCTGTTCTCGTTTTGGATGGGGACAGTGCTCCTTCCAGAGGATCTGTCTGCTGTGAGATGGAGTGGTCCCTGGCCACCTGCACCTTCAGCCATCCTCATTTTCCGGCCCCAGTCAGCCTGTCCTCTGGTCCTGGGGAAGTGGAGAGCACTGGGTGGGAGTTGGAGAGAAGGGAGAGTGTACTAGAGAGTAGAGAGTACTGGCGGGATTGGAGAACACATGGGTGGGGGCAAAGAGCGGGGGGGAGATCACAGGGGTGGGGAGCAGAGAGCGCTGGGGGGAACTTGAGAGCACTGGGGTGGCAATAAGAACAGGGGTAGAGAGCACGGTAGGCTGAGAGCACTGGGGGGGCTAAGAGTGTGGGGCGGTGAAGAGCACTGGGGGGGGGCAGAAAAACAGTGGTGGAGAGCACGGGGGCTGGAGAGTACTGGGGGTACAAAGAGCAGGGGGAAGGGAGAGCACCAGTGGGGGCCAGAAAGAACAGGGGTGGAAAGCACGGGGGACTGGAGAGCACTATGGGGGTGGAGCACTGGTAGGGTTGGAGAGCACATGGGTGGGGGCAAAATGCAGGGGTGGAGAGCACGGAGGGTAGAGAGCACTGGGGGGGGGGGCTGGAGAGCACCAGGGGGGCAGAAAGGACAGGGGTGGGGAGAATGGGGGGCTGGAGAGCACTGGGGTGGGGGCTGGAGAGTGATGGGGAGAGCTGAAGAGCACTGGCGGGGGAAGAACAGAGGGGAGAGCACAGGGGAGCACTGGGGGGAGTGGAGAGCACTGAGGGAGAGAACAGGGAGGGAGAGCACTGGGGGGGGAGTGGAGAGCACAGGGGGGGAGAAAGAACAGGGGAGGAAAGAACAGAGGGAGAGCACTGGGGCGAGAACAGGGGGGGAGAGCACTGAAGGGAGTGGAGAGCACTGGGGGGGAAAGAATAGGGGGGAGAGCACTGGGTGGAGAACAAGGGGGAGAGCACTGGGGGGAGAGCACTGGGGAGGAGAAAGGTGGGAGAGCACGGAGGGGAGAGGACTGGGGAGAGTGGAGAGCACTTTGGGGGGGAGCACTGGGGGAGTGGAGAGCACTGGGGGGGAACAGGGGGGAGAGCACTGGGATGGTGGCTAGAGAAGGATGGGGAGAGCTGGAGAGCAGGGGGGCAGCAAGAACAGGGAGGAGAAAACCGTGGGGGGGGGGGCAGGAGAGTGTGGTGGTAGAGGAGAGCATGGGGGGGCAGGAGAGTGTGGTGCGGTGAAGAGCACTAGGGGAGCAGAAAAACAGGGGTGGAGAGCACGGGGGCTGGAGAGTACTGGGGGGGTACAAAGAGCAGGGGGGATTGGAGAGCACCAGTGGGGGCCAGAAAGAACAGGGGTGGAAAGCACTGGGGACTGGAGAGCACTATGGGGGGTGGAGAGCACTGGTAGGGTTGGAGAGCACATGGGTGGGGGCAGAATGCAGGGGGAGTGGAGAGTACAGGGGTGGGGAGTGGAGAGTGCTGGAGGGAGCCAAAAAGAACAGGGGTGGAGAGCACTGGGGGGGCTGGAGAGCACCAGGGGGGCAGAAAGAACAGGGGTGGGGAGAATGGGGGGCTGGAGAGCACTGGGGTGGGGGCTGGAGAGTGATGGGGAGAGAGCACTGGAGGGAGTGGAGAGCACTGGGGGGAAAGAACAGGGGGGAGAGCACGGGGGGAGAACACGGGGGGAGAGCACTGGGGAGGAGAACACGGAGGAAATAGGACTGGGGGGAGCGGAGAGCACTGTGGGGGGGGGGGAGAACGGGGGGAGCACTGGGGGGAGTGGAGAGCACTGAGGGGGGGGGGCACTGGGGGGGACGGGGGGAGCACTGGGATGGTGGCTAGAGAAGGCTGGGGAGCAGGGGGGGCAGCAAGAACAGGGGAGGAGAATACTGTGATGGGGGCAGGAGAGTGTGGTGGTGGAGGAGAGAGGGGGGCAGGGAGCACAAGGTGAACTGGGGACAGTAAAATAAGTTGGATAGGAGAATCGGCAGGGGGCCCCCTGCAGCCCCCCCTCGATCCTCCTATCCAGGCACTATGGCACACAGGGCGGGCTGTACCTGCAGCATCTCAATCTCTTGATCACCGTGCTGGGTGGCTCTATGTACGGCGGCCGCTCTGTAACACGCCCCCCCCCCAGACCGGCTCATGTGATAGGGGGAATGTTGATTCTCTTTACTATCACACGAGCTAGTCTGAGGGGGCGGGACTGTGTTACAGAGCGGCCGCCGTACACAGAGCCAGCCAGCGCTCTGATCCATAGGATAGGGCAGAGGATGCAGCCGCCAGCGGACAGAAAAAAAGTGAAAAAAAATTCAGCATGGTGGCGGCTGCAGCAGACACCTTAGGGATTCCAGGGGGGGGCACTTGACCCCCCTTGCCCCCTGGTGCGGACGCCCGTGACTGCATCTTCTTGCAAGCTTAGGACTCTGCACATTAATAACTGGTCTCCTTGCACCAGTGTTACCTTTTCTCCAGTGTGGCCAAATGCATCTTGCACCTGTCTGGGGCTTGATCTGTCAGTAACAACCCCTCCAGCCACAGGGTTCTGTCTCTTATCTCAGCAAACATTGCTTTCTTTTTGTGTTTTGACTGCCCCATCTCTGCAGTCAGCCACACAGCACTTTTTAACACAGTTCCTTTTAACACAGGAAAAATTGGCGTACTGTCTCTTTAAGACTTGCAAGCAGCACACTTTCACATTAGCTACTCCTTACAGCATTGGTGCAAAACACACAGTTCCTTTCTACTCACTGTTTTTGGTGTGCTAAGATCTGGAACGCTTCCAACTCTGCCCAAAGCAATACCTCTACCATATGTAAGATTGGGGTGATTAGACTCAAGCGGTAGGTGTGTTTTCAATGAGTGCACCAGTAAAAAACTGTATTTTTAAGTGCTTGGTAGCCCACTTTTATTTAAAATATGAGAAAAGTGCACACAAGACATCCGCCATTACTGTATCTTGCACAATAAAAAAACTTCAGTCTCCTGGCTTACTTTCTTGCCACATGGCTGCTTCAGGCCTTCAGCCTAGGCCTTAGGTCTGCTCCTCAGACCAAATGAGTTTCTTATGCCCTGTACACACGACCAGACTTTTCAACATCAAAAGTCTGATGGAATGATTCCGGCAGACTATTCGAACGTGTGTGGGCTGCAGCGGACTTTTGATTTGCAAAAGTCTGACAGACTTTAGAAATGGAACATGTTTCAAATTTTTCCGACAGAACTCTGCCGGATCCAGAAATCCACTCGTGTGTGTGCTAGTCTGACGGACTAAAACCGACGCTAGGGCAGCTATTGGCTACTGGCTATGAACTTCCTTATTCTAGTCCAGTCATACGTCATCACGTTCGAATCCGTCGGACTTTGGTGTGATTGTGTGAGGCCAAGTCCGTTCATTCGGAAAGTCCGTCAGAACTCTGTCAGAACTCCGTCGAAAGTCTGCCGGACTTAAGTCCTGTCGTGTGTATGCGGCATTAGAGTTAAGCTCTCTCCTACCTTACACGCGATCAGCTCCTTGCTGCTCTGTCACAAATGACATCTGCCTCCTGCAGACATGCATGCTCTGGCTGCCCCATGCAGCCTCTGACTCCTCTCAGAGGAATGGGAGTCCACCTGACTCCCATGCACAGACTTCCTGTCTGGTGTGGCCCTGAGTCATAGTCAGGTCACAACCAAATAGCCCAGTACACAGCTGTACAATCAGCGTGCCTCTATCTCCAAAATCTGACGTAAACCAGCAATCTTCCAGGTATGTCAAAAAGAAAGCTATGCTATTAACAATAAAGGACCAAGCTGCAACTCAAGGCGTTATATGATACCAAATAAAAATAAGACAAGGTGAGGCTGCACTAAGGATTGATTTTTCAAAAGGCACAAACCGTTGGAAATAAGCCTTGTACTTACCAATGGCAAATGGGTAAATGCAAAATATTAACACAAAGGCAGGTAAAAACCAATGCGATACCATGTGCATGTGAACACAAACAAAGAAAAAAATAAAAAATAAAATAATCAATAATCAAAATGAAAAAAAGTAGAAGAATAAAAAAATGAAAATACAAAAACCACAATGATTGTATATATAAATGGATTAATGAAACCCAATCTCAAAGTGATACAGTGATAACAAAAAATTGATGGAAAAAAAATTGATTAGTAATAAACATGTAGTGCTGACATTTTTGCCTACTAATGCTATGTTAATGTAAATACAATGTAAACCTATGGACAATGTTATTCTTTAGTATTTGGCGCCATCTAGTGACCAAAACTGGAAATGGACTTTAGATATTTTCCTTTTTGGAAAGATAACAGGAAGTGACTGTGTTTACTTTTGCTATTTGACCTAATTTATCCAGAAGGCCAGATGACCTACCCATGATTACTCTCTACTGAACTGCATGCTGGGTAGGCTATACAAGTGCCCGCGCAGCCATTTTCTCTCTCTTCTGGACACATGGCCTGCCTGTGAGGAGGTCTCCAGAGAACTGCAGCCTGCAGAGCAGCAATCTAAAGCCAGAGGGGGACTTCACACCACAGCGTGCTGGGACAGCAGTGTGGTCGGATCGGGAAGGATCCAGAGGCACCCTGACGGAGGTAACTGAGAGCTCCTGGTAACCTTGTGAAGCTGAAAAACGTGACAGTGTGGCTTCAGCAAATGGACTGAGACCAGCGGAGTGGAGCTGACTTATTCTTCAGACCCAGTTTGGTGAGAGGGCTGTTGTCCACAGTTTCTTACGCACTTGCATACACCTAGACTTTAACACAGTGTTGCTGGGACTTGTAGTCCCACGGAGGAGAATCTAATGGACAGATTGAGTTTAAGCAGGCCTCAAGCTTATTCATCACAATACTATTAGCACTGTGCTACACCAGAGGCAATTACAAGTGTATCACGCTACAGGAACAGTTCTAATATTCATCTCACGTTAACCTTTGTTGTTCCACTGTCGGATTGCTGTTGGATTACATTGTTAAAACAACTATTGCTAGCAGTAGAAAAGAAGGTCAAAGGCTGCATCCTTTATTGCAAGGCCTTGCATCTTATTAAAGTAGGGGGAGCTCTCTAGGGATTGTGTCGTAATTATTGATCCTGCATTTCTATAGCTACTAGGGAGTGCTGGAAGTGGGAAGGTGCCCAGAGTAAGGTGTAGTCCCTCTGAGCACTAGTCCCAATTGGAGCCGCATTCTAAGGGGTCATTTAAGACAACTGTACAGGTATAATCTGTTGTGTATACCTACTGTGCTGTTACATTATGTTTATGTGACAGTGCAAATATTGTACTTACTATTTTACTTTGCTCAATACAAATTCCAGTAAATATACGTTTCTGGTTAAGTACTTTGATGTGGGGTGTTATTCCTTTTTCTCCCAGCAGGTGGAGCCAGTGAATCCTGAGGTTACAATACAGGTATATTGAATTACATTATATTGTATTGTGTTGCACCACAGCTGTGTCAAGGGGACTGAGTCAATTCAGGGGGGGGGGTTCATTAGCAGAGTGCAGGCCTGAATCAAATTCAGCAGCTCCTTCGGGGGTAAGTGCTACGAATCCTAATTTACAGAACAATTAAAAAGTCAGTCCATAATACATGTGATATCTGATGAAAAAAAAAATGGATCCAAAATGATTCCATACACAATATGTGAAAAACTTGATCATGGTGAGAAACATCCAAACACCACGGAAACCATGCAAAGGGTGAGAAAGATGCCTCCACCTACAGACACACTGCCGCTTACTGGAACAATATGGTCCCTTATGACAGGGGACCCAGGAGCGTGGATGGCTTATAACCCAGCCTGGGGTCTCAATAGCAGACACCAAACGCCTCAAAACCAGCAGCGGTAATCCTCATCTTGTGGCTAATGTGAGGTTACATTTAAACATTTATATTTATTCTTATAATCTTCTGTTCTCATTTTCATGTGAGTTGCTTAGAAATGACTGAGCATACTCTCAGTGTCAGTGCTTGTTGTATAAGAAAATCTTTTCCATTACTTCTCCATTCATTTCTGAAATAAATGGAGAAGTAATGGAAAAGATTTTCTTATACAACAAGCACTGACACTGAGAATATGCTCAGTCATTCCTAAGGAACTCACTTGAGACTGAGAACAGACAATTGCAAAAATAAATATAAATGTAACCTCACATTAGCCGCAAGATGAGGATTACCGCTGCTGGGATTGAGGAGTTTAGTGCCTGCTAATGAGACCCCAGGCTGTGTTATAAGCCATTCACGCTCCTGGGTCCCCTGTCATAAGAGACCATATTGTTCCGGTAAGCGGCAGTGTGTCTGCATCTTTCTCCCCCTTTGCATGGTTTCCGTGGTGTTTGGATGTTTCCGTTTTTTTTTTCATCGGATATCACATGTTTTATGGACTCCCTTTTTGTTTTTCTGTAAATTAGGATTCACTTGTTGATTATTATATTTTTGTCACATATGTTTATTACTAATCAATTTTTTTTACATCCCAGCCCCCCACCATATGTGAATGAGTATGGGGTACAATGTACCCCTACCCATTCACCTGTGAAAAAAAGTAAAAAAAAAACACAACACACAAGTGTTAAAATAGTTTATTGCACAGCTCCGGGGGTCTTCTTCTGTCTTCGGGGGTCTTCTCGCCGGACTCCTCTGCTATCTTCTGCTCTTTTGCTATCTCTTTCACTAGCGGAAGAGCCCGTCTTTCTTCTTCACCGCCGCCCTCTTCTTCTGACTTTGGGGGTCTTGTCCCCCTCTTCGGTTCTTCTTGCCGGGCCACCGCGCCTTCTTCTAGCTCTTTTACAAGCGGTGGCCCGGTCTTCTGTCGCCGCTGTCTTCTGGCCTTCTGTTCTTCTCTTCTGGAGATGTTGTCTCGTCTCTCTCTCTGGTCACAATGACAGAGAAGCGGCGTGCGGCGACTTATATAGGGACATCACCGGATGATGTCCCCGCCCATTATGATGTCACAGTCCCAGAGGATGCTGGGACTGTGACATCATAATGGGTGGGGACATCATCCGGCGATGTCCCTATTTAAGTCGCCGCGCGCCGCGTCCCTGCCATTGTGACCGGAGACCGCGACGAGGCAACATCTCCAGAAGAGAAGAACAGAAGAACAGAATACGGCAGCAGCGGCGACAGAAGACCGAAGAGGGGGACAAGGCCCCCGAATGTCAAGCTGCTGCTAACAAAGCAAACAGAATATTGGCATGTGTTAAAAAAGGGATTAATTCCAGGGATAAAGCGATAATTCTCCAACTCTACAAGGCTCTGGTCCAGCTGCACTTGGAGTATGCTGTCCAGTTATGGAAACCGGTCCTCAGGAAGTATGTACTGGAAATGGAGCGAGTACAAAGAAGGGCAACAAAGCTAATAAAGGGTCTGCAGGGTATTAGTTATGAAGAAAGGTTGCTAGCACTGAACTTATTCTCTCTGGAGAAGAGACGCTTGAGAGGGGGATATGATTTCAATCTACAAATACTGATGAGCCCACAATAGGGATAACATTTTTTTGTGGAAGGAAGTTTAATAAGACACGTGGCCACCATTAAAATTAGAAGAAAAGAGGTTTAACCTTAATCGATGTAGAGGGTTATTTACTGTAAGAGCAGCAAGAATTGTGGAATTCCCTTCCAAAGGTGGTGGTCTCACTGGGGGGGGGGGGGGCATTGGTAGTTTAAAAAAACAATTAGATAAGCACCTGAACGACCGCAACATACAGGGATATACAATATAATACTGACATATAATCACACACATAGGTTGTACTTGATGGACTTGTGTCCTACTACGTAACTTTTTCTTTTTTTTTTTTACTTTGGTGTTACTGTGTACCTAAGTATTGTACTAGCTGTTTTTTTTATACTTTATTTTTTATTTTAGGCTATAGCACAAACTTTTTTTTTTCCTTTTTTTTATTTTTTTTTTTTTTGTCATGGGTTTGTTCTTGTGCTAAGAATAGCCTAATTTTTAGTCATGTTTAGTTTTTTTCAGTTTTTCTTTTAAACAATGGTATATATATATATATATACTGGTGTGTGTGTGTGTGTGTGTGTGTATATGTATGGGGAAGAAATGACTAACTGACACTGACATCCCCAGTGACACTAATACAGTGATCAGTGCTGATAATATACACTGTCACTGTACTAATGACACTGGTTGAGAAGAGGTTAACATTTAGGGGCTATCAAGGGGTTAACTGTGTGCCTAATAATGTTTGGTATGTGTACTGTGTGATATTTTTACTAAGCAATGTGCCATTTTTTTTTACTCGCTGCTCTTAAGGGAGAAAAAAATGGCACATCCCTGTTCTCTGTAGAAAAGCCTGTGTCATTTACCAACACAGGGCTCTATTCTGTAATTTTCTCAGGCGATCAGTGGGTTATGGCCATAGATCATTGTCAGGAACCTGCTTATCATCTTGTGTTGTAGCGAATGATAGCACAGCCAGGGAGGTGGGTGCACACACGCCCCCTACCTGGGACTGCAACATGATGTACATATACGGGATTCAGTGCTGCAGGACCACCCCGGGTGCAGTAAAAGTTTGGTGGGAAGTCCTGTAGTGGTTAAGAGATGAAATTAAGATTTTCTGTTTGAGTTCAATTTTGTAGATGGGGAAATGACAATCGTAATTTAGCAGCAAAATCATTTTTGTTGAAATTACCCTGCTGATCCCTAATAGGCAAGTGTGTCATCATAGTCCTAAGCCATCATAGTCCTTGGTGACACTATGAATCCAGGTCATTTAACGTGACTGGACCTCAGTGAGAAATCTAGAAATCATTGAGTAAATACATATTGAACTTGTTTTTTAAAATAGGTCATGAAATACATTAATATGTATACAGTAATGTGTGTGTACATTCCGTTTTTTTCAGCAATGTCTTTTGAGCAGTTATATAAGTGTTTTCTTTAAATTATTTAATATCTACTAGTTCAACTTCTGACCAAAGAAGGATTTTCTTTGTCATTTGTGCATATGAGGAATCACAGAACAGCATGATATTCTTTTTAATATACGACTAAGCTAACTATGAAAGGCACATACAAAGAAATTCACTTATGCTAATGCATCTTTCAAGAACCCAAACCACATGAAACTATTCTCTAAATAAAAAGTGAATCCCTATTTAATTCCCATGAATGCATATATGGCCAAACATCTGTGTAATAACAAATAGAGTCCTAGAACTCAGAATGAATAAAAAAGTATCTTATTTCCTCCCATAACTTAAAATGTTTTAATGGACGTTTTAATCATTTTAATAAGTTGGAACTATTGTGTGTGCTGTGCCATAGGTCTCTTTTAACCTTCTTAGCGGTATTCACGAGAGTGGCTCGGGGTGAATTTTCATTCAAAAACGGTAACATTGAGCCAAACTTGGGATTGCATCACAGGATCCAGGCAAAGTTACTTACCTTGTCCCCAGGATCCTGTGTCTCCCCATTGTGTGTGTGGGCTTTGTCTTCAGTTCGATCTATCACAGTGCCGGGCTCCGTTCCCTGCAAGTGTCGCAATGCACGGGGACAGAGCATGGCACCAAATTCAAAAAGTAAAAAACGCAGAACACATACAGTACACTGTAATGTTACAGATTACATTACTGTATCAAATGATTTACATAGTTACATAGTAGGTGAGGTTGAAAAAAGACACAAGTCCAACCCATGTGTGTGATTATGTCAGTATTACATTGTATATCCCTGTATGTTGTGGTGGTTCAGGTGCTTATCTAAGGCGGCGTACACACGCGGGGACTGTCTGCCGAAACTAAGTTCGTCAAACAGTCCGCTCAAACTTTTGAATGAACGAACACGCCCACACACGGCACTTTTTGAGCGGACAAATACGGCAAACTTTGTTCGTCGTACTAAGTCCGCGCAACTTTTGAAATGAGCGGACTCGCCCACACACGAGGCAACAGTCCACTCATTTCGAGCGCGTGTGCAGGTAGGCAGGTATTCTTTACTGTAAGAGTGGCAAGGATGTGGAATTCTCTTCCACAGGCAGTGGTCTCAGCGGGGAGCATCAATAGTTTCAAGAAACTATTAGGCCGCGTACACACGGGCGGACTGTTGGCTCAACTTTGTCCGCTGAACAGTGTTTCAGCGGACAGTCCGCTCGTGTGTGGTGCTTCAGCGGACAGTTTCAGTGGACAGTTTGACGAACAAAGTTTTTCGGAAATTCCGAAAAACTGTCCGCTGAAACTTGGTTTGAGCGAACAGTCCGCCCGTGTGTAGGCTACTTTCGAAATGAGCAAACTGTTCCCGCTCGGAGGGAAGTCTGCTCATTTTGAGGGCGTGTGCAGGTAGGCGGGGCCCGCGACGAAGACGTCGCGGGCTCCGCCCCCTGGAATGGACTTAAAGGGGAACCCCAACGCCGAAAAAAATCGGCGTGGGGATCCCCCCAAAGTCCACAACAGACCCTTGTCCGAGCACGCTACCCGGCCGGCCAGGAAAGGGGGGCGAGCGAGCGCGCCCCCCTCCTGAGCCGTACCAGGCCACGTGCCCTCAACATGGGGGGTGCCTTGGGGAAGGGGGGGCCGCGTGGCCCCCCCACCCCAAAGCACCTTGTCCCCATGTTGATGAGGACAAGGGCCTCTTCCCGACAACCCTGGCCGTTGGTTGTCAGGGTCTGCGGGCGGGGGGTTTATCGGAATCCGGGAGCCCCCTTTAATAAGGGGGCCCCCGGATACCGGCCCCCCACCCTATGTGAATGAGTATGGGGTACAATGTACCCCTACCCATTCACCTGTAAAATAAAAGTACCCAAAAAAAAACAACACACGAGATAAAATATTTTATTGCACAGCTCCGGGGGTCTTCCGTCTTCGGGGGTCTTCTCGCCGGACTCCTCCGCTATCTTCTTGTAGCTCTTTTGCTAGCGGAGGAGTCCGGCTTTCTTCCTCCCCGCCGCCGGCCTCTTCTCCCGACTTCGGGGGTCTTGTCCCCCTCTTCGGTTCTTCTGCCGGGCCACCGCGCCTTCTTATAGCTCTTTTGCAGGCGGTGGCCCGGTCTTCTGTCGCCGCTGTCGCCGCCGCCTTCCGTTCTTGTTCTTCTTCTTGTTCTTCTCCAGGAGATGTTGACACGTCGCTCTCTCCTGCCGGAATGCCAGAGCCGCGCTGAGCGGCCACTTATATAGTGACAATGGGGCGGTGTCACATGGCATATGTCACATGGGTTGGTCACATGGTGACCCCGCCCCCTTACGATGTCATAGTCCCCATGTGACATCAACCCATGTGACCAACCCATGTGACATATACCATGTGACACCGCCCCATTGTCACTATATAAGTGGCCGCTCAGCGCGGCTCTGGCATTCCGGCCGGAGAGAGCGACGTGTCAACATCTCCTGGAGAAGAACAAGAAGAACAAGAAGAAGAACAAGAACGGAAGGCGGCGGCGACAGCGGCGACAGAAGACCGGGCCACCGCCTGCAAAAGAGCTATAAGAAGGCGCGGTGGCCCGGCAGAAGAACGGAAGGCGGCGACAGAAGAACGGAAGGCGGCGACAGAAGACCGTGCCACCGCCTGCAAAAGAGCTATAAGAAGGCGCGGTGGCCCGGCAGAAGAACCGAAGAGGGGGACAAGACCCCCGAAGTCGGGAGAAGAGGCCGGCGGCGGGGAGGAAGAAAGCCGGACTCCTCCGCTAGCAAAAGAGCTACAAGAAGATAGCGGAGGAGTCCGGCGAGAAGACCCCCGAAGACGGAAGACCCCCGGAGCTGTGCAATAAAGTATTTTATCTCGTGTGTTGTTTTTTTTTGGGTACTTTTATTTTACAGGTGAATGGGTAAAACAGGGTACTCATTCACATAGGGTGGGGGGCCGGTATCCGGGGGCCCCCTTATTAAAGGGGGCTCCCGGATTCCGATAAGCCCCCCGCCCGCAGACCCCGACAACCAACGGCCAGGGTTGTCGGGAAGAGGCCCTTGTCCTCATCAACATGGGGACAAGGTGCTTTGGGGTGGGGGGGCCGCGCGGCCCCCCCTTCCCCAAGGCACCCCCCATGTTGAGGGCACGCGGCCTGGTACGGCTCAGGAGGGGGGGCGTGCTCGCTCGCCCCCCTTTCCTGGCCGGCCGGGTAGCGTGCTCCGACAAGGGTCTGTTGTGGACTTTGGGGGGACCCCCACGCCGATTTTTTTCGGCGTTGGGGTTCCCCTTTAAGTCCATTCCAGGCGGCGGAGCCCGCGACGTCTTCGTCGCGGGCCCCGCCTACCTGCACACGCCCTCAAAATGAGCAGACTTCCCTCCGAGCGGGAACAGTTTGCTCATTTCGAAAGTAGCCTACACACGGGCGGACTGTTCGCTCAAACCAAGTTTCAGCGGACAGTTTTTCGGAATTTCCGAAAAACTTTGTTCGTCAAACTGTCCACTGAAACTGTCCGCTGAAGCACCAAACACGAGCGGACTGTCCGCTGAAACACTGTTCAGCGGACAAAGTTGAGCCAACAGTCCGCCCGTGTGTACGCGGCCTAATAGTTTCTTGAAACTATTGATGCTCCCCGCTGAGACCACTGCCTGTGGAAGAGAATTCCACATCCTTGCCACTCTTACAGTAAAGAACCCTCTACGTAGTTTAAGGTTAAACCTCTTTTCTTCCAATTTTAATGATTGGCCACGGGTCTTGGTAAACTCCCTTCTGCAAAAAAGTTTTATCCCTATTATGGGGTCACCAGTATGGTATTTGTATATTGAAATCATATCCCCTCTCAAGCATCTCTTCTCCGGAGAGAATAAGTTCAATGCTCGCAACCTTTCCTCATAACTAATATCCTCCAGTAGGGATGAGCTTCGACTCGATGTTCGAGTCGACATACGTTCGACTCGAACATCGGCTGTTCGCCCGTTCGGCGAATTCCGAACGTTATGGGCTGTTCGCGCCAAATTCGTGTGGCGCTCACGGCCCACAATGCACTGCGTCATCGCAGTGCATTGCTGGCTCAAGATTGGCCAAGCATGCACTGTGACCCCGCATGCTTGGCCAATCACAGCGCCAGCAGCGAGGAGAGCCATGATTGGCCACAGGCAGGATGCCTGTGGCCAATCATAGCTCAGGCTGTGTAGTACACGCCCCATACTATATAAGGCCACCAGCGCGGCGGCCTTGTGTAGTATGTTGGCGTCTGAAGCAGTTAGTGGGTGTTCTGTGTACCTTCAACACAGTACACACCGATCGTTATCGGACGATTTTCGATTTTGCTCTTCTATAGTGGTTGTTGTCTGCTTGCCCTGACCGCAGTATACACCGCTATATTCACCCCACCTATATAGCTAGCAATCTATCTTTTATAATAGAGCTTGCAGTCAGTAGTGTTAGGAGCTTGTGCGTGCTGTCTGCGTGCTCTGTACCCAGTACACACCGCTACATCCACCTACATAGCTCTTCTCTATTTGAGCCCACTTGCCAACTGCAGGAGTTATTGGAAGTTGTGTGTGCCTCCAGCACAGCACAGTATACATCTGTATATACCCCTTTATCTCTGGTGTTCTATAATAAAGGCATCTGCAGGAGTTAGTGGGTTTTTTGTGCCTCCAGCACAATATACACCTGTATCTACCCTTTATTGCTGTTCTCTAATAGAGGCATCTGCAGGGCTTAGTGGGTGTTGTGTGACTCAATTACAGTATACCCTTTGATCTCTGGTGTTCTATAATAAAGGCATCTGCAGGAGTTAGTGGGTGTTGTGCGACTCCAGCACAATATACACCTGTATCTACCGTTTATTGCTGTTCTCTAATAGAGCCATCTGCAGGGCTTAGTGGGTGTTGTGTGACTCCATTACAGTATACCCCTTTATCTCTGGTCTTCTATAATAAAGGCATCTGCAGGAGTTAGTGGGTGTTGTGTGCCTCCAGCACAATATACACTACCCAACTGCTGTTTTACCCAACTCCCTTCAGGCCATTACCATGTCTGGAAGGCCAGCAAGGAGAGGCAGACAGGCGCGAGCCGATAAAAGAGGGCAAGCAGGCTCTGTGTCTAGAGACAACAGTGCTGGTCATGAACGCGGTGCATTGTCATCAGCACGTGGCCATGGGACACGCTTGTCCTTCTTTTCGGCAGCTGGACATGTTGAACCGCAACATTCCAACGACTTGGTAGAGTGGATGACCAAGCCCTCTTCATCCTCCTCATCCTCTCTCACCCAGTCTCAGGGTACTAGCAAAGCAGCTGCCAACGCATCGTCTTCCCTCCTCTCAATGTCATCATCAGTGACTCCTTCCCTAGACCCACCACGTCCTCCTGAGGAGTATCCTGAACTCTTTGAGCACAGTGTTGGGTACATGCTCCAGGAGGATGCCCAGTGTTTTGTAGGCTCAGATGATGACACTCAGCTAGAGGAAGGCAGTAGCGTGAGCGCAGAGAGAGGGGATGCTCAAGAAGGACAGCAATCTGGCAGTCATGTTCCACAAGCTGCAGCATACTGCCAGGTTTGCTACAGCGATGAAGAGGGAGGGGATGATGAGGGCACTGACTCCACGTGGGTGCCTGGTAGGAGAGAGGAGGAGGAGGAGGAGGAGGCACATGTCCAATGAGGCAGGATGCCCTCCGGGGGCCAGCTTAGGGGCAGCACATCGACTGAATCACACCGCAGAGCTCCGCCTGTGCAGGGCGCTGCCTCTGCGCGTTATTCTAAAAGTTCTTTGGTGCGGGCCTTTTTTGAGACGAGTGCATCAGATCGCACCGCTGCTATTTGCAACATATGGCTCAAGCGTATCTCGCGTGGCCAAAACATCAGCCGCTTGAGCACCACATGCTTGACCAGACATATGTTGACCTGCCATGCAGCTCGTTGGCAAGCGTACCTCAAAGACCCACACCAAAGAACAAAGCGGACCTCTCCTTGCTCCTCATCAGCTGGCATCTCCAACCCCACTAGACCTTCAGTCCTCTCTGAAACCTGCTCTGAGAGGAATGAAGGTGTAGAATTAGGTGTGTCACAGCCAAGTGCTTCCGGGCACTCTGCTAGCAGTACACCCACGTCAGATTATAGCAGGCAAATGTCCCTGTTCCAGCTGCTGGACCGGCGAAAGAAGTTCACTCCCAGCCATCCACATGCCCAGCGGTTGAATGCTAGCTTGGCTAAATTGCTAGCACTTCAACTGCTGCCTTTTCAGTTGGTAGACTCGGCCCCCTTACGTGAGTTTGTACAATGTGCGGTTCCTCAGTGGCAGGTCCCCAAAGGCCACTTTTTCTCACAGAAGGCGATTCCGGCTCTCTACCGGCATGTGGAAGGCAATGCCCTTGCCTCGCAGGACAGGGCGGTCAGCGGTAAGGTGCATATTACCGCTGACTCATGGTCCAGCAGGCATGGACAGGGACGTTACCTGTCTTTCACGGCCCATTGGTTCACTCTTCTGGCAGCTGGGAAGGATGCCGGACAAGGTGCAGTAGTGTTGGAGGTTGTTCCGCCACCACGCCTCCAAAATGCTACTATTGGTTGTGACACACCTCTCTCCTCCACCCCTCCTCTTCTTCTTCCTCCATGGCCTCTTCCAGTGCTCTGTCCTCAGAACCAGTGGTGCTCCGTAGGCGTTCCAGGGGCTACGCAAGTACGCAGGCAAAACGATGCCATGCCGTGCTTGCGCTGGTTTGTTTGGGGGACAGGAGCCACACTGGGGCGGATGTTTTGTCAGCTCTGCAGGGGCAGGCCGGGAGGTGGTTGACGCCACGCCGGCTTAAGCCAGGAATGGTGGTTTGTGACAATGGCACCAACCTCCTCTCCGCCCTCCGACAGGGACAACTGACCCATGTGCCCTGTGTAGCTCACGTCCTTAACCTGGTGGTGCAGCGGTTCTTGGGCAGGTACCCCGGCTTACAGGATGTCCTGAAGCAGGCCAGGAAAGTCTGTGTGCATTTCCGCCGATCATTTAATGCCTGTGCTCGGCTGGCTGAGCTCCAAAAGGAGTTGAACCTGCCCAAGAACCGCCTTATATGTGACATGCCCACCAGATGGAACTCAACGTTGGCCATGCTGCAGCGGCTGCACACGCAGCAGAGGGCCATCAATGAGTACCTGTGCGACTACGGCACCAGGACAGGGTCAGGGGAGCTCGGTTTTTTCTCACCACGCCAGTGGGGCATGATCAGGGATGCATGCACTGTCCTGTCACCGTTTGAGGAGGCCACAAGGATGGTGAGCAGTGACAGTGCATGCATCAGTGACACTGTACCTCTTGTCCACCTCTTGGAGCATACGCTGCGTGGAATAATGGACAGGGCACTTGAGGCAGAACAGAGGCAGGAAGAGGAGGACTTCCTTGCCTCTCAAGGCCCCCTTTATCCAGACAGTGTTCCTGCTGTGCCACCCATCACACAGGAAGAGAATGAGGAGGAGGAGGATGATTGTGTCAGCATGGAGGTGGAGGCTGGCACTCAGCATCAGCAGCAGCAGTCTTGTAGGGATGATTTACAGTCCCAAGAAACACGTGGACTTGTACGTGGCTGGGAGGAGGTAGCTGCGGATCATGTTGCCCTTAGTGGCCCAGAGGACTCCGGACCGAATGCCTCAGCTAACCTACGCTGCATGGCCTCCCTGATCCTGCAAAGCCTGCGGAAGGATCCTCGTATTCTTCGGATCAAGGAGAGGTACCATTACTGGCTGGCCACTCTCCTTGATCCACGGTACAAGGGTAAGGTTGCCGACCTTATCTTGCCGTCGCAGAGAGAGCAGAGGATGAGACATCTCCGGGAGGCCTTGCAGAAAAGTCTGTGCAACGCGTTCCCAGAGACTGGGAGATTACAAACTCCTGGTCCTGGACAACGTGTTGCTGAGGCATCGGTCAGAAGGAGCGGTAGAGAAGGTGGCCGCCTGACTGATGCTTTCAGACAATTTTTTAGTCCGCAGCCCCAAGGTATGATCGGTTCCAGCAACCATCTCCAGCGTCTGATTTACATGGTGCAGGAATACCTAGGGGCAAGGTCAGACTTGGACACCTTTCCCACCGAAAATCCTCTGGCTTACTGGGTCTTGAGGATGGATCACTGGCCAGAGCTTGCACAGTATGTAATTGAGCTACTGGCCTGTCCTGCATCCAGCGTTCTTTTGGAACGCACCTTCAGTGCTGCTGGTGGCTTTGTTACCGATCAGAGGGTGTGCCTGTCCACTGAATCAGTTGATCGATTGACCTTCATCAAGATGAATCAGTCTTGGATCACCCACAGCTACCAAGCACCTGAAGCTGATGTAACCGAATAATTTTTTTTGAAATATCACATCCCTTCAAGACTGCCTATGCTGATGCTGAGTGACTGTCCTGTTATGTTAATTGTCTATCCTCTTCCTCCTCCGCTGATATGTTGGAAGAACATTTCTGGTTCTGGGTGATGCCATCAGCCCAATTTTTCTGCCCCTGTTTAACAAGGGCGTTTAATTACAATTTTTGATGCAATGCTTTGCAGCAGGGCTAATTCCTGCAATAAAACTACAGTATATGGGAGAGGTTGCAGTGTCGTGGCACCAGCAGCAGTGCCTAAGGCCCAATTTTTCTGCCCCTGTTTAACAGGGACATGTAATTACAATTCTTGATATAATATTTCACAGGAGGGCCCGTTCCTGTGCCCACCCAGAGTAACTGTGAGGACTTATAGTGTTGTGGCACCAGCACCACAACCACCAAAGGTCAATTTTTCTACCACTGTTCAACAATGGCATGTAATTACAATTCTTGATATAATCGTTCACAGCAGAGCGCTCCATCGCCCACCAAGAGTCACTTTGAGGGCTTACAATGTTGTGGCAAAACCAACACCTTGTTCCGCCATTTCTGCAGAGCATATAGGGCAGGCCCCTACTTTCAAACATCCAACTTACAAACATCTCCTACTTGCAAACGGAAGTAGACAACAGCAAGTGAGATGAAAAAAGATGTACCACAAAACAAATTATACAGGGGTGATAACCCTTCCTATGTTTTCCAAAAAGCTTAAAAATAGTTTTTTTGACTGGAGCTACACTTTAAAAATGTACCAGTTGAAAATTACAAACAGATTCAACTTAACACAACAAACTTACACAGTCCCTGTCTTGTTTGCACCGCCTGTATACTGCTGTTCTGAGTATATAGGGCCTGGGGGCAACACGCATTTCCTTTTTTTAATATGGGTACGGGGTTCCCCTTAATATGCGTACAAGACCCAAAGGGGCTGGTAATGGGCAGGGAGGGCTACCCATGCCATTTTTCTCAATGATTTTCAACCATATTGCAGGAAAAATATATAACATTAAAACCGCAAGCAGTTTTCAATGATGTTATTTCTGTTTAATGTCATTTTGTGCAGGGACTGTTCTAAACACGGGAAACACGTGGCACTTCACAGGCATACTACAGACACCCCCAAGGCACCATATTTAAAGGAATATTTCACTTTTTTTTCACTTTAATTGTCATTAAACTCAGTGCTCCCGCCAAAACGGCCATTTTTAAAAACATTTTAGGCATTGACCCATGTCCCCTGGGGCAGGAGCCAGGTCCCCAAACCCTTTTTAGGACAGTATCTTGCATATTATCCGTTAAAATTAGCACTTTTAATTTCGAACGTTTGAGTCCCATAGACTTCAATGGGGTTCTAAAGTTCGTTTGAATTTGGGGTCCGTTCGAAAGTTCTGGTGCAAACCGAACCGGGGGGTGTTCGGCTCATCCCTATCCTCCAGGCCCTTTATTAGCTTTGTTACCCTTCTTTGTACTCGCTCCATTTCCAGTATATTCTTCCTGAGGACTGGTGCCCAGAACAGGGCAGCGTATTCTAGGTGCTGCCGGACCAGAGTCTTGTAGAGAGGGAGAATTATTATTTTATCTTGGGAGTTGATCCCTTTTTAATGCATGCCAATATTCTGTTTGCTTTGTTAGCAGCAGCTTGAAATTGCATGCCATTGCTGAACCTATCATCTACTAGGACCCCCATCCTAGATTCCCTGAGAGGTTCTCCCTCCACTGTATAGATCGCATTCATATTTTTGCCACCCAAATGCATTATTTTACATTTTTCTAAATTAAACCTCATTCGACATGTAGTTGCCCACCCCATTAATTTGTTCAGATCTTTTTGCAAGGTTTCCACATCCTGCGGAGAAGTTATTGCCCTGCTTAGCTTAGTATCATCCACAAATACAGAGATTGAACTGTTTACCCCATCCTCCAGGTCGTTTATGAACAAATTAAATAGGATTGGTCCCAGCACAGAACCTTGGGGGACCCCATTACCCACCCCTTACCATTCTGAGTACTCCCCATTTATCACCACCCTCTGAACTCGCCCTTGTATCCAGTTTTCAATCCATGTACTCCCCATATGGTCCATGCCAACTGACCTTATTTTGTACAGTAAACATTTATGGGGAACTACGTTGCAAAATTCAGATACAGCACATCCTCGGGCCTTCCTTTATGTAAATGGCAACTCACCTCCTCATAGAAGGTTAATAGATTGGTTTGGCAAGAACGATTCTTCATGAATCCATGGTGATTACTGCCAATGATACCGTTCTCATTACTAAAATCTTGTATATCCACTTACCAACCGACTCTTGTAGATATACTTTGGCAGTTTGAAGATGGATATCTCGGGAAAAGCAAGAATCGCCAAGAGATCACCATTATCGGCGGCGGGAGAGGAGCGTAATGGGAAGATGGCCCCCACCCGTCTCTATACCATAGGAGGGTGAAAGCGACGTCAAAACATCACTTCCACCCATAA
This sequence comes from Lithobates pipiens, assembly GCF_037356315.1. Lineage (NCBI taxonomy): Eukaryota > Metazoa > Chordata > Amphibia > Anura > Ranidae > Lithobates > Lithobates pipiens. The sequence continues at coordinate 490,186,944 of NW_027507748.1, forward strand.
GTCTTAAAGGCATATTTTTCTGTTGTCATTTTTTCAAATAACATTTTTTTTTCTTGCATTTTAGTCCAAATATGAGATCTGAGGACTTTTTGACCCCAGATCTCATATTTAAGAGGACCTGTCATGCTTTTTTCTATTACAAGGGATGTTTACATTCCCTGTAATAGGAATAAAAGTGACACAATTTATTTTTTTTTCAAAAACAGCGAAAAAAATAAAATTATGTAAAATAAATAAGAAAAAAAAATCTTAGCGCGCCCCGTCCTGACGAGCTCATGTGCAGAAGCGAACGCATACGTGAGTAGCGCCCGCATATGAAAACGGTGGTCAAACCACACATTTAAGGTATCGCCGCAATCAATAGAGTGACAGCAATAATTCTAGCCCTAGATGCAACCTGTAGAGTTTTTAAAACGTCGCCTATGGAAATTTTGGAGGGTAAAAGTTTGATGCCATTCCACGAGCGTGTGCAATTTTGAAGCGTGACATGTTGGGTATTAATTTACTTGGCGTAACATTATCTTTCACAATTTAAAAAAATTGGACTAACTTTACTGTTGTCTTATTTTTTTATTCAAAAAAGTGAATTTTTTTCCCAAAAAAGTGCGCTTGTAAGACCGCTGCACACATACGGTGTGAAAAAAAGTATTACAATGACCGCCATTTTATTCCGTAGGGTGTTAGAAAAAAAAACAATTTATAATGTTTGAGGGTTCTAAGTAATTTTCTAGCAAAAAAATAAATAAATTGTTTTTAAACATGTAAACACCTAAATTCCAAAGCAAGGCTAGTCCTTAAGTGGATATAGTCCCTTATCATCCCCTCCAAGAGTTTACATACTATTGGTGTTAGGCTAACTGGTCTGTAATTCCCAGTGATGTATTTTGGGCCCTTTTTAAATATTGATGTTACGTTGGCTTTTCTGCAATCAGCTGGTACCATACCAGTCAGTAGACTGTCCGTAAAAATTAGGAACAATGGTCTGGCAATTACTTGACTGAGTTCCCTAAGTACCCTCGGGTGCAAGCCATCTGGTCCCAGTGATTTATTAATGTTAAGTTTCCCAAGTCTAATTTTAATTCTGTCCTATGTTAACCACCATAGAGGTGCATCCTGTGATGTGTCATGAGGATAAACACTGCAGTTTTGGTTACTAAAGCCCCCCGATTCCCTTGTGAAGACTGAGGAGAAGAATACATTCAATATCTCCCCATCCTTTTTAACCAGATGTCCTTCCTCATTCTTTATGGAGCCAAAGTGGTCTGTCCTGCCTTTTTTACTGTTTACATACTTAAAGAATTTCTTGGGAGTTTTTTTTGCTCTCCTCCACTATGTGCCTTTCATGATCTTAGCCGTCCTTATTGCATGCTTACATTTCTTGTTGCATTCTTTATAAAGTCTGAATGCTGATGATGATCCCTCAACCTTGTATTTCCTGAAGCTCTTCTCCTTTACTATTATATGCATTTTTACATTGACGTTAAGCCATCCAGGACTTTTGTTTGCTCTTTAAAATGTATTACACAATGGGCGCATTGGCTAATGGCCTTATTTAATATGCTCTTAAAGAGGAAGTAAACCCTGATGAGTTTACTTCCTCTTTCATTCCCTGCAAAGGCAAAGCATAATGGACTACTATGCATCGCATAGTAGCCCATTATGTGTCACTTACCTGACACAGGAGCCAGCGAAGTCAACGCTGTCCCCTGTAGTCCAGCGCATCCTTCTTCTCGGTGGGGTCTCGCAGCTCCGCCGCTGTCATTCGGCGAAGCCGCAATGGCGTCACTCCCGCGCATGCGCACGGGAGCCGACACGCGCGGCAGCTCCCTTGTTGGAAATGCCGCGCTCAGTGCGCCTGCGCGCCGCTGTCTACGGCGCATGTGCCGTAGACAGCGGTGCCTGTCTTCGGGCAAATATCTCCTAAACCGTATAGGTTTAGGAGATATTTATTGGACCTACAGGTAAGCCTTAATCTAGGCTTACCTGTAGGTCAAAGTGGTTTGTAAGGGTTTACAACCACTTTAAAGCAAACCCATCTCTTCTCCGTGTTCTTTGTTCCTAAGATTGTATCACAATTTATGCCACATCCCTTTTGTCCCTAGTGGTTTGTCCAGTGCCCTGCATGCAGTTTTATATTATACCAAAGAGTGTCCGTTTACGTCAAAAGCAGTTTTAGACTAGCTATAAAACAGTGATAGTAAATTAGAATCACTTGCAGAATTGAGCGATAGTGATTCGTGGGGATAATAGTCATCAAACACTGAAAGTGACGACAGCAACAATTCTGCAACTAAGCAAATTTCATTGTTTTTGATTTGATGACATTATTGAATAAATTGTATTATTATTATATTATTTGTTATATTTATTTATAGTTATTATATTATAATTTATTGTTTCATATTTCAAACTTTACCAAACTCAGGATGTCTACTAGACTCTTGTTTGGACAGATTTAAGTGAGTTATAACTAAGAATTACAGGCCTACAATATAAAACACCAAATTTCCATGCAAAACAATGTACCTCTTTCAGCATCAAAAATCTGACATAATCATACCGTCAGGGAGGTTAAAGGATAATTTCACCTTTAGTAACATGTTACATATTACACCTGAAATCAGTAACAAATAACATGTTACTGAAGCACCTACTTACCCCCCCCCCCCATCCTTTATTGTGATAGTGGTCAGGGGATCCTGTCCCTGCACCCACTGTCACAATTTAAAAAGAGTGCAGCTGTGCAAGGCTACACCAACACAGCCACATAATTAATTCACAGATATTTGTAGTTCTCAATGTCTCAATGAACTGTGTGAGCACTTTCATATGTCATTCATTCTTCCTGGACATCAGTAACTGTCTGCCCATAAAGGAGTTGTACTTCAGGAGCCAGACACCAATGATTTGCTGATTGATTGTTAGTGCAATTCTCTGTGGGTTCCTAGGAAAAATAGTTATAGATGCCCTTTTTTTTTACCTGGAAAAAAAATAGCTTTTTTTTTCTTTTTAAAGTGAACTTATCTTTTAAACAGTCTTTTCCATATGTTGAAATATTCTGGATGTGTAATATTTGTAGGTTATTTGTATATTGACATTACACTAACAAACAATATCTAGCTACATTGTTCCATTAGCCTTCTATTAGACTTGGTTACTTACTGGATGTATTGAGTGCTGCAAGTGTTGACTAATTTTAGTGCAGGTTCCCGAAGCTTTCATCCATATCCTAGCTTTAATATCTAGTAAATCACTGACCAGGGCCTAGTGAGCATTTATTGGAATGTTGATGTCCTGGTTCAGTGGCTGCTCCCACAGACCTCCACATCATAATGAGGAAGAGCTCAATGGAAGGAATCAATTAATACAATGGAGGACACAGGAGATTGACAGATTGATTTATCAAGTAAAGCTTGGCAGTTCATGCAGTGAAACATTTGTGGACAATTGCATTTTGTGGACTTTAAACTATGTAAAAGAAAACATAAACTATAAAGTATTCCCTAGTAGTATAAGTGAGACCTTACCTTCCCATCATCACATTGGTGAAAAAAAAAACTAAAGGGGTTGTAAATCCTCAAGCTTTTCCCCCTTAATGTGTTCTATAGCAGTCCAGCCATTAGCTCCTGCTGCTTTCAATCAAATCCAGGGAAATGGGAGTCGGGGCCGATTCCTGCTGTTTGTGTCAATGGACGCAGCAGCAGGACTCGGGAGCATGCCTGCACAGGTGTCCCCTTGGAATGTGGGTCTCAGAGTGGGAATTCAATGCGGGGGGAGCCAGGAGCGCCACTGGGGGCCCCAGAAGATGAGGATCAGAGCCACTCTGTGCACAATGCTTGCACAGAGGAGGTAAGTATAACATGTTTGTTATTTAACCAGTTGCCGACCGCCGCACGACGATGTACGTCGACAGAATGGCACGGGCAGGCATATTGGCGTACAGGTACGTCCATGCCTTCCCGCGGGTGGGGGCCCCCTCCCCGTGCCAGCGGCGGTCGGAATCCGTGCAGGAGCGATCCGGGATGAGGGGGTGGCCATTCATTCATGGCCACCCCCTCGCGATCGCTCCTGACGAATGAAATGGCAGAATTACATCACTTCCTCTCCTGTAATGTAAACACAGGCAGAGGAAGTGATGTAATCTCTCCTCGTGTCGGTCTTTTTTGTTCCGGAGAGAGGATCAGTGAGTTGCACCTAACACTACACTACACATTAAAACATGCCAGGCACACTTTCACCCCCCTTCCCCCCCTGATCACCCCCCCCCAATCACCCCTGCACCCCCAGTCACAGTGACACCAATTGCATTTTTTCTTTTTTTTTATTATTGCATTGGTGTCATTTGTGACTGCAATAACTGTTAGGGCAGTTAGGGTTAGCCCCCTTTAGCTCTAGGGTACCCCCCTAACCCCCCCAATAAAGGTTTAACCCCGTGATCACCCCCCGTCGCCAGTGTCACTAATAAGCGATCGTTTTTCTGATCGATCTATTAGTGTCACAGGTGACGCTAGTTAGGCAGGTAGGTATTTAGGTTCGCCGCAGCTTTTTATAGCGCCAGGGACCCCCATATACTACCGCATAAAGCCCCCTGATTGCCCCCTAGTTAACCCTTTCACCAGTGATCACCATATAACTGTTACAGGTGACGCTGGTTGGTTAGTTATTTTTTTATAGTTTCAGGGCACCCGCCATTTATTACCTAATAAAGGTTTAACCCCCTGATCACCCGGCGGGTGATATAAGTTTGAGGGTCAGATAAGGTCTGCGTTGCCCCAGGCAGCGTCAGGTTAGTGCCAGTACCGCTAACACCCATGCGCAAAGCATACAACTCCCTTAGTAATATAGTATCTGATCAGAACTATATTAGCGTCGCCAGCAGTTTAGGTTTCCCAAAACGCATTGTTAGCGGGATCAGCCCAGATACCTGCTAGCACCTGCGTTTAGCCCCTCCGCCAAGCCCAGCCCAGCGCACCCAAGTGCAGTATCGATCGATCACTGTCACTTACAAAACACAACACACATAACTGCAGCGTTCGCAGAGTCAGGCCTGATCCCTGCGATCGCTAACAGGTTTTTTTGTAGCGTTTTGATACAGTCACTGACAGCCTAGGTGCTTTTTTACCTGTGAGTCTCACTAATGTACCCCTAAATTTAGAGCCCAAAATGGCAAAGCGAAGGTACACTAGTGAAGAGGCCTACACGTTTCTGAGCATGACAGATAGTGAAGAGGAAGTCACTCATCTGTCAGATTCAGGCTCAGAATACGATCCTGTAGAGGACAGCGGCTCCATGACAGATAGCTCTGGCGACGGAGATGAGGTCCCTGTTAAGGGCAGGTGTACCCGATCCCGAATTTTTTCTGTTGTTCAGGTACAGGAACCGCAGGTCCCTCGTATGGAGCAGAGACGTACTAGAGCCGCTCATCCTTCTGGTGAACTGGCAAGCACCAGCGGCCTAGTACACCCTGGACGTACATCCAGCACTGCAGTAGCACGTGGTGACGTGGCGAGTCCCATAAGTGCAGTTCAAGCTGGCGAGGTGGCAAGCACAAGTAGTGTCCCACTGCCACCAAGACGAAGACAAAGACAGGCCCGTCGTACCCATAGTGCCCTTCCTGCAGAATTCGCCAATCCTGATTGGGTGCCCACCACTTCTGCAGAACCCGTACTTCCCCCATTCACTGGCCAACCTGGCATTAACGTGGAAACAGTTGATTTTACGACACTTGATTTTTACTCACTGTTTTTCACCGAAGATCTCTATAGATCTATTGTGGACCAAAGCAATTTGTACGCTGGTCAACACATCGCCACTGTTCCCCAGTCCGCCCTTGCCAGACAATAGAAACCAATTACGGTTTCCGAATTTAAGATCTTTCTGGGCCTCTCCCTCAACATGGGCATAACCAAAAAGAGTGAGTTGCGGTCATATTGGTCCACTGACCCAATTCACCATATGCGCGTGTTCTCTGCTTCCATGTCCAGGGCACGATACAAGCAGATTTTGCGGTTCATGCACTTCAGCGACAATGAACTCTGTCATCCTCGTGGAGACCCTGCATAAGATCGGCTCTACAAAATTCAGCCCCTCATAAACCACTTCAACCAAGTAGACTTGTTTACTCCCCATCAAGTTGTCTGTATTGATGAGTCCCTGATTAAGTTTTCTGGTCGCTTGTCATTCAAACAATACATTCCCAACAACCGTTCCAGATACGGGGTCAAGGTGTATAAGCTCTGTGACAGGGCCACAGGCTATACACGTAGTTTTATGGTTTATGAGGGTAAAGATAGTCATGTAGAGCCGGAGAACTGCCCTGACTACATAGGAAGCGCTGGCAAGATAGTGTGGGACATGGTGTCACCCTTATTCGGAAAGGGGTACCATTTATATGTGGACAATTATTACATGAGCGTGCCACTGTTTAGTCACTTGTTTGATCAGCAGATTGGAGCATGTGGCACCGTGCGACTTAATCGCTGGGGCTTTCCCCAGCGGCTTGTAGAGTCTCGTCTTAGGCTGGGGGAGAGAGCCTGCTTACGGAGTAATAATTTGCTCGCTATGAAGTGGAGGGATAATAAGAATGTTTTCGTTCTTACCTCCCTTCATGCAGACACGACGGTCCAAATTCCTACGGCGACTGGTATTGTGGAGAAACCCCTCTGTGTCCACAAATATAACCAAAATATGGGAGGGGTGGACCTCAATGACCAGTTGTTGGCGCCGTATCTAGTTGCCCGTAAGGCCAGACGCTGGTACAAAAAAGTGTCTGTTTATTTATTCCAATTGGCTATGCTGAATGCTTATGTGCTACACAAAGCTTCAGGACGGACTGGACCCTTCCTTAAATTCCAGGAGGATATCGTCAGAGCCCTTCTGTATCCAGACGGTGCTCCACCTCACCTTCCCCAACCAAATGCAGTAAGCCGGCTGCATGAGAGGCATTATTCTTATGTCCTCCCGAGTACCCCTACCCAACGAGCCCCCCAAAGAAAATGTCATGTCTGCAGAAAGCGCAGATATAGGCGTGACACCTGTCATTATTGTCCCCGCTGTCCTGACAATCCTGGTCTTTGCATTGGTGAATTTTTTGAACGCTACCGTGAACTAGTTGAGTATTAGCGTAGGGTACAGCATTGCACAGGCTAGGCACACGTTCACAGGGTCTCCCAAGATGCCATCGCATTTTGAGAGACCCAAACCACTGGAAACGTTACAACAGAAGTGTTAAAGTTACATAAAAAAGTGTTTAAAAAAAAAGTAAAAAACCAAAAAAAAAAAAAAATAGTTTTCATTTTATTGTTCTCTCTCTCTCTATTCTCTCTCTATTGTTCTGCCCCTTTGTACTGTATTCTATTCTGCAATGTTTTATTGTTAACCATTTTTTGTTTTCAGGTAAGCCATTCAGCTGTAGCGTGGATTTATTTATCTTGACAGCAACAGCGTTTGCTCCCACAATACATAAAGCCGCGACTCCAGCACTGTCGAAGGTGATTTCACCACCACAGTTAAAAAAGAGCATATATGCCGAAGCATGGGGGCATAAGGGGTGGAGGAGCGATTTGCTCCTACCTTTTGTGGGAGGATGCCCCCATACTTCGGCATATATATATTTTAGGCACAGATTGTGTTAAATGTGTTATTTTTTGCTATTTTTTTTTTTTTTTTTTTGTATTTGCTTTGCAGGTATGGTAAGTCCTACTGTTATACTGTAATGTTACTTTGTTTTATTGTTAACCATCATTTGCTTAGCAGGTACGCCATTCTGCTGCAGCGCGGATTTATTTATCTTGACAGCAACAGCGTTTTGCTCCCACGATACATAAAGCCGCGACTCCAGCACTGTCGGAGGTGATTTCACCACCACAGTTAAAAAAGAGCATATATGCCGAAGCATGGGGGCATAAGGGGTGGAGGAGCGATTTGCTCCTACCTTTTGTGGGAGGATGCCCCCATGCTTCGGCATATATAAATGGTGCATGTATGCCCACCATTAGAAGTGGGTGGATGAAGGGAGGTATTCTAATGGTGGGCATACCCACCGATCAATATTTTTTTTTCGTTCAGCCCACAGGCTGCATGAAAAAAAAATTACAATACATGCCCAACCAGTTCCAGCAACATACTGGTATGTTGCTGGACTTTGAGTGCTTATACCAGAATGATGCCTGCAGGTTTAGGTATCATCTTGGTATCATTCTTTTCAGCCAGCGGTCAGCTTTTATGTAAAAGCAATCCTAGCGGCTAATTAGCCTCTAGACTACTTTTACAAGCAGTGGGAGGGAATATCCCCCCCCCCGCACCATCTTCCATGGTTTTCTCAGGCTCTCCTGTCCCAACAGGGAACCTGAGAATGCAGCCGGTGGTTCCACCAGCTGACCATAGAGCTGATCAGAGACCAGAATGGCTCCAATCATCTCTATGGCCTAAGAAACCGGAAGCTACGAGCATTTCATGACTTAGATTTTGCGGGATGTAAACAGCGCCATTGGGAAATTGGGAAAGCATTTTATCACACCAATCTTGGTGTGGTCAGATGCTTTGATTACAGAGGAGAGATCTAGGGTCTGATAGACCCTCATTTTTTCAAAAAAGAGTACCTGTCACTACCTATTGCAATCAAGGGGATATTTACATTCCCTGAGATAACAATAAAAATGATAAAAAAAATATATATAAATGAAAGGAACAGTTTAAAAATAAAATAAAAAAGCAAAATAAATAATAAAAAAAACAAAAAAACAAAAACACCCCTGTCCCCCCTGGTGCGCAACGTTGAACGCAAGCGTTGGTCTGGTGTCATATGTAAACAGCAATTGCACCATGCATGTGAGGTATCACCGCAAAGGTCAGATTGAGGGTACTAATTTTAGCAGTAGACCTCCTCTTTAAATCTAAAGTGGTCACCTGTAAAGGCATTTAAAGGCTTTTAAAAATGTATGTAGTTTGTCGCCGCTGCACGTTTCTGCGAAATTTTAAAGCATGTCATGTTTGGTATCCATGTACTCGGCCTAAGATCATATTTTTTATTTCATCAAACATTTGGGCAATATAGTGATTTTTTAGTGCATTAAAATTAAAAAAAGTGTGTTTTTTCCCCAAAAAAATGCGTTTGAAAAATCGCTGCGCAAATACCGTGAGAAAAAATAAAATAAAACACCCACCATTTTAATCTGTAGGGCCTTTGCTTAAAAAAAAATACTTAATGTTTGGGGGTTCAAAGTAATTTTCTTGAAAAAATTTTTTTTTTCATGTAAACAAAAAGTGTGAGAAAGGGCTTTTTCTTCAAGTGGTTAGAAGAGTGGGTGATGTGTGACATAAGCTTCTAAATGTTGTGCATAAAATGCCAGGACAGTTCAAAACCTCCCCAAATTACTCCATTTTAGAAAGTAGACACCCCAAGCTATTTGCTGAGAGGCATGTCAAGTCCATGGAATATTTTATATTTTGACAAAAGTTGCAGAAAAAATACATTATTATTATTATTATTTTTTTTTTTTTGCACAAAGTTGTCATTAAATGATATATTGCTCAAACATGCCATGGTTATATGTGAAATTACACCCCAAAATACATTATGTTGCTTCTCCTGAGTACGGGGATACCACAAGTGTGAGACCTTTTGGGAGCCTAACCGCGTACGGTACCCCAAAATCCAAGCACCACCTTCAGGCTTTCTAAGGGTGTCAATTTTTGATTTCATTCCTCACTGCCTATCACAGTTTCGGAGGCCATGGAATGCCCAGATAGCACAAAATCCCCCCAAGTGACCCCATTTTGGAAAGAAGACACCCCAAGCTATTTGCAGAGAGGTATGGTGATTATTTTGCAGACCTTCATTTTTGTCACAAAGTTTTGAAAATTGAAAAAAAGAAAAAAAATATACATTTTTTTTTTTCTTCATTTTAAAAAACAAATGAGAGCTGCAAAATACTCACCATTAGGGATGAGCTTCGTGTTCGAGTCGAACGTACGTTCGACTCGAACATTGGCTGTTCGGCCGTTCGGCGAATTCCGAACGTTTGGGCCGTTTGCGTCAAAATTCGAGTGGCGCGCGCGGACCACAATGCACTGCGGTGGCGCAGTGCATTGCTGGCTCATGATTGGCCAAGCATGCACTGTGACCCCGCATGCTTGGCCAATCGTAGCGCCAGCAGCGAGGAGAGCCATGATTGGCCACAGGCATCCTGCCTGTGGCCAATCATAGCTCAGGCTGTGTAGTGCACGCCCCACATTATATAAGGCCGCCTTTGAGGCGGCCTCCTGTAGTGTGTTACTTAGCATCTGAAGCAGTGGGTGTTCTGTGTACCTTCAACACAGTACACACCAATCGTTTTTGGCAGATTTCCTATCTTGCTGCTGTGTAGTGGTTGTTGTCTGTGCCCTGACTGCAGTATACACCACTATATTCACCTCACCTATATAGCTAGTGATCTTGCTTTAACCACTTAACTGCCCATTGCCGATTAACGGCTTCAGGGCGGTTGTTTAACTCTGAGAGGCTGTTAATTAACGGCCTCCCAGAATTCTGCTCTCACGTGCCCCGAGGTGCGCGCACTCGAGAGCATCCGTGACCGCCGGGTCGCATCACGGATCACGGTAAACGGCCGCTCATAGCGGCCGTTTACCACGTGATTGCTCCGTCAAATGACGGAGTGATCACTTGGAAACAAACCGGCGTCATGTTATGACGCCGGTTCCTCCCTCCCCTCTCTGTACCGATCGGTACAGCGGAGGGGAAAGAGATCGGTGTCAGCAGCGATGTGGGCTGCATCTGCAGTGCCCACATCGCTGCTCACCGAATTTAACCCCTCAATTCCCTGCCAATACTCTGCAATACCAGTGCATACTCTGCAGTACCCTGCCATTACTCTGCAGTACCCCGCCATTACTCTGCAGTGCAGTACCCTGCCATTACTCTGCAGTGCAGTACCCTGCCATTACTCTGCAGTACCCCCCATTACTCTGCAGTAACCCCCATTACTCTGCAGTACCCCCCAATACTCTGCAGTACCCGCCATTACTCTGCATTACCTGCCATCACTTTGCAGTACCCGCCATTACTCTGCAGTAACCCCCAATACTCTGCAGTACCCGCCATTACTCTGCAGTACCCCCAATACTCTGCAGTACCCTGCCATTACTCTGTAGTACCCCCCAATACTCTGCAGTACCCTGCTATTACTCTGTAGTACCCCGCCAATACCTCGCCAATACTCTGTAATACCCTGCCATAAATTGCCATACCCAGCCATACTCAGAGATACCCAGCCATACTCGGTGATACCCTGAAATACCCAGCCATAGACGCCCCCCACCCCTCACCGCCCTCCGGTGCTTCTACCAACTCGCCAGTACGATCAAAGCCAGAATCTTTTTTTTATTTTTTATTTCAGGCTTCCCAGCCTAGAGGTGAGATGTGGGGTCATATTGACCCCCCAGATTTCACTGTAAAGAGGACCTGTCACCCCATATTCCTATTACAAGGGATGTTTACATTTCTTGTAATAGGAATAAAAGTGATCAAAAATATATTTTTGGGGAAAAAAATGTCAAACTAACATAAATAAAGTAAAATGAACAATAAAAAAATAAAATTAAAATTAAAGCGCCCATGTCCCCATGTGCTCGCATGTGCCACACATGTGAGGTATCACCGAGAATGTTAGAGCGAGAGCAATAATTCTAGTCCTAGACCTCCTCTGCAACTCAAAACATGTAACCAGTAAAAAAAAAATTAAAGCGTTGCCTATGGGGATTTTTTAAGTAGCGACGTTTGGCGCCATTCCACGGGCATGTGCAATTTTGAAGAGTGACATGTTTGATATCTATTTACTCAGCATAACTTCATCTTTCACTTTATGCAAACATTGGGCTAACAAGTGGTTAATAATAGAGCTTGCAGTCAGTAGTGTTAGGAGATAGTGCGTGCTGTCTGCGTGCTCTGTACCCAGTACATACCGCTATAATATAGGGCAGGCCCCTACTTTCAAACATCCAACTTACAAACATCTCCTACTTGCAAATGCAAGGAGACAGCAGCAAGTGAGATGAAAAAAGATGGACGACAAAACAAATTATACAGGGGTGATAACCCTTCCCTATGTTTTCCAAAAAGCTTAAAAATAGTTTTTTTGACTGGAGCTACACTTTAAAAATGTACCGGTTGAAAATTACAAACAGATTCAACTTAACACAACAAACCTACACAGTCCCTGTCTTGTTTGCACCGCCTGTATACTGCTGTTCTGAGTATATAGGGCCTGGGGGCCACACGCATTTCCTTTTTTTAATATGGGTACGGGGTTCCCCTTAATATGCGTACAAGACCCAAATAGGCTGGTAATGGGCAGGGAGGGCTACCCATGCCATTTTTCTGAATGATTTTCAACCATATTGCAGGAACCAGATATAACATTAAAACCGCAAGCAGTTTTAAATGGTGTTATTTCCGTTTAATGTCATTTTGTGCAGGGACTGTTCTAAACACGGGAAACACGTGGCACTTCACAGGCATACTACAGACACCCCCCAGGCACCATATTTAAAGGAATATTTCACCTTTTTTTTTCACTTTAATCGTCATTAAAATCAGTGCTCCCGCCAAAACGGCAGTTTTTAAAACTTTTTTTTGCAGTGACCCATGTCCCCTGAGGCAGGAGGCAGGTCCCCAAACCCTTTTTAGGACACTATCTTGCATATTAGCCGTTAAAATTAGCACTTTCCATTTCGAACGTTCGAGTCCCATAGACTTCAATGGGGTTCGAACGTTCGTAACGAACGCGGGGGTCGTTCGCAAGTTCTGGTGCGAACCGTACCGGGGGGTGTTCGGCTCATCCCTACTCACCATGCCTCTCAGTAAATAGCTTGGGGTGTCTACTTTCCAAAATGGGGTCATTTGGGGGGGGGGGGTTTGTGCCATCTTGGCATTTTATGTCCTTCAAAACTGCGAAAGGTAGTGAGGAGTGAAATCAAAAATTTACACCCTTATGCCGCTTACACACGATCGAACTGTATGACGTACTTAGTCCGTCATACAATCCGATGGACAATCCGGCGTACTTTCCACTGAACGGACTTGACCACACACGGATACACAAACAGTCCGACGAAAGCTTGCGCGATGACGTACAGCACGTACGACGGGACTAGAAATAGGAAGTCCAAGACACAGCAAAGCACCCTTTGGGCTCCTTCTGCTGACTTTGCGTTAGTGGAAGTTTGGTTAGAGACGATTCGCGCTTTTATTTTTATTTATTCTCGAATTGGAATATTAATCATAGGATGAGGATGAATAAAGACATTTGTGATAACTCTGTGTGAATATAAGCAGCAAAGCAACTTCACTTTTCTTGCATTATGAAGAAGAAAAGAATGTGCTATATTAAAAAAACACAAAATTAGCAGCATGACGAATATGCTAGCTTCAATACGAACACTAGTTTTACAAGACAGAGCGCTTCCGCCCTGTAAATCCTTTCTGGGCATGCGCCATTCTTAGTCCGTCGGACTAGCATACTGACGACCGTATTGTCCGCTGAAACCAACGTACGACGGAAAGATTTTTGTGCAAACCGAAATTCTTAGTACTCTGGACTGCACGCTGAAAAAGTCCGCTGAAGCCCACACACGAGCGGATTGTCCGTTGAAATGTGTTTCAACGGACTAAGTACGTCATACAGTTCGACCTGAAGGCGGTGCTTGGTTTTTGGGGCCCCGTACGCGGCTAGGCTCCCAAAAAGTCCCACACATGTGGTATCTCCGTACTCAGGAGAAGCAGCAGAATTTATTTTGGGGTGCCCATAGCATGTGTGAGCAATATATCATTTAGTGACAACTTTGTGAAAAATAAATAAAGTTTGTAATTTTCCCGCAACTTGTGGCAAAATATAAAATATTCCATGGACTCAACATGCCTCTCAGCAAATAGCTTGGGGTGTCTACTTTCTAAAATGGGGTCATTTGTGGGGGTTTTGTGCCATCTTGGCATTTTATGGCCTTCAAAACTGTGATAGGTAGTGAGGAGTGAAATTACAAATGTATGCCCTTAGAAATCCTGAAGGCGGTGCTTGGCTTTAGGGGCCCCGTACACGGCTAGGCTTCCAAAAAGTCTACCACATGTGGTATCCCCGTTCTCAGGAGAAGCAGCAGAATGTATTTTGGGGTACAATTCCACATATAACCATGGCATGTGTGAACAATATATCATTTAGTGACAACTTTGTGTAAAAAAAAAAAAAAAAAATGTTCTCATTATTCAATTGCTTGAGGCAAAAAAATAAAATATTCAATGGGCTCAACATGCCTCTTATCAATTTCCTTAGGGTATCTACTTTCCAAAATGGGGTCATTTGGGGGGGTTTTGTACTGCCCTGCCATTTTAGCACCTCAAGAAATGAGATAGGCAGTCATAAACTAAAAGCTGCGTAAATTCCAGAAAATGTACCTTAGTTTGTAGATGTGACAACTTTTGCGCAAACCAATAAATATACAGTTATTGACTTTTTTTTTACCAAAGACATGTGGCTGAATACATTTTGGCCTAAATGTATGGCTAAAATTGAGTTTATTGGATTTTTCTAATAACAAAAAGTAGAAAATATTATTTTTTCACAAAATTTTCGGTCTTTTTACATTTATATCGCAACAAATAAAAATCGCAGAGTCAGTCAAATACCTTTAAAAGAAAGCTCTATTTGTGGGAAAAAAAAGACGCACATTTTGTCTGGGTACAACATTGCATGACCGCGCAATTACCAGTTGAAGCAGCGCAGTGCCAAATTGTAAAAAGACCTCTGGTCATTGACCAGCAAAATGGTCCGGTCTGAAAGTGGTTAAAAAAAAAAAAAAAAACCTTAACAACCCCTTTAAAGTGGAAGTAAACCCATCGATTTAAACAGTTAAAAACAAAGGCATGCCAGGGATGCTAACTGCACATTGGCTGTGCTCTCAGCCAAACTATCAAACCATCCAATGGCTGGTGTCATAACGGATCACATGTTCAGCACCATAGCAGTTGAAGATTAAACAGAGGTTTTATTGTACCCTGCTTGATTCCTTAATAAACTATTTGAAAAGAAGATTAAACAGAGGCAAAGATGGCAGCTTCCTTGGTGGAAAACTATAGGGGAGTTTACTTCCACTTTAACTTAAAGTGGCTCTAAAGCCTGAAGGTTTTTTACATTCTATGCAGTTCCCCTCTCAGCCCTTCCTTATATTCAACTGAGCCTGGTCCTGATCTCCTGGGTCTCTCCCGCCCCATTGGCTCCCACTTCTGTCAATCACAGTCAGTGAGGAGGAAGTGGGGGGCAGGGCTGAGCCATGATCTGTGTGTCTCATAGACTCACAAAAGCAGCTCAGGACTGACCACGCAGGAGTGTCCCCATAGCAAAAGCTTGATATGGGGAGCTCTCAGCAAGGGGGAGGGCCCAGGAGTGGGACCCCAGAAGATGAGGATTGGGGAAACTCTGTGTAAAACTATTGCATAGAGCAGCAGGGCCATCTTTAATTTTGATTGGGCTCTGGGCAAAAATTTTCTTGGGCCCGCCCCCCCTCCATTCTGAGTCATACACAAAATAGCAGGTAGACTCAAAATCAGTTTACTGCATCAGATCACGCAGCGATTGCAATTGTTTGCCAGAGGTTATAGCCTATTCTTACCGCTCACTGGCTGGTTGCCAGAAGTTACAACACATAATTTCTGCTTGCCGATTGGTTGTTAGAGGTTACTGCACATTATTACCACTGACTCATTGGTTGCTACAGGTTACAGCACATCATTACCACTTACTGACAGTGCTTGGGACCCCCTCTTTCATCCCTTTATCCTCATATGAGCTGGTATATTTCTTCAGCTGATTTATAAGTGTCAGATTTTGGATTTTTTTTTAGGAAATTTTTAAGAATTTTTTTTTTTTATTTAGAATCCCCCCTTTTTTTAATAGGGTATACTGTATTTATCTTTACATACTCAATTTTTTCTGCACTTACAGTGAATTTTTGCATCCATACTCCTGATGAGTGAATGTGATAGAGTAGAGTTCTTAATTTATGTGATGACAAGACAGTTCATCCAGCGTGCATCCATTTGTGTGTATATGTATAATCATGTATGATCATATGTCCATTTGGTATATTTTTATTATAATGTCAGCCTATTTGTATATGGTTGTGTCTATATTTTGAAACTATATCATGCATTTCTAGACCACGAAACTGGTTTGATTAATAAAAATGTTATTATTATATATATACTCCATACACTTTTTTTTAAGCAGTAACATACCTCATTTAAAGTCCCACTCTTTTTCTTCTTTTGTTGCCTTTTCAAGTATTATCCTACAATGCAAATGGCCTAAACTCAGTGAGGAAGAGATGGTTAACTACAAATTCATCCCGTGTCAATATTTGTCCAGGAAGCCCACTTTCATGGGTGTTCTCTCAAGTTTGCTACAAAACATTTCCCAATCTCCTTTAGCAGATGTTTCTATACTGATTATAAAAACCTGCTTTTTAAAAGTTATTTATTCCTTTCTAGACCATAAAGGGAGATTTATACTTGTGGATTGCAGACTTACAGGTGCACCCAGGAGGGGGAGGGGGTTGGGCAGGACAGATAGCTGCCCTGGGCACTGTGGTATCATGTAAGTTGGGGGGGGGGGGGGGGGTGTGCTGCGTGGAGAGTTCCTGCTGCTACAAGCTAACAGGAGTAGTGACTGCAGCGACATTACACCTGTCAGCTTAGCACGGGGAGTGACAATCCAAATTGGGAGTGCAGAAGAGAGCAGGGAGGAGGTGAGTGATGTGCTCTCCCCTCTCCAGCTCTTCCTCCTGCTACTGAAGCGCTTCTGCATCAGAACTGTCAGATTGGGACTGTGCAGACATTGTTTATCTGCCTTTATCTCCTCCCAGCAAAAAATGTGGGTAGGGGATGGGTAAGCAAGCCACAATCCCATTCCCCTGCAGCTTTCCCCAGTGGCTACCTGGCAAAACTGTTAATAATCCACTTGCCCTAGAACTACAACTATGCCCTGTCAAGCTGAGGAGGAGCCTATGAAAAATTACATCACACAGCCATCTGCTGCACTACATCTTAGGTCTGTGTGTTTAAGGAGGGAGGAAATGTCACTGGAAACATGGGGGAAGGGGCAGCATAAGAAAAAATTGTGCTGCTGATAACAGTGTGCTAGGAAAGGAAAAGAGGATATGTGCTAGGTGTAGGCGTTGAAGGAGGGATATGTGCTAGGATAGGGG
This sequence comes from Lithobates pipiens, assembly GCF_037356315.1. Lineage (NCBI taxonomy): Eukaryota > Metazoa > Chordata > Amphibia > Anura > Ranidae > Lithobates > Lithobates pipiens. Next base: position 490,204,197 of record NW_027507748.1, read on the forward strand.
ATTGAGGGGAGTAGGAATGATTGGGGGAATTTGTGCTGGGGGGCATTTGAGACAGGGAAGTTGTGCTAGGAGGTCAAACATTAATGGGTAATTTGTGCTGGAAATTGGATTTTAGGGAATTTGTGTTGGGGGTTTGTACTTATGGAGATATTTGAGGGGGGAATTGTGCTAGTAGGAATGATTGGGGGGGGGGGTTGTGCTAGGAGGTTTAATCTGAGGGGAATTGTGCTAGGAGGATTTGTTTTGGAGAGGAGGATCTGTGGTGGGGGGTTTGTCCTCAGAGGGAATAGAGGAAGGATTTTTGATAGTAGGGGGGTTTCAGGGGATTTTTGCTTTGGAAAAAAATGTGTGTGGGTGGGGAATTTGTGCTAATAGGGATGATTAGGGGGAATTGCTGGGGGGGGGGGGATTTGTGATAAGAGGGGGGATTTGTGCTTGGATGGGAAATTGTGGGGTGGAGAATTTGTGCTAGGGGGTGAGATTTGGGGAGGGAGAGGATTTGAAATGGGTGAGGGGGAAAGACCTTATTGAATGTCTATGCATCTAACCCTGGCCAAATCTAATTTCTGAAACAGGTACTTAAAGCCTAATTCAAGGCTCCCTACCTATTCATTGTAGTGGGAGGGAACTTTAATGTGACCTTCTCGTCCAACAGAGTTATAAAGGCCCTCTCTGGCCCTCTCTTATTTAGGGAATATGGTTTATACATACTATCAGATTTTCTGCTGATTTTTGTCTTCAGATTTACCAAAACCATGTAGTGCAAGGGCCTGCCTGATTGCATACAAATTGAAACTCCTAAGGTTATATGGTTTTGGTAAATCTGAAGGAAAAAATCAGCAGAAAATCTGATAGTGTGTATGGGGCTTTAGAGGGTCAAACATCTGCTCCATAAACAATACACTTTTTATTCCCTGGTACATAGGATGTACTTGAAGCTGGATTATTTCCTGGTCTCATCACCTGAACTTTGTCATATGGTCACTGGTGTGAAATGTGTTAAATTATTTCTTATATTATGTAACTTGAATGGGTATGGATAGGTTGTCAATACCTATTCATGCTTTCTTACGGTTTCTGTTGTTACGCTGTTCACCCTTGCATACATCTGAAAAGTGTTCTATATGTGCAATGCAGGTCATTTGGGTCAACTAGTAGTCTTGAATCTATCTTACGCACACTAGCAGAAGACTACAGTATGTATTCTTTCTTCTTTTTCGTTAACAACATTTATTTTTGGATTGGTATTTTACCACCCTGGTAATATATTATTTTATCTATGACATTATGTACTCTTGGATGTCTGTACGTGAGCTGACTGTTTTACTCTGCTATAATTTTCTGTATTTCTTATGTCCTGCTTTAATAAAAATGCAATGCAATATACAATTTAAAACAATAATAAAAAATTTCTTTGACCACTTGCCATCTGGCCATTATGCATATTTTGCCAGACATCTCAGTCATTAGGGTGGGAGGCCATTTAGAAATAGCCTCCCATTCTAATGCTGGTAAGGTCCTCTAGCCAAAACATGAGCATACTCAAGTGCCCAATGAACACAGCAAAAAATTAAGGTAGCGAACCAATGATGTACAAAAAAAGCTTATGGCTTCAGCAGCAGGAATGAATTTGTTTTAACCACTTAAAGTGCAGGCTATTTATAAATGACCTATGGATTTCAAGTGGTTAAATAACATGGTCTTGGGGATGTCCTAAACTTGCCAAAGAAATGGCACACCTGCAGGATGTACTAAACATCATTCCTTTGATTTATTTATTTTTTTGTACAAAATGGCATGGACATCTCCAAAATCAAACTAAGGGCATAGAGATTTGGATACTGTCCTGCTAACATGTACCATTGCAAAATTAAAACATGGTTTACATTTTAGAAGACAAAGTGTCATCTTGTTCTTTTTATATTTTATTTATGGCATGAGGATTACTTCCAAAATACATAACAGACACTTAAAAAGCTGGATCTTATTGGTATGCCTTAATCATTATCAATTTTATAAAGCCCTTCAACAAAAAGAATGGAATAAGGATGTTTACTTTTTTTCTAGCCAGACTAGATTCTAGACAGATTATTTTTGAGGGGATGCTTTGAATAGAGAATCATTCTTGAATACTGCCAGTTATTCAGTAAATAACATCATGATTCTTATGAAAGTTAATATGCATTTCAGTCACATACATATACCAAAGGGGAAGATATGATCTTTATTCAGTTCATTTGAGTTACATTAGAACAAGTGATGAAAGAATGTATAACATTCTTTCAGTACATTTTTATTTTAACATGTGATGTCAGAACAAAGAACCCATCCAAAAGACCGCAACAATTCATACTCACTAGTTTGATACTATCGGCAGAAAGACTAGTTTAGAATGGTTTTAGATGTTCAGACAGCATATTGCCAGATTACTTGTGAATGATGAATGTGAAAAGAATTATCCTTTACAATCCCTTACTTAAAATCTACTTTCAGTACAGTCTAAATCAGCTCTCACACTTAACTGTCTGCAAATTTCCTCCACTGTCTCCATCCAGCTCTTGGCAGGGCTGTTGTCTTTGTAAATATCTTATTTCAATCTGCTCCGGTGTTGTTACCATATAGCGGGTCATTTACTATAACACTGACTAATTAGCTAATTATAGCTAATTAGCACTAAAATGGTATTCACTATAGTGCTGGTGAAAAAAAATACTCCCAAAATCGAATTTACTATAGCTCCCTGAAAGCAAATAGCGTCCAGACCCTTACTCTGCTAAAACCTGGAGTAGTGCACATGGAAATAATGTTTAGAGAATGATATAATTGCCTAAATGGTACTGACAGATGCACTATATTGTTTAAAGATAATCTACTTTTAATCTTGAAAACATGATTTCTACACTGAAATATCTTTAAAGAGATGAATTTCTCATCTCTAGGTGCCAGCACAACTGAGCATGCTCAGACCTGCAAACTACTCTCATTTCAACTCCCATGGCTTTTTTATCAGGCGCTATTGTAAATACCAAATTGAGCGCTGGGCTAAAATGCACTTTTGAGAGTGAAAATCAGCACCATATAATCTAATGCAAGTTTCAGCCATTGATTCTAATGGTACAATTGTAACTTCCCCAAATAAATACTTTTAATGATGAGATGAAATGTATATTTCTCTGAAATAAGTTTTCATTTGCAACAATGTTGCTTCTACTTGATCCATTTTGTTTTTAAGAATGCTAGAATGTGGAATGTTTTGACGTTTTGGTAAAATATATTTTTCTCTGTCACTTTCACTTGTTACATCTCACAAAAATCTTTACCTAAATTCACACAGGTGTCTTTAAAAACCACAAACAATACCATTGCTGATGCAAATTTAAAATGAATCAAAATTTTTTGTGTTTTTTTTTATTATTTCTAAATAATAATTTGAGCCCAAAAAATGTTATATGTGCACTGGGGTTGCTGGTTCAATTCCCCAACATGCTAATGCTTGTGTTGAAGTTTATATGTTCTCCCTGTGTGAGTTTCTCGCCACAATACAAAGACGTTCTGGCATTTTATTTCTCTCCTGTCAAAATAGTCTCTAATGTAAGAAAGTTAGTTTTGGACTTTATATTGGAAACTCATTGCAGCCAGGGCCTGTCTGATGGTAATGTTTGTTAGCACTAATCGTGCCCAGAGACTTGGACAGTACAACGGGATTTGTTTGGCCTGATAAGAGGCCAGATTTTTTTGCCATGATTTGTGGGGGAGAAGGGATGATATTGTGCATGATGGCAAATGCCCCACTATGGCTGTTTGCTGAAATTCTTGTGCATTCTTTTCATCAAAAGAGGGTTTATGTGGCCATGCTGTCAAAGTTGTGTGTGTATTGTTCCTGTCTGACCATGCATTCATGGTTTGAGAACATCTGCTGACCTTCTACTCTTTCGTCTCATTGCTTAATCTTTTACACGGAAATGTAGCTTCCAGCAGAATATCGTCACCAATGTGTGTATGTGGATTGCGGGGTGGTGGTGGGTTTTATAGTTTGAATATATGCCTATTTTAATATTCTGTTGGAATGCTTTGTAAGAATAATGACTGTTAAAGGGGTTGTAAAGAGATTTTTTTTATTTTTTAAAAATAACAAACATGTTATACTTACCTCCACTGTGCAGCTCGTTTTGCACAGAGTGGCCCTGAACCTGGTCTTCTAGGGTCCCTCGGTCAGCTGTCTCTGCTTCCCCCCGCAAGTACTTCTCACGTTCATGCGAGCTCCCCCGCATGGTGAGAAGCACTTGCGAGAGCGCTCCTGTGATACAGCCGGTGGCTATAGACGCTCACTGTATCACTCGGCCCCGCCCCCTGGCACGCCGCGTCATTGCATGTGATTGACAGCAGAGCAAGCCAATGGCTGTTCTGCTTTCAATCCATCCACTCCAGCCAATCAACGGCCAGGTTGAGCGGTGAAGAGGTTGTTGGGGGCGAGCCCTGGACTTTCGAGGGGTCAGGTAAGTAAAACAAGGGGTGCTGGGGGGGGGGGCGGCACTGTCAGATGTTTTTTCACCTTAATGCATAGAATACATTAGGGTGAAAAAACTTTTACCTTTACAACCCCTTTAAGTATGTTTCTATAATCTTGCATATAAAAATGTGATGTGGGTCAGTACTATGAAATTTGTAAAATGTGTACTATTAAATGTGTTTCCTGTTATACACTAAAAGTTTAGACACATTTTAGATTCTTAGCTTCTATGAGCAGGGCTCTTAAAACCCAATTGCTAACTGTTTTGCTAAATGTAGCACCATATATCCTATATAATATATATATTTTTTTTATGCTAGTAAATGAATGTACATCATTTTGTTTCTGCTGGCAAAATAAAAGTACATTATTGAGCTTGTTTTTTTCTCTTTTTTTTTTTTTTTTATTTAGTTTTGGGCGTGGTTGTTTTGGGGAAGTGCAATATCTTAGTTATACCCATAGAAATGATAAGATATAATTGTGCACCATAAAAACCTAATCTCTTCAGCACACCTGCAAGTAAATGATAACGGTGTTTAGGTGGATTCTTTTTATATAAGAGCTGTGGAGAATTGCAGGTAATGAATTCAGCTGATGGATAGGCAGTGTTGTATGTGTCAGCCCTGGTTCAATTGGTGCAATTTGGCATGCGATTTGACATGTAAAATCTCATGCCAAATTGGCAGCAATTGCACCGCCCTAATCGGTGTGGTGCCGCTATTTCCAAAAGTAGTTTCTGTACTTTTGGTAACTTTGAGTGACATCTGTGCAGAAACTTGCACAGATGTCTCTGAAATTCCCCCCGCAGTCGGGATTGACATGCGGGAATGAAATTGTGTGAGTTCAGCTGAACTCGCATGATTTCCTCCCACTGAGTGTGAACCAGGGCTCAAACTGGGCCTTTATCTTTGTAATTCACCTGCTGCAATCCCAGGGACCCCATTTCTTATCAAACTGCCTTAAGTTTGCCTTCAAATATTGTTAAATGTAAAAAAACTCATTTGCATATCTGAAAATAAATGAAAATAAAAAATACTAATGGTGGTTTGCAATCAAATATTCACAACTGCGATTAAAAGATCGTGGTTTCACCTTCTGACCTGGAAATGAGTCATTGTAATCACCCAGAAGTTCCTGCACTGGTCAGGATCTCCATCTAGGTGGACATGGCGAGGCCTCTCTTTAGCATACAGGAGGTGCTGCTCATTTGCCGGGTAAGTGTAGGATATGTACTTGTGCTTACTCAGTGTGGGGCTGGATGTGGTAGTTCGATCTGGTGTGGGAGGGGTTCATTGATTTGTTTATTTGGCATCCCCACACATTTGCTTCCAGCCCATGTGCACACATCACTTCCTGCATTTGTTCTTCTGATGCTCTGAGTTGTATGACAAGTTGTACCCCATGATTCTCAATGGTAACCATTCATATCTGTGCTACTTCAAGTCGCACCAACTTTAAAATAGTCTCTGTACTTTATTGGTGTGACTTTCATGCAACTTGACATACATAGTTTGTTATATTACGCAGGCATTCCTAGAAGTTGGGGCCAAGCTGCAGCGGCAAAATGGCAGCAAAATAGTGTGACTTTCAGGTCGCAGCAGTGTGAATGAGATTCGTGAATAACACCTTTTAATTTGGCCCTATTATCACTTGTGCATCCTGAAAAGTGGGGCAAATTCATCCCTGCACTACTTTGGTTTGACTTTGATGCGATTTGGAGTTCATACATCAAAATATTACACAGGGATTGCTTCAAGTTACGGCAAAGCTGTGCAATTTTAAGTTTGCGCAAATGGGGCCTAATTTAAAGGTGTTATCAATTAATCTCATTAGGTTACTTTCACACTTGGGTGACTTTTCATGCAGCTTTGGACCTCAGAGTCGCAAGAAAAGTTGCCCTCCATGCTTTCCATTTATATTTATGCAACTTCACCCATGTTCACATAGCTCTGAATTGACATGTCAAATTGTAGGCCAAATCGGTACCTATTGACGGCAATGGAACTGTCCGAATTGGTACAATGCCGCACTGATTCCCAAAAGTAGTTCCTGCAGTACTTTGGGCAACTTCAGGGGGTTATTTCTTACCTCCCAACCCTTCCAGGAGAATTATATATAAAAAAAAAAAAAAAAAAAGATTAGTTAAACCCCCAAGTGCTTTTTCCTGGTGCATCATGTTTTCGTGTTCATATCTGTGTCCATAGACCTCAAGAATACACAGGCATTGCTTCAAGTCGCATTAAATTAGTGGCAAAATTGTGTGACTTTTAGGTTGCAATAGTGGAAATTTAGCCTTATGCTGTTTTTCATATCAGTCTGCTGCTTTGTTCTGTTTCTATGGGGAACACTGCCCAGTCAGACCACTCGTTGCTTTTAACCACTTGCCGACCAGCGCACGACGATGTACGTCCTATTTTTGAAGAGGGATATCTCGGTAATGGCAGCAGCTGCTGCCACAACCGAGATATCCATCTTTTCTGGCGCCGGTCGGCTGTACGATAACGGTGGTCTCCGTGGCGGATTCACCGCGAGATCACCGCTATCGGCGGCGGGAGAGGTGCCACCCCCCTCCCGCCGCCCACCTGCACCTTCAGCCGCTTACCGGAGCCGCCGGTAGCGGCGGAGGCAATCGGGTCTATTTACTAGCTGGGTATGGAGACGAGTGAGGCTAAGATGGCCCCCACTCGTCTCTATACCATCAAAACGTCACTTCCGCCCATACCTCTTAAAGGTATATTTTTTGTGTCATATGTCATTTTTTCTTTTTTTTTTGTTGCATTTTAGTCAAAATATGAGATCTGAGGACTTTTTGACCCCAGATCTCATATTTAAGAGGACCTGTCATGCTTTTTTTTCTATTACAAGGGATGTTTACATTCCTTGTAATAGGAATAAAAGTGATCCATTTTATTTATTTTTACACTGTTTAAAATAAATAAATAAATCTATTAAAATAAATAATAAAAAAAAAGGGAGGTCTACCTTTCTGGTACAATATTTTTTTTGAAAAAGTATAACATCATCACCCATGCAGGGGCGTAATTCAATGAGCATAACGATCATATAACATTGTTAGGTGAGAAGTCCACCTTTCAATCTCTTCCAGTCGGCCAGGCTACCAAAGTTGATGGAAAAGTAAAACATTCTGGTCCAGTTTGTAGCTAGATTAAAAAAAAACAAGCAATTGTGAAGGTTCCAGTTGCCCATAGGAGATGAAGATTTGGTTCACCTCTGGTCCTAGCAAATAAATTAAAAATTAAAATTAGGTTATATGTGCCCAGTGCTAAAGTTGAAGAGAAAAAAAAAAACTCAACAAGCACAGGAAGTTGGAGTCGTGCAAGATGGAAAACCTCCAATCAATTATAATATTCATCAATCTGGGGCACTGGATGCTCTGAAGGTTTATCAGACACCTATTTGTCCCAATTCATCCTCAATTCCTCTACAAGTTTCAGTGCCTCCCCTTTGGTCTGTACATCTCCCCCAGGGCACTCACAAAGGTCTTACTATCTGCAATAGCAACAGGAAAAATTCAGTAGGACTTCCACAAGGGAATATCCATCCTCTTATAGAGAAAGCCAAAGGTGCTTTGGGAGTGAATTCTTCTTCCAGCAGGACAGTACCAGAGTATCCTTGGATATTTGTAACTGACCAATTGTTTTCTGATAGAACATCAGACCCCAGATAGAAAGGTTGTGGGATGCATTTCAAAGAGCAGGCTGCTTAAGGTCATGGGATGCTAAGCTTATAAGGCATAGTATCGAATGCTCTTAAACTGAGAGTAGTGTTCAAAGCACTTCTGCCATTCACTCCTTTTAGAAAGAGGAGAAAGATTTGTACTGTGCCTAGACAGCAGTGGAAGGGTAGAATTCTTAGGCTCTCAGTGGAACTTCCTGTTTCAATAATTGCAAATATATCATTTTGGCTTAGGATGCTCTAGTGTCTGTCTTTCCTACACTTAAGCATTGAATCACCACTGCAGCTTCCAGTGATGACGGACTTGTTCTCTAATGGACAGTTTTGCCATCCAGCTCTAATAGATTCGTTTTGATGGCATCGAGGTTGAGAGACGGAGGCTACCAAGTCAAGGGTGCCCAGTGCTGGTAGTGCCTACCTTGTGTCAAACCAGAGAAGTCTTCATGCATAAGACTTATCAAAGAATATGGGAGAATTATGCAGATCTCACACAGCGAAAGTCTGGAATCATTTATCACCCAAACCAGCCAAAATTCTACAGTTCTTACAACTGGGACGGAACAGGGGGTTCAAATATGTTTAAGTTCAAAGTTCAGCCTTGTCTGCACTTAAAAGGGTTTAAGGGGTCCTTAACCCTTTAGTGATGCCATTCTTAAAAAGGCTTGCATGAAGTTATAGACCTCCCAAGGCCTAATTTCTATCCTACAGAATTGGCTACACTCTGCAATCTAACCCTGAAGACCTTATTTCTGCTACAACTTCTGTGAAAAAGGGTGTCAGAACTACAGGCTTTGTACTCAAGGAGCCTCACTTAATGTTCTACCCGGACAGAATAGTCCAGACTGCTTTTATCCATGGGGTGTCTTTCTCCTTCCAGTTTAACCAGGAAGTCAATTCACCATCTTTCTTGGTTGAGTGAAGGAACCACATCCCCTGGATGTTGGGCTAACTCTGGTGACCTACTTGGCAGCTACCTTTTCATTCTGGAAAGCTGAAATCTGTACTTGGTTCCAGCCTGGCTTAAGGTAGAGTCAGTCTGCATCAGCACATTCAGTCACCTTCTAGATTGCTAAGACAATTAAAAGAGCCTACTCTTCACAAGGCCTTCCTGTTTGAGAGGTCTTAAGAGCACATTCAACTAGTGCAGTGCCAGCTCTGTGGATAGTTCAGTGCTGAGTCTCCTGAGGCTATTTGCAAGTCATCATTATGGTCCTGCCAGGACACCTTCATTACACTTTAAAAGGCGAACCGGCTCACAACAGTAACATTTGGGAAATTCATGGTGCATACTTACGCTATTGATTATTACAAAAATTTTCTTGCACCCTCCCATATGGCAAGTTAGTTCCCATTGTATGCTGCCATGATGCACCGGGAAAATGGAAAATTGGATGCACACATTTCCATAATTTTCCTTTCCTGGTGCATCTTCATGGCAGCATACAGATGCCCACCCAAATGGTGAGTGTTACAGAGAATGCTGCGAACTGCCTCTGTCTTTGATTTATAGTTAACCAGTCCTATCAGGTTGTGGGGAGCGGAATCGCAACCCATTGTATGCTGTCATGATGATGCACCAGGAAAGGAAAATTACGGAAAGGCGAGTATACAATTTTCCGTTTTTTTTTACCAATAATATTCCTTTAGATTAGCTTTGGAAGTTTACAAACAAAGCAATTTAGAAATTAGATGAATGGTTTAGCACTGAGAGACCCTTTTTGAAAGATAAAAAGTGCATTTTATATACAACTATATAGATCAGAACAAAATGAGGGACAAATTAGGAGGAAAGAAGGACCGAGGGACTTTGTTCCAAATCAGGGACAGTTGGGACCTATGCGATTTCACTGGACATCTGTGCAGGAAAGTGCACTGATGTCTCTGAAATCGCTCACAAAGTCGGGCTGAGGCCCCTTTCACACTTGTGTGACTTTTTCTGAGACTTTGGATATCAGAGTAAAAGTAATACCCTATGATTTTCAATGAGTACTATTCATATCTGTGCGACTTCAAGTCACCAACTTCAAAGTAGTCTCTGTACTACTTTGGTCCAAATTCTATGCGAGTTGAGGTCCATAGACCTCAGGTTTTCACAGGGATTCCGTGAAATCGCGGCAAAGTTGCCACTGCAAAATCGCCACCCCAAAATCATAAGAAATTCACACCAAAATCACGTGACTTTCCCTGTGACTCCTGTGTCCATAGACCTCAAGATTACACAGGCATTGCTTAAAGTCATATCAAAATCGTGGCAAAAAAGCTGCAAAATTGCATGGCTTTCAGGTCGCACAAGTGTGAAAGGGGCCCAAGTCACTGTGCTGAGTACTATTATACCTAGAATATAAAGTCGTTCCACCATCAAACACTGGTAAACGTATGTTCTCAAAATAATTGTGCTCAAATGGCTGAAAATCACACAGATGGCATCACCTACTGAAAGCTTGCATTGTACTCAGCAGCATATGCTGAAATGAGGTGAACACCTATTAGCCAATGCCACATCAGCATGAGCATGGTTGTTGTAATAATACCTGAAATGCAAAACATTATTGTATAGAATCAAACATTAGTAAATGTAATTTCTATGTAGTTTTCTGCTCAGCTACATGGTAGGTTACATAGTAGGTGAGGTTGAAAAAGTCCATCAAGCTCTGTAGCATCGTGCTACCTTCAAAGATTCAAGCAATGCGTTTGCATCCCACTGCTGGTATCACCTCCTGAAAACATGCATTGTACTCAGCAGCATAATAAGCCAATGCACATCAGTTTGGTTTATGCCATACATTTAACTCTTTAAATGCATGTAATGATATGTAATTATTCAATAATATTATGGTATGGAATTCCAAAAATGAAGGAAAAAAGTTATAGGTCCCCCCCAGTACTTGCCAGGCCCTTACCAGACCAAAATGGGAAAAAAAATGTACGTGGGGCCCCCCTAAATCCATACTAGACCCATATCCGAGCATGCAGCCTGGAGGTCAGGATAGGGGGAGTAAGCGGGCACTCCCATCCTGAACCGTACCAGGCCACATGCCCTCAACATGGGGAGAGTGCTTTCTTCTGAAAGAGAGCAATCTTCTCCCCAAGCCATCTCTGCTGCCACTGCCGTCTTCTCCATCTGCTGTATTAGTCTGAGCCGCCGGGTACCCGCTAATAAATAAAAAGCTACTCTTCTTCTGTGGTGGTCTTCCTCCACTGTGTTGTCACCCGCTGTGTGGCGTTTCATACAAAGCCATGGGGCGGTCTCTCAGGATGACGTCATCGTATGGCCACGGAAGACTGCCACAGAAGAAGAGCGGCTTTTTTTATTAGCGGGTAACCAGCTGTGTGGAAGAACACAGCAGCAGGAGAATAAGGCAGCAGCAGGAGAGAAGGCTTGGGGAGAAGAAACATCAAACGCTAGTAAATGTATTTTCTATAGATGATCGTGGTGTGCCCAATAGGCTAGTGGTTAGTGCTTCTACCTTGAAAAACTCAGGCCTTGAAGGACTCATGGGTTCAAATCCTATAGAGGGATACTAGTATATTGCATTGGTGAAAACAGGCCAAATAACTATTAGCCAATTCGCCAAATCAGCATATGCTGCATATAGGCGAATGCCATTTAGCCAATGAACTTTAGTTTGGCTGATTCTATTATATTAACTCTTCAAACGCATGCAATGGTATGTTGGTATTCAATAATATTATGGTGTGGAATTCCAAACATCACACACCAGTTAACGGTTAGTTTACATTTCTTCGTTTGTTGTTTGTTTATTTTAATTTGCTTTTGCACTGAAAAAATAAAAACAGCTGGTGGATGGTAGGGATTCAAACTCATACCTGTGGAGACATCTGAGCAGACCACCAAGCCATTGTGCTAAGTACACTGAGACCTGCATAATAGTGTAGTATGATTAAATAATGAACATAAATAATTACCACTTTATAGTCACCTAAATAAAACAGAAAAAAACAACATACAACAAATCGGTAACCTAAATGTTCAATACATGCAACTTGCAGAATAGCAGACATTACTCTGTAATAATCATTCATAACTGCATTTCTAAGCAAAAGAAGGAAAAAAACTATGAATAATAACTGCAATATACATCAATAGATGCACATGAGGTAGAGCACAACTCACATAAAAATGTTTCTTTCACATACATGGATCATGGTTGCAGTGCAGTGCAGTGCTATGATAATAAATTAGTGTAAATTGGCATTTGCATATCTGCGGAATCGCTAATTAGAGCTGATTTCCGAATATACTAAGGTATGTTCGCCACTAATGGTTCTCTTTATCATTCGCACGTTCGCCTGTTGAAATCTTAATTGCCTAAAATGGGTGCTATTACATGTAATAGATGTAATAGAGCCCAGTACTTCTCTTTCCTATAGTAAATGGCACCCACGTAATACTACCACATAGTATTAGAATTTGGAGGTTTGTGTAGATATTCCTTGAAAAACCTGTTTATCCTTTCAGCAACAAATTAGGGTAGTATGATATATAGTAAATGCTAAATATTTATATCAACTTTTTTTACTGCTTGTTTTTTTTTATTGTATATATTGCCCAGTTGAAACTCCTTGGAAATTCTTTGGAACTCTGCAAGTTTGGTCAACAATATTGCATACCTATTTAAACTTTAATGCCGTGTACACACGATCAAACAATCGGGTGGAAAAGTCCGGCAAACTCAAATCCGCCGGACAATCCCCCCGTGTGTAGCCTCCGGCATACTTTTTTGACCCGAAAGTACGGCGGACTTAGAAAGTAGTTTTGCACTCCAATCTTCCCGCTGGACTCGCATTTCGGCGGACAATCCGGCCGTAGGTATGCGAGTCCGCCGTACTTTTGAAATTAACGCACTTTTCCCGCCCGGAGAAAAGTCCGCTCATTTCGAGCGGGTCTCCAGGTAGGTGGGGCCCGCGAAGGAGACGTCGCTGGCCCCGTCACCTGGTATGGACTTAAAGGGGAATCCCAAAGCCGAAGAAATCGGTGTGGGGGTTCCCCCCAGGCCCACATCTGACCCTTGTCCGAGCACGCTACCCAGAAAAGGGGGGACGAGCGAGCAGCTCCCCCCTCCTGAGCCGTACCAGGCCGCGTTCCCTCAACATGGGGGGTGCCTTGGGGAAGGGGGGGGGGCGTGCGGCCCCCCCACCCCAAAGCACCTTGTCCCCAAATAAATACTGTAGGAGGGCAGTGGACAGTGTCAGTAGAGAAGCAGATGTGCCATTAGGGTATAGGTTGGTATCAGTAGGACAAAGGATGTAGTTAGTCAGTAGAGCAGTGGACTTTGTTAGTAATGAAGAGGACAATATCAGTATAGCAGTGGACAATGTTAGTAAGGCAGAAACCGGTATCAGTAGGGCAGTGGACGGTGTCAGTTTTTTTATTTTTATTATTTCATGATTTTTATTTATATGTATGTATATATGTGTGTGTGTGTGTGTGTGTGTGTGTGTGTGTATGTGTATATATATATATATATATATATATATATATATATATATATATATATATATATGTATGTATATGTATGTGTGTGTGTGTGTATATATGTGTATATATATATATATATATATATATATATATATATATATATATATATATATATATATATATATATATATATATAAACGTTTTTTTATTTTTTTTCAGGAGATGCCATCTCTAGAAAATGGTTAGCTTCAGTTTTTCATACCATGCAAGCAATCCCACTGCTGATTAAACATAAGGATTTGCAAGTGCTAAATAGAGCTCACAGGCCTTCCTGTGGCACTAAAAAAAACCTGCATCACATTAACGGATTTGAAATCAATTAATTGTATCCCCCAAGGAGTAAGGGGGGAAATCGTCCCTCTTTTGGACTGTATAACCTGTCTTGTCTGGTACGCTTAGGCCTTAATTGGCTCCTACAAACTTCACAATTCACTACCTAAGAATTCTTCTGGAATTTGCTATAACCTAGTCATTTAGCTGCAATTCTACAAAGAAACATCATGTCACTCCCTTTTCACCTCCAACACAACTTGTTACTCCGGGACATGGTAATTGCCTGAAAGGAGTCCCGAAAATGAATGGGTCTCTCCCTGGATTTATGCCACTATCTTCCCCTACATGGTAATCTCATGTTTCCTCAGAGTTCTCACTATAAAGCCATTGCAATTTGTAAATCTGGGGGGCTCAAAAGCACTGCTATATATGATTGCAATCCTGGACATCTCAAATCTTTTTCATCTCGGCCTCGGAATTTAATTTGCTTCGCTACCATTGCTTTCAATTTTTGGACTTTGTCAGCAAAAGTGTGTCCCAAAAAACTATTAAGATTCCAATCATCCTTTTTGGACCATCTGATCCTTGACAAATCAATCTCTGCATCTAACATCTATCACCCCTTACTCTCTAATTTGTTTGTAAAACCTTTGGAATACACCTTATGAAATCCTGGAATAAAGACTTACCTATCCCTGACCTTACATCCCTCATCATGCAAGACTATAACACAACCATACAATGAATTATGAATGAAGCATGGAGAGAAGCACAATCTAAACTTATGCACAGAGCTTATGTGCCCTATGTCACCCTACAGGACCCCTTCCGCATCAAAATCTTGTCCATTTTGCAAAGCTCCTGGACCTACGCTCTACCATTCTCTGTGGTCCTATCCCAGAATTTCTGTTTACTGGGATCAGATCCTAACCTTTGTACAAGGGGTGACAAACAAGAAGATCCACTCCTCCCATCCTTCAGACACATCACTTGACTCTTAGCCCCTGTACACACGGTCGGAGATTTCAACAACCAAATCCGTCGGATTTTCTCCGTCGGATTTAGTCCGTCGGATCTTGTCCAAAACTGTTGCATACACACGGTCAGACTAAGTTGTCGAAAAATCCGATCTTTCAGAACGTGATGACGTAATTTCGTTACGATGGGACTACATGCAGGCTAGTAGCCAATAGCTTTGATGTAGGAATTTGATCTGAGCATGCGTGGCACTTTGTCCGATCAATATTCTCTACACATGATGTGTATGTCCGATCGAACCAGTTGGTCGGAAAATATTTCCAACAAGTTGAAAAATTGGGTCCAACGGATATTTTGACGGAATCAGTCCAATGCATACCACACACAGTCGGATTATCCGACAAACCGGTCCGATAGGACACATTCCGTCGAAATCTCTGACCGTGTGTACAAAGGCTTAGATACAGAGATCTATTTTTTAAAATGCCCTCTGAGTTTTCCATCGTGGATCTTCATCTGCCTCTTGATAGCCCAGGCGACTCATCCTCAGACACTGGATCTCCCCACAATCTTATTCTATAAAAGAGGTTAAGAAGGAGCTAAACTCCTATTTAAAGAGAACATCTGTACTTGCTGACCCAGTCTCCAGGCAGGGTCAAAAGTTTTACTCTTAGATGGCAAGCCTTCACTGATGCTACCGTATTGGGTTCTAAAATATCTAATCTACAGTTTCCCTATATGTATGGGGATTGATACACTGCTTCTCACCATGTGGATACTAGTTCAGAATCTCAGTCCAACGAGTGAACTTGCATTAGGCTTACCACCATCTGGAAAGCCTACTGTTTTTCCTACCCAAAACTCAGGATAACCTGAGGCCCTGACTGCATTATCCTGTTTTTGACAATCCTTTTTAATTCACCTCATCTACTTTCCCCTGTTCTTAAAGTGGATGTAAACCTTTTTTTTATTTATTTTTTCTAATTCAGGCTTGTACCTTGTAGAGTAGAGCATTAGCGTTAATCCAGCTCTGAGCAATCCACTTATCTTTTTTCAGTAAAATCAAAACTGACACACAGAGAAATAGGAGTCAGTTCTTCCCCTTTGCTGTGACAGACAGATTTCCTTATCTCATGCATGACATTCTGTGTACTTCACATCCCCCTCCCCTCCCCTCTTTCTACTCTCCCAGGATTGGCTCCTCCACACCTTAGTATGATTGGGCATGTTGAAGTCATGTGGTGCCTTTCCTGGGTTTTGACTGGATATTTCTCATCATGGGATGTGATCAACAGATCAGTGTGATAGGGGGAAATGCATGCATAGTGCAGTCATCTCACAGGATGGCCAGCAGAACACACACAGACAAGTGATTTGATTTAGGGCAGATGTATCTAGTCAGAGCTGGGCAGAGGAGAAGCTCCAGTGATCTGATTATTGTTATTGTTAGAGTCCAGGTGTGGAGCCCGACTTGTAGGAGGAGACCTCTCTTACAGCGCTGGTTCAGGAGCCGCTGGAGTGGGAACAGCGGTCTCGAGAGCACAGTGGGTAGGAGGGCCTGCTGGATAGGGCCGCTGGAGCTGGTAGAAGAGCGGAGATCCCTCTGAAGGCTGAGTGGACTGCGGGTTGCTGGAAGCTGAGAAATGCAGGCAGTAGCTTCAGAAGCCGAAGATTAGAACTGGCAGCAGGCTGGAGAAGAGTCAGACGGTCCGGGTCAGAAGGTAAGTAGACTGGTGGTAACGGAAGGCAGAAGAGGTGTCGGTAAGCAGGCAGAGGTCGGCAACGGAATCACAAGCAGAAGAGGTTTCGAGGTCAGGCAGGCCGGGTCGGGATTGGAGAAGGCAGAGAAGTCAAACAAGCCGGGTCGATAACGGTAGCAGGTAATCAGGTTCAGGATCAGGTATTCAAAGGTAATCGGGTTCAGGATCAGATATTCAGACACACGGAAGCTGAGACGAAACAGCGCCGTACCGGCGCACTTGAGGAACCTTTAAACGCTCAGTGGCGGGAAGGAGCGCACGCACGCCACGCACGACCACGTGAACGCGCGCGCGTACGAACGCCACTCGCGAACGTGCACACTAACGCGTAAATGCACGCGCACGCGAACGCGCAAAAAACACACGCCGACGCCTGTGTGCACGCAGCTGTACCTGTCCATTGCTGGTAAGTTCCTGACAGTTATGGTGCAGTGTGTGTGTCTGTGGTCACCTGATCACAGTTCCAGCATTCATTTTGATCACCAGGATGTGTTATGTGGAGGAGGGGTGGATGTCTCACTTTTCATAGATTACACCCAGTAATGCTGAATCGGCTCAAAGCTTACAGCCTACCCATGTCATCTGACTGCTACCTCCAAGTCCCTATCCATGTCAACTGACTGCTCCCATCAAGTCCCTACACATGTCACCTTACTGCTCCCATCAAATCCCTACATGTCACCTGACTGCTCCCAACAAGTCACTACCTGTGTCACCTGACAGCTCTAACCAAGTCCCTACCTGTGTCATCTGAGTGCTCCCACAAGTCCCTACCTGTGTCGCCTGACTGCTCCCACCAAGTCCCTACCCATGTCACTTGACTGCTCCCACTATGTCACTACCCATGTCACCTGACTGCTCCCACCAAGTCCCTACCTGTGTCATCTGAGTGCTCCCACAAGTCCCTACCTGTGTTGCCTGACTGCTCCCACCAAGTCCCTACCCATGTCACTTGACTGCTCCCACTATGTCACTACCCATGTCACCTGACAGCTCCCACCAAGTCCCTACCTGTGTCATCTGAGTGCTTCCACAAGTCCCTACCTGTGTCACCTGAATGCTCCCACCAAGTCCCTACCCAGGTCACCTGACTGCTCCCACCAAGTCTATATTTTCTTGTACAAACATTATGCTGAATAAAGCAGTCCTTTCCAGCCTGCACCACAATGTCTCTTCCATCCCACCTTTTACCCAAATCATAGCTGTCTAATCATGACCCAAACATCTCCATCCTGTCATATCCATCCATTATGTCATATCCCATATCCATCCATCCACATGATACAGGAGTTGATCAAAGACTGTGCTTATATGATACAGGAGTTGGTCAGAGAGTGTGCGGACATGACGCAGGAGTTGGTCAGAGACTTTGCTTACATGATACAGAAGTTGGTCAGAAACTGTGCTTATATGATACATGAGTTGATCAGAGAGTGTGCGAATATGCTACAGGTGCAGGCAAAATGTGGGCGTGGAACCCACATAGAGGCTGCTGAGTATAATGGTCCGTCTGTCACCCTAGCCAGCCAGGCACACACTTTTTCTTTTCACTTCAGAGACAATAAAGCAGTCCTTGCCTTTTTCTTTTTGTTTGTTTTATGGAGGGGGTATTAAACATGGATAGGGATGGGGACTCATGAGATGCCCAGGCGATCAAACATTGGAACTTGGGATTCTATATACATCCTGTATATACATCACTCCATTTCTCCACCTGTACATTGTTTCCTATCTTCTGAGTATCGCTCCATACTCCTCCTGTACATTGCTTCCTCTATTCTGATTATCGCTCCATACGCCTCCTGTACTTCGGTTCCTCTCTTCTGAGTATCACTCCATACTACTTCTGCACATTGCTTCCTCTCTTTCATTCCCCAGACTAGCTAGTATTGTAGGCATGACACTGGCTCAGCCAGGCCTAAAGCAAAAGCCCTTCACAGGCAGGCACCACAGTCCCTTATGATGTAGGCCCTGTCAGTCCTCCTGGCTGCAGCTGCCCAACTCCACTGCCCACAACACCACAGTGCTCTCCTCTGGTTCTGCACCCATCTCTGACTGCACTCTCCCAGTCCTATCAGGTGTGCCTCCCCAGTCCTCCCGACTATGCATGCCACTCACCAGTCCATGTTTTCTTGGAGAGCCTTGTCTGCACTCAAGCCCAGTCCACCCAACAATGTCTCCCAAACTGGGCTGACCCTGGGTGTTTCAGGAGGCCTGCCCCCTGCCAATTCATAGTTGGGGCTTGGTCAGGGTTCCTCAGAATACCCCCAGTTAGCCCCATTTCCACTCTCCTCCTCTTTCCAGAAACTTCTAGAGAGCTCTGGAAAGAAGAGGGAGGTCTTGGTGATGCTGCCTTTGAGTCATCCAGCTTCTACCCTGATCAAACAAAAACAAACAGGCATGGCTGCCAGCCAGGCCGGCCTAAAAGTACCTATACTAACAACTCTTACGCTAGTATATACACTACTAGAGGGTGCTACACTTTGCATAAAATATTGGGCGTTGGCTTAAAAGGGTGTGGTATACAATCTGAGATGACTTACATAGCACAAATAGAGAAAAGGGAGATATTTGAAAGGTAAGGATACATGCAGGAGGCATGCATATCCTTATAGTTCAGCACTATGGCAGTACTTTATAATTGATGAGAGCGGGTTTACATCCACTTTAAGCCAATTATTCTGGTCTAATCAGTCTTTTTCTCATCTCCAGGATTATAAGTAGGTTATGCTCCTCAGACCTGTCAGTCAGGCTCAAGGATTCTGGTTGTCTAGCTAAATGTTATATCTTTAGATTAGAAGATTATGCCTTTTTGCCTCCTATTTTCCCTGATTTTCCAGGGGATCTGGATCCAAAGGTCTACTTATCCATCCTTGCTCCAGGCATAGTGACAATTTCTCACCCATAACTTAAAGTATGTGTATACAGCACTTTTTTGAATGTTTTGCTTTCCTATGTCCCTGTTACCTACTTACAGTACAGTAACTGATACTTCTTGTGGCTGATGCACCTACATTTCAGCTGTTGTAATTCACAAAATTGACTATTTTTTTTTATAATATATTTTATTAAGTATAAAGCTGTTGTAATTATTGTAGATGGTTTCCCAGGAAAATGTAATTACATAATGAACAATTTTCATTAGCCGCCTGACAAGTTGCGCTCCATTCTGTACTATGGAACCATTCTAATAGGAGTGACTCATGCAGCTCCAAATTAGAAAAAAGTTCCTGTACTACTTTGGGATGACCCCCACAGTTAGTAACACACCCCTAGGAACACTTAACCCCCACACTGCCACCCACTGGTTAACCCCTTCACTGTCAGTGTCATTTACACAGGAATCACTGCATTTATATAGCAGTGATTGTGGTATAAATGACAATGGTCCCAAAAATGTGTCAAAAATGTCCGATGTGTCCGCCATAATGTTGCAGTCACAATAAAAATCGCTGATCGCCGCCATTAATAGTAAAAAAAAAAAATATTAATAAAAATGCCATAAAACTATCCCTTATTTTGTAAACGCAATAACTTTTGCGCAAACCAATCAATAATCGCTTATTGTGATTTATTTTTTTACCAAAAATATATAGAAGAATATGTATCGGCCTAAACTGAGGGAAAAAAATGTTTTTATATATATTTTTGGGGGATATTTATTATAACATAAAGTAAAAAATAATGCGTTTTTTCAAAATTGTCGCTCTATTTTTGTTTATAGCGCAAAAAATAAAAAACGCAGATGTGATCAAATACCACCAAAAGAAAGCTCTATTTGTGGGAAAAAAAGGACGTCAATTTTGTTTGGGAGCCACGTCGCACGACCGCGCAATTGTCAGTTAAAGCGACACAGTGCTGAATCGCAAAAAGTGGTCTGGTCTTTGACCAGCAAAATGGTCCGGTCTGTAAGTGGTTAATTTTGGTACCTAGTGTGGTGATCGTGCAGGCAAATTATCCAGGTGATTTATAAATCTGGTGATGTGCATTAAATGTCAAAATCCCCGTTTTACACATCTAAACTGTACAAGGCTAGTTAAAAATATGAATGCAGTAGTGTTTAACAGTCACTTGATGAGCACCAGTGGAGTCAGGGAACCTCTGAGATAGAAATTTGTATTGCCTCAGGCTGTGACATGAATACGTATGCTAATTATGTTTCAAACAAAATGACCTCTGCATTAAAGTCTCATTTACTGTATGTGATCAACCGGGAGACTTAAAAACCAGCTACTTTCTTTTAAACCTAACTGGGTCATTTTTTCACAGATATACATTTAGGAGCAGCTTGAAAATGTTTTAAAATAGTACAGCTGCCTGGCTGATGTGCCAAACATGTTAAATAGGTTATCTAAAGTGACACAAGGTCAGATTGTGTCAGCATAACTCCCCTCCATATTTTGAGGCTCAGCCAGGAGCATTGTTAATGTTATTATCACTTAATAGAATGTTCTTTCATGTTTCATTTACATCACTTACTTTGTCAACAATAGTTTGTCATTTCACTCATTTTGTTCTCTTTTTTTACGATTTTGTATAAACACCTGAGCACTCTATGCATTTAATGTTCATTCTATTGACAGTAAAAGCAGTGGTAAAATGTATTACTGTTTGAAAACATAGCTTTAACCTTGTCGAAAGCACACAAGTAGTCATGTTTCTTGTCTTTAAAGAAGAATTGGAGGAACACATGAATTTGCTTGTTTTATTCCATATAGGTATTCCCTGAAAACTGCTCTAATGAACTTTTAATTCTGATTTGTTTAATAAACTGTAATTCTTCACTATAATGTATTGAATTTCTGCCATTTACTTTGCATTGGCTGAAATGCTGTAACATGACAAAATGTGGAAAATTTCAAGGGGTATGAATACTTTTTCAAGGCACTGTATAAAGACATTTTGCTGTGCCCTTGCTCATTTAATCACTTATACCTATTGCCTCAATAATACATACTGTAAAAATAAGTATTGTATTACATGCACTTAGAGTTGTTATCTAATAATGTAAGGTCTCGTTCCTACTTATATACTGTACATAGAATATAACCAGAAGCTCAGAATTAAAACATGGTTTATTACATACAAGATTAAAAACACAATATAAAATAACAAATCCTGCTTAGAGATATAACATGTCCCACAAATAATTACACATATTTCTAGATCCTATAGAATTATACATAGAACATGACTTATATTACACAATGGTTAATACTTCTATGTGGCAGCAATAGGGTAATTGTTTTGAATCCAAACCAAGGCTCTATCTGCATGTAGATTGTATGTTCTCCCTGTGCCTGCGTGGGTTTCCTCCCACACTCCAAAGACTATAACTTGGCCCTAAAATGTATATGGATGGAGAACGCATGCGCGGGCGGCGGGAGCGGATACATTCCTAGACCACTCCGCACACTCCCGGCATATTAACCACTTTCAGACCGGACCATTTTGCTGGTAAGTGACCAGAGGTCTTTTTACACTTTGGCACTGCGCTGCTTTAACTGGTAATTGCGCGGTCATGCAATGTTGTACCCAAACAAAATTTGCGTCCTTTTCTTCCCACAAATAGAGCTTTCTTTTGATGGTATTTGATTGCCTCTGCGATTTTTTTTTTTGCGATATAAATGTAAAAAGACCGCAAATTTTGAAAAAAAGATATTTTCTACTTTTTGTTATTAGAAAAATCCAATAAACTCAATTTTAGTCATACATTTAGGCCAAAATGTATTCAGCCACATGTCTTTGGTAAAAAAAAAGTCAATAATTGTATATTTATTGGTTTGCGCAAAAGTTGTCACATCTACAAACTAAGGTACGTTTTCTGGAATTTACGCAGCTTTTAGTTTACGACTGCCTATCTCATTTCTTGAGGTGCTAAAATGGCAGGGCAGTACAAAACCCCCCCAAATGACCCCATTTTGGAAAGTAGACCCCCTAAGGAAATTGATAAGAGGCATGTTGAGCCCATTGAATATTTTATTTTTTTGCCTCAAGCGATTGAATAATGACAAAAAAAATTTTTTTTTTTTTTTTTTTACACAAAGTTGTCACTAAATGATATATTGCTCACACATGCTATGGGCGTATGTGAAATGACACCCCAAAATAAATTCTGCTGCTTCTCCTGAGTACGGGGATACCACATATGTGGGACTTTTTGGGAGCCTAGCCGCGTACGGGGCCCCGAAAACCAAGCACCGCCTTCAGGCTTTCTAAGGGCGTAAATTTTTGAGTTCACTTCTCACTACCTATTACAGTTTTGAAGGCCATAAAATGCCAAGATGGCACAAAACCCCCACAAATGACCCCATTTTAGAAAGTAGACACCCCAAGCTATTTACTGAGAGGCATGTTGAGTTCATGGAATATTTTATATTTTGCCACAAGTTGCGGGAAAATTACAAACTTTTTTTTTTTTTTTTTTTTTTTCACAAAGTTGTCACTAAATGATATATTGCTCACACATGCCATGGGCATATGTGAAATGACACCCCAAAATAAATTCTGCTGCTTCTCCTGAGTACAGGGATACCACATATGTGGGACTTTTTGGGAGCCTAGCCGCGTACGGGGCCCCGAAAACCAAGCACCGCCTTCAGGCTTTCTAAGGGCGTAAATTTTTGAGTTCACTTCTCACTACCTATTACAGTTTTGAAGGCCATAAAATGCCAAGATGGCACAAAACCCCCACAAATGACCC
Organism: Lithobates pipiens; assembly: GCF_037356315.1. Classification (NCBI taxonomy): domain Eukaryota; kingdom Metazoa; phylum Chordata; class Amphibia; order Anura; family Ranidae; genus Lithobates; species Lithobates pipiens. The sequence goes on from NW_027507748.1 coordinate 490,227,617, forward strand.
CATTTTAGAAAGTAGACACCCCAAGCTATTTGCTGAGAGGCATGTTGAGTCCATGGAATATTTTATATTTTGCCACAAGTTGCGGGAAAATTACAAACTTTTTTTTTTTTTTCACAAAGTTGTCACTAAATGATATATTGCTCACGCATGCCATGGGCATATGTGAAATGACACCCCAAAATAAATTCTGCTGCTTCTCCTGAGTACGGGGATACCACATATGTGGGACTTTTTGGGAGCCTAGCCGCGTACGGGGCCCTGAAAACCAAGCACCGCCTTCAGGCTTTCTAAGGGCGTTACAGTTTTGAAGGCCATAAAATGCCAAGATGGCACAAACCCCCCCCAAATGACCCCATTTTGGAAAGTAGACACCCCTAAATTTAGGGGTACACTAGTGAGACTAGGTAATAAATGGCGGGTGCCCTGAAACTATAAAAAAATAACTAACCAACCAGCGTCACCTGTAACAGTTATATGGTGATCACTGGTGAAAGGGTTAACTAGGGGGCAATCAGGGGGCTTTATACGGTAGTATATGGGGGTCCCTGGCGCTATAAAAAGCTGCGGCGAACCTAAATACCTACCTGCCTAACTAGCGTCACCTGTGACACTAATACAGCGATCAGAAAAACGATCGCTTATTAGGCTGGGTTCACACTGGAGCGATGCGGGAACGCCACGAATGCGCGGCGGGTTCCCGCATCGCATGCCTCCCGGCGGCAGTTCACACTGCCCTATGCGAACTGCTGGGAGTGTCAGTGAAATGTTACTGACACCCCCAGATCAGTTCGCATATCGCAGTGCGATCTGCAAACTCGGATCGCATGGTGTGAACACCCATGCGATCCGATTCTGCTGCGGGCCAAAAAAAGGGTCCCGTGCCAATGTGCGGCGGGTGCGGCGGGTGCGGCGGGTGCGGCGAATGGCTGAACTCGAATCGCACAGAGATCGGATGTGATTTGCACTGCAGTGCGGTGCGAATCACATCCGTTCTCAAACCGCTGCAATGTGAACCCAGCCTTAGTGACACTGGCGACGGGGGGTGATCACGGGGTTAAACCTTTATTGGGGGGGTTAGGGGGTACCTTAGAACTAAAGGGGGCTAACCCTAACTGCCCTAACAGTTATTAGTCACAAATGACACCCGCCGGGTGATCAGGGGGTTAAACCTTTATTAGGTAATAAATGGCGGGTGCCCTGAAACTATAAAAAAATAACTAACCAACCAGCGTCACCTGTAACAGTTATATGGTGATCACAGGTGAAAGGGTTAACTAGGGGGCAATCAGGGGGCTTTATGCGGTAGTATATGGGGGTCCCTGGCGCTATAAAAAGCTGCGGCGAACCTAAATACCTACCTGCCTAACTAGCGTCACCTGTGACACTAATACGGCGATCAGAAAAATGATCGCTTATTAGGCTGGGTTCACACTGGAGCGATGCGGAAACGCCGCGAATCCGCGGCGGGTTCCCGCATCGCATGCCTCCCGGCGGCAGTTCACACTGCCCTATGCGAACTGCTGGGAGTGTCAGTGAAATGTTACTGACACCCCCAGATCAGTTCGCATATCGCAGTGCGATCTGCAAACTCGGATCGCATGGTGTGAACACCCATGCGATCCGATTCTGCTGCGGGCCAAAAAAAGGGTCCCGTGCGAATTTGCGGCGGGTGTGGCGGGTGCGGCGGGTGCGGCGAATGGCTGAACTCGAATCGCACAGAGATCGGATGTGATTTGCACTGCAGTGCGGTGCGAATCACATTCGTTCTCATAAACCGCTGCAATGTGAACCCAGCCTTAGTGACACTGGCGACGGGGGGTGATCACGGGGTTAAACCTTTATTGGGGGGGTTAGGGGGGTACATTAGAACTAAAGGGGGCTAACTCTAACTGCCCTAATAGTTATTACAGTCACAAATGACACCAATGCAAAAAAAAAAAAAAAAAAAATGACATTGGTGTCACTGTGACTGGGGGGCAGGGGTAATTGGGGGGGTGATCGGGGGGTAAAGGGGGGGTGTGAGTGTGCCTGGCATGTTCTACTGTGTGTGTAGAGTGTTGGTGCAACTCACCGATCCGCTCTCCTCCGTGTCGGAACGAAAAATACCGACACGGAGGAGAGAATACATCACTTCCTCTCCTGTGTTTACATTACAGGAGAGGAAGTGATGTCACGGGGGATTTCCATTCGTCGAGAGCGATCGCGAGGGGGTGGCCATGAATGAATGGCCGCCCCCTCATCCCGGATCGCTCTCGAAGGAATGCCGACCGCCGCAGGCACCGGGGGGGGGCCCGATCGGGCCCCCCACCCGCGGGCAGGCAGGGACTTATATATACGCCCATATGCCTGCCCGTGCCATTCTGCCGACGTATATCGTCGTGCGGCGGTCGGCAAGTGGTTAAGCCTCATATAGCAGCCCTCCTATCCCACTCACACCACGGCAATATTGGGGAACTGTTCATAATTTTTCCCTATTAAAAGGACCGAATATTGATCTTACAATCTTCCTCATATCCTCCCCTCTTTGTTCTGGTATGGATTGGATCCTCATATTTTGTCTCCGATTCCTATTTTCCTGGTCCTCAATTTTGTATAATATTTCCCTCTGAATTAACTTGGTTGATTTTATCTGTTCTTTCAATTTACGCAATTCTTGAGCCTGCTGATCTGTTCTCTCTTCCACCTCTTCCACTCTTGTCAACAAGTTTCCCAAATCTGCTCTCAAATTACTTATCTCTGTTTTAATTGCTCTTTCCAACTTCAGGAGCATCTCCGCCATATCCCCCTTAGTTGGTATTTGTGCGTATACTTTTGTATCTTCAGCTCTACTTATTTCTAATTCGCTCTCCGTTGTTATATCGTCTCTTGATTGGTCTGGTATCTCTTCTGTTTTCTTATCCCTTCTCTTCTTATTTTCCATTATATCTTCTTGTTGTTGATTCAGCCCTGAAGTTTGAGGGCTTGTTCTCTGCTTCATGTACTGTTTAATTGTGGTCATTATTCCTTTCGGGGTTTTCAGGGCTCCACTTCTTGTAGTTTTACTCGCTGTTTTATCCATATTGCCCCGCCCAGTTCTTCTTATTCATTTCCCCAGTTTTATTTTATCTACCCCTCCTGGAACCTTAAACCTCTCTCCCCCCTTCTCCTCCTGAGGGATAGTCGTCTCAACGTTACTAGCCCCACCCCTAAAGTTCTTTTTACCAGAGATTTAATCCCACCAGCTTACTTTGTCCCGCTTGCTATTACCAACCACCCAAGGGATGGGTTAGAAAGTTCTGTATATCCATAATGTGATTAATCCTTCTTAGATATAGTATAATACTATAATACTTGAAATTTCTGCTAGCAAGCTTGATATAGCAGAGGGGGAGAGAGAGGAGGAGAAAATAGATTTAAAGGAAAACGATCAATTAGATTATTGTATGGTCAGATCAAGGTCTGTATCTCACATAGTAGGGCCAATCCAGTCAGGAGACCGCGAGCATATCCTTGGGCCCACACAAGCAAAGGGAGAACATGCAAAATCCATGCAGATAATGCAGATAATATTCTATTGGGATTCAATAGTGTCCAAATTCAAACCAGGGACCCCAGTGCTGCAAGGCAGAAGCGCCAACCGCCGTAGTGTAGTCCTCAAATGAAATACATTTCACAGATTTATATTACCACGTTCTACTTAGCTTTAGTCTCAAATAACCTGTTTCAGTTATGATATTCCTTATAACAAAAAGTTTTGAAGGTTTCCCGAGAAGAAGAAGAAAAAAAAAAAGAGAGAACAGACACTAAATTGGCATGTAAATGCTCTTATGGCAGGCTTTTTTAACTTTAGTCTACTTTAGTCTATTTTCCATTTATCCAAGCCTTAATTTTACTATTCTCTAAAATCAAATCAGCAGTATCGTATGCAATATATTGTATATAGATTGTATATAGATTGTATCCGGGATCTGTGTTTTGCAGTATATTTATACCTTTACTCTGGATGTACCAAAGATCGAAAGAGAGGAAGGTAGTCTATCTCCATCCTGAATAAAATATTCTAATCAATTTCAGTGTGTACAGTTCATGTAAATTACCTCCACTTCTGCTCCTCTGCGATAACACCCAAGCCTGCTATTTATTCTCCTGGTTCCAATAGATAAAGATCTCTCTTACCTTCTCCTCCTCTTCCCATCTGGGGGGCTATACTTTACCCCTCCATACCTCTGCAACTCTGTTGCTCCTCTGGTATCGAGAGGGGGGGGTGCTGGGGATGCCGTGGAGTCACTTTCTCAGAATCCTTATATTCCACAGTTCCACAAACCATGAGGACAATGTGTCCACTTATCGGCGCGTTCCTCCCGGCCTCTCACTCTCCGTGCTCCGTCCACCTTCCCCCGGTGTTCTCTCCTACACACACTTTTTTCCCCCCAAATAGAGCTTTCTTTTGGTGGTATTTAATCACCTCTGCGGTTTTTATTTTTCCCGCTATAAACAAAAAAATGAGCAACAAGTTTGAAAAAAATGTTTTTTACTATAATAAATATCCCCAAAAATATATAAAAAAACGTATTTTTTTCCTCAATTTAGGCTGATACTTATTTTTCTACATATTTTTGGTAAAATAAATAGCAATAGGCATTTATTGATTGGTTTGCGCAAAAGTTATAGTGTCTACAATATAGGGGATAGTTTTATGGCATTTTTATTAATAATGGTTTTTTAAACTTTACTAGTAATGGAGGCGATCAGCGATTTTTATCGTGCATTGTTATGGTGGACAGATTGGACACTTTTGGCGCTTCACATTTATACAGTGATCAGTGCGATTAAAAATTAATTGATTACTGTGTAAATGTGACTGGCAGTGAAGGGGTTAAACACTAGGGGGTGCTGTAGGGGTTAAGTGTGTCTTAGGGATGTATTTTAACTGTGGGAGGATGGGCTATGTGTGACATGATACTGATCACCACTCCCGATTACAGGGAGCTGTGATCAGTGTCAGTTTCACTAGGCAGAATGGGGAAATGCTTGTTTACATCAGCATTTCCCCATTCTTCATTCTGTGAGACAATCGCGGGTATCCTCACAGACATCGAGTCCGCAGGAAACGCGATCATTGAGTCCGTGGGACCCACGATCACAAGCCACATCTTAAAGGGCAATGGACAGGTAAATTAATATGCCTGTTCATGCCCTTCTGCCGACTGCATGAGGCAGTCGGCAAGCGGTTAAGGGGAACCTCCGAATCAATTTTTTTTTAAATTGCGTGGGGGTCCCCCTAAAATACATACCAGGCTCTTTTGGCATTATATGGAAATTAAGGGGAACCAAATAAAAAAAATGGCGTAGGGCCCCCCAAAATCAATACCAGCCCCTTATCTGAGCACACAACCTGGCATGCTGCAGGAAAAGTGGGGGCAAGAGAGCCCCCCCCTCCTGAACCGTATCAGGCCACATGCCCTCAACATGGGGAGGGTACTTTGGGGTAGATGTTGATGAGGACAAGGGAATCATCCCCACAACCCTTGCCCAGTAGTTGTGGAGGTCTGCAGGCGGGGGGCTTATTGGAATCTGGAAGCCCCCTTTTGCAAGGGGACCCCCAGATCCCGGCCTCCCCCTGTGTGAATTGTTTATGGGGTACAAATGTACCCCTACCATTTCACAAAAAAAGTGTAAAAAGACACAGCTTGGGACAAGTCCTTTATTAAAAAAGAAATAAATAAAAATGCCCCACAAAGTAAGTTCATGCCGCCCGACAGGACCGAAAAAAAAAAAAAACGCGACTGACCAGCCTTCATGGAAGGCTCCTGCCATCTTACATGTGTTCGCTTTGACAGCTCTTATATAACTGATGTTTGTTATATGTTTGTTATATGCAGAGGGTGGAGCCATCCGTCACCTGACCCCCGCCCCCCTCTGACGCGAATGGGGAAGTCGGGCTTCCCCAATGACGTATGGGTGACCCCACCCCCCTCTGATGTAACGCAGGTTTCCGTTACATCAGAGGGGGGCAGGGTCACCCGCACGTCACAGGCGAAGCCAGGGTTTCCCCTTGCGTCAGAGAGGGGGCGGGGTCAGGTGACAGGTGGCCCCGCCCTCCGCATATAACAAACGGCAGGCCGCTGGGATTCCGCAGTGTCTCCTCAGTGGAGACAGAAGATGGATAGATTCGCTAAGCTGGATGATCATCCGTCGCGGGATAGCAAGAGTGGATTACCACCGCTGGAATCTTTTTTTATTTTTTTATTTTTAATAAAGGACTTTTTCAAAAGTGTGTCTTATTTAACAATTTTTTACTCTTTCTTTGTGAAATGGTAGGGGTACTTTCGTACCCCCTTACCATTTCAAACAGGGGGAAACTGGGATCAGGGGGTTCCCTTGTTAAAGGGAGCTTCCAGATTCTAAAACCCCCCCACCCACAGACCCTCACAACCACCAGCCAGGTTTGTGGGGATGAGGTCCTTATCCCCATCAACATGGGGACATTGTGCTTTGAGGGGTCACAGACCCCCAAAGCATCCTCCCAATGTGTAGGGCCTGGTACAGTTAAGGGGGGCACTCTCTCGCCCCCCCTCTTTTCCTCCGGCCTGCCAGGTTGCGTGCTCGGATAAAGGGTCTGGTATGGATTTTTAGGGGGACCCCACGTCAATTTTTTTTTTAATTTGACACGGGGTTCCCCTTAACCTCCCTGGCGGTATGATTCAGTCTGGAATTAGGTGCTGAAAGCGGTACAATTATTTTGCATGGAAATCTGGCATTTTATTTTGTAGTCCTGTAATTCTTAGGAATAACGCTCTTAAATCTCTTCAAACCAGAGTCTAGCAGACATCCCAGGTATGATAAAGTTTATAATATAATAAAGAATAAAGAATAATAAAAATTATTCAATAATAACCCTGAAGGGTCTGGTATGGATATTTAAGGGGAACCCCATGTCAATTTTTTTTTAATTTGACACAGGGTTCCCCTTAATATCCATACCAGGCCTGAAGGGGCTGGTAATAAAATTTGGGGGAACCCCATGCTTTTTTTTAATTTTTTTTATCAATGACTTTTAATGAGTGTTCTCTGTATTACGGGAGCCGACAATTCATTATATCCTCTAGTCATTTTAAAGGACTTTTTTTCCTGCAGAAATGACACTTTGTGCAGGGACAGTTCTAAGCATGGTAAACATGCGCCCCTTCACAGACATACCATAGACACCCCCCAGATATGAAATTTAAAGGAATATTACACTTTTATTGTTTCACTTTAATCATTAAAATCACTGCTCCCGAACAAACGGCCGTTTTTAAAACTTTTTTTTGCATTGATACATGTCCCCTGGGGCAGGACCCAGGTCCCCAGACACTTTCTAGGACAGTAACTTGCATATTAGCCTTTAAAATTAGAACTTTCTAATATTTTCTCTCTGTAAAATGTTTTCTCTCTATGTCGAATATTTTTTCTCTGTCAAATATTTTCTCTATATAATCTTGGACTTATAGAGGTAAGGTTAGGCACATTCGACCACAGGTTCAATAGACACAGATTGTTATTGTCACATTGAATCTCCTATTCTATATCGAACTGTTGTAACAACGAAAATGGAAATAAAGCATTTATTTATGTTGGATCTTTCGTTTTTCGGATTCTGCACTTTCGTTATCGTTTGTCAAAACGGAAACGAAAATACCTGAAATTAGGACGAAAATCCATTCGGACAGCACATGTCTATACAGGGCAGCCATTGTTGCATCCGGAGCCCGGGAGAGGTGGCGGGAGGGAACTGGGACCCCCTCCCACCACCCACAGAAGTGATTGAGTGGCTAATTAGCCACTCAGATCACTTCTGCTTGAAAGACAATTGAAAGACAATTGCAGCTGAAAGGAATGATACCAGGATGATGCCTGTAGGTGCAGGCATAATACCGGTATAACCACTGAAACCCGAGGACATACAGTTACGTACCATGAGTAGGAAGCGGTTAAAGAAAGAAGATACTGCTTGCAAAGAAATGTTGGGCGAGTTTCTACAATCACGCATACTGCAATGCTGTAAAAATTAATGTATTTGGATCTTCATGTAGGCATACAAAATTATTCCTCTGACTTTTTTTTATTAACCACTTCAGATCCAAGCTATAGCCCAAAGATGGCTACATTATAGCTCTGTTGTTCTGGGAGGTTCCAAGGGCATCCTGCCAGAACCACACCCCCTAATGATCAGTGCTGCTTATCAGTACCTCCTCATCAGTGCTGTCTATCAGTGTTATCAGTGCAGCCTATCAGTGCACATCAGTGAAGGAGAAAAATTACTAATTTGCAAAATGTTATAACAGAAACTAAAAAATCCTTGGTCTTTTTTCAGTTGTTTAGCAAAAAAAAACCCAGTGGTGACTAAATACCACCAAAAGAAAGCTCTATTTTGTGAAAAACAAATCATATGTTTACAGTGTTGCATGACTGCACAATTTTCGTTCTAATGCCCCATATGATTTTATGACGGAAAATGTTGTCGGAAAATCCGATCGTGTGTGGACTCCATCTGACTTTTTCCGTCTGATTTTCCGACGCACAAAGTTTGAGAGCAGGATTTTAAATTTTCCGACAACAAAATCTGATCGTTTAAATTCTGATCGTGTGTAGACAATTCAGACAGACAAAGTGCCACCCATGCTCAAACTAGACTAAGCCCTTGTACACACGGTCGGAGATTTCGACGGAATGTGTCCGATCGGACTGTTTTGTCGGATATTCCGACTGTGTGTGGTCTCCATCGGACTGTTTCCGACGGAGTATCCAACGGACCAAATTTTCCAACTTGTTGGTAAAATTTTCCGACAAAATGCTCCGATCGGACATACTCCGATCATGTGTAAAGAATTCCGATTGGACAAAGTGCCACGCATGCTCAGATCAAATTCCTACACCAAAGCTATTGGCTACTAGCCTGAACATAGTCCCGTCGTAATGAAATAATGTCATCACGTTCTGCACGATCGGATTTCCCAACAACTTTGTCCGACCGTGTGTATACAACAGTTTCAGACAAAATCCGACGGACAAAATCTGAGAGATTTGGTTGTCAGAATCTCCGACCATGTGTACAAGGGCTAAGAGACAAAAGCTATTGGCTACTGGCCTCTTTATAGTCCCATTGTGCGTGTTATACGTCACCACGTTCTGAACAATTGGATTTTCCGACAACTTTGTGCGACCGTGTGTATGTAAGACAAGTTTGGGCCAACATCCGTAGGAAAAAATCCAACGGGTTTTGTTGTCGGAATGTCCGACCATGTGTATGGGGCATTAGTGTGACTGCACTGAAAGCTGAAAATTGGCCTGGGCAGGTAGGGGGTGAATGTGCCTAGTATTATAGTGGTTAAAAAGGAAGTATGCATTCAATAGCTTTGATGTTATACAGCTGTTTGGTCATTTTTTACAAATTTAATAAAAAAAAGAAAAAAATATGTTTTGTGTACATTTAAAGTGTGTGTATAGTACTTCCTGCTTCCTTGTGTTATGTATGGATACTTTTAAAGAAAAAAATATGTGCTTGAAAACAACTAAGGAACACAGAGAGGAACAGAGATATTGTTTGTTTCCTGCTCATTTACGTACTCAATCACAAACACTACTTGGGTAGCTCTGTTAAGCAGCACCATAAAAAGTGAAGGGGCAAGTAATAGTCTCCAGCATTGCCTACAGGCATGATGACTGATGGGGATTGGGGAATAATCAGTAATAGGGATGGGTGAACAGTTCGGCCCAAGCATAAGTTTGGACCAAACTTTGTTAGCAAACAACGAACAATATGCGGTGTTCGTGGTAAATTTTAAAGCCGCGGAACCCCGTTAAAGTCTATGGGACTCTAACATGAAAACCAAAAGTGCTTATTAAGTGCTATTATATGCAAGTTATTGTCATAAAAAGTGTTTGGGGACCCAGGTCCTGTCCCAGGGGACGTGTATCAGTGGAAATAAAGTTTTAAAAGCTGAATTTTTTTTGGGAGTAGTGATTTTAATAATGCTTAAAGTAAAACAATAAAAAATGAAATATTCCTTTAAATATCATGCCTGGGGGTTGTCTATAGTGTGCCTGTAAAGTGGCAAAGTTTTCTATGTTTAGAACAGTACCACAGAAAAATGAAATTTCTATAGAAAAAAAAGTCATTTAAAACTGATCGAATTGTCAGGTCTTGGCAATATAGATAAAACTCATTGAAAAAAAAGGGCATGGGTCCCGCCTCCAGTTCATTACCAGGCCCTTTGGGTCTGGTATGAATATTCAGTAGATTAAATTGGAGGCAGTACCTGGTCACGTCATCCGGTACAACTTCCAGTTCTTTTGGTTGTCGCTTTGAGCGTGTGGAATGTACGCTATCCATGGAGGTGGACGTGAGGAGAACCTAGTACACCACTTGTTTTGACAAGTTAGCAGCCCCAGTGCCAGGATAGGCACTTTTAAAAGTAAGGAGCCATTTGGCTAGATTTTTTATTAATTTTATAAACTTTATTATGCTATGGAGGCTTTCTGTTTTGTATATCCCACATTTATCTATGAGGAGGAAGGTTCATACATATCTTCAGTCTAATCCATGTGAGCAGGCACAATCCGTAAAAGTGTTGCTTGACTATCTTTTTCATCAAAGAAGTCTATTTCTGGTAAGCAGATTTCATATCCAGTCACTTTGGGTGTCAATCTCCTAGGTTGTGGTGAAGGATCACTTAGAAATTTGTTGGATATCACTATCACATTTGAAAGAACTTTCATTTTTAGGTTGGAACACACGAAGATTTGAAGATCTTTTTCATTATATTGGGACTTTTCCTTTAAATTGGGATTTTCCTTTATATATGTGTATATTTTTTCACAAGGTTTTTTTCAGAAGGACCAGTTATATTAATCAGATTTGGTATGTTATTCACATATTATTGCAATTGCAGTTGATTAATACTCATATATATATATATATATATATATATATATATATATATATATATATATATATATATATATATATATATAATTTTTTTATTTCGTGTAAACACTTCTTTGGCACTATTAGTGCCCCCATTACCACCATATATGTCATTTGGAGCCAAAAACTCTTTTCGGTGGAGTAGCACTATATATATATATATATATATATATATATATATATATATATATATATATATATATATATATATATATATATATATTATATAGAGTAATATACACAAATATATTTTCAGTGGCGCAGAGTTTTCTCACCCATTTTCACAATGAATATTAAGGGGAACCAAAAAAAATGGCGTAGAGGCCCCCCAAAATCCACACCAGACTCTTCAGGTCTGAAATGGATTTTAAAGGGGAACGCTGCACCAAAATAAGAAAATGGCGTAGGGTTCCTCCAAAAGACCCGTTTTTTTTCCGGCTTGTTGGGCGGTGTGAGATGGATCTACATCGCCGGATATTTTTATTTTTTAAAGCGGAGGTCCACCCTAAAATGGACCTCCGCTCATCGGAATCCCCCCCCCTCCGGCGCCACAATCGGCACCTTTCAGGGGGGAGGGGGGTGCAGTTACCTGGATAATCCAGGTAACTGCACCCACTTCCGGGCTAGCTCTCTGCGGAAAGGGGCGTACGTTACGCCCCTTTCCGCAAGCGCCCGCCCCCTTCAGCAAGTGCCCCGCTGCCTGCTGGGAAACACACAGCTCCCAGAGGCAGCGGGGACCATCCGGATTGCGCCGCGCGGCTCGCGCATGCTCAGTAGGGAACCGGGAAATGAAGCCGAAAGGCTCCATTTCCTGATTCCCATACCCAAGATGGCGGTGGCACGAGCGAGCGATCGGCTTCGGGTGCCGACATCGCGGGCGCGCTGGACAGGTAAGTGTCACTATTTAAAAGTCAGCAGCTGCAGTATTTGTAGCTGCTGGCTTTAAAAAAAAAAAAAAAACGCTTTAATAAAGGACTTGTCCCAAAGTGTCTCTTGTCATTTTCATTATTTTTTTACCTTTTTTGTGAAATAGTAGGGGTAAAATATACCCGTTACCAATTCACATGTGGGGAGGCTGGGATCTGGGGGTCCCCTTGTTAAAGGGGGCTTCCAGATTCTGATAAGTCCCCCACTCGCAAACCCCCACGACCACTGGGCAAGGGTTGTAGGGATGAGGCCCTTGCTCCCATTAACATGGGGACAAGATGCTTTGGGGGGCTACTCCAAAGCACCCTCCCTATGTTGAGGGCATGTGGCCTGATATGGTTTAGGAGGGGGGGCGCTCACTTGCCCCCCTCTTTTCCTTAGCCTGCCAGTTTACATGCTCGGATAACAGTCTGGTATGGATTTTGGGGGGGGCCCATGCCAATTTTTAATGATTTTTATCTATATTGCGAGACCAGACAATTCATTACAGCCACAACTTTTTTTTTTCCTTTAGAAATGTCATTTTCCTACGGTACTGTTCTAAACATGGGAAAAATGTGCCACTTTACAGGAATACTTTAGACTTTAAATGCCTAGGCAATATCCTATGTCAGGACAGATACTGTAACTGCTCAACAAGAATTCAACATTAAGGCCTTATTCCCACTAATGCAATTTCTCCTGCATCTTCTGTCACGTTGCACTATAAGGTGCCCATTCGCATCAATGCAACATGGTGCAGTGTGATTTTTTAAAGGTTTCAAGTACTTCTTTTGGTGAAAAAAAGTGCAGGTTTGGCCTCATAGAATTTAATTGGGAGTGCATGAAAAGCACATATACCGGTACTTGCATTTTTGGTGAGTTTTAGATTTAACAGCCAGTCTCTTCCTCCTACAAAAAAAACACATGTAGCATGAAAACACATTACAAAACACCCATAAAAATTCACAAAACATGCAGAAAGCACATGATTTAGCAGCAGCACTAGTATAGACCTAGGCTAAAATACTGTAGATAAATCAACATTAAAAGATAATACAATGGATTTTTTTTTTTACTATTCTAGATGACAATTACAAAAATAGTGTAATGTCAAAGAAGAAAGGGCTATATTGATGGTAGAAAAAAAAAAAAAAGTCCTGCATTTTATTGTCTGCCCAAACTACACAAAAAATTAAAAAATCACCCTGAATGCCTTATAATATAAAGATATGTTAACTTTACAGGGAAAGTGAGTAGATATGTGGATAAACAGCTAAATGCTTTTTCTAAGAGAGTTTTACAACTTAGGTAGAGGGACTTAACAAGAACAAAAACAAGGTATGTGGATCCCAGAATGGCCCTAATAGTAGGATGGATATCGAAGCTCTAAACTCAAACATTTTACCCAAGATGGCATTAGAAAGTATTCTAGGTATCGAGCACAAGAAATATAACAACTTTTTGGTGCTTCCCACCAGTGGCGGCTGGTGAAGTTTTTGGATGGGGGGCGCCAGACTCCGCCCATCATGACCCCGCCCATCATGTTTTCCCCCTCCCACTTCTCATAAACTACGCCCCTTATGTAATCCACCAAATCCGTCCCCTGTATTCCACTTCCTTCCACCCATAGTGTCACGAGTATACAGCTCAGATCACAGGACAGAGTATACAGCCCCAGAATTACAGGACAGATTATATATCTGGATAAAATATTGAAAATGTCAATGTTTAAACCAACTGTTAAAGAATGCAATAAAAGTACCACGAATCAGTGATTTTTTTTTTTTACAACAGCAAACAAACTTTATTGTACAACAAACAACAAAAAGACTCAGGCTCGGTTCACACAGGGGCGACTCAGATCTGACTTCAGGTCGCTCCTAGTCGCCTCAGGTCGGACAACATTTAAAAATCAATGTAAGTGAATGAGAGCCATCTTAATGCACGCTACTGAAGTCGCTCTGACTTCAGAAAAGGTTCCTGTACTACTTCAATCCGACTTGTAGGCGACTGGTACCCATTGATTTCAATGGAGGTCACCTCCAAGTCGGATCTCTGTCTACACGGAGGCGACTCTGACAGAATTATCAGCTCTCAAGAGGGAACTCCACGCCAAAATGTATGAAAAAATATTGGCTTGGGTTCCCCCTCTGAGAGCATACCAGGCCCTTAGGTCTGGTATGGATTCTAAGGGGAACCCCCTACGCCGAAAAAACGGCGTGGGGTACCCCCAGATCCATACCAGACCCTTATCCGAGCATGCTACCCGGCCGGCCAGGAAAGGGGTGGGGGACGAGCGAGCTGTACCAGGCCGCGTGCCCTCAACATGGGGGGGTGCCTTGGGGAAGGGGGGCCACACGGCCCCCCCACCCCAAAGCACCTTGTCCCCATGTTAATGAGGACAAGGGCCTCTTCCCGACAACCCTGGCCGTTGGTTGTCGGGGTCTGCGGGCGGGGGGCTTTAATAAGGGGGCCCCCGGATACCGGCCCCCCACCCTATGTGAATGAGTATGGGGTACAATGTACCTCTACCCATTCACCTGTGGAAAAAAGTAAAAATAAAACACAACACAGGGTTAAAATAGTTTATTGCACAGCTCCGGGGGTCTTCCGTCTTCGGGGGTCTTCTCGCCGGACTCCTCCGCTATCTTCTGCTCTTTTGCTAGTGGAGGAGCCTGACTTTCTTCCTCGCCGCCGCCCTCTTCTTCCGACTTCGGGGGTCTTGTCCCCCTCTTCGGTTCTTCTTGCCGGGCCACCGCTTCTTCTTCCAGCTCTTTTACTAGCGGTGGCCCGGTCTTCTGTCGCCGCCGTCTGTTCTTCTTCTTCTGGAGATGTTGACTTGACGCTCTCTCCGGCCGCAATGCCAGGGACGCGGTGCGTGGCGACTTATAAAGGGACAAGGGGCGGAGTCACCAGTTGATGTCTCATGGTGACCCTGCCCCCTTACGATGTCACAGTCCCAGCATCCTCCGGGACTGTGATATCATAAGGGGGCGGGGTCACCATGTGACATCAACTGGTGACTCCGCCCATTGTCCATATATAAGTCGCCGCGCACCGCGTCCCTGGCATTGCGGCCGGAGAGAGCGTTGAGTCAACATCTCCAGAAGAAGAAGAAGAACGGAAGGCGGTAGCGGCGACGGCGGCGACAGAAGACCACGGCCTGGTACGGCTCAGGGGGGGGGGGGGCGCTCGCTCGTCCCCACCCCTTTCCTGGCCGGCCAGGTAGCGTGCTCGGATAAGGGTCTGGTATGGATCTGGGGGGGACCCCACGCCGTTTTTTCGCCGTAGGGGGTTCCCCTTAGAATCCATACCAGACCTAAGGGCCTGGTATGCTCTCAGAGGGGGAACCCACGCCAATTTTTTTTCATAAATTTGGCGTGGAGTTCCTCCTTTAGAGCTCATTCTCTGATTGGCCATGGCAAAAGTCACCTGGCCTGGGGCGACTTCAATGTCGTGTTGTAAGTCGCCCCAGGTCGTGTCTAAGTCGTGTTCAAGTCGTCTCCAAGTTGCCTCACAAAGTCGTCCTGGAAGTCGTGTCGCCCCTGTGTGAACCGAGCCTTAGGCCGGCCGGGGTGCATTTGGTAATTAATTATTATTTACTTCATTATTTAATTTTTTCCACAGAGAGTCAATTATGCCACTCACCGTTCTTGCAGCTCCGCTCGGGCTGAGGAACAGAGCTGCCGACGTCACTTCCGGGTTTCGTGAAGCAGCCGAAAGCCGGAAGTGACCTGCCTGTCTCTGAATGACAATGCTCCCGCCCGTAGAATTACAGTGATTTTACGGGCGGAAGCTATTCGGCGTTCTACAGTGCGCCGCAAGGCGGGTTTTTAACCTGCAAATGAAGCGCCATGGATGCAATCTTGTGATTGCATCGATGTGGCGCTTCTCATAGTGCACTGCGACCGGCGCCACAGTACACTATGTTAAATTGTTAAATTACATTTTTTTTTTTAAATGTCTTAAAGGGCCCGTTTTTTTTTCTTTTTACACTGGGGGGGGGGGGGGGGGGCGGCGCCTGGGCGCCCCCTATGGACGAGCCGCCACTGCTTCCCACTATACTCTGAGAAAGGAAACAGCAATGGGAACAATTTGTACACCACCAAATGAAAACTTTTGCCTGGGTTGGTGAGGATGAAGTGTACATGGAGTTTGTGAATGATGTAACAGTGTGCCCTTTGTGTCAAGGCCATTTGTTACTATACAGCGCTGCACTACTTTACTGACAATTACACACTCATGCAACACTGTACACAAATTACATTTATATAATTTTTTTTCACACAAATAGAGATTTCTTTTGGTGGCATTTAAACACCACTGGGTTTTTCTTTTCTTTTTTTTTGCACTATTAATGACAAAAGACCAAAAATTTTGAAAAAAAAATATATATTTTTTTACTTTTAACCATAAAACATCTCTCTCTCTCTCTCTCTCTCTCTCTCTCTCTCCCTCTCTCTCTCCCTCTGTCTCTCTCTGTCTCTCTTTGTCTCTCTTTCTCTGTCTCTCCCCCTCTCCTTCTCTCACACTTGGCAGTTTCTTTCAAAAACAGAATCCTCCCTCTTCTCTGCCTGTTGCAATAACATCATTGGAGCAATATTTATAAATGAGCTGTGGGCTGAAAAAAAGAAAAAACTGTTTTATAGATAAATGGATAATAAATTAATAAACAAGTTTTACTTGGCTCTTTTTTGTAATCTGCACACCATGATTCAGAACAAAAGAGAAAGCACTTCAGTAAAACAAAGCAAAATGACCCCCTTACATCAGGGTCCTTATCTGAGCCCCCTTATATCAGGATTCCCATCAGAGCCCTCCTTACCTTACTGTCCTCATCAGAGTCCCCCCTTACATTAGATGTCAAAGTATATATCACCAGCACATCCCCACAATAGGACCCCTTCATCAAGCATATGATGGTACTCCATGGCCACAAAACTTTGTACATTACCACTGTGATGTGAACACATTAACTGCTTCCCGACCGGCGCACGACGATATACATCGGCAGAATGGCACGGATAGGCAAATTGGCGTACAGGTACGTCCACTTGAAATTGCCGCCATGCCATCGCGTGCACACCGGCGGCGGCATGTGCCTGTCGGGACCCCCGCGGTTCCCGTGGACTCAATCGGTGCGGGAATTCCTGCGATCATATCACAGGGAGGCTGAACGGGGAGATGCGGAAGTATACAATATAAAGTTACCTTTCAAGTAGGGTCAAGAATTAACCATAGCCAAAAAAGCAAAAGACAGCTATTATGGCTGTAGCAGACAAATATAGGGTAATACCAGTTAATTCAAACTTTTTATTAATTAGCAAAAAGAGGCCACGTCCAAAATATAAAATCACATTGCCCTTTTCCTTAAAATACATCTTACCCTACTGGGTCTCAGATAGTGACACATCAAAGAATCCAATATA
Organism: Lithobates pipiens; assembly: GCF_037356315.1. Classification (NCBI taxonomy): domain Eukaryota; kingdom Metazoa; phylum Chordata; class Amphibia; order Anura; family Ranidae; genus Lithobates; species Lithobates pipiens. The sequence goes on from NW_027507748.1 coordinate 490,244,903, forward strand.
TGCACCCTGCAACCTATGGTCAAGGTACATTCAAACCATAGACTCACATATAACACAGACAAAACGGACAAGGCGCCACTCAGACCACTCACGCAGAGTTCTCTGTGGGAGAAATCTTTATTGCTAATAATAAATATATTAAATCATTTATACTATAACAAAGAACTCAGTGTGTTTATGGTTCCCTAGAATTACAATATATAAAAAGAAATCAAACTTATTTTCTATAACGTGGTTGAAAAAGTAACCAGTTAATTCATATCAGGTTACATAGTTACATAGTTACATAGTTAGTCAGGTTGAAAAAAGACACAAGTCCATCCAGTTCAACCTTAAAAACAAATAAATAAAATAAAAAATAATCGTACAATCCAGATACCCAATTTTATGCCCACAATTGATCCAGAGGAAGGCGGAAAAAAAACCCAGCAGAGCATGCTCCAATTTGCTACAGCAGGGGAAAAAAATTCCTTCCTGATCCCCCAATAGGCGATCGGATTTTCCCTGGATCAACTTTACCTATGTTAGTACCTAGTTATATTATGTACCATCAGGAAAGTATCCAAGCCTTTCTTAAAGCAGTCTACTGAACTGGCCAGAACCACCTCTGGCGGGAGTCTATTCCACATTTTCACAGCTCTAACTGTGAAGAAACCTTTCCGTACTTGAAGATGAAATCTCTTTTCCTCTAGACGTAAAGAGTGCCCCCGTGTCCTCTGGGTTGACCGTACAGAGAACAACTCAACACCAAGTTCACTATATGGACCCCTAATGTATTTGAACATGTTGATCATATCCCCCCTTAATCTCCTCTTCTCAAGAGTGAATAAATTTAGTTCCTCTAATCTCTCCTCATAGCTGAGTTCCTCCATGCCTCTTATCAGTTTGGTTGCCCTTCTCTGCACTTTCTCCAGTTCCCCGATATCCTTTTTGAGAACTGGTGCCCAAAACTGAACGGCATATTCCAGGTGAGGTCTTACTAATGATTTGAACAGGGGCAAAATTATATCTCTTTCTCTGGAGTCCATACCTCTCTTAATACAAGAAAGGACTTTGCTCGCTTTGCAAACAGCAGCTTGGCATTGCATGTTGTTATTGAGCTTATGGTCTACCAAAACCCCCAGATCCTTCTCCACTATGGATTCCCCCAGTTGTACTCCCCCTAGCATGTATGATGCATGCATATTCTTAGGCCCCAAGTGCATAACTTTACATTTATCAACATTAAACCTCATCTGCCACATAGTCGCCCAATTAGACAGTGTATTGAGGTCGGCTTGTAAATTGGAGACATCCTGTAAAGACGTTATTCCACTGCATATCTTGGTGTCATCTGCAAAGACAGAAATATTACTTTTGATCCCAGACCCAATATCATTTATAAAGATGTTAAAAAGTAAGGGTCCCAGCACTGAACCTTGGGGTACACCACTGATAACCTTAGACCATTCAGAGTAAGAGTCATTAACCACTACTCTCTGAATTCTGTCTTTTAGCCAGTTTTCTATCCATTTACAAACTGATATTTCCAAACCTGTAGACTTTACCTTACACATGAGCCGTGTGTGGGGAACTGTATCGAATGCTTTTGCAAAATCCAAGTATACCACGTCCACCGCCACCCCTCTGTCCAAGGTTTTACTTACCTCCTCATAAAAAGAAATCAGATTTGTCTGACAACTTCTGTCTTTCATGAATCCATGTTGTCTGTTGCTTAAAGTGTTTTTGTTCAGCAAGAACTCGTCGATGTGGTCTTTTATTAAACGCTCCAGTATCTTCCCAGCTATAGAAGTTAAGCTAACAGGTCTATAGTTACTTGGTAAAGACTTTGATCCCTTTTTAAATATAGGTGTTACTAATGAGCTATCACTGCTTACTTTACACCGCTTACTTTACTCTCCACCAAGTCTCATTCAAAATCTTCTGAAGGTCTAACATTCCATAAGATATGCTGTTCCTTTATATATTTTGTAAGCGTTTATGTTTGTATATGGGACAAGATTGTTCAATATTATCAGATTTGAATACTGGTAGGGAAGATATCTTTTTTCTGTTATCATCAGGAAACTTTTTTTGTTGATAGTTTTAGTCCCAAATAACTTCCACAGATGTGTCTTGTATCGAAGTACAAATCATCAGTCCCAGACAAATTTACAATCTGTGAAAACAGCAGATTCAAATAGCACACATTGTAGCCATCCCATCTCACATACAGCTATACCACTTCCTGATGGAACACCGATGGATTACTGGCAGTTCATGGGGTTAACACCCGTAATTCAACATCCTTGCCTCTGCTTCAAGTTTCCAAAAAGCAGGACAATATCCAACGGTACACTGCCCAGCCTGTCAAACCATCTGGGATACAGGCATGTGTTAATTTAGTTGGTTTTGCTTAGCCGACAGCTCAGTACGATACTAGTCAGCTATCAGCATTTCTCTGGGTCTCATTCAGGTGGTTGTATTCTCCATCCTCCGCTGTGTTAAAGATTGCGGACAATACAATGTCCAGTGGAGCGCTGAATAGCTGGGAATGGCTTTTCAATGTCCATTAGCTTTACATAACGCTGACATAGGTTACGGTTATAGGTTAGGAGCAGAAGGAAAAGAGGGAAGAAAAAGGAAGAAACAAGAGGAAGGGAGAAAGAAAGGGGTACATACATAGATAAAAAGACAAAAGAGAGAAGTTCAATAAATAAATAAAGCATATAGAGAAATAGAAAAAAAATAAAAATTTTTATATATATATATATATATATATATATATATATAATATATAATTATAGAGAGAGAGAGGAGAAGGAATGTCACACATCAATTGATCACACCTTCCTCATTAACTGCATCTCCCTGATCAAGGAATGTCTGTATATTCAATTCTGTGTTCATTCCCAGAGGAACAAGAGATTTTAAAGTAAAAATCCACCACTTTTCTTTCTGTAATAAAATACGATCAAAGTCCCCTCTTCTCAATGGTAGTTTGAGGACATATATCCCCTTACTTTGAATCCATCAGTCCTCCCCTGATGGTACTGAACAAAGTGTTTGGTAACCGGTCTCTCCTCCATTTTCTCTTTTGTTTCCATAATTCTCTGCTTCTCCTTTGTAATATCCCTTAAAAGTTCCCCTATACGTACTTTAAGGGCTCTTTTAGGCTTCCCAATATACATTTTAGGGCAAGGGCATGTGATCATATAGACCGCCCTAGTCGTAGAACAGTTGATTAGATCCCTAATTTTGAATTCCTTTTGTCCCATAGCATCCTTAAATGTATCAATCCTTTCAACGAAGGAGTATATTTGGCATTTTGTGCAGGAGAACATTACTTTAAATCGGGGATACTCAGACAGCCAGGTAGAGTCCCGCTGTCTGATGTATTTAGAGTGAATAAGGATATCCCCCAAGTTTTTAGATCTATGTGCCACCATTTTTGGTCCACTACCTACAATTTTTGTTGCTACTTAAAATACCCCAATGTTTCTCCAAAATTTTACGGATGGATCCCCATTGGGTCCCGTACGTTGTAATCAATCTTATTGGTTCTGAGTCCTTAGATTGTTTAACTCTAAAGCCATCATCCACATTCAGTAGGCTTTCTCTGCTGCGAATCACAGCTTTATAGTTGGCATTGCGGATCTGCTTATGACTCCCTAACCGATCCAAAATGTCAGAGAAGTTAAGTTTTATCCTCATAAATTGCCCCGTAGGGATTCCATTCTTCTGCCAAGGTGGATGGTGGCTTTCTGCTTGTAAAAGAGTATTTGCGGCTGTCTTTTTACGGAACGTACATGTCCTAATTCTACCCCTATCTAATACAATTTTTAAATACAAAAAGGGCAATTCAACCTGATCAAATGCATAAGTTAAGCGTATGTTATGCTCATTTCCATTCAGTTGGTCAACAAATTCATGAATGGTAGTGACGTCACCGGTCCAGATGACCAGCACGTCATCAATGCACCGTATGGACGTGGCTGAGGTACAATGGTGAAATTGAAAACATCCTCCTCCTCCCAGCTACCCAAATGCAGACAGGCATATGCAGATGCCCATGCTGCCCCTATAGAGGTCCCCCTAATCTGTTGGTAAAATCCTGTAGTAAACTGAAAGAAATTGTTTTTAAGAGCAAACTGTAACAGTTCTATTATGAATTCATTTTGTGGGCCAAAACTCGGGTAGCATTTGTCTAGGAATCGCTTTACCGCCGCAATCCCACATTCATGTGGGATGGAGGTATACATCTATACTCAACAACCATACTTCTCCTTCTACCTTCAAATCAGCAATTTTTACCAGGACATGGCGAGTGTCCTGTACATATGATTCAAGGCCACTCACCATCTCTTTAAGAAGAGAATCAAGATAGCTTCCAATTCTATCAAGAGGACCATGAATTGCAGAGACAATTGGTCTCCCTGATGGTTTCTCTAATGATTTATGCATTTTTGGATGCAATAAAAGGTGGGGATATTATAGTCAGCAACTGACAAATATTCATATTCTCGTTTAGTAAGAAGTCCCACCTCCAATGCATCATCCAGCCTGCTATTTAATTCACATACTACTTTAGGAAAGGGAACCCCCTCCAATCTTTGATAGGTATCAGAGTCACCCAAGAGGCATTTTACCTCAGCCTCATAATCCCTGTCGTTCAAAAGAATGACATTGCCACCTTTGTCACTTCTCTTTATTACGATGCTCTTAGCTTCCTTTAGTTCTTTTAATGCTTGGCGCTCCAAGCGAGTGAGATTATCATCATTCAAATGTTTCCATGGGATCTAATTGAGATCCACCTGTACCATCTCAAGGAACATGCTCAAACAACAATTTTTTGACAGAGGTGGCATTTTTTTAGATTTAATATTTAGCTTAGGTGTCCTCCTTGTCAGAGAATCAATTGTCTCTTCCAATAAAGAGTTGAGAATATCTATGGCCTTTTGATCATCTACATCAAGAGAAAGTCCTATTTCTGCCTACGTATTTTTTTGTCCAAATAAGGATCTAAAAAATTCTTTCCTTAAGAACAAAACAACATCTTTATATACTGTAAACTCATGCATGCAGATAGTTGGGGAAAAGGAAATGGTGATGTAATAATTGGATATGTCCTTCAGTCAATGGAAATGAAGATAAATTAATAACTGTCATGTCCGAGTTTACAGTAAGATAATTTCGCGGTTTTGACTCCTCGTTCGGTAACCCCTCATTTGCCATCTCAGAGCTTTCTCTTTTTGTTGTTTGTTCATCTCCTGTTGGGACTGTGAACTTACTTGGGAGGGGGTACCTGTCATCACATCTTCCACCCCCTCTTTTTCCAAAAAAGTCACTGTCCATTGAGTATTCTCTATTTCTTTCTCTCATCGGTACCTATCATGTCTATTTCTGGACCGTGATCTACTTCCTCTTCTAAATGAACTGCTACGTCCTCTTCTAATATTCAAATCAAACACTTGGTTGGTCTCAAAATCCTGTTTATCTCTCCTATATTTTGATTGTTTTGTCATTTTTAAACTCTGTTGTGCCTTCTCTATTTCTTTTTTGAGAAGCCATTTTGTCTAGTGAACTCCTCATTTTCCTTCAATAAATCCAATCCTTTAGCACTTTCCTCTATTAAATTCCTAAGTTTAGATAATTGAATTTTCTCTTCCTCTACAATCAGTGTCATAACTGCAATTTCATGATTTACGCAGAGTTCCTTCCATTTAGGAAGGAATCTGTCATTATGAAGATGTTTAGCTGGTATTGTTCTATCGCGTAAACCACAAGGAACTATTTTATATTGAATGTATGTCTCCAGAAAAGAGACGTTCCACTTCCTATTGAGATGTTTAGTCAACAATTTTTTTATGTTCTTTAAATCCAATTCTAATTTCCTCATCTTTATCCAGAAGCTGAGACGTCTCCCCCTGAAAAGCCTCCCTTATTTCCCTCTCTATATCCTCTCCCAAAGTAAAAGCCATAGCAGAAATTATATGTTTTGCTCAAATCTGTTACTGCGGAAGTAAACAGCATCTCCCTGTTCTGCCTAGCAACAAGTGACACTGATCTCTGCTCCCTGTGATTGGAGCAGAGATCAGTGTTCACTAACACACAGTCACACCCCCCACAGTTAGTAACACACCCCTAGGACACACTTAACCCCTACACTGTCACCCCCTGGTTAACCCCTTCACTGCCAGTGTAATTTACACAGGATTCAGTGCATTTGTATAGCACTGATTGCTGTATAAATGACAATGTCCAATGTGTCCGCAGTCACAATAAAAATCACTGATCGCCGCCATTACTAGTAAAAAAAAATGATTAATAAAAATGCCATAAAACTATCCCCTTTTTTGTAAACGCTATAAATTTTGCTCAAACCAATCAATAATCACTTATTGCATTTTTTTTACCAAAAATATGTAGAAGAATACATATCGGCCTAAACTGAGGAAAAAAAAATGTTTTTTTTTTTTTATATTTTTTGGGATATTCATTATAGCAAAAAGTAAAAATAATGCATTGTCGCTCTTTTTTTGTTTATAGCGCAAAAAATAAAAACTACAGGGGTGATCAAATACCACAAAAAGAAAGCTCTATTTGTGGGAAAAAAAAGGACGTCAATTTTGTTTGGGAGCCACGTCGCACGACCGCGCAATTGTCAGTTAAAGTGACGCAGTGCCGAATCGCAAAAAGTGGTCTGGTCATTGGCCTGCAAAATGGTCCGGTCTGAAAGGTATATATATTGTAATGTTCGGGGGACCAGGTAGATCGCAGGACACAGGCTTTTCACACAACAAAGGGTTTATTAAACTTAAACAGCTTTACAGCAGCCAAAAACAAAAGGAAAAGGTTTGTAGTCTCACTGACTTGCAAAGTCCAGAATAGCTGTCTCTATCAAAACAGTGCTTGATCTTGATGGCAGGTAGCTTCCCCTGCGAGGAGCCTTCCAAACAGGACACTGCTGTCCACTTCAGTTAATGCAACCCAAAATAAACACCATCCACCATGTCTTCTCCACTCCTCCACCCCCATCTACCACTTCCTGTCTTGTTTTTTAAAGACACTTCCTTAACAGGTGGGTTAATCAATTTTATTCCCTTAAAGAGACCACAAACCAAATAGAGGGGAAATATAGCGTCCTTCCATGACCCAGCCACGGCGTCCTGTTCATATCCCCCCCTGTGCCCCAACGCCAAGGAGGTGGAGGCAACAGTGGAGCTCAAACAATGGACTCGGGAGAGGGCATCTGCATTTTGATGCAGTCTCCCGGGCCTATGCTCCACTACAAATTTAAATTCCTGGAGTGCCAGGAACCACCGGGTAACCCTGGCATTAGTCCCTTTTCCCTGTCTCAGCCATGTTAAAGGGGCATGATCAGAAATCAACCTAAACTTCTTCCCCAAAAGGTAATTTCTGAGGGATTCCAGAGCCCATTTAATGGCCAGACACTCTCGTTCAATTATGGCGTAGTTTTTCTCCGCTGGTGTTAACTTCCTGGTGAGGAAGACTATTGGGTGTTCCTCGCCATGAATAACCTGTGACAACACCGCTCCCAATCCTACATCAGAAGCATCAGTCTGGACAACAAACTCTTTTGAAAAATTAGGTGCTACCAGGACAGGGTGTTGGCACAGTGACGACTTGAGCTCCAAAAAAGCCTTCTCAGCATCTGCATTCCACTCCACCATGACCGATTTCTGACCCTTAGTCAGATCGGTCAACGGAGCCGCCAACGTGGCAAAGTTGGGTACAAACCTCCTGTAGTATCCCACCATGCCCAGGAATGCACGTACCTGCTTTTTTGTGAGGGGGCGGGGCCAATTCTGTATAGCCTCTATCTTGTTGACCTGCGGTTTCACTACCCCTCTACCCACGATATAACCCAGGTATTTCACCTCCTCCATTCCCAAAGCACATTTTTCAGGTTTTATTGTAAACCCCTCCTTCCAAAGAGAGTCCAGCACTGCCTGAACTTTGGGCAAATGTGATTCCCAGTCTTTGCTAAAAATGACTATATCGTCCAAGTATACTGAGGCATACTTCCGGTGAGGTCGTAAAATCCTATCCATTGCTCTCTGGAACGTGGCTGGAGCAGTTTGCAATCCAAAAGGCATCCTTTTGTACTGAAAACTCCCCTCTGGGGTAAAAAAGCAGTTTTCTCTTTAGCAGCCTTAGTCAACGGTATTTGCCAATACCCCTTGGTAAGGTCTAACGTAGTGATATACCTGGCTGGACCTAGTCTCTTGATAAGCTCATCTACCTGGGGCATGGGGTAGGCATCAAACCGGGAAACTTCATTACGTTTCCGGAAATCATTGCAGAATTGCAGAGTCCCGTTGGGCTTCGGTACCAACACAATCGGGCTCGACCACTCACTCTGCGATGCCTCAATAATCCCTAGGTCTAACATCTTTTTTACTTCCTCTGAAACAGCCTTCCTTTGAGCCTCTGGGATGCGGTAGGGCCCGACAAAAACTTTGACTCCTGGCTCTGTGACAATATCATGCTCTATGACATTAGTGAGCCCTGGCAAGTCTGAAAATTTTTCTTTATTTCTCTGCAAGAACTCCTTTGCCTGCTGACTTTGGGTTTTAGATAGGGTATTTGCTACTTGGACACTCTCCACCCCAACCCGAGACTCAAGTTTTGTACTAGCCAGGGAGGTCACTGGTTCCCTGTCTGTCCAGGGCTTTAACAAGTTTACATGATATATCTGGAAGGGTTTCCTCTTGCCTGGCTGGTGGACTCTATAATTTACCTCTCCCACTTTTTCTACAACCTCGAAAGGGCCTTGCCATCTGGCCAAGAATTTACTTTCCACAGTGGGAATCAACACTGCTACTCGATCCCCCACTTGGAAGTTCCTAATTTTGGCTGCCCTATTATAGACCCGTCGTTGAGCCTCCTGGGCTTTTTGTAAATGTTCCTTAACTAGCAGCATCACAGTTCAGATCCTCTCCTGCATTTGAGAGACATATTCCAGAACACTCTTATGCTGAATTGGTTCACTTTCCCATTCTTCTTTAACAAAGTCCAGTAATCCACAAGGTCTCCGCCCATATACCAATTCAAAGGGCGAAAACCCAGTGGAGGCCTGGGGCACTTCTCAGATAGCAAATAGGAGAGCTGGTAACAGGCAGTCCCAGTCTTTCCCATCCCTTTGTACCACTCTCTTGAGCATAGACTTAAGGGTCGTATTAAAACGTTCTACCAATCCATCTGTTTGGGGATGGTAGACCGATGTGGCAAGCTGTTTAATCCGGAACAGTTTACATACATCAGCCATAACCTTCGACATAAACGGGGTGCCCTGGTCTGTGAGTATTTCCTTGGGAAAACCTGTCCGTGTAAACAACTGGAATAATTCCCGTGCAATAGCCTTAGAGGAGGTATTCCGCAGGGGTAGCGCCTCAGGATATCGAGTGCCATAGTCGAGGATCACCAGTATGTAAGAATGACCTCGAGCCGACTTTACCAAGGGACCCACTCTATCCATGGCTATCCTCTCGAATGGGACCTCAATTACGGGCAGAGGGACCAACGGGCTCCGGAAATGGGTCGCCGGAGCGGTCAACTGACAGGTGGGACAAGAGGTACAGTATCTCCTTACCTCTGCTTTCAAGCCTGGCCAGTAAAACCGGTCGGCGATCCGTGCCTCCGTCTTTTCAACTCCCAGGTGTCCCCCTAAAACATCATCATGGGCCAGGTCCAGGACCTTGCGTCTATACTGTTGGGGTACCAATAATTGTTCTACCACATTTTCTCTCACTTTAGTAACCCGATAAAGCAATTCATTACATATTGAAAAATGTGGCCACCGCTCATTAGCACCTGGCTCTTGGGGCTCCCCATTTATTACTACAACCTGTTCCCGTGCCCCGGCCAAAGTGGGGTCTTGCATCTGGGCAGTACCAAATGCCCCCTGGGGAACACCCAAATCTGGCAAGGCAGGGGTAGAGGCCACTTCCTCATCCTCTTCCCCCAGCATTACCTGAAGCGGGGAAGGTTCCCCCCCCTCAGTGTTCAGGTAGGTCTGAGAACCCCACATTTTGACATCCTTAACAGTATCAGCACTATTTTCATCATCATTAACCAAAGTCTTGGCATTTTTATCAACTGGGTCCATATTACGAATATGTGGCATCTCAGGGTTATTACCCTCAACAACAGGAACAGAGGGACTAGTTTCTTCCCAGTCTCTGGACCTTTCAGATAGTTCTCCTTGTCCCCAAAGTTTTGCAAATAACGGACAGTCTCGTCCTATGATAACGTCATGTACCAAGTTCTTTACCACCCCCACCTCTTGAGTACCAGTGTCACATGCTGTGGAGATGGACACCGAGATGAGAGGGTACTCTCTAGTGTCCCCATGAATGCACACAACCCGCAAAATTTTGCTTACCGGACCGATCTTCCCAATTACTCTAGGGTGAACCAGGGTTACCATGCTTCCAGAGTCCAGCAAAGCCCGTGCAGGGTGGTGGTTCACTTGGACTTCACACTCAAATTTCCCCTCTCCAAGGTCAAGATGTGTTGTACAGGCTTCATGGGCATAAAACGACCCCCTTCGAAGAACCCCGCATTCCATGGGCTCTTCCTGCAACGGGCAGTGGGCTTGGGTATGGCCCCAGGCATGACATCGCCAACATTGTACATCCCCTCCTCTCTGAACAGGAACAGGTCGCTGAGGGGGTAACGGGTGTGACTCTTGGCCTTCCGGGGTGTTGGTTCCAGGGCTCCTGGGGACACCCTTTCGAAGGGTGGCAGTTGGTCGGAAAGGCTGTGGCAGACTGGGCCCTTGACGCTTGGTAGGGCCAAGCAGATCCTCCACCACTGTATATCGTTCCACCATCTCGAACAGGAGGTTCACCGTTTTGGGGTCTCCATGGCTGACCCACCGTTGAAGGTCGTCTGGCAGTGACCTTAACTATCGGTCCAGCACGACCCGCTCCACAATTTGGGGACCAGACAACACTTCGGGCTGCAGCCATTTTTTTACTAGTTGCACCAGGTCATGCATTTGAGACCGCGGTGGCCGATCTGGACGATACTTCCATTGGTGCACTCGTTGGGCCCGGACAGCCGTAGTCACCCCCAACCGAGCCAGTATTTCTGCCTTTAATTTTTGATAATCTTTAGCGTCTTCTGGTGGTAGGTTGAAATAGGCTTTTTGAGGATCTCCGGTGAGGAAAGGAGCAATTAGGCCAGCCCACTGGTCCTGGGGCCACCCTTCTCTCTCTGCTGTCCTCTCAAATGTAGCCAGAAACACCTCTACGTCATCACTCGGGGACAGTTTCTGCAAAAAATGGCTTGCCCTTATGGTCACCTGGTTGCCAGGGGCAACGGCCACTTGTTCACGGCTCTGAGAAAGCTGTTGCATTGCTTCTTTTAAGGCAGCCATCTGAGCCTGCATAACCCCTTGTAGGGTCGCTTGCTGGGCTGCTAAGCGCTGATTAGCTTTCTCATGTCGAGTCTGCGCTTGCATATTAGCCAAGGACAGCTGTTTAATTAGCTCCTCCATTGTTTCAGCTTTCAACAGTTGTGCAGCTTTAACCCAGGACATAAATTCACTGTACTGTCCCTTTAAATGTCATTTTAAATCCAATGCAAAAAAAAAATAGCAAGAAAAACGCCTGTTACTTTGTCCTGCCCACATTCAAGCACCACTTGTAATGTTCGGGGGACCAGGTAGATCGCAGGACACAGGCTTTTCACAGAACAAAGGGTTTATTAAACTTAAACCGCTTTACAGCAGCCAAAAACAAGAGGAAAAGGTTTGTAGTCTCACCGACTTGCAAAGTCCAGAATAGCTGTCTCTATCAAAACAGTGCTTGATCTTGATGGCAGGTAGCTTCCCCTGCCAGGAGCCTTCCAAACTGCTGTCCACTTCAGTTGCTGCAACCCAAAATAAACACCATCCACCATGTCTTCTCCACTCCTCCACCCCCCATCTACCACTTCCTGTCTTGTTTTTTTAAAGACACTTCCTTAACAGGTGGGTTAATCAATTTTTTTCCCTTAAAGAGACCACAAACCAAATAGAGGGGAAATATAGCGTCCTTCCAGGACCCAGCCACGGCGTCCTGTACAATATATATATATATATATATATATATATATATATATATATATATATATATATATATATATATACACATTTGAATGTTATCTTGAAGATCCATGGTGTGCTGGCCATAAATGCTTTATCTGCTTTGATGTTACTGGTCTCCAGATGGGGTTGCTACAGCACTCACTTCTTGACATCTCTATGTGCATAAGGAACAATATACATTCTTCCTTATACAAACTGGCCAAAAAATCACCCCTTACAACAGGGTTCCCATCACAGCCCCCTTTATATCATATTCCCTGTCAGTGGTCCTCCCTTTCATTGCTTCCATTGTGTGTGATTGAAGCCAGTGCCGTGGCATGACAGAAGCCAGGAAGCAGGGCAGGTATGAACAGGGGAAGTTCTGTTCTGCTGCTGGGGTACATACATCATTAGTTTCTAGGACTCAAACACAGCACACCTGGGGGAACCTGGCCCTAGCTACAGGCCAGATGTCATCCTGATGTGGGCCAGACTTCCGGTGTCCTAGTGTTGCTCTGTATTCCAGACACCGGAAGTGACGTCCTGAGCACGAGCGTGGAGCTCGTTTTGTTTTGTATGACCTATTTATGCTGTTTGCCTTAAAGCAGTAAGGTATGGAGCACCTGATGCTTGAGGGCACTGAGAAGCTGCAGGATAATCCCAGTCACCCAATTGAGTCACCCTGCCTTAATACAATTCACGGACTCTTTAATCTCTACCACTGTGTGCACTCACGGATTCATATATGTGTTATTGTTTCATTAGCCTTGTGGATATATATATTCAGTTGGACACTTTCATCTATTCACATGTGTGGCACTAATGCACTTTATTAGTGGATTTTATTCTTAGCAAATATTTTTTCAGCAATGTGTTCCCCTTTGGCACGTATGTACTTTATCTATTAATGCGATTAAGTCCTTTGATTTTAATATTGTGTTTTAATGTGGATATACTTATTCAGTTGGACATCAATATTTTTTCACATTTGTGGCACCTTGCACTTTATGATTAGTGGATTTCACTTTCAGTAAGCAGTCTTCAGTATTACATTTGTTTATGACACATATGCACTTTATTTATTTATGCAAATATTTCTTTTGATTTTAGTGTTTATTTATACACATAAGTGTGGACGTTTAGCACATAATAATTTTCATTTTGGGGGGCGTGGCCTGACCTCGGAGGGAAATGGATGCCTAAGAGACGAGCTCCCGCCGCCATCCATCCCCTCAGCGATACCGGAGGCTTCTCACCGCTAAAACGATCGGCGAATCATGGGCACAGCGTCTAGGCAGTCCTCCGCATCCCGCTCTCGCTCTCCACGCCGGCAGCAAGGAAGCCAGCACCACACTATTCCGGATATCTTCCGCTCTCAGAGAGGTAACATGGCGGCTTCCCGCCAGCCTCTCACACAGCCCTCTCACACAGCGCAGCCGAGCGGCTCTCCCCACCTCACGCTGACAGACCTGGGAGAGCAGGGAAGTCTGCAGCAGCAGCAGCAGCCCAGCCTCATGGATCTTAGAGCTGTGGCAGCGGACATTAAAGAAACCCTGTCTGCAGCTATAGCTGACCTTAGGCTGGACATTAGGGCTATTGCAGACAGAGTACATGAGGTAGAAGTAACAACGGCCCAGCACAGCTCATCCATCCATAATATGGGCTCCACACTAGACACTCACTCGTTACAGATGAGAGACCTTCAGCGCCATTTAGAGGATTTGGACAATAGGGGACGGCGACATAATCTGAGGGTGAGAGGCCTGCCAGAATCTGTGGAAACAGAGCAGTTAGAAGCGACAGTGACAGGCCTTTTCAACAACATATTAGACAAACCAGCTCAGTCTACTGTAGCTATGGAAAGAATTCATAGAGCTTTGAGACCTAAAGGGAGAGATTCTGACCCCCCACGGGATGTTGTGTGTTGCCTCGTGGATTATAAGCTTAAGGAAGAAATCCTACGAAAGGCACGGAACAGGATACAGCTAGAACATGAGGGCGCATCAATCCACATATACCAAGACCTGTCAGGAATCACTCTCCAACACAGAAGGGATCTACGGCCACTGCTGGACCAGCTACGAGCTAAAGGCATTCCTTACAAATGGAAATTTCCTTTCGGTCTAGCGGCTACCTATCGCGGCCGTAGCGCTTTACTTAGAGTCCCTGAGGAGCTCCCGCTCTTTTGTGAGGCAATGGATATTCCATTTATGGACATCCCTGCATGGTATGCAGGGTTTAGGAGCCGATTACAAATGAGAAGGGGAAGATCGCAGGAAGAACCGATGGAAGCCCAAAACACCAGACATCGCAGGCGCAGATCCCCTTCGGGTACCAGGCACTACGCATCTCGCAGGGAATCCTACACGGATGGCAGCCCTACCGACTCACCGAGATCCAGAAGGGCAAGACGGGACACCGGTCCCCCGAGGGGTCGCTCTCCACGATATTGAACATCCGAAGTCAGCTAAGTCCGGGACTATTACCCCTTTTGCCTTGTCCCTTATTCATTTCCTAGCTTCCAACTGCTCGCTGTCTCTATCCTCTCCTTTCTCAACATCCTCCCTCCTAACATGCTGTAGAGTCACCAAGAGTCCTAGGTATTCATAATGGAGTTCCTAGTTCCAAACTAGTAGAGTCATATACCTGACTGAATCCCTAATCCTAAAGAACCCCACTTCTTTGACTCCAACATCTACCCCATTGCTGAACCTTTTCAAAAAAGCAGGGTAAGATTTGACAGAATGACTGTTTGGGGAGTAGCAACCAAAGAATTCCCTCCTTTACAGCTGCAATCCAAGACTCAAGATCTCCAGCAGGGGTTATTAGGGATCAGTTCAATGTACCCCATTCAACATGAAGATGAAGTTCTTGAAAGGGACGAGACCAGGTTTATGCTAGGCTCTAAAGGTCGTAGACTTAGAAGTTTGTTTACCGTGCTTACAGTTTATTATCTAATTTTATTCGCTTTATTATAATAGGGAAATGGAGATGCACCGAGGGACTGTAGGAAGGCCCCCAACCCTTCGACTTTACCGTGTTTGACTTTGCTCAACCACGTTTTCCCATACTCCTCATTACTTGCACAGATCCTTTGGAATCCAAAACTCAGCTCAAAATGAAGTCTTCAACCCCTATCGCCCAATATGTAGAGACCTTTGCACCAACTTGAGCCTTCCTGCATCCCCTCCTAGCTTAGGTGCAATATTCATCTCATCCACTAGCAGGTATATGAGGTTACATTAATCTGATCGCATCCACATGCCAACTAAGACCCTCTCCGTGGTAGTAATATGGTGTACCCCTGACATGCTTACCAGCCGGTACAAAAGGCTAGTTGTGGGTACACATTCTCATAATATTGTAGATCCTTAGGCTGGGCATTACTTTCCCTTTTTAGTTTTCACGACTGATATGGGAAACAAAGGCGTTTATAGTCTGCCCTTAGAGACACCATATGCTTACTCTGCCCAGGCCCATATTCTTATAGGAATTCCCCTTCAGATATCCTTAGGGGTCACATTACTATAGGCTAGAGTATGGGGCAAAAATGGAATATATGATGCACGGAGGGATCCAACGCGTTATCTCCAACGTGGAAATGGCAGTGCAATGCTTGCTGGGACTCACAAACAGGTTTAAGAAATATACCTTACTGGTTTGTTTGTTTATCGTTATCTGTTTTTTACAGTTATTGCTTCTAGCTTACAGCATCCCAAAGTTTTGTTGCACACAGTTTTTCGTTCAGTACTCAATGACATCTATAATCCTTTTCCTCTACAATTTTGAGACAATATCATTCGTGGAATAAAGGTCTGCCAACCTATGGTTCTCTAGAACCAAAGGCAATACCGTTAACTACAACTGGTCTGGTTAGACCTTAAGTTGCTGTTTATCTAGACACATAAGTAATCAGCATGATACCCTACTGTAAAGGTTTATGTTTTTCTCGCCAGATCACAAATTGAATTATAACATGTATGGTGAATAGATACCTCCCTATTTACTGATGAATATATACTTCGGGCCATGGATGGCGGTGGCGCGAAATAGATTTATTGTTTATCCACTTTTTAATTTCCTTTCGAGTGGTATTGTCCAACCCTCACACAGGGACCCAGTGGGAAATACCTCTGACAACAGGGGTGGCCCCCAGCTGGGCGCTGTACCCATCCGAACACTAGAAACATTAAAGGAGGGGCTGGTCCCCTTCCTTTCCGGTACACCTCAGTGACGTGAAAATTCTCTTTTCTCTCTTACCTTGTACCCTAACACGTTCCCCTTTTTCCTCCCCCCCTTCCACTTTTTCACACCCCCACTTTGCTTCTTATTTATCTGCTTAGAGGATTTCTTACATATCAATATGCCACGTAAAGACATCGCAACCCCATCCCCCCAGGTCAAGCTATACTCCCTAAACGTAAAAGGTTTAAATACACCTGAAAAAAGATCTCAGCTTCTTATACTCCTTAAAAAAGCTAGAGCCGATATTGTTTTCCTCCAGGAAACTCACTTCAAATCACACAACATGCCTGAATTGAAATCCTTATACTACCCGATCGCTTATCACGCCACCAATGTGGAGGCCAAATCTAAAGGAGTCTCAATTTTAATCTCCAAACACTGTCCTTTCCAAATTCAGGATACTCTAGTCGATGCAAATGCCCGCTACATATTTCTGAAGGGGGTACTGTACAACCAGACTGTCACTCTAGCCAACTTATACGCCCCAAACAAGCTACAAGTCCCATTCTTTCGAGATACGATTCATGAACTCACCTCCTTCTGCCAGGGAATGCTAGTGGTTGGGGGAGATTTCAATTTACCTCTTTCACCAACAGTAGACTCATCCTCGGGAACGTCTTCCGTTACCTACCGGGCGTTGCGCGCGATCAAAAAACATTTGCAGACGCTAACTCTACATGACACCTGGCGCACCCTCCATCCACGAGATAGAGATTATACGTTCTACTCTCCTCCACATCGTAAGTACACGAGAATTGACTATTTTTTTATGTCTCAAAATGACTTAGATTCCCTTTTGACAGCGTCTATAGACCCGATGGTCATTTCAGACCACCACCCAATCGCTATAACTGTCTCCTTTCCACGGTCACCAATAACACCTTTCACATGGCGTTTAGACGACTCTCTCTTGACGGACGCTGCCAATGTTCACGAAATCAGTACATGCCTTAAACAATACTTCCAGGAGAACGCATCTGACGACATAAACCCGCTCACGCTTTGGGCAGCGCACAAATGCGTGATCCGTGGAGAATTTATGGCTTTGGCAGCTAAACGAAGGAAAATCAGACAGGCCCGCATACACGACTTATCTAAGCGCGTTCATACCCTTGAGACCAAACATAAACAATCACTTGCGGAATCCACTCTCCAATCTCTCCAGTTAGCAAGAGAAGAGCTGACCACAGAACTAGGTAAAACCATCAGACGCAAATTCGCACTCACACAACGCATTTTCTATGAATTTGGCAATAAAGCCAGTAAATATTTAGCAAGGGCAATCCAAACAAAACGAGCCTCTTCTAACATTCATCATATCCTAGATCCTCAGGGAAACAAACATGTAATCCCCACTGATATTGCTAATCAATTTCGTCATTTTTATAAGAATCTTTATAATCTCCCACTTCCGAACACTGAGTCCGCTGTGAAAGAGAGACAACAGAAAATTATAGATTTTTTGGCACACTACAGCCCACAACCCATTTCCCCTGAAACGGCAGCAAGCTTAGATTCTCCATTTACAGGAGAGGAGATGATGATGGCCCTTAAGCAATTGAAAACAGGCAAAAGCCCGGGTCCAGACGGATTATCTACCGGGTATTATAAAATGTTTGCAGAAACCTTGCACCCTTTTTTACTTACATTTTTCAATACATTACCTTCTGATTCCACAAAACACTCTGACATCCTTGAGGCCCATATATCAGTCATTCCCAAACCTGGTAGAGACACAGCCCTAGTCCCCAATTACAGACCCATCTCCTTAATCAACGTGGACATAAAACTCTATGCAAAAATTTTGGCGAACCGAATTCTTCCCCTTTTACCCTCTTTAATCTCATTAGATCAAGTTGGATTTATCCCAAATCGCGAGGCTCGCGACAACACCCTAAAAGCTATCAATGTGCACTACTGGATGACGACCCACAACACCCCTGGCTTTTTTCTTTCCTTGGACGCGGAGAAGGCATTCGACAGAGTGGCTTGGGACTACATGCTAGCAGCCTTACGATCGATGGGATTTGGAGAACATGTCCTAGCATATATCACAGCACTTTATTCGTCCCCGTCGGCTAAAATCAAAATTAACGGCCACCTGTCGGATGCCTTCTCCCTGTCCAACGGAACCAGACAGGGTTGTCCTCTCTCCCCCCTACTTTTTGTTCTCACCATGGAACCAATGCTCCAAAGAATCAGGGAAAATCCAGCTGTCAAAGGGGTACAGGTTAAGGATATTCAACACAAAGTAGCGGCTTTCGCCGATGATGTACTCCTGTTCCTCACTGATCCGATCACCACAATTCCCAATCTGTTACAAGACTTTGCCCTGTTCAAGGAAATTTCCAATCTCCAAATTAACTTTGGTAAATCTAAAGCCCTCAATATCACTCTACCTGAAGATGTAGTACGGTTATGTAAAGCCAATTTTCCTTTTAGTTGGGAATCGCATTCCATCACGTATCTCGGTATACAGCTTCCGACCAAGTTGGGAGACTTATACCCTAGAAACTTTTTACCACTTCTTAATACCCTCAGACAGGACCTCGAACTTTGGCATAAAAAATCCTTTTCCTGGTTTGGTAGAGCGGCGATCCTGAAAATGAACGCCCTTCCCAGACTCTTATACCTTTTACAGACAATCCCTATTAAACTTCCTCTAACGTTTTTTTCCGCGTACAAAAGTATTTGCTTAAAATTCTTATGGGCAGACAAGCCTCCCCGCATCAAATGGGACACCTTAGTAAAACCCATTGGGCAAGGGGGAATAGGACTACCAGATGTACAGAAGTATCATTGGGCTGGCCTCTTGTCCAGAATAGTTGACTGGCACGTACATGCTGACATTAAAGCTTGGGTGAGACTGGAGAATGCTTTTTCATCAATCCCAATACACCACCTACCCTGGATCAACTTTCGCTCCACGTTGCCAGACACATTAAAACACCCCCTCATAGGCCCAACCATACACACCTTTAGTCGTATCTGCCAGAGGTCACACATAGCTCACACTCCTGGTCCAATGACCCCGCTGGATGGAAATCCAGATTTTCCTCCGGGCTTGCTTAACTGTTCAACTACTCTCGATAGGGCATTCACCGCAAGAAAGGCGGAAGCTTTCTTCGACAAGGGGGAATTAATCCCTTTCTCCACCCTCACATCCCGTTTCCCCGAATGGGATTTATCGTTTTTCCAATTCCTTCAAATTCGCCACTTTTTACTTCAGACGTCCACGTCACAACAATGGAGTAGAGCTCTCACCCCATTTGAAACCTTGTGCAATAGCAGGGACCCTGTTAAACACCTTATCTCTCAAATGTACACCATGATATCCCCAACGCTATCTAAATCGGAAAACCCTTACGTCCAGAGATGGGAACATGACCTAAACATGACGCTGACTCAAGAGGATTGGGATAATATTTGGCTTAATATACACAAAGGCTCCTTAAACGTGTCGATACAAGAAAACGGTTACAAAATATACTCGCGTTGGTACAGAACTCCCGATCGGCTACACAAATGTTATCCCCAGGTCCCACCCACTTGTTGGAGGTGTGAGGGAGCCAGGGGAACTCTCTTGCACATCTGGTGGGAGTGCGACCGAATCCAACCCTTTTGGGTTGCAGTTCACCGTCTCATAGCGAAAATCACGACATACACGCCTACATTTACTCCAGCTCAATTCTTGCTTCACCACACCTCTCTCCCCCAAAAGCAATACAGGAAGTCCCTTATGCACCATTTGATTAACGCAGCAAAACTTTGCATCCCTACACACTGGAAATCAGCCACCCCTCCTAGCGTCACAGTCTGGTTGCAGAGGGTATCCAGAATTGCCGAGATGGAAGCCCTAATACATCAAGCTAAAGAAACCTCACATAAATTCCAAAATACATGGGCCTGCTGGCTGCAGTTTCAACAATCGGAGGAATACAAAAATCTTCTCTGTACCTAGTAGCTTGACCTGGGGGGTGATCCCCTTATACGTACCTACTTCAGGATATGCATATTATACATCTATACCTCACTATCTTTATTCCCTTTTTCCTACCTCCTTTACCCCCCCCCCCCATACTTAACAATTAGTAGCAACCATGGTTAACCCTGTTACTGTCTATAAACCTCACTGACATAGTTACTGTCAAACCTTACATTTTATAATCCCCAGTTGACGATGGGGCTGTCATTATTCACTAACAATGGGACGGAGTAAAAATAATTTCTTTTTTTTTTTCTTATTGGGCTCCCCTCCCCTCTCACAGTCAGATCCCAGTTGGGGTGAGAGGGAAGGGGAGTGGATTACCAGGATCCCAAATCTTCACTTAATAGCCCTTAGGAGGAGAAGTTATGGCTTACTCTCCACCATGGTGGGTCTCACAAAACCCACTCAAGAACTACCTAATCCATATACTGCCGACAGGCTGTAGGACTATAACTTGGCGCCAATAAGGTTGTACAAGAGGTTCTACAGCCTTTTGTTCTTCGTCCCAGATTATAGAAACACACACAATATGCCTGTTAGTAACAGAATATAGGATTATTCAGAATGAATCCCTTGTTGACATATAACTTACGGCACCCTAAACACTCTGATATGGGATATAAATATGGAAATAAGTACAAATGTTATCCTTGCCACATAAAATATTTCTGTTCCTAGATAATAGTAACTGTAACTTATACTACTTAACCTAATTTACGTGCCTTGAGTGTCATTTTCTTACCTGAATATTTATGACCTTAGGAACGTTTTTGTTATTCACTACAGATGGCGGCTGCGTCCGCAAAAAGTAAATTTCTGTTCTGTTTCTCAAAAATCAATAAAATGTTTTAAAATAAAATAATTTTCATTTTGGAGTGCAACACCACATATTGATTTTCTTTTTACCTTATTTGGGGGGGGGGGTTTGCACCCCTGTCGGTGGTTTGCTGCAACTATTATTCATTATTTACATTTAAATTAATTTCACTCACATTAGTAGAGCGGCAATACCCTATATACTTTTATCTGAATATACAACTTAATCACATTAATTACAGATTAATCACATGGTATCTATAATAACTGCAAATGCATTCAGTATATTCACAGTTAAAATAGAGATGATTCATTTTTCAATTTATGTGACATCTGCTTTGCAATCATTTATGTCATATTACATTCATTATTACAGTCTAGTAATAGGATAGCATTTCTATACATTAGAACTGCATGAAATGTGGGGTCATATGTCAGTCAAAGATGAGTACAGTAAGTGACTGCTCATGTGAAATTGATAAATCTATATGCCTGGGGCTTAGTTTCACTACACAGCTGGTCCAGTTTGAATTTCTAGGGTTTTAAATTATATAAAATAAAATTGAGAGAGCATTCCAAAAAATGGAAATTAAAAATCAAAATAATGTTTATAATGTATTACCAAACATATCCAATGTACAAGCTTTGTGAAGATATTAAAAAAAAAAAAAAAACTGTATTACTTGTCCCAAATTTTACATTTTTTTAAAACTAATTATCTCTTATGCAAAATTGGTTTCTTGAAATTTTGAATACAGAATATTATCACAAGTAACTATAAGCTTGGAATGACAACATAAACCTTCAGGCTTGGTTCACACCTAAACCGGCCGTGGATCGCACAGCAACGCTGTCCGTCCCTATTTCCCAATTCAGGGACAAATCAGGGAAGATTCTTTGCCTGAATTTGGACCTGAAATGGAGGCAAGGACACACAGTGCAGTGTGCTCCACAGCCACCCTGGAGACATGTGAACCAGCTCCATAGAGAGCAGATCACATTCTCCTGCTATGCGAATTGGATGCAGGTGTGAACCCAGTCTTAAGGAAAACTGTCATGAATGGAACATAGAGGTGGCAATTTTTGACTTTTTCTAATGAAAATTCCCCCATCACAGGTTTCTTTTGAGATTTAGCACCATAAACCGTTTTGTGCACTTTTAAAGTGTCTGTGCGAATTGGACAACATTTCTTTCTCTACTTGAAGATTTAAATAATTTCTACTAAATTATTGAGGTGCAAATTGAATGCATCTGTACTGTATTTAGCTAATTTGCTATAGGGGAACATTTACCAAGCTAAACACTATTTCTGTTCAGGTGCGTACATCTAAGCCCTTGTACACACGGTCGGAGATTCCGACAACCAAATCCGTCGGATTCTGTCCGTCGGATTTTGTCCGAAACTGTTGCATACACACGGTCGGACAAAGTTGTCGGAAAATCCGACGTGATGACGTTTTTTCATTACGACGGGACTACGCTCACGCTAGTAGCCAATAGCTTTGGTGTAGGAATTTGATCTGAGCATGCGTGACACTTTGTCTGATCGGAATTCTCTACACATGATCGGAGTATGTCCCATCGGAGCATTTTGTCTGAAAATTTTACCAACAAGTTGGAAAACTTGGTCCGTCGGATTATCCGACGGAAACAGTCCGATGTAGACCACATACAGTCGGAATATCCGACAAAGCGGTCCGATCGGACACATTCCGTCGGAATCTCCGACCGTGTGTACAAGGACTTAGTGTTTTGCTAGCCTCACCTAGATTTTTTTCTTTCATTTACAGCATCCAGTAATCAAGGGTTGGGATGAGAGAGCTTTGCAGGAGTTTTGGGAAGCCCAAAACGAGGATGGAAAACTACAGGTGTGAGACTTGTTTGCTGCCTAGAAGCATAGAGGGCCCAAAAGGAACACAGTCAGGCTTTCAAGGGGCATACAGTATATTTAGAAGGAAGAAAATGTATTTTTTACACGAAGTTGTAAATGTAATAACATTTTTCTAACATACAGTATAGGCATACTTAGAATTATACCCCTAATCAAATTTTGACACTACTCCTGAGTAAATAAGTATCTGTAATAAATACATATGGGGATAGCACATGTTTGAGACTTTTTAGTAACCTAAATGCAGACAGGAGTCAAAATCCAAGGAGCACCTTTCTATTTTCAAGGGGAATAAATTACACTAATTTCCTAAATACCTATCACATTTTTGGAGGCCCTGGAGCACCAGTAGAATAGAATAGAATAGTAGAGTAGAAACACCCACAAAATTACCAAATTACCAAATTTTGGAAAGTAAACAACCAAAAGTGTTTTTTAGGAGACATAGTGAGGCTTTTATGAAAATTAAAACAAACAGGTTACAAAAAAAGTGTTGGTGATACCAATAATTACCAATAATTTATTAAGGATTAAAAATAGGCTACCCATGCAATTTAGTAGAAGAGGCTATTTCGCACTTACCTGTTTCCACATGTTAAAAATTAATTTACTGAAGAGGATGGTCATGTTAATAAATAATTCATCATCCAATTCAACAATAGGTAAAGTAACATGGAAAAGTTCTTGAGGAAACACTGGCTAATTCTTTTGCAGGACCCCCAGTTAGGGCCTATGCTCCCTTATAAACATTTCCTGGACAGATGAAAACATTAAGACTAAATTAGCCCTGAATAAAATCAGTGCACAAAACAAACCCTGTACCAGTGAAAGTAATCTGTTTGGCAATCTAATAGGAACTTTAAGTACAGGAAGAAAAAGTTCCTTACCTGCAAATGTATAACATGTGAGCAAAAAATGGAATGGGAGGTCATACCAAATTTCTCTCTTCTACAATTGCTGCAAAGAATTTGTGGTGTACTGCCTAACTTGCCCATAAGATCTTACTTATGTAGGGACACCATTAAGACCTTGCAAATACAGCTGGCCCATTGAACAAGACAACATTAATCATATGGTGCCTGGGCATTTTTCTGAAAAACATAATGAATCTACTGATGGGCTCCAGGTTTGGATCATTAAGGCCATACGATGCATTCACCACAAAAGTGTTTAAAAAAAAATGAAATGTTCTGGATTTTCACTTTCAACATATTATCCCTGACAGGAACTATACTGCGGGGGCACCTATATGGAGGCAATGCTAGTCCTAGACTGACTGAGTATGCACTGACCAAAATAAGGAGGATGGTGTGGAGGGGACATGGGGAGCAAAGGGGGTGTGCAGAATAGTTATTATAGGAAAGGCAGTCCTTTGAGATGTTCTGCTGTTGTCTGGGCCCTTTAAGAGCATTAGTGACCCTAAAAACAGTCCCAGTATAGTCTTGGCACAGGATGCTCCAGTCTTCCTGCAGCAGTGAAACAGGTGCTACGATGTGGGTGGTGATGCTCTGCCCTCAGGTGTTTTCACTTCCAGTCTCAGGCATGGGCAGTTGTGACAACAAACATAGCTTGGTGTAGCTTCACTTAAAGCGGGAGTAAACCCGCTGAAGTTTTTTTTTTTTTCTTTTTTTTTGACCTGCAAAGGAAAATGCATAATGAGCTAGTATGCACCGCATACTAGCTCATTATGAAATACTTAATTAGAATGAGGCCCTGACATCTGGCCCGATCCACGCCAAGGGAGCTGACATGTTCCCTCCTGACATGTTCCTTTCGGGTATCGCGGCACCGGTCACTCAGGGCGCATGCGTGCGGTAGATTTCTTTCCGGTAGGCCCCAGCGTCTGCTGGACTTTCAGCCGAGAATCCCCTGTGCACATGCGCCGCTGCAGTCAGCGGCGCATTGCGAGGGTAATATCTCCTAAATAATTTGATATATAAAGTGTATCTTGTTAAATAAAACTAAAAATATAATTGCACTACCAGAATAACGTAAAAAGTCTAGCAGCCAGCAACAACAATGATGAATTGTGAAAACATAAAAAACAAAAATTGCAGCACTAAATAATGTGAGATACTAGTGACAATACAGACAAATATATAAAAAAAAAAATTGCGATAAAAAATGTGTGAGAGTAAACTCACTGAAAACAGTGAGCCACAACAATAGTAGTGAAGCTAATAAATATTGATAAAAAGCAAATGAATATCAAATCCAAAATGCATAACATTAAATTATAAAAAATAATCTGTGCAGTTCATAAAAAATCGCAGATGATTGGAAAATGCTATGCACATAAAAAAATCCTCATGAGAGGTCAAGACACTACAACATCAATGAATCAGTCCTTCATGTAACCCCATCCAATTCTTATACAGGGGACTTCAAATATATGCGGTAGTATGGAAATGTGATACTTGACGTCCAAATTCCACCAATAGCAATCTTCCAAGAAGATAGCATGTGCACTTATCATAGAACAATAATGGGTACTCTTACCCTAAGGTGTGGACCCACACACCATAATGGTGGGTCAATCGTGCATCAAAGTGAATCCACCGCGATTGGTCCTCCAAAAGGAACAATCGAACTCCTGGCTCTCGATCGAGATATCCAATGCAGGTTGTCTGTGTCTCAAACTCCATGAAACTGCAATCATGAAGGTAGGTATAATGAGAAAAAATTTAAAAAATGCCTCCACATAGAGTAGATCACAAAAAATGTATTTAAAAATGTTAAATTATAAAAAACATAATTCATGAAGGTACAAGCCATCAAGAGAAATTATGCATAGGCAGAATAATAGATAAAAAGCGTGATATATCTGGCCGACAGGCTATGTACCCGTCATGTTTCACACCATAGTGCATCAACTGGTTGCCCCAGTCCACACCTTAGGGTAAGAGTACCCATTATTGTTCTATGATAAGTGCACCTGGTATCTTCTTAGAAGATTGCTATTGGTGGAATTTGGATGTCAAGTATCACATTTCCATACTACCGCATATATTTGAAGTCCCCTGTATAAGAATTGGATGGGGTTACATGAAGGACTGATTCATTGATGTTGTAGTTTCTTGACCTCTCATGAGGATTTTTTTATGTGCATAGCATTTTCCCATTCTCTGCGATTTTTTTTATGAACTGCACAGATTATTTTTTATAATTGAATGTTATGCATTTTGGATTTGATATTCATTTGCTTTTTTTATCAATATTTATTAGTTTCACTGCTATTGTTGTGGCTCACTGTTTTCAGTGAGTTTACTCTCACACATTTTTTATCACAATTTTTTTTTTTTTTTCATATTTGTCTGGTGTGTATTGTCACTAGTATTTCACATTATTTAGCGCTGCAATTTTTGTTTTTTATCTTGTTAATTTAAGAGTGAGGCACCCCAACTGGGAACACACTGCGCTCAGAAGGAGAGCTGCGACCCCCAGCCCTCTTTTGGGGGTTGTTGTATTGTTTTCATTGTAATGCCCCATACACATGGTCAGATTTTCCAACGGAAAATGTGCGATCGTATCATGTTATTGGAAAATCCGACCATGTGTGGGCTCCAACTGACTTTTTACATTGGATTTTTCGACGCACAAAGTTTGAGAGCAGGATCTAAAATTTTCCGACAACAAAATCCGATTGCATAAATTCCTGAACGTGTGTAGACAATTCCGACAGACAAAGTGCCACGCATTCTCAGAATAAACTAAGAGACGATAGGTATTGGCTACTGGCCCATTTATAGTTCCAACGTACGTGTTTGACGTCACCTCGTTCTGAAAGATCGGATTTTCCGAGAACTTTGTGTGACCATGTGTATGCGACACGGGTTTCAGCCAAAATCCGTCAGAAAAAATCCAACGCATTTAGTGGTCGGAATGTCTGACCGTGTGTATGGGGTATTAGATAACGTCTAGTGTTAGACTAAGTAGTATATGAAAAAGATGTTAGTGTTCGAAAAAGAAAAAAGTAAGAACTATAAAATATAAAAGTATAAAATAATATAACATAAAATTAGGAGAAAAAGAAGAAAAACACAGTCAGATAGCTACTTCCCTTTGGTACTATAGTATGGTTTATAAGTAATACATTTGAGTTTTATGTTTCATTGTGTACCAATCTACCTATTTTTCCCATATTTTTTAGGCTTTATTGTAATTGTTTTGGTTTGATGCATATAACATCTTGTACGCTGCGCGCGTGTTAGTCGTATTTATTACTTCATGTATGGACGGGGTTTGTTGATCTCTCCAATGGCACATTATCGCTAATCATGCACTCAGAAGAATGTGCATGGCTATGGTCCTGTATTCTGGTGGAATTAACTCTATGTCTAAGGATAAAATTGCATTTCCCGGCGACATGGGTACTTTAATATTCAATACTTGTGAAATTACTCCATATATACCTTTCCAAAAGTGTATTGTTGGCTAGTAAGAAGAAAGTGATAAAGATCGCCACCTTTAAGTTGTATATTTTCCAATTCTTTCCATCTGGTATTGGGGCTTTAGGAGAACCATGTTTTAATTTGCGCCAATATTGAGGCAATGCAGTAGTCTTTAAGTACTACTAAGCCCACTCCTCCCGCCTTCCTAGTATTGATTAGTTTGGAGAATACACACCTTGCCCTCTTTCCTTGCCAAAGATATATGTTGATCATAGATTGGGCTTTAATAAAGAAGATGTTAGGCACTGGGATAGGGAAGGTCCTAAATAGGTATAGAACTTGTGGTACCAGTACCATTTTAAAGGCTGCCAGTCTCCCCGACCAGGATAATTCTGTTTTTGATAGATTGGAGTTTGGGGTCTAGTTTATCTAAGAATATGGAGTCATTTGAACAATTCCTCTGTCTTAGGTGTTAAGGTGGTGCCTAAGTAATGTATACCAGTGGTGTTCCACGTGTATGGGTATAATTGTTCCATTTTGCATCTAGTTTTAGGAGGTATATAGATGCCAAGGATGTATGCCTTTGTGTCGTTTACTTTATAATAGGATATATCGTTGAACATTTTGAGTGTTTGATGTATCGAGGCTAATGAGATCTCTACATCTGTGATCATGAGTATAACATCGTCAGCAAAATAGACTGATGGTGTGTGCTGAGTTGTTAAACCTATGTCCTGTAATTTGAGGGTGGTTGCGTATGTAACTCGCCAGAGGTTCCATGAGAAGGATGAAAATTAACGGTGAAAGTGGGCACCCCTTGCGAGTTCCATTTGTAATATTAAATGAAGTGGAAAGTGCCCCGAGGTTTAAACCTGGGCAGAGGGCTTGAAATATGTCATAATTGTAGAAAATATGGTGCCTTGGAATCCAAACTTCTTCAATACCCTGGCAAGATATCCCCAATGTATCCAATCGAACACCTTCTCTGCATTCAAAGCTAGGAGCAGAGAAGGCATTCCCTTCAGATTTGCATGGTGGATTATATTAATTAGGTGTGTAGTGGCGTCAGTGGTTTGACGTATTTTTGTAAATCTGGATTGATAAATGTGTATTAGCTGTGGAAGTATGTTTATCAGCCTTAGTGCAATCAGTTTGGCATACAGTTCAGGTCGTTATTAAGTAATGATATCGGCCTGAAATTCTGTAGAAGAGATGGTTCCTTCCCTGGTTTGGACAGGGTGATTACAAGTGCTTTCAACATTTCTGATGGGAAGGAGGAAGAGGCAGCTGCAGCATTGAAAATATTGGTTAGGTGGGGTATGAGGATGTACTTGAATGTTTTGTAGTATTCTCTTATGTATCCATCAGGACCTGGGGATTTGTTTAGTGGTAACGTATCTATAGCATGAGACCCTTCCTGGTTTGTGAAGGGAGAATTAAGGTGCTGTAGTTGTGTTGGGGTTAATTGGGGAAGAGAAACTTTCTTCAGAAAGCCCTGTATAGCCTCGGGGGTTGGTTGAATGGTATTTGGATCATCTGCCAAGTTGTACAGAGATCCATAAAAATAGCTAAATGTGTCGGCAATTTTTTGTGGGTGTTTATCTTTAGTGATTGGGTGTTGGATGTATGGTATCTTCATTTTGTACCTGCAGCCCCGTAAGCTTTGTGCTAGGAGTTTCCCCACCCAGTTACCATACCAGTTACCATATACATAATAGTTCATATTTAGGCATCTAGTAGACTTTTCAAAACTTCCTAATAGCAGCAATCGAAGATCCTAATGGTGTTGGGATAATTGTTTAGAAGTTGAGGGTGTGTGTTTTTGTTTATTACTGATTTCTAAGTTGTGAATTTTTTTTCTCAGATCCTGTATTTGCTGTTGGTGCTGCCTCTTCCTCCTTGCCCCTAGTTTAATAAAGATACCCCTCATGAATGCCTTCTGGGCATTCCACAATGTAAACTTATCATCCACAGAATTCACATTATAGCTAAAATATTGCATTAAATGTTGTTCCAATATAGTTTTAGTAAGTTTTTCCTGTAAAAGAAGCGGGTTAGCTCTCCAGATGGGAACATGGTTTGAGGAAAATGAGTCACTGATTGTCAGAACTACAGACACATGATCTGACCACGTAATATCATTTATGGATACTGCTACAGTTCTGGACAAGGTCCATTGATCTAGTAGGAATAGATCAATTTGTGAGTATGACCTGTGTGGTGAAGAAAAAAAGTGAAGTCTTTTTCCCCTGCATGAAGACATCTCCAGACATCGAATAAGTTTTTGCCGATGTATGATATTTTGAAGCGTTTGAGTTTTTCTGATGAGGGTAGAAGTGGAATCAAGGTGTGAGTCTGGGATAAGGTTGAAGTGCACACATATCACCAGGGCTCCTTTTTGGTGGGCCCTTATCTTCCGAAAAGTTTTGTTAATAAAGCGTATTTGGTTTGAATTCAGGACGTAAGGTTCACAATAGTGTACGTTGAGGAGTTGATATCGCAAATTAATATTATGAACCGTCCCTGTGGGTCTGCAATCACTTCATGAGACAGTGTCCCTTAATGCAATAAGAACTCCTTTTTTTTTTAATCTGCGTTTGCAGTAACGATATGGGGGAACTGTTTAGTTGTGCATTTTGGGGGGGAACGAACTATTAAAATGGGTTTCCTGAGCACATAGGTCATCACTTTTGAATTGTTGAGCTTCCTTCCTTCCTGACAGGGTGATTAAGTCCTTTGGTATTTATTGAAATAAATGTCACCCCCATGTGGACAAAGTAGGTTTAGATGTTTGACATTCTGTGTTCATATAAGTTAATTTGTGAGTGGAGAGTTCCCTGTGGTCAGAGCCACAGAGTGGTCAGAGCTGGTATAAATTGTATTGTTAAGTGTTAGTGCACACCAGTGATTTGTTGTACTCACATTTGGAAGTGCATGCATCTTTCCAGCCTGGCTGTGCTGGGGGGGGGGTCTCTTTGGAGGTGTTGACCTTGAAGAAACAGTAGTGGCTTCATCTGAGAACTGTGAAGTAATCTGTAAGTTCTGACTGTGTTGGAAAAATATAACAAGAAGGAAAATAAAACTGACTATGAACATAAAAACTTAAAATTTGAATAACATATTTAAACTTCTCAAGTCAACATTGTGATCCAAGTATGGGTATTGCATACCCATATGCAGCATTTTGCTGCTCAAGTAGTATCAGGGGAGTGAATTCATGAGCCAAGAGAGACTATTCTCCCCATAGAACAGACAATAATACTTATTAGCTTTCCAGGTATTCAGTGTTTTTTAGCATTTTTAGCTGTTACCTTTTGCCATCCAGGATCTGCATGGGGAATGCTCTTAGGGGAATCAGGCCTGCTGACAGGCTCTGGAATTATCTGCCATTCTTTGAGCAGGGACAGACCTTTTTCCAGGGGGTCTAGGGTGAAGGTATAACCCTCTTTGGTAATCATGATTTTTGAGGGGAAGCCCCATCTGTAGTTGATCCTATAATTCCTGAGGGCTTTGGTAATTGTGGTGAGGCTTGTTCGTTTTTGGAAAGTGTATTGCGATAGATCTGAAAAAAGAATGCAGATTTTGATGCTGTGGAGGGATATTATCCTTAGTGTGCACTGCAGACATTAATTTTTTTTAAAATGTAACTGAAGCATTATATCCCTAGGGATCTGATCGGGGAGGTATGAAGGTTTAGGCAAGCGATGGATCCTGTCTATGATCACATCTAGATCCGTGAGGTCAGGAAGGATTTCTTTAAACAGAGTAGTGGCATACTCATGTGGGTCTCCTTTGCTGTACAGCCTCTGGGATCCCTCTTTAGATTATTCCTTCTACTTCTGTCCTCCATGTCAGCCATTTTAGATTTAGAGCCCTTCTATTACCTCCTCTTTTTCATCATGGTCATCTACCAAATCATTCACAGTATCTGCAAACTCCCCCATCTTGTTTTCAATGTGTTCCACTCTGGATTCTACAGCCTTTATCTCCTTATTGAACTTTTGCATGCAAGACATCATGTCAGTTTGGATTGATCTCCTTAGGGGCAGTAACATGTCCTTTAGCACTGTGTCCATAACTGGATGATTATTCATTGGGAACACCTCAATGCTGTCAGACAGCTCTCCAGTGTGCTCCCCAGAGTCAGTGCTGGGACTAGCTTTGGGGCTGCATCCAAGCCATCCTTTCAGAATTTGGCTTTAGCTGGGATTGCATAATGAGGGCTATTAGGGTAGGATTGCTGGCTGTCTGGGGACCCACTATTTTTGTTGACAGATGCAGAGTTAGCAGGGATGGAGTGTGTGTTGTGGGTCAGGGTGGATGAACGGCCAGTGCCATCTTGCCTACCTCCATGTGTCTGCCATGAAACAAAATCCATCCATTTCTGGGGATTCTTGAGGTCTTTTCTTTTCCTTGAGTGGGGTGTAGGTTGCGCTATGGAGCCTTAGAATTGAATACAAGTAAATAAAGAAATGAATATGAAGTTTAGATAAGAGCAGCCTCTATTAATTTCCACCCTAATGGGTGGAAAGATGCTAAAGAGAGGAGAAGGAATAGATGTGGTGCTATACCGATAATACCGATTATTAATACAAACCTCTGGGTGAGGGCTTTGTTATATATAATTCTCAGTAGGCTGACAATTAGGTACAAACATAGGTGTGCTATCACACACCCTATGCTATTTGCTAATGAACACCTATGAGTCGAAACCCGTATTACATATAATTCTCAGCGTGCTGGTTAATTAAACCCAAAGACACAAAAAGCACAAGAAACACAAAATTGCGACCATGATATGGAATACTTATCCCTATACCATAACAATGTATAGTTATTTGTAAAGTGCAAGTGCAAATAAATCTACATGTGCCTTAAAGGTAAGGATATACCATAAAATAATATAAATAGAAAAAGGACTGGATGTGATATCGGTGAAATAGCCGTGAATGTGATATTAATAATTTAAAAAAAAGTTAGTGCTCTAAAGTAATGTTTAGAGTGAATATCACAATGATAGCACAATATAATGGCTAATACAGTGTAATAAATAGTACTATATAAGATGAAAAAAATTACAATGAAACATAGAAATACCATAAAAATTAAATAAAAATAGGGTAAAAAATATAAAATAAAATAAAATATGTGCAAAAAATGCAGGTGAACTGTGAACAATAAACGTGGTGAAACAAGTCTCTAATAAGTGACGGAATCTTCCGTGAGTGGTGGGGAGGAGGTGATGGTTTCCAGTTGTGTTCCTCGCGTTCGGTGGCTACGTATATATTATATTATTATGCTCTTACCGGAAAAAATACCCCATCCGGGGTGGATCAGCCTTCACAATATCAGCTATTGTGTCGCTCTCTGGCTTCCTTCAGATGTAATATTGGGGATCCCTCGTTTCTCCGTGAGTGCAATGTGCCACGTTATATAAGGTAAAGAAGAGGCACATCCATAGTGTGATACCGTTTAGAACATTGCTTTTATTCCAAAAAATAGATTAAAACTACTTACAAACAAACGGTTTAAAATTGCGGTAGTGTATGTAGCTTTAAAAGTCCCGATCTACTATCTCCGCCTGAGCTTGAGGTGTACGTTGCCTGGCCACGCCCTACGCGTTTCGTCACACGGACGTCATCTGGAGCGGCCATTTTCGTACACCTTTCATGCTTTATAGGGTGTATTGTGTCTATCGCGCATGCGCGGTCAATCGGCGCCATTTTAAGTGAGGGAATACCCTCATAATCTTGTACTGCGTGACAGACCATACACAATAGAGAATTGGGACTGCACAGAGAACTAATACCGGAAAAAGAACTTTGTCTAGCATAATTTAATAAGAAGAATAATATGCTGATAATCCAATTAAACCAAATATGAAATTCCAAGCGAATGTGAGGGCGTCTGTACTGAAATACCTAATGAGGAAGTTGATTATGTTGAGGTGAATGTGGGTGCTAGCTGCTTGTGTGATGCCTACGTAGTCATTATTGAAATGTTTGATTTGGGCATTAACTCTCTGTTGTCTTGCAGGGGCACGGAGGACTTATATATAACATATGTATTGCACTAGTTCATTAATAAGATGGGAATAAGTGAGGATGGGGAATGATAATAATGGAATTAAATGTAGTATTAAACTTGAAATGTTAGAAATAAGTAAAAAATATGAAAATTCAAAATAAAGATAAAAATAAAAATAAAAAGAGACTAAAATAAATGCTAATAAAATGAGACCAAGGCAGAAAGGAATGTGGTATTACTGTGGGAAGAATAAAAATATATAAAAAATATATAAAAATATATATAAAAAATATATAATGAGAGGAAATAGGACAAGTCAGAAGATAAATATATGAGGATGTATAAAAAATCAATTAGGTATATATATATATATATACATGTATATGTGAAAATCTTCTTGTGATACAGTGGTGTGAAAAAGTGTTTGCCCCCTTCCTCATTTCCTGTTCCTTTGCATGTTTGTCACACTAAGGCCGCGTACACACGCGCGGACTGTTCGCCCAACTTTGTCCGTCCAACAGTTTCGGCAAACAGTCCGCTCAAACTTAGCATGGACGGACATGGCCACACACGACGGACGAACAGTTTGCTGAAACCGTGCGCGATGACGTGAACGGCACGTACGACGGGACGAAAAATACGACGTCCTATACACTGCATTATAACTTTCGGCATGAAAATCCTTTCTGAGCATGCGCGCAACTTTGTTTGACGAACAAGCCTACACACGAGCGGACTGTTCGCTGAAACAAGGTTTCAGCGGACAGTTTTACGGAATTTCCGAAAAACCTTGTCCGTCAAACTGTCCGCTGAAACTGTCCGCTGAAAGCCCACACACGAGCGGACTGTCCGCCCAAACACTGTTCAGCGGACAAAGTTGGGCGAACAGTCCGCCCGTGTGTACGCGGCCTTAGGTGTTTCGGAACATCAAACTAATTTAAACAATAGTCAAGGACAACACAAGTAAACACAAAATGCAATTTGTAAATGAAGGTGTTTATTATTAAAGGTGAAAAAAAATCCAAACCATCATGGCCCTGTGTGAAAAAGTGATTGCCCCCTAAACCTAATAACTGGTTGGGCCACCCTTAGCAGCAACAACTGCAACCAAGCGTTTGCGATAACGTGCAATGAGGCTTTTACAGCGTCCTGGAGGAATTTTGGCCCACTCATCTTTGCAGGATTGTCCTAATTCAGTTACATTAGAGGGTTTTCGAGCATGAACGGCCTTTTTAAGGTCATACCACAACATCTCAATAGGATTCAGGTCAGGACTTTGGCTAGGCCACTCCAAAGTCTTCATTTTGTTTTTTTTCAGCCATTCGGTGGTGGACTTGCTGGTGTGTTTAGGATCATTGTCCTGCTGCAGAACCCAAGTTCGTTTCAGCTTGAGTACACGAACAGATGGTCGGACATTCTCCTTCAGGATCTCTTGGTAGACAGCAGAATTCATAGTTCCTTTTATCACGGCAAGTCTTCCAGGTCCTGAAGCAGCAAAACAGCCCCAGACCATCACACTACCACCACCATATTTTACTGTTGGTATAATGTTCTTTTTCTGAAATGCAGTGTTCCTTCTACGCCAGATATACTTGGACACACACCTTCCAAAGAGTTCCACTTTTGTCTCATCGGTCCACAGAATGTTGTCCCAAAAGTCTTGGGGATCATCAAGATGTGTTGTGGAGAAATTGAGACGAGCTTTGATGTTCTTTTTGCTCAGCAGTGGTTTTCTCCTTGGAACTCTGCCATGCAGGCCATTTTTGCCCAGTCTTTTCCTGATGGTGGAGGCATGAACGCTGACCTTAACTGAGGCAAGTGAGGCCTGCAGTTCCTTGGACGTTGTTGTGGGGTCTTTTGTGACCTCTTGGATGAGTCGTCGCTGCGCTCTTGGGGTAATTTTGGAAGGCCGGCCACTCCTGGGAAGGTTCACCACTGTTCCATGTCTTCGCCATTTGTGGATAATGGCTCTCACTGTGGTTCGCTGGATTCCCAAAGCTTTGGAAATGGCTTTATAACCCTTTCCAGACTGATAGATCTCAATTACTTTCTTTCTCAATTGTTCCTGAATTTCTTTGGGTCTCGGCATGATGTGTAGCTTTTAAGGATCTTCTGGTGGACCTTACTGTGTCAAGCAGCTCCTATTTAAGTGATGCCTTGATTGTGAACAGGTGTGGCAATAATCAGGCCTGGGTGTGGCTAGAGAAATTGAACTCAGGTGTGGACAAACACAGTTATAGTATGTTTTAACAAGGGGGGCAATCACTTTTTCACACAGGGCCATGATGGTTTGGATTTTTTTTCACCTTTAATAATAAACACCTTCATTTACAAATTGCATTTTGTGTTTACTTGTGTTGTCCTTGACTATTGTTTAAATTGGTTTGATGTTCCGAAACACTTAAGTGTGACAAACATGCAAAGGAACAGGAAATGAGGAAGGGGGCAAACACTTTTTCACACCACTGTATGTGTAGACAGAGCCTATAATGAGTGAGTTTCAATTTTTATCCTGAAAGCTACCACAAAGGGGTTTATTTTTATTTGTGAATAAATAACGTTTGACCCTATTCTTTAGAATGAATAACATTCGACCCTATTCAGCTATTGGTGAGGGTGGGGTTCACAATTAATGTCATCCAAGCAGTATTATGTAATGTTAGCTTTTGTTTTATTCCCGTGGGGGAGAAATATATAAAAAAAAAAATGTAAAATGTATAAAAATGTATAAAAATTTAAAAATGTGAAAAAATGTAGAAGAATAGTGGTTTGTACAAAAATATGTGGAGGATCATGTGGATTTATATATGGAGGTTACCCTAGTGAAAATTAGTATGAAAGGTATAAAAGATCAGAATATCAAAAAATCGTTAGAGTCAAAAAGTCTGAATGTCAAAAATTAGATTCAAACCTTATGCCTATGGGTATCTGTAAGGAGATAAGGATGGGAGGAATGTTTATCCTGTCTATGTTGGGTAGCGTAAAGTCCATTGTATAGGTGTGTGATTTTTAATTGGTTGAATGTATTACATTCGACCTGGATATATGCTTAAATTAGAAATCGGTTTAAATATGTTAATAGCAGTTAAACGTTAGTTAAAAAGCAATTGAGGTCCAGGTCTATATTCATTCCTGCAGGATGTAACGTTTCAAGGTTAAAAATCCACTTCGTTTCGTTCTGTGAAATTTTGATAGTCATGTCTTCTCCTCGCCAATGTCCTTTAATTTTGTCGATGGCATAAAAGGTCATTCGTTTAGGGTCTTGGTTATGAAAGTCTCTAAAATGCCGCGAGACACTGTGTTTGTCATATCCTTTTTTAATGTTTTTAATATGTTCCCTAATCCTTTCATGTAGTTCTCGTGTAGTCCTTCCTACATATTGTTTGTGACAAGGGCACTCTATGACATATGTCACATGAGTGCTTTTGCAAGAAATTAGTTTTTTTGTGGAGAATTCTCTTCCGTTAGTAGTGGAGGTAAATTTAGTGGTTTTCCTGTGGGTTTGTTTGCTTCTGCGGCAAGGAAGACATTGCCCGCATTTAAAGAACCCTTTTAGGTGTTTGCTGATCTTGATGTTACGTGGAGGATCGATTGTGTTTTTGACTAGTTTACTTCTCAGGTTGGGGGCTCTTTTATAAATAAAAGCGGGGTTATTAGGTAGAATTTGTTTTAGCACGTCATCGGTTTTTAGAATGGGCCAGTGTTTCTTTATGATCCTTTCTATTTCTTTATGCTGTCTGTTGAAGCCCGTGAGGAAGGCAGTCTCTACGTTTTTCTTTTTCTTAGCAGTTGTTTTACTTTCTAATCGTTTTTTCCTCTCTGTTTTATTTACGGTTTCTTTGAGGGCCCTAAGATAGGACTCTTTGTACCCCTTATGTATGAATCTTCTGATGATAATTTCAGCTTGTATGTCAAAATCCTCTTTCTTGGTACAATTTCTGTATACTCTTAGGAGTTGTCCCTTGGGTATGTTGCCAATCCATCTGGGGTGGTGGCAACTAGAAGTGGGTATGTAGCCATTTCGATCTGTGGCTTTGAAGAAGGTTCTTGTGCCCAGGTATCCTTCCGTTTTGAAGATTTGTAAATCTAAATAATCTATGCTACGGTCGTCCCATTTACCTGTAAACGTAATCCCGTAAATATTGTGATTTATTTCTTCTAAAAAAGACTTTAATTCCGCCTGAGATCCTCCCCAAATGATTAAAATATCGTCTATATATCTTTTATACATTTTGAGGTTCCTTCTGGATGTTCCATAAATCTGTTCCTCCTCCCAGTGGTCTAAAAAAAGGTTTGCCACGCTGGGTGCATATTTTGCACCCATAGCTACTCCCTTTGTTTGTACATAGTATTTCCCTTTGTACCAGAAGTGGTTATGGCTCATCGCCAAATCCAGTCCCTCCAATATATAATCTATTTGCTCTTGTTTTAATTCTGATTTACTATGGAGGGCCCACTCCACTGCATTAAGGCCATCTTTCTGTCTGATGTTTGTGTATAGAGAGTTGACATCGATTGTGACTAGTAGGTCTTGGTCTTCTACCTTGACATTTTCCAATTCCTTCAATAGTTGCCTGCTGTCTCTTAAGTAGGATTTCCCTTTTGTTACTAACGGTTGTAAGAATCCGTCTACATAGGCTTCCAATCTTGAAAATACGGAATCTATTCCGCTTACTATGGGTCTTCCTGGGGGTTGTGTTTGGCTCTTGTGAATTTTTGGAACATAATAAATGACTGGGGTTTTTGGTGCGTTAGGTGTTAGATACCTTGCCTCCTTCTTGTTGAGGATCCCTTTGGATAGGCCCTTTTGGGTGTATTCGTTAAGTTTTTTATTATATTCTTCTTTTGGATTCTTCTTTAATTGTTTATAGGTGTTTGGGATATTGAGGAGGTTAGCCATCTCCTGTTCGTAGTCTGTCTTGTTAAGTATAACTAGTCCACCTCCCTTATCTGCCGGTCTAATGACTATGTCTTTATTCTTCTTTATTTGTTTGATGTGCTTCCAGTTCACCTTCTTCTTGGAGGGTTTGATTATCAGGGCCCTGATGTCTCTTTCCACCATTTTCTTAAAAACCTTAATACCCTCATTCTGCGGTTGGTTCGGATTGAAAATAGAATTATTTCTCAGTTCGGAATGCTTGAAACTTGATTCTTCCTTTTTCTTCCCTGCGTTTTTTGTATTGGCAAAGAATTTTTTAATGTTTAATTTTCTGACAAATTTTTGTACATCAATAAAAGTTTCAAATTTGTCCAGATCTTTGTCTGGAGCAAATTTTAATTCTAGGTCCAGTATTTTTAGTTCCTCCTCATTGAAGGTTACCCCACTCAAGTTGTAAATGCCTTCTCCTAGTATTCTCGCCTTCTTTTTCTTGACGCCTCCTCTCTTTCCCCTCTTTCGTATTCTTCTGCCCATCTTGGGGGCCTGTACTCCCTCCTTTAGTTCTCTTGGTAATCCTGATATTCTATGTGTTCCCCTCTCGTGTTCCCTGGGCCTGACCATCTGGGGTTCCATCCGTTTCTTCTGGATTGACCTTGATGTTGACTTCTCGTTGGGTACCGAAACAGTCTCCATCCTCCTCTTGGTCCAAATGGGGGGTTCCCTGGAGGCCTGTATCCTTGTCCTCTGTATAAAAAATCCCTTTGGTACCTGCCGTGGGAAGGGGTGGTTTGGGGGTATCTTCTGAGGGGGGAGTACCTATTCTGATGTCTTGGGATATTGTGTGGGTCCGGGCCTGGTTGTTGTGGTCCCCTGGGAGTGTCCCATTCTCTTCTATTCTGATATCTGTTGTTGCTTATTTCCGGCCTTCTGTAGTTTGGTGTGTGTGATGCCACAGTTCTCTCCGTCCTGTTAGGTATAGGAGTGGGTTGTTGCCATATTTCTTCTGTTCCGTTTGGTTGGTCTTCATCTGAATCATCGCCCATGGATATGTTGTTATCCTCTTCTGTATAGGTGGTGTCCATTTGCCATTTATAGATTTGTTGATTTTTATAATCTAGTACATCCCTCCGAAACTTCTTCTGTTTTTTTTGTTGGATATCTCTGTCATATTTTCTAATCATTTCTTGTAGGCTTTTTTCTTTCTCTTTATATTCATTTGTATTGTTGTGTGGTGACAGTTGGTCTTTGATCTGTGAGATTTCTGTCTCAATATTTTTGAGTTTGACCTGCCTTCTGACTACAATTTTTTGTAGGGTTCACTTTCATTAAAGAATTTATACCAGTCCTCCATCAAGTGTTTGTCATTTAGAGCGTCATTGGGGGAGACATCCCATCTTAGCTTTCTTGGGGTGATTTTTTCAGAGATGTACATCTCCAAGATGGCTATGTCCCACCATACTCTTAGTTGTTTTTCTAAACCACCCCTTCCCATGGCAGGTACCAAAGGGATTTTTTATACAGAGGACAAGGATACAGGCCTCCAGGGAACCCCCCGTTTGGACCAAGAGGAGGATGGAGACCGTTTCGGTACCCAACGAGAAGTCAACATCAAGGTCAATCCAGAAGAAACGGATGGAACCCCAGATGGTTAGGCCCAGGGAACACGAGAGGGGAACACATAGAATATCAGGATTACCAAGAGAACCAAAGGAGGGAGTACAGGCCCCCAAGATGGGCAGAAGAAAACGAAAGAGGGGAAAGAGAGGAGGCGTCAAGAAAAAGAAGGCGAGAATACTAGGAGAAGGCATTTACAACTTGAGTGGGGTAACCTTCAATGAGGAGGAACTAAAAATACTGGACCTAGGCTTAAAATTTGCTCCAGACAAAGATCTGGACAAATTTGAAACTTTTATTGATGTACAAACATTTGTCAGAAAATTAAACATTAAAAAATTCTTTGCCAATACAAAAAACGCAGGGAAGAAAAAGGAAGAATCAAGTTTCAAGCATTCCGAACTGAGAAATAATTATATTTTCAATCCGAACCAACCGCAGAATGAGGGTATTAAGGTTTTTAAGAAAATGGTGGAAAGAGACATCAGGGCACTGATAATCAAACCCTCCAAGAAGAAGGGGATCTGGAAGCACATCAAACAAATAGAGAAGAATAAAGACATAGTCATTAGACCGGCAGATAAGGGAGGTGGACTAGTTATACTTAACAAGACAGACTACGAACAGGAGATGGCTAACCTCCTCAATATCCCAAACACCTATAAACAATTAAAGAAGAATCCAAAAGAAGAATATAATAAAAAACTTAACGAATACGCCCAAAAGGGCCTATCCAAAGGGATCCTCAACAAGAAGGAGGCAAGGTATCTAACACCTAACGCACCAAAAACCCCAGTCATTTATTATGTTCCAAAAATTCACAAGAGCCAAACACAACACCCAGGAAGACCCATAGTAAGCGGAATAGATTCCGTATTTTCAAGATTGGGAGCCTATGTAGACGGATTCTTACAACCGTTAGTAACAAAAGGGAAATCCTACTTAAGAGATAGCAGGCAACTATTGAAGGAATTGGAAAATGTCAAGGTAGAAGACCAAGACCTACTTGTCACAATCGATGTCAACTCTCTATACACAAACATCAGACAGAAAGACGGCCTTAATGCAGTGGAGTGGGCCCTCCATAGTAAATCAGAATTAAAACAAGAGCAAATAGATTATATATTGGAGGGACTGGATTTGGCGATGAGCCATAACCACTTCTGGTACAAAGGGAAATACTATGTACAAACAAAGGGAGTAGCTATGGGTGCAAAATATGCACCCAGCGTGGCAAACCTTTTTTTAGACCACTGGGAGGAGGAACAGATTTACGGAACATCCAGAAGGAACCTCAAAATGTATAAAAGATATATAGACGATATTTTAATCATTTGGGGAGGATCTCAGGCGGAATTAAAGTCTTTTTTAGAAGAAATAAATCACAATATTTACGGGATTACGTTTACAGGTAAATGGGACGACCGTAGCATAGATTATTTAGATTTACAAATCTTCAAAACGGAAAGATACCTGGGCACAAGAACCTTCTTCAAAGCCACAGATCGAAATGACTACATACCCACTTCTAGTTGCCACCACCCCAGATGGATTGGCAACATACCCAAGGGACAACTCCTAAGAGTATACAGAAATTGTACCAAGAAAGAGGATTTTGACATACAAGCTGAAATTATCATCAGAAGATTCATACATAAGGGGTACAAAGAGTCCTATCTTAGGGCCCTCAAAGAAACCGTAAATAAAACAGAGAGGAAAAAACGATTAGAAAGTAAAACAACTGCTAAGAAAAAGAAAAACGTAGAGACTGCCTTCCTCACGGGATTCAACAGACAGCATAAAGAAATAGAAAGGATCATAAAGAAACACTGGCCCATTCTAAAAACCGATGACATGCTAAAACAAATTCTACCTAATAACCCCGCTTTTATTTATAAAAGAGCCCCCAACCTGAGAAGTAAACTAGTCAAAAACACAATCGATCCTCCACGTAACATCAAGATCAGCAAACACCTAAAAGGGTTCTTTAAATGCGGGCAATGTCTTCCTTGCCGCAGAAGCAAACAAACCCACAGGAAAACCACTAAATTTACCTCCACTACTAACGGAAGAGAATTCTCGATAAAAGAACTAATTTCTTGCAAAAGCACTCATGTGACATATGTCATAGAGTGCCCTTGTCACAAACAATATGTAGGAAGGACTACACGAGAACTACATGAAAGGATTAGGGAACATATTAAAAACATTAAAAAAGGATATGACAAACACAGTGTCTCGCGGCATTTTAGAGACTTTCATAACCAAGACCCTAAACGAATGACCTTTTATGCCATCGACAAAATTAAAGGACATTGGCGAGGAGAAGACATGACTATCAAAATTTCACAGAACGAAACGAAGTGGATTTTTAACCTTGAAACGATACATCCTGCAGGAATGAATATAGACCTGGACCTCAATTGCTTTTTAACTAACTTTTAACTGCTATTAACATATTTAAACCGATTTCTAATTTAAGCATATATCCAGGTCGAATGTAATACATTCAACCAATTAAAAATCACACACCTATACAATGGACTTTACGCTACCCAACATAGACAGGATAAACATTCCTCCCATCCTTATCTCCTTACAGATACCCATAGGCATAAGGTTTGAATCTAATTTTTGACATTCGGACTTTTTGACTCTAACGATTTTTTGATATTCTGATCTTTTATACCTTTCATACTAATTTTCACTAGGGTAACCTCCATATATAAATATGTACCACATGATCCTCCACATATTTTTGTACAAACCACTATTCTTCTACATTTTTTCACATTTTTACATTTTTATACATTTTTATACATTTTAAATTTGTTTTTTATATATTTCTCCCCCACGGGAATAAAACAAAAGCTAACATTACATAATACTGCTTGGATGACATTAATTGTGAACCCCACCCTCACCAATAGCTGAATAGGGTCGAATGTTATTCATTCTAAAGAATAGGGTCGAACGTTATTTATTCACAAATAAAAATAAACCCCTTTGTGGTAGCTTTCAGGATAAAAATTGAAACTCACTCATTATAGGCTCTGTCTACACATATCACAAGAAGATTTTCACATATACATGTATATATATATATACCTAATTGATTTTTTATACATCCTCATA
Source organism: Lithobates pipiens (assembly GCF_037356315.1). NCBI lineage: Eukaryota > Metazoa > Chordata > Amphibia > Anura > Ranidae > Lithobates > Lithobates pipiens. The sequence continues at coordinate 490,287,966 of NW_027507748.1, forward strand.
TATTTATCTTCTGACTTGTCCTATTGCCTCTCATTATATATTTTTTATATATATTTTTATATATTTTTTATATATTTTTATTCTTCCCACAGTAATACCACATTCCTTTCTGCCTTGGTCTCATTTTATTAGCATTTATTTTAGTCTCTTTTTATTTTTATTTTTATTTTTATCTTTATTTTGAATTTTCATATTTTTTACTTATTTCTAACATTTCAAGTTTAATACTACATTTAATTCCATTATTATCATTCCCCATCCTCACTTATTCCCATCTTATTAATGAACTAGTGCAATACATATGTTATATATAAGTCCTCCGTGCCCCTGCAAGACAACAGAGAGTTAATGCCCAAATCAAACATTTCAATAATGACTACGTAGGCATCACACAAGCAGCTAGCACCCACATTCACCTCAACATAATCAACTTCCTCATTAGGTATTTCAGTACAGACGCCCTCACATTCGCTTGGAATTTCATATTTGGTTTAATTGGTTTATCAGCATATTATTCTTCTTATTAAATTATGCTAGACAAAGTTCTTTTTCCGGTATTAGTTCGCTGTGCAGTCCCAATTCTCTATTGTGTATGGTCTGTCACGCAGTACAAGATTATGAGGGTATTCCCTCACTTAAAATGGCGCCGATTGACCGCGCATGCGCGATAGACACAATACACCCTATAAAGCATGAAAGGTGTACGAAAATGGTCGCTCCAGATGACGTCCGTGTGACGAAACGCGTAGGGCGTGGCCAGGCAACGTACACCTCGAGCTCAGGCGGAGATAGCAGAGCGGGACTTTTAAAGCTACATACACTACCGCAATTTTAAACCGTTTGTTTGTAAGTAGTTTTAATCTATTTTTTGGAATAAAAGCAATGTTTTAAACGGTATCACACTATGGATGTGCCTCTTCTTTACCTTATATAACGTGGCACATTGCACTCGCGGAGAAACGAGGGATCCCCAATATTACATCTGAAGGAAGCCAGAGAGCGACACAATAGCTGATATTGTGAAGGCTGATCCACCCCGGATGGGGTCTTTTTTCCGGTGAGAGCATAATAATATAATATATAGGTAGCCACCGAACGCGAGGAACACAACTGGAAACCATCACCTCCTCCCCACCACTCACGGAAGATTCCGTCACTTATTAGAGACTTGTTTCACCACGTTTATTGTTCACAGTTCACCTGCATTTTTTGCACATATTTTATTTTATTTTATATTTTTTACCCTATTTTTATTTAATTTTTATGGTATTTCTATGTTTCATTGTAATTTTTTTCATCTTATATAGTACTATTTATTACACTGTACTAGCCATTATATTGTGCTATCATTGTGATATTCACTCTAAACATTACTTTAGAGCACTAACTTTAAATTTTAAATTATTAATATCACATTCACGGCTATTTCACCGATATCACATCCAGTCCTTTTTCTATTTATATTATTTTATGGTATATCCTTACCTTTAAGGCACATGTAGATTTATTTGCACTTGCACTTTACAAATAACTATACATTGTTATGGTATAGGGATAAGTATTCCATATCATGGTCGCAATTTTGTGTTTCTTGTGCTTTTTGTGTCTTTGGGTTTAATTAACCAGCACGCTGAGAATTATATGTAATACAGGTTTCGACTCATAGGTGTTCATTAGCAAATAGCATAGGGTGTGTGATAGCACACCTATGTTTGTACCTAATTGTCAGCCTACTGAGAATTATATATAACAAAGCCCTCCCCCAGAGGTTTGTATTAATAATCGGTATTATCGGTATAGCGCCACATCTATTCCTTCTCCTCTCTTTTCTTTTCCTGGCCATGGTCATCGATGCTGTGGTGTGTAGATCGCTCCATTTTGGGGTGAAAACCCCCTCTGGAAAGTTGCTATTAGCACTGTTTGTCTGTGAGGAGAGGAGCTCACACCCCTGGGGAGCAGTGATTTTAATAATGCTTAAAGTGAAACAATAAAAGTGAAATATTCCTTTAAATTTCATACCTGGGGGTGTCTATTGTATGCCTGTAAAGTGGCGCATTTTTCCTGTGTTTAAGAATAGTCCCTGCACAAAATGACATTTCCAAAAGAAAAAAAATCATTTAAAACTGCTCACGGCTACAATGCATTGTCTATGGAAGAAATCAAAAGTGCTAATTTTAAAGGCTAATATACATGGTATTGTCATAAACAGTTTGGGGACCTGGGTCCTGCCCCAGGGGACATGTAGCAATGCAAAAATGTCTTTTTAAAAACAACCGTTTTTTCGGGAGCAGTGATTTTAATAATGCTTAAAGTGAAAGAATAAAAGTGAAATATTCCTTTAAATTTTGTACCTGGGGGCTGTCTGTAAAGTGGCACATTTTTCCCATGTTTAGAACAGTCCCTGCACAAAATGACAATTCTAAAGGAAAAAAGTAATTATTCATTATTTCAGAATCACTACTCCTGAAAAAAACTGCCATTTTTAAAACTTTTTTTGCATTGCATTGATACATGTCCCTAGGGGCAGTACCCGGGTCCCCAAACACTTTTTCTGAAAATAATTTGCATAATAACCCTTACAATTAGCACTTTAGATTTTTCACGTTCGTGTCCCATAGACTTTAACAGTGTTCACGTGTTCGAACACATTTTTTGCCTGTTCGCATGTTCTGCTGCGAACCAAACCGGGGGGGGGGGGGTGGCTTCAGCTCATCCCTAGTGGGGATTATATTTAAAAAAGGGGTAAAAGGAGGTAAGTAAAACCTTTGACAGAAGGGTGGCTGTGGACGTAGTATACTTGGATTTTGCACCGTTTAGGAGATATTTAGTTTACATGCAGCCAGTGGCAACACTGGCACATGCGCTCTGAAGGAACAGATACCCGTGCACCAGTCACAGAGCCAGAGTCCTCAAACCTGCAAAATTTTTACTCTGTTACAATTTTTTTTTGCTTTGGTAGAAACATGCATGTTTCTAAACATAACATACAAAACTCTGGAACTTACAAAGTTCAAAGTCGAAAAACTGAAGGCAATATCAGACATTATAGTGTCAAAAATGTTTTGATATTGCCTTCAACAGATGGGATGATGTGACCCCTGTAAAAGCCAAATTTTGAAGATGAACACAATTTGGGAGTCAAAATGGGTATTTCCCTGACTCACCTGTTGATGATATCTTCCTCATCAGTCCTGCCTACTTAAGCCATCCAGACCAGATGATCTCCTGATCCCATGCCTAATGTCAACATGTGCTATCTTCCATCATGGGGGATCAATGGACATGTTTTGAGGGTGCAACCCCTTCCTCTCACCTACTAGAGTTACGAGGAAGAGTTACAAAACGCATACATTGATATCCCTTGATGGCAGATAGCACACGTTGACACACCGTGTGTATATCTTCAAAATTTGGCATTTAAAATGTCAAAAAAAGTTTTTGTAAATTCCAAGAAATGGAAAAATGGTGGCATTTGGAAGAAATTCAGATTCTATCCAACACATCAATCATGTTCTTCATTTGTTGTTCCATAACATTGAGTTTCTTCCTTATAATGTCAATGTCACCATTCCACACCATGATGTCGTTAATTAGCCTTTATGCACTGTCACTTGTGAAATGTTCAGCTTGCTCTTCAGCAACCAGCACATCACCTAACAATTTGTTTAAAAACATGTATTATAAATATGTAAACATACATACAGTACCTGAAGCTGGGGTGTCAGACACTCATCTGTTGTGGTGACAATCTCACTGACTTCCTCCATCTCTCCTTCCTTCAGATCCTTGGGTGTGGTGTTGTGCTGAGTTCCCCTTCTTTTTGAGGTGTGGGGTTCCTGGGTTGTCCTCTGAGTGGTGTCCTCCAAATCTTTTCTCCCCTATGAGAATGAAACAAAAGGTATACTCAGATATTTGAGTCCAGAAATATGAATATGAAACTTTGCTGGGAAGTGGGGTACAATTGTCTGTTTTGGGCAGTGTTCCAAGCTGAAGACATGATTTTTTACTTTACCCAAGCTGGAATACTTCCCTTTTTTCTGTAAATTTTTCACAGATGGAGACACCCCAAGTATCCACTGGAGCACCTGTGTGGGACACCTTAAAAGTTTGTTCTTGTGTCCCACACTAGTGCTCCTGAGTCCAGATGTATAAACAGCTGCTGAGTGTCCTCTCCTTACATTACACTGAATCAAGCTTGCATTTCATTCTAGTTACAAATAGGCATGTGCATTCGTTTTCGTCCGAATGCATTTTCGTCCGAATTTCAGCTATTTTCGTTTTCGTTTTGACAAACGATAACGAAAGCACAGAATCCGAAAAACGAAAGATCCGACATAAATGCTTTATTTTCGTTTTCATTGTTACAACAGTTCGATATAGAGATTCGACATGACTCTGACAATAACAATCTGTGTCTATAGAACCTGTGGTCGAATGTGCCTAACCTTACCTCTATTAGTCCAAGATTATATAGAGAAAATATTCGACAGAGAAAAAAGATTTGACAGAGAGAAAAGATTCTGCAAGTTACTGTCCTAAAAAGTGTTTGGGGACCCGGGTCCTGCCCCAGGGGACATGGATCAATGCAAAAAAAAGTTTTAAAAACGGCCGTTTTTTCGGGAGCAGTGATTTTAATAATGATTAAAGTGAAACAATAAAAGTGTAATATTCCTTTAAATTTCGTAGTGGGGGGTTGTCTATAGTATGCCTGTGAAGGGGCGCATGTTTCTGGTGCTTAGAACTATCCCTGCACAAAGTGTCATTTATGCAGGAAAAAAGTCCTTTAAAATCACTCGCAGCTATTATGAATTGTCAGCTCCGTAATACAGAGAACACTCATTGAAAGTCATTGATAAAAATAAATAAATAAATAAATAAAATAAAAAGTGTGGGGGTCCCCCAAATTCAATTACCAGGCCCTTCAGGTCTGGTATGGATATTAAGGGGAACCCTGCCTCAAATTTAAGAAAAAATTTGACGTGGGGTTCCCCCTAAATATCCATAACCAGACCCTTCAGGTCTGGTATGGATATTAAGGGGAACCCCACGTCAAATTAAAAAAAAAATTGACGTGGGGTTCCCCCTAAAAATCCATACCAGACCCTTTATCCGAGCACGCAACCTGGCAGGCCACAGGAAAAGAGGGGGGACGAGAGAGCGGCCCCCCCTCTCTCCTGAACCGTACCAGGCCACATGCCCTCAACATTGGGAGGATGCTTTGGGGGTCTGTGACCCCTCAAAGCACCTTGTCCCCATGTTGATGAGGACAAGGGCCTCATCCCCACAACCGTGGCCGGTGGTTGTGGGGGTCTGCGGGCGGGGGGCTTATCAGAATCTGGAAGCCCCCTTTAACAAGGGGACCCCCAGATCCCCCCCCTGTTTGAAACGGTAAGGGGGTACAAAAGTACCCCTACCATGGGCGCATGCGCGGCGCGGTGAGGAGAGGACGCATGGAGTGAGAGCTCCGTGAACCGGTGAGATTACGATCACTCCTCGAGGGGATTTCAGCCCGCAATTCCGATCCTTTACAGCCTATACCCCTTGGGGACTCAGAGGTGCATGCCGACACACAAAGCCCGCCGTGGGAAAGCTACTCAGAAGTCCCTAACTACTTACCTTCTCCGGACGAGGGAACAGAGCGGGATGTCGCAAAATGGCGCCCAGCCTCTGCAGGCTCCAGCAGTCACGCCATGCCCAAGTCTCCCTCCGGCGTCCACAGCACCATCAAGTGAGTACGCTGTACACCTCACTAAGGCAGAGCTGGATGCTAGCCTCTCTGCCATGTATGAAAAGCTGGCTAATAAGTTCCAAGTGGAACTCCATAAATCAACTAACACTCTGACACAGGAGCTGGCAGCGCTGGGAGGGAGGACAGATTTATTGGAAGCTAAACACGATGAGCTGCACCTGGCATATTCAGACCTGCGCAGGGATTATGACTCCATTTCAGACACAGTCACCCAGTTGCAGTCTAATCTCGAAGATTTGGACAACAGAAATAGGCGCAATAACCTCAGGGTGAGAGGGGTCCCGGAACAGAACACAGATCTGCTTCCAACCATTAAGAGGCTTTTTATGTCCCTTTTACCGGACTCCCCGGACACCGCATTTGCCTGCGACAGGATTCACAGGGCTCTGAGGCCTAAACCCCCTGAGGATAAACCGCCCAGAGACATTGTATTATGCCTTAAGGACTTTCTCATTAAGGAGGAAATTCTTCGTGCATCCCGCAACACCCCTAACATCCAACTAGATGGAGTGCGAATTCAAATCTTCCCTGACCTGTCCCCAACCCTGGAAAAAAGGAGGAACCTCAAGGAAGTTACCTCTGCCCTGCAAACGGCGAGAATCAGGTACCGCTGGGGATTTCCTTTCAAATTGCAAGTCCCTCATAACGGAACGACCCATACCGTCACCACTTTGCAAGGTGGAAAAGAGTTGCTTATCAAACTCGGCCTTTTGGCTCCAGAACAACCTCAGAGGCTACCGTCCACCCCTCGTCCTTCGCCTATTTGGGCTACTCCGTCACCGCAGAGGGACCGTAGACGACAGCGTCAAGAGCTCCGTGACCTACAGATGTGATCATCTTTGAAGATTTCCCGGAGGACGGAGCTCCCTCTTCTGCGAAAATTTTTTTTGTTGTGGTGCTACCGGTTTTATTACAGGTTTTCCCATGCTTTCATGAATATTTTTTTTTTTTTTTTTCCCTTTTTCATATACTTTAATCACCTTTTTATTCAGTTTCAAGTGGTCGGCGCCATCTTCACCAGAACTGTTCTCACTGCTCCCGCTTGAGTGTCCCCCTGCTCTACATTATTAGTGACTGGTGACCCCAGTATCTACCGTTCTCGAGTTTCGGGTTCCAGATCTTGGGTCCTGAGTTCTGGGACCGCACTGCTTCACAGCTTGACAGTGCTTCATAAATAAGAGCATTGGACTTTAGAGTCCGTTTGACTGATGACTGTTTGTTCTTTTGTCGGGGGTACCAACAAGTTTGGTTTTGTTTCTGGTATACCCCCGAAGCCATGGTATTTTTCTATTGCTTGGTTTTTCTTTCTCTTCGGGTCTTTTTTTAGTTTTTTTTTTCTTTTACCACAAGTGAATATGTTTTCTGTTTGGTATCGGGCGCCCTGCCATCCTGGAATGTATAGTAGTATGCCCATATCATGCTTAGTGTCACATGCCTGCATTATAGGATATGTATGTATCCCAATAGGGGGGTCCTTGCACGCGGGGTCTCCCCTGGTGGGCCATATTACTCTGGGAACTATTTCGCACTTATGTAATTGTTTCTATATAATACTAGCGTTTTTCTTTCTCCTGCCATGGGACTCAAAATAATCTCCCACAATGTGGAGGGCTTTAATGCTCCCCATAAACGCAGGAAAGCATTTAGATATTACAGACATGTGGGGGGTGACATATTGTTTCTACAGGAAACGCACTTCTCTGAAGCTAATCACCCACGCTTCTTTGACAGACATTATAGGCAACATTATTTCACTACTTTTAATTCTAAATCTAGGGGGGTGTTAACCTCAAACTGCACCGAATTTCTTATAAATATAGCCAATATTTATAAGAAATTCGGTGCAGTTTGAGGTTAAACACCTCTATAAAGATCCCTCTAGTAGATTCATCATCCTTCAGGGTTTGCTGAATGGTAAGAGTATCACTCTAGCTAATGTGTATGCTCCTAACACCTCGCAGGCTTCTTTTTTCATTTCTTTTTTCCAGATTTTGGACAGATACCTTTCTCCCCATCTGTTGTTAGGTGGCGACTTCAACTTGGTGGCACATTCTAAGCTGGACAGAAGCCGAGTGGTGAGTACTGCGAATGCCTTTCCGAGATCCCTTGTCCGTCTGCTCAGTTCCCATCAATTACTTGACACATGGCGCGCCCATAATGTGGGAGCCAGAGATTATACGTTCTACTCTCACCCTCATGACAGCTATTCCAGACTGGACTATATATTCAGTACCCCGGTACTGTTAGCGAATTCATCTAAGGCTTGTATCATCCCTTGCCCCTGGTCGGATCACCAGGCGGTGTCGTTCTCGGTAGCACATATTGGTATTGCCCCATCCCAGGCCTCCTGGCGCCTTAACGACTCTATGCTTTCTGACCCGGCCCTGGTGACAGAGATTGCCGAACACATTGCGGAATATTTTACGTTAAACGACACGGTTGACATCTCCCCTTCTTCCCTTTGGGCCGCTCATAAGGCGGTCCTCAGGGGTCGTCTGATCTCTATTGCTGCCACGCGGAAAAAACAGAGACTACATGATATCTCCAGACTCACTGAGGAATTGGCGAAACTGTATCACACACATGGCCTCTCCCATTCCCCGGACATATTTGCACAGATCTTGACTAAACGAGCGGAACTGGACGCACTTCTCTCTGAGCAGACGGAGAAGGCGTTAAGGTGGTCAAGGGCAAAATTTCTATTGCACAGTAACTCGGCTTCTGCGATGTTTGCCAGGAAGTTGAATGCTACTATGAGACCACCACACACATACAAACTTAGAAATGGTAGGGGAGAATTGGTAACACATCCAGCTGAGGTATTGGGACTGTTTTCTAAATTTTACCGGGACTTGTTGGCGGCTCCGACCCCCTCACCAGGTCCATCTGTAAAAGACTGGCTTGATAGCCTCCCCCTCCCCTCCCTAACAGAGGAGCAATCTCTGTCTTTGAATGCCCCTTGCAGTACAGAGGAACTCCAGACTTTAATTTCCTCACTGAAGCCCTCTAAGGCCCCAGGACCGGACGGATTTACGTCTACATATTATAAAAAATTTTCACCCCAACTTCTTCCCTATTTAGCAAAATTGTTCAATCATGTTTTAAAAGGCCACACTTTCCCCGAGGACATGCTTCTCGCAAACATGTCCTTGATCCCCAAACCGAACAAAGACCACTCCCTCCCCCAAAATTACAGACCGATTTCGGTTATTAATAATGATTTGAAATTATTCGGCCGCCTTCTGGCACATAGACTTTCTAGTATTATCCCCACCCTGATCTCCCCAGACCAGACAGGATTTATCCCTTCTCGCCAAATTACAGACAATATCCGTCTAGCCACCAATATTATTCAGGACGCCAATCTATTCTCTAAAAAGGTATTACTGTTAAGTCTAGATATTCATAAGGCGTTTGATAGCGTCACCTGGCCTTACCTGGAGTCCGTCCTGTCTAGATTTGGGTTCGGAGGGGCTTTTGTGCACGGCTTTAGGGCTTTGTACCATCGCCCCTGCACCCGAATTAAACTCCCGGGGTGTTCCTCTGAGTATTTTCCGCTTGGAAGGGGGACCAGGCAGGGATGCCCCCTTTCTCCCCTGATATTCGCCCTGGCGGTGGAACCGCTTGCCAGGGCGATATGTCTACACCCAGACATCAAGGGCTATGCTAAGGGGGATCAGGTTTTCACATTGAGTATGTACGCTGACGATGTACTTTTATTTTTATCTGATCCTGTGGTCTCACTGCCGAACCTGATCCCTTTATTGAACTCTTTCCATTGCATGTCTGGTCTGGGAGTCAATCTGGCTAAATGTGCGGCACTACCTATTAATTTTCCTAACGCCACGCTTGCAGGCATACAGGCGCATTTCGGTTTTACATTATGCAGCGACTCATTACCTTATTTGGGTATTAAGTTGGCCACCTCCCTGCCTAAACTCTATTATGCAAATTATCCCAAAGCCTTTGCACACATTACTCAATTATTGCGATCATGGGAAAGTTATCGGATTTCCTTTTTGGGCAGAATCCAGGCTATTAAAATGACTATCCTTCCGAAGCTTTTATTTTTTTTTAGAGCGCTGCCCCTGTATGTCTCCCGGAACACGATCGATGGTATACAGAAAGAGATCAATCGGTTCGTTTGGCAAAACAAAAAACCCAGATTGCACAAGACGCTACTTTTCAGACCAGTGGACCGTGGGGGTCTGGGGCTCCCACATCTATGGTTATATTACCTTGCGGCTAGGCTGGTGCAGCTGGCGCAGTGGCATTATCCCCCGGGTACGGTCCCATGGATCCAATTTGAGAGATCCTCGGTGAGTCCCTTTTACCTCCCGGGCCTCCTATGGACTGATGGGGTCCGCCCCAAACAATTAGCCACTTTGAATGGAGTGGTAGCACAATCCCTCCAACTTTGGTCTTTATATAAAAAACGATATGCCCTGTGTCCATCCTGCCCCGGCCTGGCCTCTTTCTTGGGGGACCCCAGATTCCCACCGGCTTTTTCATCACCGGAGAGTTTTGAGGGTTGGTCTCAGAGAGGCCTGGTTACCCTTGAGGCCCTTTCCCAAGAACCACCCTTTTGCACCTTTGCTTATCTCCAAGAACAGTTTGGGTTACCCAGAGCAGATTTTTATAAATATTTACAAGTTCGGCACTTTTACGCCTCTCATTATTTGAAGAGGAGACTTCCCCCTCCAAATGCCTTTGAAAGGATCTGTAAGTCCTCATCCAGGGATCGTGGCAATATCTCCTGGTTGTACCGGTCTCTTGGAGAGGTGCAGCTACCGGATAAATCACATGCCATGCTGGGTTGGGAGAGGGAGGTTGGTTTCGAAATGACCACTGAGGAGTGGGAGGATATGATTACAAACATGCGTAAATGCACGAAATCGTTGGCAGTCAGGGAAACTGCATTAAAACTGCACACAAGATGGTACTACACCCCCGCTAGGCTGCATAGATTTAGCCCACTGGTCCCGGGGAGTTGCTTTCGTGGATGCCCGGAGACTGGTTCCTTCTCCCATATCTTTTGGAGCTGTGGGGTACTGCAGCCCATTTGGCAGCGGGTCGCTGACAAGTTGCTTCAGCTTACGGGTTCTAATATTGATATCACGTGCCGGATTGGCCTTTTGTTTGCTGGCATCCCGGGACTAACTCCCCCGGCTCAGAAATTAGCTCATACACTTATCAATGCGGTCCATTGGACTGTGGCTTTGCACTGGAGATCCCCGGTGGTCTCCTGGGAACAAGTACTGCAACGCATGGAGTCGATCAAACTCATGGAGCGTATACACCACACTTTGCAAGACTCCATGCATATTTTCGATCGTAAATGGGCCGTTTGGTCGTCTCTACAATGGATAGTCCCTAGGACGGATAGTTAGGCTGGGCACAGCGCCTAATGGCTGGGTATATGAACATGTTTGATAGCGCTCACTTGTGGTAGCATTTTTGTTATCTTTTTTTTTTTTCTTTTTTTTTCTTTCTTTCTTCTCTTTTCTCTTTCCCTCAATGATGTACATTTGCTCACCAGAATTTTCATTTGCCATCTCCGGGTTGGGTTTAGCATATCAAACTTTAACTTTTATGAGCATTAACGGTTTATTGATGTTCCTTTGTATGCTATTCTCTATGACAACTTTTGTACTGGTTGACCTTTTTTCTGTACTTGTCTTAATACTTTCTAATAAAAAACGTTTGTAAACAAAAAAGTACCCCTACCATTTCACAAAGAGAGTGTAAAAAATAGTTAAATAAGACAAACACACTTTTGAAAAATTCCTTTATTAAAAATTAAAAAAAGATTCCAGCGGTGCTAATCCACTCTTGCTATCCAGCGATGGACGGTCATCTCTCCAGCGATGGCTCATTTCATCCAGCGCAGCAAATCCATCCTTCTTTTGAGAAATGTCAGGCTCCGGAATCCTTGCAGTGTCTGCTCCGTGGAGACAGAAGAAGGATGGATTCGCTGCGCTGGATGAGATGAGCCATCACTGGAGAGATGACCGTCCGTCGCTGGATAGCAAGAGTGGATTAGCACCGCTGGAATCTTTTTTTTTTTTTTTTTTTTTTTTTTTTTAATAAAGGAATTTTTCAAAAGTGTGTTTGTCTTATTTAACTATTTTTTACACTCTCTTTGTGAAATGGTAGGGGTACTTTTGTACCCCCTTACCATTTCAAACAGGGGGGGGGGCGGGATCTGGGGATCCCCTTGTTAAAGGGGGCTTCCAGATTCTGATAAGCAGTCCGCCCGCAGACCCCCACAACCACCGGCCACGGTTGTGGGGATGAGGCCCTTGTCCTCATCAACATGGGGACAAGGTGCTTTGAGGGGTCACAGACCCCCAAAGCATCCTCCCAATGTTGAGGGCATGTGGCCTGGTACGGTTCAGGAGGGAGGGGGAGGCGCTCTCTCGTCCCCCCCTCTTTTCCTGCGGCCTGCCAGGTTGCGTGCTCGGATAAAGGGTCTGGTATGGATTTTTAGGGGGACCCCACGTCAATTTTTTTTTAAATTTGACGCGGGGTTCCCCTTAATATCCATACCAGACTTGAAGGGTCTGGTTATGAATATTTAGGGGGAACCCCACGTCAAATTTTTTCTTAAATTTGAGGCAGGGTTCCCCTTAATATCCATACCAGACCTGAAGGGCCTGGTAATTGAATTTGGGGGACCCCCACGCTTTTTTATTTATTTATTTATTTATTTATTTTTATCAATGACTTTCAATGAGTGTTCTCTGTATTACGGAGCCGACAATTCATAATAGCTGCGAGTGATTTTAAAGGACTTTTTTTCCTGCATAAATGACACTTTGTGCAGGGACAGTTCTAAGCACCAGAAACATGCGCCCCTTCACAGGCATACTATAGACAACCCCCCACTACGAAATTTAAAGGAATATTACACTTTTATTGTTTCACTTTAATCATTATTAAATTCACTGCTCCTGAAAAAACGGCCTATTTAAAACTTTTTTTTGCATTGATCCATGTCCCCTGGGGCAGGACCCGGGTCCCCAAACACTTTTTAGGACAGTAACTTGCAAATTAGTCTTTAATATTAGCACTTTAGATTTTGAACGTCGGAGTCCCATAGACTTTAATAGGGGTTCTAAAGTATGCTATATACTAGCTCCGTCGAATCTTCTTTATACATTCGACAGACACCATAAGCTTTCAAAGACAGATTCGACCGTAATTCATGTGGATTTTCGGACAAATGCAATTTTTGAACGAAAAACGAATAAATAAATAGAATTTCGGGAGTAACTAAATAAATTAAGTTTTCGGACGAAAACGAAATTCTGAAACGAAATATTTTACTCTGCACATGTCTAGTTACAAACACATTTAGACATCAATGTACAAAACTTATTTTTAGACAAATAGGCATGACCAAATGTCTTTAACCTGTATCTGCCCAAAACATCGTATTTAATGAGCGAACAATGTTTCCTATGACCGATTAATGTGCCCACGAACATGAAAGTCACAATTTCAAACTGTACAACAGTAACGAAAATCACATGGCACAGCATGCAAGTAATAATAATAATAATCGGAACACACAAAAACTACTTACTTTTTAGAAGAACTTTTTTGATCCTTCTATACTGATCCTGCTCCCTTAGTTTCAGGGCTGACCAGCATTTCCTTATTTGCTACTTTGATCGTCATACCCCAAAACTTGTGTGCAGACTCTTCACAACTTTCATCATGATTTTGGCCTTTCTGACATTCGGGATGGTGTACGGTCTATTCTTGCCATCATAGTCATTCCTCCTCAAGATGTCCACCATCTCTAGAAAGGCCATATTTGAGGCCTTAAATCTTCTCCTCCGGGATCGGGATGTTTCTGGCTCCCACTTTCCTCCTCCTCGTTACTGCTCTTCTTGCACACCCGCTCTGTCTCTGCCATGTCGCTCCTGCTGCACACAGAACAAGAAGGGATGGGGAATATTCTAGAAATAATGTCAAGGGCGGATGATGCAGAGTTTCACGCATGCGCAGTGTATATCAAACTAACATGCATGTGTCGTACATACAATTTGTGTGTGGAGCAGGGATGAGCTTTATGTTCAAGTCGAACATTGGCTGTTCGCCAGTTCACCGAACAGCGAACAATTCACACGGAAAATTCAAAAAGCTGCAGAACACCCTTCTAGGGAGAAATCAAAAGTGCTAATTTAAAAGTCTTATATGCATGGTATTGTCATAAAAAGTGTTTGGGGACCTGGGTTCTGCCCCAGGGGACATGTATCAATGCAAAAAAAGTTTTAAAAATTGCCATTTTTTCGGGAGCAGTGATTTTAATAATGCTTAAAGTGAAACAATAAAAGTGTAATATTCCTTTAAATTTCATACCCGGGGGGTGTCTATAGTATGCTTGTAAAGGGGCGCATTTTTCCCATGTTTAGAACAGTCTGACAGCAAAATTACATTTCTAAAGGAAAAAAAAAAGTAATTTAAAACTACTTGCGGCTATAATGAATTGTTGGTCCGCAATACACATAAAAGTTCATTGATAAAAACGGCATGGGGATTTCCCCATAGGGGAACCCCAAACCAAAATAAAAAAAAAATGTGTGGGGGTTCCATACCAGGCCCTTCAAGTCTGGTATGGATATTAAGGGGAACCCCGTGCCAAAATAAAAAAATGGTGTGGGGGTCCCCCTCAAAATCCATACCAGACCCTCCAGGCCTGGTATGGACTTTAAGGGGAACCCCACACCAATTTTTTTTTAATGGCGTGGGGTGCCCCCAAAAATCCATACCAGGCCCTTATCTGAGCACGCAACCTGGCAGAGGGGGGTGAGAGAGCACCCCACGAACCTTACCAGGCCACATGCCCTCAACATTGGGAGGGTGCTTTGAGGTAGCCCCTCAAAGCACCTTGTCCCCATGTTGATGGCGAGAAGGGCCTCATCCCCACAACCCTTGCCAGGTGGTTGTGGGGGTCTGCGGGTAGGGGCTTATCAGAATCTGGAAGCCCCCTTTAACAAGGGGACCCCCATATCCCGGCCCCCTTGTGTGAATTGGTAATGGGGTACAAATGTACGCCTACCATTTGACCAAAAAAAGTGACAAAAAAGTTAAAAAATACAGTTTTTGACAAGTCCTTTATTAAATTCTTCTTCTTTGAGCTTCTTCTTTCATCTTCTTTCTTCTGGTCTTACTTCTGTGTTCTTCTTCTTCTTCATCTTCTTCATTTTTTTCTTCATCTTCTTCATCTTCATGAAAAATCAAAAGTGCTAATTTTAAAGGCTTATTTGCATGGTGTTGTCTTAAAAAGTGTTTGTGGACCTGGGTCCTGCCCCAGGGGACATGTATCAATGCAAAACAAGTTTTAAAAACTAAAGTTTTTCCAGGAGCAGTGATTTTAATAATGCTTAAAATGAAACAATAAAAATGTAATATTCCTTTAAATTTCGTACCTGGGTGGTGTCTATAGTATGCCTATAAAGTGGCGCATGTTTCCTCTGTTTAGAACAGTCTGACAGCAAAATTATATTTCTAAAGGAAAGAAAGTAATTTAAATCTACTTTTACTTAAACGGCATATTATTATTTTTTTTAATGCGTAGGGGTCCCCCAAATTCCATACCAGACCTGGTATGGATTTTAAAGGGAACCCGGTGCCAAAATGTAAAAAAAAAAATGGCGTGGGGTCCCCTCAAAAATTCATACCAGACCTTTATCCGAGCATGCAACCTGGGTCTCTCATTTACATAAACGGGTGACCCCTCCCCCCTCTGACAACACAGGGAAAGCCATAGGGAAGTCCCTGTGCATCAGAGGGGGGAGGTGTCACCGGGTGGCCCCGCCCTATATT
This sequence comes from Lithobates pipiens, assembly GCF_037356315.1. NCBI lineage: Eukaryota > Metazoa > Chordata > Amphibia > Anura > Ranidae > Lithobates > Lithobates pipiens. The sequence goes on from NW_027507748.1 coordinate 490,303,552, forward strand.
ATATAAGAGCTGTCACCTGAACAGAAGTGTCACACAGCGGGAAACTCCCATTGAGGCAGATCGCCTGGAGGATGAAGTGGAGAACAAGAAGCCGGAGGAAGATGCCGGACAAGAAAACTGGAGGAAGAAGGAGATGAAGATAAAGGAATAAGCGGGGGAAGAACAAGATGGAGGAAGAAGAAGAACACCGAAGAAAGACCAGAAGAAGATGGAAGAAGAATCGGGGAAAGAAGAAGACATTAATAAAGGAATTGTCAAAAACCGTCTACTGTATTTTTTAACATTTTTGACACAGTTTTTGTGAAATGGTAGGCATTACCAATTCACACGGGGGGGCGGGATCTGGGCGGTCCCCTTGTTAAAGGGGAATTCCAGATTTTGATAAGCCCCTCACCCGCAGACACCCACAACCAACGGGCAAGGGTTGTGGGGATGATGCCCTTCTCCCCATCAACATGGGGACAAGGTGCTTTGGGGGGCTACCTCAAAGCACCCTCCCAATGTTGAGGGCATGAGGCCTGATACGGTTCAGGAAGGGGGGGCATTCTCTCATCCTCCCCTTTTCCTGCGGCAGGTTGCATGCTTGAATAAGGGTCTGGTATGGATTTTTGGGGGGACCCACACCATTTCTTTTTTAAATTTTGGCACAGGGGTCCTCATAAATTCCATACCAGACCTGAAGGGTGGAATTATTAATCCCAGCTTTACTGGGCCAGAACTAGGGTGGAATCTGTGAGTTGCACAGACCCAGCAAGTGTCCGGGGCTGTAAATGCAGCATCCTTAGAGTCGCCTGGTCTGCTTCCATGTGTGAGTTTTAATGTTAGTATGGCTACCTCAGCAAGAACCTGGAAGGCTGAAAACAGCCAATCAAATTAACTTAGCATGCTTGATTGGTTTACTTGCCGAAGTAAAAACAAACTTCTGGCCCTTCAAATGGAACCAAAAGCTCTCTATATGTTGACTTTCTATATAAATATATACTGCTTTTATAGCTCACAGGCTTTGCTAAAACATCGAGCTCTGCTTCTTGAGCTGGGGGAAAAAGGATCCAATGACTCTGAATACAGAGTATCCTTCTGGGTGTTAAACTGCATACTCAGCATGGGTATTGCCAACCTCAGTATAAAACCGGGAATAACTCTACAAAAAATTAAATACTCGGGTCTTCAGTGAGTGTGTCCTGCACTGGGCTCACAGCAGCTGATTCCTACGTCATCAGTTTAACACATGTGTTTTTTCTTTGTCTCCAGCTTCCTCCAATAGAGGCAATAAGGTGGCTGGATTCAAATGTATGCATTTTCCATTGTTAGATTTGTACGTAAACAAACAAAACAAATTCATATTTTTTTTACTTTCAAAATATTTTATTTTTGAATACAGCATAGGAAACAAGAAATAGGCCCACATGGCCAACAGATGACTTAACAGAGCACTAGAACCATGCATAATCATACAGTTGAACAAAGCAAACCTATGCCTAGTAGAGTCTGATCCATCCATCAAAGTGTCAGTGAGGTCCAGTAACCTTACCTATACCAGTACTCTAAAAAGGGAGAGCACTGTTCAGGGAAGAACAAAATTCAAAGATATCCTCTGAAGATTCCTGGACCCGGGGTAAGGGAAGAACCCTAGCGGTCCCTGGGCCACTCGGCACCCCTCGCGGGATCATGCTGTGCCAAGTGAGGGACCTGACCAGAGGGCCCCCGTAAATGGGAGACCATTCCACCCACCCCTACAAACGCTAAACGGATCATATCTGTCATCACTATGAATACATGTGAAAAATTTTGAGGTCAACCGTCGGCCATCCGAGCCAAGCATGACAGTAAAGAGGGGTAAAGAAGGAAGAGGAGGGGGTAAAGAGGGGTAAAGAGGAAGGGGTGGGGGATCAAGTAGAATGAGCCATAGTTAAACCAAAGGTCTGTACTAACTACCTAAGTGCCGATGCTCTAGAGACAAGTACGGGTGTTCATAGCCCCGTTGGGGCATGGGTTAAGGAGATGCCCATGTGCATAGCCCATGGTTCCCAAACAATGTCAAATTTAGCGCGGGAGTCAGATATAATGCTAGCTATTTTCTCTTGGGCCATTATCCAGGAGATTTTTCTTTGAGCAGCCTTGACCAAAACGGAGGGCTGTTTCCAAGCTTTTGCAATGGTGAGCTTGGCTCCTATTAGAATAAATCGTATCAGTTTCATAGTATGTCTGGGGGTCTTGATAATTGGAGCATTAAGGAGAGCAATGGTAGGGGACCGGGGGGCTCGGAACCCAGCGATCCCATCAATAATTTTGAAGATTCTTCTCCAAAAGCATCGTAACCTGGGACACTCCCACCACACGTGGGCCAGAGTGCCCCTGAGGTGACAACCCCTGAAGCACAGCGGGTCAGAGGAGGGGTACATGCCGGCCAGCCTAGCTGGGGTGTAATACCAACGTAGTATAACTTTTAGACTGGCTTCTGCTAGAGACGTGTTTAGGATTCCTTTGTAGGCCAACGAGATCGCCGTGTGCCAGGGCTCCAGGTCCCAATTAAACTGGAGATCCTCTTCCCATTTGAGCATGATTGAAGTCTTAGATTTGGGCTGCGTCAGTGAAGAGTATATGCAAGAGATACCTCCCCTCTGCTCCGGACCCTGACCACACCATGTCTCATACTCTGTGAAACTAGGAGGAAAAGGTTTTTCGGTCCAGATGGAGTGTAGGAAGTGGGAAATTTGATGGAATCTGAACCTCTCCGACATTGGTAATTCTAGATTCTTAATGTAGTGTTTAAGAGGGAGGGGTCCTGACCTGGAGAAGAAATGCCCGATCCGGTACAGCCCTTTGTTCAACCACCATTTGAAAGCTGATATATTTTGACCTAGGGGGGAAAGCTGGGTTATTAAACAGATGCGCTAACGGTGTGATCGGAGACGAGATGGAGCTCAAGTTGCGAGTCTTATCCCAGAGGGCTAGAGAGTATGATAGAGTGGGTGCTAGTATCGGGGGTCTCTCTTTAGGAGAGGACCACATTAAAAAGTCTAGAGTGTGACGTGGGGCAGCTTGTCTCTCGATCCCAACCCAATCCGGCTTTTCAAACTTAGAATAAATAATCGAGATCTGTGATAGTCTGGCAGCAATAAAGTAGTGATGGAGGTTGGGAAGACCGAGTCCTCCTTTCTTCCTGTGATGAAATAAGATGCTCTGGGGGATCCTATACCCCTTCATATGCTTTCTGATGATAGGAATGGGCAAGGAGCGAAATAAGTATAAGAGTCTGGGCATGAGGGTCATTTTGATAGAATTAATTTTTCCTAATAATGATAGATTGTATCCGGCCCAAGTGTTAAGATCTGTGGCTAACTTGGAGAGCATAGGGGGATAATTAGTGTTGTACAAGGATTCGATTTTAGGTGTTAAGTACACTCCTAGATATTTGATGGCTGTGTCATTCTATTCAAAAGGAAAGGACTGACACAGTTGATCAACCATTTGCGGCGGTAGAGAGATATTCATAGCCAGGGATTTGTTATAATTCACTTGTAGGCCAGAGATTTTAGAGAACTCTCCAAGGGTTTGGAGAAGATTTGGAAGGGAGGTGATAGGGGAAGTGATAAACAAAAGGATATCATCTGCGTATAGCCCACATTTGTGGATTTGCGATCCGCAGTTTACTCCTTTTATGTTATGATTTTCCCTCAGTGCGATAGCCAGAGTTTCAATTGCCAAGGCAAAAATCAGCGGGGAGAGAGGACACTCCTGCCTGGTCCCTCGCGCAATCTGTATAGGCTCAGAGTAGTGACCCTGAAGCCTTATTCTGGCTTGAGGGGTGGAGTATAAGGATTTGATCAGCCCCATGAACCTATCTCCAAATCCCCATCTGTCCATGAGCAAAAGGAGGTAGTTCCAAGAAACTGAGTCAAAGGCTTTTTTTTAAGTCTAGCGAAAGGAGCATACCTTCTTGTTTAGGACCGCCATCCCAGTTCGATTGTAAGATTGAAATGATATCAATGGCCCTTCGGATTTGGTCCGGTCCCTGCCGTCCAGGGATGAACCCCACCTGATTTTTATTGACATATATGGATGTGAAAGAAGCTAGTCTATTTGCTAGCATTTTAGTTAGGATCTTAAGATCGCAATTAATAAGTGAGATCGGGCGATAATTGTCTACAATTTCTGGGTTATTGTCTGGTTTGGGAATTACAGTAATAAAAGCCGAGTTGAGAAGTGGGTCAAGCCGGTCTCCTTTGGTCTTGTGGTTACAAAATTTGGCCAAGTGCGGGGCTAAAGTGTTTGCAAACTTTTTGTAATAGGTGTTAGATAGCCCATCTGGCCCAGGGGCTGAGTTACCTTTTAATCCCTTAATAGTTTCGAGAACTTCCTCTTCCGTAAAGGGGGCCTCGAGGACGTCCCGGTGTGCATTAGAAATACGAGGGATTGGTAGCGTGTCTAAGAAGGAGTTGATGTCATCCTGAAGGTCAGGCTTAGGAGCGGAATAGAGATTAGAGTAAAAGTTTTGGAAGGCTTTCAGGACTTTCGTTGGATTAGATGAAAGTCCTGTCCCTGGCAGTCTGATATGGGGCATACCTTGAGATCTCGGTTTGGGGGACAATTTGGAGGCGAGCATAGTACCTATTGTATCTTTTTGAGTGTAGAATTTATTACCACTCCATCTAATACTTTTCTCCGCACGGGTCGTGAGGGCTAGGTTGAGTTCCAGCTTTATTTTATCCAATTGCGGGATGTTTTCTTTTAGGGGTTTTTTTTTATGTTTCGCTCTGAGATCTGCGTATTCCATTTCTAGTCTAGCTATGTCAGGGGTTCTTTCCTTTTTCAAATGAGTGGCCAGCTTTATGAATTCACCCCTAATCACTGTCTTATGCGCCGCCCACACTGTCTCCATAGAAGTGTCTTTAGTAGTGTTGAGTTTGAAGTAGTCCTGTAGGACTGATTCTATATTGGGGATTCTGCTAGGGTCTGTCAGTAGGGATTCGTTAAGTCTCCAAGTCTTGAAACCCGGGGATTGGGTTGCGAGGTGTAAGTACAGTATCACAATCGCGTGATCTGAGAGGACCGTGTCTTTTATCAGTGAGCGCTCAGCAGAGGGGAGTGAGTGACTTTGAACGAAAAGGTGGTCTATCCTAGCATATGTGTTATGAGGAGCTGAGTAATGCGTGTAGTCCCTAGTGGATGGGTTTAGTTCCCTCCATGCATCCGTTAAGCCCTGAGAGTGCAACAGTTTTGCTATTCTGTGGCTGACTTTGCGCGGACGAATGAGCTGTAGTCCTAAGGGTTTAGTTCTGTCTAGTTCCTGTTCAAAAGCTACGTTAGAGTCCCCTCCAAGAATCACTTTACCTTCAAGCATAGGGTTAAGGGTGTGGAAGAGTTTCTCAAAAAACTTATCTTGCCCCTTATTAGGGGCATAGTATGATACCAGAGAATACAGTTGCCCTTCCACTAGGCCTTTCACTAAGATAAACCTGCCATCAGGGTTCCTGAAAACAGAAGTCAACGAGAAGTTACAGTCCCTAGCAAGAAGAACTGCAACTCCTCTTGTCTTGTTCTCGGCATTCGCGAGAAAAAATTTAGGATAGTGGGCGTGCAGGAAAGATGGGCTGTACCGGCTCGGGAAGTGCGTCTCCTGAAGGAATAAAATATCTAATCTAAGGGATTTGTATAGGCTGAACAGTTTCTTGCGTTTAAGGGGAGAATTTAGCCCTTGCACATTATGAGAAGCTAGCTTCAGTAACTTAGGAATGGTATTAGCCATGGGAGCAGAGGATCGGATCTCGGACACAAACACCTTCACTTACCATTGGTAGAAAATTTCTGGGACCGATGAGGAAACTTCTAGGCTCGTAGGGAGTCGGGCTGTGATCAACTCTAGTAGCGGAGCATCTGCCAAGCACATAACAATTAATGATGGTAGTATAGCAAACGTATAACATTCTACCTGAGGGGGGGGGAGGAAAGGGAGTAGAGAAGAGTCTCCCAAGAAAAGCACCAACCTCCGGAGGGGAGAGAGAAAATCCGGGGTCGGAATTCTCCGAAAAGAAAAGAGAAATCACCGAGAGCGGGCTCTCGGAAGTCCTAGCCCCTGAAAGCCCGAAGGATTGCAGGGGATAGGCGAAGGCACATGTGTACCGCCCCGGACCAAGGGGCTTCTGAAAAATTTAAATAGCATGGTGCTAAAACGGCTTGAAGAAATTAAACTTGAAAAGACCACCAGGAACAAACATAGAGCAATAGTAAAAACATTAACTCGTGGTGTAAACAGGTGACCCTCCTATGAGAGTTGCTATATAAAAGAACAAAAAAAAAGAAAAATTTTAGAGCAAGTATTCAACCCGCTTATGCGAGGGCCAAAATGAGTTTCTAACTCAAACAGTCATTTTCAGCTACCGTTCATGTACTATGTAGACATATATCTTGAACCGTGTGGAAGAAAAAGCATAGCACAAAACAAAAAAGACATAAAGAAAAAAAAAAAAGGGGGGAAAACAGGAAAACAGAGGAGTTCCGGTGGTAGAGTAGGGGACACAGGCACCCTTCAAACATGGGAAGCTTGTAAGGTGAGGCTACCCAGGGGAAGTCAACAAGAGGTGGTTCGAGTTGTGCGACCTTCTCCGATCAAGAGTAATGTAGAAAAAGGTCTTGTCCAGGGAACTTCAGGTGTGACCGTTGTCTCCAGAGCGTCTCGATTTGGATTTGGACCAAAGTGGGATTGATGGGCTGACCGGGGGAGGTCTTTTTGCCGAATTCGGTGGAGCCGCAGATGTGTCCATTCCGGCATCTTGGGAGATAAGCTTCAAACGTAGAAGGGTTTGTTCGCCAGAGGAAAAGTTGGCGAAGGAGTAGTTTGCCCCCATATGTGTGAACTTAACCGCAAAGGGGAATGCCCATTTATATTTGATGTCCTTCTGTATAAGAACATTCAAAAGTGGTTTCAAAGCACGTCTGCGTTGAATGGTTGACGGGGCCAGATCTGCAAAAACTTGAATCACATGGCCTCGGCATGTCACCTGTGGGGCCAAACGGGCCTGCTTCATTACTTCCTCCTTAACTGCAAAGTGATGCGGTTTTACTATTATGTCTCTGGGGAGGCCGTCCTTCCTGGGGGGTCCCAGGGCCCTATGAGCTCTATTAAGTTCCAGTCGCTGAGGGTCAATATTGGGCAATAGCGATTTGATCAGGTCCTGGGTTGCAGCAGTCACATCCGTGATTGATTCCGGCAGCCCTCTGATTCTGAAGTTATATCGTCTCGACCTGTTCTCAAGGTCGTCAATACGCGAAAGAGCAGTGTCCAACTGGTCCTGCATTGAATGTATCAACTCAGAGTTCTGATTGGCAACTGCGGCCGTAACGTCTAGCTTAGATTATATAGCTTCCATTCTCTGGCCAATGTTTTGTAGGTCTGATTTAATCTCGCCGGTGATTTTCGCTGCTGTAGAGGCCAATCCCCTTTCCAGTAACATAGAAAGTTTAATAAAAAGGTCTGCTGTGGACAGGTCTTGCTCCTGAGGGAACTGTTCTGATGTGATGGGGCCTTGGAATGAAGGCCTGCAGGCCTCCGTGGGAGACAAGGCCTGGTCTGCCATAGTCATGCCTATCAGGGACTCTGTAGAGGCCGGTGATGGGGTTCCTAGCTTGGGGAAGTTCCCATGGAGAGTAGGAGTATAATTCAGGATGGCCGGGGATAGCACTTGCCTGTGGTCAGCGCCGTGTTCCGAGCTGTGGGCTGGATGCTGTCTGTGTGCCTCGGCCGCGGCGGCCATCTTGGTACACCCCGCTCTAGAGGCCGCCTCAAATTGTGGCACTAGATCGCTCCTGGTCGCGACGGCGGACATTCAGGGGGGATCCCTGGGTGTTCGGGAGACAGGGGCCTCGAAGTGTCACCTTCCTGGTGTGCTATTCGCCGCTCTGGGAGCTCCGTTGGTCCGGCGTGGTGCGGAGGATCAGGCTCTGGTGGCCAACTTGGATCCCTCGCGCATGCGCACAACAAATTCATATTTTGAACCTTTCATTAGACAAACATTTAGTTAGTTATATATTTGCTGCGCAGAAGATCGGACCATTAAAAATTAAATATTTGACTAAAATAATGTCTGTAACTTTGTCTAATATCACCTTTGCATAAAGCTACAGCTCTGATATATTGGGGTGAGCCCTTCATTACTGGGTCCAGCATGCATAAATATATTACAATGGCTTGTTTTCTATCACGCTGTTGGTGTAAGAACTCCAGTTTCATGTTTCAAAAAGACAACTTTTTCCTGCCAATATTATAATAAATGATTACAATACCCTGCAGTCATGCAGAGATGTCCATAACTCCAAAATATTCTTCTGCTTATAGCCACGGCACTTACAAGGAAAAGGGGTACGTCATTTCATAATCCACACTTTCTGCTTTGGATTTCAAAAATAAAAATACATAAAAACAAAGCGCTCAGCCACATCCAAATCTATAAAACAACTGGCTGCAGGCAGAATCTATCCTAACAGGGTGTGTGGACTTGATGTGATGGGTCTGTTATATTTAAATGTTATTTATTACTCTCACATCATGGACCGCACATCAAGTTATTATCAGACTTTAAGATTTCATTTTTGTAGGAAAACTTCTTATGTATACCATCCATCTTGGCTTTGTTAAACATTATGGCAGCTGTATTCCAATCAACAACCTCATCTTAATCTTTTTTTCTTATCTTTATGTAAACTAATCCCATTTTTACCTTTTTCCCCATTAAGCTGGATTTCATTTCCAACCAAAGGTTGTCTAAACCAGTTTCAATATATCTATATTTATTAATAAAATTGTTAAACTCATATTAGAAATAAATATGATAATTTCAATATTACACACTAATATATATGCACAGATAAATGTCCTTAAAGGGGGACATAATACTTAATTTTACTCAATTTCCTTTTTTTTAAATGTACTGTTTCCACTATCCAAGGATATTCAATTTGTGTAAGACACGGTTAAATGTAACCTTCATTTACCATGTTTGGAAAATAGATTCAAAAATAATTGTGATCACATTGTTTATCATTAGATTTGATAACCTGGCACATTTTGTTATAAATGTTTTGTCTAAAAAACTGAAATTGGCATGGTGTCCTTCCAGCTTATCACCAACCTCTCATCCCAGCTACATTCTTTCAGGAGAGCACAAAGGAGGGGGTCACATCTGCGTACATGACACACACAAGCGATAGAACTAAAGGTTCCAGCATTCACAAACATACACGAATATCTCTCTAAAATCGCTTTCATTTTTCCCATTTGTACACAACACATGCATATCATGCCCTCACCTTCTTTTAATTCTTTTAATTTCCCTGCTTAATTTGTGCTTTCTTTATTTCGTTCTGATATCCTTTTGCATCCAATGTATTGTAATACCATACTTCACATACTGTACCTTCTATGATCAGATGGGCAGCCATAGTGCTCATCCCATCTTCCCTTTCTGACAACATATAAAGTATTCTGTTTTAACTCTCATTACTGTTTCTTGACTTTACTAGTTGTAGTGCCTGACCCCAAATTAATCCCACAACTTAACATCAAAAAGTCTCTTTCTGTCTAGTGTTAATGGTCACCCTTGATGCATCCTGCTCACATAGATAGCTGTTTACTCTGCATGATTCTTCGGTTCATATATATAGCTCACCGCTTGCACTGGGCATTTTTGAGGGTCTCTTACCCTTCATTCCCTTTTATTTAATGCCCATAGTGACTGGCCAGTCTTCTCTACGTGTGCCTCTAAACTACTTTATCTAGGAGATGTACTACATATACCTGCGAACAGCACTATTCTTCCCTTTTTTATGTATAATACTCCAAAAGACAGTAGGCAGTGACAACATAACATATAACCACCAATCAATACAGTTGGATTAAGGGGAGTAAAATAGGTACCCTTTGTCCCAAAAATGCCTTACCGATCAAGGAAGTCTGATAACTCAGATGTAAGTAAAAGGCTTACCTCGGCCGGCTGATTATCAGAAATTCCCAGATCGTCTCAAGCTCCTCGTTTCAGATACTCAGGGTCATCTGGAAACCCCTCCTCGGCAAAGCTCGCCACCTGAAATGGATATTTTGTAGATAGGCAACTCCTATCCTCATATTGATTAGTGGTTCCAAATTAATAATAACTACTGCAGTAGGGAACAGAGACAAAATATACACTCAGCATCTTTCCAAATAACTGTTCTCCTTTATTATGATGCATTTGAAGGTTTTTATACACATGATTATGTAGGCATCACATTAATATTACAATTGTACGTTTATGGTAACAAGGGGCGTTACATAGGCAGGCTAATTCTAATCAGGACTCGAAAGAATGCAAAACATGTATTGAAAACATTATTAGTGCCGTGTGCACAGTGAGGGCAGTGTGCAATACATACAAAATAGAATACAATTATATACAGAACTTACAAATTTCCATTACAATATAAAAATATAACAATAATAGTAATATCATGATAAAATATTGACATAGTAGGTTCATAATGTAAACATTATATAGAACAAAGTTCATTGGGATATACAAAATATGACAATGATTATAATGACATAATATACTAGTAACATAATGAGTTCATATTGTACACATTGTATAGAAACTTTTTCATAAAAGCACGTCTCTCTGTTTCCCACCTTCCTTCCATTTTATAAGATAATAATGTTATTGTGGTAACTTGACACACAAAAAATAAAATGATATATGGAGATCACTTGAAAATAATTTCTCAATAGTCCAAAAAAAAGAGATCTTGATGAAATTTATATTGGAGCTGCTCTTTTGCCCCTGGATACTGGATTAAACAGAAGCACACCTAGAATGGCTACAATGACAGGTCTAAACAGCTTCAGACTTATGATACTACCTCCATTTGGATATTCAGGTTCTACCAATATTATCCCCAAGTTTACCATGACCCTTGGACTGCAAAGCTAGGGGTCCATCAAATTTGATGAGTGGGGACACTTAGGGGGAGACCTTCCAAGCCAAATTGCATTGAAGCCTATCCGTTGACACTGACGTTCCAGCATAAAGCACTTAATAGATGAACTTTATTATTTTAGTTAAATATTTTATTTATTTATTGATGTTGAATCATCACGAAAGACACTGAGCACTATATGAATGTAATTTTCTGTGGTTTAGCACTCTATTTTATGTTAGCACCATATTTATTTTTTCACTTGATTTTTATATTAGCACTTTATTCCACTAGTGCTGTCAATTTTAAATATACAAAAAAAAAAAAAAAATTCTAAGCATTATTATGGAGATTGGGCTTTTAAAAATTAAAGATTATTGATGAGATCATGAGAAATAATTAAAAAATAAGTTTGTGTGAATATCAGCAGCAAAACAACTTCATTATTCTAGCATTATAAAGAACAAAAGAATGCACTGCATTAAAAGATCAAAGAATTTGCTGCGTGAGGTATGTGCTATCTCCATTACGAACGCTAGTTTTACCACACCGATTTCACTTCCGTTTCACACTTTCTTCAGGGCATGCGTTGTTTTTGGTACGTCTGAACAGCATACAGATGAGCAGTTTTCTCGATAGGAATGTGATCCATCGGAAAAATATAGAACATGTTCTCTTTCTAGGTCCGTCAGAATTTTTGACGTAAAAAACTCTGATGGGGCATACACACGATCGGAATATACAATGAAAAGCTCCCATCTGACTTTTTCTGTCAGACATTCCGCTTGTGTGTACACGGCATTAGTCATTTAAGTTCGCCAGGTCCTTCCAGGTGGAGGAGTCAGGGTTTCCATTTTTTTTTTTTTTTTTTGTGAAAGATTTCAATTTTAGATTTGCCTTAGCAAAAATGTATTCAATAAGGCAGTTCTTATTCAATATACGGATTACTTCAACTATTGTGGGCGCATTTACATTTTCTTGCTATGCCTAAACGAATGACAATGAAAATATGTGTTATTAGGATATTTAGATTAGGAGACCAGAGATGAGAGTCCATGCTGAGTGGATTAAGAGTGGAATGGTGTCAAGCAGACTAAGGCCGCGTACACACGCGCGGACTGTTCGCCCAACTTTGTCCGTCCAACAGTTTCGGCAAACAGTCCGCTCAAACTTAGCATGGACGGACATGGCCACACACGACGGACGAACAGTTTGCTGAAACCGTGCGCGATGACGTGAACGGCACGTACGACGGGACGAAAAATACAACGTCCTATACACTGCATTATAGCTTTCGGCGTGAAAATCCTTTCTGAGCATGCGCGCAACTATGTTTGACGAACAAGCCTACACACGGGCGGACTGTTCGCTCAAACAAGGTTTCAGCGGACAGTTTTTCGGAAATTCCGAAAAACCTTGTCCGTCCAACTGTCCGCTGAAACTGTCCGCTGAAAGCCCACACACGAGCGGACTGTCCGCCCAAACACTGTTCAGCGGACAAAGTTGGGCGAACAGTCCGCCCGTGTGTACGCGGCCTAAATGTTGCAAATAAATATGTCACACAATGTTTCCTATGTGGTGTCTCAACCAAAATATATAAATATCAAAACCAAATACATACAGTATCTCACAAAAGTGAGCACACCTCTTACATTTTTGTAAATGTTTTTTTACACCTTTTCACATGACAGCACTGAAGAAATTACACTTTGCTACAATGTAAAGTAAGGAGTGTACAGCTTGTATAACAATGTCAATTGGCTGTCCCCTCAAAATAACTCAACACACAGCCATTAATGTCTAAACTGCTGGCAGCAAAAGTGATAATGTCCAAATTGGGCCCAAAGTGGCAATATTTTGTGTGGCCACCATTGTTTTCCAGCACTGCCTTAACCCTCTTGGGCATGGCATTTACCAGAGCTTCACAGGTTGCCACTGGAGTCCTCTTCCACTCCTTCATGATGACATCACAGAGCTGGTGGATGTTAGAGGCCTTGGTCTCCTCCACCTTCCATTTGAGGATGCTCAATAGGGTTTAGGTCCGCTTGGCCAGTCCATCACCTTTACCCTCAGTTTCTTTAGCAAGGTAGTGGTCATCTTGGAGGTGTGTTTGGGGTTATTATCATGTTGGAATACTGCCCTGTGGCCCTGTCTCCAAAGGGAGGGGATCATGCTGTGCTTCAGTATGTCACAGTACATGTTGGCATTCATGGGTCCCTCAATGAACTGTAGTACTGTAGTGCCAGAAGCACTCATGCAGCCCCAGACCATGACACTCCCCCCATCATGCTTGATTGTAGGCAAGACGCACTTGTCTTTGTAATCCTCACCTGGTTGCCACCACACACGTTTGACACCATCTGAACCAAATACGTTTATTATGGTCTCATCAGACCCCAGGACATGGTTCAAGTAATCCGTATCCTTAGGCCGCGTACACACGGGCGGATTGTCTGCCCAACTAAGTTTGTCAGACAATCCGACAGACAGTCCGTCCAACATTTGAATGAACGGACTTGACCACACACGATGAACAGACAGTCCGCTGAAAGCTTGCGCGATGACTTGTACAGCACGTACGACGGGACTAGAAAAACGACATCCAATACACTGCAATGCAACCTTCGGCCGTGTAAATCCTTTCTGAGCATGCGCCATACTTAGTCCGTCCAACTTGCCTACACACGAGCGGACTGTCCGCTGAAACCAATTTTGGACGGACAAAACCAAGTTTGGACGGAAAAAAATTACGGAAATACCGAAAGACTTAGTCCGTCAGACTGTCCGCTGAAAAAGTCCGCTGAAACACGGTTCAGCAGACTAAGTTGGGCAGACAATCCGCCCGTGTGTACGCGGCCTTAGTCTGCTTGTCTTTAGTAAACTATTTGCGAGCTTTCTTGTGTATCATCTTTAGAAGAGGCTTCCTTCTGTGACCACAGCCATGCAAACCAATTCGATGCAATGTGTGGAGTATGGTCTGAGCACTGACAGGCTGACCCACCACCCCTTAAACCTCTGCAGCAATGCTGGCAGCACTCATACATCTATTGCCTAAAGACCTCTGGATATGATGCTGAGCACGTGCACTCAACTTTTTTGGTCAACCATGGCAAGGCCTTCTCATAGCCTAGGCCTTCTTTATGTAGAGTAACAATGCTTTTTCTCAGATCCTTAGAGAGTTCTTTGCCATGAGGTGCCATGTTGAACTCCCAGTTATCGGTATGAAAGAGTGAGAGCGATAACACCAAATTTAGCACACCTGCTCCCCATTCACACCTGAGACCTTGTAACACTAACAAGTCACATGACACCAGGTAGGGAAAATGGCTAATTTGGCGCAATTTTGACATTTTCACTTAAGAGTGTACTCACTTTTGTTCCCAGTGGTTTAGACATTAATAGCTCATTGAAAAAGCCCAATCAGATTATGATACACGTGTAGAGGGAGGAGCCGAGCCTGTGATGTCATGCAGCCACAGTGGTGATTAGACGGACGTATTTGTATTGCATAGAGCCGATTTTGATAAAATATCTTGAAAGGGTATTTTAATTGGAGCATTTTAACAAATGTTACAAACAGAGAGCACTATGTATCCTCTATTTATTGTTGCATGAATTTGGAGCTATATCCTATCAGGAATATAGAGCAATAACTCTGGCGTGGAGGAAGGAGAGAAGCAGTGGAGTGGTATATATGAGAGATCATTATCGCGATCCACGCAATCCCCCTGGGAGGCTGCTGATTTGAAAGTGGATACAAAGTAGCAGGTTGGATGTCGAAGAGATGAGACCATAGCTGAATGAAAGTAAAGGAATTGTTTCTGACTCTACCTGACTCGTGTATGAGGTGAGCAGGTATAACGGCTGGTGATGGTGTGCACATAATATCATTATCTTCAGAAGACATGAAGAAACACAGTGAGGGATGATATATGCATTGAGAAGTCATAATAATTGAGAAGTCACAATAATTCAACGCAGACGTTTTTTTTTCATATATGTGAACTTTAATAGAACTTTTTATTATATAGATTGATTTATTTATTTATTAATTGATATCACTGTATTTTTTCACATGATGGATTAATAGCGCTGCACTTATATTTCATTAATGAATAAGTTATATGGTGGGGTGAATTCACTGGAAGTGTACAGCAGCTGTGGCATATTAATTATTCTTTTTTTTATAGTTTGTAGTTTTTTTAGTTTATAGCACATAGCACTTTAGGAAGGTGCCACTTGTCTTTTACACACAATTAATGGCTGTGTGTTGAGTTATTTTGAGGGGAAAGGATATGTTATATAACCTGTAAACTTACTACTTTACATTTTAACAACGTGTCATTTCGTCAGTGTTGTCACATGAAAAGATATAATAAAATATATACAAAAATGTGAGGGGTATACTTACTTTTGTGAGATACTGTTTATAGTATTCCACAACATGCAGTGCAAGATACACATGTATGGTCAAATAATAAATATATGTATAAAATAAATAAAAAATATATATAAAATAAGATAGTTCATTCTTGCAGCGACCATATATCAAACGTGTTGTTTTCCCACTATATATAAACAAAACAGTGTGATTTCACCTTCTTGTGCCCACTCTGTGCTCAGAGAACTTTAACCTTAAAAGGGCTATAATAAAGCCTTATATTTGTAGTATCCAGGATGATATTGCTTTGTTGCAGGCTTTCCAGGGATCTCCAGGCAATCCCTTTTGGGTTCACGTTCCCGCACTCACCCCATATATTAAGGGTAAAGAAAGTATTCCTCCATAGTGTAGTGCTTAAAAGTATCTATAATTTATCAAAATAGTAACTCTTACAGTTAAAAACGCTCTATTCAGTGTACATACAGTGACTTGCTAGTCTCTTGCATCACTTCCAGTTTGGAATGTCCTACGCGTTACGTCACGGCACATATACCCACTGAAGTGACTAGCCTCGAGTGATACACAGAGATAAAACAAATCCTCCTACATAAGTTTTACCTGTTTATCTACAGCATTTCTTCTGTAGGTCTAAAAACACACAGGTGAAAGGAGTTCTTCTTAGCTCTAGCAGCAGGAGGTATGAATTTGAAGTCCCCCACTGCAGACCTCAGTGAGGACCCCTGATTGGAAGGAAGGGACACACAACCTCCTCATAATACATGAAGAACATGCAGATCTGTGGATATGATTAAGTTCTGTGCTGGAGATCCCCTCCCCCGTCACCTTTTTATCTCTTGGTGTCAGAAAAAGCTGCCAGAAGTGACTCATGCAGATAATAGAGGAACGAGGCAGCAGGGAGAAATCACATTCAGTATAATTACACAGTATTGAAGGACATGCATTGTTCATATTTCATGTCCTTGTTTTACAATCATTTTAATTGTATTTGTTTCCTATAAGTCATTAAAGTGGTTGTAAACCCTTACAACACACGTTGACCTACAGGTAAGCCTAGATTAAGGCTTACCTGTAGGTCCAAGAAATATCTCCTAAACCTACACGGTTTAGGAGATATTTGCCGAAAGACAGGCACCGCTGTCTATGGCGCATGCGCCGTAGACAGCGGCACGCAGGCGCACTGAGCGCGGCATCGTCAAGGACGAAGATGCCGTGCGTGTCAGCTCCCGTGCGCATGTGTGGGAGTGACGTCATTGCAGCTTCGCCGAATGACAGCGGTGGAGCAGCGAGTCCCCACTGAGAAGATGGATGCTCCGGACTACGGGGAACAGTGGTGACATTGCTGGCTCCTGTGTCAGGTAAGTGACACATAATGGACTACTATGCGATGCATAGTAGTCCATTATGCTTTGCCTTTGCCGGGAATGAAAGAGGAGGTATGGGTTTACTTCCTCTTTAATATATGTTGGTGACTCTCTGGATCTTTTAGAGCAGGGATATGCAATTAGCGGACCTCCAGCTGTTGCAGAACTACAATTCCCATGAGGCATAGCAAGACTCTGACAGCCACAAGCATGACACCCAGAGGCAGAGGCATGATGGCACTTGTAGTTTTGCAACAGCTGGAGGTCCTCTAATTGCATATCCCTGTTTTAGAGATACCTCTTACAGTATATACTCTGTACATATTATTTGAACTGACACAAATGCTAATATACAAAGTTGTGGTGGGGAAACTATTAGCATATATCTATCAAACTATTAATTACATTTTCAATTTTCATTCTAAAACCTAATTAAAATAAGAAAACTACAAACTGACAATAAACAACATCCTCACATAGAATGTAAGCAATATTTAATGAAATATTATTGGTAATTTATAATGCATAATAATGCAATTGTAATTATTCTGCAGCTACAAACGGCAAAACAATTCAATGCTGTTATTTTGATTGTTAAACAAGCATGACATGTGCATTTTAAAAAAAAAATCTTACTTTAATTAAAAAATATAAGCTGGTTTAGCTAGAAATCCACTAGAACATCAGTGTTTAATTTACAAGTGTCATTCTTGTGTGGGGATCAAACAATTTAGCATTAGCTTTGAGGGAGCTTGTTAGAATTTCTTGCTCTTAGTTTTACAGATCATAAAGGTTGTGAACAAAAGCAACCTGACTTGTTCTCAATTCCTCATCTATGTCCTTCTGGAAGCAAGCCTAAAAGCTTTCTCTTGAAAATCTCAGGGTAAAAAGTATTTTTTTCTTTTTGATGTGCCAATAGAAAGAATAGTATTTTTAGACTTCTAGCATTGTAGCATTATTGAAAGAAATATAAATATGTCCAATAGTTAATTTGTGTTTTAAAAGCTACATTAAGCTAAAATATAGTTAAAAATTGCAGGAAGATGTGCTTATATACTATTCTTGTGCTTAATCAAAAAATGATAAAGATCCAAGTAAAATATAAGATGTAGAAAATGTCTGTCATTGGAAATTGTATTGTATCTTATTTTGTGTGTGTGTGTATATATGTATATACAATATACACTTTGCTACAATGACTTTGCTACAATAACTCAACACACAGCCATTAATGTCTAAACTGCTGGCAAGAAAAGTGAGTAGTGTGTTTCAGGTGTGAATGGGGAGCAGGTGTGTTAGCGGGTGTGTTAAACTTGGTGTTGTCGCTCTTACTCTCTCATACTGGTCACTGGAAGTTCAACGTGGCACCTCATGGCAAAGAACTCTCTGAGGATCTGAAAAAAAAAATGTTGCTCTACATAAAGATGGCCTAGGCTATAAGAAGATTGCCAAGACCCTGAAATTGAGCTGCAACATGGTGGCCAAGACCATACAGTGGTTTAACAGGACAGGTTCCACTCAGAACAGGCCTCGTCATTGTCGACCAAAGCAGTTGAGTGCACGTGCTCAGCGTCATATCCAGAGGTTATCTTCGGGAAATAGACATATGAGTGCTGCCAGCATTTCTGCAGAGGTTGAAAGAGTGGGGGGGGGTCAGCCTGTCAGTGCTCAGACCATACGCCGCACACTACATCAAATTGGTCTGCATGGCTGTCACCCCAGAAGGAAGCCTCTTCTAAAGATGATGCACAAGAAAGTCTGCAAACAGTTTTCTGAAAACAAGCAGACTAAGGACATGGATTACTGGAACCATGTCCTGGGGTCTGATGAGACCACTATGCCTTACCCCTATGCCTAACCTTTGGGTTCTCTCCACTTGTCCAGAACATTAACCCTGTGTACTCTATGCAGTTCAGTTGGAGATGTAGGGGATTTCTGTAATAAAGTGTTAAATAACCTGATCACAGTGATTCTTCTGAATGAATGAATGAATGAAATACTTGTATAGCGCACAATGCGAACTGAATCGCCTCTAGGCGCTGTAGCGAGCTTTGATTATCTGCTAAAAGAGGAAGGTCTTGAGTTTTTTTCCTAAAAGCCAGGTGATTTTCTTCCAGGCGGATGTTGATTGGTAGAGCATTCCATAGCCGAGGCCCTTGGACAGCAAATATCCGATCCCCCTTGGATTTATACCGGGCTTTGGGCACGAGGAGGAGGTTTTTGTTGGCTGATCGAAGACTGCGGGTTGGTGTGTAATGATTTATTTTCTCCATTAGGTATTGCGGAGCTTCTCTATGCATGCATTTACGGGTGAGGCAAAGGGTCTTGAACGTGATCTGATTTTTTACGGTTAGCCAAGGTAAGCTTCTAAGCGAAGGAGAGATGGATTCCCAGTTTTTTTTTTCCTGTTATCAGCCTTGCCGCCGTGTTTTGGATCAGTTGTAATCGCGCAAGTTGATATTGTGGTTATCCTATGTAAAGCGAGTTTGTGTAGTCCAGTCATGAATTAATGATTGTTCCAACTACCACTGCTTTGTCATTCTTTGGGATAAAAGGGATGAGTCTGCGAAGCATGCGCAGCAGATGGTGAGATCCAATGACTACTGCTCCTATTTGCACATCCATTGACATTTGTGCGTCTAAAATAACCCTGAGACTCTTGGCTTTGGTCTTTGGGGAGATAGTCGGCCCAAAGACGGTTGGTGGAGACCAGGAGGTTTTGGTTGCGGGCTTATGATTTGGGTGTAAGAGAAGAAGCTCTGTCTTTGATTCGTTCAGCTGGAGGGAGTTAGTGGTCATCCAGTCCTCTATTGATTTGAGGCAGTTTTCAAGTTGTTGTTGGTGATCTTTTTTTCCATTTATCCGGAAATTAAGTTGCGTGTCGTCAGCGTAAGAGTGGAAGCAGAGATCTGAGCATCTGATGATTTGAAGGAGTGGGCGAATGTAAATGTTGAAGAGAACGGGTGACAAAGGAGAGCCTTGAGGGACTCTGCAGGTGACTGCCCGAGTTTCGAAGAGGAATTTTCCTAGTTTTCCTTCTGGTTAAGACACAGGGCTCATGGATTGTGAGGGGAGTGTATCACCCTTCGTCAGTTCCACTAGCATATTATCCACATCAGGGATCAGAAGAAGATTGCCTCAGACAACAGGCTGGAATCCTGCAGAGGCTAGCTTCAAAGGGTGATATGGACCTAATGGTGGTAGTGTATGAAAAGGATTGTCCTACCTTCTGATTAAAGGATATGGCTGTGTGTGCCATACTGACCTAGGAGGATGCTGCTCTGGTGCAGGAAGTAGTGGGTGTAAAGAAGCATGGGATGGCAGAAGTATCCACACCCCCTTGTAACAATTTTAGGAAACTCACATCAGTGACAAAATTTGACACTTTTCAAATGTCTCAGGGAGAAAAAAAACCATTATTGACAGCTTTGAACTTGGCAAGAGGATATTGGCAGATATCCTTTACTGAAAGTGCTAAAGAAAAGACTAACTCCTGCGGGATCCACCCAAAAAAAAAAAAAAAAAGGAGTCCTTTGGGTTACAAAATGTTCCCACCACATTCCAAAAGGCAATGGAAAGAACCCTAAGAACCCATCAACAGTATGTTATAATGTATCTGAATTACATAGTGAGCCATTGCACTTACTGGAAATCGCACTTGCCCTGTGCCCTGCCTGTGATGGATGCTTTCTCCAAAGCAAGTTTTACTGCAAATCCCCAAACGTGTGCCATTGGTTTAGAGGAGCACATAGGCTACACTTTTGATCTTGGAGTTAACCACCTCAATACCGCGCCAAAGCTGAAAGAAGGCTACAGTGTAGCTCTCTTGTTCTGGGAGGGCATCCATGGACATCCTCCCAGAACACACCTCCCTTGTGACCCCTAGTATGCACATTGAGAGCACTGTGTGACTGCTGTGTCCTTCAGCCACGGCTGATCACAGATTGAGGTAAAGGGCACTTTACCATGTTATCAGCTGTGTCTAACCACAGCTGATCACATGGAAACAGACTTGCCAGTTATCAGCATTCCTTTCCTCACAAGCTGTCACTGTGTGAGGAAAGGAGAGCTGTTAACTGTCAAGGCTGATAGGGCTCATTTACATTGATAATCAGGGCACTGATTACCGGTGCCAATTAGTACAGCTTATCAGTGGCCATCGGTGCCCATCAGTGGCATCAATCAGTGCTTTTCGGTGCCGCCTATCAGTGCACATCAGTGTCACCTTATCAGTGCAGCCTCGTCAGTGCCTCCTCATCAGTGCCCATCAGTGCAGATTATCAGTGCTCATCAGTGCCACCTCATCATTGCCCATCAGTGCCCATTAGTGCTGCTGTATCAGTGCTCATCAGTGCAGCCTCATCGGTGCACATGAGTGCATCCTCACTAGTGCATATCAATGTAGCCTCACTAGTGCCCATTAATGCAGCCTCATCAGTGCCCATTAGTGCAGCCTCATCAGTGTCCATTAGTGCCACCTGTCAGTGCCCATCAGTGCCGCCTTATCAGTACCTCCTCATCAGTGCTGCTTAGTGCCCATCAGTGCCGCCTCATCATCGCCCATCAGTGCCCATCAGTGCATCCTCATCAGTGCCCATCAGTGCTCATCAGTGCAGCCTCATCAGTGCACATCAGTGTAGCCTCACTAGTGCATATCAGTGTAGCCTCACTAGTGCCTATCAGTGCAGCATCCTCAGTGCCCATTAGTTCAGACCCATCAGTGCCCATTAGTGCCACTTGTCAGTGCACATCAGTGCCACCTTGTCAGTGCCTCCTCATCAGTGCTGCTTAGTGCCCATCAGTGCCCACCAGTGCAGCCTCACTAGTGCCCATCAGTGCAGCCTCATCATTGCACATTAGAAAAACATTTTTTTTTCAAAATGTTTGGCCTTTTTTGTTTGCAAAAAATGTAAAACTCAGTGCTGATTAAATAACACCAAAAGAAAGCTCTATATGTCTCAAAAAAATGAATAAAGTCATGTGGGTACACATTCAAAATGTGACAGCACTGAAAGCTGAAAAGTGGCCTGGGCAGGAAGGGCGTGAAAGTGCCCAGTATTGAAGTAGTTAAAGGTTAAGTCCACCCGAGTGCTAAAATCCCTGCATCTACAGACATCCATGATCTAACACTAACATATCTAGCCCTGTAAAGAAGAAATACGTATACATACCTTTTTTGTAGCCGATCCAATCCAGTCTCCAGCGGCTGAAGCTATACAGAGGACACAGCCGACAATGGCTGTGAAATGAATGGGGGGTGATGTCACCAATATACTTACTATGGGGCTTCCGCTGTTGGATGTGTCCTCTGCACCCGTCTCCACAGCAAAGCTGCAAATGACAGCTCAGCGTGTGTCCCCAGAAGAAGAAAAGTCTTTTCAAGTCCTGAAGAGGGTTCTTTGAGCACAGCCAGCTTTGTACTGCCCAGAAATTTCCAAGTAGCTTAGACAGATACTGTATAAGTATGTTGCTGCAGGTAATATTTGGGGAGGAACACCCTGTATTATACCTAAACAGAAAACTGAACAATAAAATAGACAGAGAAGGTACATTTTGCTATAAAGTTGGCATTGGATGCTCTAAGGTATTATTTGTTAAGGTGCTATTTTGACCTGGTAACTTTCTATGCTTCTGTTAAATAGATTGCCCATAATGAATAACTGGATAATCAGGGCATCTGTTTTTGACCTTACAGGAATATAGTTTAATTGTGAAACATAGACCAAAGATGGGAAATGTGGATGATCATTCTAGGATACTGTGTGGCAGATGTTCAAATCCAAAGTGACTAACAGAGACCCTGGAGAGCTTTGGTTCAGGGTTTACATCTCATTCAGGTTTCTGTCATTAAAAAAACCTTTTAGTCCACCCTGGGGAATACACCTCCCCATGAAAGATAATTTTCTGAATTCAAACAGGAACATAGGACTCAGGGACGCAGGCAACTGAAACCTACAAGCAGTGGGGCAGTTGGAAAGGTTGGTGAAATACAAACAACCAGTTTGTCAGTTAGAGCTGTAAATTTGTAGTTCATTTTGGGATAGGGCTGGATATTTTTTTGTTTGTTTTTTTGTTTTGGAGCATTGTACAGCACTTGTATGTAATTTGTAAATAGCACAAATAAATGCGCCACTGTTTTCCAAAATATTACTGGACTGGTATCTGTGCCTAAAAAGGTTGTTCATTCCAATGATCATTATACCTTTTACCTATCCTCAGCTCAATATATCCTGTGACGGTGCTGTGCCCTTCCATGGGGGCACTCCTGTGACCCATTTCCAGCTGACAGTGGGCTAAAATCTGCTTTTGGCTGGGTCACTCAGCTGGTCCAGGCACTGGATCGACCCAGAGTTTACAGAAACCTGGACCGGCAGTTGACTGAGCCTTTTAGCCAGCTGCTGAGAGCCTGAGCCAGCTGCTCCTGCACTTTGCATTGCCTGGTACTTCAGTGAGTACTGGAGGGGGCAGAGCAGAAAGCCTGTAGCTGACAGTCACTGCTCTCTGCTCAGAGTGGAGGGGAGAACTGAGCAGTGTTTGATCACTCAGTTCCCAGTGTAGAGGCAGTAGGGGACATCCACCTAGTTATCATTTTTTTTGGAAACCCAAACTTCTCTTTTAAGTATGGAACATGTAACCTAGAGGCTAACTTGAACTCCCAAATGTACTGTTCAGAAAACTTTTGTTATTGCATAAAATATTCTCATTGTATATTTATCATTGGTATTGTTATCATTTATGTGTGATGTTTTTTAGTGGTTTACATAAATCTACCACCATATGTTTTCATTCCTCTATCATCATTATTTCAGCTATAACACGCAGTTGAATGAAAATCCTATTATCGATGACAGGATAAAGCCAGGAATAGCTGGTAATGAACTGTTCACATCTGGAGATTTGTGATCACTGGCAGAATCGCTGTGATTCCAAATGGCACTGCAATCATGGCATAGCACAACATGCATGTTTAGGTGCTTCATTTTTAATGGCACCTTGCATGCGGTGCAGTTTTGCTGTGATTATCGAGCAACAGAATCAGGTGGAAATGATGGCACACAACAGCACGGTACGGGTCATCATGATTTCTAACAGCAGCCCCGCTCTCTGTGCTTCTGGGTCCCATAGCAGTCGCATGATCTGCTTCTTTTGCTATAGTTACTGTATAGTTTTTCCAATAATACTGATAATTATTTACTGCAAGATTTGAATAATTATGTACAAATTGTAACACAAATCTTACAGTACTTTTCCAGATGTCCACAAACAATTGCCAATTGTTCAGATTTACTTATGTTATACATTATATTTTTCTTTTGTGGATATGAAAAATAGGCAGCTTGTTAACTACCTGTGGATTGTAGCCTTGAACATTTGTTGTTAAGGGTTGTGTGACCTTAAAAAAGCTTTAGAAAAGGCATGTTTATTGGCCTCAAGCACTGGAATGCAAAGCTATGATCAACAATTAAATGGTGGGACAGGAAATTGCTTTGAGCATTTTCTTCAAATACTTTTTATCAGGAAAAAAAATGACTTGGCGTCTGATATTGTGAAGTGAGGTGGAGAGACACTGGACATGATTTACCAAAGTATAATTAGAAGCCAAGAATAGCTGTGCACTTGAAATAACCATGTGAAAAATAAACTGCAAGTTCTTCTAATTCCCGTTTGAAGGAATGCATTTTTGAAGTAAACACAGTTTAATTTACTCCTACTTTACACATTATTAAATCAGGCACAGTTTATATTCTCTTCACTGCTTTTTTATTGCACTTCACAGCATATGAAACCAGGCGTCTGATGTCTGCAAAGCTATATAGAAGAGGTTTTTGAAAACATCATTTTGTGCCATATTACCTTTAACAGCAAAAGCGCAGGTCAGAGAAACCAAAACTTTGTTCTCAGCTATTACTATCTCTCAGGGAAATTGTTGTGAAAGAAAGTGCATTAACGTTACTTCAAGACATCAGCTTTTCTAAAAGTTTGTACCTAAACATTTGACAAGATGGCTATAAACTTTGTGTACAAATTTATTTTGGTGTTTTGTTTTAATATTTAATGTTTTAGTATTAAATTAATTGTTATTAAATTATTTAATGAATCCATAATTTTGAAAAAAATAAAATGATGTTAACCACCGGCTTTTCATCTGGGGGGGGGGGGGGGCAAATGACCAGCACTATCCCCTGTCTGGTGGGGGACGTGGTACTGATGCACCCCCCTGCACCAAGGGTGGCTGAGGGACTTGTGGCACTGGCACAGCGGGTAGAGTCTCCCTGTAAAGGAAGTCACAGGTGGACAGAGCAGCTTAAATAGGGAAATGTATTTATTATTATTATATTATTTATTACACAAAGAAATGTTATCAAAATACACATACAAAAACTGGGTACCCACCACCGGTACCTGAATAATTGTTAAAAATAAGACAACGCAGTCTAATAAGAACATTGTCATGGTTATACAGTGATCTTCCTGTGTTTGCTTACCTCCCCTCATGTCTTCAGACTAAGAGGCCAGCCACTTCCACCTGGTGGTTTTTATAACCTCTCCTCTAAGCATGGCTCCACCCCAGGCCCTATCAGGGAGCCCTATATTAACCTGTGCACTGCAGGCCATCAGTGCTGATCAACCATTGTGTATTCCTTTGTGTGTTAGTTTCCTGTTTCCTGCCGTGTGCTCTTCTACTGTTTTCCGTTACCGACTTTGGCGTGTTTTGACTATCCCTGTTTGCCTGTGATCCTGACCTTTTGGCGTGTCCCCGACTATTCTTGTCTGCTTGTGGCCCTGACCTTGGCTTTGTCCCTCACCATCCCTATCCTCCTGTTGCCTACTGTGGGTGTGAGCTGGGGAACCCTGGGCGTCGCGACTTGGAGCCAGTTGCAGCCAAGTCCATCCTCACCAGCAGAGGTGCTGGTGAACACCTGCTGGCTCTTAGACTCCGCGCCCCGGGGAATCTTATGCTCTAACCCCAGTGGGATCTGTCCCCCGTCTGCAGCAGTCAGCTGTAGGGTCCACAACCTTGCGGTGCACTCCTGATCCTACGGTGTGTACCTGTCACCTCGCCTCAAGGTGACCTGACAAACATTTCATAAAATCAGACTATAAGCATACATTTTTTGCACAAATATTGGATATATCAGCATAAGAGGCAGAGAGTAGAGGTGTGATAGGCACATAGGTTCTGGTAGCAGGTACCTTCAGGATATGCGCATATCACCCCACTGTTTACCTTCAGACCCCCCATTGGGGAATAGAAAGTATATGTTATAAGGACTTGGGTGCTGAAAAAGTTAATCCAGGAGGCCAATAGTATTAGAGAGGACTATTTGTAGAGAATAAACCAGTTGGTGGTGAACTCTGAATACATTGGCATGTGTAAGCCAAAAGCAGTCCTTAAAGGGGTGTTCCAGCAGATTTTTTTTTATTTTTTTTAAAGTCGGCAGCTACAAAGACTGACTTTTAATAAGGACACTTACCTGTCCAGGGTGCCCATGATGTCGGCCCCCGCCGAGGCCGATACGTGCCTCGCATCATGTCCTGGCACTGCCATCCTCACTAAGCGAAAAAGGCAGTGGAGTTTTGCGGCTTCACTGCCCGTTTCCTACTGAGCATGCTCGAGTCGCGCAATGCTTTGTGAATGGGGCGCACTGTGTTCTGGCACACAAACATTTCCCAGAACACAGCACGCCCCATTCCCCAGAAGAAAACGCGTGGAGAAGAGAAGACTGAAGATCACTGAGGAGTAGGAAGAGGCAGATTAGGAAGAATGTCTAGCAACAGGGGTTTTTGGCAAGTTAAAAATGTTTTTTTTTCAAATGTTTTTATTTTTTATTTTTTTAAGAATATTAATGCTATTTTTTTTAGGGTGGCCCTCCACTTTAATTCAGTGCTGCTGATGCCAACCAGGCTATATTAAAGTGGAGGGCCACCCTAAAAAAAAATAGCATTAATATTTTTAATAAAAAAAAAAAAAAAATGTTTAGCTTACCAGAAACCCCTGTTGCTAGGCAGTCTTCCTAATCTGTCTCTTCCTACTCCACGGGGATCTTTCCCATTCTGGGAAATGTTTGTGTGCCAGAACACGGGCAGTGAAGCTGCAAGGCTCCACTGTTACCTTTAGTGAGGATGGTGGCACCGGGACATGATACAAGGGATATATCGGCCTCGGCAGGGCCGCTATCATGGGTTCCCTGGACAGGAAAGTGTCCTTATTAAAAGTCAGCAGCTACAGTGTTTATTTTATTTTTTCCGCTGGAACACCCCTTTAATAGAGGTTGCTCAGTGAAACAGTCTGCAGGTTTGGGTAGTAGCCACAAAGCAGTGCTAGAGATACTATACAGCTGGTGTTAGATCAATAGAACACTGGTCCACTTACTCAAATGGAAAGCATGAGTCTCTCTGGTTCCTAGGCATCCTGGGTAACTCTATTTTGAATGACCTGGTGAGAGATCTTTCACTGCCCAGTCCTTATGGTTCCTGGTGCTCAAGTCCCACTGGAAAATCCAGAGAGTGCGGCCACTGCAGGTCTAGTCGCTGTGTCACTGAAGTGCTGTAATGTGTATCATGTTTGTGCTTGGATAGACAATCCTGGTTCCTTATTCAAAAATGATCCCCGCTGTCCTCAACATGTGTAGTGCGCTTGCCCTGACATGATAAGGTGCGTCATGCATGGCGTGATGAACGTCACTGCCGTGGTGTCGTAGCCGACATGTTTTGACCAATCACATGGTCTTTATAAAGGATGGGAGGGCTCTAGACTAGCCGTCTAGTTATACAGTTTGTTTACAAAGAGAACTCAATTGAAAACAATATATTATGAGACGATCACTAGATGGCAACCTCCCAGTTAAACACCACACCATGAAATTACTGCTAGACAGATAGGCTCATGTAAAGGGAACAATATATCGGATCAGGGAGATAAGCTAAAAAGTATGTAAAAAGCGGGATCAGGGGACAGAGGAAGAAACAGACCAAAAGCATTGCAAACCAGCATCAGCATAGTTGAATTAAAAGGACAAATTCCATAAATCTTCCTCCCAGGGACAAATCAAATCCAGAGAAAAATAAACTCTTCTTTTTGTCTTTACCCTCGTATTGGGGATACTGACCAACCCTATTTTCTAACTTTCAAGAAAGGGCTGAAAACTACATTCAGTATTCAAGCCTTGAGGTAAAAGAATTGTAAGTCTAAAAATCGCCATTTTCTCTTTTTGCAGCAAGATGGTATCACGTTTTTGTGATGGGAGATTTAAAATATATATCCCATTGACCTTGATACCAGCTGTGCTGCCTCCATGGAAGTCTGCAAAGTGTAACGCAAATGGTGACATATCCTCCTTCTTCTTCTTTGTCTCCTCGTTGCCTATATTCTTTATGCTTCTTATATATTCTCCAATGCAAATTCTGAGTTGTCTTTTGGTTTTCCCTATATAGTACTTCTTACAGGGACACTCCAACATATAAATTACTCTGGAGGTCACAGTTTATAAAGTTTTTATCTCAATCAATTGAACCAGATTGATTTGAATCGTTGAAAATCACAGTTTTTTCAACAAATTTACACATTTGGCCATGTCCATATGCGTACATATCTTTTAGGAGGTAGGTCAGTTAACCAGCTTTTTGCTCTTGTCCTAGTATATTCAGAATGAACTATGGTATCTTTAAGGTTCCGGGCCTGTCTGGCAATCATTCTATTCCCCAATGGGGGGGGGGGTGTGTGTCTGTAGGTAAACAGTGGGGTGATATGCGCATATCTTAAAGGTATGTTCTACCAGGATCTATGTGCCTATCGGACCCCTACTCTATGCTAATATATCCAATATTTGTGCATAAAATGTGTGCTTATAGTCTGATTTGATGTCATGTTCTTATTAGACAACGTTGTCTTATTTTTAATAATTATTCAAGTGCTGGTGGTGGGTACCCAGTTTTTGGATGTGTATTTTTATAAAATGTATTTGTGCAATAAATGCATTTCCCTATTTAAGCTGTTCCTTCCACCTGTAACATCTTTTACAGGGGGACTCTTCCCTCTGTTTTCTTTTTGTGTTAGTTTCAAGTCACGGAGATCGCACTTTATTGGTGAGTCAGCAATATTAGTGACGCTGCACCCATATAAGCACATACAACTGGTGGTGCAGTGTTCACACTTTTAGTGAGTAGGTGGTTTCCCATCTTTTGTAAACCCCCCCCCCCAGGTCCATCACTTACTATGCGATGGGCCGGCAGGCTGTGTCCTCCTCTTCTTGCTGGCTGTGTCTTCTGGGCAGCAGCAGCGGTGGGTCAGGCTCCAGTGTCTCTTTAACCATTCGGGAAACAGGTCTCACTGATCTGCCTTCTGATTGGCGGGGGGGCACTGTAGTGTGAAAAAGCAAAAATTAATTCGCTATCATCACACAATGGGGTGGGATCAGGGCGCACTTTCTGCGCCCTAAGGCCAACCTATTTTGAAGCCTATTAGAGCTCCTGGCTCTAATCAGGTGCTTCAAAAAACATACCTCCAACCTGCCCCTGCCATAGGAATCCATGTGTCCAGCATCATGAAAGGGGCTGGGCACATGGATGGGGAGAGTGGCAGAGGTGTTAGGGGGGCACGGGCCGCCACTGTTAACCACTTGTCAACCCGCCACAGTACATATACTGCGGTGGGGCGGCATGTGCAGGCACAATAATGTACATGTATGTCATGTGCCTGCTCCGGTTTTGTAGCTTGCTTCATGCCCACTGGGGTGCTTAGAGTGCTCCTCCATCCCCCATCGATCCCAGCACTCTTGTCCCAGTTATCGTGTGATCGCTCTGCGATCACATGATCACAATGTCAACAAAGCTGTTATAAATTAATTCATTCATAACAGCTGTGTTCCCAATGCTGTGATTGGCCCACAGTTATTACTAGGTATCTGAGTCAACCACAACACCCTGTACCATCTGGTTAGCTGTAGCAAATCACAGATCACTAGTGATTATAGCTATCGTGAATCTAACCCAATAATGACAGTTGAAAGCTTTGCTGTTACAACGATCTTCACTGTAACAGCAAACAAACTGTAAGAAGAAAAAACATATTACAGATCACTCCCTCAGATAAGTACAGTGTTACTATGGTGACACTAAACTACTCTGGTGAAAGTATATAAATAAATTGTGAAAAATCAACCAAAAAATTTAAAAAATGAAAATAAAGTGTAAAAAATTGAAGTAAACGTTTTTTTTTTTAAATACTGTTACCAGTCACTGTCCCTGATTACTGCCACATCAGTCATGACACTGCACTGGTGACTACATGTAAAAAAAAAAAAAAAAATTGGAAAAAAAAGGTTATTCAATTTCTTCATTTTCAAAAAAATAGTGATAAAAAAAAAATTACAACTTTAAAAAACTTGCCATGCTGCCTATTATATTCCTCAGACTATCTACTTTCCAAAAATTGGTAATTTGTAGGGAATTTGTACTTTCCTTGCATTTTAGGGCCTAGACAATTGAAATCCGTCAGTACATCAGAATTGATACTTATTTTAAATATTTATACCATAGTTTGTAGACTATAACTTTTGCACAAACCAAATAATAATATACACTTATTTTTTTGGTTTTGTTTTTTTACTAAAGACATGTAGCAGAATACCTTCCGGCCTAAATGTGTGATGACATTAGATTTCATTTGATATGTTGTATAACAGAAAGTAGAAAATACTGTTTTATTTTTCTAAATTGTCATTCTTTTTTCAGTTATATTGCAAAAAATTCAAAACCCAGCGGTGATCAAATACCACCAAAGAAAGCTTTACTTGTGTGAAAACAAATATTAAAAATGTAATATGTGTACAGTATTGCATGACCATGCAGTTAAAATAGCACAGTGCTGAAAAGAATGTTTGTTCACATTTCTGCAGATGAACATAAACTTCTTTCCTTGGGATATATGAAAATCTATTTAGAGGTATATAGACAGAATCATAAAGTCTCTTAGCAGTCTTTTGGTATGCAGAATAGTTCCTCCTTACTAGGGGTTCACCCGAGAAATAAATCACCTTTCAGTCTCAGCTTCCTGGCTAGCAATTTCCTTCTGAGATGCACACACTTTTATCTCTTCCCATCAGCCCACTGTCTAGCAACTGCAGTCACTCATTGAACATGCAAAGCCTTAAAGAAGATGTACAGTCTAGCTGTATTATATTTAGTTTGGTAAAGCACTGTGTATCATAAACTGACACGTTTATTTATTTTTTATTAGCAGCACATTAGAGCCTTCTTACAACAGAAGGTATTCATATGTCTCATCCCATCAGAAATCCTGAAAATAAGAAAGATAATCCTCATTTTGGAATCATTGGTGAAGCCAAGCAAATTGTTCTGTTATGCCCCTTGGCATCATCTTTAACATTTTACCAAAAAAAATGGGCAATATGATGCATTTGTGTACCTAAAATTAACTTTAGGTCATTTTTTACTGACATTTTTAATTTCATAAATTGTTGTGCTAATATTTTCCACGCAAACGAAATGGCCCTCCTAGGGACATAATTGCTAAGCTGCATTATTATCGCACTAAAGAGCAATTGCTTGCTGCAGCCAGAGGAAAGGACTCCCTCACCTTCCAGAGTTATGTATATCAGCTCTTTGCAGACCTTTCTCCTATTACAGTGGCTAAAAGACATGTGCTCAAACCCCAGCTACAAGTGCTTCAACGACATCAAATCACTTATCATTGGGGTTTTCCTTTTTCTCTCAGATTCACGCATTTAGAATGTACTGTATGTGGCTCTTCAGAGGAGTTACAGTCAGCCTTGATTGAAATAGGCTTAGTGGACCAAGCCCCATCTAAAGATCTGTCAAGTAGAAGGTCGGTATCCAGATCCCCTCAGCAAAATGCAGAAACAGACCCTAACCCATCTACCCCTTCACGTCAGAATTTGCATAAGCATGGTCACTTTGACAATCCGACACCTAATAATGAGTGGACTTATCTCCATATATATTATCAGTTAGCTTTCAGGTCCCCAGTATTATACACTCACTGAAGGAACTCACTGTTTACAATATTATCGTTTCAAGTTCATGGACTTCCAGTCTAATCCTTATTTCTAACGATTATATTAATAATCTTTTGGAATTTTCTTGGATAGCTTGAATTATAAGGGATATAATTTTGCTTTATACCTAATTTTTATTTTTTATTTATTTATTTTTATTTTTAATTTTTTTTGCTTAAGATTGTAGCTATAGCTTGTAGCTGATTATTATATGGTTCCTGTAGTTCTCCGGTGAAGTTCATCCTTTAGGAACTTCTTGCTGCCCCCCTTGCCACCTTCAGACCCTTGCTATTATTATGCGAGATTCTGACGATGGCTTTGGAGCCTCTTGGAATCTTTTGATTACTCCTCTGAGATGCTCCCATAACCTAGTGTTTTGCTACTGTTTATTGTTAAAGTATTGTCATATTAGGGTTATTCGATTGCAAATTGTTCTTCCTTATTCTGTCCTTTCTTTTCTTCTTTTTTTCTCTCAGGGTGGTGATTATGGCTCTAGTCATTAATTGTGTTCTTGATGTTATGATAGTCAGTTTTGATTTTCTATGGCTCCTATAAACATTCTGTCCTTGAATGTACAAGGGTTTACTATCCCACACAAACAAACTAAAGCAATGTAGTCTCTTTTAGCCAAGAAGGCTCACATCATTTGTTTGCAGGAAACCCACTTAACTGATAAAGCTTCCCATAAATTTCTTTCTGCTTCATATCCACAATTTTATACTGCCTCTACCACAGTTAAACAACGTGGGACTCTTATTGGGTTTCATCGTTTTATGCCATTTAACCTTTTAACACAACTGAATGATCCAGAGGGAAGATATATACTGCTCACAGGTTATAAAGTATATTGGATATAGCTATCACAATTGTATCATATTATGTTCCAAATAAAAAAACTGAATCTTTCCTATCCCATCTTTTCCAAATTGTGGAAACACACAAGTTTGGTACTGTAGTCCTATGTGGAGATTCAAATGCAATGGTTTTTCCTTTCTTAGATAAGTCCCCTCCAGCCCCTATTACCAGTTCCAGTAAATTAACCCTCCAACATCTACTTACTAAACATGGTTTGGTAGATATGTGGGGAGAACTTAATCCTACTAGTAAGCGTTTTACACATTACTTCTATCCGCATAAATCTTTTCACGTATAGAACATATTCTAGTCCCTTCTAGCATGATTCCTGAAATTTTATCCTCTAACATTCTCCCCTTTCCATGGACAGACCATTGTGCAATATGCACCACTATTGCTTCTCCAATACCCAGGTAACACAATACCACTTGTTGTATTAATGACTCTACACTAGCTCATGCTTCCCATCAAATTGAGATTGAAGGAGCACTAAGCGACTATCTCTCTTCTAATGATATGGGAGGTAATTCTGGCTTCACGTTATGGGAAGCCCATAAAGTGGTCATTTGAGGCAGATTGATACAACAAGCAACACATCTTAAAAGAGATTGTATGTTTGCAAAGTTGAAAGCTACTTTTAATTCTTGTCATTCTGCTTTTCAGTCATCCCCGAATGCCATTAATAATGCAAAACTAGACAAAGTCGTTTAGATCTAGATCTATTTTTAGTTGACTCAGCAGACAAACTCATACGTAAATGCTAACATATCCAATACCTTAAAGCTAATACATCTGATACTCCCATGGCAAAAAGTTTGAAATCAATAACTCAAATACGGACTTCCATAAGGTTGAAAATGTCACGTTTTGCTTTAATTTTTATTTTCAAAAGACATAGTACAGAAACATATCAGGTGCAGACATCAGAACATAAATGCATTCTAGAAAAGTCCACCGTCTGAGAATCTTAAGTACAGGCGAAACATTATAAACCCCTGAAACCACTAGAGGTCGACACTCTGTTCCCACAATCTGTAACCTCAGGGAACGACATGTAATCGAACAACATGAAAACAAACAGAAAAAAATGGGAGAAAAGGGAAGGGTGCCCGGGAGCCAGGGGGAAACAGCCCAGCACCCCTAATGGGAGCTCGCTGTGCCGGGCCGTCACCCCCCAAACCCCCAGACACCCACTGCTCCCAATGCCAATCTGGGAAAGGCACAGAGCGGTGAAGAATTATGTGTAAATGGCTAGAGCTTCATGGGGAGGACCCCCAAATCAGTTGTGTAAACAAACTTAGATTCAATCGGGGCCCCTTCTGGGTAGACTGTGAGCCCGAGGCTCAAATATGGCAACACCAGCAGCTACGCTTGTAGATACGCGTAGAGAAGGAGAGAGAGAAGAAAAGAAGGGGTTGGGGGGTTCTAGATGGGAAGAGACACAGAAGAGAGAGAAAGGGTTGACAGGGGGAGCCAGAGGGGACAGGAGGAACCCGACCAGTACCTAGGTATTAGTGCCAGCGGTGAAGGACCACCCTAAGGGATACAAAATTTTTTGACCTGCAGTGGGCTAGAGAAGGGAAGGGGGAATAGGAAGCCAGGCGACAGGATTAAATCTGGGCAATGGTAACCGAGCTAGTTCGAGTTGGAGGAACGCCCGTTATAAGGGAGATGCCCACGTGTTGGGCCCAAGGTTCCCAGATAGCCTCAAACTTCTCTTTATAATTCAGTAATACGCTCGTGACTTTTTCCTGTGTCATGATCCATGAGATCTTGCGTTTAGCGGCACGGATCGAAACTTTGGGCTGTTTCCAAGCTTTCGCTATGGTGACCTTGGCCCCTAGTAACATGTAGTGAATCAACAAACTAGTAGATTTGCCAATCCGGGGGATAGGGCTATTTAGGAGAGCTACCACCGGGGTTCTGGGAACCTGAATACCCATCACCTTAAAAATTAAGTTGAACATCTTCCGCCAGAAGGGTCGAAGCTTTACACATTCCCACCAGATGTGGGCCATACCGCCTGTCATTTCGCAGCCCCTGAAGCAAAGGGGGCTGGTTGAGGGGAACATGCGGGCTAATTTGGACGGGGTCAGATACCATCTAGTCAGCACTTTAAGATTGGCTTCTATTAGAGAAATGAACCTAACCCCTTTGTAGGCTTTGTCGAGAGAGGAATACCAGGACTCAAGGTCCCATTGAAATAGGAGGTCCCTTTCCCAGGCTACCATGAAAGAAGTCTTGTTGTCGTTCTGAGCTAGAGCCTGGTATATTACCGAAATTCCACCTCTTTGGTTAGTGGCTTGCCCGCACCATGCCTCATAGTCAGTAAAGCGAGGGGGGGCCGGTTTCTCCTTCCAAAGCCCATGAAGGAAGTGTTGAATTTGAGAGAACCGGAAGAGTTCCGAATTCGGAATCTCCAATTTCTTTTTGCAGTATGACAGAGTGATGGGACCCGAGGACGTGAAAAAGTGGCCAATTCGGTACAGCCCCTTATCCAGCCACCATTTAAATGCTTTAATATCCTACCCTGGTGGGAAATCACGGTTATTAAATATGTGAACCAGAGGGCGGGAGCTTGAGACCAAGGAAGAGTTGGATTTCAATTGATCCCAGAGTGCCAGAGATTGAGACAGAATGGGCGAGAGGGTGGGGGGGGGCGCTCCTTGTCAGGGATCCAGAGCAAAAAATCTAAAGTGTATGTAGGGGCAGCCTGTCTCTCTATATTCAGCCAGTCAGGTTTTTCGAGTCTGGAATATAATGTGGACAATTGGGCAAGTCTGGCAGCTTGGAAGTACCAAGACAGTCTTGGAACGCCCAAGCCCCCTTTCTTCTTAAGTCTAAATAGAGTAGTACATGGTAGCCTGTGACCCGCTTTCCCCCATATGAAATGAATCACCTTTTTCTGAAGGGATTGCAGGTGGTCAGACCGAACGTTAATCGGGATTGCTCTAAATAAATACAGCAACCTGGGGAGGAACGTCATTTTGAGCGAGTGAATTTTTCCCAACCAAGAGAGATTCCCCCGAGCCCAAGATTGCAAGTCTGCTTCTAACTTCTTGTAAGTAGGAGGGAAGTTGGCCGAATATAGTTGTTCAACTTTGGGGGTCAGTTTGATCCCGAGGTAATCTAAAAAGGTGTCTTTCCAATCAAAGTCAAAACTGCTCCGTAGGGTGGATATTATGGATAGGGGAAGCGAAACATTGAGGGCATGAGATTTTGAATAATTGACCCGGAGACCCGAGGCCCTGGAGAAGGTGTCTAGGAGTCTGCATAGACTTGGTAAGGATGTGATGGGGGATGTTATGAAGAGGAGGACATCATCTGCAAAGAGGCCACATTTATGCGTCTGAGACCCACAGGAAACCCCCTGTATGTCGGGGTTGGTGCGGATGGCTATGGCAAGAGTCTCAATAGCTATTGCGAAGATCAACGGGGACAACGGGCAACCTTGTCTGGTGCCCCTAGCTATTCTGAGTGATTGGGAGTAGTGACCTAAGAGGCGAATTGACGCCGTTGGGGTGGAATATAAAGAGTGTAGAATGCCCATAAACCTGTCTCCAAACCCCCAACGTTCCATGAGTGAAAAAATATAAGACCACTCTATAGAATCGAAGGCCTTATGTAAGTCCATGGATAGAAGCATGCCCTCTTGTCTGGGTCCCCCCTCCCAGTTGGATTGCAGGATGGAAACTATATCTATAGCCCTTCGAGTCAGATCCGGTCCTTGACGGCCAGGGATAAATCCAACCTGGTCTTTATGTACATATCTGCTAATAAAGGAGGCTAGCCGGTCGGAGAGGATTTTAGTGAGTATCTTGAGATCATTATTGATTAGGGATATGGGTCTATAGTTCTCTACTTCTTCCAAATTCTTATTCGGCTTAGGGATGACCGAGATGTAAGCGGAGTTCAACTGAGGATCTAAGGGGCAACCTTTAGTTAATGAGTTAAAAAATTTAGCCATGTGGGGCGCGAGGGAGTCTACAAAGGTCTTGTAATATGGCACAGAGAGACCGTCAGGTCCTGGGGCTGATCCCGATTTAAGAGACTTTATGACTTCTTTAATCTCCTCAGCCGAGATTTCGGCGTCCATGATATCTCTGTGGTCTTTTGAGAGTGTTGGTATGGGCAAATCTTTAAGTAAGGTCCCACACGCATCGCGGTCATCCCCTGAAGTCGAACTGTAGAGCTTGGCATAATAATCTTGAAACGACTTAAGTATTTTGGTGGGGTTGGCAGAGAGGGCTTGTCCCGGGATTCTAATTTTGGGGAAGGAGTGAGTACTATGCCTAGGTGTTAATTTGGCTGCCAACATGGAGCCAATCTTATCCTTCTGGTTATGAAATTTAGCACTACCCCAACGGATTTCCTTTTCGGTTCTGGCGGTTAAGGCTAGGTTTAATTCAAGTCTAGAGGCGTCAACTAAGTCCGCTAAAGTCCTAGAAGGGTGTTGTTTGTGTTGGGATTGCAGGGTTTTGAATTTGGTTTCGAGGTTTTTGATGGTGATCGTACGTTCCCTCTTAATGCGCGAGGCTATGTTTATTATTTTATCCCTGATCACGACTTTGTGGGCAGCCCAAAGGGTCTCCGGGGAGATCCCTCCCACTGCATTCAGGAGGAAATATTCTTTCAGGGCGTTCTCAATGTCTTTTGATGAGCTGGGGTCATTCAAAAGAGATTCATTAAGCCGCCAGTGGAACCCTGCCACCCTTGTCACTACATTGTGTACTGAGGCACATATTATTGAGTGGTCTGACCAGGAGACATCGAGAATCGTTGCCTTGTGGATAGATGGGATCATCCCCGGGGGGACCAAGATGTGGTCAATTCTGGCGTAGGATTGGTGAGGGGAAGAAAAGTGGGTGAAATCTCTCTTGGTTGGGTTTAACTCCCTCCAGACGTCTATCAGGCCGTGGGTGTGTAGGTTCCTAGCTATGGTCAAGCTGGCCTTGGTGGGGCGTGTAAGCTGAGACCCCAGAGGCCTGGATCTATCAAGCCCCTGATCGAAGGCGACATTAGAGTCTCCCCCAAAGATCACCCTGCCCTCGGTAAGGGGCAGGAGGACCCTGAGAAGGTCTTGAAAAAATTTGGGTTGACCCTTGTTTGGAGCGTAATATGAGATTATGGTATAAAGGACGCCCTCGATCAGGCCCTTGACCAATATGTACCTGCCCTCGGGGTCTCTAATGGTGGATGAATGTTCAAACCTACAAGATTTAGAAAATAGGACTCCCACCCCTCTGGTCTTATTCTCAGCGTTCGCTAAATAAAAATTTGGATACCGTGGGTGGAGGAATTTGGGGCTGTACCGGATTGGGAAATGTGTTTCTTGCAGGAGGATAATGTCTAGGTTAAGGGAGCGGTAATGTTCAAATGCTAGTTTCCTCTTTCTGGGGGAGTTAAGTCCCTGAGCATTGTGAGAGGCAATTCTGAGAGGCCTCTTAGAGCTATCTAAGTGGGTCATAGAACCTCGGTTGAGATAGGCTGTAGGAATGGATGTCTCTTACCCGTGAAGATCAACTCCCGATCAGGTCTGGCATATGAGGATGGGATGATCCGGACTGAGATCAGAACTGTGGGTCGCGAACATCCTGTCGGCTGGCTCCAAAGGGGAAGGAAGAGGAAGGAGGGGAAGAAGAAAAAGACAAAAACAAGTAAAACAGACATCTTCAAAGAAGATCTACGGTGCCTAGGGGGGGTACCCCAAGGGGCCGCAGAGCAATAGACGTCGGCGTCCTCTAACCAAGAGCCGACTCCCCGACACGCAGAAACAAAAGCCTGTCTCTGCGGGAAGGGTGGAGGCGCAAGGGGATCACCTCTACCCCCTGCTGAAAGAAAAACCGTTGTGTAAAAGAGAAGAAAAAACCCCCGGGATAAACCCGGAACAGCACTGAAATTAAATTGAGATAGATTAGGAATGACCATATATATGAATATAACAAGGCAGGTATTCACTAAATTATGACATGTAATTGAGAGTAACCGAACCCAAACCCCCCCCCCCCCACCCTGGGTAGGGGTTGTGGCGGGCCCAGAGAATTAGACTAGACTAAACTGGAAGTCTTGAAAACTACCCTCAGAGAGAGCATACTACAAACCCAGCTAAAGTCTTCCACAAGCTAACAGGATCAAGTATAATGACTTCAACCATTCGGATGTCGGAGGAGAGAGGGGGGTCCCCAAGATAATAGGGACCCCACCCCCTCTCCCCAAACAGCCTGCAACACACCTGAGCCCCTGGACATGCAGGGCAAAGATAACACCTCCCACAGTGACATTGAGTCTAGCAGAAGAATTCCCTGGTGGGAGTGAAAGGGATTGCAGCCTCAAAAAGGGAAAAAACACAAAAGTTTGCAAGTGAAAAAAAAAAAATGGAGCAAACTGCTGAAAAAAAGTCACTGAAAAAGAAAAATAATAAGAAAAAGAGGATCTCACTGGGACAGGTTAAATAGGGGGGGCTCCGGGCCCCGACCTGAACAGAGTAACCTGACCTAGGTAACCGACCCACAAAAACTTTTAGGGAGAAACAAGTGAGAAAAAGTGAAGATAGTCACGTTATGGTGGTCTTCCCTCTCTTGATTTCTTGTTCTTCCCCGAGATCCAGACGGGAGAGACCGGGCTTGATGGTTGTGGACGCTTGGCAGATGCAGCAGCATTGGCCGTTACTTCCATGGGTGCTTCGTGGGAAATGAGTTTGAGATGAAGAAGTAACTTTTCGCCTTCTGGGAGGCTGGAGAAGGCGTAGGAATGCCCGTTGTAGTTGAATCTGACTGCAAAAGGAAAGGCCCAGCGGTACTTGATCTCCTGGTTGGAGAGAACCGTAAGGAGCGGCTTCAGAGCTCTCCTCTTCTGGATAGTGACTGGGGACAGGTCTGCGAAGATCTGGAGCTGGTGGCCATGGAAGGCTATCTGTGGCTGGAGTCTGGACTGCTTCAGAACCTCCTCCTTCACAGCATAGAAATGTGGTTTAACGAGGACGTCTCTCGGGGAGCCATCCTTCCTCATGGGACCGAGGGTCCTGTGGGCCCTGTCTAATTCTAAACGATGTGACGGTATATTCGGAATTAAGTCCTTAAAGAAATCTTGGATTGCTGCGGATACATCCGTATAGGACTCGGGTAGGCCACGTATCCTAAGGTTATACCTTCTGGATCTATTTTCCAGGTCGTCGATCCTGGATAGGGCCACGTCCAGTTGCTCCTGAAGGGTCTGAATGTGTGCAGCATTTTGGTTAGTGCGAGACACAGTAATGTCCAGTTTGTTCTCAATGGCTTCCATTCTGGAACCTAGGTTTGCAAAATCTGATTTCATGTCTCCGGTGATCTGGGCTGCAGTGTTAGCTAGGCCCCTCTCCAGGAGTGTTGAAAGTTTGTGAAACAGGTCTCCCTGCTGGGATAAGGAATCCTGTTCAGGCAGGCATGGAGAGTGGACAGCTAGGAGATTAGGGGAAGTAGGCCCTGACGGAGTTAGGGCACTGTCTTCCACATGGCGTCCCAGGAGAGATTCCGTGGAGGTTGGGGATGGCGTTTGGGGGTAGTGGTGTCCTCCCTGAGTGACTTGGGAGTACGAGAGAGTAGCTGGGGCGATCACTTGCCTTTGATCTGGCTTCTTTTCACCGGAGGCCGCGTGAGTCTGTGAAGCATTCTGAACGGCGGCCATCTTGGTACACCCGTTCGATCCGGCCCTGTGAAAGTCCGGTCCCAGATCGCGTCTGGCCGCCGGTCCCGGCATTTAGAGACTGTCTCGTTGAGATCCCCTGTGCGGAGCGGATGTTATCTGTGCTTTTCGGTCGGTGCTGCAGCGCTGTGGGCTATCGCGGGGTAGA
This sequence comes from Lithobates pipiens, assembly GCF_037356315.1. Classification (NCBI taxonomy): domain Eukaryota; kingdom Metazoa; phylum Chordata; class Amphibia; order Anura; family Ranidae; genus Lithobates; species Lithobates pipiens. The sequence continues at coordinate 490,343,983 of NW_027507748.1, forward strand.
GGTGATGCGGAGCTCCCGGCTCAAGCAGCCATTACGGAGCGCCCGCGCATGTGCACTCCTTGCTTTAATTTTTAAAGTATATTCCTCTGCTCAAGATTTCAATCTGACCAACACAGATACCCTTTTCTCTAATATCAAGCTCCCTACTCTAGATAGTGAACAGCGAGAGCGTCTTGCGTTCCCCATTACAAATATTGAAGTTATGCTATAAAAGGATTGAAACTTCACAAAAGACTGGGCCCTGATGGGTTTTTGGCATCATATTATTAAACATTTGAGCATATTTTGACTCCAGTCTTGACCAGAGTCCTTAATTCTCTCTTGGCATGACACTAGTTACATTCTGAGACACTAACATCCATCATAGCTATGCTTCCCAAATCCCATTCAGACTCTACTTATTGCCCCATATCCCTCCTTAATTTAGACATTAAATTACTAGCCAAGATCCTGGCGTCTTGATTAAATAATATTATAGGTCGATGTATTCACCGGGACCAAATGGGTTTTATAACTCTTACTCATTCAAGCAGCTAAATATAGACGCATCCCAACTTGGCTCCTATCCTTAGACATTAGAAAGGCATTTGACTCAGTCACTTGTCCCTATATGCAATATATTCTACAAAAATGGGGTTTTGGAAAACACTTCCTTACTTGGGTCTCTTCTCTATATAATAATCCGAGGGCTTATATCAAATATGATGGCACAAATATTAGAAGAGGTATGAGAAAAGGTTGCCCCCTATCCCCGCTACTTTTTGCCCTACTTATAGAACCTTTAGCGCAATTAATTAGATCCAATCCAGACGTCAAAGGTATTGAATTAGGTGGACACCTTTATTATCTCATCCCCACATTTCTTCCCCAAATCTTATAAACATACTTGATAAATTTTCACTTATTTCTGGACTATATGTAAACCTCACAAAATGAAATGCGCTGAATGTCTCTCTAACACAATCAGACCTTCAATAGGCTCCAATTTCTTTACCATTTATTTAGGTCTCTCGTCAATTACCATATTTAGGAGTACATCTCACATCCTCACTTTCTAACCTTTTTGCAGCCAACTATCTACCTCTGCTGAATCAAGTCACAGGCGTTATGAATCAATGGCCCACTCTTCCATTTTCATGGTTAGGATGGATAAATGCTATAAAAATGTCAATACTGCTGAAGTTGTTATACATGTTTAGGGTACTTCCCGTTTCCTTACCATCATACTTCTCACACAACGTAAATTCATGTCTTTCATTTGGGGTAATATTAAACCCTGCATACCTAAGTCTACTCTGTATCTTAGTAAATTGTGTGGGGGTTGGCGTTACTAAACTTCTCCTCTTATTACAATGCAGCACAAATATCAATATTAACTAAATATCATTCAACAGAAGAAATACCCTTGTGGGTAGCTATTGAATCTATCAATAGTGACCCCACCTCTGTGGCCAATATGTTGTGGCTTCAACCAAAAGATAGATCTCATCTTACTAACCCCATTACAAAACATTCATTGGCTATTTGGGATAGGTTTGGTAAATCCCTTCTTTCTTTTCTCGGGAACCCAGCCTTTAACCCTGCTTGGAAATTTCCGAATTCATTCTCTGCATGGACTTCTACAAATTTGGTTTGATTATATAAACTAGTCTATGTTGATGCTTTTCAAGCATTTCCTATAATATGTGCAAATTATGGGCTCCCTAGTAATGAATTTACAAATCAAAAATTTATACACACCTTTCCTTAGGATGGGTACACCACTTAATCAAATGTCTCAATTTGAACGTATTTGTATGAGTGACACACACGTCAGAGGACTAATTTCATTTGTATATCAAAAACTCATTTGCACTGATTGTTTATCGGCGCAGTCCCCCTTGGATGACCACATTGAACCACCCGGGCTGCCACTAGGACCACCAGGGAAGGGGGCAACATGTGGATGGCCAGGTATGTACCCCATGGCCATCCACATGTTCAAATGAATACCTAATCAGTGCCCACAAATGGGCACTTATTGGCACCATTTTGTACTAAAAGACATCAATGATGCCCAGCAATGCACAGCATACACCGGTCTGTGATGTTACAAGGAGGACGGGGCCACCAGGTGATGTTGGCAGGTGGCCCATCCTTATAAGAACTGTCAACACACAGAGGAAGCATTCCGGGGCAAATCATTCTGGAAGGCGGAGCATTTTTTTTGGGGGGGGGGGGGGTCGGTAATGTGGCGGGCAACATGATTGATGATAGATTTGCATCAAAGGATAAAAAAATGTTTGTTTTTAACAGAGGATATATCATAAAATCGTCTCCTGTTTTTATTTTTTGTACACATTTTTGGTGACTGGGTAGAGGTATTATGTACCCAATACTCATTCACATAGAGGGGGGTAGGATCTGGAGGCCCCCTTGTTAATGGGGCTTCAAGATTCTGATAAGCCCCTCACCCACAGACCCCCCACAACCAAAGCTTTGCCCAATCAGGGCGCAGATTGCACTGTGCAGCACTCAGTGCATTGCAGGGTGTTCAGCAAAGCAAACCCCGGTGAACACCCTGCAAATGTGGATGTTCGGCAAATGGTCGAACAGGCAAATGTCCAGCCCAAACTTTATGCTCAGGCCAAACCATTCACCCAACACTATTTGACAGTAAAACTATATTTTTGTTGCAAAGGGGATGACGTTTTTTGAACATAAAATAGAAATGTGGTGTGGTTTTTAAAATGTGGTTTTTGAATGCAACACTAAAAAAATTTATCTTAAACTGATTGTAAACGATTACCTTGTAAAACAATGCATTCAGTTTAAAATAGAAATGAAAGGCAAAACATTGTTGTATAGATATAAAAAAATATATTAAACATAAATATCTATTTTCCCTTTTTTTTATAAATTATCATATTCCCTCTGTTCTCAGCTGCATAAGAGCTGGGGGAGGAGAAGCAGTAGTGCACTGAGCTTGCCAGTGAATGTCTGTGCAGCGAGGGCATGTCAGGACAAGTCTGATCATTAGAGGAGAGTACATTGAGTTTCCAGCATAGCTAGAGAACTGACCACAAAGTGCTCTCCTGCTTAGTGTGGCTAGTTTTTAATAGGAAAGCAAGGGGACTCGCAGAAGGATTTCACATAAAATAAGCAATACAAAGAGAACAGCATACTTTCTAATACATAGCACATCAGGCACATATCAGGAATAGGAAGTGTTGGTGTAACAAACTCTTTATCAAAGGGTTAATAAACTTGGATAGGAAGTATTTCATAAGGGAAAAACTTAGGGGCGTCTGCAGCTAATTACAGTACAATGTCTCAATATTTTCCTTACAGCTGCAACTAACTATAAAGTAATGATGTAATTACATTGTAGTTATTCCTGCTTAATGTAACTGTAAGCTGACAGCATTTTCTCACACAGACATGATGTGGTTGCATGAGGTACATCCATAGTGCAAGGATGAAAAGAGTAGCTTTTATTGCCATTATAATGCTTAGTGTAATAATGCTGTGAAAGTAGCGTGATGTTTTAGAACAGGATTTTATAATTATACGAGATCTGGTTATTAAAAAGGAAAAAGAAACAGCCAACTGCAGCCATTGTTTTTTATGTTTCATTTGGGACTGTGGGTTAGAATACATAGGGTGGAAGGGGATTGTCATGCATCCCTAAGGGCCGGTTCACACAGCGGGCGATGCGAGGCGACACGACTCGCCTCGCCTCGCTCCCGCAAGTCGCCCCCGTTCTGTACAATGGAACCGTTCTGAGAGGAGCGACTCGAGTCGCTCCGACTCAGAAAAAAGGTTCCTGTACTACTTCTGGGCGACTTCGGGGGCGACTTGCATTGACTTCTATACAGAAGTCCTCTGCAAGTCGCCGCCGAGGCCGCCGCAGGTCGCGGCGAGGCAAGTCGGAGACGCCTCGCTGCGCCTGCAGTGTGAACCGGCCCTAAGGGATTTCAATGCGTGTCCCCATAAAAAAAATGTTGGTGTGGGTGACAGATTATGGATCATGTCACAAACACTAGTTCCCCACCAGGTCTGCTCCCCTTGTGATTGACAGCAGGCAGTGTGTAGATCCTTGGCCAATAAACAGCCAGCTATTGGCTATCGAATCTGCCCACCACCTGCTGCCAATCACAGGGAGAAAGCAAACCTGATAGGGAAATAGTCTCTTATATTCTGGTTACTGGTTAGTTAGGAGGTTGCTGGCTGTGAAGCTAACTGCCTCCGTAACAGCCAGTGACAGGTGGGGAGGGGAGGAGGTAATGTTGGCAAGCATTCCCCTCTGCTACATGGCATACAGAGACAGGCATTCTGTCTATCTCTGTGCACAAACTTATACCTGGTTTTAATTACCCCCAGTTCCATAATCTTTAATTTGGTGCAATAATAGCACCACGTTTACAAAGTATGATAAAAAATAAGGTGGGACTTTAAATGAGGCTATTGATTTGTGGGGGGGTGAGATAATTAGAAAATATATTTAATTGGCATTAGTCTGGCAATACATAACAATGATGCACATAGTAGAAAATGTTTAATATGTATACACACACACATACATGGTGTTGACCTCATGAATACATTACATATCAAAGGGACAGCATAAAAAATTTACAAGAGATTTAACATGGAAAAAAATTATTAATTTAAATTCATATATGTACACGTCATCTAAATGGCACTATGCAGTGTAATTAATGGTAAGAAGCACAATATAATCATTTGGTTGTAGATAATGAGTCTAAGTAGGCTCCTATCAGTAGGCATGAGAATGCATCCTAAAAGTCTGACACATTTTGTGGATGATACCACTCTTCAGGGGCAGATGCATGCAACTCTACAAAAGACAACAAAACATGAGTAGACCAGTATGATCAAGCATTATACCCCTCAACAGGGAGAATTTGAACAAGAGAAAAGGGTGAGAGTTAGTCATCTCTCTGAGTACTTACATCATGATAAGTCTGGAAAATGGGGGACGAGGAATTGGAGGCTGTCCCAATTGTCTGTACCGGGAGTTGTGGAAGGAGTCCGCAAGAGAGGGACCAAGTGCACAAATCATCTCCCCAAGGAAAAATGGAAAAATGAAAAGCAGAAATCCAGGTAGTGGTATGAGTGGGCTATACTATATATATATAGTACTTTGGCATAAGGCTCTAGCTACTTCCTACAATATAGAATATTTATAGTACACCTAATAAATAAATATATATATATATATATATATATATATATATATATATATATATATATATATATATATATATATATATATATATATTATTGGGTGTACTATAAATATTCTATATTGTAGGAAGTAGCTAGAGCCTAATGCCAAAGTGCAGGTGGACAAGTGAATGTAAAAAGAAGAAATGTGTGAAGCGAAAAAAAATATCAGAGATGAAAATGAGAAAAGAAAAGGGGAAAAAGAAAGAAGGAAAAAGAAAAAGGAAAAGAAATATGTAAGACAAAGAGAAAGAAAAAAGAGAGAAAAAGAAGAAAAACAGAAAAAAAAAAGAAAAAGGGGGAAGAAGAAGAAAGAGAAAAGGAAAAAGAAAAGAAAAAAGGGAAGAAAAGAAGACCATTCGACAGGTATAGATGACAAAAACAAAAGCGAGCATAAACAGGAAAATCAAAACCATGTCATTACCTGTTTAGGATATAAAAAAGTAAGTGCCATGTAGTGTCCAGTGTTCACAGGGAGGTGCTGCCATGAGGACTGGCTAGCACAGAGTGAGGATGTTAAATACACACGGCACACACCCATGGGCTCCTCCCAACATCACACAGGTGCATCAAGTGAGGAACAGAGGCGTCTACACCCGAGCAGCTGCCGCAGCCCCTGGTGTCTGGAGACGCCCTCTTCCAAATGGTGACACCAGAGATGCCTCTCTTCCTTGTAACATCACCCAGTGTATGCTGGGCCGGTGACTTTACTCGGGTGCGGGGCCATCAGGAGACATTGTCAGGTGATCCTTCCCTTACCTATATAAGAGCTGTGAATGGGTAGGGGTGAGGGGATGAGGCCATCAACATGGGGACAAGGTGCTTTGGGGCAGAGCACCCACCCCCACCCCCATGTTGAGGGCATGTGGCCTTGTATGGTTCAGGAGGGGGGAACTTTCTAATTCCTCCCTTTTCTGACCTGCCAGGCTGCATGCCCAGATAAGGGGTTCCTGTATGGATTTTGGGGGGACCCCATGCCATTTTTTAATTTTTTTTGCTGTGGGGTCTTCTTAAAATCCAGACCAGAGGGCCTGGTATGGATTGGAGGGACATGTGCATATCAAAAACACATGTTTTGCTATACACATGTTTATTCTCTTTGTGCGTATTGGAACAAAACAAAAAAAGGGAGTAAAAAAAGCAAAAAAAAAAATGGGCTGGTCAAAATTCTTGGCACCCTTAACTTAATATTTGGTTGCACACCCTTTGGAAAAAATAACTGAAATCAGTCACTTTCTATAACTATCAATAAGATTCTTACACCTCTCACCCAGAATTTTGGACCACTCTTCCTTTGCTAACTGCTCCAGGTCTCTCTTATCGGAAGGGCGACTTTTCCCAACAGCAATTTTAAGATCTCTCCACAAGTGTTCAATGGGATTTAAATCTGGACTTATTGCTGGCCACTTTAGAACTCTCCAGCGCTTTGTTGCCATCCATTTCTGGGTGCTTTTTGACGTATGTTTGGGGTCATTGTCCTGCTGGAAGACCCAAGATCTCGGACGCAAACCCAGCTTTCTGACACTGGGCTCTACAGTGCGACCCAAAACCTTTGTTAATCCTTAGATTTCATGATGCCTTGCACACTTTTAAGACACCCAGTGCCAGAGGCAGCAAATCAATTCCAAAACATCATTAAACCTCCACCATATTTCACTGTAGGTACTGTATTCTTTTCTGTAGGCCTCATTCCATTTTTGGTAAACAGTAGAATGATGTGCTTTACCAAAAAGCTCTATCTTGGTCTCATCTGTAAAACAAGATGTTTTTCCAGAAGGAAAAAATGTCATTTAAAATCACTCGTGGCTATAATGAATTGTCAGCTCCCGTAATACAGAGAATACTCATTGAAAGTCATTGATAAAAACAAAAAAGCGTGGGGTTCCCCCAAATTCAATTACCAGGCCCTTCAGGTCTGGTATGGATATTAAGGGGGACCCTGCGTCAAATAAAAAAAAAAAAAATTGACGTGGGGTTCCCCCTAAATATCCATACCAGACCCTTTTTTTCAATGAATTTCAGTGAGTGTTCTCTGTATTACGGGAGACGACAATTCATTATAGCCGCGAGTGATTTCAAATGACTTTTTTTCCTGCAGAAATGACACTTTGTGCAGGGACAGTTCTAAGCACAGGAAACATGCTCCCCTTCACAGGCATACTATAAACACCCCCCAGGTACGAAATTTAAAGGAATATTACACTTTTATTGTTTCACTTTAATCATTATTAAAATCACTGCTCCCTAAAAAACGTCCGTTTTTAAAACTTTTTTTTTGCATTGATACATGTCCCCTGGGGCAGGACCCCAAACACTTTTTAGGATAGTAACTTACATATTAGCCTTTAAACTTAGCACTTTAGATTCTTTTCTCTATGTCGAATATTTTCTCTATGTCGAATATTTTCTCTATATAATCTTGGACTAATAGAGGTAAGGTTAGGCACATTTGACCACAGGTTCAATAGACACAGATTGTTATTGTCAGAGTCACGTTGAATCTCCTATTCTATATCGAACTGTTGTAACCACGAAAATGAAAATAAAGCATTTATTTATGTCAGAGCTTTCGTTTTTCGGATTCTGCACTTTCGTTATCGATTGTCAAAACGAAAACGAAAATACCTGAAATTCAGGCGAAAATACATTTGGACGAAAACACTGACACTGATGCTCCCTGAGCCTGCAAAACAGCTTGAATTTATTTGGAACTTGTTTGGGGCTGCTTATCCACCATTCGGACTATCCTGCGTTTCAACCTTTCATCAATTTTTCTCTTCCGTCCTCCTCATCCAGAGAGATTAGCTACAGTGCCATGGGTTGCAAACTTCTTGATAAAGTTGCGCACTGTGGACAAAGGCAAATCTAGATCTCCGGAGATGGACTTGTAACCTTGAGATTGTTGGTATTTTTCCACAATTTTGGTTCTCAAGTCCTCAGACAGTTCTCTTCTCTTCTTTCTGTTGTCCATGCTTAGTGTGGCAAAGACTAAGTGAACATCTCTCCTTTTTATCTGCTTTCAGGTGTGATTTTTATATTGCCCACACCTTGCCCCAGGTGAGTTTAAAGGAGCATCACATGCTTGAAACAATCTTATTTATCCACAATTTTGAAAGGGTGCCAAGAATTTTGACCACCCCATTTTTGGAATTTTGTGTGACATTATGCCCAATTTGTTTTTTTTTTCTCCTTTTTTTGTTTTATTCCAATACACACAAAGGGAATAAACATGTGTATAGCAAAACATGTGTTATTACAATACTTTTCTGTGAGAAATACTTTTGGTACCTGAATATATCACTGCCAGTTTTGGGCACAAAAATTTCTGGGGTGCCAACAATTTCGGCCATGACTGTATATAGCCCCCTTATGATATGTGTATAGTATTACATGTTATGATTCTCATATTACAAAATTGCATTTTTGCTTGCATTAAGCTTATTTCACTTCAGTTGTATAATACTATACAGTTTTGAAACCGAACATGTGGTATTGTTATAATTTAATTTGATGTATGTATGTATGATCTATTTTGATACACAATAAAAATGTATGAAAAAAAAATTAAAAAAAATCGCTGCTCCTGAAAAAAAATATAATAAAAAAAAAAGTTGCATTGATACATGTCACCCAGGGTAGTACCCAAGCCCCCATACCCCTTTTATGGCCAATAACTTGCATATGGGCCTTTAAAATGGGCACTTTTCATTTTTCCTGTTTGGCTCCCACAGACTTCAATAGGGTTTGCTGTTCTGCTGCAAACAGAATGGGGGGGGGGGGGGGGGGGGTTGGCCCATGTCTAGTGTCAAAGCACTTGCAACGAGTTGCACAAAAAAACTGTACATAAAAATAACAGTGACAAAATTGTTTTAAAACTGAATAGAAAATACAATTGGTTTAGAAAGCCCAATCACTTGTAGAAGGGAATGCCACTGAAAGAAAGCTTTGTCCCCTGACACAACCCAAAAAATTAGGAATGTCAATGTGCTGAAAGGCACACCGACTATTATCATACCATGAGAGCTGCCCTTTAGTCAAGGGAGTATCGCTATTTTAAGGAAAAAAAAAACCTAATGAAAGGAAAAGTGTTGGCAGTATTTATTGTACACAGATCAGTGGATTAGGGTCCAATTGATATTACATGAGAAATTGGGTGAATTGCTGTCAACAGTGATTACATCTCTTCTGCTGTGATAAATATTTAACACAGACTTTTATGGCACCTAAGCATACATATGCCTGTCCTGAAACTTGTCTCCACACATTATATTTCCTTGTTGACAGTGCTAAAAAAAAAAGTAAGAACCAAGAATATGCCTAATTGTTAGTGTTTGGTATTTAATAATGAAATATCATGTCCCTAATACTATGCGTTATAATTATAGACTTACTGGTTATTAACATTTACAGTGGGAATAAGAATTCACTATATTATTTCTATTTACAGGATGTGGCTTAGTAACATTTTTGTATTATTCATTTTTTTCAGACAGATGGTTTTAACCTGAAATGTAAATATGAAAATTGGCTTGAAATATTCAGTTCCTCATCAGATAGGCCACAATATCCTACTTGGCAGATTAGGATTCTTGGTACTGATTATGTAACCTATAGCATCTGTAAATTTTCCACTTGATTGTGCCTTGTCTAAAATGGTAATTTTTACAAATGTCTCATACTCTGTGAAAGGACTGTGCTATTTCACAGACTATTTCAGAGACATGGTGACCCAATGTCTTTCACAGGTTATTGTAATCAAACAAAAATATAAATTTAGACATAATCTGCAAACACGTCCTTTTTACTGTATGTTTTCTTAGTTGCTAAGCTTCTAAAATTATTTTGTTATTTGTTGTAGTAAATTCAGTTAATTAATTTTTATCATTCAGTGGGTTTTGAACATTGTAGCATTAGATAATAATAATACAAATCGTACTCTTCCTTTGTAATAAAACTACATATAAAAAACTTAACAAAAGTACAAATTGAAAATTAAAAATGATAGTCACATTGCAACTGCCTTCTATGCAAACAGTATATATTATAGCTGAACTATACAAACACAGTCTGCTGAAATCAAGAGAACTGTACTGACACATTTCTGGTAATAGTTTCTCATGCACCTGATTCAGGCAAGCAGTGTTGGTAACGGTATGGATGTCAAATTCAGGTAATTCTAACTACTGCCATTTTAAGAACCTGTCTCTATGGTAGACATGTGCCCGTCAATAAATATGTTTTGTTTTGTTCCGTTTCGTATTAGCCATTAATTTGTATTTCGTAATTCGTGTCCGAAATTCAATTTGGATTTGTGCGAAATATAAATTTTCGTTATGTTCGTTAACTTTTCGTAACAATTATGAGGGGCTCCTACTATCCCTGTGCTGTGCTCATTATAAGGGGCTCCCACCATCCCTGTGCTGTGCTGACTTCCTGGGTTTTTAATTTCATCTTAACGAATAATTGTAATTAATGAACATTCTTATTTTGTCCGATTTTTAATCTCCTGACTACCAGTACCAGTCTCCCACTCCCATATTAAATAGGGTAATTTTCCCTACCCTCACTCAGCAGCAAAGGAAAAACTCTGATTGGTCAAAAAAACACCAGTCACGTTTCCGTTGTAACAGAATTTGGATCTGAAATTCGGAAAGGACACACATGTCTACTCTATGGCAGTGACTGATCCTTATAGACTTATCACCAGTTTACAGATTAAGAAATTAAGAAACTGGTGGTAAATAAAACCAGCTCTGATTTGGCATACACAAGTATGTTTTATGTAAGGGCTTAGAGTGGGGCATATCTGTGCTGGGAGCTTTCATGTATGTAGCAGCTTCCTGCACAGAGCTGAGCACTGAGGAACTCATTTCCCACCAGGTCTGCTTTACTCTAGATTGATGGGGCAATGGGCAGATTAACAAATGGCTATTGGATCAAATTGCGGCTATGGATCCACTCATAGTGTATAGTGGTGTATGGACACAAAACTCTGTTCAAACATCAGAAAAGCGTGAAAAAAGAATGGTAATGAATATCCTATATATACCCAGTATATATATATATATTGAGAGAGAGGGAAATGATTCAGATTAACTAGGTGCATGGAACTGCAGTAGATGTGGAACTAGAATGTCCCTGGACAGAGAAGCCACTGACAGTTAGGGATGGTCCAGATGTTCGAATCAAATGTAAGTTCGACTCAAATATTGGGTGTTCATTTGTTTGCAAATGAACCAAAAATATGAGGTGTGTGCTTCAAATTCGAGCACTGCGCAGTGCCCCATAATGCACCGCGACATCACAGTGCATTGACAGTTGCTGATTGGCCAAAGCATGCACCAAAGTCCATGCCCCACACTATATAAGGCTGCTTACATGGTGGCCGTATGTAGTATGATACATGGAGGAGACTGAGGCCGCGTACACACGCGCGGACTGTTGGCCCAACTTTGTCCGTCCAACAGTTTGAGCGAACAGTCCGCTCAAACTTAGCATGGACGGACATGGCCACACACGACGGACGAACAGTTTGCTGAAACCGTGCGCGATGACGTGAACGGCACGTACGACGGGACGAAAAATACGACGTCCTATACACTGCAATGCAACCTTCCGACGTGGAAATCCTTTCTGAGCATGCGCGAGACTTAGTTGGCCGAACAAGCCTACACACGAGCGAACAGTCCGCTGAAACCTTGTTTCAGCGGACAGTTTTTCGGAATTTCCGTAAGACCTTGTTCGGCCAACTGTCCGCTGAAACTGTCCGCTGAAGCCCCACACACGAGCGGACTGTCCGCCCAAACACTGTTCAGCGGACAAGGTTGGGCGAACAGTCCGCGCGTGTGTACGCGGCCTGAGAAAACTTGAGCTAGATTAGGCAGGTTAGTTAGTGGGGTGCAAGCAGTTTAATATATATATATATATATATATATATATATATATATATATATATATTTATATTTATTATTATTATTATTATTATTATTATTATTATTATTATTATTATTATTATGTGTGTGTGTGTATATATCTATAACAATATGCTGCCCATTTATGATGGGTTTCAACATAAAATTTATACTACATTCTGGTTCTTGCATTTTCTTTTCTTTTTCCTTGAGGTCCCCATATTTAAAGGTAACCCAGATGGTTTTTTTTTCTGTAGGATGTAATACAGCAAAAGTGACATTTAGTAAAAAGAAAAACTTTTAAGATGCTGGTGAATTACATTGGATGTGTACTACAAATATTTCTTGGTAGTACTATGTGCTATTATTTAGCAAATTAAGCCAACTTTTCATATCAGTAGAATACACAGACTGTGAAAAAAGAGTGTACTGTCCCTTTAAACTGGATAACAAACTTGTGCTTAAAGCAGAGGTCCACCCTAAAGTGGACCTTCCGCTCATTGGAATCCTCCCCCCCTCTGGCACCACAATTGCCACCTTTCAGGGGGGAGGGGGGTGCAGGTACCTGTACAGTACAGGTATCTGCACCCACTTCCGGGATAGCTCTCTGCGGAAAGGGGCGTAGATTACGCCCCTTTCCGAAAGTCCCCCGCTGCCTGCTGGGAAACACAGATCCCAGAGGCAGCGGGTCCATCCTTATTGCGCAGCGTGACTCGCGCATGCGCAGTAGGGAACCGGGAAATGAAGCCGAAAAGGCTCCACTTCCTGATTCCCATACCCAAGATGGCGGCAGCAGCACCCGAGAGACGATCGAGAGATCGGCTTCGGGTGCCGACTTCGCGGGTGCGCTGGACAGGTAAGTGTCACTATTTTAAAAGTCAGCAGCTGCAGTATTTGTAGCTGCTGGCTTTAAAAAAAAAAAAAAACGCGGACTCCCGGCGGACTCCCGCTTTAAAGTGTTTGTAACCCTAAAAAAACTAAAGAAATCCTGTTCCCTCATAACAGGCTAAACAATACAGTGCTTCTGCTGTCTAACCTGCCCCTCTCTAAACTGTAAAAAACCTGGCTAAACCTGCCTGGTTCTGCCCTCCCCCCTGTAAATTGACCACAGTTTATCATGGCTGCTGATCCCTGACACCATGATCAGTTTACATGCCTCCATCATCCGCAACTCTCCTCTCTCCCCCTCACCCCTTCCTATCTGCCTGTCAGCTCCATGTGTCTGTGTGAACCATCTCCACCCCCCCTCCTGCCACAATTAGTACTAAAGTAAACATAGAAAAATGTCACTGCCAGCCCTTCTGTTTTATCTAGCCATAATGCACTGTATAAGTGTGTGTTTTTTTTAAATCAAGCCTATAAATAACATTTTCAGAGATCTTCAGGCTGGTCATGTGACTCCCGGGTGCTCTACACCTCTGATCCAGGGCTACAGCAGTCACATAACCACTGGCTGTTGTCAGAGGGAGATCTCTGCCCCTTCCACTGTAGCTCTGGATCGAAGTAGGCCGGGAGTCGTGTGATTCACACAAATGCATTTTTGATGCTTTTTGCATTTTGCAGGAATATATTTTATTTTTTAAACATGGGTTCCTATGGAACATGTTGATATAAATGCATTTTTGTGCCTCTGCATTTTTAGAAAGGGTCTGGGACTCTTTTTCCTACAAAATGCAGCATTTTGCATGTAATAGACTTCAATGGACCCACATCCCAAATGCAAGTACTGCATTTTTACCGCAATTTTGCCATGATTTGCGTTTTGCCATTTGTGTTTTTTTTATATTCAGCTGGTTGCTAAGGAGTGGGCCAGGAATCCAGCCACCGCATCCTTAACAACCAATGGGTAATCAGCAGGCTTCCCTGCTAACAGCTGAATGTAAAAAAAAATTGCCGGCTAAAAAAAATCACCAAAAAAAATGCTGTGGGGTCCCCCCCAAGACCATACCAGACCCTTTGGTCTGGTATGGATTTGGGGGGGACACCCAATCTTTTTTTTAAAAAGGGGGTCCCCCCAAAATCCATACCAGACCTTTTTCTGAGCATGCAGTCCAACAGGTCAGGAATGGGAGGGGATGAGCCAGCGCCCCCCTCCTATACCAGACCGCATGCCTTCAACATGGGGGGGTGGGTACTTTGACATGTTGAGGGGGACAAGGGTCTCTTACTGACAACCCTAACCAGTGGTTGTCGGGGTCTGCTGGCAGGGGGGCTTATCAAAATCTGGAAGCCCCCTTTAACAAGGGGGCTCTCAGATCCCGGCCCCCCTATCTGAATGGGTATTGTGACGTCACAGGGAGTGGGCTCTCCGGATGACATCATCAAATGGCCATGGCTATATAAGAGATGTCAGACAGCTGGGGACATCTCAACGGAGGAGGACAAGAGCAGCCTTTTTTGTTTTTAGCAGGTAATCGGCAATGAGGAAGAAGACAGCAGGGGAGAGGAAGAAGACAATGTCGTGGAAGAAGACAGCTCAGAGAGATGACAGTACAAGAAGAAGACGACACCAGGAGTAGGCGGCACTGGCAAAAGACGGCAGTGGAAGAAGACAGGCGGAGCTATTTTTTTATTAAAGTACTTGTCAAAAACCGGCTCTTGTTTTTTTCACTGCTTTTTGGGGTGAGCGGGTAGGGTTACGATGTACTCGATACCCATTCATAGGGGGGGTGGGATCTGGGGGCCCCCTTGTTAAAGGGGGCTTTCAGATTCTGATTAGCCCCTTCCACCCACAGATCCTGACAACCACTGGCCAGGGTTGTCAGGAAAAGGCCCTTGTCCCCATCAACATGGCAAAGCACCCACCCCCCATAATGAGGGCATGTGGCCTGGTATAGTTCAGGAGGGGGGGGTCGCTCTCTCATCCCTTCCCTTTCCTGACCTACCAGGCTGCATGCTCGGATAAGGGTCTGGTATGTATTTTGGGGGGACCCCACTGCATTTTTTTATTTTGGCATGGGGGTGTTCCCTCCAAATCCATACCTTCAGTCTGGTATGGTCTTTGGGGGGAACCCCACACTGTTTTTTTGTGATTTTTTTTAGACGCCAATTTTATTTTTTTACCTTCAGCTGACATGTCTCATCAGTTGCTAAGGACACAGAGGCCAGCTTCCCTCCTTAGCAACCAGCTACATACAGTGAATGTAAAAAAAAAAAAAAAACACAAATCATGGCTACCAAAACAAAGAAAGCACAGAAAAAAGCATTCCGAAGCAGCATGCATAGATGTGAATCAAGCCTTAGACCCCTTTCACACTGAGGCAGTTTTCAGGCACTTTAGCGCTGGAAATAGCTTCTGCTAAGTGCCCAAAAACCACCTCAGATTCATTTCATTGTGACTTTTTCACACTCAGGAACGGGACGTTCCAAAAAGTCCTCCAAGCAGCATCTTCGGGGAGGATTGGAGCGCTGTATTTAGCCTGAAAAGCACTTTGAAAGTGCTGCAAAACCGGAGTTTTTAACAGTGCTAAATGGCCGGAGCTTTCAGTGTGAAAGCAGCCTTAGAGGCTTTGTTTTAAAAAAACACTTTTCCCCACAAAGTTGTAATTTTTTTAAATATTTCCAACACATAGCATGTACATAGCAAAATTGACACCCCAAAATACATTCTGCTACTCCTCCTGACTATGGCTATACCACACGTGTGAGACTTTTACACAGCCTGCCCACATACAGAGACCCACCAGTGAAGTAGTACCTTCAAGCGTTCTACAAGCATAAATTACATATCTCATTTCTCAACCACCTATTACAGTTTTGAAGGCCCTGGAGCACCAGGACACTGGAAACTCCCAAAAATGAACCCATTTTGCAAAGCAGACACCCCAACATATAATCTATGAGGCAGAATGAGTATTTTGAATGGTTCAATTTTTTTCCAGAAGTTTTTGGAAAACGTGGAAAAAAATTAAAACGCATTTTTTTTTTTTTTTACACAAAGTTGTCAATTTATAATATATCTCCAACACGTAGCATGTGTATAGCAAAAATGACACCCCAAAACACATTTTGCTACTCTTCCTGAGTATGGCATTACCACATGTGTGAAACTTTTACACAGCCTGGCCACATACAGAGGACCAACATTAAAGTAGTACCTTCAGGTGTTCTAGGAGCATAAATTACACATCTCATTTCACCCCAGATGATGCCTGTTTAGGAGTAATGCATCGGGAAGGGCTTTCTGATCCCACTGCATTGCTAGATTGTAATTTTATGCTTTCATTTGTCTTCACACATGTGAGTACCCATTTTATATATGTTTTTTATGTTTTAAAATGGTATGACACTATGAGGCTCCATTTTTCTCCTTTGGTCTATACTATATGGGGAAGAACTACCGTACTTTAGCTATCCTATATGGTGGATATCCACAGCGTCTTTCCGGGCCGTATTCTGTCCGCTCGTGAGACTCATTAGGTATATACCTAGTTGGGTCCAAAGTATCTGGTAAGCCTCTCTCCATATGGTGGTGTATTTCTGCAGTCAACTCACACAAGTCACTTCATTATTTCAAGACATTTCACCTTGTCACTTATTTTGGATTTTGGTGATTTATGGATTTTAATATGTCTACTTAGTTAGACTCATGTGTTTATATGATTTAATGCACTGTTGGTTTTAATTTTCATATTATTTGCACAGTGGGGATACACATGGTTTATTACACAATTTTATTAGATATTTAGTTTCATGATAAAGTATGTGATGCAAGTTGCTTTATATCATATATATATATATATATATATATATATATATATATATATATATATTGATCACTATTGATTTATTACAATCCATTTGCTACTTTGGATTGTCACTTTAGGGTTGACTTGAATTGTAATATTCAAAGTCTTTAGCACTTTATTTATATTATTTCATTTCATTCCTATCACACTTTTAAAGGTCCTTGAGCACCAGCCCAGTGGAATTACCCACAAAATGACCCAATTTTAGAAAGCAAACACCCCAACGTATATTCTATGAGGCATGGGCTGCAGATAGGTACTTGGGTACTCTGATGGGCTGGAGACAGGTACTCGGGTAACTTGATGAGCTGCAGACAGGTACTCTGGTACTCTGATGGGCTGGTAACGGGTACTTGGTTACTCTGATGGGCTGGTGACAGGTACTCGGGTACTCTGATGGCCTGATGACAGGTACTCTGATGGGCTGGTGACAGGTACTCGGGTACTCTGATGGGCTGGTGACAGGTACTCGGGTACTCTGATGGGCTGGTGACAGGTACTCGGTTACTCTGATGGCCTGGTGACAGGTACTCGGGTACTCATATGGACTGTGACAGGTACTCAGGTACTCATATGGACTGTGACAGGTACTCGGGTACTTTGATAGATTGTGACAGGTACTCGGGTACTCTGATGGACTGTGACAGGTACTCGGGTACTCTGATGGACTGTGACAGGTACTTTGATGGGTGGTGACAGGTACATTGATGGGTGGCGACAGGTCCTCTTTATTGGGGGGAGGGGCAATCAGTGTGTGTTGTTGTACACTGTAGGCAGTAACAAGATGTTACCACAATCTCCTTCTCACACACGATCGGTGTGTGAGGAGGAGAACCCGGTAACATCTCGTTACCACGGTTGCATTTAGTGATGGCTGTTTACCACCGTCAGTGACGAGCAGTGTTCCTGGGAACACGCCGCCACCAACGTGCACGGGCAGCGCACTCCCGATCATGCACATGCACCATGCAAAGTGGGGTGGTACCACCTGTGATTGGCCATGATTTCATCACCAATGGCTGTTCACCCCCCTCGGTGGAGAGTGGTGTCGCCACCGAAGGAACAGGGATGCGGGCGCATTATCGCACGCATGCCCTGTTTAAATGGGAGCCCGTCATATGACGCCCTCCCAGAATGAGAGCTGCGCCACCTGGCCATCATATGACAGGCAGCGGGAGGCAAGCGGTTAATCGACTGGCATATGCTGTGTCCAAATTCGGTAGCTCTGTACCTATGATCCTCTGTGCTGTTTTCATCAAACTAGACAGGCACTTATCCCCTTCCCGAAGCTGGCATACTACCGTACAGTGCAGTGGAGAAGAACACTCTCAATGTTACAATGATAGAAATTACCCAGAAGCCTTAAGGGCAATCCAACATGCTTTAGACTCCGAAGGAAAAACAGTCTTTGCTGTACTTTTTTCACAAGAAAAAAAGTATTTTGTGACTGTAACGACTCCCTTGTTATATGCACTCCTAAAAATGAAATAGTTTCCACCCTTTCCACCTCCTCACCACCTATATACACAGGGAAATGATTGATCCTTTTTGATCGTCTATAATACACTATTTCTTTAGTTTTTGCACGTTATTGTCCTAAAAAGTGGACCTGGGTCCTGCCCCAGGGGACATGTATCAATGCAAAAAAAAGTTTTAAAAACTGACATTTTTTTCGGGAGCAGGGATTTTAATAATACTTAAAGTGAAACAATAAATGTGTAATATTCCTTTAAATCTTGTACCTGGGAGGTGTCTATAGTATGCCTGTAAAGGGGCACATGTTTCCTGTGCTTAGAACTGTCCCTGCACAAAGTGTAATTTCTGCAGGAAAAAAAGTAATTTAAAATCACTCGTGGCTATAATGAATTGTCGGTTCCCCGTAATACAGAGAACAGTCGTTGAAAGTCATTGATAAAAAAAGAAAAAAAATAGCGTGGGGTTCCCCCAAATTTAATTACCAGGCCCTTCAGGTCTGGTATGGATATTAAGGGGAACCCCGCATCAAATTTAAAAAAAATGATGCGGGGTTCCCCCTAAATATCCATACCAGAGGGTCTGGTATGGATTTTAAGGGGAACTCCACGCCAATTTTTTTTAAAAAAATGGAATGCGGGTCCCCCCTAAAAATCCATACCAGACTCTTTATCCAAGCACGCAACCTGGCAAGCTGCAGATAAAGAGGGGGCGAGAGAGCGCCCCCCCCCGAACCATACCAGGCCACATGCCCTCAACATTGGGAGGATGCATTGGGGATCTGTGACCCCTCAAAGCACCTTGTCCCCATGTTGATGAGGACAAGGGCCTCATCCCCACAACCATGGTCGGTGGTTGTGGGGGTATGCGGGCAGGGGACTTATCAGAATCTGGTAGCCCCCTTTAACAAGGGGACCCCAGATCCCGGCCCCCCCGTTAGAAATGGTAAGGGGGTACAAAAGTATCCCTACTATTTCACAAAGAAACTGTGAAAGAATGTTAAAAAAGACACGCACACCGTTGAAAAGGTCCTTTAATAAAAACATAAACCTGCGTTACATCAGAGGGGGGCGGGGTCACCCACCCGTCATTGGGGAAGCCAGGCTTTCCCACTTGCGTCTGAGGGGGTGGGGTCAGGTGACGGGTGGCCCCGCCCTCCTCATAGAAGAAATGTCAGGCTGCCGGGATCCCCGCAGTGTCTCCACCAATGGAGACAGAGGATGGATAGACTGCGCTGCGCTGGAGGGAGAGATCACCCGTCGCTGGATCAGATCAGCCATTGCTGGACCCCGGAGAGATGATCATCCATCGCTGGATAGCAAGAGTGGATTACCTCCACTGGAATCTTTTTTTACATTTTTTTTTATGTTTAATAAAGGACTTTTTCAATGATGTGTGTGTCTTTTTAACATTCTTTTACACTTTCTTTATGAAATCTTGGGGGTACTTTTGTACCCCCTTACCATTTCAAACAGGGGAGGCTGGGATCTGGGGGTGCCCTTGTTAAAGGGGGCTTTCAGATTCTGATAAGCCCCCCACCCACAGACCCCCACAACCACCGACCAGGGTTGTGGGGATGGGGCCCTTGACCTCATTAACATGTCACAGACCCCCAAAGCATCCTCCCAATGTTGAGGGCATGTGGCCTGGTACGGTTTGTGGGGGCACTCTCTCATCCCCCCTCTTTTCCTGCGACCTGCCAGGTTGCATGCTCAGATAAAGGGTCTAGTATGGATTTTTAGGGGGGACCCCCACACCATTTTGTTTTTAATTTGGCATGAAGTTCCCCTTAAAATCCATACCAGACCCGAAGGGTCTGGTATGGATATTTAGGGGGAACCCTGGTATGCACCCCGGTATCTGTGGTATCTAACACTAATTTATAAGTGTCCCCACAGTGGAGGCACATGCATTCTGATGGATAGGTGAGAGCAGGTGGACTGAAGGGGAGCCACCCCTTCTTAAAGGTACAGGAGCACACTGAACACCCAGCACAATGGCAACAAAGGCGTCAGTGCGATACCTGACCAAAAAAACACAACAGTGATACAAAAAGAGGCCACTTGCTCACACCTATAGCTGGCCATCGCAGTAAGAAGCTTGGAAGGCTAACAACAGATACAAACAAACCCAAGGATAAACTGAGGGAAAGACCAAGCTTAACTTGACACAAGCCCACAGACAACCAAAAAACCTGTCTAAAATATATTTATTTATTTATATTTATATATTATATATATATATATATATATATATATATATATATATATATATATATATATATATATATATATATATATATATATATATATATATATATTTTTTTTTTTTTTTTTTTTTTTTTTATTTAATAATAATATATTTAGACTTACATTTTTTATTTACCATTATTTATGTATGCATTATTTCACTTATTTTCTAATCAACACTAGTATGAACTCCTAATTAGCTGTCTTTTTGTTTCTATTGCAGTAATACATTCTTTGCAACAAAACCCTGCACACATTCTTTAGATAATTTTTATTTTACAAGCAGCTTTGATCTTTTCTCAACCAGTGCATACAATGTTAATCCTCTGTAATAAATCAGCACAATTACACATTTCCCAATGGCGCATTTCTAAAGAAGAGCTACTTCAGGCATGCCCTGTCAGCTGGAACGCATATCACTGGAAGTTCTATTCCTCGCTGTCACGCATGCTATTTGTTTATTTAAACACCACACAGACAGAGTGTGCCTTCTAGCACACTCACAAACAGCATGAGCGACAGATCACATCTGTTTAACCACTTCCTGCCCAAGACAATTTTCAGCTTTAAGTTCTGTTGCATTTTGAATGACAATTGCGCAGTCATGCATCACTGTACCCAAATTAAATATTCATATTTTTAAAGATAGAGCTTTCTTTTGGTGATATTTAGTCACCACAGTTTTTTCATAAACAAACAAAAAAATTTAATTGAAAAAGTTTATCTTAGTTTCTGTTATACAATTTATAAAATACTGATAGGCACTGATGAGGTTGTACTGATGAAGCAGCACTGATGGGCACTAATGAGCACTGATAGCCTGCGCTCATGGACACAATTGGCACTGATGGAGTTAACTGATAATCAGGGCACTGATTATCAGTTTTAACAATGTACTGTGCCAATTATTGGCTCTCCTTTCTCACACAGATACAGTGTGTGAGGAAAGAAATGCTGACAACTGGCAAGTCTGTTTACATGTGACAAGCTGTGATTGGACACTGATCACATGGAAAAGGGCCACTGTGATTTGCCCTTTACTGCAATCTGTGATCAGCTGACATGTGATCGTCCACAGGACACAGCAGTCGCACAGCGCACCCCAGGGGTGCTCAGGAGGCACCCACGTGGGAGGATATGCATGGAGGTAGAGAGCTGCACTTCAGCTTGGGCAGAAACCAGTTAAAAGTAACCTGAACTTCCATCAATTTTTTTAGCAACTTGGGAGTTTAACAATACATGCCAACACAGATAATTGATTTTAGACATATATTATAAACTAGGAAATAATTTTAAAAATATTTTTATTGATATTGATCTTTATTATCCTTATATAATGGAGTATATGCATTGCTTTATACATGTTTATGATGACATTTTAGAGCAGTGATGGCGAACCTTGGCACCCCAGATGTTTTGGAACTACATTTCCCATGATACTTATGCACTCTGCAGTGTAGTGGAGCATCATGGGAAATGTAGTTCCAAAACATCTGGGGTGCCAAGGTTCGCCATCACTGTTTTAGAGTATAAAGCTTGTTTTTTTATGATTGATCACATTTGTATAATGCATGTGTATATTATCGTTTGGTGCTGCTGTTATCATGTGAGCTTATAGAATATTATTAATGTTATGATATATATATGGTGTTTATACTATTCTGTGAGCAATAAATACCAAATGAATGAAGAATCCACTCCTCAGCTCGACTCTTTCATTTGAACACCTCTGCTGACACTGCACACCACTTTTGGGGCTCATAAACCTTTTACTGTCAATACACTGGAATCTGAAGAGCGCATAGGATAGAATTATCCTGATCACCTCACCGAGCATTCAGAGCAACCTTACTCTGCACAGGGACAGACATACTCCCTGCAGGCTTTTACTCCAGGTTGTCTGATTCCCCCATATGAGACTCAACAACCTCACAGATATGTTTCTTTCTACATTTAATCAAATTATTTATCAAACTACTACACCATTAGGAACTCTCCTGTGTGTCTTTTTTTCTTGTTTCCTTTTTCCACAATAATCATGATGCGAGATGCCCATTGGCCTACCAAAATAAATAAAAAACACATTAACATATGTCAAATCCCATTACTTTATACCCACTTTATTATACAGTAGATGAATGGAATCTCCCAGGTGCCATCCTTGGTGTATTTGCTGTATTTGGGCATGACCATGGAAAACCCTGTTTCATATGCAGTTAGAATATGAAAAAAGTATAATATTGTATAAATAATTTATGTAAACCGTTTTATAATTGTGGAATACTATGTATATGTAGAATACTATGTATATGTAATGATTTGATCTATTTCAGATACATAGGATGATCTGTAACTACCAATAATTGGAGTTTATCAGTCACAATACTTTACCGAAGAAACAGATTTCAATAAAAAAAAAAGGCTAGCTTATTTTACCTTTGATATGGTATTAGTTCACCATTATATGACAATATTTGAAGGCCTTATTGTTTTGATGAATATATGTCCATTGGTGAGACTCAACGTTGGTGAGACTTTTAGGCTCAATTTCTTTGTGTATACAGGCCTGTTTCTAATACTCTTTATAAGCATAAAATAAAATATGTCTTTATTTTTAGGTGTCATGTTAATGTTTTTTGTAAACAGTGAAACAATAGTCCAGTTTAATTGAAACTGCATTTTTACAATTTTTACATGGGGAGACATTAAGACCAGATAGTGAAGGAGGAAGAGAGGGGAGGTGGTGAAGATACTAAATAGGATGGGATTTTGGGAAGCTAGAGGGAAGACAAGATGAATTATGGAGCATCTCAGAGAAGGTAGCATAATGAGTTTGAGGACGGGCTTATATGTGAGGGAAACTACATCGTGGAAGAGGGCAAAGCAAATGCATCAAAATGGGATTGAGAGGAAATAAAATAATGATTGTGAATGGGAGGGAGAAAACAATCAGTGGGGCTAAACTGTGAATGGAGGGGGGGGGGGGGTGAAGAGGGAGTAAACCTTATTTTTAATAGAGACAGAGACGATCGTTTGCACACATTGCAAATGCACAGATCCAACATTGTGCCATTGTGGATAGATCCAATATCCAATGAACATTTTTTCCTTATCATTGTCATGGCAACATAGTATGGGATAAAGATACATTTTTCTGTCTTGCTATGAATTTAAATTATTGCCATAATAAACTTTGTATTGTATTTAACAAATATTAACTGGGTTTTGTTTTTCTCATTTTGTGTTCCCATGCATACAGTATATATTAACATACATTTCTAGCACTTATATTTCAGAATTTTATACAGAGTTTAAGTACAATTAACATTAATATCTGCATCAGAGGAGTACAGGGGGTGTGCCAGGTGTGCATGGGCACACCATAATCACTACGTGCAGATTCCCCCTAATGCCCAGCCCCCCCCCCCCCCCAGCAGTGCTACTGTCTTCCCTCCTCTCTGACTACTGTGGGGGATGTTTCAGAATAGAGAGAGGGAGAAAGGGCTAGTAAATATGTAATTTACCTGCCCCTTCCTTTTCTAAATGAACGCAGTGTATAAAAACAAACTATGTAAACTATGTTTACTATGCTTCCATTTGTGAATGAAAAATAAGCCACTCAGCAAAGACCACTTCCCATTCATTCACTGTCCAGTGCAGCTGAGGCTGCACAAAAGGCATGTGTGTTTGAGCATTGGGGTGTACACCCTAATGTAATAGGCTGTGATATTGTTATTGTTTAATTTGTATATTTCATAATTTCATAATATTGTTCCATTAAGGTAGATCCTTTTGTATGTGGGATCTATAATGATTTATTTTGCACTCCCCTGTTGTGTTAAATCTTATTTCAAGAAATTTAGTTGGTTAGTAATTTACTCCTCAGTCTCCGCTAATAAGTAGTTACGGTATGATATCTTAGTAAGGTGATGGAGAGTAGGTGTATTAGTCACCTGTTGCTGGAAATCTGTGGATGGAAAAAAATTGACATTGGACCTCCCGAACTCCTCCTTTGGGTAGGGGTGTGAGATCCATTTCCTCTGGTAAAGTAAAAAAGAAAGGGGGGGTTGGAAGAGATATGTGATGAAATCAGTAAGTGTTTATCTTGGATGGGCATATCATGGTAAGGGGTTATCCCATTAATGTCAGATATCTATTGATTGTTCGGAACTGGTTCCAACAGGCCCATGTCTTTGAGAATTTAGCTGGGGAATCTTGGACAATGAAAATCAGTTCTTCCATTTCAGCAATTTTGTAAATTTTTTGGAACCATTCTGGGATGAGGAGAGCCCCAATGTCGGGAATACACATTTAGGCTGCATTGATTAGAGGTAGAATTCGTGTTTTACGGTAGTGGTCTGCCAGCATATTAGAGTGATGAAAAAGGAATTGGGCTGGGGTATGTTCTAAAGAGTATGTGGAAATCGACTCTGTTAATTCTTGGACTTGGAACCAAAATAGTTGGATTAACGGGCATGACCATAGGATGTGTAACAAGGTGCCTGGTTCTCTGGCACATCTCCAGCATTTGTTGGTAAAGGAAGGATTATACTTGTTTAGAATTACTGGTGTTCTGTATCAGCAAGTCAGGGTCTTGTATTTCTTTTCTTGAATGGAGACATTTATGGAGCTTTTAAGGCAAACATAAATATACATTCCCATTGGTCTTCTGATAATTCTGAATGTATTTCTTTTTCCCATGTTGTGCAAGCCTTTCCAGCCTTAGGGGAGATACTGCAAATAGCATGGTACAAATATTGGAGATCAAATGTTGTTGGGGGCTATATTGGAAGCATAAGTGTTCAAATGGCGTGAATGTTTGTGAAATTGAGGAATCATGGTTGATCTCTTGCAGAAAGTGGTGGATTTGGAAGTAGGTCCAGAGTGGGAGAGGGTTGTTAGTGAGATTAGGCAGAGCCGTCACAAAAAAATTGATGTGCTAATATTTCTGGGTGTTGCCATTGATTTGTTAGGAATTGTACGCACATACCAGGGAGGAAGGCAGGGTTAAGTCTTATAGGAGTAAAGGGGCCCAGAATGGAGGAGATGTGTAATTTTTTACATGTCTCCCTGAAACAATGAAGTGTCGGGTCAATGAGAGGGTGTTCCTTGAGTGTGGAGGGGATATGGCATAAGTGACAACCAGGATACCAAACGTAATGGTAGAGTGGATAGGGAGTTTTCTAGTCGAATCCAATCTTTACAGTGACTATGTAGTGCCCAATCAACAATACTGGAAAGATGGCAGGCCCAGTAGTACTTCTTGAGGTCTGGAAGACCAATACCCCCTTTCATTTTGGGTCGTATCAAATGGTCATATGTTATTCTCGGGTGTTTTTGTTTTCATAGAAATCCTGTACATATCCGATAAGATAGGAAAAAAGGATGTGGGAGTTTAATGGCAATAGTTTGTAGAAAGTACAAAATATGGGGAAGGATATTAATTTGTAAGATTGCTGTGTGGCCGAACCAGGAAAATTGTGGTTTGTTCCATTTTTTAAGATCTCCAGATATAGTTTTGAGAATGGGTATATCGTTTTTGGTGAAAAGATCAGAAAGGTTCATTGTTAGGAAGATCTCTAAGTATTTAATCGCATTGTGTCGCCATTGAAAGGGAAAATTATTTTCAAAATGTGTAACCGTCTTTCGTGAAAGAGTGATATTAAGAGCGTGGGATTTTGTACAATTAATTTTGAAGTTGGAGAGGTGCTGGAAGAGATTGAAGTCTTTCAATAGATTTGGGATTGATATGTGTGGTTCGCTTAGGGATAGAAAGATGTCGTCAGCAAAGCTGCTAATTTATATGTGCGGTCTGCTATGGGTATACCTTTGATGTTGCTGTTGTTCCAGAGGCAACATAGGAGTGACTCCAGGGTTAGTACCAATAGTATAAGGAGAGTGGGCAGCCCTGTCTCGTCCCATTGGTTATGCAGAAGGTGTTTTAAAAAATGTCCATTGATCCGGACCTTGGCAGTTGATGTCATATATAGGGACATGATTGAGTTAAACATTCAGTTTTGAAGTCCTAAGTGTCTTAGTACTGCTCCCATGTAGTCCCAGGCCAGTCTGGCAAATGCCTTTGTCCAATGATAGGAAGAACCCTTTATGTTTGTTGGTGGTCATCCAGTGGTGCAGATTTATAGTCTTTGTAGAGTTATCTCTTGCTTCTCATCCTGGAATTAAACCAACTTGGTCCTTTTCTATTAGACACGGTAGTAGAGGAAGCAAGTGGTTGGCAAGGATTTTGGCAAAGAGTTTTATGTCGACATTCAATAGGGAAATTGGCCTGTAGTTGGTAACTGATGTGATGTCCTTCCCTTCCTTTGGTAAAATCATAATGAGTGCTTCAAGAAGTCTGTGGAAGGGGAGTGTGGAGAATGAGAGGGTGTTAAAGACCTTGAGGAAAGGACCAGTAAGTACATAAAAGTACTGTAAAAGTTTTATAATAGGTGGCTGTAAACCCGTCTGGGCCAGGGCTTTTTCTGGCCTTAAGCTGCTTGATTGCCTTTTTGAGTTTGTCTTCCGAGATGGGATTTTCTAATTGGCGGGCATCCTCTTTGTCAATGGGTTTAGGACAGTGGTTTTTTAGAAGGTTTTTAATAATGGAACTGTGAGCATTGTTTGCTGTAGATTCAGCTGATTGCATATTGAGGTTATATAGTGTGGAATAATATACAGTGGTGTGAAAAAGTGTTTGCCCTTTCCTCATTTCCTGTTCCTTTGCATGTTTGTCACACTTAAGTGTTTCGGAACATCAAACCAATTTAAACAATAGTCAAGGACAACACAAGTAAACACAAAATGCAATTTGTAAATTAAGGTGTTTATTATTAAAGGTGAAAAAAAATCCAAACCATCATAGCCCTGTGTGAAAAAGTGATTGCCCCCCTTGTTAAAACATACTATAACTGTGGTTGTCCACACCTGAGTTCAATTTCTCTAGCCACACCCAGGCCTGATTATTGCCACACCTGTTCACAATCAAGGCATCACTTAAATAGGAGCTGCTTGACACAGTAAGGTCCACCAGAAGATCCTTAAAAGCTACACATCATGCCGAGACCCAAAGAAATTCAGGAACAATTGAGAAAGAAAGTAATTGAGATCTATCAGTCTGGAAAGGGTTATAAAGCCATTTCCAAAGCTTTGGGAATCCAGCGAACCACAGTGAGAGCCATTATCCACAAATGGCAAAGACATGAAACAGTGGTGAACCTTCCCAGGAGTGGCCGGCCGCCCAAAATTACCCCAAGAGCGCAGCGACGACTCATCCAAGAGGTCACAAAAGACCCCACAACAACGTCCAAGGAACTGCAGGCCTCACTTGCCTCAGTTAAGGTCAGCGTTCATGCCTCCACCATTAGGAAAAGACTGGGCAAAAATGGCCTGCATGGCAGAGTTCCAAGGAGAAAACCACTGCTGAGCAAAAAGAACATCAAAGCTCGTCTCAATTTCTCCACAACACATCTTGATGATCCCCAAGACTTTTGGGACAACATTCTGTGGACCGATGAGACAAAAGTGGAACTCTTTGGAAGGTGTGTGTCCAAGTATATCTGGCGTAGAAGGAACACTGCATTTCATAAAAAGAACATTATACCAACAGTAAAATATGGTGGTGGTAGTGTGATGGTCTGGGGCTGTTTTGCTGCTTCAGGACCTGGAAGACTTGCCGTGATAAAAGGAACTATGAATTCTGCTGTCTACCAAGAGATCCTGAAGGAGAATGTCCGACCATCTGTTCGTGTACTCAAGCTGAAACGAACTTGGGTTCTGCAGCAGGACAATGATCCTAAACACACCAGCAAGTCCACCACCGAATGGCTGAAGAAAAACAAAATGAAGACTTTGGAGTGGCCTAGCCAAAGTCCTGACCTGAATCCTATTGAGATGTTGTGGTATGACCTTAAAAAGGCCGTTCATGCTCGAAAACCCTCTAATGTAACTGAATTAGGACAATTCTGCAAAGATGAGTGGGCCAAAATTCCTCCAGGACGCTGTAAAAGCCTCATTGCACGTTATCGCAAACGCTTGGTTGCAGTTGTTGCTGCTAAGGGTGGCCCAACCAGTTATTAGGTTTAGAGGGCAATCACTTTTTCACACAGGGCCATGATGGTTTGGATTTTTTTTCACCTTTAATAATAAACACCTTCATTTACAAATTGCATTTTGTGTTTACTTGTGTTGTCCTTGACTATTGTTTAAATTGGTTTGATGTTCCGAAACACTTAAGTGTGACAAACATGCAGAGGAACAGGAAATGAGGAAGGGGGCAAACACTTTTTCACACCACTGTACTTCAAATTGGGATGCTATATCTGGGGCCATGACTTTCAGCCTACCCTGGTAGTCATTAATAGTATGACTGATGGTGTTTGCTTTGTTCATTTGAATGGCTTTGGTTAAATACTTTCCACACTTGTTCCCAAATTCATAGAATAGTTTCTGTTGTAAAATAAATTTACGTCTCGTTTTGTGATTTAATTCTTCAACTAGGAGCTCTCTGGTCTGTGTAAGGTCATGGTATGTCTGTTGTGCCTGAGTCTGCTTATGAGCAAGCTCCAGGGCTTTAATTTTGTGGATCAAGTTTGTGGTTCTGGCTTGATGGGCCTTCTTCCGGGAGGTTTTTAATGCAAGGAATTTTCCCCTTAAGACGCACTTGTGGGCTTCCCATTGGGTGAGCAGAGCTGTTTGCTTATTGTCATTATCTAAGAGGAATTATTGTATGGCTTTCCTAATGTCTTTCATATCAGTTTCTGATGTCAATA
Organism: Lithobates pipiens; assembly: GCF_037356315.1. Classification (NCBI taxonomy): domain Eukaryota; kingdom Metazoa; phylum Chordata; class Amphibia; order Anura; family Ranidae; genus Lithobates; species Lithobates pipiens. The sequence goes on from NW_027507748.1 coordinate 490,373,361, forward strand.
GAGCTGAATCTAGGCACCAAATCTTTGAGAAGAGATTTTTGTCTGGGAAGGTCAATGTTATAGTGATTGGGTGATAGTCAGATAGGAGCATTGGTTCGATATTAGCGTTGGAAAGGAGGGGAGATCCGTATGGGAAAGGAACAGGTAGTCGATTCAAGAGTATTTACTATGAGGGGCGGAGAAGAACGTGTAATCTTTTGCATTGGGATGGAGAGTGTGACATGTGTTATGCAAGAGTAGCTTGAAATTGTAATTTGATTTGGCATAGGGTCCTATAAGGTAGAGATGTGGAACCTGATGAGGTGTCCAATAGTGGGTATAAGGCGACATTAGTAAAGTATGGTTAATCCTGTGGAAAAACCTGCCAGGGTTTGGGAAATCGACCCAAAAAAGCTGACTTGTGTGAAGTTAGGGCTGTAAATATTGGACAAAGTTACAGGTTAGCCCTGAATCCTACCTTTTAAAAAGATGTATCTGCCTTCCTTGTCTATAAGCGAGTCAGTGAGTTCCTAGTTAATGTTTTTGGAGATCAGAATTAAAACTTTAGTTTTTGCAAGTATGTTAGTTGAATGATAGGAAGTGGGGAATAAATGGTTTGCGAGCTTAGGGATCTTGTCTGGGCAAAAATGTGTTTCTTGTAGGAAGACGATGTTGGCTTTTAATTTTTGCATCTGGGAGAGGACTTGGCTGAGTTTCTCAGGGATATTGAGCCCTTTCACGTTTAGGGAGGTTACTTTTTGCATGGTTTGTTTGGTAGCTCTTGTATTTAACATAATGTGTGGGGTAGGGGTATAATTATGTAGAAAAATCCAAGGTATTTTTTGACTATCACCCCTAAGTATCAATAGGAGCAAGTCGTGAGCATAATAGTATCCAGGGGGATAGGACAGTGACTGTGGTATTGGGGTATTGGGGTAGCGGAGACTGAGGAGGAAGGGAGGAGAAGGGTGAAGGAAGAGATAGAGAGAAAGAGAAAGGAAAAATCTATATTAAAAAAATAACAAATAAATAAAAGGGGGGAGAAGGTGAGAGAAGAGAGTGGCAAAAGAACAGGGGGAGGGGAGAGGGTGATGTGATAACAAGGGGGTAGGATGGGGAAGGGGTGAGTAAGGGTACCACTAATGCCGCGTACACACGATCAAACAATTCGGTGGAAAAGTCCGGCAAACTCAAGTCCGCCAAACAATCCCCCCGAAGTTTAGCCTCCGGCATACTTTTTTGACCCGACAGTACGGCGGACTTAGAACTTCGGTTTGCACAACAATCTGCCCGCCGTACTCGCATTTCGGCAGACAATCCGGCCGTGTATATGCCAGTCCGCCGTACTTTTGAAATGAGCGGACTTTTCCCGCCCGGAGAAAAGTCCGCTAATTTCGAGCGGGTCTCCAGGTAGGCGGGGCCCGCGAAGGAGACGTCGCTGGCCCCGCCGCCTGGTATGGACTTAAAGGGGAACCCCAACGCCGAAAAAAATCGGCGTGGGGTTCCCCCCCAAGTCCACAACAGACCCTTGTCCGAGCACGCTACCCGGCCGGCCAGGAAAGGGGGGCGAGCGAGCGCCCCCCCTCCTTAGCCGTACCAGGCCGCGTGCCCTCAACATGGGGGGTGCCTTGGGGAAGGGGGGGCCGCGCGGCCCCCCCCACCCCAAAGTACCTTGTCCCCATGTTGATGAGGACAAGGGCCTCTTCCCGACAACCCTGGCCATTGGTTGTCGGGGTCTGCGGGCGGGGGGCTTATCGGAATCCGGGAGCCCCCTTTAATAAGGGGGCCCCCGGATACCGGCCCTCCACCCTATGTGAATGAGTATGGGGTACAATGTACCCCTACCCATTCACCTGTAAAATAAAAGCACAAAAAAAAAACCACAACACACGAGATAAAATACTTTATTGCACAGCTCCGGGGGTCTTCCGTCTTCGGGGGTCTTCTCGCCGGACTCCTCCTCTATCTTCTTGTAGCTCTTTTGCTAGCGGAGGAGTCCAGCTTTCTTCCTCGCCGCCGGCCTCTTCTCCCGACTTCGGGGGTCTTGTCCCCCTCTTTGGTTCTTCTGCCGGGCCACCGCGCCTTCTTATAGCTCTTTTACAGGCAGTGGCCTGGTCTTCTGTCGCCGCTGCCGCCTTCCGTTCTTCTTCTTCTTCTCCTAGAGATGTTGACTCGACGCTCTCTCCGGCCAAAATGCCAGGGACGCGCTGCGCGGCCACTTATATAGGGACAAGGGGCGGTGTCACGTGGCTTTATGTCACATGGGTTGGTCACATGGGTTGATGTCACATGGGGACTGTGACATCGTAAGGGGGCGGGGTCACCATGTGACACCAACCCATGTGATATAAAGCCATGTGACACCGCCCCTTGTCCCTATATAAGTGGCCACGCAGCGCGTCCCTGACATTGTGGCCGGAGAGAGCGTCGAGTCAACATCTCCAGGAGAAGAAGGAGAAGAAGAAGAAGAAGAACGGAAGGCGGCAGCGGCAGCGGCGACAGAAGACCGGGCCACCGCCTGTAAAAGAGCTATAAGAAGGCGCGGTGGCCCGGCAGAAGAACCGAAGAGGGGGACAAGACCCCCGAAGTCGGGAGAAGAGGCCGGCGGCGAGGAAGAAAGCCGGACTCCTCCGCTAGCAAAAGAGCTACAAGAAGATAGCGGAGGAGTCTGGAGAGAAGACCCCCGAAGACGGAAGACCCCCCCGGAGCTGTGCAATAAAGTATTTTATCTCGTGTGTTGTGTTTTTTTTTTTTTACTTTTATTTTACAGGTGAATGGGTAGGGGTACATTGTACTCCATACTCATTCACATAGGGTGGGGGGGCCGGTATCCGGGGGCCCCCTTATTAAAGGGGGCTCCCAGATTCCGATAAGCCCCCCGCCTGCAGACCCCGACAACCAACGGCCAGGGTTGTCGGGAAGAGGCCCTTGTCCTCATCAACATGGGGACAAGGTGCTTTGGGGTGGGGGGGCCGCGCGGCCCCCCCTTCCCCAAGGCACCCCCTATGTTGAGGGCACGTGACCTGGTACAGCTAAGGAGGGGGGCGCTCGCTCGCCCCCCTTTCCTGGTCGGCCGGGTAGCGTGCTCGGACAAGGGTCTGTTGTGGACTTGGGAGGGACCCCCATGCCGATTTTTTTCAGCGTTGGGGGTTCCCCTTTAAGTCCATACCAGGCGGTGGGGCCAGCGATGTCTCCTTCGCGGGCCCCGCCTACCTGGAGACGCACTCGAAATGAGCGGACTTTCCTCCGCGTGTGTGGGCGAGTACGTTCATTTCGAAAGTACGGCGGACTTAGTACGCCGTATTAGTCCGCTGAAAAAGTGCCGTGTGTGGGCAAGTAGCCCATTCGAAAATTCCGACGGACAGTTTGGCGGACGTCCGCCAGACTAAGTACGTCGGACAGATGGCTACGTGTGTACGTGGCTTAAGAGTGGAGAAAAGAGAGGAGAGGTAGTGTTCCGGAGGTAAGGAAGGATCCAAAGACCTTCCTTATGAATTGGTACATGGTTTGATAGGGGTCAATGGGAATAAAGGGGTTCCCGTCATGTGGAGAAGCAGAAGGTGTTGGTATTGAGTGAATAGATGGGTAAATAAAGTCCTCTAGTCTACCAGAGGTAGGTAAGTATTGTAACAAATGGAGAAGCCCTTGGATTTTAGCACCAAACAGAGAGACTATGGCCGCGTACACACGGGCGGATTGTCTGCCCAACTAAGTTCATCAGACAATCCGACAGACAGTCCGTTCAACTTTTGAATGAACGGACTTGACCACACACGATGAACAGACAGTCCGCTGAAAGCTTGCGTGATGATGTATACAGCACGTATGACGGGACTAGAAATACGACGTCCAATACACTGCAATGCAACCTTCGGCCGTGTAAATCCTTTCTGAGCATGCGCCATACTTAGTCTGTCCAACTTGCCTACACACGAGCGGACTGTCCGCTGAAACCAAGTTTGGACGGACAAAACCAAGTTTGGACGGACAAAATTACGGAAATTCCGAAAGACTTGGTCCGCCAGACTGTCCGCTGAAAAAGTCCGCTGAAGCCCACACACGAGCGGATTGTCCGCTGAAACACGGTTCAGCGGACTAAGTTGGGCAGACAATCCGCCCGTGTGTACGCGGCCTATGGTTCAACAAATGGAGAACTCAATTACAAGGTCAGTAGAAAATGATAAAACAAAACATATTGTGAACTCATATGAAGGTTGTGTAGATTGATATATAATGGCTCATTTTAAAGTGAGACAGCACCAGTATTGTGAAAGTAGGCACTTTTTATTTAAAAATAGAGTGAATTTAATTCTTTTGTAAAAAAAAAAAATAAGTGTTTTTTTCTTTATGAATACCTTTGCTGTATAAACTTAGCATTCGGCAACCAATATGTCAGCTAGGCTATAGTACAAAAACATATCAATATTTGACATATTTCATAACATTGTTCCATTAAGGTAGATCCTTTTGTATGTGGGACCTATAATAATTTATTTTGAGATCCCCTGTTATATGCATTTTTTTTTCATTACATTTTTATGTATTACAAGAACCAAAAAAAATACCAAAAACTCAAAAACAAATAGACGAATCATATCTTGTCCAGAAACAAAGGAACTTGTTATATATTGTAATATATATAGCATTAACAATTTATAAAATACTTGATATTCACTTACTATGCCATTTTCCTTTAAATTTATAACTTAAACTAAGTGTAAAAATAACACTCCTTACTTTTAATGAGATAAAACTGTCTACCCATGAAAAGAAAAAGGATTTCTCTAATATACCCTCAAGATTTTGCAAAGAATCAGGTCGTCCCAAAAAACAAAAAAAAAAAAAAAAAACTGAATATTCTAAACTTCTAAACCAAAATAAATGACATAAATATAAAAAAAACAGGAAAGAGGAACACACAAAACACCTATGAAAAAATTAAAAGAATGCTCTCCTGTCGACTGTGCCAACATCCCAACAGCAACAAAATATAAATATATGTCCAAATAAAATAGCTCCGCCAAAGAAAAATATTAGTCTTTTCATAGCTCAATGTTGAATTTTTCTATTTTTGAAGACCACTTTTTGCTTGGAGTTTATAAAATGTTGCCATTTTCCTTTGCAGGGGTGGAAATGGTTGGAAGGAATAGGATGGTGGTCCAGAGTCAAGGTGTAATTTTCTCTTTTTTTGATAGCGCAAAGCACATTCAATTGTGCCTAGTTTATTTGAATGCTATTTAGCCAACATGTATGTTTTGGCTCCTGGGATTATTCTTACACACATAAATAAATAAAAAAACTGCTACAAGAATAGCACACAACCTAAGCATATGTCAACATATGTTTGGAATTCCATTTTTATATTTTGTTCTGTTATATGACTTCTCCTCTATTCATCTAATTTTAATATTTTAAAAATGTATTCCAATATATTGGTTTAGTTTGACGATGGATTTACAAACCTCTGACATTTGATAATAAGATTAACTGTATGTTAAAGTGAAATTAAACATCTGATATGACAAAATAGGATATGAACCCATACAGTGTAGAAATGCTTTTGCTAAATTTAAATCATAAATATATTGGCTTGGCTTTATACAGAAATAACATTGTTCAAGGCAAGCCTTCTGGAACAATTTCTAAACAAAGCACTTATAGTAAGTCACTTTGAACAGTCTCCTTTCATTTGTCTCTTTACATTTAGATCATGGGTTTGCACATTCTCTTAAAAAATTCATGTGTGTTTTTCTGCACCCTGTAGTAAATTTAAATTAAAATTTTGCACATCAAATATGCCTGTAGAGACATTATACATTCATTTTCACTGATCACCTAGCTCAACATTGCTATTTTGAAAGTCACAACAAGAAAAATGAAAGCTTAGTTTTAAACATATATAACGGATCATATTTTAATTGTAATAAAAAGTGAATTTAATTAACAATCCGCAAGTGTTGTGATAAAAACCCAAATCCGACTACTCTACTGCACAGGATCAGTTCTTGGCACCATGTTACATGGAAGGTTTTCTCCAAAAAAACAAAATGCTCCACATGGTGTAAAATCCTTTTAAAATTTATTACAGTATAAAATATTGCACTTGCAGCATCTACTGATTACATGCGCCTTACAAACAGACACATAAACAAACAGAACTTGTCCTTCTAGGACACATGTGGAATTGGTGGAATCCAGGTAGTATGGGATCTGCGGAATTTCTATCATGGGCCTCAGTGACTGGGCAGACTGAAATGTGGTGCTATAAAAACCCCACTGAGAGATGCTACTCACATCCGTCACAGTCACATCATTCCTCTGCCAGGATAGATTTGGCTTTTGGTAACCCGGCCCTGCTGTCATTTGTGCAGGGGATTGAATATTTGGCTGGGGCATATCTGATCATAATCTTCTTTCCCTCTCCTTGACTTTATCCACTGGCAGGGGGTCGAGGGGCTGGAATCTTTCTCCTGCTTGGCTGCAGAATGATCAGGTGTCTTCTCACCTACTAGATTTTATTACTGCGTACTGGACAGATAATCTTGAGTCGGCAGATCCTCTGATTGCATGGGATGCCTTCAAAGCAGTAGTTAGGGGGAGTGTATTTCTGCTATAAAGATGGTACGGGTAGAGTAGAATGCTGAGATTCATTCACTACAAGACAGGGAAAGGGAATGTGCATAGGACAACACCAGTAGCCCCTCAGATTCCCCCTATTCCACCCTATTAGAAGCCAGGTGTTTGTTCTTCCTATATTTTAATAACTTGGTGCATACGGAGGCTAGTCATAGAGCTAATTCTCTGTTTTCATAGGGTGACAAAAATGGTAAACTGTTAGCTATGCTGGTAGCTGACTATGCCCAGATTGCGAATATCCCTGTCAACAAATGTAGAAATGGGGAGTTGGCTAGTGACCCTTCTGCTATTATGGCTGAACTTCAAGATTTTTTATCAGCTCTCTATACACCCATCCCAAAATATGATCAGTCGGCCCTGGATGCATTATTGGGGGATTTTGTTCTTCCCGAGCTTGTCAGACTCAGATCGGATGGCTTTGGAGGCCAAGATTACAACCAAAGAGGTGGGTTTGGCTATTTTTGCTTTCCCATTTTTCCCATTTTTGCTTTCCCACCCCATAAGGCCAGTTTCCTACTGACATTTATAAATCTTACATAGACCAATTGGCACCCAGACTTACTCCACTTTTAAATTACTACTTGCAGCAGCAAAGACTACCTGAGTGGATGCTAGACGCATATATGATTCTCCTGCTAAAACCAGGGAAGGACTCCCCTAGAATGTTCTTCATATAGGCTGATTGCCTTGTTGAACATGGACCTGAAAATCTTAACAAAAGTATTGGCAAAGAGACTTGCGGGAGTTCTTTCCTTTCTGGTAGATATTGACCAGACAGGTTTTATGCTTGGCAAGTCTACGGACACAAATCTGAAACGACTATTTACACATCTACAACTTCCTAATCTTGATTCCCTTACTAGAATCATAGTGTCTATTGATATTGAAAAGGCTTTTGATTCAATAGGCTAGCACTACATTCTTGAGAAATTGGGTTTCTGCCTGATCTTTAGAAAGTGTATCTCACTCCTGTATAGTAATCCTAGGATGGCATCAATACTTCCCCCTTCTTTTCAGTGGGTAGGGGCACGAGGCAGGGTTGCCCCTTGTCACCCTTCCGGTTTCATGATGGAACCACTGGCAGTAGCTTTGAAAGCATCAAGAGAAGTTAAGGCAATTAGGGTGGGAACCATTGATGAAGGTCTGGCACTATACGCAGATGACTTGTTGCTATTCCTATGGGACCCAAGAGAGTTGCAGCACTGCTAATTATGAATAAATTCACTACATTTTTGGGCTTGAGGGTTAATTGGAACAAGTCCTCCATCTTACCGCTTGACGCAGGTGCTATGGAGGTTGCAGACCCAGACTTACCACTGTGGTAGGTTTCCCAGATCACATACTTAGGAGTCAAGGTCACGGCGGATGTAGCTGATTACATGCCCCTTAACCTGATACCCTTATTGACCTTCTTTAAACAGAAAGTCCAAGAGTGGCAAAAAAAAACCTTATCATTACTAAGGAGGATTAACCTATTAAAGATGGAAATTTTCCCTGTTATTTTATATTTTTGAAGGAATGCTCCCATATGGATTCCTAAATCCTTCTTTAAAAAATTAGATGGCATCATCAGCTTGTTTTTTTGGTCCCCTAAACCCCCCAGGATACGGCTAAGGGTCCTTCAGGAGCTGTGGGGTCAGGGAGGTTTAGCATTGCCAGACTGGATAAAATACTATATAGCTAGCCAGTTGGTATTTGCTCACCGCTGGCTGGTTTCTGACCATGGAGATTCAGTCATGGTACTAGAGGCAGCTCACCTGGGATCGCATGAATCTTTAAGATTGGCCATTCATAGAGGTACTAAGTTGAAATTTCCCCTTACAACATCTATGAAAGCCACCATCAAAGCATGGGAGGAGGCGGTTAGGCTTGCATGCCCCAGTTATCAGGGCCTTTCACCCTCAACCCCTTTGTAGGATAAATCCCAAATTATCACACTTTTATTTCTTTGATGATCCCATGGCATGGGTGTCTAGAGGAATCAAACTGCACAAAGACATCACAAGAGATGGGGAATTATTAACTTTTGATCAGCTCAAACACAGACACGACCTTTGCAATATTTTAGATATCTTCAATTCCATCACGCATTCCAGGCCCAGTTTATGGACAAGAGCATTGAGTCCTTTCCTTCTGACCTATGCCACGGACGGTCTTCCCGACTGACTTTTGGCGGAGTTCCGACAGACTTTCCAAATGAACGGACTTGGCCACACACAATCACACCAAAGTCCGACGGATTCGAAATTGATGACGTTGCAGGTTGCTGGAGATGTTCCTTATCGCCAGCAGCTGCTGATGATCATATCTTCTGGAGTTGTCCTCAGATCCAGCAATTTTGGACTGAGGTTACCTTCTGCATATCAGAGGTCCTAATGGTACCCATCCCTTTGATGATCAGAGTGTGTCTCCTGGGCTTGATGGAGGTAGTCCCATCTCGGGCTCACAGAACCCAAATAATATCCTTTTGTTTTATGGTAGGAAGACCATTTTTATACACTGGAGGAAGCCGGAGGCCCCCGGAGTGAGAGTCTGGAAAGGGCTAGTTAATTCAATGATGCCGTATTATAAAGCAACATACTTGGCTAGAGGATGTGGGAAGAAATTTGAGAATGTGTGGCAGGCATGGTATAACTCTGACCTTACAGTGGGATAGAAACCTATATTACATCTGTGTGGGAATTGGGAGATACTTGTGGCCAAGCGAATACTGAGGTTGTATATACAGCAAGGAATTTTTGGCACTGATTGAAGTTGAGCCCCCTACTGGAGATTAATTGGCGCTACGCCAAAAATCCTTGAGGTATTACACTGAGTAACAGGTGCACTTTTGTCCGGGGGTTACATGTGTAGAAGTGAAGGGGAAGGTTGTCACTTGAATGCTTAATTCGAGCTATTGTTAGCTAGCCTGAATCTTTGATGTACCTGTAAATGTTGGCCATGTTGGCCATGTGAATGGCTCAGTGTTGTGCCGAGTCATTTCTCTAATGTATGTTTTCTTTATAAAAAGAACTTTGCAAAATAATAAAAAAAATAAATAAATTATTAATTAATGAGTTAATGATAAACATTAATTATCAGGTAATAAATACCTCTTAAAATCCAATCTTCTGTCATTTTACGTTATATGTTCCTAAAATTTACCAAGTTAAACATTTTTAAATATAAAACATGTGCAGCACTAAGATAATGTAAAATGCAAAAATGCGATGAAGCTAAATTTCTATCTCTCCACCCAATGCATCTTTAATTATCTAAAGCTAAATATCTATACCTAATAGAATACATGTAATTAATTATTGTAAACTGGGGATGAGCTGAACACCCTCCTGTTCGGTTCGCAGCGGAACATGCGAACAGACAAAAAATTTGGCAGAACACACGAACACTGTTAGCCCTTGTACACACGGTCGGACATTCCGATGGAAGATGTCTTATCAGACCGTGTTGTTGGATAATCCGACCATGTGTGGGCTCCATCAGACTGTTTCCGTCGGAATATCCGAACGACAAAGTTTTAGAGCTGGGCTATAAAATTTTCCGACAATATGTTCCGATCAGACTTTGTCTGATCATTTGTAGAGAATTCCAATCGGACAAAGTGCCACACATGCTTAGATCAAATTCCTAGACCAAAGCTATTGGCTACTAGCCTGAACGTAGTCCCGTCCTAATGAAAAAACGTCATCATGTTCAGAACGATCAGATTTTCTGACAACTTTGTCCGACCGTGTGTATGCAACACCGGTTTCGGACAAAATCCATCAGACAAAATCCGACAGATTTTGTTGTCGGAATGTTCGACCGTGTGTACAAGGTCTTAAAGTCTATGGAACACGAACATTAAAACTCAAAAGTGCTAATTTTAAAGGCTTATATGCAAGTTATTGTCATAAAAAGTATATGGGGACCTGGGTCCTTCCCCAGGGGACATGTATCAATGATTTTTTTTTCATTTTTTTAACGGTCTTTTTTTTTGGGAGCGTACAGCCATTTTTTTAAAAAACATCATTTTTTTTAAGAAAAACAAATGCATTGATACATGTCCCCTGGGGCAGGACCCAGGTCCCCAAACATTATTTATGACAATAACTTGCATATAAGCCTTTAAAATTAGCACTTTTGATTTTTCATGTTACTGTCCCATAGACTTTAGTGATGTTTCGACAGCTTTCAAATTTGCTGCGAACAACGCATAATGTTCGCTGTTCGGCGAACAGGCGAACACATGAAGTTCGACTCAAACTTACGTTTGAGTCGAACATCGGGCTCATCCCTATTGTAAACTAATAAATAAAGGTGAAACTGAGAATAGTTCATACATCTTCCTACAAATCATATGATAAATACATGCAAGCACATAAATAATAAGTAAAAGTGAAAAAAGTTCATGTGTTGACATAAAAATAAAAACATTCCTTTTGTGCAACAACACTGATGAAATGGTAATTCCACCCTTACACCCAAAGTGTATGTGAATCCACTCACCTTGCTATTGACCTCCAAACTATAAAAGGTCTAAACAGGCACAGGTACATAAAATTATGTTTTTCAGCTTCAGTAGCATATTCCACATAAAGCTTAGCCTCCAAGGGGACAGATCCTTATTAAAAGCTCACTCAGCCATTATCACTGTATCCAGAAAAACTGTGTAGGAACCAAATTTACCTTTACAAATCTGATTTCAAGGCTGAGCTTTCAAAACTGCTATCTAGGGATTGCTAGAGAGCAGTGACATAAAAGAGAGCACTAACTGTTGACTGCCATTCTGAGATATACATCACAGAAAATAAAACTTCATCTTGACAGACAATTTGTCCTTGTGAAATTGTTTTCCTGACTGTGATAGAACCCACTGTCTCTGTGTGTTTTGGAAGAGGCTGTGGGCTGGCCTCCTACCCACAGACTATGGCCCAGCAGAGAATGAGAAACTTAGGGACAAAATGGCACTTGGATAATGTAATTATGTTTCTATATACGTTGCATCCCTTCGCCCTATATGCCTCCTCTTGTTATTGTGTTTAATTATGCTATGTCCTGACAAAAGGTGTGGAGACACATGCTAGTGGGGGATGTGTAATGAGGGGCTGACTGCTTATCATAATTCCTTTATGTGTTTCAACTGTAGTTTCTGTTTTAATGTATAAGTGTTGAGTTCACATTGGTTCTTCATTGTCCCCTACCCCCTGTATGACAAGGCTAAGGGGAGTGTTCCTAACTGTGTTTTTTTTTTAAACTGTTTATGCTCTGCATGTTTAAGCCTCAAAATCTGTGTAGTTTGCTTCATGATTGGGGGTTAAGGGTTGGTTATAGTGAGTCTGTCAGCTGAGGGTGCTTTTGGAGAACAGGAAACACGGTTCTGGGGGGATGTGATCTGCCGGCAACTCTGGCAAGAGACACTAAGCAATGAGTGGCACCACCAGGGGAAGATCCTTCTCTCCTCTATTCCTCATAGATGTATTGGATGCAGTACCATCAATGAGAGGTGTTCCTGAGGAAACAACCGCAAGATGAGTGAAAGACGGAGCTTGGAAGATTGGTCTGGGAGGAGATGAGGCTGGACGCCAGCTACAGAGCCCTCCAGTTGTTCACAGCTTAACTTTGGCCAGGTACAGCAGACTGCAGCCCAACAGAAGGCATTGGCTACTGGGGCGTGGGGCTGCTCCATCAAAAAATATATGGAGGCCTAGGCTTTGGGAGCGATGGGGAGTGGCAGCTGGAAGACATCCTGGACTTCTGAGATGGGGTGCTGGTCCTCCCTGAAGAGTCGTGTGACCTGGAGGAAATGGAGTTCTTGGTCGAGCAGGAATGGGAGCTCGAGATTGCCTACAAGGGGCTGTTCGAAGGTGTTCAGCAGCCCGGCATGGATCCCGTTGCCTGGGACTGTCCAGGAGAAATAGCTGACAGCCGTGAAGATGTGGAGGAAATGGGGCCCGAATGCCCCTATGTTTTCCCATCCTAACCACTAGGGATGAGCTTCGTGTTCGAGTCGAACGTACGTTCGACTCGAACATTGGCCGTTCGGCCGTTCGGCGAATTCCGAACGTTTTGGCCGTTCGCGTCAAAATTCGAGTGACGCGCGCGCGGACCACAATGCACTGCGTTGGCGCAGTGCATTGCTGCCCGATGATTGGCCAAGCATGCACTGTGACCCCGCATGCTTGGCCAATCGCAGCGCCGGCAGCGAGGAGAGCCATGATTGGCCACAGGCATCCTGCCTGTGGCCAATCATAGCTCAGGCTGTGTAGTGCACGCCCCACACTATATAAGGCCGCCTTTAAGGCGGCCTCCTGTAGTGTGTTACTTTGCATCTGAAGCAGTGGGTGTTCTGTGTACCTTCAACACAGTACACACCAATCGTTTTTGGCTGATTTCCTATCTTGCTGCTGTGTAGTGGTTGTTGTCTGTGCCCTGACTGCAGTATACACCACTATATTCACCTCACCTATATAGCTAGTGATCTAGCTTTAACCACTTAACAACTGCCCATTGCCGATTAACGGCTTCAGGGCGGTTGTTTAACTCAGAGAGGCCGTTAATTAACGGCCTCCCAGAATTCTGCTCTCGCGTGCCCCGAGGTGTGCGCACTCGAGAGCATCCGTGACCGCCGGGTCCATAGGACCCGGCGCATCACGGTAAACGGCCGCTCATAGCGGCCGTTTACCACGTGATTGCTCCATCAAATGACGGAGTGATCACTTGGAAACAAACCGGCGTCATGTTATGACGCCTGTTCCTACCTCCCCTTTCTGTACCGATCGGTACAGCGGAGGGGAAAGAGATCGGTGTCAGCAGCGATGTGGGCTGCATCTGCAGTGCCCACATCGCTGCTCACCGAATTTAACCCCTCAATTCCCTGCCAATACTCTGCAATACCAGTGCATACTCTGCAGTACCCTGCCATTACTCTGCAGTACCCCGCCATTACTCTGCAGTACCCCGCCATTACTCTGCAGTGCAGTACCCCGCCATTACTCTGCAGTGCAGTACCCTGCCATTACTCTGCAGTGCAGTACCCTGCCATTACTCTGTAGTACCCCGCCATTACTCTGCAGTGCAGTACCCCGCCATTACTCTGCAGTGCAGTACCCTGCCATTACTCTGCAGTGCAGTACCCCGCCATTACTCTGCAGTACCCCGCCATTACTCTGCAGTGCAGTACCCCGCCATTACTCTGCAGTGCAGTACCCTGCCATTACTCTGCAGTGCAGTACCCTGCTATTACTCTGTAGTACCCCGCCAATACCCCGCCAATACTCTGTAATACCCTGCCATAAATTGCCATACCCAGCCATACTCAGAGATACCCAGCCATACTCGGTGATACCCTGAAATACCCAGCCATAGACGCCCCCCACCCCTCACCGCCCTCCGGTGCTTCTACCAACTCGCCAGTACGATCAAAGCCAGAATCTTTTTTTTATTTTTTATTTCAGGCTTCCCAGCCTAGAGGTGAGATGTGGGGTCATATTGTCCCCCCAGATTTCACTGTAAAGAGGACCTGTCACCCCATATTCCTATTACAAGGGATGTTTACATTTCTTGTAATAGGAATAAAAGTGATCAAAAATATATTTTTGGGAAAAAAAATGTCAAACTAAAATAAATAAAGTAAAATGAACAATAAAAAAATAAAATAAAAATTAAAGCGCCCATGTCCCCATGTGCTCGCATGTGCCACACATGTGAGGTATCGCCGAGAATGTTAGAGCGAGAGCAATAATTCTAGTCCTAGACCTCCTCTGCAACTCAAAACATGTAACCAGTAAAAAAATATTTAAAGCGTCGCCTATGGGGATTTTTTAAGTAGCGACGTTTGGCGCCATTCCACGGGCATGTGCAATTTTGAAGAGTGACATGTTTGATATCTATTTACTCAGCATAACTTCATCTTTCACTTTATGCAAACATTGGGCTAACAAGTGGTTAATAATAGAGCTTGCAGTCAGTAGTGTTAGGAGTGCGTGCTGTCTGCGTGCTCTGTATCCAGTACATACCGCTATAATATAGGGCAGGCCCCTACTTTCAAACATCCAACTTACAAACATCTCCTACTTGCAAACGCAAGGAGACAGCAGCAAGTGAGATGAAAAAAGATGGACGACAAAACAAATTATACAGGGGTGATAACCCTTCCCTATGTTTTCCAAAAAGCTTAAAGATAGTTTTTTTGACTGGAGCTACACTTTAAAAATGTACCGGTTGAAAATGACAAACAGATTCAACTTAACACAACAAACCTACACAGTCCCTGTCTTGTTTGCACCGCCTGTATACTGCTGTTCTGAGTATATAGGGCCTGGGGGCCACACGCATTTCCTTTTTTTAATATGGGTACGGGGTTCCCCTTAATATGCGTACAAGACCCAAATAGGCTGGTAATGGGCAGGGAGGGCTACCCATGCCATGTTTCTCAATGATTTTCAACCATATTGCAGGAACCAGATATAACATTAAAACCGCAAGCAGTTTTAAATGGTGTTATTTCCGTTTAATGTCATTTTGTGCAGGGACTGTTCTAAACACGGGAAACACGTGGCACTTCACAGGCATACTACAGACACCCCGCAGGCACCATATTTAAAGGAATATTTCACTTTTTTTTTTCACTTTAATCGTCATTAAAATCAGTGCTCCCGCCAAAACGGTAGTTTTTAAAACTTTTTTTTGCAGTGACCCATGTCCCCTGAGGCAGGAGGCAGGTCGCCAAACCCTTTTTAGGACACTATCTTGCATATTAGCCGTTAAAATGAGCACTTTCCAATTCGAACGTTCGAGTCCCATAGACTTCAATGGGGTTCTAACGTTCGTACCGACCGCGGGGGTCGTTCGCAAGTTCTGGTGCGAACCGAACCGGGGGGTGTCCGGCTCATCCCTACTAACCACAATGGAAGAAGTGGCGATGGTACAGAGGGCACTACGAGTGCTAGAATGCCGGAGTTCCCCAGGAAGCGAGACAAGATGATAACAGAGCGGTCTCAGTAGGGGGAGTTGAGATAAATGGTGGAAGTCTGTTAGATGGTGATCAGCAGCAAGCCCAGAGTATCACACCTGGTGACCCAGCCGAAGTGCTGGCTATGGGGCAGAGCGCCGTTGGCCTCTGCCCACCCTCAGAGTTAGATCCATGGAGTCTGAGGGATGACCTCTGTGAGCTGTTTCCCCAGCAGCAGAATTCCCCACCGGGATTTGAGAAAGCCATTCTCCCTCTCCAGCAATTAGACACTACCCCAGGGTTCATCCCCCCAGCAGAAGTACTGGCTATGGGGCATAGTTTCACTGGCCTCCTCTAAGCCCTTGGTATGTTTTCGGAGGCTTTGGGAGACAGTCCTTGTCAGAAGTCGCCCCAGCGGCTGGTCACAGAACTCATGAGGGGAGAAAACCTTTCCCCCTCTTCAGTGACTGACCACTACCTTTGTATCCACCCCCCCCCCCCCCCCTAGCTGAAGCACTGGCTACAGGGCAGAATGCTGTTGGTTTCTGCCCAGCATCAGAAAAAGAGATGAAGAGTCTGGGAGATTGTCCCCACAAGATACCTCCCCAGCAGGAGGTAACTTCACCAAGAGGAAAGCAAGTACCTCTTCCTCCCTAAAGGCTTAAAACTACCAGCCTAAGTTCCCTACCAGCTGAAGTTCTGGCATTGGGGCAGAGGGTTATTTACCTCTCCCCAATACCTGCAACCCAGCCCTGGATCACGGGAGTGTGGAGAGCTAGCTCCGCTCTGCAGCGGCTGTTTTTATTCACGGGAGACCGTATGTGCAGTTTTGCTCCCCAGAGTCAGTGTCATACTGTTTCTTTTGCTGTTTGCCCAGGGTGGGAGTTTGTGACTAACGCTGGTCCAAACCAATTGAGGGTCAGGGACCTGGTTAGTCCATTTTAACCACTTTCAGACCGGACCATTTTGCTGGCTTAAGACCATACCACTTTTTGCGATTTGGCACTGCGTCGCTTTAACTGACAATTGCGCGGTCATGTGACATGGCTTCCAAACAAAATTTACATCCTTTTTTCCCCATAAATAGAGCTTTCTTTTGGTGGTATTTGATCATCCCTGTGGTTTTTATTTTTTGCGCTATAAACAAAAAAATAGCTGAAATTTTGAAAAAAAATGCATTCTTTTTTACATTTTGCTATAATAAATATCCCCAAAAATGTATAAAAAAACTTTTTTTTCCTCAATTTTGGCTAATATGTATTCTCCTACATATTTTTTTGTAAAAAAAATCGTAATAAGCGATTATGGATTGGTTTGCACAAAAGTTATAGCATTTACAAAATAGGGGATAGTTTTATGGCATTTTTATTAGTATTTTTTTTTTTTACTAGTAATGGCTGTGATCAAAAAATTTTATTGTTGTGACTGCAACATTAGGGGGGACACATCGAACATTTTTGACACATTTTTGGGACCATTGTCATTTATACAGCAATCAGTGCTATAAAAATGCACCGATTCCTTTGTAAATGACACTGGCAGTGAAGGGGTTAACCACTAGGTGGCAGTGTAGGGGTTAAGTGTGTCCTAGGGGCGTGTTTCTAACTGTGGGGGGCATGGCTGTGTTGTACACATCACTGATCTCTGCTCCAATCACAGGGAGCAGAGATCAGTGTCACTGTTGCTAGGCAAAACGGGGAGATGCTTGTTTACTTTAGCATCTCCCTATTCTTCCTCCCCGTGAGACAATCGCAGGTATCCCCACAGTGATCAAGTCTACGGGACCCTGTGATCAGACTCATGGAGGTCCTGACCGGCGCGCATGCGATGTCACGGTGGCAAATTTAAAGGGACGTACCTGTACACCCATTTGCCTGTCCATGCCATTCTGCCGATATATGTGTGTGTGCGCCGGTCGGGAAGGGGTTAAAAGGGGAGAAATGTGACAGAACCCACTGCCACTGTGTAATTTGGAGTGGGCTGTGGGCTGGCTTCCTACCCACAGACTATGGCCCAACAGAGAATGATAGACTTGGGGGCAAAATGGTATTGGGATAATGTAATCATGTCCCTATACAAGTTGCATCCCTTCTTCCCATCCTCCTCCTCTTGTTATTGTGTTTAATTACTGTATGCTATGCCATGGCACATAGACAAAAGGTGTGGAGACGCATCCCAGCGGGGGATGTGTAAGGAGGGGCTGACTGCTCCCTTTATGTGTTTCAACTGTAGTTTCTGTTTGAATGTACAAGTGTTGAGTTCCCATTGGTCCTTTCTTGTCCCCTACCTCCTGTATGACAAGGCTAAGGGGAGTGTCCCTAACAGTGTTTAAAAGTGTATGTTTTGTACTTAATAAAAAAACAGTTTATGCTCTGCATGTTTAAACCTCAACATCTGTGTGGTTTGCCTCATGATTGGGGGTTAAGGGCTGGTTATGGCGAGTCTGCTGGCTGAAGGTGCATTTGGAGAACAGGAGACACAGTTCTGGCAGTGCTCAGATGGGGTGTCTGACATCCATCACACGGACCATCTTTAAAAGCAGAAATCTTTAAAAAAAAAAACATTTTGTAACAGTATCACTTTAGAAAAAAAAGTAAACTGTTTCTGTTTGCAAATGAAATAATGGACTCAAACTGATTGAAATATGTTCTTGCTTTTTTCAACAAGGAAAAGCACATGGCTAAATTGATCAAGTGTAGAAAAATTGCTAATTGCTTACCTGAAAAAAAGAGAATCATTACGTTCTTTTTTTTTTTTTTTAAATAAAAGTTTTTATTGAGCAAATTGTCATAACAGCAAAAGTTGAATACGGTAGTTATTAAAGTCTTATAGGGCATCATACAACATACTGTTCTAATACAGCTTCCCTTTCAGTATACAGCCCATCGTATTATTTCAATTGTAATAACCTTTAATAAAGCTGTGAAAACTGTGTAACTTATTATGTTGAAAACCCCTATCATCCTGTGTGCCATTAGAAGTTCAGGGTCAGGGGAAATATTTTTGCAAGTGTCCTGGGAGTTATAACCCATAAAGAATAGGAAGTAACAAAGTATACAAAATAATACAATAATGTGGAGAGGAATAATATACATTGGGGAGTAGGAAGGTAGAGGGAAGGGAGAGGGGGGTGGAAAGTGGGTGATGGAAAGAAGGGGGATTTTAGAGTAGTTGTTTCTGTTACATACAGGTAAATCTTGTGTTAGACAAATAGAATCAAGGATGGTTTGGCTCAAGTCTTCTAGGCAGTTTTAAATTGAAGTGTGTCTAAGCACCACACCCCCTCTAAAGTATTCAACCATTTTGCATTTTCGTGAAGGCGTTAAAGGCAAACCAAGATCTCCATAGCTTTTGGAATTTGTCATTCCTCTCTGAGGCCATTGCTACAGTTTCTTCCATCTTGTATAGTGATTCCACCTCAGAAAACCATTCCCTTATTGTGGGTGTATATAATATGGATTGCGCTAATTATCACCACTCTATACCAGCTCATTAAATATTACTTTCACAGTACCATATACAAATTTAAAGTGCCGTGCATATATTAAAACTTCTATAATTTCCTCAATACACCCTTAATGAAGACATATATATTCCATGCCACTATATAAAGTGAAATTCCTTATTATAAACAATACCAAAAAAATATAAAATAAAAAAGGACAGAAAAATGATTCCAGTGCAAATGAATGTCCTAAGTGAGTGATCACTTCAGTGCCAATGTTTGCCTCCTATATAAAGTGCTTCTTTTATAAAGTGCTCCTTTAATCCACCAAATGAGTGACTTTACCACCACCTGCTGCAATGGCCACTCACCAGATAGGACATAAAGTGACACTGTACTGCTCTGATGACAGTATGTAAAAGAAATTGTGGAAAAAAAATGTTTTATTTAATTTCTTCATTATTCAAAAAATTGTGACAAAAAATTACAACTTAAAAAAAACTCATAATTCCTCCTACTAAATACCATTGTACAGTGCCAGGCAATAAGATAGACAGCCAGTACATCAAGACTGATCAATTTTCAAAAAAAATAAAAAAAAATAAAATAAATATATATATATATCTATATATCTATATATAAATATATATATAGATCTACATATATATATGTAGATCTATCCAGTTCAACCAAATTGTGTGTATGTGTGTGTGATTTTTATTCTCCAACAATTCCCATAGCCCCTTATATTCTACGTCCCGAGGAAGTAATTTAAAAGTTTTTTTAATAACCCTTTTTACATCCTAAGGTGAAACCTCCTGTATGTCCTCTTTCTTAGAATAATCCATTTATTAAAGTTACTAAAGTCATATATATGTGTACATTGAAACATTTTCCTTTTTAAGCACCTTTTCTACAGAGTGAATAACCATAATCTATGTACTTGATCCTTCTATTTGAGGTCCTGCCCCCCCCCCCCCCCCCTTATTGAATGTGTTGCCCTTTTGTGAACTATTTATAATTCAACAACATCTTTCCTGAGGCTTGGTGACCAAAATAAAACTGCATATTCAGGATGAGGCTGAACCAGTGTTTTGTAAAGAGGTATAATTACTGATTTACCTCTTCAATGTATGACCTTTTTAATGCATGACAGTATCTTGCTAGTTGTGTTAGCTGTGGCTTGGCATTGCATGTTAAAGTGGGGGGCCACCCTGAAAAAGAAAATACATTAAAAATTAGAAAAAAATCATTAAAAAAAAAAAAGAATTTTTTATTTTTTTTTTACTTACCAGAAATGACTGTTGCTAGGCACATCATCCTAATCTGCCTCTTCCTCCTCCGCAGAGATCTTCTTTCTTCTCTCCTCCGTGCGGCGTCTTCTGGGTAATGGGTGACGCTGTGTTCTGGGAATTGTGTGTCCCAGAACACAGCACGTCCCATTCACAAAGCGCTGTGCGACTCGCGCATGCACAGTAGGAAACGGGCAGTGAAGCCGCAAGGCTCCACTGCCTGTTTCCCTTACCCAAAATGGCGGCGCCGGGAACCGAGCCCTGGACAGGTAAGTCTACTTATTAAAAGTCAGCAGCTACAGTGTTTGCAGCTGCTGACTTTTAATTTAATTTTTTTTCAAAACCAGCCCTCCTCTTTAAGTCTGTGACTTACAAGTATCCAAAGATCCTTTTCGATCACTGATGCTCCCAGGGGAGCCCCTCCTACTGCGTACATATGTATTTTCACATTAAAAAACATTCATGTTAGCATTTCACATTAGTGAACTTCATCTCCCATGTATTTGCTGAACCTGCTATTTTGTCTAAGGTTTCCTGTAACCTGTTTATGTAACCATTTCCTATCCATGGAAATACAATTTCATTAAATCCAACAGACTTTATTTTAAAGATTGAGACCGGGTTCACACCGCTGCGATGCGGGAACGCCGCGAATCCGCTGCGTTTTCCCGCATCGCATTACTCCCGCCGGCAGTTCACACTGCCCTATGCGGACGGCTGGGAGTGTCAATGATATGTTAATGACACCCCCAGATCCGTCCGCATATCGCAGTGCGATCTGCCGACTCGCACAGGAATCGGATCGCATGGTGTGAACCCCCATGCGATCCGATTCTGTTGCGGACCAAAAAAAGGGTCCCGTGCGAGTTTGCTGCGGGAGCGATGCGAATTCAGCCATACTATCTGTATGGCTGAACTCGCATCGCTACGGAGATCGGATGTGATTTGCGGTGCGAATCACATCCGGATCTCCCCCCGCAGCAGTGTGAACCCAGCCTAAATGTTTGAGGTACAATATGCCTTAACAAAATTTAGATAAACTACTCCTACTGGACTGCCACCATCTAATTTCTCACGTACTTCCTTGTAAAATAATAGGCTTGTCCTGACAAGCATAGTCTTTCATAAATCCATGCTGGCTATCACTTAATTTATGATGCGTCTATCACAGACACGTTTCTGTACATAGTCCCTTGCCATTTCCCCAAATACCTTAAATATCATTGATGTTAGTCTGAATGATCTGTATTTTCCTGGTCTATCACAACAACCCACATCGTGTGAAGCATGTCACCCAAAAAAGTTCAGTAGTTACTTTTGGGCAACATGCTTCATGCAATGCAGGTTGCCACGATTTATCACGTGACAATCATGGCAGACCTGCACTGCGATTTTACGTGTTATTCAAATGAATGGCATCTCAAATGTGAATCTCGCGATTTGTCATTTATAAGCAGGGATTAGATTCGAGGGGAACCCGGACCAAGCACAGCAACCACTTGCCATCCTCATTGGCAGGCAAAATTCCACTGCATCCTCTCCATGAGAACAGTAGCCTATGCGGGAGCAAACCATGGAGCACTTTCTGCTATGTTTACAATATTCTCTCTGCCTTACACAGGAGAGATGTGCAGATACTCAAGAGCCGATATCTGAGATAGGTGATGACATTGACTCTCTGCCACCATCTGAATTGCAGAGTATGGTGTCTGCCTATGTATTCAATGATAGACTTTACCTGCTGCTGCAGAATATCACTCATATCACTTATACCTTTTCCACAGAGGTAGGGAACAAAGTAAAAAAAAAAGATTTTTGGTGATCGTTCTTCTACAACAATCCCCAAGAGATGTATACTATAGCTTTTACCCCATCTCCAGGAAACATTTCATAAAATATCATTGGAGTTTCCTTTTAGGCTCATCATCTCTAAGGATGCTTCACATGAAAGTATCTGTGAGATTCAAGAGGGAGAGGCGTTATGCATCTAGGCTTACCTCCTCTTCCAGAAGCATTGTTGGTCATCCTACTTCATAGGTCTCATCTAGCAGTGAAACCTGGCAAAAACTTGACTTCTGCCAAGTCCAAGAGTGGGAAAGACTATCTTCAGCTCCATGATACTTATCTCCATCCAGGCTTCCAACATGACTCTAGATGGAAAGGCCTAATATACTTTTCTCCTAACCACACTTAGTGGTTTTGTTCCTAAAGCTCTCTGATCCTCACGAGGATACCATCTTGTGCCCATGAGAACTTTTGTGTAAAATGTAAACTCTTCCTTAATCTTTTTGTGTGTTTAGCAGTGCAAAAATTCACATCATAAAGGACAAAGTGCAGGGTTTTGGAGCCATGCAAGACCCCTTTGTCACATGCCTGATGAAGGGGTCCTGCGCAGCTCCAAAACATTGCACTTGGTCCTTTGTTATGCGGTCTTTCTAAAATAAAAGTTTTGAACATTATCTGATGATCCATGGTGTGTTGGCAAATATGGGCATTGTTTCAAGAAAAGCACAGTTTCCAGCTGGTAGATAGATGCTACAGCACCCTGATGAGCCTATGCCCAGGAACATGTACAAAGAGAATATGGACAACAGATTAAAATCAGATCCCGGCATCTGCCATTCAATCCCTGCATATGTCCTCCTATTTACTTCATGAGCTTGGGTCTTTATAACTTATATGTCCTATTTTTGGGTCTGACCTAGACTATAACTGTTTAAGTGGTTTTCTGTTTTTGATTTATGTTTTTTTTTTTTTTGTTTACAAAAGCTTTATTTGTCAGTTAGAAAATACAAATAAAATGCATAAAAAGATAATTTTCGGTAAAAATATAGCATAAAGCGTAGATGATAATACAAGCTAGGGTTTACATAATGTGAGGGTGGTACAGAAATTAGAGGGGATGGGAAAAGTGATACAGATAATAGAATTACAATTTTATGTACAGGACATAATGAGAGAAGAGAGATTTCGAGTGGGGGTATCAGAGTGTGATCAAGGTAGGGACCAGTATAACCATTTGTTGTTGAAGATGTGCATACTGTCATATAAAGTATGGTGAATTCTTTCTGATAGTTTGAGCATTTCCATACGGTTCAAAACTTGCGACCAGAGAAGGGTATTAGTTCTCCAATTTAAAGCAATCATCCATTGTATCGAGCTAATGAGGGAGTGAAACAGTCTCGTGCAAGGAGTAGGAGTGTTAGGGAGATTGGCATACAATATGCATACTTGTGGTGTAAGGGTGGCTTGCCATATGGGTTGAAGTTGAGGGCAACTCCAGAAAATATGAGCATATGTGCCTGGTTCTGTGCAGCCCCTGAAGCAATTAGGGGAAGTTTTGGGATAAAAGGAGTGAATTTTGGAAGGGGTCATGTACCATCTTGAAAATAGTTTGAGAGGGGTTTCTCTAAAGGCAATTGCTTTATTACTTTTCCGGAGATTGTCAGTCATCTCGCTCCAAAGTTCTGGGGTGAAAGAACAGTCAAGCTCCTCCTCCCAGTGTAACATTGGGGCAGATTTTTCCGGGGTGGAGGAGGAGTTTAACAGGTTATAGAGTAGTGAGATGAGACCTCTGTCTCTAGAGGAGTGCAAACAAATGTGTTCAAAGAGTGTTTCTGAAGAGAGGGGTTGTAAGGTGTAGTGAAGATCAAAGAATTGTTTTATTCGGTCATAACGTGTGAGTTCCGTAGGGGGGAGGTCGTGCTTGATTTGAAGTGAGTTAAATGTAGGGAAAGAAGATTTATAGATAAAGGAGCCCAGTGTAGAAAGTTTGTATTTAGACCATAAAGCATATTGATTATAGACATCTAAAGAAAGAGAAAATCTCCTATCACCGAGGAATGTGGTTAGTGGGGAAATGGTAGATGCAAGGTTAAATGTATCCTTGATCCTTGTCCAAATTTGGAAAAGTTGTGCAACTATCATGTTAGCCTTGTTTAAAGTACGAAAATTGCTGTGATACGACCATAAAAGGCCTTGTAAGTATAGAGGAAGGATAGAAGAAGATTCAAATGTTTTCCATGGGATGTTATATATAGGGGCATGCCATTGAGAAATTTGGGAGAGCTTGGATGCGAGGAAATAGTGCCAGATGTTTGGGAGACCGAGACCTCCTAAATTTTGCGGCCTGTGCATGAGGGAGTTACTACATCTGGGTTTTTTATTAACCCAAATAAATTTGTTTATTTCTCTTTGAAGCTTTAGAATTCTAGTTTTGGGGACGTTTATGGGGAGGGCCCTAAAATAGTATAAAAGTTTAGGAACTATGGACATCTTAATGGCACAGATTCTACCCAAAAAGGAGATATGATAAGAGGACCATTTGTCTAGTAGGGTACTTATGTGGGAAAATAAAGGGGGGTAGTTGACCTTATAAAGGGATTTGAAAGAGGGGGATATGTGAATGCCAAGGTATCTAAATGAGCTTGTGGTCCAGGTGAATGGGAAGTTTGAGTGTAGGATATTTAGTATGTTTTGGGGAATATTAATGGGAAGGGCTGAGCATTTGCTGATGTTAATACTTAAACCCGAGAGCCTTTGGAAGACTTTAAGTTCATTGAGAAGATTAGGTATAGAAATAAGAGGGTCGGATAGAAATATTAGAGCATCGTCAGCATATAAACTCAACTTAAAGTCATGGGGACCCTTGGTATACCCTTTAATATTGATGTTATTCCTTAGTGCTTGAGCTAGGGGTTCTATGGCTAAGGCGAATAAGAGGGGGGATAGAGGGCAGCCTTGTCTAGTGCCTCTGCTAAGAGGGAAAAATTTTGAATTTATGCCAGGTATTTTGATCCTGGTGTGTGGGGAATGATAAAGGGCATTAAAGCCATGAAGGAATTTGTCAGGGATGCCGAATTTGGGAAGAAGAAGATTAAGGTATGACCAATCAACACTGTCGAAAGCCTTATGAATATCGAGACTAAGAAGACAGACTGGTTTGGCATGCAGATTAGCGTCTTGTATAATATTGGGTGACAAGTCTAATATTATCAACTATTTGACGATTAGGAATGAATCCAGTCTGGTCTATGTGAATTAGATTGTGAATTACTGCTGCAAGTCTATCTGCCAACAATCTGCCAAATATTTTTAGATCATTATTTAAAACAGATATTGGACGGAAATTTTGTGGAAGGGAGTGGTCTTTATGTGGCTTGGGGATTAAGGACATATTGGCCAGGAGCATTTCTTCGGGGAACTGGTTACCTTGAAGAATATGATTGAAAAGATTAGTTAATTTGGGAGCCAGGAGGGGAGTGAATTTTTTATAGTAGGAGGATGTGTAGCCATCCGGGCCTGGGGCGGTGGAGGTTTTAAGAGATTTAATGACTTTTATGGTTTCAGGAATTGTGAATGGGACTTTCAAAGAATTAATTTGGTCATTCGAGAGGGAAGGGAGGTGTAGGTTGTTTATCCAATCAAGCGGTGGGGTTTGAGGATGGGGGTTAGGGTCAGAGAGAAGATTTTTATAGAAGGCTGTGAAGATTTCCATAACCTCCTGGGGGTGAGTAACAATGTTGCCATTGTTGTCTCGCAACTTATATAAATGTGGCGGGTTAATTTCTTGTTTGAGTTTTCGTGCGAACATCGTTGATGCGGAGTTGCCATGTAGTAGGAATTTAGCTTTGGAATATCTAAGTGCCTTTTCCGTGTTTGCTGATAATATAGTGTCAAGTTGTTGGCGTTTTTCCTGAATCTGAGAGTTAATTTCTTGAGATGGAGAAAAGTGTATTTTTTGGTATAGCAGATCCAGATCCCTAGTAAGGTCTTTAATTGTAGCAAGTCTCTCCTTATTCTTGGTAGCCGCTATATGAATGAGGTGGCCTCTTAAGACTGCCTTATGCGCAGACCAAAGGGTCGTGGGAGATACGTCATCTGTAGAGTTATCTAGAAAGTAATTATCGATATGGGTAGAAACCTTTTGGATAATAGAGGGGTCTGTTAGTAGAGAGTCATTTAAACGCCAGTTAAAAGGGGTTGGAGGTAGTCCTATGTGGGTGAAATCGATCGAGACTATGTTATGATCTGACCATGGGCAGGAGTGAATAAGTGCTTCGGATGAATTAGCGAGTAGGATGGGTGTGCAGTATAAGTAATCTAGTCGGGCATAACAATTGTGAGGGTAGGAATAATGAGTGTATTCCCTAATACCGATGTTGTGTGCCCTCCAAGAGTCTATCAATTGTAGGCTGTTGAGAGTTCTGTTCATAAATTTAGAAAAGGTTTTAGAGGATGGTGTTGCATTACTTCTATCTAAAGCTGGATGAGCCGTTAAATTGAAGTCTCCTGCTATAATCAAGTGTGGGGAGTTAAATTTTTCCAGGGTATCAAAAAATTTGGAGTAAAAAGCGTGGTGGGATTCATTGGGTGCGTAAAGTGAAGAAATTGTGATATGGCGATTGTTGATGGTGCCCTTAATGATGATGAAGTGGCTGTCTTCGTCTTTGTAGATGTTTTGGATATCAAAAATAATAGAGTTGCGGACAAAAACGGCAACCCCTCTAGTTTTGTTGTGGAATGTGGTAAAATAAATTTGGCTGTAAGATTTATCAAAAAATTTTGGGTGGTTTGTGGCTGAAAAATGTGTTTCCTGGATGAGGATAATGTCTGCCTTCAGTCTTTTATAATGTTGGAAGGCTTTTTTGCGTTTGTGAGGGGAATTGAAGCCTTGAACGTTGTGAGAGAGTACTCTAAGGCCCATTAGGAGAGATTTGAGTGCGATATGTTAGAGGAATGTTATCGATAGTGGTGACGAGATGGGAGATAAATCTCCGTTGAGAGAAGGTACGTGGGAGTATAGAGGGGGAGAATGAAACGTAATGAAAGCCCACATCTAGGGAAGAGGTGGAGATAATGAATCTGGTGAGTATGATATGGATAGTGGGATATGAGATGCAGTCATGAGGTATCACATAAGTAAAGTAAAAATTGTACCATAATACCAAAATAGAGTAAACAATCATAATAATTATGCATTTTTTAAACTGGGCCAAACTGGCCAAATAGCAAAATAGAACAAAAACTGGAATATTCGAAATCAAAAAGGGGGTCATGTGGCAAAAGGCCAGATGATCCAACAGTAGAATTTGAAGGACAAATATGTCCAAAACCCGTCCCACAGTGTCCACGAGGCACACCCTACGAAAAAGAGGGGGCGTCATGCACCGAGTCGGATGTGGGGACAAACCAGCGACGGCGGATAAGCCAAGCACATAGAAAAAAAAAGAAAAGTGTAATGCCATTACAAAACATGTCTCCCAAACCCCTCCCTCTCATCCCGCATCGCTATCAATTCTGCTATTACCACATGTCACGAAGACATATATGGGAGGAGCAGAGGAGAGGGGGAGAGGGACAAAAAAAACTAGGAGGGGCTAGACCTTCCCCACCACCAGACCCTCGGTCCATCCCACCAAAAAAGAAAATCAAACAGTCCAAAAAAAGAGGGAAAAGAAAAGATAGCAAAAAAAAGCAAAAAAAAAAAAAAAGGAAGTCTATACGGCAAGATCAAACCAGGTATAACCATTATAAAGGGACACAATAATGCTGAATCAGATCAACAGTATTTGTCTTAAAAAAAAAAAAAAGGGGGGGAAAAAAAAAAAGGGGGGGAGGATCAGAGTCCATATCAGAGTCCATATCCTTTAGATACGATGGTGTAAGTAACGGACAGTGGGGAGTCTCAGAGAACTTGATTGGAGATCTAGAGGTGACCATGGGGGAGGCGATGAGGCAGGCGGCACTCAGATGAGGAAAGATGTTAGTTCTGAGGAGATTGTCGCCATCTTACTTGACTCCTCTGGGGACGTCTTGAAGCTGGTGTTGACCAGATCGGCGAAGAGCGCGGGGTAGAGATAGGTCTGGCAGGAGGCTCGGGGTCAAGAAGGCCCAGCTTAACCAGGAGTTCTTTGCCTTCAATTATGTTGTAGACCGTGTAGGTTGAGCCATTATGTATTATTGACAATTTAAAGGGGAAACCCCAGCGATATCTGATTCTAGCTGTTTGTAGAATGGAAGTGACCTCTTTCATCCTGCGTCTCCTATCTAGAGTGGCTGGGGATATATCTGGGTAGATCTGGATCCTGTGGCCCTCAAACACAATGTTTGGGGTATTTCGTGAGGCACGCATAATTTCTTCTTTTAGTAAAAAGTCCTTCATACACATGATAATGTCACGTGGAGGTTTGTCAGGTGTTGGTTTGGGACGAAGGGCTCTGTGAATTCTGTCATAGGTAAAAATCGAGATTTGCTTATCTGGCAGTAAATTTTGGAAGAGCTTAGAGATGTTTGGTGCGAGGTCGGTAACCGACTCTGGAATACCGCGGACTCTGATGTTATTGCGTCTGTTTCTATTGTCCAAATCTTCCATTTGAGCTTGCATAAACGCAAAGCTGTCGGCCAGGGATTCATAATCTTTTCTGAGGTCATTGTGGGAGAGAGAAAGTTCGTCATGTTTGGTTTCCAGTATGTCGGTGCGGCTGCCTATGTTTGCAATCTCATGTGTGAGAGCGCTGGTTGTTTTATGCAGTTCCTGCTGTATTTTGTCAGCGAGTTTCTCATATATGGCTGTGAGGCTATTGTCTAGGTCAGCCTTAGAGAGAGGAGAGGAGTACTCACTGCGGGTGGTGTGCTGAGACAGCGCGGGGAGGCCTGTAGTCACGGAGGCACCGGCGCCATCTTGAGACTTTCTAGCCTGGGATTTCTCCATGATGTGAAGAGGGCTTGCGGAGTGTTTAGAGCGCTTAATCCTCAGTTTTTTGTGGTTGGGCATGTGCAGGTATATTCCGCAGGGGTGCTGGGTGATTTTCAGCCAGAAACGAGGCGAAAGGCCCTGGGAAATCCGGCTTGGCAGACCGGGTCAGACGGAGCTGAGCTCAGACACGTCCGTCCCGCATCGTGCCGCGCATGCGCCCCCTTGATTTATGTTTTAATGTTTGATTGTATTCCAATTTATTCAAACAATGCCCTTCTCCACTAGGGGGCTACCATAAGTCCATGTTGCTTGTTAGAGCCTTTTACTGCTTGTTTTCATTAAGTCTCTGCAAGTATTATCATATAATGTGAAAGGTCCAAATTCAGTAAGGAAAATATGGTTGGCTTTGTAGGAGTTTGCGTCATCTTGTGCTGATGTGATATTTATACAGGAAGTTCACTTTCATGAGGTGGGGTTCTTTCAAATTTGCTATGAAACATTTCCCAACCTCCTTTGCTACCCCTGATCCCGTGGGTAAATCAGGAGTAGATTTACATTTCTATATTGCAGAATTGTGGGTATACCCCTCACTTTATTGAATGTCTACACCTAACTCTAGACATATCAAATTCTTACATCAGGCAACTGACTCACAGCTTCATACACTTCATATATTCACTATAGTTGTGGGGGTGACTTTTATATGACCTTTTCACCAAACAGAGATAGGATGGCCCTGTCTTGGGGAACTCCATCTGTCCTGATTACTAAATGTCTACTTTCTGATGCCTAGGGCTGTCAGCTTCCACATCCTATGGGTAGTGTCTGCAGCATATGGTGGGAGATTATCTAGGTGCAAAAACAGACATAGAGAGCTTTCTGATTGACGTTCCACTGGATTACTGGTTCATGAGAAATACCACTGGCCAGAACATTCCCTGTATGCAATTGAACTGCTGGGCTGCCCTGCATCCAGTGTGCTTTCCAAACAGACATTCAATGCTACTGGAGGTTTAGTGACAGATAAGGGAGCGTGTCTGTCCACAGACTCTGTGGACCAGCTGACATTTATCAAAATGAATCAGTCCTGGATTAGCAGCGGCTATCAAGTCCCTGATGCCGATGTCACTGATTAAAGCGGAGCTCCACCCTAAAGTGGAGCTTCCGCTCATTGGAAGCCTCCCCCCCCTCCGGCGCCACAATTGACACCTTTCAGGGGGGAGGGGGTGCAGATACCTGTACAGTACAGGTATCTGCACCCACTTCCGGCATAGATATCCGCAGAATCTGCGGATATTTACGCCACTTCCTGTGGGTCCCCCGCTGTCTGCTGGGAAACACACGGATCCCAGAGACAGCGGGGACCATCCTTATTGCGCAGCGCGACTCGCGCATGCGCAGTAGGGAACCGGGAAATGATCACCACTTCCTGATTCCCATACCCAAGATGCCGGCGGCAGCACCTGAGAGACGATCGAGAGATCGGCTTCGGGTGCCGACATCGCGGGTGGGTAAGTGTCCTTATTTTAAAAGTCAGCAGCTGCAGTATTTGTAGCTGCTGGCTTTTTAAAAAAAAAACGGCGGAACTCCCGCTTTAAGTGCTTTCTGGAGCTGGAATCTCTGAAAGGCTGTCTAGGCTACCTAGATTTGTGGGTGTTAATTTCATCTGGAAGAAATTGTTTTATGTAGGTTTCATGGGCACAATTAACACCCAAGGAACAATTTTTCCACACCTGTTTAACAGGTACATGGCATTTACATTTTTGACAGCAAGGCCAATTCTTGCTTTCATCAAGCATACCTCTATAGGGTTACGTTGTGAAGGCACCATCGACACCCAAAGATCAATTTTTCTGCACCTGTTTAACAGGTGCATATCATACCAGATATGATTTACGTGCTGGCATAGTATAAAGTAAGTGAAATTGCTATCATGACTCATGCAGACAGCATCCGAGGACTACGTTTAGTTGTTTTTTGACATCAGCGCTTCATGAATTGCGATGAATTGTTGAAACATCAACTGCACTCTATGTCAGATGCTACAGTTCTTGCTATTGGTGAGATTGGAATATTGGGGCTAAGCCAAGTGCTTAAAAAAACTGAAGAGGAGAAGCTGGTGCAAAAATTGGTTGCATCAATGGGAGCAGTTTTCCCATATGTCCCTTCTCTGAGAGCTCCAGGAGAATAATCCTGATGATTATCGCAATTATCTTCAGAATGGCTGATGACTGTCTTTATCAGCTGTTGACAGTTGTTTCTCCCTAAATCCTGAAAAAAGGAACCTTAATGCGGGTTCCCATCAATCTGGAGCAACGATTAATTGCCACTTTAAGATACCTTACCACAGGGAGAAGCCTCCAGGATCTGAAGTTTACCACTGGTGAGGTGAATTTGTCTGTCATGACACTTCTGCAAGGTACAAATCCAATAAAAAAAAACTCAGCATATGACCTGACAAACTTTGTCTAAACTTTGCAGTATAGGCCCTGAAACCCCCAAACACAATGAGCTATATCAGCGTCTCCAAACATTCTAAACAGAGGGCCAGTTTACCGTCCTTCAGGCTTTAGAGGGGCCAGACTGTGGCCAATGGGAGTAGAAACATCCCCAGCATCATTGTCAGTAAATTATGTTTCATCATCTATTTTAGAGGGATAATAGAGTGCCATCATTAGTGTCAGTGTGAGGAATGGTGCCCCATCATTGGTGTCTGTTGAAAGAATAGTGCACCAAGGGCTAGATAAAGGCAAGCAAAGGGCTACATCTGGCCTCTGGGCCACAGTTTGGAGACCACTGAGCTATAAGAAAATTCTTAAGAAATATATTGAAAAGATAAATAAAACTGTACCTTCAGTCATTGCCAAGTGTGGATCCTCGAGCATGCGATATAATTGATATGTGTTGACGTCTCTGGGAAACATCTTTCCACATTTTATACACTGAGCTTGCATCAAACTCTGCCCGGTCCTTTTTTCTAGTGTATTCCCTGCCTCTTCTCTTTTGGGGCAGTGGGAGAGAGAATGGCGACAAGACAGCAGGTGTTTGGTGAGAACAGCAATGAAGAAAAGCAGGAGAAAACATCTTCCAGATCCAGGAGGAGCAATAAGGCCACAAATATGTCCTTTGAAGAAATGGTTGAGATGATGGTCATCTTAATGAGGACAGACTATGATGCTTCCCATCATAGTCTGTCCTCATTAAGATGACCATCATCTCAACCATTTCTTCAAAGGACATATTTGTGGCCTCATTTCTGCCACACTTTATTAATTTGTATAGGCAGATGCCCTGTTTGTGGAGAAAAAAATCGAATGCCGCGTACACACGAGCGGATTGTACGGCGTACTTAGTCCGTCATACAATCCGACGGACAGTCCGTCGTACTTTCCACTGAACGGACTTGACCACACACGGATACACAAACAATCCATCGAAAGCTTGCGCGATGACGTGTACAGCACGTACGACGGGACTAGAAATAGGAAGTCCAAGACACAGCAAAGCACCCTTCCGCCGTGTAAATCCTTTCTGGGCATGCGCCATTCTTAGTCCATCGAACTAGCATACTGACGACCGTATTGTCCGCTGAAACCAAAGTATGACGGACAGAATTTCGAAAAAACCAAAATACTTAGTACTCCGGACTGCACGCTGAAAAAGTCCGCTGAAGCCCACACACGAGCGGATTGTCCACTGAAATGTGTTTAGACGGACTAAGTACGCCATACAATCCGCTCGTGTGTACGCGGCATTAGGAATACTCTGATAAGCCAAAAAGACATGAGGCAATGACAAAATTGGCTGAAATGTGCAAAAGTCTATGCCCAAATGCAGATGTAGTATATCTTCGCAATAAAATCAATTATCTATGCACAGTTTTTCGCAAAGAGCTAAATAAAATCAAGGTGTCAGAAAGGTCAGGAGCTGCAGGAGAGGAGATTTATGTGCCAAGGCTTTGGTACTTTGAAAGTCTTTGCTTTCTCTCTGAACACAGTGAATCCAGAGCCTCAATATTAACCCTGTCTTCAACCTCTACTGATTTCCCATCTCCAGAAATGCATGTAGAAGATGTTGAAGAACCTACCTTGACACAGGTAAAGTGTTTACTTACATTCTGTGTGTGTGTCAATTAAAAAGGATTATTTAAGTCTAAAAAAAAAAAAATGAATTCCCTTGTCAAAAAACAAATATTCTAGACATAATAAAAAAGTTCATTCGAGAATCCAATTTCTAGTTTTCATGGGCAATTTCTTCTGGGTTGTTTAGGCATGGTCGTGGCTTCTGATCATGCCTGGTTTGTTATCTTTGTTTTTAGCCAGATGAGAACTATGCACATTTAGCAAAAATCGGATTTTGTTCTTATGGATGACAAAAAATGTATAGTTTGCAATTCAGGATTTTGCATTCCTAAAAGTTGAAATCGGATGTCGGTTGCACTATACCAAAATTCGACAGATTTGGCATTGAATGGTAAATATCTGATGATTTTCTGATCATGTGTATGGGCCTTTAGTCCTTGAAAAACTGATGTATAGTGAGGCCAGTGGTAATTTAGGAGCTTGCATAGGCAAACTCTTTACTTGTAATTCAACCTGATTCCTTTGTACAAGTCATGGTTGATTCTCTCTTCCGAGAGTTTGAGCTATTCTAAGAGAATAGAGTTTATTTCCCTTACTTCCCCTTCTCCCTTACTTATTCAATAGTTTCTGAATGTACCCTTTATTTTCCCCTCCACAATCCCAAAAGAAATAAGAGCCCTCATTGTTCAGTATTAAAAAAACACCACACACTTTGCTAAAACATCAAGAATCCAGAGGAAATGCTGTATAGTAACACTGGAACAAAATAGTATTGCCCCTAATGAAAAATGCCTGCACGGTTTTCACATATAAGTAAGCTCTCTTCCTGCTGTACGTGCTGACATCATCAAGCTCCACTCCTAACATATTTTTCCACGCCTGAATTTTACATTGACTGTACAATCAGATTGCATTGCGTATAGCCAGCTTTAAACAAATACAAGAGGGAGTGAGCAGAGACACTCAACTGTCATTGTTCTTGTGTATAGACACACCAATTTCACTTTCAGGCCCAACTCACACCAAGCATAGTGAGAGCGCACATTTTTTAGCATGTTTTTTTCCATGACACACATAGTGCAGCCCATTGAAATAAATGGGCTGTTGGCATGTTGCAGTTTGCATGTATTTAACCAACCATTTGTGTTTTTGCACATGGCAAAATGGATGATTACTTCCATGTTTGGGGTACTGTTAACAATGAATTGCACCTAAAGTATGACTAGTTCATTTTAGGTGTATAAAGGTAGCCATACCCTATACAATCTGATTGTACAATTTATGTACAATCTACTGGATTGTACATTCAGATTGATAGCGTATGGTGAGCTTTACAGACTTTCAGGGACACGCATCCTGTTTTCAATAATACAGCTCTGCTCCACATAGGCCTTTATGCTATCCTTCAGTTCCTGCACATGCTGCCAAATGAACAATTTATGCAAGAAGAAGGTAAGGTACAAAATGAGCATACAGCACAGGAAGACACTGGATATATATTTAGGGAGAACAGTACACACTGACATTGCCTGCTTTGAAGTATGAATATACAGAGGTGAGAGAGTGAAATCTTCTGGAGGGGGAGGGTAGGTGCAGAGTGTGCTTTAAAATGTTAGCTGCTGAAGTACTTTCTTTGACTACTAACAGTTTTCATGTTCTGTATGTTTTCACTGAAGTGCCAGGTGGTGGAGTAGGAGTTTGGAAGAGAGACCTCTCTGAGGGCTGCATGTGTGCTGGAAGCTGCCAAACAGCCGGAGTTGGACTGTGCTAACCTTGGGGTGCCACCGATATTTTGACTGATCATCATTACCATTGCTGCTTACTCCGCGGACCATTATTCGAGCCACCGATCGGATGAAGGGCTGATCGGATGGTTGTTATCGGGATATTTGAATGCCCGGGAGTTCGTTTAATGCATTTTTCAGCTGCCGATGAACCACCAATCGGATGGAGGCCAGACCGGACGATCGTATCTGGAGATCTGAATGTCTGGAAGTTCGTTTTATGCTGTTTTCAGCTGCCGATGAGGTAAGCATTCCGTGAGCTCATTATTTAAGGAAGATTTCATGAGAAGTACTTTGCAAGAAGCACTTTACAAGAAGCACTTCACAAGAAGCTTTTTATTTGACATATGAACTGCAAGCTATATTGTAAATAGGATTTTTTTTGTTTGAACTATACACCGCATCTTTTCCTTTTTTCATTGACCACGTTTTATTTCAATATTTTGATTTTTGAATTGTTTTCATATTTACTTGGATCATCCATCATCATGTGATTTATTTATCACTTGTATTTATTATGATTTACTGGTATTGTTGTTATTGGTATTGTTGTTAGTGATTTTCACATCATTTTGAGGTTGCACTCGTCACTATTTATTTATTCAATTTCAGTGCACTTGTACACTTTAGATTGAGCTGTGATCTCAGCCTTTATTTATTTATATTTATAATATTTATTTATTTTAGATTTTAGCTTCACTTTAGTCAGTAACACTAGGTAAGCACTAGAGATTCATCACAGCACTTCCCTGTGTGTTGTGTTCTTTAAGATGCACAAAATACCCATACTTCATGCTTACACCACCAATTGCGGAAGAGAGTTTCACTTCCTTATTGCCCTTAGGCCGCGTACACACGGGCGGATTGTCTGCCCAACTAAGTTCGGCAGACAATCCGACAGACAGTCCGTTCAAAATTAGCATGAACGGACTTGACCACACACAATGAGCAGACAGTCCGCTGAAAGCGTGCATGATGACGTGTACAGCACGTACGACGGGACTAGAAAAACAACGTCCTATACACTGCAATGCAACCTTCGGCCGTGTAAACCCTTTCTGAGCATGCGCCATACTTAGTTCGTCCAACTTGCCTACACACGAGCGGACTGTCCGCTGAAACCAAGTTTGGACGGACAAAACCAAGTTTGAACGGACTGTCTTACGGAAATTCCGTAAGACTTTGTTCGTCAGACTGTCCGCTGAAAAAGACCGCTGAAGCCCACACACGAGCGGATTGTCCGCTGAAACACTGTTCAGCGGACTAAGTTGGGCAGACAGTCCGCCCGTGTGTACGCGGCCTTACAGTGAAAAAAACCCTGAGCAGTTAAGGTTAAACTGCTTTTACTCCAATCTTATTTTTTTTCCTGTGCTTTTTCCTATGCTGGGATCACCATTCAGGTATTTGCCTGTTGTCAGGTCTGCAGAAGTACTGTGCTTTTGCAAGACCAATCTTATTAATAGTGGTAAAATTATGAGAGTTCATACACTGATGTAGTGTTTGCTCTGTATCACCAAGATGAAGACCATAGTGAGACATTGCACACATATAATCAGGTACACCACTACACCACTTAGACTTGCAGGAAAACATTCCCTTTACTGTGCACCAGCTGGGAATTTAGTACTTATTAGCTGAACTGTAACTGAAAATATAACGAAACATTTTTCCTTGCTAACTATGTTAGAAAGTTTGAAAGGTGGTAAATGAAAGTATTAGAACTGATATATTTAAAAGCATCTGATTGTAGAAAGCCATTCTGGGAGAAAATGGCACAAATGTGACATGCAGTGTATACCAAAAATATATTATATTACCAACACAATTGTAATTCTAACAAAAATCAAGTGTCATTTTCAGAGCAAATTTGTATATGTTAATAATACATACACAAAATTAGAGTTATTCTAATAACTGTAGTAATAATTTATACATTTTTACTAATATTCCTTAATACAACATTTCACTGTAACAATGTACTGTAACTGTCATATCACAAATTCTTTGAGACAAACTGAAAGATAATATACGTTCAGGTAGCTTTACTGTAAAATCTCTTTTATTCTTCTTTCATATTTATGAGATACGACCTTCACCATAAATCTAGTGAAAAGCTTGTATAAATGTAATATATACATATACTTGTATTTTAGATATTCTTTATGAGGAAAGAACTTTATTTCTATATTTCACCTTTGACAAGAATGGAGCATTAAAAAAAGCCTAAACTACAGAAAAATGTATTCTGTATCTTAAAGGATAATATACTTTTTTTTTTACAGTGTTCCTTGTTAAAAACCTGTATGGTGTAACACTATCCTTGAAATTATTTTGAATGCAATTGGGATATCTTTGTAGGTTGCCTGGTACCCATTTAGATCAAACAAAGAGAGAACAAAATATAAAATGGTCCATTTATTTCCTCATCATTGGATTTTATATTGAATTAAAAAATAAACACTCTTGTTGAGTAAAGGGTATATTTATAGAGCCCTTCACCCACATTAACTGCACCTTTGAGCGTTAGCTTATTCTTTTTCATTTGACACTGCTTAAACACATTTGTCACCTTAAGGTCCATTGGAATAGGCACACATTAGCAGTCTTTCAATGCTTACAATACAAGTTTTTTTTTTTCTTCAAATTAACAAAATAAAAAATAAATACACAGAAGGGAAATCGAAATCAATACAATGTTTGATGTGACCACCCTTTGCCTTCAAAACAGCATCAACTCTTCTAGGTACACTTCCACACAGTTTTTGAAGAAAGTTGGAAGGTAGGTTGTTCTTAACATCTTGGAGAATTAACCGCAGATCTTCTGTGGTTGTAGGGTGCCTCAAATTCTTCTGTCTCTTTATGTGGTCCCTAACAAACTCGATGATGTTGAGATCAGGGCTCTGTGGGGGCCAAACCATCACTTCCAGGACTCCTTATTCTTCTTTACTCTAAGGATAATCCTTACTGACATGAGCTGCATGTTTGGGGTCATTGTTCTGCTGAAGAATACATTTTGGGCCAATAACATGCCGCTCTAATGGTATGGCATGATGGATAAGTATCTGCCTGTATTTCTCA
The DNA here is from genome assembly GCF_037356315.1 of Lithobates pipiens. Classification (NCBI taxonomy): domain Eukaryota; kingdom Metazoa; phylum Chordata; class Amphibia; order Anura; family Ranidae; genus Lithobates; species Lithobates pipiens. The sequence continues at coordinate 490,411,287 of NW_027507748.1, forward strand.
ACATTGAGTACACCCTTGAACCTGACCAAATTTCAAACTACATGTGCAGAAATACAGCCCAAAACTTGCAAAGAACCTTCACCATGATTCACTCTGTATCTGGAGTGAAGGGCTAGTTTTGTTTATATCTGGCCCATAGTAGTAATGAGCTGAGCTGAGCACAGCACAACAAAATTAGGTTCAAGCAAGGTTCAGCGAACATGACTAATGTTTGAACCTCTATTGTCAATGGGAGCCCAAATGTTAAAAACAAGACTTGTCAAACAAATGACAGGGGGGGCTGGGAGCTGCAATGGGAAACTGATTCCAAATAACAAAAAAATTGTAAAAAATAATTTGACTGGGAGCAATGATTAAAGTTTAACATTAAAATTCAAAACTCCATTAAAAATCTGGGGGATGCCTTGACCCTGTCTTTGAAATGATGCATCTATGCAATGTATACAACCTACTGCAGAAACAAAAAAGTAAGGGTCCTTTCACACGGGGCGGATCAGTGCTGATCCGCCCCATGGATATCCGCTTGCTCAGCAGGGATCGCCGGAGCGATCTCCGCTGAGCAGGAAGATGACAGGTCTGTCTCTGCAAACTGCGCAGGGATTGACCTGTCACAGCGCCGCTCTCCCCTATGGGAGATCGGGTGACGACGGACCGTAGTGTCCGGTGTCCCCCGATCTGATCCTATGACGGATGGAAAAATCGGATCGGAGCTGCTCGGATGTCAGCGGACATGTCACCGCTGACACTGACGCTCCATAGAGCTCTATGGAGCATCCGTTCAGGTCTGCCTGTAAAAGTGACAGGTGGACCTGAACGGATCGTCCATGTGAATGGGGCCGTAAGATTGCACCCAGCTGTCTTATTCTCGCTTCAAAAAGTTTTTTATTAACACAGGAAACATACAGCGCATAGAAAACTGCATCTTGTCTTGTACACAATGAAAGAAATTTTGACAAAATGTACTCAAGACCACGTCAGGTTACAATAAGGTTGACAAAATAACAACGTGATTTGGATTAGCCTGAAACCTGACTTATGTTCGGCCTAGACACTAGAACACATAGCAAATGCGTGTAACTTACGCACAGGCTAGGACTTTATCTTATAGAAAAGTGCAGAATATCTAGTTCTGTGTAAACGAAGAGCTGCAGAACATTCAAGCCATAACTAGTTTTGCCCAAGGTCACCGCTAGGGTGAGCGTCTATTGCAATTGGGTACATCAAGAGGGCAGAAATTAAAGTACAAGGCAAAAAGAGTAGGAGGAAGAGAAAAGAGAAAAAAAAGGGGGGGGAAAAGAAGAGAGAAAATGAAAAGAGAGAGAGAGAGAGAAAGGGAAGGGATTAGAGGAGAAATAGAGGAAGGAGAGGTCAGAGAGGCAGGAACAGTGGTCGGTCGGCTCCCACTAAACATTTAAAGGCCAGCAGTAGGCTGCTGACCGAGGGAGGTTGGTTGCTATGGTTCAAGTAGATGGTGATCAAAGTGTGGGGGTAGATAATGGTCAACCCATGGTTGCCAGATTTTAGAATGTCGGGGGATAACATCCAGGACCGTTGCTTCGATTTTACTGTGTATCATTGCCTGCGTAACCTTATTCTTGACTTCAGTCAGACACAGGGTGGAAGTCTTCCAGGCTTTAGATATTGTTTGTTTGGCTGCAGTGGTGACCTGCAGAGCAAGACGCATCTGAGCCCTGGTGAAAAAATTTGGGTAAAAATTGAGGAGGGCCAAAGCCGGGTCAGGGTCTAATGGCTTGGTGATCAGAGTGGATAAAATCAGAAATACTTCAGTCCAGAAGCGTTGAACCACTGGACAGGTCCACCAAATATGCAAGTGTGTACCCCTCTCGTCACAGCCACGGAAACAGTTTGAAGAGTAAGAGGGTAAAAATTTTGCAATTCTATCTGGCACTAAGTACCAACGCATGAGGACCTTGTAGCTCGCTTCCAGGGCCACAATGTTTTGCGAGGAGAGTTTAGTATGTAGCCAAACATCAGACCAGTCGTGTTCATCCAAATTTAAATTCAGGTCCCTGGACCAACTTTGCGCATATGTCGGAAGTGTCGACGGCTGGGAGGTGAGGTGTGCATAAAGCTGTGATATGCTTCCCGGGGCGTGCGGATCAGAGTTGCATATTTTTTCAAATATCGTGTACGTGTTCATTCCCCTGGTCAGGCCTACAGTCTGCTGCACGAAATGTGATATTTGGAGATAGCAGAAATATTCATTATTTGGTAGTTGTGTTTGGGCCTGCAGGGAAGAGAACGGTTTGACTGTACCACCAGCCACCAGGTCACATATACGGGTTAAGTCCGCATGTTCCCATGCTCGGAATAAAGAAGGAGAAGTGTAGGCAGGATAGAACTTAGGGTGACCAATATAGGATAGTAAAGGGGAGTGTGGGGAGATCAGATGAAATGACTTACAAAGCTTATCCCAAAGTTTGACAGAGTTAGAGGTCAAGGGGTTGGGAATGGGGCCTCGGGCTGCAGGAGGGAGCCAGAGAAGATTAGTTAGGGGTATAGGGTGGAGATCCACTGCTTCCAGACTCACCCAAATGGGAACTTCCACTTTGGCATGATAGAGCGTTATTTGGGCAAGCTGGGCCGCGTGATAGTAATGTTGGAAATTGGGTACACCTAGACCACCGGCCCTGTGGTGAGGAAGTAAGGTGGATCTAGAGATTCTGGGTTTCACGAGACCCCATATATAATTAAAGACCCGGCCTTGTATTATACGGTGGAAATAAGGGGGCACTGGGATGGGAAGGACTCTGTATAGGTAAAGAAGCTTAGGGAGTAGGGACATCTTGACGGCGCAATGCGCCCCATCCAAGAGATGCAGAGGGCATGCCAATCTTGGAGTAAGGATGAGAGATGCTTCAGCATTGGGAGATAGTTCGCTCGGAACAAGTCTGCAGGATCACTGGTAAGTTTTATGCCTAAATACGGGATAGAAGAACTAGACCATTGGAATGGGAAATTAGTCCTAAGAAGTGCTAAGGTGTCATTTGGCATTGATACATTAAGGGCTTTGGATTTTGTCTGGTTAACTTCTAGGCCAGAAATTTTAGAGAATTTGTCAAGGAGATTGATTAGATTAGGGATGGTAATGTGTGGGGAGGTAATGAACAGTAGAGTGTCATCGGCAAATAGGCATAGCTTATGAGTAGTAGAGGCAACCTCCAGTCCCCTGATGTCCGGGTGTGCTCTAATCAGCGCGGCCAGGGGTTCTATTGCTAAAGCGAAGAGTTGCGGCGACAGGGGACACCCCTGCCGCGTCCCTCTTCGTATTGGGAAACTTTGAGAACCGAACCCAGAGTATTTCACTGACGCCTGGGGGTCGGCATACAGTGACATAATCCACTGAAGAAAGTGAGGGCCGAAACCCCAACGTTTCAAGATGAAATGGAGATAAGACCACGAGACCGTATCGAATGCTTTCCTGATGTCTAAGGATAGGAGGTGCATGGGGATTGAACGCACTTTCGCAAGGTGTTGCAATAAGACGACTCGGCAAATGTTGTCGCTAGCCTGCCTACGGGGAATAAACCCTACCTGGTCTTTGTGGATCAATTTTCCTATAATCGAATTGAGGCGTAGTGCGAGGATTTTGGATAAAATTTTTATATCTACATTAAGTAGGGATATGGGGCGAAAATTAGACCACAGGGTATTATCAGAATTGGGTTTGGGAATCATAGCTATCGTGGCCATTAGAGAATCTCTACCAAGGGCTTGCTGCCTTAACAGGGCGTTAAATGAATTCGCTAATAAGGGGGCTAGTATATCCGAAAATTTCTTATAGTAGTTACTGGGTAAACCATCAGGACCAGGGCGTTTATGAGGTTTGAGGGATTTTATAGCTACAAGTACTTCCTCCGCAGTGATCAGGGCATCGATGGAATCTCTAGTTGTGCGGGATAATTCAGGTATAGACAGATTCTGAAACAGGGATTCTGCATGCTGTTGAGAGAACTGGGTTTTGTCTGAGTATAAGTCAGCCAACTTCTCACGGAATTCAGCTAGTACTTTGATGGGGTTGCTAGTGTGGGAGTTCTTAGCAATTTTAAGTCTAATTGGTTTACGGGTTCAGCTGTCTTATTCTAATTGCAACTGGGTATTCAATTCATCCATACCAAACTCTTTTTTTTAAATGAGGGTCTGGTATAGATGTTGATGAGGGACACCCCCCATTTTTAAGGGAGATTCTGTGCAAAAAAAAAGCATGAGCCCCAAAAAAATATATGTCAGACCTTTATTTCAAGTGATACTAAAGTCTTGTTTCTTTTTTTCATTAAAAATAACAAATATGTTATACTTACCTGCTTTGTGCAGTTATTTTGTAGAGAATAGCCAAAATCCTCCTCTTTTCGGGTCCCTCTTCAGTGCTCCTAGCTCCTCCCTCCTGTTGAGTGCCCTCGCAGCAAGCAGCTTGCTATGGGAGCACCGGCCATTCAGACACAGAGCCATGGCCCTGCCCCCTTTCTCTCCTCATTGGCTCACCGACCTTTCATGACAGCAACCACTTTAAGCATGCAGACTGGCAGGCAAGAAAAGTGAGGGGTGGTCATGTGTCCCCCTTACTGAACAATACTAGGCCACATGCCCTCAACATGGGAGGAACTTTACTAGAGGGGCCCCTCTGACAAAGAACCTTGCCCCCATGTCGATGGAGACAAGCGCCTCTCCCCCACAAACCTGGTCTGGCAACACACATCTGGCAACACAACACCTGACAACACACATCTGATCCCATCACAACTACTGCTTAATGATAGGTCCGATGTGTAATACCTCATATACACAAAGGGGTGGAGTCCATCTGGGGCAGTGGCCATTTGTTTGTACTGTTGGAATACTGGTGAGGGGATGCACTGGACACCTTTTCTGCCATTGGGCTATATGCCTTGTGTCCATTGCACCCCTGTCTGTTTAAGGAGGGGTGGGCTCCTTCTAGGCTCACCTGCCCTCTGTCTATCCATCATAATGCATTTGCTTCTAATATAGAATTAGAACTGCGGGTAATAATGGGGTTCCTTGTTGCAGCCTCTGCAGCTTATGTATGTATTTTTGTGTTGCCCCCCCATGCTCCCTGCCGCTAAGGCCAGTGTTAGGTGGGGTAGTGGCCATTTGTTTTTTCTCTCTGGGATTCCCATGACCTCATTGATAAAATGGAGTCATGTCCAGATTTGGTCACAGTCGTCACCTTGGAGACCCCGGGGATTCTCAGACATGAAAGTAAATAGGGTTGGTTACATTACTGGTTGTTAAGGACTTGGCTGTGCCTACACCTTCTGGCATTCTTAACAACCATTAAAAGCAAGAGGTTGTCATGTATAATAGAGAAAGTAATATTTGGGTAAATGTTCTGGTATCTGTATGAACAACCAAGGTTAGGTCCAAACTAGAGATGGGAAGGCCTGGATAAAATCTGGAAAAATTGTGGAAAAAAAATGTTTTATTTATTAAACCATTTTTGTTTTTTTCCTGAAAAAAATGAAAATAGGGAATGTAGAATGTATTATTTTACAATGATAAATAATATATCTATGACAGTGTTTTTCAGCTCCAGTCCAGGTCCCCAACAGGTCCTGTTTTGAGGATTTTCCTCAAATGACACAGCTGTGGTAATTACTAAAGCAGTGAAACTGATCAAATCCTGGAATACAATTCAAGTAACAATGTACTTCTCAAACTAGAGAAATATGAATTTCTACCACCAAGGGGCACTGCAAAGGGCACTTCAACCAATATAAGTCTACCCTCCAAAAATACAATCCCAGCCTCCTCACTGCCAAGCAGACCTATTTTATCACTCTTATTAGCAACTTATCATTGCGTCCCTGTCAATTCTTCTCTACCTTCAACTCTCTACTTTGTCTTCAACTGCCTCGACCTGCCAACTCACTCACTGCCAAGGAGACCGCCAATCACTTCAAACAGAAGATTGATACAATCCATGAGGAGATCTCTACTGTTCAGATATCCTCCACGCTTTACACTTCATACCCACAGATATAATCATTACTTCCCTCTTTCAACCCCACCACTATAGACAAGGTTGCTAAACTACTTGCTAACGTCCACCTTACCACCTGCCCTATGGATCTGGTTCCCTCGCAAAAGCTACGTTCACCCTCTGGCTCTATGCTAAATTCTGGCTCTATTCTAAACTCTCTAACCCACGTCTTCAATCTCTCCCTCTCTTCTGACATCTTCCCCAACTATCTAAAACATGCACTTGTCAGACCAGTTACTTAAAAAGCCCTCACTGGACCCATCCAATCTTAACAACCTACGCCCCATCTCCTTGCTCCCCTTCTTATCCAAACTCCTTGAACATCTGGTCTACAACCAACTGAGCGTCCACCTTGCTGATAATATCCTTGTTGATCCCCTTGAGTCAGAATTTTGTCCTCAACACTCCACAGTAACTGCTCTCCTAAAACGAACAAACAATCTTGTAATGGCTAAAGCCTATCGACGCTAATCTGTACTCCTGGACCTCTCTGCTGCCTTTGATACAGTTGACCACCCCTTCCTCCTCAAAAAACTCCAAGCCTTTGGTCTCTGTGACTGTACTCTTCGCAGGTTCTCTTCCTACTTATCCAACCGCATCTGTAGTGTTTCTTACAACTCTACTTCCTTCTCGTCTCTTCCTTTCTCTGTTGGGGTCCCCCAAGGTTCTGTTCTTGGACCTCTCCTATTTTCAATCTACACCTCCTCTCTGAGTCAACTGATAGCCCCCCATGGCTTCCAATACCACCTCTACACTGTCAACACCTAAATCTATTTATCTACGCCTCAGCTCACCCCCTCTGTCTCCTCATGTATCACTAATTTACTATCAGATATATCAGTCTGGATGTCACACCACTTCCACAAACTCAATCTATCCAAAACCAAACTTATAATCCCCCCCCCCCCATTTTCCCTTTTCTTTTCCCCTGATCAATCTGTCAAAATCGATGGCACAACTATAAACCCATACCTACATGCCAAGGTTCTAGGTGTAGTCCTGGACTCTGAACTCTCCTTTAAGCACCACGTCCAATCACTGTCCAAATTTTGCCTCCTCAACATTTCCAAAATACGCCCCTTTCTAAACAATGACACAATAAAGCTCTTAATTCACTTCCTGGTCATCTCTTGCCTCAACTACTGCAACTTCCTTCTCATTGGCTTACCTCTACATAGTCTATCACCTCTTCAATCCATCATGAATGCTGCTGCCAGACTCATCCACCTCATTCACCTTACCAATCGCTTGTGTCTGCTACCCTTCTCTGTCAATCCCTCCACTGGCTTCCGCTCACCCAACAAATTAAATTAGAAATACTAACAACTACTTACAAAGCCATCCACAATTTAGCCCCCAGCTACATCACAAGCCTATTCTCTAAATATCAACCTACTCATTCTCTTCATTCCTCTCAAGACCTTATGCTTTATTGCTCCTTCTTCACCTCTTCCCATGCTTGCCTCCAGGACTTTTCCAAAGCCTCTCCAACCTATGGAATGCCTTACCCCAATCTGTTTGGCTTATCTCTTACTCTATTAGCTATTAGACAATCCCTGAAAACCATTTTCTTCAGAGAAGGCTACCCTACCCATACTTAACAACTGTATTTTTATTTTCTCCATCAGCTCACCCCCCACAGTTATTACCTTTTGTTCTAATTGAGCCTCCCTTCTAGATTGTAAACTCGAATGAGCAGGGCCCTCTGATCCCTCCTGCATTGATTTGCATTGTAAGTACTGTCTGCCCTCATGTTGTAAAGCACTGCGCAAATTGTTGGTGCTATATAAATCCTTATTAATAATAATAATAATAATAATAATTAATTAATTTCTGCCACCAAGGGGCACTGCAAAGGAAAGGCTCCAATTTAGTTTGCCTGTGGGCTTTATCTTGCATCTCATTCAGTTGTGTGATTGTTGGCATACAGTAGATGTCTTCTCAGGGCTTAATTGACGGGTAAGATTTGTCTAGATTTGTCTAGAAAATGAGTTTATCTTTATAACATTTACATGATTCCTGGTAATGTTTTGCAGCATCACAGCATAATGTTTACCTAAAGTCTGGCCAGTAAGTTGCTTTTTCTTTTCCTCTTCTCAGTAAAATACACCAATAGCATCTTCAAGTAAGTAAGTGATGCTTGCCAATTAAAACTACCCACACTGATTTATTTTTTACAAAAATTTCTATTTTATTTCTGGAAATAAAACAGGGAAAACATGTTTCTTGCTCATGGCTTCACTATTTTCACACATTTTACATTTCTAGTCCAAACACAAGCTCATTCCTAGTCCCTATCATGGCAAGTGGCTTACCGAACAGACCCATAAGCCCTTAGGAGCCTTAATGGTGACTGAGGTGAGGAAAGTCCCAATGGCTACTTTGCAATTCATTTTAAATCTTTTCCAAAGCCATTTATATTTATACATAAAATGTCTGGTCGGTGGTTGTTCTATATGCATACGTATCCACACATATCCACACCTTTGGCCTAAGCCATGCTTCCTCATGTGATTGTATTTAATCTGCAAATCAATAAAAAATTTAAATTGAAATTCAATAATTTGGTAATCTGAAATACTGTCTAAAGGGATGTCTGTGTCACAAAAAAGGCTGCTTGGAATTACAAATACTTTGGTAAATAAAATAATTATATACATATTATTATTGAGTTTATTTTATAGTATGACCATAGGAATTCTGCCAATGCATGTGATAGTTCATTATGCTTACACAGATCCAGGCTTCTCCCTTATAGATACTATGTTATGGTATTATATGTATATAATGTTGTTAAGTATATTCTTTTAATTTGTAAAATGTAACCCATGCAAATCTATTTAGGCAAATTTAGTGTTAGTGAAAAATACATGTTAACATTAGGTTTCTTAGTTATGGGATTGTTACAGTCAGTTTCCATAACTGTTGACCAGCTCTGTAACCACCCCGCAGATTTTCTGTCCTGCCTAGCTGTATTAGGCACAAAAAAAAGTTTATTTAAAGACTTTGGGCACACCTTGTATGCCCAGTGTGTTTTCTTCTGCTGTGCCTACTTTCCTGGTAGAATTTATAGTATGACAAATAAATCACTCCCAGCAGCACTTACAGCAACTCCTGAATGCATGATGCCTGAAATAATGGTTGAAGGGTACATTTATAAATATGATTATTGCTTAATTTAAGAGGCTCATTCAGATAAGACCTCTTTAAACCTGGTCCCATTAGAACTCTCCACCCACACACAAGATGAAGATGATGCATTTCTTTTGAAGCATTCTTCAATATCTAACTTCAATCAATAACATCACTGGAACATATTACAGGGACAGGAGTATAAAAGGAGCAGTAGCTAGGAAGAGATAACTTGATAGAGGCCTGTTATTTTATTTTCTAGTTGTAATGTTCAGTTGTTATATTGGTGATTAGGGTGATAAAAGAATGCAGTAACTTTAATTTGCTTGATCTAGCTATGCTGACTGAGAAGAAAATCCTGGGTAAGAAAGGAAATAGCAATTATCTATACACAATTCTTGTGATCATATAAAAGATTATAAATGGAACTACATCTAGAATGCCATCGTGTCACATTGATTTTACCATAGTAATATGTTTTCAGTTACATATGGTCAGAGTTTAAAGAAAAATTGTATGAAAAATTATTATAATATAGGTGATTAATGTATATGCATTCAAATTCTCCTTCCCTCCTTTCCCATAGAGGAATCCCATTTTGTTGTTATTTTGTTATTTATTTTTTTATTATTATATGGCTCTTTCAGAGGTCCTTAGCTCAGTCATGTGAGGCCAAGAGTCCTCTTCTTCATGTCATTGTGATAGTTGGTCCTCAGTGTTATTGATCTGATAACATCAATGCTAATTTCTGTGTCACTGAATGCAAATGCACAATACCATGGTGATACTCTTGTATGGTTCTTTCACACCACATGTGCTGGGATGTTATTGGGTGCTATTTTAGTGCATTCTCATTTTTGCTAAGTTTACATCACTACTTTGTGGTGGTGTGCGGGGGGAGTGTGTAGTACTTTGTACGGTGCAAGGCATTCCACTGCCATGTACTACATGGCAATGTTAACAGATCGCTCTGTGACATATAAATAAAGTTTGTAGAAAAAAAAAGGAACAGTGTAATGAGCAGAGAGAGAGTCACTCAACCTACAATACCGAAGACATTTAGTGTCTGAAAGCTACAGGTATTACTGGAAAAAGGGGTTGGGGGGAAAATGTGGAGAGAAGGGGAGGACAAGTAAAAAATCTAAACACATTTATAACTGTATTGAAGTAAATACTTTAACCCCTTTTTGACCAGCCCTTTAAGAGGGCCTTTAAACACATTGATTGTCACAGTAGTAAAATGATCGGAAGCTGATCCTGCTGGATCCTGATCATCTGTAAAGGCAAAGAGCTGTCTTTGAGCACTTACTGTATGCTCTCAGCATAGAAATCTCTGCTGCCCATGGATGCATACATGCAACATGTAGGAAAAAAAGCCAATCTGTTTTGCTACCACACATTTACTTTGCATGGAAAGCAAGAGGTTAATATTTAACCATTTGTCCATGGAACAGCATTGTCTTGGAAGAATCTGTAGGATCATTTAATAACTCCTGCCAATCCTATAACGTTAAAGTTGTATAAAACATATTTCCAAATAATAGCTCTCATCTTTATAATATAGTACTATTGTTTCCACTGTTGATATAAACAGCAAAACAAATTAATATTAATATGTAATTTTATTGTTTGCTTTCTGCTCTCAAGCATACTGTATCAGTAACAGAAGTAGGCTGCTATTACATTAACTTTATGGCACAATATCTGTTTTTAATGTTTTCGTGCAATCATACAGTTTAGTCCATTAACCAATCTATTGAAATTTGTGTATAAAACATTTTGTATAATTTCCCTTCAAATTAGCAATTGCTTTGAAGAAACATTTCCCTTATACTGTACATTAGTTTTGAAATTGCTACATTTACTTGCCACCTTTAATCACTCAAAGTTTGGTCTGAAGCAACCTCTTGTCAGAAGAGGTTTTTCCCAATGTTTTAAAGACTATGACATGTTGTTTAGTTGTGTTGCAAACCAAAATAATTAAGGTTATTTAGTTATAAGATATGCCGTATTATGTATGTTTTAAAACAAACTGATTTATCAAATTTCCAAAAGTAATAATGAATTTGCGACTTGCAATCAAATATGTAAAATGCTTACTGTGGTGAACGCAATAAATGAAAACTTAAAGAAAAGGAGAAAAGTACTTCTTTACAACACATTTGCCTGCAGCAAAATATAAAGGCTATCTTCAATAATGTGCTATTCTGTGTTATGAACAGAAAACGAATCATTAAACACAATGCAGTTGTGTTCAGAAGTGACCTTTCTACCTATCCACTCAGTGGCAGTGCTTTAGCTGAAACCTGGCAAATACTGGATACTGATTTATAACCTTCATCTAGACCTTTCTTGTCACAATTAAAAGCTATTTGATTCAGATGAATTACTCTGTTTTCCTTTATTCAGATATCCTTGAACCTTGATAGTATGTAACACAAAATGCCCAGAGATTTTTAGTTAATGAAGACTTTTGTGTGCTCATTGAGTTAAATGGTAATTCCAGTTTTGTGGGGAAACAAATAAGCAAATAAAAAAAAATAGTAATATACTATTGTAATTGAATGTTATTAAAAACAACCTTTCTTTTTCAATCTACAGCCCCTGTAATTTTCAAAAAATGCAATGCAATATGGCTACCTGGAGCTGTTCTATACAAAGAGTGTGTACTGACCACTCCCCAGAAACATAATTTTCTGCTTGTGTGATTGGCTCCCCAATTTTCCCAGAAGTCTGTCTAAGATACAAGTCAGACTTCAGACATCCCCTGCAACAAAAATTACATTTTTGGTGAGATACTCCCAATAGGAACATATCTAAAGGGATGCAGATCCAGCAGATTTCCCTCATTAGTGCTCTGCAGGTGCAAAGCTGATTGCTAATTATGAAACCACTCCCATTAGACCCACTCAGCGCAGAGAAACAAGCAGTGATTTATTTAGAATAACAAAACAGTGTTTATAATCCTTGCAATGTACATAGAGCACCAGAGGGGAATGTTTTTTTTTTCTCAACTAAAGTGTATTCAATATACATGTGCATTCGTTTTTGTCCAAATGCATTTTCGTCCAAATTTCGGGTATTTTTGTTATCATTTTAACAAACGATAACGAACATGCAGAATCCAAAAACCAAAAGATCTGACATAAACATATACTTTATTATCGTTTTCGTTACGACAACAGTTCCATATAAATAGGAGATTCGACATGACGCTGATAATAGCGTTCTGTGTCCATCGAACCTGTGGTCGAATGTGCCTAACCTTAGCTCTATTAGTCCAAGATTATTCTACATAGAGAGAAAAGATTTGTCATAGAGAGAAGATTTAACAGAGAATAAAGATTCAACATTATAGAGACAATAGCAAAAAAGGTTGAATGTGCCTTACCTAACTCTATTAGTCCAAGATTATTTGACATAGAGAGAAAATATTTGACATGAAGATTTGATGAAGCAGTCGCCGCGAGTGGACATTTATGGTAAAATTATCCACCCATATGCTATAGAAGAATTTTAATGTTGGTTGACCAGTAATAATAATTAATAAATATAATTATTACTAGTGGCATACAACATTAGAATTGCATTATAGCTTGTAGGCGGAACATTCCAGTGGAAATGTACGATTGCGGCGCCGTACAGTTTAGCTGCTCCATCAAATCTTCTTAGAACATTCAACAGACACCATAAGCCTTCAATGACAGATTTGACCTTAATTATTTTGGATTTTCGGACGAATGTATTTTTTAACGAAACAAAATAAATAAAAACGAATTTTGGGAGTAACTTTATTTTTCGGACGAAAACTAAATTCCAAAACAAAATATTTCAGTGGGCACATGTCTAGTATTTATGCTTTAGGACACTTTTTTTTTACTTTGCTACTTCTGCATTGTTATCCTGGTGATGGATTAGGATTCTGTATGACAGTTAATCTGTTTCTTTCTAACTGACCAATTGTTATCTCAAATATACCATAGTTATGTCTGTAATTTGAGATCTTATATCCCTATCTTCTTGTTTTCCAAGAAAAATTTTGTATACTGTATCAATTAATTCTATTGAATGAGAAAACTGAAGTTTAAATTGTTTATATTTTGTTTTGCTGGTTCCTCCTTTCCCCTCATCAACATGCTAATGACATTTTAAATAAAGGCTTTTATTTTTATAACATACTTAATTTTACAATAAATTACATAATCACTGGGTCCTTGTGCTTTGCTCTGCAGTGCAGCAGATTCAGACTAGTGGGTGGGATCAGCAGGAAGCTGTATATAGCTTCCTGAAAACACCACAACATTCTGTCTCTGTACTCCTTTTAAGAGCAACGTGCTCTGATGAGAGCAATGGGATGGTTTTTGGTAAGCATTTTGCAAATATCAAGATGCCTTTTGATGTGTGGATATTATTCTGGAGACATAGGCTAGACTGGCTGTATTTTGATGAAACAAGATGCCACTGAAAATAATACCCAATGCCTCTACTCCTATCTGGCACTTGATGCTTTTGCCTGCCTAGAAGGAATGAGCTTTCTGTTTGGGTAGAACATGAGTTCGACTCGAACATTGGCTGTTCCCCCTTTCGTCGGAAACCAAACATTATGGGTCGTTGGCACCCAATTCAAGCAGCGCGTAACGGCCCCTAATGCACTGCGGAAGCACAGTGCATTGCTGTATGATGATTAGCCAGAGCATGAACCATGCACCATGACCTGCATGCTTTGGCCAATCAAAGTGCCCTCAGCTAAGAGAGCCATAATTGGCCAAAGGCAGGGTGCCTTTCGCCAATCATGGCTCAGGGGGACTAAGTCCATGCCCCACACTATATAAGGCCACCTACACATTGGCCTCATTATTATACACACAATTTATATAGCGCCAAGTTTACACAGCACTTTACAATGTATTTACACTTGTAAAAGAGATCATCTTGATGTAAATATTACAGAGTATTAACATTTCAAAGAAAAGTTATACGTATATTGTGCAGTTATACAGTTTGCATACACATTGATGACTTACTGTATTTGCTCTGCTCAAGCAAGTGCTGGTGCCTGTTTTGCACTGCCCTACTCTAGTTCTAGTGCTCTCATTCACAATGCAAGTCTGTGAAACTGACTTGCAAAAGGACATGAACAAAAGCAGTGAAATCTCTATGAGACCGGAATTCAGTTCAGTGTTGTGGGTTTGCATAGGTGCTCATATGAATGTACATTCTGTGAATGTACACTTACAATTGGTCTAGTAAATTATGCAGTTTTGTTATATACATATTCTGAGGTTTCCAACTGCATGCACACATATTTTGCATTGGTAAATGCAGTGCCAATCCTGACCTCCCTGGGGCCCTAAGCAAAATTCTGCTAAGGGGCCCTCTACCTGACCCGTGACACCGTGAGCTATGTAAACCATTTGCCATTGCCACACGGTCAAACCTGACACTTCAGTGCTCCCAATACAATCCTTCCTTTAAACAAAACAGTCAAAGAATGAGTACAACAATATATATATTACATCAGGGTCCCCAGAGAGCCTCCCCCTACATTAGGGTCCCCAGAGAGCCCCCCTTACATCAGGATCCCTAGAGAGTCTCCCCCTACATTAGGGTCCCCAGAGAGCCTCCCCTTACATCAGGGTCCCCAGAGAGCCTTCCCTTACATTAGGGTCCCCAGAGAGCCTCCCTATTTACATAAAAGTCCAGAGAGAGCCCATCCTTACATCAGGGTCCCCAGAGAGCCCCCATTACATCAGGGTCCTCAGAGAGCCCCTCCTTACACCAGGGTCCCCAGAGAGCCCCCCTTTCACAAGGGTCCCCAGAGATCCCTCTTACACAAGGGTCCCCAGAGATCCCCCCTTACACAAGGGTCCCCAGAGAGCCCTCCTTAAATCAGTGTCCTCAGAGAGTCTCCCCCTACATCAGGGTCCCCAGAGAGCCTCCCCCTACATTAGGGTCCCCAGAGAGCCCCCCTTACATCAGGGTCCCTAGAGAGCCTCCCCCTACATTAGGGTCCCCAGAGAGCCCCCCTTAAATCAGTGTCCTCAGAGAGTCTCCTCCTACATCAGGGTCCCCAGAGAGCATCCCCCTACATTAGGGTCCCCAGAGAACCTTCCCTTACATCAGGGTCCCCAGAGAGCCTCTCCTTACATCAGGGTCCCCAGAAAGCCACTCCTTACATCAGGGTCCCCATAGAGCCCCCTTACATCAGTGTCCTTAGAGAGCCCCTCCTTACATCAGGGTCCCCAGAGAGCCTCCACTTACACTTGCCCATCAGTGCAGCCTGATCAGTGCCCATCAGTGCAGCCTCACCAGTGCAGACAGTGTCCATCAATACAGCCTCACCAGTGCAGAGAGTGCCCAGGCCAGCCTGATCAGTGCCCATCAGTGCAGCTAGATCAGTTCAGACAGTGCCCATCAGTGCAGCCTGATCAGTGCTCATCAATTCAGCCTCATCAGTGCCTATCAATGCAGCCTCACCAGTGTAGACAGTACCCATCAATGCAGCCTGATCAGTGCTCATCGTGGGGGGGGGGGGGGGGGGGGTTGGTTGATTGATTGCCCTTTAGCCGCCACTGCCAAACTTTGCTATGCATTATTTCTTACATTTATTACTGAAGGGGATACAGTAAATAAGTTTTATTACAACAGAGGTGATCACACCTTACTTCAGGTTGGGGAGGGCTGTGTGTTTCATCGGAGAGCCAGGTCCTTTCACCGCTTCGGGGGGGTGATGTTTCTGGTGATATTTTTGGTAATACAGCACTCCACACAGTAGTGCTTTGCCATATGTGTGCTGTAACGCAGATGACTTACCATAAGACACTTGGGTACCTTTAAAATGCATGACATTGCAATGCATTAATGTGTGTATGGGCCATTTTTTTGCATTGAGGTAACTGTATAGGTTTAAATAGGCCCTGATTTTTTAGATATGTACTGTAAAATCGTTTTTTCCTCTATGTTATAATTTTTTTTACAAATGTATATGACAAGAAAACCAAAGTTTATATACTTTTATTGCAGCATGTAATTGCAAGTAGCAATATATGAAATTATTTACATGTGCTTGTAATGGCCACATTACATATGTCTGTGCAGATCTGTTTTTTTTTTTCTCTGTCAAAGAGATTTTATTGGTCATAAATATCGTTACAACAACAGTAATACAGCAGGGGTAAACCGTCATAGTTAAATGAGAGAAGGAACATGTAAGCAGATGTTATTGTCAATTCTTGAGATATTGTAGAAATCAAATATCATCAGTGAAACATTTTGTCTGTGCCGACAGAGTCGCTACTAAATAATACATACAGAAGAATCTAATTATATAGGCAGAGGGGACGGTACCCCCAGTTGAGGTTTTAATCAATGTAGTGACTGGAAAGGTAGTGGAGGGGGAAGAAAAGAAAGAAGAAGAATAAGAAAGATGGAGGGGATGAGAAACATAAAAAAGACAGATGTGTGGGCGAGTCTGTACTGTATAGGCATAATCATTCCAAAGGCATAAACTTATACACACGAGCGGACTGTATGGCGTACTTAGTCCATCATACAATCCGACGGACAGTTCGTCATACTTTCCACTGAACGGACTTGACCACACACGGATAGCCAAACAGTCCGACGAAAGCCTGCACGATGACGTGTACAGCACGTACGACGGGACTAGAAATAGGAAGTCCAATACACAGCAAAGCACCTTTCCGCCGTGTAAATCCTTTCTGAGCATGCGCCATTCTTAGTCCGTCGAACTAGCCTACTGACAAGCGGATTGTCCGCTGAAACCAAAGTACGACGGACAGAATTTCCAAAAATCCGAAATACTTAGTACGCCAGACTGCATGCTGAAAAAGTCAGCTGAAGCCCACACACGAGCGGACTGTCCGCTGAAATGTGTTTCGGTGGACTAAGTAGGCCATACAGTCCGCCCGTGTGTACGCGGCATCAGGCTCACTTACACTCAGAAGGGATGCTGGGGAGAGGAGATAGGAGGGGTGCAGAGGGTGAAAAGGTTTTTCCTGAGCGATAGTGCAGTTTGGTGCAGGAGCATATGTGGTGGGTCAAATGGGGCAAAGAAACATGGTTACCAAGGTAATAGAAGGGTTTTGTCAAAATCAGGGAGTAAACAGTGTTTCACCCATGGTTGCCGTACCTTTTAAATTTGCATATCTTATCACTTTCAATGGCTGTCATTTTAGCATAGACCAGGGTCCTGTTCATTCTATGCTTAGCTTCAGCCACAACCAAGCATGAGATCTGTTTTACCCATTATAAAATATTTTTATGGCTTCTTGATTTCAGTAGTTCTTTTAGATTTATTGTTAGTGACATTAGTACAGACATCATTGTGTTTTGTTCCTACATGAAACGCAAATTCAAACTGACTAACTAATGCAAAATAGTCCTCAAAAAATGAAACAAAATACAGGCTTGATTCCAGATAGTGTATGAGACCACTTATCTGACTTACATTTAAATGCTAGGATAGGTACTGGCTAGCGACCCAGATTTGCAAGTACATTTCTAATGATTAAACTTAATGGACATGTGTCTTTTTTTTGACAGGGTTGTGAAAGACCTCAGCCACCCTTAGGCACTGCAAGTGAAAGCAAAATGTGATGTGCTATGCCAACACTGCTATTGGTGCTACCATAGACATCTTTCCCAAGTATGGCTTGCATAAGTGCACATTCACCTCAAATGATGCTATCGATGTCTTCGTTTTTTTCTGAAGTCTGAAATGGTAGAAGTCTGAAATGGTATGTGGTAGAAGACTCATTTGACCATGTGCATGTCAGTGATAGGTTACGTTATATATATACAATGCTGTGAAAAAGTATTTGCCCCCTTTCTTATTTTTTTTGCATATTTGTCACACTTAAATGACTCAGATCATCAAACTAATTGTATTATTACACAAAGATAACCCGAGTAAATACAAAATGCAGTTGTCCAAACATTCCTGGCTTTATGTGAAAAGGTAATTGCCTCCTAAACCAAATAACTGGTTGGGCCACCCTTGGCGGCAACAACTGCAATCAAACATTTGCGATAGCTGGCAATGAGTCTTTCACATTGCTGTGGAGCAATTTTGACCCACTCTTCTTTGCAGAATTGTTTTAACTCAGCCACATTGGAGGGTTTTCCAGCATGAACGGGCTGTGTAAGGTCATGATACATCATCTCAATTGAATTTAAGTCTGGGCTTTGACTAGGTCACTCCAAAACCAAAAAAATTGCTTTGTTTGAACTATTTGGAGGTGGACTTGCTGTTTCTACATAACCCAAGTGCACATGAGCTTGAGGTTACAAACTGATGGCCAGATATTCTCCTTTAGGATTTTCCGGTAGAGCTCAGAATTCATGGTTCCATAAATTATGGTAAGTCGCCCAGGTCCTGAAGCTACAAAGCAGACCCAGACCATCATGCTACCACCACCATGTCTGACTGTTGGTATAATGTTCTTGTTTTGAAATACTGTATTCATTTTATGTCTGATGTAACAGGACGCACGCCTTCCAAAAAGTACAATTTTTGTCGTCATATTGATGTTTTTTGGTAAATGTGAGATGAGCCTTTATGTTCTTTTTGGTCAACAGTGGCTTTGGCCTTGGAACTCTCCCATGGATGCCATTTTTGCCCAGTCTCTTTCTTATTGTTGAATCATGAACACTGATCTAACCTGAGGCAAGTGAGGCCTGCAGTTTTTTAGATGTTGTTCTGGCTTCTTTTATGACCTCCTGGATGCATTGTTGTCATGCTCTTGGAGTAATGTTTGTAGGTCGGCCACTCCTGGGAAGGCTCCCCACTGTTCCACATTATCCCCATTTGTGGATAATGGTTCTCCCCATGGTCCACTGGAGTTCCAAAGCCTTAAAAATGGCTTTAAAACCCTTCTTAGTCCAATACATGTACATCACTTTGTTTCTAATCTGTTCTTGAATTTGTTTAGATTGTGGCAATATGTGTGGCTTTTTATGATCTGTTATCACTCTTCACTTTGTCAGATAGCTTCTATTTATTTGATTTTCTTGATTCAACAGATCTGGCAGTAATCAGGCCTGGGTATGGCAAGTGAAATTTAACTCAGCTTTCCAAAAAATTGTGGTTAATCACAGTTCATTCATGATTCAGCATGGGAGGGGGCAATTACTTTTTCACATAGGGCCAGGCAAGTTTGAACAGCTTTTTTCCCTTTATAAATGAAATAATAATTTAAAAATGGCATCTTGGATTTACTCGGGTTGTCTTTGTGTAATATTAATATATATATATATATATATATATATATATATATATATATATATATATATATATATATATATATATATATTATATATATATATTGTAGCAGAGCGAGGCTCTCTGTCCCTATGAAATTGGATATAAAAGGGACATAGAATTTACATATCTGCAGACTACAAGACTACAGAGTGATTGTAAATTGAGAAAACTGCTCTGGCAGTTTTCTCCAGATTTTGATTTTGCTAGCAAGTACAAGGGAGCTGAAGGAAGTCCTGATGTCTAGGGGGCAGTGAGTAAACCCAGGGGGCTCGAGAATCCTGTTGAGGCCAGGAGTAGGCCAGTTAAGCAGAGGAACTGCTGAAAAGAGAGCAAGGTGGCTCATTATGTTTTCATTATTTTTGAGTGCTAAATGAAGCTTGAACCCCTGCGTGGGAATCCTGAATGGACTTTGTGTTTTGTTTTTCCATTTAATAAACGCGGGCCACCAGGCACTTAACTATAAAAGTCTGACTGACGTTGACTCACTGCACAAAAATGCATCTATCAGCATATAGATGGTGAAATCTGGGTCTCTGCACCAGTGGTGAGTCGTGTCAGGAACTGTTGCTAGCTGTGTGTGGCAGCCAGGCGAACAGAATTGCTCAGGAGTTCAATTGACGGACTGTGTTGCATACAGGTGGTGTACCTGGGGTCAAAATGGGGTCAAAATGGCCTGAGAAGATGTTTCCACCTAGGAGGGCCAGTCCAGAGGACCTAGTGATGTATAAGACAGTGAATGAATGGTTCAAGTGGAACCGCAAAGAGTGTGGCGCAGTGCAAGGGGCTGAGATCTTGCCTCTGACTATATGCAACCCATGCTGCCTACAGAGGAGGTTGGGGGCATCCTTGTAAAATTTGAAAAAGTTGCTGTAAGAAGAAAATGGCCTAGGGACCGACAGGTGGCCAAAATTGCTGCAACCCATATTACGGATAGAGTTCCGGTCAGTTTACCATTTGATGGAGCTAAACACCCCCAATTACACAATATATAGATAGCTAGAGAGATAGATAGGTAGATAGATAGATAGATAGATAGATAGATAGATAGATAGATAGATAGATAGATAGATAGATAGATAGATAGATAGACATATACAGTATAAAAGCACACTGATGAGTTCATATCTCTGTCAGTATGATTTCTCTTTCTGCCAGCATAATTCTTTCTAGCACATGAGCCCTGCAGCACAACTGTTTAGCTTGTTGTGCTGCTTTTCCTTCCCCCAGTCTGAGCTCTTTTGTACATAGGGGTTGCAGCAGCCTATTGCCAAGTCAAATTCAGGTATTTACACTGAAAGAAAAATTATGTGTAAAGCCATTTTTCTGCAACCAATGTAAGGCTTACAGCCACCAGGAATGTGTGTGTGTGTGCAGTTTACATGCTGGCTTTCAGTTTTCTCCTGGGAGTGATTTGGTAAGCTGTAAATCCATTTAATTACTTCCACAGACACTGGAACACCCCCCTCCATCATATGTTGCAAATTTTTCTGACCCATCTTTTAGTCCGGCACTTGTATGGCAGTTGTCACATCCATTCAATAATCGTTCCTCTGGTGAAAAAAAAACAGGAAGCAACATCTATTCCTGGTTCAGAACTGTCATTCCCCAGAAGTGCTGGCTGGGGATGAAGCTAATTGAGCATGCACTGTGCTCCATTAGTTTCAGTGGAGTATCGGGAAGTTAAAGAGAACTTGTCACATGGTTTATGCTTTCACATTTATAAAAAAACAAATTTTTTTTTTTAAATCCCCAGTCCCCATGTACATACACATATATGCATAAGCAATGATTTTGCTACACATGTTATATATCCCTATACCCGTCAAAGTAGAATAATAATTCTAGAGCCATTATTTACAGTTAATTCTAAACCGCTGACCTAAAGAAGCTTTTAAAGCATCACCAATGGATAATTTTGGGTACCAAAGTTTGTCGCCATGAACAATTTTATGTAGATCAGTGGTATAATGTCAGGCTTCTGCAGACAAGAACCTCTACCACTGACTGTTTACATGCTGCAGGACTTGTGAATGAACCACAAGGGCACTCATCAGCATCCTTGCAGTGCATTTAGAACAACACTGTTTTTGTGACAGCGGGTACCGGGAGAGAATCCCCCACTCACTGTCACACTGAGGCAGGGATCGGAGAGAGATGTTGCAGGAGCTGGAACTTGTTACATGTCACTCTAAATACAGGTGGAACCTGCACCAAAAGGTGACTTTATCCTTTAAGACTGTTGGGAGGCCTGTCCTGGTGTGACAACCATGGCTCCTTTTATAGATACACATGGTTAGCAGGTAAAAATGAAGAAAAAAATCCATAGGAAAAAAAGTAAACTAATGTAGTCAATATATCAATGCTTTATGCCTGGGTTTAGATACACTTTAATGTGTAATTAAAGTCATTCTAATTGCACATGGACTGACATTGTACTCATTTGTCATCATTTTATCCTGTCTGAAGTTCTGAAAGGTCTGAAGTTCTCCTTTAACTGCTTCCTGTCATATGATGTCGTCAAGGTTGAGTGGTGATATCTGAATGATACCTGCAGCTACAGACATCATCCAGATATATTCTTTTTCAGGCGGCGATTCCTTACACCATAAGAATTATCATAGCGACTGTTCAGCCTCTTGATCATTCTTACATGTGACAAGAGGGAATGTACCCCCCTCCCACTACCCTCCAGTGCTTCTACTGACTCCCCCCTGCCATCGTTAAGTCAGAGAAGGGAACCGCTGGCAATGGAAGCTGATGATAGAGATTTCTGGTGGATCAGATAGTCCTCAGAGTCTCAATAATCATTCAGAGGCTGGGCTCCAGTTTATGATGTCGCACCTGGCCAATGCATTTGAAAAAATTGTGCTATCTCGGCTGAGAAGCCGAGATATATATATATATATATATATATATATATATATATATATATATATATATATATATATATTTTTTTTTACTTCAGGCTTCCCAGGCTAGAGGTGAGATGTGGGGACTTATTGACCCCATAACTCACTGTGAAGAGGATCTGTCATGCTTATTACAAGGAAAGTTTATATTCCTTGTAATAGGAATAAAAGTGATAAAAAAAAGTGTCGCCTAGGATTTTTAACCACTTGCTGACCAGCTGCCGTCATTATACTGTGGCAGCTCGGCACAATCCCGCAAACCGTCGTAGCTGTACGCCGGCTCCATTAAGCAGAATAGCAGGTGCGCGCGTCGCCCGGAGGCTGCACTGAGGGGGTGCTGATGCTCGTGACTGGCGGTCGCGATGACTGCCGGTCATGAGCGATCGTGGACATGAGTGGCAGAACAGGGACGTGTGTGTGTGTGTGTGTGTGTGTGTGTGTGTGTAAACACACAAATCCCTGTTCTGTGAGGAGAGAAGATGCAGATTGTGAGTTCCTAATAGCTAGGAACCAGGATCTGTCATATCCTATAGTCAGTCCCCTCCCCCTACATTTAGAACACATGGTCAGGGAACACAGTTAACCCCTTTATTGCCCCCTAGTGTTAACCCCGTCCCTGCCAGTGACATTTATACAGTAATTAGTGCATTTTTATAGCACTGATCGCTGTATAATTGTCAATCATCCCAAAAATGTGTCAAAAGTGTCCGATGTGTCCGCCATAATGTCGCAGTCATGATAAAAATCGCAGATTTCCACCATTACTAGTAAAAAAAAAAATTTATAAAAATGCCATAAATCTATCCCCTACCTTGTAGATGCTATAACTTTTGCCCAAACCAATCAATATATGCTTATTGCGATTATTATTACCAAAAATATATAGAAGAATACATATCGGCCTAAAAAAAGAAAAAAATAGCTTTTTTAAAAACAAAATTGGGGGTATTCATTATAGCAAAAAGTATAAAACATTGTGTTTTTTTCAAAATTGACAGTTTTTTTTGTTCATAGCGCAAAAAATAAAAAACGCAGAGATGATCAAATACCACCAAAAGAAAGCTCTATTTGTGGGAAAAAAGTACATCAATTTTGTTTGGGTACAGCATCACACGATTGTCAGTTAAAGCGACGCAGTGCCATATTGCAAAAAATGGCTTGGTCATTGAGCAGCTAAATCTTTCAGAGCTGAAGTGGTTACGTATCGATGTTTGAGGTCATTCCACAAGACATGTTAGGTATCTATTTACTCTGTGTAACATCATCTTTTATATTATGCAAAAAAATTGGGCTAACTTTACTGTTTTTTTTTTTTTTTATGCATTTCCCCAAAAAAAACACATTGTAAAAATTACAAGTGCAAGATAAAAAGTTGCAACAACCGCCATATTATTCTCTAGGGTCTCTGCCAAAAAAACATATATAATGTTTGGGGTTCTATGTAATTTTCTAGCAAAAAAAGAGTTTTACATGTAGGAGAGAAATGTCAGAATTGGCCTGGTAGATACAGTAAGTGGTTCAGAAGTCAGCATTCAGAAAAAAAAAGTTGTAACATGCCAGTCAGCAATTTTCTTCTTGGTTGACATTTGTAAAAATGTATCCGAATCTGGTTACAAGACAAAATTATTTTCCAAACTTTACAGTTTTAAGTGTTGGTTTAATGCTTACTTTCTAGGCCAAGTTCAACAATCTGCTCAGCAATTCTTTATTCCAGTATTGAGCAGCTTCTCAGCCAAAACAGACAGAGTCAGGACTGCCTCATTTCAGTTATGAGCCACTTCTCAGCAAAGTATTGTTTTAATTTAGCAATGTTGATACGTCAGCAAAAACTCCCAGCACATTATCTTTTAATGATGTTGTATTCCAGCTTGCCAAACCATTTCATTCTTGTGGTGAGCTGAAAACAAAAAAATGCATGGACGGTCCTGCTAAAAATGTGTAACTTTTTCAAGCTAGGCATCTGGATTACATTTCTAGTGTCAAAGTCTATTTTTTCTTTTTCTGTGCTTGCCAAAAAAAATAAAAAATCAACTTTTCAGAAACTGGAAGCTGAAAGAGATATACAAAATTACTACTTCATTGTATTGCATACAATAATTCAAAACTTGCTATACATATGTTTATAATTTTGTGTTTATCATACAAACCACTTAATTATCACATAAGACTTTGGTTGGATTGATTTTTTTGATGTATTTTTTGGACTTGGCACGCTAATTTTCTTTGGGGTCATTTTATATAATTTCAACTATTTTTTATTATTTAATATTTGTCTTACACTTTTGGGACTATTTTTATATATACATTTATTTTTATTTTTTATATACTTGCATTTTTGTTATTGTAGCATCATGGTTTATGTGTCACTTTTAAACATTTATTTATATCTAATTCATATTTATTTGGCAACCTAGTGAGGTTACACCACTGATATATGCACATTGGTAATTTATTAGGATTGCACTATTGGTATATGCACTTTTATTAGTCACTATAAAAGCACATAGCACCTAACAAGTGAACAGGGTCTGTCGCCTTTATATAGGTAGCGCCATTTACCCTTATACTTGCACTATTATACATATGTATATAATCTGTTAAAAGATTTTCAATTTTATTATGTCTCCTTTTCCCATCGTTTTCCCTTGACTTCTCTGCAGCTACAAACTTAAGCTGGTTATAGATGGTTCATTTATTTTTTTTGTTCAACAAAAGAAGAAATAATGTACAGTTTCCTTCACCCACACAAATGAGACATTGTATTCTGACAAAAGTACCTGGTACTATCGGAATACACTGATAAGTACATAAGTACAGTGCCTCCCATAATTCTGGTTCCTGTATGGATCTTGCCTTTAGCTGATGTTATCTTCAATATGGGTGGCTTCCCACTTGCCTACAGGCATTTCAGACCAGTCTCCCTTGGAACTAACTCTGGATGTAGGGGGCAATAAATTCCCAGGCTATTGGTGCTTAGACTCAAAATGGCTTCACAATGAGAAGGTGCAGAAGCTGCTGGCGGACTCTGTTACTCAATACTGGGAGATGAATGAATCCTCTGTATCTCCCCAATTGGTGTGAGATGACCTTGCTCGAGCAGGTGGAGTCCGATGCAGCTTCTGACTTTGCATCCTCACCCACCAAGGAAAATTATTCCAACATGGCACAGGCTTGTAGAGATCTAGAACTCCCTCTTATGTCCCTCAAGACTGCAAATGCTGCTATTAAAGCTGGAAGGCTGTTCAAGTCTGGGGATAGGAATTGCAGACTGTTAGCCCCCCTGGTTGCGGACTCCAAACAGCTGTCTCTGAACTACTCTCAGATTCTGCGGACTCTGTTACAGATCTCTCCTGTATTCTATTTTAATTTCAGAGTTTTTTCTAATCCTTATACCACCAAGATCCCTCCCCAGATCTCTAGACCTTGCTGGACACACTGCACGGTCACTCTTTGTCACCAGGCATAACCATCTCTGAAACAGAGGGAGCCATAAACTAATTTCCCCCCTGCAAAACTCCCGGGCAGGGTGGGTTACCCAGGGAATGGTAAAATCTGCATGTAAAAGACCTAGCCCCAAAGCTCTGCAAAGTGTTTAAGGAGAGTTACAAGACTCAGTCTTTGCCCCCTCTATGTACCAACAGGACATTGTACTTTTACCTAAGTCAGGGAGAGAAACCAAGCTCTGTGCCTTTTACAGACCGATTTCCCTTTTGAATTATGATTTAAAAGTCCTCACTATGGTCTTAGCCATGCGAATGACAAAACTTTTACCTGCCTTGGTTAGTATTTATCAAACAGATTTAATCCCAGGAAAAATTATGGACATTAACCTGCATAGAGATTTGACACATTTACAGATTCCCCCAAATGAATAAACTTCTCAAGTCCTGATTTTGCTATATAGGGCAAAGGCATTTGACTCAGTAAACTGGGTTTACATGAGTTTACTAGAAGTGATGGATTGTGGGCCACATTTTTATAACTGGAAAAAAAATCCTTAATAAGGCCCACTCAGCTCAGATTAAATTGGTAAATGAGTTGTCTGAAAGGTTCTCCATTGGCAGGGGGACACAGCAAGGGTGCCTGCTGTCCCTAGCCTTATTTGCATTAATGATGGAACCAATTGCCCAAGCCCTACATAATTCTCAATGTATTAAAGGTATACCAGTTGGTCCTATTATTTAAAAAGTGGCGTACGCTGACAATATGATTATTTTTTAATGACCCTGGTCCTTCCCTCAAGGAAGCATATTCTCCTCTAACAGGTTTAAATGTTAACTGGGATAAGTCCTTCATCTTGGCCATTGATCAGGAGGCAGGCACTCTGGCCGATCCAGACCTACCGTTGAGGCAGGCTCCTACTGCCAAATATCTGGGGATGGTGCACTCTTCCAATGCATCCGAATACATCAGTTTAAATTTATTGCCGTTATTGTCTCTGGCAAAGCAACTTATGTTGGCCTGGTCCAACCTTCCTCTCTCTCTGATAGGCAGGATCAATCTCATTAAAATTAAGTTGCTCCCCTAACTATATATTCTTCATCATGCCCCAGTATGGATGCCGAGGAAATATTTTAGACAATTTAAATGTGCTCTAGCCTCATTCCTCTGGGGTTAAAAATAGCCTAGATTTAGGTTGACAAGACTACAGATTCCATAGGCGCAGGGTGGACTGGCATGTCCAGACTTATTTTCCTACTAAATTGGAGCTTTGCTTTCTCAGGTGCATAACTGGCTGGTGGCACACAAGACTAATGCAGCAGTGGTACTGGAGGCCACACATCTTGGATCATACAAATCCTTGCATAAGCTGCTATACAGAGGTCCTTCTTCCCTTTTTTCTTTTTTTTTAAACTTAAATTTTATTCAATTTTTCAAGTAGTACAGAGGAAAAACACTTTTGTCATTAAGAACAAACAGTGTATGAGCATAAATTAAAAAAATATGTTACTTATTAAGGTTGAATAAAGACACCAGTCCATCCAGTTCAACCTGAGTGAGTGTCTACAATTGTCTCTATCCCTGTACATTGTACATCACACACTCACATTGGTCCCTACCCTCAAAGAGCCCACAATCCAAGATCCCCATTCAAATACTAGAGACATTTTTGGACAGAAGCCAATTAACCTACCTGCATGTCTTTGGAGTGGGGGAAAATAAAAACCCATGCATGCACAGGGAGAACATGCAAACTCCAGGAAGGTAGTGTCGTGGTTGGAATTTGAACCAGTGACCCTTTTTACTGCTAGGTGAGAGTGCTAACCACTGCACCACTGTGCCGCCCTATGTGGTTGACTAATAATAAATTGCCAACTGTTTCAGACATAGCGTGTATAGCAAGTAGTTTGCTTTCAATGGAAGGTGTTAATAAGGTAATATAACCATAATATATAATATATATCAGAAGGTGTTGTCTATATTGTAAGACTATGTGATCTAGACAGGAGTTAAAGAGAGAAAGAAAGAGTGAACTCGTTGGGTTTGTAGATGCTCATGAGAAAAAAATGACGACTCACGTAAGAGGTGTGCATTTAGGATGGTTGAGCCAGGGGCCCAGCTTCTGTAGAATTTGGGGATCTGAAGATGAGCTTTAGCATGAATGAATTTCATTAGACAATGAGTGTTGAGAATAGAAATCACTTCTGTAATTGAAGGTGGGTTGAGAGATTTTAAATTTCTGCCTATTGCTGGTCTGGGGGCAATAAGGACATGGTATAGCACTGTGGACATGGTTGAGGGCCAGGAGTCAATTTCTAAACCCAAGAGGACCATCTGCGTAGATAGGAGTACAGGGACTGAGAGAATTGAAGATAACAACTTAATAGGGATAGTCCATAACTGAACAATTACCAGGAAGTTCCACCAAATGAGTAATGAGGTACCAGGGTATCTACAGTTTCTCCAACATAAGTTAGAGGCATTGGGGTAAATCCGTGCTGGTTTAGATATGTTGAGGTACCAACCATGTAGATTTTTTTGGATAGATTCCCAGTAAAGTATACATCTGGATACTTTTCTTGGTAACAGAAGGGCTTGATACCATTGTTGTGGTGAGTGGGTGCGATGGAGGAGTTGTTCCCAATGTAACATCGCAGAAGTTTTGTTTTTGAGCTAGGGAACAGTGAGGAGCTTATAAATGAAGGAGATACTGTTTTGGTTATGGTTTTCTGCATTATAGAATTTTATAAGGTGCCAGAAGAGAGGCCCATTGGATCATTGTGCACGTGAGAGAGCTGAGCGGAGTCTGAGGTATTTAAAGAAGTCTTTGAGGGTAATGTGGTATTTGATTTGTAGTTGTTGAAAGGAAAGTAGTATGGAGTTGTGGTATAAGTTCCCAATGTGTTGAAAACCAGCAGTGATCCATTCCGTTAGTGAGACATCTGGGATGAAGGCTATTAGGGCTGCTAAAGGGATGAGGGATAGTGATAGATAAGGGATACCCATGGTATGCTGGAGAGTTGTTCTCCATATTTTAATGGTTCGTTGATAGTGCTGAAGTATGTGTGCATTCCATGGAGATTGAGGAGCAAGACGCTGAGGTAGGTCTTCTGACAGGTTGATAAGACTGTTTTGATCTGCAGCCAGGTGGGTTTGCAGGTGGATTTCCACCAGGTTTTTGCATGGTCCAGTATGATCGTCTTGAAGTATGCTTTTATATTTGGGGCTCCCATTCCGCCAGCTGATGTGGGTGAGCATAGCGTGGTACCTTTGATCCTAGGATGTTTCCCATTCCAAATGAAAGAGGTTATAATAGCTTGTATTTTGTTGAGGTGGAACTGCAAAAAAGTGTTAGTTCTGAAAGTGTGCAACATATGAGGCAGGAGGTACATTTTGGATAGAGCGATGTGACTAGCCCAGGAGGCCTGTACATGCTGAAGATCTGTGTAGTTTTTTGGAGTTTGGGGATGAGATGTGAGAAGTTGAGGGGTAGTAAGGGAGAAGTGGGAATAGCTAGTTGAATATCTAAGTAACTGAAAGTAGAGTTAGGGGCCCACGAGAAGGATGACAGTGATGTTATGTTTAGTATGTGGATCAATGTGGGCTCCTAACATGCAGGATTTGGTGTAGTTGACCTTGTACATGGAAGCTTTGCTAAAAAGTTCTAGGGTATGATGAAGGTGAGGGAGAGATTTGGCTGGGTTAATGAATGAGATAATTACATCATCAGCATAGAGGCCGATTTTGTGTGTAGTTTCTTCAATCTGAATGCCTGAGATCAGAGGGTTTGTATGTATGGAGTGGGCTAATGGTTCCATAATTAGTGTAGAAATTAAGGCAGATACGGGGCACCCTTGACAGGTCCCATTAGTTATATGGAAGGATAGGATACTTGAGGTGACAACTCTAGTGCTGGAAAGTGAGTAGAGAGCCATTATGGCTTTAAATATGGCACCCAAAAAGCCAAATGTTATCAAAACTGCCTTACGAAAGGTGCAATCTAATCTATCAAATGCCATCTCTGCTTGAAGTGAGGCAAACAGTGAAGGCACCCGATGTTGCTCGACCCATTGTAACAGGTCTATATATCGGCGAGTACCATCAGACACTTGTCTGCCAGCCACAAACCCCACTTGGTCAGGATGGATTTAATGGAGAATGATACTGGACAAGTGGGTGGCTAGCAATTTAGCATAACGTTTAGTGCCCGTATTCAGTAAAGAGATAGGTCTGTAGCTGGCAGGGTCATCAGATAGTTTACCAGGTTTTGGAACTGTAGTGATGGTGGCCGCTAATGATTCTGAAGGGATAGAGCCTGTGGAGGCAATTTGATTAAAGGAATGGCAGAGGTGTGGGGTGAGTAATTCAGCAAATTGTTTTTTAGTATTCATTGCTGAATCTGTCAGGACCGGGGGGCTTTGTGCAGTGGAAGGGAGGCAATTACTTGTTTGATCTCAAATGGGGAGAAAGGGACTGAGAGAGCTTGGAGTTGTTCTGTTGCGATTGAGGGTAGTTGTATCTGGTCCAGAAAATGTGCTATATCTTCTGGGGACAGGGCTGGGACATTGCCTAAAGTAGAGAGATTGTATAGATTGGCATAAAAGAAGCTAAATTGATTGGCTATATCCTTAGGAAAGAACTTGATTTAGGATCCCAGGTGTGCATGTGCTTGGGGGGAGTGAGTGTACTGCAAGGACTGGGGCTGCTCATATAGGGTCTCAGGTTCACTGCCCATTCCCCGTCACCTCCAACAAGGCTGTTGCTAAAGGTTTTTTTGCTAAGAGACTATCCTCCTGTTGTTGCTAGGGTTTGGATTATCCTGCCCCTTACCCTCTCCTGTTTACATTTTCTGCAATAAATCCTCAAAAAGACATCCCTTAGACTAAGCCTGTGTTTGTTGTTGTAGTTGAAACTGTGACTGTGTCAGGTAGTTTTTGTACTAGCAAGGGAGACCTGGGATAAGCTACAATGGCTCCTTGGGGGTAGCGCTAAATAACAATTATTAAACAAAAAACATTCTCTAACGCCTCCCGGCTCATTATCCCAACCTGCAATGAACTTTTGCGTATAACCAGAATAAACCTGAGGGCTCATGTCTACAATGATCCCTTAGAATGTATAAAAACAAGAACAAGGACAGTCTTATCATAATATGACCTATGATCTTCTGAAATTAGAAGAGTGCTGGCTCTAAAGCCTTAGTGGTGCCATCTGCTTGAGAATAATATATTTAATAGTTGAAGCAGTCGCCCAGTGTTATGTAGATGTTAAGAGGTGATATAGTATAAAAATATGTTCATGGTTAGCTGTGATTGATTGGTATGGATTATTTGCATATAGATAATGTTTAGGCAGAGGGCTGTAGATTCAAAAAGGAAAAACTGAATGAATAGGAGAGATTTCAGGGTGTTCTGTAATAGACATGTGCACACTGAAATATTTTGTTTCAGAATTTTGTTTTCGTATGACAAATACATTTATTTAGTTATTCCCAAAATTCGTTTTTATTTATTTAGTTTTTCGTTAAAAAATTTGTTCGAAAATCCAAATGAATTAAGGTCAAATCTGTCATTGAAGGTTTATGGTGTCTGTCGAATGTTCAAAGAAGATTCGACGGAGCAGCGAAACTGTATGACTCCGTATTGTGTAGCTGCTCCATCGAGTCTTCTTAGAACTTTCAACAGACACCATAAGCCAAAGATTCAATGTTTGTATGTTTTTCGCTGCTTTGTCGAATCTTTGTGATTTATGTTGAATGTATATAGTTCAAACAGAAAATGGACTGGTGATAGTGATCACTGATCAGACAGGTAACAAAATAGGGTATATAGAATCTATATAGAATCTCAATCTATAATATAGAATCTATAATAATAAATACCCCCCCCCCCCCACAACACGGGCAGTTTCTGAGGCTATCACAACACTAGCAACACTAGTATCACTATCAAGTTCACAACACTAACACAATAGCAGCAGATTATTATGAAAAAGTTAAATTGAACTGTAGCCTGCTTCACTATTGTTCTGCTGCTGTGCTTATGCTTAATTTCTAAATAATTTATGTTCTCTGACAAACGGCCCAGCTAAGATTGACTGTCTTCTGAAATGATTCATTGTGTGTGTCTCTCTCTGCTAGCAATCGTGAGTAATTTAAATACGTTGGCTGTACGTGTGTGCTTAGTTCTAACTATTTTATTGCTCCTCCTCTTTGGTTACAATTAACCAATAACATTCATCATCATCATTATTTTTATTTTACTTCCCCCACCCAATTCCAGCAGTAATCTTTTCTCTCTCTGTCGAATCTTTTCTCTCCCTTTCGAATCTTTTCTCTCTATGTCGAATCTTTTCTCTCTATGTAAAATAATCCTGGACCAATAGTTAAGAGTTAAGGTTAGGCACATTCGACCACAGGTTAGATAGACACAGATTGTTATTGTCAGTGTCATGTCGAATCTCCTTTCTATATCAAACTGCTGTCACAACGAAAATGAAAATAAAGCATTTATTTATGTCTGAACTTTCGTTATCCTTTGTTAAAACAATAACGAAAATACCAGAAAATTCGGACAAAAATGCATTCGGACGAAAACGAATGCACATGTCTATTCTGTAGCCCATACTATCCGACCAATCTGAGGCTTCTGTAGGTAAGGTTAAGAATAGTGCTTTACTGTTGATCATTTTGAGCTTTGCCAGATACAATATGCTGTAGGTTACATTTTCTTTCATACTGAAATTGTAATTTTATCACTAAAAAAAATGGAAAATTGTATACTCACCTTTCCGTAATTTTCCTTTCCTGACGCATCTTCATGGCAGCACACACTGGGTTGTGACTCCGCCCCCACAACCTGACAGGATTGGATTAACTATAAATTTGAAGGGGAGACACCCTGCTGCATTCTCTGTAAATATCATCACAAAAGAAACAGGGAGGGCAACTGTGTGCTGCCATGAAGATGCGTCAGGAAAGGAAAATTACGGAAAGGTGAGTATACAATTTTCCATTTTCCTGACGCCTTCATGGCAGCACACACTGGGAAATAACTCGCCAGTTGGGTGGGTGCAAGTAAAATAATATTTATTCCTTATAATGCTGAAGAATTGGCTCTAATGACGGATCTGCCGAAGTCGGCCATGGATAAATGAGCAGAATCCACCTTGTAGTGGGAAATAAAGGGATTCCTGGAGGACCACGTTGCTGCCCTGCATATTGTCTCTGGTGAGACCCTGCAATACGCTGCCCAAGAGGTAGCCACTGCCCTAGTTGAATGAGCCCTGATGTCTTCAAGAATCGCCGTATGCTGGGTGGAGTAAGCTTTTTTAATGGTTCTGACTAACCAGGATGCAATAGTGCATGAGGAGGCGGCTTGCCCACGCCTGGTTCCATGGGGAATGATCAAAAGAGAGTTAGTTTTCCTAAAAGAGGTGGTAGCAGTTAAGTAGTTCATGATGGTTGTTTTGACATCTAGTGAATGAGGATTACCCTGATCATCCATGAAGGATGGAAGGATGATGGTTGTAATGGAAGGAAGTTGCCACTTTGGGTATGAAGTGTTCGGAAGGTCTGAGGACTACTTTGTCAGGAAAGAGAACTAACTTAATGCTTGGATCTCCGACACTCTCCTAGCTGATGTAATCACAATGAGAAAAGACAGTTCTAAAGTCAAGTCCCATAAAGAGATAGTTTCAAATGGAACAAACGGAGGAGAAGCGAAAGCATGGAGAACTATTGAAAGATCCTATAATGGAAAGACTGGCCTCCTGGGGGCTTTAATGTTTAGATAGGCTCTGTAAATTGGATTACCAATGGGTGGAATGCCCACTTAGTATCTGTTTTAGCTGACAGAGCTGATACCTGAACCTTTAGGGTTCTTAAGCTTAGACCCTTGTTGACCCCCGACTGGAGAAATTCCAGGACCTGAGAGGGTTGCAGAGAAAGGGAATTCCATCCTTTCTGTTGTGCCATGAAGCAGAATCTTCCCCAAACCTTTGAATAGATGGTATTGGTAGTGGCTTTCCTGGCTTGCATCAGGGTTGACTTCATGAGAACAGCCTTGCGCTCTTAGTCTAGCCCTCTCAATCTCCAGGCCATCAGGTGCAATTTCTCTGATGCAGGATGTAAAAATTGACCTTGAGACAGAAGATCCGGAGTTATTGGGAGAGGAACTGGAGGTTGAAGGCTGAGCTGTAAGAGTCGTGAACCACGGCCTCCTCGGCCACAGTGGAATAATCGTAAATACCGTCACCGAGGATCTCCTAAGCCTGGATAGGAACCTCACAATTAACGGAGTTGGAGGGAATATATACCCCAACTTGAAGTTCCATGGGTGAACTAGACAGTCCACTCCCTCCACCCATGGGAATGAACCTCTTGACAGGAATATGTGGCACTTGGTATTCGTCGGAGTGGCTGCTAAATCTACTTCCGGCGTTCCCCAGATTTCCGTAAGGAGGGAGAAAGTCCGAGGGTTCAACCACCACTCGTTGTTGGATAGCGTTTCTTGACTCAGGCAGTCGGGTAGTATGTTCTGTGCCGCTGGGACATACACTGCTTTTAAACTTGTTAGATGTATCTGAGCCCATTCCAAGATGAGACGAACTTCTTCCATCAAGGTGGCACTCCTGGTACCCCCTTGCTTCTGAACATAAGATACTGCTACTTGGTTGTCCATTCGAATGAGCACATTCTTGTCCGTCAGAAATGGTGCAAATGCCCTTAAGGCATAAACGGCTTACCTGAGCTCTAAAATGTTCGAGACCAAACCTTGAGCCTGAATATGCCACTGGCCCTGGGCTGCCTGGTCTTGATAGTGGGCCCCCCAACCGCTCTGGCAGGCATCGGAAGTGACTACTTCCGGGTCTGGAGGGACTATCGGTTTG
This sequence comes from Lithobates pipiens, assembly GCF_037356315.1. Taxonomy (NCBI): domain Eukaryota; kingdom Metazoa; phylum Chordata; class Amphibia; order Anura; family Ranidae; genus Lithobates; species Lithobates pipiens. The sequence goes on from NW_027507748.1 coordinate 490,445,962, forward strand.
TATTTCCTGAGATTGCTCGGGCGCGTCCACCACCATATCGATTGCTTCACCGATCTGGAGATGAAGATGGGCTGACGCATTGAGACTCCATCCCACTGCCTGAAGAATGAGTTCTGTAAGGTTCTCATGTGTCACTGTGCCCATCGCACCATGGGTATGGTTGCGGACATGGACCCTAGTACACTCAGACAGGCTCTGGCTGGTAAGTGATTCCTTGATAGCAGCTTCTGCATTTTCTGTATCAGAGGCCGGATCTTCTCTTGTGGGAGCTGTATCTTGTTTGTTTTGGTGTTTAGATCTGCCCCTAAAAATATCATATTTTGTGTGGGTCGCAGACAGCTCTTTTCCCAATTGATTATCCACCCACTTCTGGAGGGTTGTAAGGAGGATCTCTCGGTGATGAATCAACGTCTCTTGATCCTTTGCTAAAAGTAGGATGTCGTCCAGATAATGGTGGACGCGTAATCCCTTTTCTCTGAGGAAAGTCACCAACGGTAACAATACTTTTGTAAATGTCCTGGGTGCCGAAGAGATGCCGAATGGGAGGCACTGGAATTGGAAATGATGTTGGTTTATGGCTAACCGGAGAAACTTTTGAAAGGCCGGATGAATTGGTATATGCAGATAAGCGTCCGATAAATCTATTGAAAGCATCCAATCGCCCAGATTTATTGCTAGAAGTATGGATTGAAGGTTTTCCATTTTGAAAGCCTCCCCTTTGATATCCTTGTTGAGAATCTTGAGGTCTAATACAGGACGCAAATCCCCTGTCTTTTAGCAGAAACAAGGAAGAGTAGAACCCTCTTCCCTTTTGGCATGATGGGACCTCCAGGATCGCTCCCTTTTGTTTCAATTCTGCTACGTACTTTACTAGCAGAATCCTTTGGGGTACTGAGGATGGTACTCTGGTTGCCTGGAAATGATTTGGTGGGAGTCTGTTTTTGAATTTCCACCTGTGTCCGAATCGGATTGTGGACAATGTCCATAAATCCTTTATATGGTCTGACCGGATCTTGGTGAAGTTCCTTCTGTTCCCCTGCCGGGGTGGCCTTAGATTTCTGTATCCTTAGAAAAGAAGGTTTTGTGTTTTTCCAGTCCCTTCTAAATTCCCTACCAGGAGAGTAGGACCTGGACTCTCTATATTTGTCCGGAAGATTACGTCTGTAAACAGGTCCCTTCTGCGTCTTGGGTCTCCTGTCGGAGGGGATCAGGCCTGACTTCCCTCCTGTTACCTTGGATATGGCAGAGTCTAACTTGGCACCGAACAGATTTGCGCCATCATATGGAATTCTGCACCAATTTATTTTTGATGCTGTATCGGCCATCCACGGTTTGAGCCATAGCGCTCTTCTCGCTGTTACGGAGGCCAGCATAGCCTTGGCTGAAGATCTTATAATATCTACTGATGCCTCTGCTAGCTTGACTTCTTGCAGAGAGGAAATAATCTTTCCCATTTCAATGCCATCCTGTAGGTCTTTTTCTATTTTAGATGCCCATCCTGAGATGGCTGTGGCCACTGCTGCTGTGGTAATTGCTGGTCTACAGGCTCCCCCAGCCATGGAATATGCCTTCTTCAATTCTAGGTCCATCTTTCGGTCGAGCACATCCCGAAAGGAAACAGCATCCTCGATTGGTAGTGTGACGTGGCGGGTGAGGCACATTAATGAGGAATCGATGATGGGAGCATTAATTAAAGGCTTCACTTTTGACTCTTTTAAAGGGTACATCTTGGCTAATCTGTTTGTAAGACTAGATCTTTTGTCAGACTTCTCCCACTCGTCTTTAATGAGATCCTCCAGCTCCACTATAAATGGGAAGGATAACGGATCTCTTTTTAGGTTTGGAAAATATTTCCATATTTTCTGAGGTTCCGCCGCATCATCTTGCCAGCCGAATGCTTCTTTAAACGCCCTTTGCAAAGGGTTCCACCAGGGAAAAATCAAAGCCCACTGACATCTCCTGACCCTCATCTTCAGAGGAAGATTGTGATGCCTGAGTGAGATGGGGGTCTGCTGAAGATGTACTGGGAGCAGCTCTATCTAATGCTGGTGTTGTTGTTTCCAGTATGGACTCCCGCACTAATTATCTTATGAGGTCTGTAGCAATTCTTGCGTCTGCGACAGGCAAGTTATCTGGCAGTGCCGGAGCGCCGCATACCCAGCAAGCGTTTGCTGCAGGTTGGGTGTGGCGGCTTTGACATTGTGAGGAAGGAGATCTCCTGCGACTTGATCGACTGTGGCGTGAGTAGCTATGTTGTGAGTGGCTGTGTCTTCAGTGCCATGAAGGAGATCTTGAGCGGCTCCTGCGGGACATCCTGCTAGACGTATGGCTAGACCTTCTCCCATGGCTGGAACTTGCGCCTCTTGATCTAGACGGGCTGCCAAAAAAATGCAGCATTTAACATCTGGCACTCTTTTTTTCTCCCCTTCAATACTTACCTTGCCCGGTAAAGCCTCTTACCTAACTTGCTGATGGTGGTCTGCGTGGGCAGTGGACTCCATAGAAAAAAAGGGGTGAAGGACAGTCTGAGATATAGAGAGAAATAATGTGTACATATATACATATATATACATATATACACACACATACACACACACAATTCACTTATAAATATAAATATATATATTATTTATTAACAAAGTTTATCTGCAAGAAACAATATAATAACAATAATAATAATATATATAGGAGTCCCACAGGGACTTACCTGGAGACTGCAGAGTGATCTACATGCAGAGGCAGCAACCTTCCTTAAGTTTTGCAGATTGCACAGCAGAATCACAGAGAAATACAGCTCTGTATTTGAAAATAGCGCCATTGTGGCGGCTAATTGACGCTCTGCGCATGCACAGAAGCGTCCCGAGTGTTCCGGCGCCATTTTGGATAAGGGAACACACATTGAAAACATAGGGGAAAAAAAAAAAAAAAACACTAGCACTGCACGTGCTCAGAGTGGCCGAACAGCGCCATCTAGGCTGGAATTACAGCATAGAGAAAACACCACTGAAGGAGAAACAAACGGCGGCCATGACAGGGGACTACAAGAGACAGCAATCCCAAAGATAGAGAAAAAAAGGGAATATAAACCACCACTTACTATAGGAATAAAAGATGGATATTATTTAAATAAGAGGAATGAATAGGCAAAGGAAGAAGGGGAGTCCACTGCAAAGGTAAAAAAGCTTCTTTAAAGCTTTGGTAATGCCAGAAATCCAGTAGCCCCTTGAGACCACCAGAGCGGGGGTTCCCTCCATAGAAGCTCCTTTAGAGACTGTACAGGAGGGACTTCCAAACAGGAGAGGCTTGAACCTGCTGGGGCGAATGCGGTAGAGGCTTATTCATCTGTAACAGGAAAACTCCGTCCGTCCAACCTGTCAGGTGAGGATAAAAAAGAGAATGCAGCAGGGTGTCTCCCCTTCAAATTTATAGTTAATCCAATCCTGTCAGGTTGTGGGGGCGGAGTCACAACCCAGTGTGTGCTGCCATGAAGGCGTCAGGAAACAGCTATTTGCTTTTAAACTGCTGTGGTGAAGTCAGAGACACCATTGTGGTATTCTCAACACACAAAGGTCAGGCAGCACAAAGAATGTTTTCTATATCTTTAAAATGCAATATCTTTCTGATAAGGGGTCGGGGGGCTGGAGGGAGGAAATGCATAGGTACCTGAGGTGCACATTCTATAACAAATAATGAGAAGAGAACACATTAAAGCCAATTTTTCAAGAATCATTCTAGTTCCCTGTCCTCTGTTTCTTCAGAATGATTTGACACAACCACTCCCCCCCCTGCAATCAAATAACAGACCCAAAGAGTCTGGTATGGAAATCCTGGGGGATATCACACATTTTTTTTTGTGGGTCTGTTATGCATTTGGAGGGACTCTTCATAATTTTATTTTTGCATTCTTGCTTTAGGATGTGCTATGACAAATATGACATTTACAAAGAAAAAATATGAAATAGTTTAACCACTTCCTGACCAGCACAAGCCGATACATCGGTAGAATGGCACGGGCAGGCATGTGGCGTACAGCTACGTCCAATCTTTAATGCAGGCGGCGTGCTCGCGTGCTGGCTGGGACCCCCGTGGGCATACCCGCAATCGTCTCACGGGGCAGCTGTAAACAGCATATCCCCATTCTGCCTAGCAACAAGTGACGCTGATCTCTGCTCCATTTGATTGGAGCAGAGATCAGTGTTCACTAAAAGAAAGCCCAGCCCCCAACAGTTAGTAACATACTCCTAGGAACACTTAACCCCTACACTGCCACCCAATGGTTAATCCCTTCACTGCCAGTGTCATTTACACAGGAATCACTGCATTTGTATAGCAGTGATTGCTGTATAAATGACAATGGTCCCAAAAATGTGTCAAAAATGTCCGATGTGTCCGTCATAATGTCGCAGTCACAAAAAAAAATCGCTGATTGCCTCCATTACTAGTAAAAAAAACTATTAATAAAAATGCCATAAAACTATCCCCTATTTTGTAAACGCTATAATTTTTGCGCAAACCAATCAATAATCGCTTATTGTGATTTTTTTTTACCAAAAATATGTAGAAGAATACGTATCAGCCTAAAGTGAGGGAAAAAAATTTTTTGAGATATTTTTGGGGGATATTTTTTATAGCAAAAAGTAAAAAAGAATGCGTTTTTTTTCAATATTGTCGCTTTATTTTTGTTTATAGCGCAAAAAATAAAAACCACAGGGGTGATCAAATACCACCAAAAGAAAGCTCTATTTGTGGGAAAAAAGGTTGTCAAATTTATTTGGGAGCCACGTCGCACAACCGCGCAATTGTCAGTTAAAGCGACGCAGTGCCGAATCGCAAAAAGTGGTCTGGTCTTTGGCCAGCAAAATGGTCCGGGGCTGAAGTGGTTAAATTGCCGACAAATTACATTCATTTGATTAGATTACAGGGGCAGCAAAAATTTAAACATGTGTGTTAGACATTGACCCAACTCCAATTGCGTTACTTACTCAGGGACCCCACATATTATTTCTGCAAAACATATCCTCAAAGGTCACCAGCTAATCTTTTATCGAGTTTAAAGTAGCTTTTTGCTTATTGTGAGAACCCACTAGGTAATTATGGCTATCACTTGCCTCTCAACATGATCCATACACTTCCTCAGTTGATTAGTTTGTACTAGCACATAGGTAGTGATTAGGCAGTATATTCCTTGCAGTGTTTATTACTTCTTCCTTTTAGTTTAACAGCAGGAAGGCACCTTTTTGAATTGACTGGCTCATTATCCAACACCTCTGTTGAGTGTGTTGAAGAGCTTTCCTTCAGAAGTCTGGGACTTGACAGTTGAGTGAAGAAGGTACACCGTAGGTGCTCTGTGGACATCCTGGCAGACCAATAGAACCTGTATCATGAGTGCCTGCTCATTTGATATTTGTCCAAATGGTAGAGTGCTTCACATTTTGAAGAGCACACTACTTGCTGGTGGATCCCATGGTTGATTATTTACGTTGTACCTAAAATTAGGATATGAAGATAGGGAACTAATATGCCATCTACTAGGGATGAGCCGAACACCCCCCGGTTCGGTTCGCACCAGAACTTGCGAACGACCCCCGCGTTCGGTACGAACGTTAGAACCCCATTGAAGTCTATGGGACTCGAACGTTCGAATTGGAAAGTGCTAATTTTAACGGCTAATATGCAAGATAGTGTCCTAAAAAGGGTTTGGCGACCTGCCTCCTGCCTCAGGGGACATGGGTCACTGCAAAAAAAAGTTTTAAAAACTACCGTTTTGGTGGGAGCACTGATTTTAATGACGATTAAAGTGAAAAAAAAAAAGTGAAATATTCCTTTAAATATGGTGCCTGGTGGGTGTCTGTAGTATGCCTGTGAAGTGCCACGTGCTTCCCGTGTTTAGAACAGTCCCTGCACAAAATGACATTAAGCGGAAATAACACCATTTAAAACTGCTTGCGGTTTTAATGTTATATCTGGTTCCTGCAATATGGTTGAAAATCATTCAGAAAAATGGCATGGGTAGCCCTCCCTGCCCATTACCAGCCTATTTGGGTCTTGTACGCATATTAAGGGGAACCCTGTACCCATATTAAAAAAAGGAAATGCGTGTGGCCCCCAGGCCCTATATACTCAGAACAGCAGTATACAGGCGGTGCAAACAAGACTGGGACTGTGTAGGTTTGTTGTGTTAAGTTGAATCTGTTTGTAATTTTCAACTGGTACATTTTTAAAGTGTAGCTCCAGTCAAAAAAAATATTTTTAAGCTTTTTGGAAAACATAGGGAAGGGTTATCACCCCTGTATAATTTGTTTTGTCGTCCATCTTTTTTCATCTCACTTGCTGTTGTCTCCTTCCGTTTGCAAGTAGGAGATGTTTGTAAATTGGATGTTTGAAAGTAGGGGCCTGCCCTATATGCTCTGCAGAAATGGCGGAACAAGGTGTTGGTTTTGCAACAACATTGTAAGCCCTCAAAGTGACTCTTGGTGGGCGCTGGAGCGCCCTGCTGTGAACGATTATATCAAGAATTGTAATTACATGCCATTGTTGAACAGTGGTAGAAAAATTGACCTTTGGTGGTTGTGGTGCTGGTGCCACAACACTATAAGTCCTCACAGTTACTCTGGGTGGGCACAGGAAGGGGCCCTCCTGTGAAATATTATATCAAGAATTGTAATTACATGTCCCTGTTAAACAGGGGCAGAAAAATTGGGCCTTAGGCACTGGTGCCATCACACTGCAACCTCTGCCATACACTCTAGTTTTATTGCAGGAATTAGCCCTGCTGCAAAGCATTGCATCAAAAATTGTACTTAAACGCCCCTGTTAAACAGGGGCAGAAAAATTGGGCCTTAGGCACTGGTGCCATCACACTGCAACCTCTGCCATACACTCTATTTTTATTGCAGGAATTAGCCCTGCTGCAAAGCATTGCATCAAAAATTGTACTTAAACGCCCCTGTTAAACAGGGGCAGAAAAATTGGGCCTTAGGCACTGGTGCCATCACACTGCAACCTCTGCCATACACTCTAGTTTTATTGCAGGAATTAGCCCTGCTGCAAAGCATTGCATCAAAAATTGTACTTAAACGCCCCTGTTAAACAGGGGCAGAAAAATTGGGCCTTAGGCACTGGTGCCATCACACTGCAACCTCTACCATACACTCTAGTTTTATTGCAGGAATTAGCCCTGCTGCAAAGCATTGCATCAAAAATTGTACTTAAACGCCCCTGTTAAACAGGGGCAGAAAAATTGGGCCTTAGGCACTGGTGCCATCACACTGCAACCTCTGCCATACACTCTAGTTTTATTGCAGGAATTAGCCCTGCTGCAAAGCATTGCATCAAAAATTGTACTTAAACGCCCCTGTTAAACAGGGGCAGAAAAATTGGGCCTTAGGCACTGGTGCCATCACACTGCAACCTCTGCCATACACTCTAGTTTTTTTGCAGGAATTAGCCCTGCTGCAAAGCATTGCATCAAAAATTGTACTTAAACGCCCCTGTTAAACAGGGGCAGAAAAATTGGGCCTTAGGCACTGGTGCCATCACACTGCAACCTCTGCCATACACTCTAGTTTTATTGCAGGAATTAGCCCTGCTGCAAAGCATTGCATCAAAAATTGTACTTAAACGCCCCTGTTAAACAGGGGCAGAAAAATTGGGCCTTAGGCACTGGTGCCATCACACTGCAACCTCTGCCATACACTCTAGTTTTTTGCAGGAATTAGCCCTGCTGCAAAGCATTGCATCAAAAATTGTACTTAAACGCCCCTGTTAAACAGGGGCAGAAAAATTGGGCCTTAGGCACTGGTGCCATCACACTGCAACCTCTGCCATACACTCTAGTTTTTTTGCAGGAATTAGCCCTGCTGCAAAGCATTGCATCAAAAATTGTACTTAAACGCCCCTGTTAAACAGGGGCAGAAAAATTGGGCCTTAGGCACTGGTGCCATCACACTGCAACCTCTGCCATACACTCTAGTTTTTTTGCAGGAATTAGCCCTGCTGCAAAGCATTGCATCAAAAATTGTACTTAAATGCCCCTGTTAAACAGGGGCAGAAAAATTGGGCCTTAGGCACTGGTGCCATCACACTGCAACCTCTGCCATACACTCTATTTTTTTTGCAGGAATTAGCCCTGCTGCAAAGCATTGCATCAAAAATTGTACTTAAACGCCCCTGTTAAACAGGGGCAGAAAAATTGGGCTGCTGGCATCACCCAGAACCAAAAATGTTCTTCCAACATATCAGCGGAGGAGGAAGAGGATAGACAATCAACATAACAGGACAGTCACTCAGCATCAGCATAGGCAGTCTTGAAGGGATGTGGTATTTCAAAAAAAATTATTCGGTTACATCAGCTTCAGGTGCTTGGTAGCTGTGGGTGATCCAAGACTGATTCATCTTGATGAAGGTCAGTCGATCAACTGATTCGGTGGACAGGCGCACCCTGTGATCTGTAACGAAGCCACCAGCAGCACTGAAGGTGCGTTCCGAAAGAACGCTGGATGCAGGACAGGCCAGTAGCTCAATTGCATACTGTGCAAGCTCTGGCCAGTGATCCATCCTCAAGACCCAGTAAGCCAGAGGATTTTCAGTGGGAAAGGTGTCCAAGTCTGACCTTGCCCCTAGGTATTCCTGCACCATGTAAATTAGACGCTGGCGATGGGTGCTGGAACCAATCATACCTTGGGGCTGCGGACTAAAAAATTGTCTGAAAGCATCAGTCAGACGGCCACCTTCTCCACCGCTCCTTCTGACTGATGCCTCAGCAACACGTTGTCCAGGACCAGGAGTTTGTGACCTCCCAGTCTCTGGGAACGCGTTGCACAGAGCTTTCTGCAAGGCCTCCCGGAGATGTCTCATCCTCTGCTCCCTCTGCGATGGCAAGATAAGGTCGGCAACCTTACCCTTGTACCGTGGATCAAGGAGAGTGGCCAGCCAGTAATGGTCCCTCTCCTTGATCCGAAGAATACGAGGATCCTTCCGCAGGCTTTGCAGGATCAGGGAGGCCATGCAGCGTAGGTTAGCTGAGGCATTCGGTCCGGAGTCCTCTGGGTCACTAAGGACAACATGATCCGCAGCTACCTCCTCCCAGCCACGTACAAGTCCACGTGTTTCTTGGGACTGTAAATCATCCCTATAAGACTGCTGCTGCTGATGCTGAGTGCCAGCCTCCACCTCCATGCTGACACAATCATCCTCCTCCTCCTCTTCCTCCTCCTCACCCTCTTCCTGTGTGATGGGTGGCACAGCAGCAACACTGTCTGGATAAAGGGGGCCTTGAGAGGCAAGGAAGTCCTCCTCTTCCTGCCTCTGTTCTGCCTCAAGTGCCCTGTCCATTATTCCACGCAGCGTATGCTCCAAGAGGTGGACAAGAGGTATAGTGTCACTGATGCATGCACTGTCACTGCTCACCATCCTTGTGGCCTCCTCAAACGGTGACAGGACAGTGCATGCATCCCTGATCATGCCCCACTGGCGTGGTGAGAAAAAACCAAGCTCTCCTGACCCTGTCCTGGTGCCGTAGTCGCACAGGTACTCATTGATGGCCCTCTGCTGCGTGTGCAGCCGCTGCAGCATGGCCAATGTTGAGTTCCATCTGGTGGGCATGTCACATATAAGGCGGTTCTTGGGCAGGTTCAACTCCTTTTGGAGCTCAGCCAGCCGAGCACAGGCATTAAATGATCGGCGGAAATGCACACAGACTCTCCTGGCCTGTTTCAGGACATCCTGTAAGCCGGGGTACCTGCCCAAGAACCGCTGCACCACCAGGTTAAGGACGTGAGCTACACAGGGCACATGGGTCAGTTGTCCCTGTCGGAGGGCGGAGAGGAGGTTGGTGCCATTGTCGCAAACCACCATTCCTGGCTTAAGCTGGCGTGGCGTCAACCACCTCTCGGCCTGCCCCTGCAGAGCTGACAAAACATCCGCCCCAGTGTGGCTCCTGTCCCCCAAACAAACCAGCGCAAGCACGGCATGGCATCGTTTTGCCTGCATACTTGCGTAGCCCCTGCAACGCCTACGGAGCACCGCTGGTTCTGAGGACAGAGCACTGGAAGAGGCCATGGAGGAAGAAGAAGAGGAGGGGGTGGAGGAGAGAGGTGTGTCACAACCAATAGTAGCATTTTGGAGGCGTGGTGGCGGAACAACCTCCAATACTACTGCACCTTGTCCTGCATCCTTCCCAGCAGCCAGAAGAGTGACCCAATGGGCCGTGAAAGACAGGTAACGTCCCTGTCCATGCCTGCTGGACCATGAGTCAGCGGTAATATGCACCTTACCACTGACCGCCCTGTCCAGCGAGGCAAGGACATTGCCTTCCACATGCCGGTAGAGAGCCGGAATTGCCTTCCGTGAGAAAAAGTGGCGTTTGGGGACCTGCCACTGAGGAACCGCACATTGTACAAACTCACGGAAGGGGGCCGAGTCTACCAACTGAAAAGGCAGCAGTTGAAGTGCTAGCAATTTAGCCAAGCTAGCATTCAACCGCTGGGCATGTGGATGGCTGGGAGTAAATTTCTTCCGCCGGTCCAGCAGCTGGGGCAGGGACATTTGTCTGCTATAATCGGACGTGGATGTACCACTAGCAGAGTTCCCGGAAGCACTTGGCTGTGACACACCTAATTCTACACCTTCATTCCTCTCAGAGCAGGTTTCAGAGAGGACTGAAGGTCTAGTGGGGTTGGAGATGCCAGCTGATGAGGAGCAAGGAGAGGTCCGCTTTGTTCTTTGGTGTGGGTCTTTGAGGTATGCTTGCCAACGAGCTGCATGGCAGGTCAACATATGTCTGGTCAAGCATGTGGTGCCCAAGCGGCTGATGTTTTGGCCACGTGAGATACGCTTGAGACATATGTTGCAAATAGCAGCGGTGCGATCTGATGCACTCGTCTCAAAAAAGGCCCACACCAAAGAACTTTTAGAATAACGCGCAGAGGAAGCGCTCTGCGCAGAGGAAGCGCTCTGCGCAGGCGGAGCTCTGCGGTGTGATTCAGTCGGTGTGCTGCCCCTAAGCTGGCCCCCGGAGGGCATCCTGCCTCGTTGGACATGTGCCTCCTCCTCCTCCTCCTCCTCCTCCCTCCTTCCAGGCACCCACGTGGAGTCAGTGCCCTCATCATCCCCTCCCTCTTCATCGCTGTAGCAAACCTGGCAGTATGCTGCAGCTTGTGGAACATGACTGCCAGATTGCTGTCCTTCTTGAGCATCCCCTCTCTCTGTGCTCACGCTACTGCCTTCCTCTAGCTGAGTGTCATCATCAGAGCCCACCAAACACTGGGCATCCTCCTGGAGCATGTACCCAACACTGTGCTCAAAGAGTTCAGGAGACTCCTCAGGAGGACGTGGTGGGTCTAGGGAAGGAGTCACTGATGATGACATTGAGAGGAGGGACGACGATGTGTTGGCAGCTGCTTTTCTACTACCCTGAGACTGGGTGAGAGAGGATGAGGAGGATGAAGAGGGCTTGGTCATCCACTCTACCAAGTCGTTGGCATGTTGCGGTTCAACATGTCCAGCTGCAGAAAAGAAGGACAAGCATGTCCCATGGCCACGTGCTGATGACAATGCACCGCGTCCACGACCAGCACTGTTGTCTCTAGACACAGAGCCTGCTTGCCCTCTTTTATCGGCTCGCGCCTGTCTGCCTCTCCTTGCTGGCCTTCCAGACATGGTAATGGCCTGAAGGGAGTTGGGTAAAACAGTAGTTGGGTAGTTTATATTGTGCTGGAGGCACACAACACCCACTAACTCCTGCAGATGCCTTTTTTATAGAACAGCAGAGTTAAAGGGGTATATACAGATGTATACTGTGCTGTGCTGGAAGCACACACAACTTCCAATAACTCCAGCAGATGTCAATCGGGCCCAAATAGAGAACAGCTATGTAGGTGGATAATAGCGGTATGTACTGGGTACAGAGCAGGCACACAGCACGCACTATCTCCTGAGTGACACTACTGACTGCAAGCTCTATTGTTAAAGATGGACCACTAGCTATATAGGTGAGGTGAATATCACGGTGTATACTGCGGTCAGGGCACGCAGACAATAACAAGAAAACAGCAGAGTTAAAGGGGTATATACAGATGTATACTGTGCTGTGCTGGAAGCACACACAACTTCCAATAACTCCAGCAGATGCCAATCGGGCCCAAATAGAGAACAGCTATGTAGGTGGATAATAGCGGTATGTACTGGGTACAGAGCAGGCACACAGCACGCACTATCTCCTGAGTGACACTACTGACTGCAAGCTCTATTGTTAAAGATGGACCACTAGCTATACAGGTGAGGTGAATATCACGGTGTATACTGCGGTCAGGGCACGCAGATAATAACCAGAAAACAGCAGAGTTAAAGGGGTATATACAGATGTATACTGTGCTGTGCTGGAGGCACACACAACTTCCAATAACTCCAGCAAATGACAATCGGGCTCAAATAGAGAACAGCTATGTAGGTGTATATAGTGGTATGTACTGGGTACAGAGCACGCAGACAGCACGCACTAACACTACTGACTGCAAGCTCTATTATTAAAGCTAGATCACTAGCTATATAGGTGAGGTGAATATAGTGGTGTATACTGCGGTCAGGGCACAGACAGTAACCACTACACAAGAGCAAAATAGTAAATCAGCCAAAAACGATTGGTGTGTAACTGTGTTGAAGGTACACAGAACACCCACTGCTTCAGATGCTAACAAACACTACACGAGGCCGCCTGAAAGGCGGCTTTATATAGTGTGGGGCGTGCACTACACAGTCTGAGCTATGATTGGCCACAGGCAGGATGCCTGTGGCCAACCATTGCTCTCCTCGCTACTGGCGCTGCGATTGGCCAAGCATGCGGGGTCACAGTGCATGCTTGGCCAATCGTGAGACAGCAATGCATTTCGCCATCGCAGTGCATTGTGGGCCACACGAATTTTGCCGCGAACGGCCCAAACGTTCGGAATTCGGCGAACGCACGAACGACCGATGTTCGAGTCGAACATGCGTTCGACTCGAACACGAAGCTCATCCCTACCATCTACTAAAGCAGTATTATTTGCTTCTGTCAGCCACACTCCCTAACATCTCCTATCTCACTTTTACAAAACTCAATTGTATAGTGAAACTGAGATTTAAAGTGGTTATCATGTGCTTTTCCTATAAAGGGAAGAGTAACAAGCTAATTTTGATGCTGGCCACAGAGAGTACATAGAAATGCATTATGACTTTACAGGCACCACCTGTGCACTTTCATTGGGTCTGGAATTTAATCCTCAGCCCAGCTTTGACTTGGATTCTACACATAAATGTGTGTCCTTGTTCCTCCTGGCAATGAATGGATACGTAGGTAAGTGAAGGGAAGGTAAGATTAAAGTAAATTTGTTGAATTGCCCCACATAAGCAAATCACAGGTTCACTTGAAACCTATCAATAATTAAGTATGCAACTTAAAAATACTAGAGAGAATTTCTTTGGGCATACTGCCTCTTGATTTGACTTGCTGGTATTACAGTTTAAAGCAGTATGTAAGTTCAGCTACCTTCAGTTCCAAGGCCAAAACATTTACATCCTTTAATTCTCTAGACTGAGAGAATTTGGAAAGTCTTTTCCAACTTCAACTGTCAGGGATAACACATGCCAGTGGAAAAAATAGAATGCATTTTATATTTTGTTTTTATGTTTTCCAGTAACTCAAAGTCGCTCAATGAGGATGATGTTTTAAGTGCAAATTAATATTAAAAATGTTAACTTTTTTATATATATATATTAATTGTTCCCATTGTGCCAATATAGTGTAACAGCAACACAAATTCCTCTCATTTTGTACGTAATAAACTTTGGGAAGATGGTTCCCTCTCATGTATTGCACCAAGTGCCTAGGTATACTAAACTTGTAAAGTACTTTAAAAAAAAAAAAAAATCTATATTCACTAAATGAGCTGTTTGTACTGAAAAAAAAGATGGGGATTAATGCATTTAAAAATCCAGATGCATAAATGCCATTTTGATAAATTAAAATATCTTCTGACATACATCTCTTGAATGACTACGATAATTAGCTAATATATGCATGCATATTCCTCAGGCATCACACATGCTGTAATATAGCATTGACATCTGGATTATACTTTCCTATAATTCAATAATAGGTGAAATGACAGGCATAAAATATTGTATTTCTTTTTTTACACTGTATTTCAAACACATTATATAGATTTCCTAAATTACTGCACCAAACTGAGTATGTTTTTTTTTTTGTTTTTTTTGAGTGATATTGCAGTACCTATAATTTGTACATCTTAACTGAGCTCTATTTGTGGCACTTTTATCTGGTACTAACAAAAGTGTATCCATGGACAGAGACATAAAAAGGTGTCCCAGCAACTGCAGAGGCATCATCTATTTTGCTGGCTCTAGAAGGTAGGGGTTATTTGCATGTGTGGCGCCTGATAGGCAAAATGTGCATTGGAAAAGCAGTGACTGTACAAATGTGCATGTTCATAAAATGTCACCTTCTGCCCTCTGTCTGCTACAGGACAAGTGTTTCAGTGCCTCTGCAGTTAAAGAGGGTAGTGGTTGGAGGGTGGTAAAACCTTTTCTCAGCCCAACTAATAGTACAGCCAGTCACAAGATCTCTGATCACCACCACAACAGTCCCAGGGCCATCAGACCAGTGTATGCAAGCAATAATGTTCTTTTTTTTTTTTTTCCAAAAGATTTTTATTGTTTTCCAAAATACTACATACAGAAAATTAAAACCGTATGACAGGCAATTGTTACAGAGAGTCAACAAACAGTATAAACAGTATAATGTCGCTCAGTTTATGCTTAGACTAACATAAGATATATTCATCTATATGAAGATAGGTGTAGAAACTTCAATGTACATGCAAGATCAGAACGTTTTTCCCCGTATATGCGGGTTTTAAGTTTCTCCAGTGTGTCCATTGTTAGATTGCCATGTTGAATTTGAGAAAGATCAAACATAAGTGAAGAAAAATCATGGAAGAAAGGAAGAGGAGATAGAATGGGTTTTCACCTTCTACTCTGAATGCTTGCAGAACTTCGGAGGGGGGGGGACTATGTATAAAGGGGATGGGGGAGAGAATTACAGGGAAAGGCCAAGGTGGGGGTGATATTCTAAAGTAGGTAATGAACTAGGATAGGGACATAGGTACTCCGCCACTCGCCGTCCACAGATTTTGGTTTACTGAAGGTGATCGTCTGTAGTCTCATATGATAAAAGCGATACCTCAGATATTGATAGTAATCTATTGGAGCTGAGAAGAATCCAGGGAATACAGGGCAATGGTTATTTGAACATTACTAACATACGGTTAATTAGGTGGATTGTTGTATCATGTTGTGAAAGTCGTCAGTGGTCCTAAAGTGTTGCCAAGGAGCCAAATTCAGTCGGTGTATCGTTATTGATATGGATTAATTCTTCCATATTCGCTATTTTATCTACTCTCCGGAGCCATTCTGTAACGGAGGGGATAGTGGGAGACTTCCAATGAGTCGGGATGCACTGCTTGGCCGCACTGATTAGATGGAGTGTAAGGGATTTACGGTAAGATGTTCTAAAGGGGACATTGTGGTGTAAAAGATATAGAGCTGGAGTAAAGGGCATTACCGTACCTGTGATTTTTTCGATTACCTCATGTATTTTCTGCCAAAAAGGATGTATGGCCGGGCAGAGCCACCACAAGTGTAAGAGAGTGCCGCGGTGACTTTGGCACCTCCAGCAGGTATCCGGAGTTTGAGTATCCGAAGAGTGAATCAGAGCAGGAGTTCGATACCAGCGACATTGAAGTTTGAATACGTTTTCCTGAGTCTAAACATTTAGTGTACCTTTATGAATATTAAGGTCTTTTTCCCATGCCTTGCAAGCCAAAGAGTTCCCAGGGATATATCCTTGAAATAGAAGGGAGTGTGTCAGGGAGATGAGATGAGTCAGGGGTGTCTGTGAAGAGCAGAGTTTCTCGAAGGGGGTCAGTGGTCTAGCACAGTCAGTTTGTTTATTAGTGTAATGCAAATAATGTCGAATCTGTTGGTAAGTCCACATGGGTATAGGAGTTGTTTGCATATCTGCAGCTAATTGTTGTGCTGTGAGCATTCGTCCATTTTTGTAAAAGGATTTTATTAGTATCGGTTCTCGTGTCCAATGTTTAACGAGGAAGGATATGTGCATACCTGGGGGGAAGTTCGGATTCTGTTTTAGTGGGGTCAAGGGTCCAGGAGTGGAGGAGATGTCATTTTGCGTGCAGGCGGTATAGAAGCATTGTAAGGTTGGGGCAATAAGCGGGTGGAATTTAACCAAAGGGGATATGTGTGGGCGCTGTATCCAAGGTAGAGAATGAAGTGGTTTATTCCATTGTTTTAGGTCCCTCATAATTTTATGTAAGATAGGTAAATAGTTTTTAGTGTACAGATCATTCAGATTTTTTGTAAGTTGTACGCCCAGATACGTGATAGCCTCATTAGTCCATTGAAATGGGAAGTTGAGTTTACTTTGTTCAGCCAGATCATGAGGTAAATATATGTTGAGAGCGTAAGATTTACCAAAGTTTATTTTTAAGTTGGACAGCGTGTTGAATAAACCGAATGCTTTTAAGAGAGATGGGATCGTGATCAGGGGGTTGGTAAGGAACATTAAGATATCGTCCGCATATGCAGCGATTTTATATTCTCTTAATTTGGACTGGACTCCAGTGATATCTGGGTCATGTCTTAGACTATTTAAAAAAGGTTCCAATGTAAGGATATATAGAATTGGGGACAGGGGACAACCCTGTCTGGTCCCGTTCCGTATTGGAGAAGGCATTCGATAGGGTATTGTTCACTCTTATTTTTGCCTTTGGGGTGAGGTATAAAGCATTAATGAAGCGTAGTAGCTGGGGACCCAAGCCAATGGTTTGTAGAACACAGTGCATGTAGTCCCATGCAACCCTATCGAATGCCTTCTCCGTGTCAAGTGAGAGGAAGAAGCCTTTCTGTCCAGTAGTATTGATTAGGTGGTGTAAGTTGATGGCCTTAACCGTATTGTCCCGTGCCTCGTGGCCAGGAACAAATCCGACTTGATCACAAGAGACCAGCTTAGGGATGAGTGGAAGAATTCTGTTGGCAATAATTTTGGAGAATAATTTCAAATCAACGTTAAGTAATGAAATAGGTCGATAGTTTTCAGTCTTGGTCGGGTCTTTGTCTCCTTTTGGTATTACTACTATATGAGCTTCTAACATGTCTTGGTAAAGGGGTGTAGTGTCAGAAATGGAATTGAAGGCTCTCCTAAAGGGGTCTTGGAGAACCTCTGAGAAAGTCTTGTAATAAACTGCTGGAAGCCCATCTGGGCCTGGGCTCTTACCATTTTTTGTCTGTTTAAGGGCAGTCGTCCATTCTAATTGAGTGATAGGGCTATCTAGATCAGATACGATGTCAGGGTTTCGAATTTTAGGGCAGAATTTATCTAAGAATCCTTTTATCGTGCGTTGTCTAATGAGACTAGAGGAGGGGGACGGGTCAGATTTCTTAATATTATATAAGTTAGAGTAGAAACATTCAAACTCCCTAGCTATGTCCGCGTTAGATGTGAGTTTTCTACCAGAGGAAGTATGCAGAGAATGTACGGTAGTTTTGGACTGTTTGGCTTTCAAGGCCTGGGCTAAAAGGTGACCGCTTTTGTTGCCGAACTCGGAAAATTGTTTCTGGGAAAGCATGTATTTTTTCCGGATAGATTTCCCCAACTCCTCTCGAATGGAAGAACGAACGTTTTGTAAATCGTGGAAGGTCTGCTCGGCCAGTGTACATTTGTGTGTCGCTTCTAGTGTCTTGAGTTGTGAGTAAAGATCGGATAAACAACGTTTTCACTCTCTAGTAATCTCAGCTGAAATGGATATCAGTTTCCCTCTTATAACACTTTTATGTGCAGCCCATTGGGTGATAAAAGAGGTGTGCGGCATGTTATTTTCTATGAAATAGTCAGTAAGACATTGTCGAATTTGTGAGGTTCGTGCAATATCAGTCAGGATGGTTGGATCTAGTTTCCAAATATGTGTTCGGTCTTGTATTTCAGGAAACATCGGCGTAATCGAGATGGGGTGATGGTCAGACAGGACCATAGGTTCTATTGTCGCATGTTTGAGGTAAGGAAGATCAGACTGGGTCAGGAATATATAGTCAAGTCTAGAATACTTGTCATGAGGATTAGAATAGAATGTGAAATCCTTCTCTGTCGGATGAAGGGTCCTCCAGGTATCGTGGAGAAGAAGGTTTTGGAGAGTCAGTTTGATCTGTCGAAGGGCCCTATAGGGGAGGTGAGAGGATCCTGTTGAGGTGTCTACAAGGGGATTCAAGGGGACATTAAAATCGCCCCCTAGGATCAATATGCCAGCTTGGAATGTAGCCAGTTGATTTGTAATTGTCCTGAAGAAGGGGACCTGCGCTGTGTTGGGGCTATATATGTTTGCAAGTGTGATAGGTTTGTTGTGTAGTGAGCCCTTAAGGAAAATATATCTACCCTGGTCATCACTCACAGTATCTGTTATTTGGAGAGGGGTCTTTCTAGACACTAAAATGGAGACACCTTTCGTTTTAGAATTTGGAGTGGTTGAGTGATAACTGTGTGGGTAATGATAGTTGGAAAATGTAGGTGTAGCCTGAGAACTAAAGTGGGTTTCCTGAATGAAGATGACATCGGCTTTCAGAGATTTCAGATGAGCTAGAAGCCGAGATCTTTTTTCGGGGGTGTTTAGACCTTTCGCGTTCAAAGATACTATCTTGAGGGATCTAGAGCTTGATATGTGGAATTGATTCCGAGGATGCATAATGAGCGAGATGTGAGTAGGTCTGTGGGGATGTAGACGGCGAGTAGCGGAGACCTGAAGGGGTTGGAAAGGGAGGTACGGAGGGAGAGGGAAAAATCTGCAGAAAAAATAAAGAAGGGTGAGGAGTCAAGACTGTAAGAGATATAGTTGTGTATGCGAGTAAGTATGCTGATGGTAAGTGGTGTGGTAAAAGGTGGAGTGGGATGAGGTTATTACTGGGGTCAGGAAGTATATTTAGAACTTTCCCAACGTAAAACAATACCAGTAGAGGTCAGGGGAGTCTCACAGAGATTCCTGTGAAGGAGAGTGATTGGTAGCCGAACAAAGATGAGTGTATTCTCTATTTCCCTTGAGGTCAAAAGAGATTGAGGGGGATACCAGCTAGTATTTGTGGCCATAGGCGTTATGAGGGAGGGCAGGGTAGCTTGATGGAGAATGGGAGTATATATGTGTGTATGTATGGGGAGCGGGTAAGCTCAATTTAGAGGGGTTGAGTGGGTTGTATCTAATTGGGGGTGAGCCTGTTATAGTCATGGGGGAATGGAAGTCCAGACGTGCCAGACGTGTAAAGTATATCTGTTTTTCACAGTAAGTTAGGAAGTTCGTACATAAGAAGCAAAAAATAAAAAAGAAGAAGAGTATCAAAAAGTAGGTATAGGCCCTGAGGTATTAATAGGGAAATACAATTCACATACCATAAAATCAGCAGGGTTGGAGACCACGGGTTGTCATTAAGTTTGCATAAAAGATGAGCCCGGATCTAAACTGAGTGAGAAGATCATGGAGCTCTTAAGGTCATCTTATTAACAGCAAATCTAATACAGGAATGAAAAACAGAAAAAAAACATTAATAACAGACGGATCGTACAATCTGAGTCTAGAAATATGTGTTCCGAAGAGTGACTCTGCTGCAAAAGCAATAAATATGGTGAGTCCTTCCTCCCTGCTGATGTCTGTATCACGAGGGTCTAGCTGCCAGTGTCATCCTGATAAAGTGAGGTATATTACAATGCTCTGATAGCATGGAAACCGGGTGTGGGAGTGAATAAAATTAAAGCGGAGGTCCACCCTAAAATTGACCTTCCGCTCATCGGAACCCTCCCCCCCTCCGGCGCCACAATTGGCACCTTTCAGGGGGGAGGGGGATGCAGATACCTGTACAGTACAGGTATCTGCACCCACTTCCGGGATAGCTTTCTGCGGGAAAGGGGTGTAGATTACGCCCCTTTCCGCAAGTGCCTGCCCCTTTCCGCAAGTGCCCCGCTGCCTGCTGGGAAACACACAGATCCCAGTGGCAGCGGGGACCGTCCTTATTGCGCAGCGCAACTCGCGCATGCGCAGTAGGAACTGGGAAATGAAGCCGAAAGGCTCAATTTCCTGATTCCCATACCCAAGATGGCGGCGGCAGGACCCGAGAGACGATCTAGAGATCGGCTTCGGGTGCCGACATCGCGGGCGCGCTGGACAGGTAAGTGTCACTATTTTAAAAGTCAGCAGCTGCAGTATTTGTAGCTGCTGGCTTTTAAAAAAAAAAAAAAAAACGCGGAGTCCCGGCGGACTCCCGCTTTAAGGCATAGAAGAGTAATCTACCGATATTAATGATATAGTACTTATGACAGTGTGTGTCCAGCTGGCCATTTGAGCATAAATCGCAGAAAATCAAAAAAGAAAGCATTCCAACCATTGCAGAAATAGGTGTCTAAGAGAATTGAGTATGTTCCATTCCGTAAAAGTTGATACGCTAAGTCAGTGAAACGCCCATGGGTAATTTCTCCGAATGTGAGGGACCAGGTCATGAGCAGATGTATAGTTCGGTGGAACAGCTTATCTCTTAACTAGGCGTCGTTTAGATGTCTATCTAAGTTCCATGTAAGGGATGTGGGAGAAAAGAGGTAGAGAGAACGTGTACCATCTATGAGGACAAGTCCTTATCAAAGTGTATCATGAGCAGATTTTGGAGCAAAGTCATCCGTAAGGTCCCCTTAAATCAATAGCAGGTTTAAGATGGAGAGGGGAATGGAAGTCTCCAAAACAGTAATGTAACTACATAGGAGTGAGTTTGCACAACACTCAGGTAAAAGCAGTGAATGAATGAATGAATGAAATACTTGTATAGCGCACAATGCGAACTGAATCGCCTCTAGTCGCTGTGGCGAGCTTTGATCGTCTGCTAAAAGAGGAAGGTCTTGAGTTTTTTCCTAAAAGCCAGGTGATTTTCTTCCAGGCTGATGTTGATTGGTAGAGCATTCCATAGCCGAGGCCCTTGGACAGCGAATCTCCGATCACCCTTGGATTTATACCGGGCTTTGGGCACAAGGAGGAGGTTTTTGTTGGCTGATCGAAGACTGCGGTTTGGTGTGTAATGATTTATTTTCTCCATTAGGTATTGCGGAGCTTCTCTATGCACGCATTTGTGGGTGAGGCAAAGGGTCTTGAACGTGATCCGATTTTTTACGGGTAGCCAATGTAAGCTCCTCAGTGAAGGAGAGATGGATTCCCAGGGTTTTTTTCCTGTTATCAGCCTTGCCGCCGTATTTTGGATCAGTTGTAATCGCGCAAGTTGATATTGTGGTAATCCTATGTAAAGCGAGTTTGCGTAGTCCAGTCGTGAATTAATGATTGTTCCAACTACCACTGCTTTGTCATTCTTTGGGATAAAAGGGATGAGTCTGCGAAGCATGCACAGCAGATGGTGAGATCGACTGACTACAGATCCTATTTGCGCATCCATTGACATTTGTGCGTCTAAAATAACCCCAAGACTCTTCGCTTTGGTCTTTGGGGAGATAGTCTACCCAAAGACGGTTCGTGGAGACCAGGAGGTTTTGGTTGCGGGCTTATGATTTGGGTGTAAGATAAGAAGCTCTGTCTTTGATTCGTTCAGCTGGAGGGAGTTGGTGGTCATCCAGTGCTCTATTGATTTGAGGCAGTTTTCAAGTTGTTGTTGGTGATCTTTTTTTCCATTGATCCGGAAATAAAGTTGCGTGTCGTCAGCGTAAGAGTGGAAGCAGAAATCTGAGCATCTGATGATTTGAAGGAGTGGGTGAATGTAAATGTTGAAGAGAACGGGTGACAAAGGAGAGCCTTGAGGGACTCCGCAGGTAACTGCCCGAGTTTCGGAGAGGAATTTTCCTAGTTTCACTGTCTGTGACCGATTTCCTAGGAAGGACGCGAACCATTGGAGATCTATGTCTTGGACTCCGGCTACTTCTGTGAGGCGAATGAGTAGAGTCAGTAACAGTGAACAGGGAACAGCAAACTGCGTTCTGTCATTCAGGGACAATAGTAGAAAGGATCATTATGATCTTCTTGGCTTTCTATGTTTAGGAGAGGCCGTGGGGCTGTGATTACGTAGGTTGCCTTGTGCTCTTGAAGATGAGGCAGGAGGGTGAGCCCTCCTGCGCCTACTGATGCTGAAGTTGCCAGCCTCTGCTATGCCATCCATGGAATCCGCTCTATGTAGTAATGGAAGACGGAAATCACTGTACCAATCAGGTACCTCAACAGATGGCAGATTGAGAGTGCTGCAGAAATGGTCTAGATCTTCAGGGACCCTGAGATTGACAGTGTGGCCATTATAAGTGACAGAGAGGCAAAGAGGGAATTTCCATCTGTATGGAATTGCGCGTGCCCTCAATAGGTCTAAAACGGGTTTCAGCTCTCTTCTTCTCTGCAAGGTGATGGCCGTCAAATCTTGGAATAATTTGATTTCAGCACCTTGATGGTGCAGCCACCCTCCATTCCTGGCCTTCCTCATAATTTCCTCCTTTAAAATATAATCAGCTATGCAACATATAACATCCCGGGGGGGGGGGGGGGGGGTCAGCCTCCCTTCCCCTGGGTCTCAAGGCCCTGTGTATGCGCTCCATGATGATAGGTGTGTCAGGGGGCCTCTCTAAAAGGCTGTTAAAAATGGCCGTGACAGAGCGTGCAAGCTGTGCGGGTTCTATGGATTCTGGAAGACCTCTTACCCGAACGTTGTGTCTTCTTCCACGGTTGTCGAGGTTTTCCAGGTGACGATTGATATCCCTGAGGTGGATCGCGTGGGATTCGGAGACTTGTTGTACCCGGCAGAGAGTAGTGTCATGGCGGGCTTGTGTCTCTTCTATTTCTTCCACCCTCAGGACCATCGATTGAAAGTCCGCGTGCAATTCGGAGACAGCAGCCGCCAGAGCTCCTTTAATGTCCACAGTCATAGCTTTCAGGTCTGCCAAGCTGAGCGCCTGAGATGACGGTCGGTCCAGGGGTTGTGTTTGCGGGCTCCGGCTTCTGGATCTAGGAGCTCCCCTGCCATGCGGTGATGTCTCATGCGGCGCTGCCTGTGAGTCAGGCGCCGATCCTCTAGGCCGCGCCCGGAAAATCTCCGGTATATGCTGGCTTATATGGGCGTCTTGGCTCCTGGATGAACGGGAGGGTAGTCCTGAAGGATTTTGCAATGTGCTCCCCATGTTTGCTGCAGTATAGGTAGCCGAGGGATTGATAGCTGGACCTCCGGGAGGGAGAGCTTAGAAGCGAGCGTCCATCTTCCTCAGGCACCAAGCCACGCCCCCCATAATGTTCTTTATTACCGCTACACCAGTCACAGTGCCACAAGACCATTGTATGCCAGGAACTGTGTTCCTTATTATTGCCACACAAGTGCAGTGTTGCCCCTGTTTGTCACCTGTACTTAGCCTGGCCTGTTTATTAATCACATTTCTGTCAATTGTCTGGTCCAGCCTTGCCTATTTTCTAACCGAGTCTCTGCCTGCTGACTGAACTGACCTATCTGCACATTTCACTGACTACATTTCTGTGGTACATAAGTCCCAGAAATCCCCTGTGTCATGTTAAACTGGATGGACTGCATAGTTTGAACCACAGAAGCCCTTTTGTTCACCTTTGTTCAGACTCTTGTACTTTCTGGTCAGTGAACAAGGCATTCCTGGGGGCAGTCATGTGCCAGTAGGCTAGGCTTATAGGAGCATTCTCTAACCACTCACATGTGTAATGCAAGATACACGTGTCTGAATTTTCTCAACTGAATGTCAGCCAGCAGGTTGGTGTCTTTTTCACACATGATCTGTCCTGGCATAAGCTGGCAACTTGACCTGCCCATCCCTGAAGATCTTCCACAGTCTCTATCCCAGTGGCAGGCTAGTACCCCCCAGGAATAACCCAGGCATACCAGCTGAAAAAAAGTGTGTCAGTGTTTCATCTGAGCCATTACATTGGCTCTTGGGCACTTGAGAGTGGGGGGAGGGGCTAGTGGTTCTGAGGAGGAGTCACCACATGAGACCATCCAGGAGAAGGGGAAGTGGTGACAATGCTGTTGCTTTCACCAAGGTACAAGGCATAGGATGACAGCACCGGCTTCAGCATTGTGCTCCTTTAGGCACCCTTCCCAACCGCCATCACATTTGCAGCGTAGGTAAAATAAAGTTTCTGACTATGCATTTTGGACCATATGTTTTTTTTGTTTTAGTAATGAGAATCTGGGAGGAGGTCAGTTTACACAGTTTTATTAAAGGAGGTTAAAACTGTAAAACATGGCCATATGTTTTATAGAACAAGCACTTTTTTTCAGTATACGCATTATCTAGCAAGCAAAAGAAACAAACAGTCGAGCAATAATGTGAAAGTAAAAAAAAAAAAAAGAATATTACATATGCAAATGATGTGATGTCAGCATGCAGGGTCGCTGAAGTTTTCTATGAAAATCATATGGTTCTGGGGGGCGTGGCTTGCACGCACTAGTGGATGGCTGCCTGAGCTGTGAGCTCCGCACAACGGAGCAGACCAAAGTGAAAAACGGGCACCTTATACCCCCGCAAACGGCTCTCAAAACCTCTCACCTTCTTCCTCCACACGCGGCCACCAGGATGTCCCAAAAACGGAACCAGGAAAAGGGTCCGAAGTGGCTGGAATCGTTCTCCTTCCAGCCACGCCGCACACAGGGGAAGGCCCAAGATGGCGCCGCCAGAGGAACAGCGCGGCATTCCCTGTCCTTCAGCGACATCCCAGGCCCTCATCAACATGAAAGGATGGATGGATCCTCACCTTCTCTTCCCCCTGCATCGTTCTCAGACACCGCAGCTTCACAGAGCCCTGCCAAATCGAGGATGTGGATGGATTTGCATGAACAGGCCTCAGATGCAGTGAGCACAGGCCTCCATAACGATAATGCTATCTCCTAATTGCAATCATCCATAGCACAATTTCCAACTTCAGGGCAACCAGTGCTAGACACTACAATGAAGAACATGCTCCTATCTTTGCAATCCTCTCTCATGACCAATCTGTCAGCCCGGATTAACAGATTCTCATTAGAAATGAAGCATATGGATAATAGGATGCAAGCCATAGAAAATATAATGGAGGAATGCACTGACACAGTTAACCATCTGGTAGATGCATACACTGAGCAAAAAGATGACACCCTCTGGATTAAAGCGAAAATTGCAGATCTTGAAGATCGCTCCAGATGCAACAATATAAAAATCCAAGGCATACCAGAATCCATCATGCCCAAAGACCTCCATAACTTTGCCAGCACCATGTTTTCTAGCATGCTCCCTGACTTATCCCCGATCGAGCTCACTATCGATCGCATCCACAGACTCCCTAAACCCTGTCATCTAGCAGCAGACATACCTAGAGACGTACTCTTGACAATCCACTTTTACCAGGCAAAGGAACAAATCCTGATGAAAGCAAGAGACATAGCCCCACTCCCAGAACCGTACTCAAACATCCAACTTTACGCTGACCTATCGCAATATACTTTACAAATGTGGCGGCAACTCTAAACCCTTACCAAAGCCATGAACAACCACAAAATCATGTACAAATGGCGTCATCCACGATTCTGGCCACTCACAACGGCATACCGCATACTATCTCCGCGCTGGAAGGGGGAATGAAACTCCTACATGCCTGGGGTATACTACCAGACCCGCCACATTCTCAACCTGACCCCCAAGGAAATCCAAACCCTTTCACGTTTAGAGGTAACCGAGGAACTCCTGCACATCAACATCAATCACTAGCCAACGCGACTTCTTAAGCGACTATTACAGTCTGGTCTGGAAATGCGCTTAAACACCTGCTTTCTGAACTTACCCCCCACTAGTCAGCTGCTCACTTGAGCCCTTGTTGCTGACCCTCTCTGTAGATTCACCTGTGTGTGTGAACCACTGTTACCCCTCCCCAGTTCTTCCACTTATACCACACGTTTAATTTGCCTGGCAGGCAGACACGAACTCCATACCACCACTTATGAAAGTCCGACAGTTGTGACTAGTGATGGACGAACTTCCGACGGTACGTTTCGCGAACGTGGACCGCGGACGCGGCCGATAGTTCGCGAACCGTAACGTTCGCGGTGGGCCCCATTGACTTCAATGGGAGGCGAACTTTGCAAACCTACAGGTCAAATTTGCAGCCACAAAATAATTAATAGCTGTGCAAACATAGTCCCACCACATGGCCAATGACATATCACATGTATGAGGTGAATCTGGGATCGACAACTGCAAGCATTTTTTATATGTGAAATTGTTGTGTCAATTCAGGACTGTGGAGCGCATGAAGGCAATGGAGGAGAGGGAAGGTCAGGGTAGGCAAAGAAGAGGATGCAGGAGATGATCACCAGCAGCGTGACATACAGCAATGACACCTGCACCGTGATAGAATCATCTGACACCAGCATCGTGATAGAGAGCACTGACATCAGCAGCGTGACATAAAGCACTAACACCAGCACCGTGATATACAGCACTGACAGCAGCACTGTGATAGAGAGCACTGACATCAGCAGCGTGACATACAGCAATGACACCTGCACCGTGATAGAGTGATCTGACCCCAGCACCGTGATACAGAGCACTGACATCAGCAGCGTGACATAAAGCACTAACACCAGCACCGTGACACAGCACTGACAGCAGCACCGTGATAGAGAGCACTGACATCATCAGCGTGACATGAAGCACTGACACCAGCACCGTGATATACAGCACTGACACCAGCACCGTGATATACAGCACTGACACCTGCACCGTAAGCAGCCCCAGGAGGAAGTCAGCATAGCACAGGGATGGTGGGAGCCCCTCATAATGAGCATAGCACAGGGATGGTGGGAGCCCCTCATAATGAGCATAGCACAGGGATGGTGGGAGCCCCTCATAATATGCACAGCAGAGGTACAGCCCCAGGAGGAAGTCAGCACAGCACAGGGATGGTGGGAGCCCCTCATAATAAGCAGCCCCAGGAGGAAGTCAGCACAGCACAGGGATGGTGGGAGCCCCTCATAATAAGCAGCCCCAGTAGAAATATGACACCGCTCAACCTCTTCAAACAGGAGGGTATGGGCATATAGTACGGTGTGCTTTTTTTGGACAAGGAAGTGAGCCAAATGAAGAAAGAAGGTCTGTGTGCTCGATTAAAAAAATTGTTTATAGACATATACATGGTCTACTGGTCACATGTGTTGAATTCCTCCGAGATCCATGCCTCATCCATTTTTAGAAATGTGAGGTAGTTAACACTGTGGTGAGCTAGGCGAGTACGCTTATCGGTCATGATCCCCCCTACTGCGCTGAACGTCCTTTCGGACAGGACACTGGACGAGGGGCAAGCCAACAGTTCGATTGCAATTTGGGCAAGCTCTGGCCAGAGGTCAAGCCTGCCCACCCAGTAGTCCAGGGGTTCATCACTCCTCAGTGCGTCCACATCGGCCGTTAACCCAATGTAGTCGGACACCTGACGGTCTAGGCGTTCCCTGATGCTGGATCCGGATGACACCTGTCGATGGGTTGGCTGAAAGAATGACTTCATATCCGAAGTCACCAACACATCTTCAAACCGGCCTCTTCTTGCAGGCGCTGTTGGATTGGTACCCGCAATTCCTTCTCTGGGAGTGGGAAATGCTCCTCTGCCAGCGCATGCAAAAGCAGAATGCAGCATTTCTCGAAGCAAGGCCTGGAAGTGCTCCATTCTGACAGCCCTCTGTGACGGCGGTAACATTTCCGCCATTTTGTGTTTGTACCAGGGGTCTAAGTACGTTGCCACCCAGTACTGGTCATTGACCCTTATGCTTTTTATATGGGGGTCCCTATTAAAACACTGGAGCATGAAGGCCCCCATTTGCACTAAACTGGATGCGGTGTGGTGGCCTGGCTCCTGCTCATCATCCAGGATAATGTCGTCCTCTTCATTCTCCTCTCCCCATCCATGCACAACAACAGGGATCCCAGAAAGGTTTAAAGCATGCTCTTCTTGCTCCTCCTCATCCGCCCGGCACCATCCTCCTCTGACTCCTCTTCAGACTCCTATTGTTCACTTGTCTCAGATAGAGTAGCCCCCCCTGGGAATTCATCCAGCATTGCCACTTCCTCATCTTTCCGCTCCTGCTCCTCCACAGCTTGATCAATGACACAATGCAATGCATGCTCCATAAAGAAGGCATAAGGTACCATGTCACTGATGGCGCCATGGCTGCGACTGACCAGTTAGTGATCTCCTCAAATGGCCACAGAAGTCTGCATGCGTCGCGCATGAGCAGCCACTGGCGCGGTGAAAAAAAACCCAGCTCCCCAGAACCTGTTCTGCCGCAGAGTTCATACAGGTAGACGTTAACTGCACATTTCTGCTGGAGCAGCCTATCAAGCATATAGAAGGTTGAGTTCCATCGTGTCGGGCAATCACAAATAAGACATCTGACCGGCAGATTGTGTCGCCGCTGAATGTCAGCAAGGCGAGCCATGGGCGTGTAAGATCTTCTGAAATGGGCCGAGATTTTCCTTGCCTGCCGCAAGATGTCCTGGACCCCAGGGTATTTGACAACGAATCGCTGCACGACCAAGTTTAAGACGTGTGCCATGCATGGCACGTGCGTGATTTTGCCCTGTTTCAATGCGCTAAGCAGATTGGCACCGTTGTCACACACCACTTTACCAACTGTCAAATTGAGCGGTGTTAGCCACTGATCTGCCTGTGAACGCAAAGCTGAAAGGAGTGCCGGGCCAGTGTGGCTCTTGGCTTCCAGGCACAACAGATGCAGCACGGCATGGCAACGTCTCACCTGGCATGTTGAATAGGTTCTGGGGAGCTTGGGCGGCGCAGCGGAAGAGACGCTAGCAGCGGAAAAGGAGGAGTCAGCCAAGGAGGAGCGGGAGGAGGATGGAGTAGAAGGAGGAGGAGAAGAAGAGCCAGGCCTGCATGCAATCTGTGGTGGTAAAACCAAATCTACACGGGTGCCACGGGTTACATGCTTGATGGCCGTCAGAAGGTTCACCCAGCGGGCAGTAAAAGTGATATACCTTCCCTGCCCGTGTTTGCTAGACCACGTGTCTGTGGTCAGATGTATCTTGGCACTGACACTGTGTGCCAGAGATACATTCACTTGCCGCTGAACATGGCCATATAGCTCTGGGATGCCCTTCTCTGAGAAATACTTCCTTCCTGGGACCTTCCATTGTGGTGTTCCAATGGCCACAAATTTGCGAAAGGCCTCCGAGTCCACCAGTTTATATGGCAGTAGTTGGTGGGCTATGAGTTCTGACAAGCCAGCCGTCAACCGTTGGGCAAGAGGGTTATCCGGCGTCATAATTTTTTTACGCTCGAACATTAGGCCCACGGAAGCCTGCCTTTTTGCAGAAAAACGTGAGCTTGGCGTGATGGAAGGTGGAGTGGAGGACAATTGTGAGGAGAGAGGAGAAGGAGAAGTAGAAGACGAGGCTGGACGGTGAGAGCCTGGAGTGTGGCTTTGTGTGTTCCATTGCTCCCACTGGGCTCGGTGATGGCTGCTCATGTGCCTTCTTAAGGCGGTCGTCCCTAGGTGAGTGTTGGGCTTACCGCGACTAATGCGTTGACTGCAAAGATTGCAGATGGCAACACTATTGTCAGCAGCGGACAAGTTAAAAAAGCCCACACTGCAGAGCCATATGCCCGTGTCCTGGGAGCTCCAGATGTGACCGTACATGGTCGATGACTCGCTCCTGATACATTTTCAGTCTGCTTTGTCCCTCCTGTGCAATGTAAGTTATTCCTGCTTCTCCTCCCTATCTGCTGTTCCATATCTCCCTCTGAACTCCCCTCCTCTTCCTCTCTTGTGGGCACCCACGTGACATCACTAGACACGTCATCATCGACGTCACCTTCCCCACCGCTATAAGTAGAGATCTCAGAGTAGGCAGCAACACCGGGGACCAACCTCCTCCTTGGGCTGATCTGGGTACTGTCGTCAGACTGCCGAGTAGCGGTTGTTGCTACCTCCTCTTCCTGATCCAATACCAAGAGTGGCTGCGCATCAGAAATGTCTTCATATGGATTTGGAAAATAATTCCTGTGACTCAAGCGGAAGGTATGTGGTGGTGGTGGTGTTGTTGGTGGTAGTATCTTTGGGGTGCACATAGTAGAGAGTGAAGAAGAGGGTGCAGATCGAGAGGATGAGGAGGGTGCAGAAGAGTAAGGCTGAGTGAGCCACTCAACCAAGTCTGGTGCGTCCTTTAAATGAATTGAACGCACCTTCTGCAACTTCCCACTTTGGCTCAAGCCTGTTGCTCCTGCCCTACCCCTACCACCCCTGTGGAAGGGCCTGCCTCGTCCTCTGCCTGTCATTTTTTAAATGACCCTGTGACAAGACTCTCAGTCCCTATACTGATAAAGGACTGCTGCAGTATAGGGCAGCGGTCAGCAGTAGTGCACCTCAACCCTATGTATTGTGGACCTATACCAGTCCTTATGGAATAGCAGACTGTACCTCACTCAACCCTATGTACTGTAGCACCCTAGACCTTACCAGTCCTTATAAGGACCTTTGTGGAACAAGTAGGTTGTGAATGATTAGCAGACTGTACGTCAGTCCCTATACCGATGAAGGACTGCTGCAGTATAGGTCAACGGTCAGCAGTAGTGCACCTCAACCCTATGTATTGTGGACCTATACCAGTCCTTATGGAATAGCAGACTGTACCTCACTCAACCCTATGTACTGTAGCACCCTAGACCTTACCAGTCCTTATAAGGACCTTTGTGGAACAAGTAGGTTGTGAATGATTAGCAGACTGTACGTCAGTCCCTATACTGATGAAGGACTGCTGCAGTATAGGGCAGCGGTCAGCAGTAGTGCACCTCAACCCTATGTATTGTGGACCTATACCAGTCCTTAAGGAATAGCAGACTGTATCTCACTCAACCCTATGTACTGTAGCACCCTAGACCTTACCAGTCCTTATAAGGACCTTTGTGGAACAAGTAGGTTGTGAATGATTAGCAGAGTGTACGTCAGTCCCTATACCGATGAAGGCCTGCTGCAGTATAGGGCAGCGGTCAGCAGTAGTGCACCTCAACCCTATGTATTGTGGATCTATACCAGTCCTTATGGAATAGTACACTGTACCTCACTCAACCCTATGTACTTTAGCACCCTAGACCTTACCAGTCCTTATAAGGACCTTTGTGGAACAAGTAGGTTGTGAATGATTAGCAGACTGCAGCAGAAGGGCAGCAGTCAAGTATAATACTCTTTCTATATTTGGAAGAAAGAATATTATACGTGTACAAGCCTATTACCATACCAGTCCTGAAAAGAACCTTTGTGGACCTAATAGTAACAGCTACTGATTAAACTGACTGTCCCTCACTGCCTCACACACAGCTTCCTGCCTGTCCCTATATAAACTGACAAAACAGAGGCTGCTGGAACAATAACTTGAATTGCACTTTTGTGGACCTAATAGTAACAGCTAATGATTACACGGACTGTCCCTGCAGCACACAGCGTCCTGTCCCTTTCTCTACACTGACAAAAGACACTCAGGCTGCTGCAACAATCACTAGCACAGCACTGCCTCAAACCTATATCCTGAACTACACCTAACACCTATACCATGATACCAGTCCTTAAAAGAACTTTTGTGGACCTAATAAATAGCGATTTGGGTCACAGAATTCTCTCCCTGCTCCACACAGCAACCTCTCCCTATAGTGACTGAAGAAAGAATGTAAAATGGCCGCCGGATCAGGTCTATTTATAAGTTAGGGGGAATGTCCAAGTGTCCATTTGCTGTAATGTCTTAATTGGCTGTCCTGTACCCCATGATGGATGTGTCATCATAGGTCAAAGTTCTTTTACACAGTAAACACGAAAGTCCACCGGGTGAAGGGTGGCAATAGTCCGCCGAGCGGGCTCACGGCGAACAGCCAAAATTCGCCGCAAAACGATCGCCGGGCGAACCGTTCGGCCACTCCTAGTTGTGACACCTGTTGACTTGATAGCTAACCCTGCTTCTTTTTTTAGAAATCTATCATAACCATTCGGCAACCTTCTCATTCAACATCACACCAGAGTGAAAGGGTCAACCCGCCATCAAAAAAACCCAGCTCCGGCGCAATATACCACTAGATCATCAGCTGAGTAACCAACAGTATCGTAGATCCGAAGATTTCAAGTGCCTTCGCATCAGTAACTGTGAGTACTCAGCTTTCTTAGCAGTACCACCCATACTCCAATCATGGGGATTACTATCCTATCCCTCAACGCCAAAGGGTTAAACCACCCAGCAAAACGCTCCTCCTTATGGAAATCAGTTCTTTCCCATAACGCTGATGTGCTGTGCGTCCAAGAAACTCACTTTGACAATAAGGCACCCCTACTGTGTCAACATAAGCAGTTTCCCCATGTGTTCCAGGCCTCTTACTCCAAAAAGCAACGTGGAGTTCTAATAGCAATAAGAGACACTGTACTTTTTTCCCTTCAAGAATGTATCACTGATCCCAATGGCAGCTTCATCTTTCTACAATGTACCGTACACCATAATCTCTATTTACGCCCCAAACCAGGGCCAAATAACTTTCCTCAGGAAAATGCTATGTACAGTTTGGAAGTTTCAACAAGGCCACCTATTGATATGTGGCGACGTTAACTTAGTACCAAATGCTGCAATGGACTCTACTGCAAGCTCCAAAAGACAAGCTCTTTCGTTGGACTCGTTTATTTTTTCCAATGATTTGTATGACGTGTGGAGGTGTTGTCACGCGGCTGAGCGGGATTACACGTTCCTTTTGTCGCGTCACAACACCTACTCACGGATTGATCTATTCTTAGCTGATAAATGGCTACTACAGAGAATATCAGACTCTAATATCCACACCACCACCTGGTCAGATCATGCTCCCATTAGCATTCACATCAATGATGATTCGCCCCAGCCCGACTCCTACATATGGAGGAGTAATAACTATCTACTCAACACACCCCACTATTCCAAGCATATCAAACAACATCTAGAGGA
The DNA here is from genome assembly GCF_037356315.1 of Lithobates pipiens. Classification (NCBI taxonomy): domain Eukaryota; kingdom Metazoa; phylum Chordata; class Amphibia; order Anura; family Ranidae; genus Lithobates; species Lithobates pipiens. Next base: position 490,479,044 of record NW_027507748.1, read on the forward strand.
ATACTTCTCGTTTAACCAAGCATCGGTATCTGACCTGCTGGTGGTGTGGAATGCCCACAAGGCAGTTATCAGAGGGGTGTTTTTACAATTGGGTGCTAGAGCAAAAAAAATGAAAAATCAGCAGGTTGAGGATCTCACGAATGCCATAGCCGAAGCCGAAACCCTAAACAAAACAAATCCATCATCACCACTACAGGCAAAAATTTTCACGCTTAGACATGAACTGAGAGCCCTCCTCCTCTCTAAACATGAAAAAGCATACAAAATCCTAAAAGGCTACTTCATACACCACAGGGAACAAAGCAGGTAAAATAATGTCCCTAAGGATTAAAGGCCATAGAAACAAAACAAAAATCCCGTTCCTTCACCACCCACACACCAACGAAAAGCTAATTAAACCCCATTTAATAGCCAACGGATTTAGCACATACTATCAAGACCTATATAAACTTAAAAGTGACAATGCCACCCCCCCAACCTTCACCAACTCTCATACAATCATTTCTAGATAGTGTGACTCTCCCACTCATAACCCCTCAACAGTACTCAGACTTGAACGCCCCCTTCACAGTGGAGGAAACTTTAAAAGCGATAGACAAGCTCCTTGCCCACAAAGCCCCTGGACCACATGGATTCACTGGGGAATATTTTAAGAAATTCAAACATATCTCGGTCCCTACACTGGATCAAACTTTTAACCAATCGGCCACAGTCGCCTCATTCCCTACTGAAATGCTCTCTGCCATGGTAATCACTCTCCCTAAACCCACCTCCCCAAAAAACTTCCAAGCTATTTCACTGCTTAACCTTGATATAAAAATCTATGCCAAAATTATAGCCAATAGATTAGAAAACATTCTCCCCTCCCTCACATCTCCAGACCAATCCGGTTTCACAAAAGGGCGTCAGGCATCCGATGCTACCCAACATATGATAAACATCATCCACCATGCAGAATCTGTTAAATCACCCTCCCTCCTTCTATCCTTAGATGCCGAAAAAGCATTTGACAGGGTTCATTGGGGTTACATCTCAGCTGTATTGACAGAATTGTAGGCAATATACACAATGCAATAGTGGCCTTATATTCAAACCCCTCTGCTCATGTGTTTTCAGCAGATGTCCTTTCCACACCATTTCAGATTTCAAATGGCACACAGCAAGGGTGCCCCTTCTCGCCTATAATATTCAATCTGATCATGGAACCCCTAGCGGAAAGCATAAGAGCCAACAACTTAATCTCTGGTATACGTGTAGCAAAACAAGAACACAAAATCGGTCTATTTGCAGACAACGTGATTCTCATGATTACCAATCCTGAGCGGTCTCTCCCCGAGGTCCAAAGGATGCTAGCCTAGTATAGCAGTATTTCATATTACAAGGTTAATGAGACCAAATCTTACATTCTCAATCTAGGATTGGACAACTGTACTAGAGAATACTTAAACGACAATTTCCTTACACATGAGCGGAACATAGCATAACCTACCTGGGAATCCAATTGACCCAATCAACTAAACTATTGTTCTCCTCTAACTACCTGCCAATCCGCTCTAAATTACAAACAGACCTCTCCAGGCTGGCATCGTTTGAGTTCTTGTGGATGGGACGCTTAGCAGCGTTTAAAATGTTGCGCCTTCCCCAAATACTATATCTCTTTCGCACACTTCCTATTCCCATTCCTATTAGTTATTTCAACTCATTACAAGCAATCCTATCTAAATTCCTATGGAAGGACAAAAAACCAAGATGTGCCCAATCTCAGATAGTTAAACATTGCATAGCAGGAGGTCTAGGTTACGTTAACTTCCAAGACTGCCATACAGCATGCATTCTCACACAAGCCAGAGAATGGTTCCTTTCCCCCCACCCCCAAACGATATGGGGGAAAATGGAAGCAACCTTACTCCGTGGTACTAAATTACCTTTGTGGCTGCTCGCCAACCCACTAGGAGCGAAACTCCCATCACTCCTGTCTCCAACCATAGTGGCAACTGCGAAAGTTGGTCCCGACTCCTAAAAACGACCTCATCCCACCCTAACCAAGCGACCGTTCAACTACCTATTGACACCCTACAAGCATTAATGTGTTCAACATCATTCCATCATTTTAAAGACAGAGGCATCTTATACATATCTGACCTCTACGACAGTGACAAACCCAAATAATTCCACACGCTGCAGAAGGATTACCAGATCCCTAATTCAGACATATTTCTGTATATTCGTACACTACACTGCCTACACACCCTCAAAGCAAGTACTTGCACTTTACCCCAACCTGCTTGGATTCATCTCAAAACATCTCATACACATGTGAAGAGTATAACAATGTTTAACAATCTCCTCCAATCTAAAAATACAATGGCAAGCTCAACCGCCCTCAACAGATGGGTAAGAGACCTGAACAAGACCTTTACCCTTGACCAATGGGGAAAGGCGGGGCAATCCACCTATAAGGCCACCAGCTGTTCCACACTATGGGAATTAGCATACAAGTTAACTTACCGATGGTACCTAATGCCTGACAGGTTATCCAAATTTAACCCTGCAACTGACAACTCTTGTTGGAGGAAGTGTGGACACAAAGGCGACCTCCTCCACATTTTTTGGGATTGCCCAAAAATTTCTACCTTTTGGCAATCTGTGTTCCAACTTATGGAGGCTGTCACAAAAGTAACCATTGAAGCGAACCCAGCTATCCTTGACCATTGACCGATTCTCAAACCCTTCAAAATCTATCATTATTCACATCCTGTTAGCGGCCTGCATCAGCATAACCAGAAAATGGAAAGATCCACTTCCCCCCAACATAACTGATGTGATAAGGTCCACACATGAACACTGTATATATGAAACGACTCTAAATATACGTCAGCACGACAAAACGCATTCAAGCCAAAAATGGCAACATTGGTTTGAATGGGTCGACTCCCCCGAATTGGTTAAAACTTTTTCTCCTTAACTTTGATTACAAATATTACTAGAAATTGTCTTGCGTGGGGTTTGGGGGGCAGCGCTACAAGGGCACAGTCTTGCACCCTTTGAGGGGTGCCCCTGTGGAGAGGCCTTCCCAACCTCCCGAACGCCAGATGGATATATGTCCAGCAGGACAAATGAAGGTTCTACCCACTAGCTACTCAATGTTGACTACTATACATTCAGAACTTGCGTGTCTGCCATGTACAGTACTAATGCTTACTTCGATAAGACACTTTAATGTATTAAAGCAATCTTTGTTACTTTTGTATCGGCATATACCGTATATACTCGAGTATAGGCCGACCCGAGTATAAGCCGAGGCCCCCAATTTACCCCCAAAAAACTGGGAAACCTATTGACTCGTGTATAAGCCGAGGGTGAGATATGCCTGTCCATCCCTGTGTGTGTGTCCATCCATCCATCCATCCCTGTGTGTGTGTCCATCCATCCATCCATCCATCCCTGTGTGTGTGTCCATCCCTGTGTGTGTGTCCATCCATGTGTGTGTGTGTGTGTGTGTCCATCCATGTGTGTGTGTGTGTGTGTGTGTGTGTGTGTGTGTGTGTGTGTGTGAGGCCTTGTGTGTCCAGCCTACCTGTGTCCCCAGCCTCCGTCCGGTCCCGAGCCTCCGTCCGGTCCCGAGCCTCCGTCCGGTCCCGTCCTGTCCCGAGCCGAGCCTCCGTCCGGTCCGGTCCCGTCCCGTCCCGAGACTCCGTCCGGTCCCGTTCCGTCCCGAGCCGAGCCGAGCCTCCGTCCGGTCCCGTCCCAGGATCACCGCTCTTCGTCGGCGCCCATTTTCCTGTTCAAATGCCGCGCCTCCCTGTCTGTGATAGGCGGAACACAATTTCCCAGCAGTCTGTGTTCCGCCTATCACGGCCATCCTTTCATCCTCGTCCGTAGTACGAGGATGAGCGGATGTCCGTGATAGGCGGAACACAGGCTGCTGGGAAATTCAGTGTTCCGCCTATCACAGGCGAAGGCGGCGCCGGAGGCGCGGCTTTTGAATTCTAGAATGGCCGCTGTCTGTCTGCTCGACACGCTGATCGAGCGGGCAGACAGCGATGACTCGAGTATAAGCCGAGGGGGGCACTTTCAGCCTCAAAAAAGAGGCTGAAAATCTCGGCTTATACTCGAGTATATACGGTAACTTGATCTGGAAAGCCTGAATTTGTAACTCTCTGTGATTTAAATATGTTAATAAAAATGTATTCTGGAAAAAAAAATCAGATGGTTCTGTAATATCACATACAGCTTAAAAGCATCCCAAGCATATAATTGAGCAGATTAGTCTTTTTTCAAGGTATTCATTAAAATTGCATAAAAAACAGGAGCCTCGTTCTGCTGAATGGCATTTTTCATTTTTTTTTCTTACATTGGAACATGTCTCTCCATTCCTTTGTTTAACAATCCTTGGCCTATTAGCCTTCAAAATGGTCAGGACTAATTCTCCAGAATTATTCCTTATTGACTTCATTGGAGTTTTATTTAAAGTTCACAATTCCTCTTGGCAACCTAAAATAAATCTTTCAAATTAAACTCTTGAATATCATACTTTTCAAATCCACACAATTCCAAAATGTATTCATTTAAATGAAAGGCTGAATTAATGACCTACCTGGGCAATTGCATACCCTCTGATATACACTCTCCCTGCTGCCTTAACTATGGAAATACTAATCAAAATATCTCAGGATCTGTGGAAAGACCAAAGGTTGTCCTGGTCCTGTCCACTGTCCTTAAAATGGAAATCCTTCCCCATCTCCTGTATATCATTAATATCATCCAACTGAATCAACTAAGTAGTTATTTACACACCTTCCTTCTAAGACAGGGGTGCCCAACCAGTGGCCGGGGCCACATGTGGCCCACCAAGTCCTCTGATGTGGCCCACAACCTCAGATATGCAGATTTGACACGGACCTGTCATCTGCCTGCTATGCTTATTGTGGCCCACAATCATTTACCAAGGCACTTAAAGCGGCGTTCCAGCCGTAAAAAAATAAAAATAAATTAAAAGTCAGCAGCTACAAACACTGTAGCTGCTGATTTATAATAAGGACACTTACCTGTCCAGGGTGCCCACAATGTCGGCTGATCCATCCCCCGTATCGTGTGCCGGCGCTGCCTTTCTCACTAAGGGAAACAGGCAGTGGAGCCTTGCGGCTTTACTGCCTGTTTCTTACTGCGCATGCGTGGGTCCCCCTGGCGATTTCTGAATGGGCAGGTGTCTTCTGAGACACACACAAGTAGGAAGTGGCAGATTAGGATGATCTGCCCAGCAACAGCTACAAATATATATATATATATATTTTTTCTATTTCTTTGTTGCATTTGTATGTAATTTTTTTTTTGAGGCTGGACCTTCACTTTAAGTGGCCCTCACTTTTCAAAGTGTTGGGCACCCCTGTTCTAAGGCTATAGAATTTGTGTGGGGGTCACACAAATGTAGACAAGAAGATTTAATCTTCATCAAACTGAAGGATGTGGGGGGAATGGGGCTCCATATTTTGAGTTACATCATAAGGCTGCGTTCATTATTCAGTAGTCCAGGTCTCTTACTGGTCTTATTGCTTTTCTGACACTTTTTGCATTGGAATGTGCTGACTAGCCATTGGGGACTCAGATTTTTTCAAGAGAGTTAGTAAGTTACAGTTATCATACATTTGACCATTGCACTGTGTTCATAACACCCTCCTCCAGGGGCAGACAATGTTTTGGGATTGCTGTACAGGGGCTGGAAGTATGAGGGTGAGGGGGGGGGGGGGGAGCTGAATGCAACATGTGAAGTGTGACACCTGCTACATACTTGTAGGTGTAACCAAAATGTGGGTGTGGCCCCAAGACCTGCAGTTAACATTTCGTTGCAGTCTATGGCTTGTAATGTGTCATGCTTACTTCTTTGTTTAAAATAAATAGGGCAGGGAGGTACACTGAAGATATTGTGGAGGAAAAATAAGCCCCAATGAGACCAACAAATAAAAACCTCCAACAAGTTTATAGGGCATGCAATAACCTCAAGCCACGGGTAATAACAATCAATGGTGTCAGTGGGTTAGTTTAGGTTTAGTAAATCAATGGCTGCAGAGAAGTCAGAGAACCATCTAAAGACTCACACTGGAAAGTAGACGGGTTGTATAGTCAAACACTTTGTCCTGTGCCAACACCACATGGTCTTACAACCCACTTCCTCTTCATTCCACAAGCAAATGCTCTTTTCATGTTAAGCTTCTGATGGTGGAACGCTCTAAGCCCCAGCAATCTGCTGGCATTATGAACTAGAGGCCGGAAAGCATTTGGACTTCTCAGAAGACCATGGATTAGTCCCTCACTCCGCTCTGCCATTAAATATTAGTTAAGAAAAGTTTGTGACACTAAACGATATCCTTATTTTTCAAAAATAATCTTTGAGTTAAGAATACATACTTGAATAAAACATATATTTTTAAACTTTTTTAAAGGTTGTCTTGTCATGTTAAATGCTCTGAGTATGGTGCATGGGTGTTGCTAGGATCGTGAAAGACCTAGGGTACCCAGGAGCACACTTAAAAAAGTGCTCAGCATGCATTTATAGTGGTGGGCTTGCAGAGGTCACACTTGCCTGTAGGAATGGCTTAAGGGGAATAGGTTTAATAGGGTCTGAGCCTACTTGCTACGTACTGTATATTGAATATACAGGCAGTCCCTGAGTTACGAATAGGTTAGGGACTGCTTGTTTGTTTTTAAGTTGGATTTGTTCGTAATTCGGACACGCATACGCAGAACAGCGTTTTCCGATGTTTTCCGATGGTCTCCGCTGTTTTCCAATGTTTTCTTATGTTTTCCGCTGTTTTCCCCTGCTTTCCGATGTTTTCCAATGTGTGCCACCTGTCGTTCGTAATCAGGAGTTGTTCGCAAGTCAGAGGTTCGTAACTCAGGGACTCCCTGTATGTCACAATTCTTGTACCCACAAATATGCCTAATTACTGTGCTTGTATAATAGACACACATAAACATTGGCATAAATGAGCATCTTCAAAGAAGGAAAATTTTCCATCATATATGATTTTCTGGACACTGAATATAGAAAATGAGCTAACACTTTGTCTAATCCTTCAATAAAGGAGAATGTCATTAAAATAGTGGGTAACTACTTTGGAGCCAGCAACTGTTAAGACAATAAACACCTTGCTAAGGAGTATGTAATGAACAACACATCTTTCAAAGTGCAATGGTCAGTTCTGTATAATGTACAACATAGTGTAAATAGTGGTTCGGACTATCTAGAGCATAGCAGTCAGGGCTATGTAACAAACAACATATAATATGGAGTGAGTGATCAATAATATACAACATATATATAGTAATACAATGATCAGGACATTGTAATGTACAAAATATCATATGTGTTGTTGCAGCCAGGACTACATAACATACAACATAGCAAAAGGATTATAGCAGTCAGTACTGTGTGGTCAGTGTGCCCCCTTCAGTATGTAAGATACAACATAGCGTATAAAATGATGAGGTCAGAACTATACAGCGTATAGAGTGTGGGGGTCGGGGTTGTTTCTAACATTAGTTTTCTGCTTTAATTGGTGGTCAGTCCATTCTCCTACATAGGTAGTCAGGGTTCAGTGTACCCACTTACACTGGTGCTGTGATTGTGCTCTTTATATTGGTGGTCAGTGCTCCCTCTTATATTTGTGGTCAGTCTTCTCTCTTACACTGATGGTCAGCGCTCCCTCTTACGTTAGTGATCAGTGGTCCCTCTTCCATTAACAATCAGTGCTCCCTGTTATGTTAGTGGACAGTGATCTTTCTTACACTGGTGGTCAGTGCTCTCTATTACGTTAGTGGTCAGTGCTCCCTCTTACATTGGCAGTCAGAGTTCCCCCTTATGTTAGTGGTAAGCACTCCCTCTTAAGTTAGCAGTCAGTGCCCCCTCTTACACTGGCAGTCAGTGCTCCCCTCTTTCCAGTTACAGTATATTATATTGTTCACCTTCCCTTTATATTTATATTTAACATGTCTCCCTCTATTGATGGGCAGTCAGCATGCTTCATTTCCCTAGCTACCCCCTCTACACAGTCAGCTGCATACTGGCAGTGTACTGAACACTTGCAATTGGCGGTGGAAACAGTGAGCAGGTGGGGGACCGCATGAGCAAGAAGGCTCAGTATGTGATAGAGAAGGTGCCCATTTACTACATTAGCACCTGCACACATGGGGGTGGGTTTCAGAGGGGGAGTGCTGCCTGAATCAAGAAGCTGGGTCCTGCTGATAATTATTATGACAAGCAAAGGATCCAGGCTGCAAACTGTGTATCCCTGCCACAAGGTGCCCAGGGAAGCTGCTGATGGGTGTGCTATGGGGGTTCCCTGAGGATTTCTGGGGACACTAAAGCACACCCAAACACCCCTCAGGTGCTGTACCTACCCCCCCATCCCATCCTGCCATTTTTCTATTTAGTGTATTTTGACATTGTAAAACATGAATAACAATATAATTTACCTGAAGTTTAAAATTTCCATAATTTAGACTGAGGTTGACAAAGGGCTCGTGATTCAAACCCAGGCCAATTCACTTGTTACTATTCATATGGGCTTTCAGCTTTGCACTGGTTAACAAATAATTTTCTGATCACTTCTTTAGATCGCAAAGATGAACTTACTTTGCCGTACTTGATTTTGCCTACATCAAAAGTAACTTCAAATTTAACCATGTTGGTTACTTATTTGTTAGTGCTGACTTGATGATCAATGACTTTGTTTATACACACACAAGTCAAACCTAACCCTAACACCAATCCTTGCCAGTTCTTGATCTACAAAGCCATGTGATGATCACCATGCTGACAATAATTATTTTCTGTCACCTGTAAACTCTTTTAAAGGGTATTTCAGAGGAAGGGAGCACGGGCTTTGTATATAAGGGTAGCATTGATGTTAGGGTTAGCATTAGGCTTATTATTCCTCTGTCACTTATATACTTTCTTAGATAGATCAAAGAAGTTTTACTAAAACTCAGGATCCATTTACACACATTGAGCCCTTAATAAGAATCTCAAACCACGTTAAAGTGGTTCTAAACACCAGTCATGAAATTTGAACGAAGCACATATACAGTATCTGTAGTGTTTAGTTGTCTCTCTACAAAGCTTTAAGCATTATTTTTCTCTGGTGCTTCGTTCCTCTGTTATCAGCATGAGTCATTTCTGAGAAGTTTTCCTGACACGAGATAACATGAGCTAAAATTTGTGTCTGGGAGGGAGATAGGCACACAGCTTGTCTATTCAAAATACAGCGCTGAATGTTTCTTCGTTCCTCTGCTGACGGATGTGAGTCCCTTTCCTCTAATCAGCTCTCACAAAATGTCACTGCAGTCTCTAAGCCCTATTCTCTGTCCTGCTGACAGATGAAGAAATATTTTTAACTCAATCTTTTAGTCATATTTGTCCTATGGACCACAGGAGTGCAGTTTGTTCTGCACTCCTGTGATCCATTTTCAGCTGAAGCCCACTGTCGGCTGACATCACAGAGCCATTCCAGGCTCTGAAAAGATCCCGACCATATGGTCGATATCTGCCTAGAAGCCTGGATCAAACCGCCAAGAGCCTGAGCCAGCCCCTCCTTCCCCCTTCACAGCCCAGCACTCTAGTTAGCACTAGAGGGGGGAGCAGAGACCAGCTGACTGACAGTCACGACTTTCTCTTCAGAGCAGAGGGGGAGAACTGAGCGCTCAGCAGTGTTTGATTGCTAGGTTCTCACTACAGGGCCAGTGAAGGACAGATGCAGCATTGATCTGATCTAGGTGAGTATAATCATTTGTTTTTCTTCAAATCCTTAACTTCTCTTTTAAATATATGATTTCCACTGCTTACTGTTTTATTTGGTATCTTTCCAAAACCAAGCATTTTCAGAAGGATAAGTGAGCAAAGAAAGTCCAAAATTTCTCTCAGTAAGGGATTACTTTAGGGCGGAACAACTATGCCATGTATTTAATTTCATTATTATTATTTCTCCACAAAAAATGACATTCTTGGAGAGGGAAATAAAGAATTTATGTAGAGTATGTGTTTATTAATGCTGCGTACACATGACCGGACTTTTCGAGGGACTAGGTCCGACGGACTTTCGGCGGAGTTCTGACAGAGTTCTGACAGAGTTCTGACGGACTTTCCGAATGAACGGACTTGGCCACACACAATCACACCAAAGTCCGACGGATTCGAACGTGATGACGTACGACCGGACTAGAATAAGGAAGTTCATAGCCAGTAGCCAATAGCTGCCCTCGCGTCGGTTTTTGTCCGTCGGACTAGCATACACACGAGCGGATTTCTCGGTAGGAACTGGGTCCGGCGGAGTTCCGGCGGAAAAATTTGAAACATGTTTCATTTCTAAAGTCTGACGGATTTTTGCAAATCAAAAGTCCGCTGCAGTCCACACACGATCGAATGGTCTGCCAGAATCGTTCCGTCGGACCTTTGATGTCGAAAAGTCCGGTCGTGTGTACGCGGCATTAGATGCTACAAAGCTTTTTTGGGGTGTTCATAAAGCTGAAATTTTAGAAAAAAATATACTTTCTGTGTTCATTATGTACATATGTATCTCAACAACAAGCTATTTTACACAAAGGACACTTGTATTGTGAAAAATACATAGGGTGCTTTTGCTAAACTTTTCTTCTGAAAATGATAGTTGTCAAGCTTTCATGCTGACTCATTAGCTTCAGTACTTTGAGAATCAAAGACCCAAACAAGGATTTTGATTGGAAGTTCTGACTTCACTGCTTGCTTCTATGTTCCAAAGAAATGACTCAGAAAGCCATTTTATAGGTCAACAATAACACCCGTACATTTCTCACGACACCAGTTGGATTTGAGATAAGAATCCCTGACAATAGCCTAATGAAGCATACATTTCTGAGTTTGGTAGTAGTTACCATCAATATTTATTTCAGGTTTCTCTGTTTATTAAATAGCCTTTCAAATTTTTAATAGCTTTTATCCAAACCTAGGTTCTGCTGTCACTAGTACATTCTTTATTTTACACGTTTGGTATATTTATGTTATGCTACAAGAAAAATATTATGATAAAAAAATATCCTTTTCCAAGGCAAGAAAATGTGGGGCAGGATAGAGGAAGACAAAGAATAATATATTAGATCTTTTTCTTTTGCCAGTGGCAGGAAGGATCAGGAATATACTTATTTAAAGTGATATTTCTTTTTAGTTAAAAACCTAGGAACAAATCACTGATATGGTTTACCCGATCTAAGAATGTGTTTGGTTATTTTTTTGTTATTCGGGATTGATAAGTAGGCTATATTACATCAATAACATGCTTTGATAAATGATTTGATAAATGTTTTTTTTTTATTTATATTTTGCAGATTCAGATATGTTTAAAGAAAAAGGCATATACATTTGAAATTACATGGCATTCAACATCCCAAAGTGATATATTTAACATTCAAAATGTTTTGCACATTGGATGCAATTGATACAGTAAATACATTTTAATTTTGAATCTCAATATTTAAGTTATGACTATGTTTAGCAATCCAAGTGTGGAGCACACAAAATGCATGTATGAAAAATATGTAAAAATCCCATTCAATGTCAGTTTAAAGAAAACCTATGCCCATATAGGGAAATGCAATATGTTTGCTTTAAGAACCCCCCTTCACAGTAGAACATTTATACTTTATCCTTCAATTATCTGCCTCTCCATTTCACTATTGGGAGTGATAAAAAGAAGCCATGTGAGTCACTATAATTGGAACTTAAGCAGAGCTAAGAACTCACCCCACTCCATGAGGGGAAAGCAAGTGAGCCACATGAATGAATGAATGATGTATATAGCGTTATAGCTGCGAACTGAATCACCTCATGGCACTTGATCCGTCCTGTGCTTCCTGTTCCTTAGAAGAGGTGGGTCTTGAGTTTTTTTTCTGAAAGGCCCGATGGTTTTCTTCCATGCAGATGATAGTGGGTAGAGCGTTCCATAGCCGTGGTGCTTGGACTGCGAATCTTTGTTCTCCCTTTGCTTTATAGCGGGATTTGGGGATGAGGAGGAGGTTTTGGTTAGTTGATCGGAGGTTGCGATTTGGTGTGTAGTGTTTAGATTACATGGGTTCAGTCCAAACTTAAAAGTCTAGATTTACCAACAAAAAAGTAATTACAAAGGACATGACTTACCTTCAGTGTGAGATGTGCCTTGTGCTTCTTTTCTCCATGCCACCATGAACTTCCAATGTGTCAGGGCTTAATAGAACTGAGAAGGTGTCACAGGCTGTCAAAACTTATATGAATGAAAGAAGAATCTATTAATGGAGGATGGGTAGATGAATGAAATATCCATCCTTTGTGCCTATTTTGAATGTGATCTATCTATCTATCTATCTATCTATCTATCTATCTATCTATCTATCTATCTATCTAGCGCAGACATAGGCCTGGGATAGATAGTTACACTGCTAGCCCTCTAGCATTATTATACAGTAGTCGATCTTATTCACATTCACATTATTCACATTCATTGACTATATATGAGTTTGTGGCAGGCTGCACTCATTTTAGGTGTGAACATTTTACTTTGTGCAGCATTTTCCACTGTTTTCAGATACATTGAACTGTGATATTTATCTTCTAGATGTTATGTATTGCCTGTCTTGAAACTTATAGGACTCAATTATTGTTGTTTATTTTGCTTTTTTTGTATTATATTTGTTCTTTGTGATGTAACCATCAAATTTTCGAGCTAATATGTTGGATTGATTAATAAAACTCTTAAATAAAAGAAAGTCAGAGTACTTATAAAATAGGCAACACTTATAAAGCCCTCTGTTTCTTTTTTTTTCTTTTTTTTATTAATATCTGGCACATCTCTAAATTTTTATCCAGTAAGATAGCACAGGACATTCCTTTTCAGTATTAACATTGCTCTTTTATAAGTAGGGTAAAGTTAAACTTGGAATGACCTGCATTGTACAAGTGATGTGCATAGAAGGGCAAAGCTGCTCATTTTATGATCTTCATAAATACTGTATGCACCTATGCGACTTTACCCAGCTCACCTGCTTTATATTTCTGTCATGTTAAAGATAGCACTAATATTCTTAAAGTTATTTCATTGTACATGTGTCTTTGCAAAGAATGTTGGTTGGTTTTAAATTGTTTTTATAAATTTGTATAAATAAACAGTCCTATGCTCCATGGTATTGATGAGAACCATAATTTTTCCTTCTTTTGGCGAATTTGATGGCAGTTAAAAGTGTCTCCAAAATAAGTGTTTTCAGAGTTGACTCTTACTTACGTTCATGTGTTCTTAATGTCTCTACAGCCAATATGCCTGATGTTTTTTTTCAGAAAAGAAAAACAAGTAAGTGACATGCTGTAGATACCAATGTGTAGTGCTGGTATTTTTGCTTGCTAGTGTAATGCAATTTTAATCTATGAGCAGTGTTATAATTTAGTATTTGGTGCCATCTAGTGGCCTAAATGTGAAATGGACTTCAATTCTTTTCTTTTCATGAACATGGAGAAATATTAGAAGTGACTGTTTGTTTACTTTTTACAATGCCCTACCTACCAAGAATGCCAAGTGATCTACCCAGGAACACTCAGTACTGAATTGCATGCTTGATAGGATATAAAAGTACATGCGCGGCCATTTTATTTCTCTTCTAGAAGCGTGGCCTGCATAGAAGGACCTGTGAGTAGGTCTCCAGAGAGCGCGGCCTACACCAACTGTGGAGCGGAACAGCCAGTGACTCTGCTTTACATCTGTGTGCTGGAAAGACTGTGTGATCAGATTGGGAAGGATTCAGAGACACGGAGCCATCAGAGGGTCCCAGTTCATCTTGCAGAGCGGAGCGGTGTGACGGCGCCAGCTAGCGTGAAGCAAGACTGAGACAAACGGAGCAGACCTGTTTAATCTACAGACTGGATTGGGTGAGAGGGCTGTCGCCCATAGCTATTAATGCACTTTTTCCTACTTAGACTCAAAACACAGTGTCGCTGGGAACTGTAGTCCCACAGAGGAGATCTTATCTAAAGGAATGAGTTTAAGCAGGCCTCAAGCCTACACACCATTGATTATTGACACTGTGCGGTTCAGAACCAACTACACCTAAGGCAGTTGTAAGTGTGCTGCATTGCAAGAACTTTTCTAACACTCACCTTACAGTAATCCTTGTTTTGTTCAACTATTTGGTTTACAATTTCTACAACACAAATAGCTAGCAGGAGACAGAAGACTAAAGACTGCATTTCTTATTGCAAGGCCTTGAATCGTATTAATATTAAGTGGGACTGCATCATAAAGTAGGAGGAGCTCCATAGTGATTGTGTTGTACTGTATTGATAACTTTACATTCCTGTGGTTACATAGATTTGCTGGAAGTGGGAAGGTGACCAGAGTTAAGGTTTTGTCACTCTGAGCACTAGTCACACTTGGAGACGCATTCTCAGGGGTCATCCAAGACAACTTCATATGTACAGATTTTTGTGAATACCCATTGTGCTGTTGCATTACCTTTATGTGACAGTGCTAATACTGTAACTACTGTTTTAAACCAGTTCCAGTAAGAACACTTTTCTGGTTAAGTACAATTTGTATGAAGCATTGTTCCATTTCCAGCAGGTGGAACATCAGATACCCAGGTAATTAAAAAAGTATACTATTGTATATTGTGGGGTTATCCTTTATTGTTAGCTTCACACCAACATTGCACCAAAGGGAGTGAGCCAAGTCATTGGGGGTATAGTAGCAGAGTGCAGGTGCAATCAAACATCAGCAGCTCCTTCGGGGGTCAGTGCTACAAATGTATAAGTAATGGACAGATTTTTTATTTTTTTTTGCAACTCGCATTCTTTCCTAAAATTAAACAGACATCCACTGTATAATATCACCCACAGTAAGAAAATATATTCTAACCGTTCAGCTGCTAAGCAACTTATCCGCTCCATTGTTATCTTTAGCCTTGACTATTGTAGCTCCCTTCTCATTGGCCTACCTCTTCACAAGCTATCCCTGCTTCAGTCTATCATGAATGCCGCTGCCAGACTCATCCACCTTACCAACCGTTCAGTGCCCGCCACTCCTGTCTGGCAATCCATCCACTGGCTTCTCATTGCTCAACGAATACAATTTAAAACATTAACAATAACATACAATGCCCTTTACAATTCTGCCCCAAGCTACAGCACCGATCTTATCTCCAAATATCACCCAAACTATCCTCTCCACTCCTCCCAAGACCTTATGCTCTATAGCTCCTTTGCTTCCTCCTCTGATGCTCGTCTCCAAGACTTCTTCAGAGCCTCTCCCACCCTCCAGAACTCATTACCCCAATCTGTTCAGTTATCTCCTACTCTGTCCACTTTTAGGCAATCCCTGAAAATTCATCTCTTCAGGGAGGCCTACCCTTCCTTTAGTTAACAACCAAATGCTCTACCTCCCTCATCAGTGCATCCCTCACAGTTACTAACTTTTGTTTCACCAGCGCCTCCCTCTTAATTTGTAAGTTTGCCAGAGGAGGGCCCTTCTAACCCTCTTGTATTGAATTGTATTGTTGGTGTATTGTCTCCCTTTATTTTGTAAAGCGCTGCACAAACTTTTGACACTATATAAATCCTGTATAATAATAATATTCTTTATGTCACCACCACAATTTTAGGATATGCCTATTAGTCTATCCTAATGATGTCTGGTTATAACAGGCTTGCTTATTAATTAGATGCCAGGATATTATCAGAGATGTAACTATTACAGAAGCAAGTGGTAAAACTGTCTCAGTACAGGTAAGTCTGGGTGGGAATTTTGTTACTATGACTATTAAATCAGTGGCTAGCTTGGGGCATTCCTGCACTCTTATATTGTTCTTGGGAATGGTATCAGAGTTCCCCATATGTGAGAAACATATGTGGATGGTGGCATTGTTGGAAAAGTGTAATGATGGTTATCTCGGAGGTGTGTTTGGGGTTGTTATCATGTTGGAATATGGCACTGTGGCCCAGTCTCTGAAGGGAAAGGATCATGCTCTGCTTCAGTATGTCACAGTACATGTTGGTATTCATGGTTCCCGCAATGAACTGTAGCTCCACAGTGCCTGCAGCACTCATGCAGCCCCAGACCATGACACTCCCACCACCATGCTTGACAGTAGGCAAGAGAAATTTGTCTTTGTACTCCTCACCTGGTTGCCATGACACAAGCTTGACACCACCTGAAACAAATACGTTTATCTTGGTCTCATCAGACCACAGGACAGGGTTCCAGTAATCCATCTTCTTAGTCTGCTTGTCTTCAGTAAACTGTGGGCTTTCTTCGGCATCATCTTTAGAGGAGGCTTCCTTCTGAGATGACAGCCATGCAGACCAATTTGATGCAGTGTGCGGTACATGGTTTGAGCACTGACGGGCTGACCCCCCCACCACTTCAACATCTGCAGCAATGCTGGCAGCACTCATACATCTATTTCCCAAAGACAACATCTGGATAAGATGCTGAGCATGTGCACTCAACTACTTTGGTCGACCATGGCGAGGCCTGTTCTGAGTGGAATCTGTCCTGTTAACACGCTGTATGGTCTTGCCCACCATGCTGCAGCTCAGTTTCAGGGTCTTGGCAATCTTCTTATAGACTAGGCTATCTTTCTGTGGAGCAACAATTCTTTTTTTTAGATCCTCAGAGACTTCTTTGACATGAGGTGCCATGTTGAATTTCCAGTGACTAGTATGAGAGAGTGAGAGTGAAAACACCAAATTGAACACACCTGCTCCCCATTCACACCTGAGACCTTGTAACATTAATGAGTCACATGACACCGGGGGGGGGAAATGGCTAATTGGGCCAAATTTGAACATTGTCACTTGGGTTATACTCACTTTTGTTGCCAGTGGTTTAGACATTAATGGCTGTGTGTTGAGTTTTTTTGAGGGGACAGAAAATTTACACTTTTATACAAGCTGTACACTCACTACTTTACATTGTAGAAAAGTGTAATTTCTTCAGTGTTGCACATGAAAAAAAAAAAAAAAAAAAAAAAAAATATATATATATATATATATATATATATATATATATATATATATATATATATATATTTGGATAGCTCCTATAATCCTCAATTATTAAAACATATACTGTATTTTCCTTTGTTTCTGCAAAAGAAAATGTTGGATAAGGCATACTGTAGGCGTATGATTCAATATGTTTATATTCATTTGTTTGGTGGTAAGAAGATATTTGAAGGTACAGCACTGTAGATGCTCTAGGGCAAGACAAGGTTTACAAGTTGTTTATTCAACAAAATGTAAATTACTCTCTGAGGCTAATTTCCACTTTGCTCTGAACAAAAGGCACTGCTGTTTGCATAAATAGTAAAAAGAGATACAGGCAAACAGGAAATTTACAGATAATATGTACAAGTTTATAATTATTGCATAGTGTCCTTTCTTCTTCACAAAATGACAAAAATATATTTATTTTGACATACAATTCAGAGACAAAAATACAATTTATGTCAAATTCTGATATAGAACAAATCATTGGGCTGTGCTAACATCGCATGTCAAAATGGGCTTGCTATCCTTATTACTACTTATAGCAATGCTGCTTGACTCATTGAACAGGGGAAAGTTTCAGGCATTATTTCAGTATTAATCCATTCAAAATGTGTTTCTTTTTTTCTTTAGCTGGATAGGGTAGAAAGGGGTTAGGACTTCTGTTGGGTATTTTATTTATGTCTGTGACACTTTTGGAGGACTTTTCATTCACTAGAAAACCTGATGGGAATTCTAGTATTTGTTCACAATGTTAAAAATATGTTTGCGGCTCATGCGTCCCTCTGATGCAACCTATCTGCATCTTTGTCGGTGATTTCATGGGCAGAAATCCAAATGGAAATGTTTACAATGGGGCTACAGACAGAAATGTTAACCTGGCTAAGATGTAATCCTCTACATCCTACACAAAACTAAGCTAAGTTAAAAAAAAAAAAAGTTGAAGCTATGCTTTAAGAGAAATCTGTACTGGGATAAATATGTAAACACATATTGCTGATCTTTTCTTCAAGCTTCTAAATTGCCTGAAGACAGGCAGCAACCACCATTTCCAGAAGCAGGTCAGCAATCACAGTCCCAAATTTCAATCAATACAGGTTTATATGCTATGCTCTCTCTTTAGAAAACCCAGAGTTCTGAGAATCCTTTGTTACATGCATTCTGTATTATATTTGTATGTATAGAGAAAAAAATACCCACGATCAGAGAGGTCCCTTATAACTAATTTTCTTAGCATAAAATGTAGAAGCTTAGGGATAGGTTGTTCAAAGGTCCATGCTTTTTATTGATAAAGTGTTAAAAAAAACATTTTGTTGCATTCCGGAGACCTGCATGGCTATATTAAAATCACAATGTAAAATCTGTACAGATCAAAATAGTATTTTTTATAAAATTGGATAAAATGCTAAATAGAAACATAAAGATATCTATAAAATATAAAAAATATACATTGTATATATTAAAAAAATTATGTGCAGCCCATGTAACATTACTTAAATAAATGATATCTGTATATATACATGCTTACTCTATGTATGTCTACAACATATGACTAAGCATGGTTTTATCTAAATGATGCCAAAATTGTACCAATTAAAATAATTGATTAAAGGATATCTATAAACAGAAAGTAAGATGTAATCTTGCCTTAAAGGCAACCAATTCCCAGAGGAAATGCTTTTAGCCAATTTATCTTTAATCTCAAAGCCAAGTAAAGCTCACTCCCTCCCTCAGAACTTTCGCCCAATTTCAGTCCTTAAAGCGGGATTCCACCCTAAAGTGGAACCTCCGCTGATCGGAACCCCCCCCCCCTCCGGTGTCACAATTGACACCTTTCAGGGGGGAGGGGGGTGGAGATACCTGTCAAAGACAGGTATTTTCACCCACTTCCGGGCATAGACTCCCACGGGAGTCTACGCCATTTCCTGCCCTGCCGCGCTGTCTGCTGGGACACACACGGGTCCCAGTGACAGCGCGGAGATTTCCTATTGTGCGGCGCGGCTCGCACATGCGCAGTAGGGAACCGGGAAGTGAAGCCAATTCGCTTTACTTCCTGATTCCCTCACCTCGAATGGCGGCGGCAGCAGCCGAGGCCCGAGCGGTCAATCGGTCTCGGCTGCCGGCATCGCTGGAACCCGGGACAGGTGAGTGTCCATTTATTAAAAGTCAGCAGCTGTAGTATTTATAGCTGCTGGCTTTTAATATTTTTTTTTTGGGCGGAATCCCTCTTTAACAATGACCTAAAAAATTTTGGGAGACTACTCGCTGACAGACTGGCATCGGTCATTACAAATCTAATACACATTGACCAAACAGGTTTTATTCCTGGCTGTCAGATAGTAGACAACATCAGATTAGTCACCAACATTATCCAGGATGCTAACCTACACTCTCGTAAATTGTGCCTCCTGAGTTTAGATAGTCACAAGGCATTTGATAGTGTTAATTGGTTCTACCTCAACCACCTTCTATCAAAATATGGCATCTATGATGATTTTATGCATGGCTTTAATGCTTTATATTACTCACCTCAGACCAGAATCAGGATCCCTGGACATAATTCAAAATTCTTTCCACTTAGCAGAGGCACAAGACAGGACTGCCCCTTACCCCCCCCCCCCCCCTACTATTTGCACTAGCAATTGAACCTTTGGCACAGAAGATTAGTAACAATATAGATATTAAAGAGGAAGTAAAGGCAGTTAAAAAAAATGCAGCCTGCAAGGCAAAGGCATAATGAGCTAGTATGCATAGCGCTCTGTGATCGGCGAGTCTACGAGACTCACCTGATCACGGATCCGAGCAAGAGGTCGATCCCGACCCCTTACCACATGATCAGCTGCCAGCCAATGACAGCTGATCATGTGATACAACGGAGCCGGTAATCGGCTATTTTTCCTCCTCGCTAAGAGCCGATCACGGCCAGCTTACCAGTGCCCACCTGCCCCCTGCCAGTGCCAGCTCTGTAATAAAAAAAGTGCCCCCCATCAGTGCCACCCAGCAGTGCCCATAGTGCCACCCAGCAGTGCCCATAGTGCCACCCAGCAGTGCCCACAGTGCCACACATTAGTGCCCACAGTGCCACCCATCAGTGCCCACAGTGCCACCCATCAGTGCCCACAATCTGCCTCAACAACGGTGCTGCACCCCAGTGCCACATATCCATGCCCATCAGTGTCATCTACCAGTGCCCATCAGTGCCCAGCAGTGCCACCTATCAGAGCCACCTATCAGTGCCACCTATCAGTGCCCATCAGTCCCATCTATCAGTGGTACCTATTAGTGCCACCCATCCATGCCATCTTATCTGTGCCCATCTTTGCCCATCAGTGCCACCTTATCTGTGCCCATCAGTACTGCCTTATCTGTGCCTATCGGTGCCACTTTATCTGTGCCTATCGGTGCCACTTTATCTGTGCCTATTAGTGCCACCTTAACTATGCCTATCAGTGCCCACCAGTGCAGCCTATCAGTGCCCACCAGTGCTGCCTCATCAGTGCACTTCAATGAATTCTATGATTTTTTTTTTTGCATCTTTTTTTGTTTGTTTAGCAAAAAATAAAACTCCCAGCTGTAATTAAATACCACCAAAAGAAAGCTCTATTTGTGGGAAAAAAATGATAAAAATGTAATTTGGATACAGTGTTGTATGCCCGCGCAATTGTCATTCAAAGGGCATCAGTGCTGAAAGCTGAAAATTGGTCTGGGCAGGAGGGGGGTTTAAGTGCCCAGTAAGCAAGTGGTTAAACCCAATATGACCTTAGATTGCTTGGTTTCACAAAGGATACCTTTCTTGAAAAGTTTCCGTCCTCATTTACTTTTGTCACTATTGGTCCAAAATCATGTTCCCTAAACCTACACATGCCTATTATCACTTTAAATCTACTGTAGAATAAAGTGAGCCTTTCCCAGACCTGAGCAATGTAATATATTCAGGCTCAATTCACAAACTAACAAACCATAATAAGGAAGGATTCTTATTTAAAAACAAGAACAAAAAAACAGTTATTTTTAGTTGAGTCTAATGAGATCAAAAAATTGAAAAGCAAAAAACTGACTAGAAAAATAGTTTATATGTGGCAAAACCCCAAAAGTCTTCAAATCAACAGTGATTAACCAAAAGTGAGAAACCAATTTTGTCAAGAAAAATCTTCTCTTCATCAGCAGCACTCAAGTAAGTGGTTTTCAGGCAACTTTCCTAATTGATTTTATTTGATGTAAAATTCTCTTTCAGGGCTTCATTCATACGGCCTTAAAAATTTTACTTATCTTATTACACATGTGTTTTGTAGGAGAAAAGTACCTCCATAATGATCAGTAAAATACTTGCATATAGATGCATTTATATGCATAAAAACCCATATGCGTACATAATTTGTTTTTATGATACTTTTTCAGCTTTATTTAGATGTAATTTACAGGCTTACTAATGTGTATACATGCATTTGTACACATAATGCCCCGTACACACGAGCGGACTTTTCAACATCCAAACTCCGACGGACTGAGTCCGGCGGACTATCCGCTCGTGTGTGGGCTGCAACGGACTTTAGCTTCGCAAAAGTCTGACGGACTTTAGAAATGAAGCATGCTTCAAATTTTCCCGACGGAACTCCGCCGGACCCAGGTCCGATGTAGAAGTCCGCTCGTCTGTATGCTGTTCCGACAGTCCTAAAACGACGCATGCTCTGAAGCAAGTACGAGACGGAAGTGCTCGGTCTTGTAAAACTCCAGTTCGTATTGGAAGTAGCACATTCGTCATGCTGCAAATTCTGTGCTCGTTTAAATGTATAGCGCATCTTCTTTATAATGCTAGAAGAACAAAGCCTTTTTATTTATAATGCTAGAAGAACGAAGTTGCTTTGCTGCTCATATTCACTCACAGAGTTCTCACCAAACACATTTCTGTTTTATTTCTCCTCATCTCATGAATGATCTTGTTTTTATTTTAAAGCCCCATCTCAATATTTTTTTTTTTTATGTTTTTTTTAATAATTTTTTTTACTCCATATTTTTGGTACAATTCTTTACCATGTTTTTCTTGTGATCTCCATATTAAATTATTCTGTCAATTAAAACCAAAAAAAAAAAAAAAAGTTGTTAACTTGACCGAATAATTAAATGTGGAGATCACAAGAATAAAAATGTTCATGATTTCACCCAAAAATATTGATGAAAAAATTACTCCAAAAAAATAAAAAAAAACAAGAAAAAATGTTGGTGACTAATTTTTGGCCTACATATTTTTGGTACAATTCTTTACCATTTATTTTTTATTGTGATCTCCATATTTAATTGTTCCGTCAAGTTAAAACCAAAAACTTTATTTTATTTTATTTTTTTTTCATTACCACAATAACCTTTTTATTTTTATTCTGGTGACAAGTTACCACAATAACATTTTTATTTTGTTTATAACCTCAAGGAGGTTAGTGTCCCTTGTTAATTTCACATTGTCTTTTATAGAAAGGTATTTGACCAAAAAACACATAGGCAATTATATTTTCAAACAAAAATAGCCATTTATTCTGGTTCTACAAACAAAAAAATGAAGGCAACACTGGAGAAAATTGTGACATTTCTGTAGCCTTTTGGCCCCAGGGCAAACGTGAAACTATGTGGACAAGAAAATTCAAATATTACAAAATCAAATATGGTCCCAGAATCCCAGACATCAAGAGCAGCATCAGATGGTATATATGTCCCCAGGCTGTGGTTGGTCGGACCAGAGTGAAGCCAGGTCATCACCTTCTTCTCTTCGCTCCACCCTTCACTGCACCCTTCCCTGCAGACTTCCCTGTAGCCTTCCTGGGAGGCTGTGTCTCCGGTGGTGGACTCGTGGCAGGAGGAGGAGGAGGAACAGGAGGAACTTGCTCCACAATAGTACTGTTGGCTGATAAATCTCCACTGAGCCCCTTCTGTAAGGACAGGAAAATGAGCCTTTCGCAGTGGAGACGTTGGCCCATCTCTAGTTGCTGGAGCCGGCTGGCAATGTAGCAGCCGTAGGCCTCTTCTGCGTCAGGGGGGCTGTTTAAAACATTAGTCGCCTCTCTAATTAGTCGCAGGGATTCCTCCTGTGCCTGTGTATTTTTTTTGGCCCTTTTGGATGGAAGACGGAGGGGAGGCACTTGAGAAGTCGTCATGCTTCTACTAGGCCCGGCCACCTCCTGCCTGACAGAGGGCATGGACTCCTCCTGGCTGAGAGTGGGCATAGCCTCCTCCTGCCTGCCACTTTCACCACCTTCCTCCTGGCTGAGCTCCTCCTGTGTATAAAAAAGGGACATTGTTTTAGTTTTTTGTTCATCAATCCTAAACATTTTTCAGCTCCTGACTTCAAAATTCTGTTAATACATATAAAAGAGTATCATTATGACACCACTATTTCTTGTTTCTGCTGGTGACAAACATTTGTGGCCACTACTGTAAATTGATATGTCCAAATTTTAACTATTTTTTAACATCAATAATAGCGTACAAATTCGAATAACATCTAGTTAACATCATTAATATTCTGAATATCACTATTTTTGGTAAAAAAATACCTGGCTCCAGCTGGGTGCATCCGCTTCCTCCAGGATGGAAGGCTCATCAGCCTCTGCTGAGGTGGAGGGAATGCTGCAGGGAAGGGTGGAGGGAAGGGTGGAGGGAAGAGTAGAAAGCGACTCCCTGGGTCTATACCGGTCGTCCAGGAACCGTAGCTTTTCAAAGTACCACAGCCTGGGTACATATACATCACCTGGTGCTGCTCCTGATGTTTGGGATTTAGCGATTTTCCTCTTTTCCTTTCGGAACATATTTTGCAATATTTGAATTTTCTTATCCACAAAGTCCACGTCTGCCTCTGGGATCCAAGGCTGCACAAATGTCACAAATCTCTCCAGTGTTGCCCTCCTTACTTGTTTATTAAAATAATCCTTGTTCTTGGTATGCCACAGATTAGACATTTCTTTATACTTGTCGATAAACAGACTTAAAAATTCTGGATCCCTGAATTTTTTATTCATTTTTCTGCAAGACAATACACAAGCCAAAAAACATAATGTTAGCTCAGACTCTCCTAATCTTAGCCCAAGATAGACTCCAGGATCTGCCACTTATTTGGGGAAATGGTTTAAACTTACCTTCGTTTTTCTTGCTCCCAACTTCTGTTCCTATTTTCGCAAACGAACATACGACATGTGATTTTTGTCGTTATATACAGTGCGTACGCGTAGAACTACGCCTGCGTTGCCCGCCCCTGACGTTCTTTTAGTCAAGTTCATGGTTTCCCGCCCCTTTCTGCGCACTTAACGTCCGTACGACATGTGCATTTTGTCGTAAGACCCAGTGCGTACGCGTAGAACTACGCCTGCGTTGCCCGCCCCTGACGTTCTTTTAGTCAAGTTCATGGTTTCCCGCCCTTTCTGCGCACTTAACGTACGTACGACGTGTGATTTTGGCGTAAGACCCAGTGCGTACGCGTAGAACTACGCCTGCTTTGCCCGCCCCTGACGTTCTTTTAGTCAAGTTCATGGTTTCCCGCCCTTTCTGCGCACTTAACGTACGTACGACGTGTGATTTTGGCGTAAGACCCAGTGCGTACGCGTAGAACTACGCCTGCTTTGCCCGCCCCTGACGTTCTTTTAGTCAAGTTCATGGTTTCCCGCCCTTTCTGCGCACTTAACGTACGTACGACGTGTGATTTTGGCGTAAGACCCAGTGCGTACGCGTAGAACTACGCCTGCTTTGCCCGCCCATGACGTTCTTTTACAAGAATATTTCCCGCCCCCTTTTCTCTACGGTGCGCAGTAGGAGAAACATGGCGGAAACACAACAGGTGCTTGATATGAACGACTCCAGTAGTCAGGAATCCCCGGAGCCACAAACGTCCCGATCCGGAAAGAGGAGATTTAAGGCCTCAAATATGGCATTTCAAGAGATGGTGGAGATGGTGGGAATCTTGCGAAGTAGGGATTATGATGGCAAGCATGGACCATACACCCATCCGAACTTGCGCAAGGCCAGAATCATGGCCAAAGTAGTTAAGACCCTGCATAATCGTTTTGGGGTACGACGGTCAAAAGACCAATTGAGGAAACGGTGGTCCGACCTGAAATTGAGGGAGCCGGATCAATACAGAAGGATCAAGAAAGTTCTGAAAAAAAGTAAGTACTTGTCGTGTGTTCCTATTTTATGATTATTGCATACAGATCCATATGCTTTACCTTTGTACAATGTAAAAAATTGCTGCTTTCATGTTGTATACAGTAAAAGAATCGTATCGTTTTAACAAACCCTCGTAAATTGTTCGTGGCAAACCTCGTTTATGATACAGGGTTTGAACAGCATTTTTTGGGTGTGTAATTTTTAGGACACAACAAATGATTAGGACATTGTGGTTTAGATGTGTTTCAAAATACAATGACTAGAAAAGAACATTCAGTGTAATTGAAGGAGAGGACACTTGGCAGCTGGGTAAAAACACATCTGCACTCATGAGCAAAGGTGTGGGACACCAGAGAACATTTATTAGGGTAAACCACACGCCACACGGGGTTCCCTGGTATACTTGGGGGGGGGGGGGGGGTTGGGCATGTGTGAACCTTGGCACAAAAACCTACTTATTAGCTTTTTTGGCAAAGTGAATTGATTTCTCATGTCTTCACATTTTGCATCTCTTCATAAACCGACAATTGTACAACACTTCTAATCAAGGTTTCATCTTCCTAGTTCTGGCCTTAAATATCTGTGTGCTAAAGTATACCTTTTGGTTTGTTAATTTCTCATAGGGGAGAAAAGCCTCACAAAGCAGGATCCCAGGGACCGCCATCCTTGCCAGCAGGAATGTGAGGTTAGCCCCATCCCCCCCGTGGATGTGCATGTGGAGGAAGGAGAGGTGGAAGAAGGAGAGGAGATGGGCACCCCACCAGGTGAGTGTCTGACACCACAGCTTCAGGTAATCGATGTATACCTGCATATTTCCAAACACATGTTTTTACATCTATTTTAGGTGATGTTGTGGTTGTGGAAAGCGACACATTTCCAAGCACCAGTGCCCCCCCCGAGGATGTCGAGGAAGGAGAGGTTGAGGAAGGAGAGGTGGAGGAAGTAGGGGAGCTGGGCACCCCACCAGGTGAGTGTCTGACACCCCAGCTTGTTGAAATCCATGTATGACTGCCTAATTTTTGACCCAATTTTTCCCATCTATTGTAGGTGATGTTCTGTTTGTGGAAAGGGCCCCATTTTCCAGTGACAGCGCACAAAGGCTGATTGGCCAGATAATGGGCTGGAATGGGGAACTAGATGACATGCGAACTAGCCTGGATCTCATGAAGACTCAGATTGACAATATGCAGCTGGAAATGAAGAACATGATCGATATTTTGGGGAGAATATAATCCGTTTCTCCATAATATCGATCATGTTCTTCATTTCCCTTGTTTTAGTTCAAAGATTGTTTTACTTCACCAATTTTTACGATTGTGGCTGATTGTTGTTTTATACATTTTTCATATTTTTTCTAGAAAAATAAAAACCACAAAAAAAAAAAAAAAAAAAAGTTTATAAAAAATTGAAAAAAAAGGAAACAAAAAAATGTTTGGCAAAGAAAGTTAAATAAACCCCCAAAAAATTTTAGATCACTAAATATTCAATGGCACATGTGAATGTGGCCAAATTAAAATTTTGAATAATCAAGAATGTGTGGCGTATTCTTTCAATGCTTATAATACCAGTTTGGGAAAAGGGATTTTGTGTATCCAGTGACAATGGGCCTTATTGAATTTAATGAAAATACACTTGGCACTACAAGTACACTAGGATAACATAGGAGACAGCACAAACCAAAAGCAAGCAAGAAAACACATTTCAGATTTGAGGTTATTTTATTATTTTCCTCTTTTTTAAAATTAAATATTGGGTGGCATTGCAATGGCCCCCCTACCATTAAAATAAGTGACATATCTCTCACGCACTTCCCGTGCACTTTGGGGGGCCAAGCCAGTACGGCCAGTATCCAGGCCTGTCATGGATTCTGGCCCAACTCCAGCCTCCGGCATTATTCCTGAGAAATATGTAGTGGAATATTTGTGCAAAAAGTTGTGCAAAATGCAGCACGTAAGGATGACATGGTTCAGTTTGTATTCCGCTAGGTTGAGATCCGTCAGAAATACACGGAACCGGCTGGCCATTATGCCAAAAGCATTTTCCACCACTCTTCTCGCTCTGGCCAGCCGGTAGTTGTAAACCCTCCTCTCCGGGGTGAGGGCTCTTTGGGGGAATGGCCGCATTATGTGGTTGTCCAGAGCAAAAGCCTCATCCGCAATGAATACAAAGGGTAGTTCCTCCACATTCTCCGAATCAGGTGGCAAGCCCAGGCCACCTGTCTGTAGACGGCGGTAGAACTCCGTCTCGGCGAAGACTCCTCCATCCGACATGCGGCCATTCTTCCCCACGTCCACATAGAGAAATGCATACTGTGCCGACACCACCGCCATTAACACAATACTGTGAAACCCCTTGTAATTAAAAAAGTATGACCCCGAATGGGGTGGTGGCACAATGTGGACGTGCTTCCCATCTATGGCACCACCGCAGTTAGGAAAGTCCCACCGGGTGGCAAAATGGGATGCCACAGTCTGCCATTCCTGTGGCGATGAAGGAAACTGGGGAGGCAAAAAGCAGAAAAAAAAACAAAATAAGTACTTTGGCACATTAAACATTGTACATTACAACACAAACTTTCTTTCACGCTTCTGCCTAGTCACATGACACCGATCGTCTGCTCCCTGTCATTGGGAGCAGTGATCAGGGTCATGTCACTGCTAGCCCATCCCCCAGACAGTTAAGAAAAACACTCACCCAGAACACACTTTAAACCATTCCTTGGCCCCCTTGTGCTTAATAAAACACCTTCACTGCATGTGACATTTTTACAGTAATCAAGACAATTTTGGACAGCATTGATCACTGTATTAATGACAATGGTCACAAAAATGTATGGAAATTGGCCAATGTGTCCGCCATAATGTGGCAGTCACCAGAAAAAAAAATAAAAAAAAATAAAAAAAAACGGTTAGCAACGCCATTACTAGTTTCAAAAATGGCAAGATTTTAAAAATGCCAGCAAAATAGACCATATTTACTAAACGATAGAACTTTAAAAAAAAACAATCAAGAAACGCTTAAATTGTGATTCATTTTAACACATTTTTGTTTACTAAAAGACTACGTATCAGCATCAAATGAGGTCCCAAAAAATCATGGTGATATATTTTTGTGACTATCTTTCTTTAGAGCGAAAAGAGAGAAAAAAAAGCATATTTAGAAAAATGCATTTTGGGTTTGTTGGTGGTTAATCACCAAAACTAAAAAAGCAGAGGTGATCAAAGACAACCAAATACAAAATCGCTTTGTGCTAATAAAATGAAGATAATTTACTAGGAGGAGCCATGTTACAAGGACGCACAATTGTCAATTCAAACAACGCACTGCCAAATCACCCAAAAAAGTGATGAAGGTCAGGAAGGGGGGGAAAATCATTCCAGGGTTGAAGTGTGTTAAAAATACAATATATAATTCAACATTAATTTAAGGACACACAGACTCGTTGGAATTATATTAAGTGTGTGTGGGGGGGATCCAGTTAAAGGACACACAGACCATTTGGGATACTATTAAGGGGGGGGGGGGGATTCAGTTAAGGGGACACAGACCATTTGGAATAAGCTTTAAAATGTTTGGTTTTAGGATAAAGCAATAGAATGGAGCTGACAAAAGACATTTTAAGTGACTAGACTAGGTGGATATGGGCCTACCATAGCATGTTGGTGAGGTTTAATGAAGGCAAATATGCATGAAAAAGAAAAAAGGAGCATTAAAAGATTGCAGCATGCATGAGGACAAAGGGGACATTCACAGCATATTGCAATCATGGTAATTAGAGATTGAGGAAAGAAATACAAGGCATTAGCAAACATTAAAGACAATAAAATGTGATGTTAAATGCTAAATCTTACCTTAATATAGTCCTCCTGCAGGACCTGTATAATGGCAGAACAGGTCTCTGGGATAATGATCCCCAGAGCCTGGGGGGAGATGCCTGTCGAGAACTTCAAGTCCTGAAGGCTTCTCCCTGTCGCCAAGTAGCGCAACGTGGCGACGAGCCTCTGCTCCGGAGTGATGGCTTGCCGCATGCAGGTATCCTGCCTGCTGATATAAGGGGTCAGCAAAGCCAGCAGACGGTGAAAAACGGGGTCCGTCATCCGGAGATAATTCCTGAAATCATCAGGATTATTCTCCCGGATCTCACGAAGCAAAGGCATGTGCGAGAACTGGTCACGCTGGAGCAACCAATTCTTCGTCCATGAACTCCTCAACACCCCGTCCAAGGACTGTTCTTGGGTTGCAGAATGAACTACAACACCAAGCGCAAGCAAAGCACGAACTCGACGACGAGTACGTACACGCAACATGGCTTCAAAACGGTCGGATTGTCAGAGCGAACTTAACAGACGTCACTGAAGAACAGCAAGGCCTGTGAAGAGCGACCTGAAAGTCAGCGAGCGCAGTTAGATCGCACTGCAAAATACAGAGACGAACTGACTACACGCACTAAAAAACAGATACAAACCTCACAAGCACAAACTGAAAAGCAGTGAAAAACGTTCTGAAAAATACGAGTCTGAAAAACGCGAATCGTCTCTCACCAAACTTCTACTAACACGAGATAAACATGAAATTAGCAGAAGGAGCCCAAAGGGTGGCGCACTTGGTATTGAACTTCCGTTTTATAGTCTCGTCGGACCTGGTGTACGTCACAGCGGACCAGACGGGCGGACTTTAGTGTGATCGTGTGTAGGCAAGTCCGTTGCGTCGGAACTCTGTCGGAACTCCGGCGGAACTCCGGCGGAACTCCGGCGGAACTCCGTTGGGAACTCCTTCGGAATTAAGTCCTCTCGTGTGTACGGGGCATAAGCATGTAAAGTGCATGTTCTTAGATGCAGATTTTTGGACTCTGTGTTATGGATCTGAAAGCAGCTCATGCCTACGTACTTGTGTGAATGACTCTATTGAAAACAAGGCAGCTGCAATTAGATCCATAATTTAAAAAAAAATGTTTGTATATGCTTTTTTTACAGCCATGTGAAAAAAGCCTAATAAACTTTACTGCACTATGAATCTGCTTCCCCTGTCATATATGTGATTAGTGGAGAGCACTTCCCCCATATGTGTGGGATCGAGTCCCCGGGTGAGATTGTCTTTGAATTGGAACGGCTGCCTCCTGTGGAGTTCCTGACATATGATTCTATACACATATTAATCCCATAAGGCGATTATACTATATTTTAGATGTTCATCTTCTGTTGAGTGTGTAATTCATTCATTTCGTGATAGCATATACAGTATGTCAGAAGATTTTCCTTAACAAGATCAGTTTCTCATTTTGGTTAAATATTACTGTTGGTTTGAAGACTTTTGGGTTCTCGATACAAATCAATTAATGATTACTCATTGTTTTACTTATTGTATGTGCTTCACTGTTTATTGAATATTATGACTATAAAATTACATTACAATTACTAATTTAAAAGGTTATATTGGTGCTGCAATCATATCTAGTATCTATGTGAGACCTATAGGTTTTGCTATTTATTTCTAGCAGCCTTTCCACCTTATTTTTAAAGAGGAAGTAAACCCTTACAAACCACTTTGACCTACAGGTAAGCCTAGATTAAGGCTTACCTGTAGGTCCAAGAAATATCTCCTAAACCTATATGGTTTAGGAGATATTTGCCCGAAAACGGGCACCGCTGTCTACGGCGCATGCGCCGTAGACAGGGGCGCGCAGGCGCACTAAACGCGGCAGTTCCAAGAATGGAGCTGCTGCATTTGTCGACTCCCGTGCGCATGCGCGGGAGTGACGTCATCGCGGCTTTGCCGAATGACAGCGGCGGAGCTGCGAGACGCCACTCCCGTGCGCATGCGCGGGAGTGACGTCATCGCGGCTTCGCCGCTGTCATTCGGCGGAGCTGCAAGACGCCACAAGCAAGATGGATGCGGCGGACTACAGGGGACAGCGGCGACTTCGCTGGCTCCTGTGTCAGGTAAGTGACACATAATGGGCTACTATGCGATGCATAGTAGTCCATTATGCTTTACCTTTGCAGGGAAAAAAAGAGGAAGTAAACTCATCAGGGTTTACTTCCTCTTTAATACTATCTTGGAATTTTTTTTTCTGTTTTAAGAAAAAAAAAAGCCTGGGAATAAAGAACACTTTTTCCTTTCCCTTACACTAGGAGGCAGTGTGTATTTGTAAAAAAAAAAAATCTAACAAATACAGATATATCCAAAGGTCTGTTAGAACCCATATGACATTCAATAATCACTGTAGGGACCCCACATTTTACCTAAATGTGGGCCCTATATCCTGCCATATAATATTATGTCTTATATTAGCAATTTTATTAAGCAGCATAAATGATATACCATCAGTTCTACAACAAAAGAGGAATGAAAGCAAAACAGCAGTATAAATTAAGGTACATTCCTATCTGTAAGGTATACATATCACATTTCTCCACTGGCCATACAAATATCCTCCCTCTTATGCCGCATACACACGATCAAACAATCCGATGGAAAAGTCCGGCGGACAATCCGCCCGCGTGTAGGCTCCGGCTGACTTTTTTTACCCAAAAGTCCGGCTGAATAAGAAAGTAGTTTTGCACACCAATCTGTCGGCCGGACTAGCATTTCGGCAGACAGAATGGCCGTGTGTGTGCCAGTCCAGAAGAAAGCCGGGCTCCTCCGCTAGTGAAAGAGCTAGCAAAAGAACAGAAGATAGCGGAGGAGTCCGGCGAGAAGACCCCCGAAGACGGAAGAAGACCCCCGGAGCTGTGCAATAAACTATTTTAACCCTTGTGTTTTGTGTTTTTTTTTTACTTTTTTTCACAGGTGAATGGGTAGGTGTACATTGTACCCCATACTCGTTCACATAGGGTGGGGGGCCGGGATCCAAGGGCCCCCTTATTAAAGGGGCCTCACGGATTCCGATAAGCCGCCTGCCCGCAGACCCTGACAACCAACGGCCAGGGTTGTCGGGAAGAGGCCCTTGTCCTCATCAACATGGGGACAAGGTGCTTTGGGGTGGGGGGACCCGCGCGGCCCCCCTTCCCCAAGGCACCCCCCATGTTGAGGGCATGCGGCCTGATACGGCTCAGGGGGGGAGGGGCGCTCGCTCGTCCCCACCCCCTTTCCTGGCCAGCTGAGTAGCGTGCTCGGATAAGGGTCTGATATGGACCTAGGGGGGGACTCCCACGCCAATTTTTCGGCGTAGGGATTCCCCTTTAAGTCCATACCAGGTGACGGGGCCAGCAACGCCTCCTTCGCTGGTCCTGGCTACCTGGAGCCGTGCTCAAAATGAGCGGACTTTCCTCCATGTGTGTGGGCGAGTCTGTTCATTTCAAAAGTACGGCGGACTTAGTACGCCGTACTTAGTCCACCGCAAAAGTACTGTGTGTGGGCAGGTAGCTCGTTTGGAAAGTCCAGCGGACAGTCCGACGGAGACTGTCCGCCAGACTAAGTCCGACGGAGACTGTCCGCCAGACTAAGTCCGCCGGATAGTCTGCTACGTGTGTATGCGGCATTAGTTTCCCAGCTTTCCCTCACTTCCTCCCCCATGAGGCACCACTCTCTTTGCATTCCTCATTGGCTCACACATTGTTGTCAATGAAAGCAAGTGTAGAGAGCGCCTCCAGTTTACCATATTGCATTGCATTATATAGGATATTACAGTGCTGCAGATTGAAAAGGAAAGGTCATTTAAATAACATTCAACATTTTTTTTTCCATAGAAGTTGATTTACCCGTAAACAAATTTGTTCAGTAAAAATAATGTAGTGTAAACTGACACATACATTGTTTGCTAAATAAAACTGTCATGATTATCATATAAAGGAAACTCAGTCCATGCTGTAAAATATAGTCATGCAGAAAACCAAAATGGTTCACAAAGTTTATTTTGACAATCTTGACTGTTTCTCTATGCCTTTTTTATTCCTTCCTCCCCGTCACATTGATGAACCATCACGGTGGCATTCGGGGTGGAAGGCTTGAAAAGAAAAAAGAGTATGCATTTCCAGGGTATACTGGTGTAGATGGACATTCAATAAACAGAAAGGCAGGAATCTCTTAGAAGTGCCCCATCTTTTAAGAGTAAATGTAAATAACTACTTCAGTATCAATTCTATTTTTTGTTTTAAATTTTGTCTTGAGGGATACCAGTGCTGCAGATATAAAAGTATAAATGTGTAAATTGTTTGCTATGTCCGGGTGGAAAATATATTTATTTTAAATGCAATAAAATGCAAGGTTTCTTTAGCTCCAATGAGCATTACACTTTTTACGTGACAAAATGGATGTAAATTCAGTAAGTATTGCTAGTCTAATTCACTTTTTATAGAACAGAGAACAGTTCAATTTGTGTCACCTTCTGTTACTGTGAAAAGATTTAAAAACAAAATCTACTTGCCATGTGTCCATCCAGTTACTGCTGAAAATATACTTTAATGCTACTTATTCTTATTTTTCTAACACTTCTGTCAGTACCGCTGATAAATCCTACACCCTTCGTGAAAAACTGTCTAGGTAATTTAAGGGTTTTAGACATTTTAAGTGATGGTGGCAATATCTTCTCAAAAAAGATATTTACATCAGGCAGATTTTCATCTTGCTTTTGCTAGGCAAGATTGAAGTGACAACTTTGCAAACACAGGGATTTCTTTGCAGAAACAAAGGACACCTGTATACAACTTAAAATTTTTAGGTTTACAAAACTGTGCCAAGCAGGATAGAGTGAATATATACATACATATATCAAAATTCATTCCTTTTTTTCTGCAAATAATGGACACAGGCTATTTATTAACTACAGTTTCACCTTCATATTCTACTTTAACTCGGACTCCAACATCTGGCCAGAAGTATCAGGGTTCTTTAGCACTTATCCTAGCTTGGATTCCCCTTCCTTACTTTTGTTACATATTACTGCAATCAGGGGTGGCCCATGATATGTGCATAGGCACTGCTCCCTCTATCATGTCACTCCCTCTATGACTAATAGATAGATGCATGCATTGCATGCCTTTTCAGACGGTGGGTGCCTAAATTCCAGCAGTGGGGGGTGTTTTTTTAAGCACCTGATTAGAGACATAGGCTCTTATAGGCTTCAAAATAGGGTGGACTCGAAGCGCAGAGCATTGTGCTCGGAGCCTACCCAGGTGTGTTAGAAAAGCAAATGAATATTTTCTTTTCTAACACTGAACTGCCTCTACTCCAATCAGGTAGTATGGGTCTAATATCCATCACCTGATTGGCTGAGGGCACAGGTGGAGGCCTAGCAGTATGGAAGAACAGAGGAGGGGAAGGCATGGAGGACACAGGAGCCGTTCCATAGCTTACCACCATCACCTGCTGCCTGACCCGCCACTAGGATGGGGTAAATGCCAGGCAGACAGCAGGTGGATAGGTGGAGGGGTCACAGTGGCTACATTTGATGGCACAAGTGGCTGCATATGATGGGGCACAAGTCGCTGCATATTATGGGGCACAAGTGGCTGCATTTGATGGGCACAAAAGGGCTGCATATAATGGGCACAAGTGGCTGCATTTGTGCCCATCAGTGATGCCTATCAGTGCCCATCAGTGCTGCATATCAGTGTAGCCTATCGCTGCTCATCAGTGCTACCTCACCAGTGCCCATTAGTGCAGCCTCATCAGTGCCAATCAGTGAAATATAAAACAACATTTTATAACAAAGGAAGAAAAACTTTTTTAAAAAAAAATTTAATCATTTTTAGTTTGTTTAGCAAAAAATAAAAATCCCAGTGGTGATCAAATACCACCAAAAGAAAGCTCCATTTGTGGGAAAAATTGGTTAAAAAAATTGTTTGGGTACAGTGTTGTATGCATTCAATTGACATTCAAAATGTGACAGCGCTGAAATCCGAAAAATTGTCCTGGGCAGGAAGGGGCGAAAGTGCCTGGTATTGAATTGGTTAAACTTCTTTGTATACTCCTACACTCGGTTTGAACAGAAAGATATAGGTCAACACAGGATTGCCTCTACCACTCATAGTCCATACTACTATTGCTATCATTACTACTATTGTCCTAATTTGCTTATTTTCACCTTTTTCACATTGATCGTTTCACATATTCTTAATTTGACCTTTTGTATTTAATGTGTGGTTTTTTTTTTCTATTTCCTTTTGTCATCTGGACAAGAAGTGAGAAGAATCTCTCATGTCCGAATCCATAAAACAATAAAATCACTTGTATTATGAAATAATGACTATATTATATCTGTAGTTTTTTTTCATTTACACATTTCCCCATAAGGATGATTTACTTACTTCCCATTGTGTAACTGGGTCACAAAGTAGAATAAACCTCTTCACATGCGACCATGAAAGCTACAAATAACTGACAGAAAGTTTAACATTTTCTTTGAGTAACTCTTTGGTTAATCCCCACACACACTAGTCAGGTGCTAACCCAGCTCGCATGCTGTGTAACATAAGGAAATTATTCCGGACAGCTGCACTTCCAGTCTTTACCAAGGTGTCTACCTTTTTGTCCCCTGCTCTATCTGTCATATGAAGCTTCAATAAAAGGATTTTTGGAAGTGCAGTCATCTGGAATCATTTCCTTATGTTTAACATTTTCTTGTTTTATACAAAAAAAATAAAAAAGTTGGCTGAAGTAATATGGAGGTTCCTAGTTTGATTAGTAATACTGCAGTATTATTAATTGCCTAATCAGCTGGTACCTGTTCCTAAATAAACAAGAACGTGATTTTTGTACAGTTCTTTCACCATCCGTTATGTAGTGTAACTAGCATTTGTACTAGTTACACTTTATTACACTATAGTAATAGGTCATATAGGTAGGTAAATATCCGCGCTCAACCATAACATGAAAACAGCAGTGGAACACGATAATACAGATACTGGTCACAAAAAATGCAAAGGAAATGTAGCGGCCATAGCCCTCAATAGGGCGGCCTTGACTTTTGGGCTTACCGGTTACCTCCGCTTGGCTTGTTCTTTCTGGTCTAGTGGTTCCCAGGGTTAGTATCCAACGACTTTGGATGCTGACACCATAAAAGTCCTTTAGAAAGGTTTTTATTTGCAGGGGTAACATCCAACAAACACAGTCTGGTATGGGAACAGAGGGCAAGGGTGAAGAACTCAGGCAACTTGAACTGCTAATCACTAGAATGTCTCTAATACAACCCAGAGAGTAGCCACTTGCAGCTGGGCGTTTCAAAGCTGAACAAATCTCTAGCCAGAGATTATGGCAGTCAGCACTCTAATCCGGAACTTGCAAAGTCTCTAACCTTGAACAAATTTGTAACCGAAAGTGAACAGGAACCTTTCCTCAGTACCTGGAACGTTCTCTGTCTCCTTGGCAGTACTGGAAAACCGTGGATTCGTTAATGTCCTTGACAACCCAGCAACCAGGCACTTCTTGGGATGCCAGCTTGTTGGCCCTCCTCCGAAGAGTCCTCCCCCGATCGCTTACACGGGCTGCGGTGCCCCTCCAAGTTGAGAGCACACCCGGATGCCTTGAATCCTCCCTCAGTTACTGCGCCTTGGACCAGTCGGTTCCGTGATTCGGGAACAGATGGATCCTTATCCCAGACCATGTGGGTCTAATGGGGCTAGACAAACTGACCATGTTGCGGGGCGGCCCCTTGCGGGGCTAACCCGGTCCAGCTTCAGGAACGTCAGCTCTGGCCTAACGAAACGACCCGAACACATGACTTCAGCCTCTTAAGTACCCTTCCCCAGACTCCTCAGCAGGGCCAGACTCACCCACTGATTGGCTCCGAAGAATGCTGATACCCAAAGTGTCCAACTAGGCCTGGTTCTGGTCCTGTCATGTACACATAACTGTACACATGTCCAGGCAGAACCCTAACACAGCCCAGCCAAACTGAGGCCAAAGTTAAACCTGCACAATCAACCCTCAGAACCCCTTTACTGTTCTTAGGAAAAACAAAATTTGCACATAGCGGACACTTTGTGAAAAGTTTTGCCGCTACAGAAAAATAAAAGTGCAGCTCTTATACTATGAATAATGATTAAATAGTCACACAAATTGAAGTGCAAAAAACGTGCAAAACTGGTGTCAATAAATAAGCAAAATATAGTGACATATAAGTATACAATTGAAAATTGGTGAAAAAATAAAAAATTAAGGTCCATGAATTATAAATAAATGTCCATAAATGTAACAAAGACCATCAGATAAATAATGTGACATGATTAAATTTATTGTGCTTGACCACGTGGAACCCGTCACCTCTAATCCCCACTAATAAGATGGAGGCTTACGGGATCGCCAGCGACCCCCCTATCAGGGGAGGTCAAACAGCGCAGATTGGATCACAGATCCCCACTACAGACGTCCAGATATCAGAGATTTCCCTAATCTCCTGGGTGTCTCCTATCAGCAGACTCTGCAGCTCAGGTGGTCAGTTACGGCAAACTTCCCAAACATTGTCAGTGGAAAAGTTCATGCAAAATAAAAAGTGGTCTGAATCGTGTAGTATATTATTGCAAAAAAAATATTATAGTACTTCTACCGAATCTACAATGGACAAAACGCTGTTTAATCATTTTAAACTTTTTTCCATTGTGACTGACCACCTGAGCTGCAGAGTCTGCTGATAGGAGACACCCAGGAGATTGGGGAAATCTCTGATATCTGGATGTCTTTTCAATTGTATACTTATATGTCACTATAGTTTGCTTATTTATTGACACCAGTTTTGTACTTTTTTTGCACTTCAATTTGTGTGCCTACCTAATCATTATTTATAGTATAAATGCTGCACTTTTATTTTTCCATACTAATAGATCAGACAGTGCTGGTGTCAGTGCTCTCTATCACGGTGCTGGTGTCAGTGCTCTCTATCTCGGTGCTGGTGTCAGTGCACAGTCTCTATCACGGTGCTGGTGTCAGTGCTCAGTCTTTATCGTGGTGCTGGTTTCAGACAGTAAGGGAGATAGCAGCAGAGAAGCTAATCACCATGGCTGAGGATCATCACTGGCACCTCCGGACCACCGCAGTGGAGCCCTGCATAGGTGGGGATAAGGGGCGGGCAGAGGGAGGGGCTCAAGCACAGATTGGCACACTGGGACACTGGCACTGGACTGCGCTGTCCTGACTGTGGCACTGATCATCTCCTGATTGTGTCGCCGCTGAATGTCAGCAAGGCGAGCCATGGCCGTGTAAGATCTTCTGCGCAGTATATGTGGAAGAAGGTATATAACACCCCGCTTCAATCTGTCGTTTTGGGGGGCCACTGGTCTATCACACCAGTTATAATACTTTTTTCTAATTGCGTTTGTCACACTTTGTAGTATCGCTGCAGAACCGCTCAGCAGTCACAATGCTGCACGATGGAAATGCACTATACTATTGAAATGGATATTTTGATGATAGGCAACTCCTATCCTCATATTGATTAGTGGTTCCAAATTAATAACTACTGCAGTAGGGAACAGACACAAAAGATACGCTCAGCATCTTTCCAAATAACAGTTCTCCTTTATTATGACGCATTTGAAGGCTTTTATACACATGATTACGTAGGTATCACATTAATATTACAATTGTACGTTTATGGTAACAAGGGGCGTTACATAGGCAGGCTTATTCTAATCAGAACTCGAAAGAATGCAAAACATGTACTGAAAACATTATTAGGGCCGTGTGCACAGTGAGGGCATTGTGCAATACATATAAAATAGAATACAATTATATACAGAACCTACAAATTTCCATTACAGTCTCCTCTCTTTTGATCAATATTTTGATCACTAACCATACCTGCTATCACCTTTAACCTGGAACCTCCACACGCTTAGGTGGAGGTAGTCCTGGCCAAAGAGGCAAAAACTCCATTGTGGAGAAAATAATAGCTGAGCAGCTTTTTTCATTACAAAACGACTTTTCACTGTGAAAAACAAATACATATTTACAGAGTACTGGCTGTACACTCCTGTGTCCAGAATGGCCTTCTAACTTAATTGCTGGTATGCTGACTTATCAGCACATGTAAACACAGACAATTGTACATAAAATGGAAGAGGTACAAAAGACAAATATGACTTCAACATGGCTAAACTACTTTTCAAATATATGTATCCCTTACAATTAAAGTAATTGAATCAAAAAGTACCCTAGACTGTGATCGCAAGAGGGAAACAAATCAAACACAGAGATTTCTTTAATTTAGACATTTTTGCAGTGTCTGGTGTGGATCCAGGTGACTTTTCTTTCAAGTTTTGCAAAACTGTACATGAAATAGATGCTGTATTGAGTCTCCAAACATTTCCTTATATATAAATGTCAACTGGCTTTAGTTTTAGATCCTTCCAAACTTGTAGGATCTGGAATTGGGGAGAAAACACATAAATGAGTTTGTCAAAAACCTTTAAAAAAATCAGCAACATTCTCTGTGAGATCTGAAAGGAGGACTTCAGCTGCTGAGACAAAATATAAGCAAATCCCATAGGGAGAGAGTCCAACATCCCCCTACGGGCTTGATAAAATATAATAAAACATTCAGGCAAAAGTTTTCTAGTTTCTTACTCTACTTTGTCTGCTACATTGTAGACAGTAGGGGGTGTAAAAATAAAACCTCAAAACTTCCAGTAAGGACTCTCCTATAAAAATGATTTCCTCTGTTACTGTCTGTAGATTCTGCACTCTGTACTTACAAACTACTTCTGATAACACTTTTTACTGTGGCCTTTGCAGTAGCATTTGCCACTGGACATCCAGAAAACATGTCCATACAAACAAAATACATACTCATAAGATCCTGACTTGGTCATCTGGATATAACTTTTTGTTATCTCTGGATGTTAAGCTTTTGGTAACACTTTTGGTAACAGGTAAAACAAGAAGTGGTATGTTATAAAAACAACTGTGGAGAACCCTGGCTCTATCCCACGCTCATTTACTAAGGCAGCCATAACTACTTGTGACTGATGACACGGTCCATGTGTCAAGCTGGAGGGAAAAGAGTATCTGGCAGACATAAATGATCACCTTTTCCAAAGTCTTGTTTCGTAAGAAGTCGCCCTCTGTGGACCACTTGTGCTTCTAGTTCTGGGGTCCTTAAAGTTGAATTAATAATCCCAGCTATACTGGGCCAGAACTAGGGTGGAATCTTTGAGTTGCACAGACCCAGCAAGTGTCCGGGGCTGTAAATGCGGCATCCTTAGAGGCGCCTGGTCTGCTTCCATATGTGAGTTTTACTGTTAGTATGGCTACCTCAGCAAGAACCTGGAAGGCTGAAAACAGCCGATCAAATTAACTTGGCATGCTTGATTGGTTTACCTGCCGAAGTAAAAACAAACTTCTGGCCCTTCAAATGGAACCAAAAGCTCTCTATATCTCGACTATCTATATAAATATATACTCTTTTTATAGCTCACAGGCTTTTCTAAAACATGGAGCTCTGCTTCTTGAGATGGGGAAAAAGGATCCAATAACTCTGAATACAGGGAATCCTTCTGGGTGATAAACTTCATCCTCGGTATAAAACCAGGAATAACACTACAAAAAAGTAAATACTCGGGTCTTCTGGGAGTGTGTCCTGCACTGGGCTCACAGCAGCTGATTTCCACGTCATCAATTTAACACATGTGCTTTTTCTTTGTCTCCAGCCTCCTCCAATAGAGGCAATAAGGTGGCTGGATTCAAATGTACACATTTTTAATTGTTAGATTTGTACATAAACACACAAAACAAATTCATATTTTGAACCTTTCATTAGACAAACACTTAGCTATATATTTGCTGTGCAGAATGTCGGACTATTAAAAATTCAATATTCAACCAAAATAATATCTGTAACTTTGTCTAATAGCAACTTTGCATAAAGCTACAGCTCTGATACATCGGAGTGAACCCTTCATTACTGGGTCCAGCTTGCATAAATATAACAATGGCTTGTTTTCTATCATGCTGTTTGTGTAAGAACTCCAGTTTCATGTTTCAAAAAGACAACTTTTTCCTGGCAATATTATAATAAATGATAAGAATACCCTGCAGTCATGCAGAGATGTCCATAAATCCAAAATATTCTTCTACTTATACCCACTGCACTTACAAGGAAAAGGGGCACATCATTTCACAATCCACACATTCTGCTTTGGATTTCAAAAATAAAAATAGATAAAAACAAAAGGACCAACAATATGTATGACGGACCAGAAAGCACTTGGCCATCAAAAACTATAAATCAACTGGCTGCAGGCAGCAGCTATCCTAACAGGGTGTGTGGACTTCTTGTGATGGGTCTTTTATATTTAAATGTTATTATTACTCTCACATCATGGACCACACATTAACTTATTATCAGACTTTAAGATTTCATTTCTGTAGAAAAACTTCCTTATGTATCCCATCCATCTTGGCTTTGTTAAACATTATTGCAGCTGTATTCAAATTAACAACCTCATCTTAATCTTTTTTTTCTTTCCACTCAATAAATGTAAAATTACAAAATTGTTATCTTAATCTAAACTAATTCCATTTTTACCAATTTCCCCATTAACCTGGATTTCATTTCCAACCAAAGGTTGTCTAAACCAGTTTCAATATATCTATATTTATTAATATTAACAATAAAATTGTTAAACTCATATTAGAAATGAATACTCATATGATAATTTCAATATCACACACTAATATATATGCACAGATAAATGTCCTTAATTTTACTCAATTTCTCTCTCTTTTTTTTTTTTTAATGCACTGTTTCCACTATCACAGGATATTACATTTGTGTAAGACACGGTTAATTTGTAACCTTCATTCTACCATGTTTGGAAAACAGATTCAAAAATAATTGTGATCACATTGTTTATCATTAGATTCGTTAAACCCGGCACATTTTGTTATAAATGTTTTGTCTAAAAAACTGAAATTGGCATAGTGTCCTTGCAGCTTATCACCAATCTCTCATGTCAGCCACATTCTTTCAGGAGAGCACAAAGGAGGGGGTCACATCTGCGTACATGACACAAGCGATAGAACTAAAGGTTCCAGCATTCACAAACATACTCAAATATATCTCTAAAATCGCTTACATTATTCCCATTTGTACACAACACATGCCTATCATTCTCTCACTTTCTTTTAACGCTTTTTTAATACTTCCTTGCTTAAACTTCTGCTTTCTTTATTTTGTTCTGATATCCTTTGCATCCAATGTATTGTAATACCATACTTCACATACTGTACCTTCTATGATCAGACGGGCATCCATAATGCTCATCCCATCTTCCCTCTCTGACAACATATAAAGCATTCTGTTTTAACTCTCATTACTGTTTCTTGACTTTACTAGTTGTAGTGCCTGACCCCAAATTCATCCCACAACTTAACATCAAAAAGTCCCTTTCTGTCTAGTGTTAATGTCACACTTGATCCATCCTGCTCACATAAATAGCTGTTTCTCTAGCTGTATACTCTGCATGATTCTTTGTCCCTGTGGACTTTGGTGGTAACCCAGTTACCCTTTGTGGATCCCTGTCCACTTTAACCATTAATCTAGGGGCTCAGTATAGGCGGAACCGCACCTTCGGTTTATATATAGCGCTCCTCTTGCGCTGGGCATTTTTGAAGGTCTCTTACCCATCATTCCCTTACTTAATTTAATGCCCATAATGACTGGCCAGTCTTCTCTACGTGTGCCTATACCCTTTTGCCTCTAAACTACTTTAACTAGCAGATGTACTACATATACCTGTGAACAGCACTATTCTTCCCTTTCTCTATAACACTCTGATGGACAGTAGACAGTGACAACATAACATATATACACTAATCAATACAGTTCGATTAAGGGGTGTAAAATAGGTACCCTTTGTCCTGAAAATGCCTTACCGATCAAGGAAGTCTGATAACTCAAATGTAAGCAAAAGGCTTACCTCAGCCGGCTGATTATCAGAAATTCCCGGAT
This sequence comes from Lithobates pipiens, assembly GCF_037356315.1. Classification (NCBI taxonomy): domain Eukaryota; kingdom Metazoa; phylum Chordata; class Amphibia; order Anura; family Ranidae; genus Lithobates; species Lithobates pipiens. The sequence goes on from NW_027507748.1 coordinate 490,522,105, forward strand.
CGTCTCAAGCTCCTCGTTTCGGATACTCAGGGTCACCTGATAACCCCTGCTGAGCTGGCTTCGCCACCTGAAATGGATATTTTGATGATAGGCAACTCCTATCCTCATATTGATTAGTGGTTCCAAATTAATAACTACTGCAGTAGGGAACAGACACAAAAGATACGCTCAGCATCTTTCCAAATAACCGTTCTCCTTTATTATGACGCATTTGAAGGCTTTTATACACATGATTACGTAGGTATCACATTAATATTACAATTGTACGTTTATGGTAACAAGGGGCGTTACATAGGCAGGCTTATTCTAATCATAACGCGAAAGAATGCAAAACATGTACTGAAAACATTATTAGTGCCGTGTGCACAGTGAGGGCATTGTGCAATACATATAAAATAGAATACAATTACATACAGAACCTACAAATTTCCATTACACTATGCTTTCTATAATTGAAAGTATTTTATATGTGTATTACACCCCTATATACTGCACACCAAATAGTACACCTATACCAGTCCTTAAAAGGACCTTTGTGGTCCTAATAGTAGCTAGCTAGTAGCTAGTGAATTGCAGACTGTCCCTGCTCCAAACACCAAACTGTCCCTCACTACACTGAGAAACAACAGCTGCAGAATCGGTCAGCAGCACAGCAGTGCAGTGCACTATAATATGCTTTCTATATTTGAAAGAAAGTGTATATTATACGTGCATTATAACCCTATATAATGTACACCTATACCAGTCCTTAAAAGGACCTTTGTGGACCTAGTAGTAGCTAGATAGTAACTAGTGAATTGCAGACTGTCCCTGCTCCAAATACCAAACTGTCCCTCAGTCCCTACACTGATAAAAGCCAGCTGCAGAATCGGTCAGCACTCATCAGCACAGCAGTGAAGTATAATATGCTTTCTATATTTGAAAGAAAGTATATTATACGTGTACAACCCTATATACTGTACACCTAAACCAGTTCTTCAAAGGACCTCTGTGGACCTAGTAGCTAGTGATTTTCAGACTGTCCCTGCATCAAACACCAAACTGTCCCTCAGTCCCTACACTGATAAAAGACAGCTGCAGAATCTGTCAGCACTCAACAGCACAGCAGTCGGCAGTGCATCATAATATACTTTCTATATTTGAAAGAAAGTATATTATAAGTCTATTACAACCCTATATACTGTACACCTATACCAGTCCTTAAAAGACTTTTGTGGACCTAATAGTAATAGCTAATTAGCTAGCTAGTGATTAGACTGACTGTCCCTGCTCCACACAGCGTCCTTTCCCTACACTGACAAAAGACAGAATGTAAAATGGCCGCCAGATCAGGTCTATTTATAAGGTAGGGGGTATGTCCATGTGCTGAAATGTCTCAATTGGCTGTCCTGTACCCTATGATGGATGTGTCATGGGTCAAAGATCTTCACAATGTAAACGAATATGGCCTCCGCGAACAGCGCCAGAAGTCCGCCGGTTTGGCGAATCACGAACGAGCAAAGTTTGCCGCGAACCGACCGATGGGGGCAAACTGCAAGGCCATCTCTATTCCTATATGCCAATCGGTTCAAGAGGGTTCATGCAGACAGTCACAGGGACAGTTCAGTTGGAGGACAGTTGGTATCAATCGACCAGCTGACTCATATTTCTGTACTGATCAATGCCGAGCGCCAGAGGCATGCAAGATTTTCAGTGGCCAGATGTCACTTCCAGTTCAGGTGCTTTTTACAGAATTGGCACAGTCCCAGGAATCTTTTTGAAAGATCTTGTTGGCAGTGGTGGTACCTTGGTCCAGGTGGCACATGAGGGCGTTTCAATTTTGCCCTCTTTAGCCTATGAGCTGGGCTATCTATGGATCAGAAAATCTTTGTGCCTATACAAATTCAACAAGAACTGGAATTTTGGACATTGCCACTGTGCTTTTTTTGGAGGCATTCCTCTTAGCCCAGGAGATAGGATGATTCTGAATCCAGATGTCTGTCTCTGGGGCTGGGGAGTCCAAGATCTGAAGAAACAAGTGCAAGACCATTGGAGAGTGGTGAAGCGCAGACCCCCCAAGTATGTTGAATGGAAGGAGGCCTTTTCTAGCATTGCAAGTCTTTCAGGATCTTTGAAGGGGCCTGAGTAAGGTTGACAATAAGACAGTAGTAACCTACATTGCCTGACAAGGGGACACCAAGTCTTTTCTTGTTACATCTTGTAAAGAAACTTTTTGTGGGCAGAGGACCCCTTAGTCAGTTAAAATCGATCTTCTTGCCAGGGAAGCAAAATCAATTATTGGTTTGTGTATGTCAATGTTGGCCCTATGGGCCCTATGGGCATTCCAGCAGTAGTTCTCAGGGAGACTTCACTGAACATGCAGCTTCTGATAGGTGCAACAGGATACCAATGCAAAGACTCTGTCATACAAGGTGCAGGGTGCCATGGAATTTTCTGTTTGATTTTTGTCTCTGATCAAGTGAATTCTTCTATGGAAAGGTCAGTAACAGCACCCCAATCCAATTGGACTACTTTTAATAGCCTGGCTATGGAATAGGCTACACTAGAGGTGCAGGGATTCTCATCTGATGTTGTTCAGATCCTGGTAACCAGAAGATCATCCATGAATGCTACATAGGAAGGGATATGAAAAAAGTTTGTTTTGTTTGCTCAGCAAAGCTTTCTCTCCCGTGTTCCTTGCTCTAGCTAATATCCTTGGCATTTTACAGTCAGTGCTGGAGGTTGGTCTGGCATGCAATGCCACTTAATGGATCTCTACTTATTTTTTTCACAGCCTGCAGATGGCTGCAAAGCCAGTGACCAGATGCTTCTTCCAGATATCAATCTATATATGACCTTGAGGGAAATCCTTGTTCCCTCTGTGGGACTTATGCTTGGATCTGAGAGCACCCTTTGCTCCAACAGGTTTCATTTCCATTGAAGTACTGCATAGTAAAACTAGTTCTCCTGACAATTACTACTTCAGACAGAAGGATGTTGAAGATTGCAACACTTTCCAGCAAGAGCGCTTTGGTGTCTTTTTCTTTTTTTACCAGAGATAGGGATACCCCGTCTATCCCCAAAGTTAAATTTTAAAGTGGTATCCAGTTTCCAGGAAAACTGGGAAGTAGGGAAATTTGGCCAAAGGAAGAAAGTGTAAAAAAAAAATCCTTTCATTTAGCCATCAGGCCCTTAGAAGTCATCCACTCTTGGGTTACCAGAATGATTAAACTGGCATACAGGAAGTATGCTTTTCTGCTCTGAAATAATTGAAGCCTATTTGACTAGAGGGGTGGCAGCCTTTGAGGCAGTTATGCCAGGATTGCATGGAGGATATAGGTAAGGGCTAGCTTGAAGGTCTGTTGCGGCCTTCATTCAACCTTACAAATTAAATATGTGACCAGCATGTTTGGAACCAGAGAGATCAATTCCTTCTGGCATTAGCAGCTTTTCTTTAGATGTCAGTGTCCCTCTTAATTTGTTCTCTTCCACCCTATATTAAGCTTTGGTATATCCCATCGTGTGCTGATGGGAGGATGGGCCAGGAAAACGGAAAATTGTTATCAAATATTTACTGTAATTTTGCTTTCCTGGCCCATCCTCATGTCAGCACAGGACTCCCTCCCTAGTGGCCTGTCACGGGAGACATTGAAGAGACTGCTAAAAATCATATCCAGAGCTGGCCAAAAACCCAACCACATCCCCAAGAAAAATGTGCAATTGAAAGAGAAAAGAATTGTTACCTCTATGAATGGGACTTTCAGACAGAATGAGTGGCCAGAAGGACAAAAAGAAGTAGTGGATAAGTTGCACAAGTAATAAAATAGCAAAAAAAAATTTAATCTCCCTAGTGGCCTGTCACAGGCTAAGTTATCAAACTATCTTAGTTGGGAAATTATGGTAAGTATTTGATAACAGTTTTCCATTATCTTTCTGATCAACAAAGGCAATCAGATACAATTTGGATTAAAGCACATTCAAACACAAACATATTGTAGTTTATCAGTCCTTAGATTAGAAGGCCACATCAATTATTTTTTTTATTTTTTTGATACTTTTTTCAATTTATTTTCACCTGGTAATCTTGTGAATAACACCCTGTCCTTGGGGGAATATGCTTATTACTTCACTATATCTATCCAGATGCCCATGATTGCTTCCCAGACTGGTCTTTATGTATGTCTGCCTTTTGTTTGGATTAGTAGTTTACACAAAATAGATAAAATTGCTTTTACTACAGGACTACAGTATCTCACAAGTAACAGGTTTATTGCCTCTTTGGAAAGATCAGCAGCTATGTTCTATACTTGCTAAAAATGTTCAGACAGTGCTTTTAGAGTAAATAATCAGCACAAGATTAAAGATTTAGTTAGAGAAATAAAGTGCATTCTATTGCTCGTCTCTCATTCTTCAAATGTTCGTTTCCTGGTTGTCATGCTGATCTAATGGATTCCATACTTTCTAAATGCTTGGAGCAAGTATGCATAATGCGGAATTCCAACTTTACAATGACTTTTATGCAGTATGCTTGTTCCTAGGACAGGGACTCAAAAAGTAAATCAGCCACAGTCAGCCAGGAAACTGTCATCTTCAAGAGGGGGTTCAGCAATATCAGCCTACATGTATTTCTCTCAGTACAGTTTTCTTTTGAAACCATGTAAACATTATTGATGAATGAATGAATTATCCAACATCATAATCTTTCTAGAATGGTTTGAAGTTTAGCTTAATTTTTCTGAAGGGCACATAGGGATCAGTGAGTACAACTGACTGGGTATTTTCTTCAACAATATCCATTTCTTTTCTTATGTCATTTTGATTTAAAATATGCTTTTTTTTAAAAACAGCCCTTTAACCAATATAATTAGAGAGAAACAAAATGGTGCATTTATTAATGCATTATGTATTTTTTATTTTCCTACAGCCGCTGCACATTTTGCCAAAGGTTTTCTGAATGACAGGACTTATAATTGCTACAATGTTCTTCAAATATATTTAGAGATTGTTCTTATATTAGACAAAAAGCTAAAAGGCACATCACATGAAGTGAGGGCTATTAAAACTTCATAAAGATTGCAGTAACAAGAAACATGCTTAAGGCCAGTTCACTTGAATGTTAAAGAGCAACAAAAATTGTAATTGTAATTTATATGTTAACCACTTCAGCCCCAGAAGGTTTTACCCCCTTCACGACCAGGCCATTTTTTGCAATACGACACCGCATTACTTTAACTGACAATTGCATGGTTGTGCGACGTTGTACCCAAATAAAATTGATGTTCTTTCTTTCCCACACATAGAGCTTTCTTTTGGTGGCATTTGATCACCTCTGCAGTTTTTATTTTTTGCACTATAAACAAAAAAGACAGACAATTTAAACAATATTTTTTTTATTTTCTGCTATAAAACATACCAAATGAAAAAAATATGACCAGAAGATGTGACCGACCGAGATGGCTGCCTATTGAATCTGCTTTCAGCACGGATGGCTCTCCAGGGCTCCAGCAACAAATAAAAACAGATCAGTCAGAGTTCAAACCCCACCCCTTCCTTGGGACACCAGTGAACATGTCAAAGCACAGGAAAGATCTTTTGCACCAAGAAAACTCACAGAGCTTTACCCGATGCCCAGCAGGCAGAAAACCCAAGATGGCACCAGTGGACATGACGCCACAGCATGAGGCGGCCCTGCCTCAGCACATACACAGGAAAACAGGACAGAAAAAGAGTTCCTTCCTCCACACAAACCTGACAGCAGCTCTTTAGCCTCCACACATTCCAAAAGTCCTGCAAAATCCAAGCTGAGGCTGACACAGGACACAGATCCTGACAATGAGCTGTGCCCTGCGACATTTACATCCCCTGTGAGTTCTGCTTATTACAGCATATCCCACATCAAACCAACCAGTTCTTGACACCACTGAGAGATATATTGTTAACTTTACAGAGTTCCATCCACTCAGATATATCCAGATGCATCACTTTACCTCTGAAATTTCCTATCTTGGGGAGAGAGTCACAACTATAGAAAACAAAATTGGAGAGGTTACCTCATCATTTTATTGATCTTGTGAATGCTCAGGGTGAAGAAGCAAATGATATTGAATGGACGAAAGCCAAAATAGCAGACTTTCCAGAAGGAATAACCTGAAGATTAGAGGCATACCAGAGCCCATCCAACAACCTGCCATAAAATAATATTTCACTCAATTGATGTTGACTTTTCTCCCTGACACTCCTGTAAGAACTTAGCCACTATCACGAAACCCCTCCATAACCACCAGATCTAATACAAATGGGGCCACCCAGTCAAACTAGTAATCACGAAGGACAATAGATCATACTCGTTCCACACTCTGGGTGAAGGCCTATCGCTGCTGCGACAATGGAACGTATTGGATCCATAAGAGCAACGACAGCATCACCTACCACAGCGCAATCACAACAACGGTGATTGGGATGACTATGATCCCCCTGATGAAATGACCACCTGATCCATGTCAACTTTATTAGGCATACATTCAAGCCTTGGAATGTTGGCTTAAGCTCAGGTCATCAGCCTTATACTCCAATTACAAGTCACAGTATACACCACACAAGCAGAGTTTTGCTGACCATTTTTTTACATTTCCCTGGAAACACAGAGACTTTGTTTTTTTCAGTTAACTATCACTTTGTTTTCTATTTTTTTTTTTTTTTTACAGCCTACAGTCTAACGCTATATTTTAACTAGCTGTGAATATAACGATCGCACCTCCAGAGTTCTTGTTGTCGTGAGATAGTTCTACATACTTCCCATCAAACAGTAAGTTCTCCTCTTTCTTGTACCGACACCTACACTCCATCATGATAGAGACACTTGGCCCAACTTCACTAGCTGCCAAGAAATGTCTGTCATAAAACAACATACCTACAGTGGATATAGAAAGTCTATACACCCCTGTTAAATTGTCAGGTTTCTGTGATGTAAAAAAAATTAGCCAAAGATAAATAATTTCAGAACTTTTTCCACCTTTAATGTTGAGTTGAGTTGCATCTTGATATAGCACAGTCTTCTACCTTGCAGGGTCCCGATTCACTTACAAACACATACACATGCTAGGGCCAATTTTTAGACAGGATTGGATTAACCTACAAGCATGTCTTTGGAGTGTAGAAGGAGACCGGAGTACCCGGAGGAAACCCACACAGGCACAGGGAGAACATGCAAGCTCCAGGCAGATGATGTTGTGGTTGGGATTTTGGACCAGCGACCCCATTGCTGCTAGGTGAGAGTGCTGCCCAATGTGACCTATAAACTGTACAATTCAATTGAAAAACAAACTGAAATCAGTCAGTACATACCTGCCATCATTTAGAGTGCCTCTGATTAACCCCAAATAAAGTTCAGCTGTTTTAGTAGGTCTTTCATGACTTTTTCTTAGTGGCATCTTACAGCAAAAGCCATTGTCCACAGAGAGCTTCCAAAACATCAGAGGGATCTCATTGTTAAAAGGTATCAGAATGGGTAGAGTGGCAAGACGGAAGCCTTTTCTTACAAAGAAAAACATCCAAGCCCAGCTAAATTTTGCGAAAATACATCTGAAATCTCCTAAAAGCATGTGGGAAAATATGTTATGGTCTAATGAAACCATGGTTGAACTTTTTGGCTATAATTCTAAAAGATATGTTTGGAGCAAAAACAACACTGCACATCACCAAAAGAACACCATACCCACAGTGAAGCATGGTGGTGGCAGCATCATGCTTTGGGGCTATTTTTCTTCAGCTGGAACAGGGGCCTTAGTCAAGGTAGAGGGAATTATGACCAGTTCCAAATACCAGGCAATATTGTCAGAAAACCTTCAGGCTTCTACTAGAAAGCTGAACATGAAGGGGAACTTCACCTTTCAGCATTAGAATGACCCAAAACATACATCCAAATCAACAAAGGCATGGCTTCCCCAGAAGAAGATTAAAGTTTTTTGGAATGGCCCAGCCAAAACCTAGACCTGAATCTGATTGAAAATCTGTGGGGTGATTTGAAGAGGGCTGTTCACAGGAGATGCCCTCGCAATCTGACAGATTTGGAATGTTTTTGCAAAGAAGAGTGGGCAAATATTGCCATGTCAAGATGTTTGATTCTGATAGATTCATACCCAAAAATACTGAGTGCTGTAATAAAATCAAAAGGTGCTTTAACAAAGTATTAGTTTAAGGGTGTGCACACTTATGCAACCATAATATTTTCCTTTTTTTATTTTTTATTCCCTTCACCTAAAAGATTTCAGTTTGTTGTTCAACTGAGTTGTACAGTTTATAGATCACATTAAAAGGTAGAACAAAATCTGAAATGATTTATTTTGTCTCATTATTTTACATCACAGAAATCTGACATTTTAACAGGGGTGTGTAGACTTTTTATAGCTACTGTACAACTATAGTTCTCACCATGCCTCTCAAAATATCATCTCTAAATGTAAAAGGCCTAAATCACCCGGGGAAACTGTACTCCCACTGGTCCTAAGCTTGCAGGCTCCAATGTGATATACTGTGCCTTCAAGAGACGCACTTCTGCTATGACAAAGCCCCAAATATGACTCATAAAAACTTCCCAAATATTTTTTTGAGAATTCTCCAACCAAAACAAAAGGGGTACTAATAGCAATCAAGGACACGGTAGCCTTTAAACTGATCACCTCCACCACAGATCCAAAGGGAAGATACCTTATCCTTACCTGTGATGTCAACAATACTACTTATTCTATTGTGAACATTTATGCCCCAAGCACGGGCCAAATGCGCTTTCTTCACAGACTATGGAAAAAAATTCAAAAAGACCAAAGAAGATCGAACCATCGTTTGTGGAGACTTTAACTTAGCACCAGATACATCCATTGATATTAAGGGTCCCACTCCAAAAAAAAACCTTGACAATCCGATATGATTTCCTTCCTACCAGCTAATGATCTGTTTGACGTCACCACTCTATGGAAAGAGACTTTACTTTTTTCTAAACCCTACTGCATTTACTCTAGTATAGACTTGTGCGTAGGAGACAAACAACTTCTCCAAGATGCCATTTCTTCAGAAATAGATACCATAATGTGGTCGGACCACGCGCCCATTTCCATGCTATTGGGCGACAAATTAGTCAACATCTTTGCCATGAATTGGAGGAACGATCCACACCTACTGTCACTTCTCAAAAACACTGTTTTCATACAAGACCATTTGAAATGCTATTTAGACCTTAACAACCCTTCCACTCTTTGGACAGCCTACAAGGCATATATTCGTGGTGTACTTATTAAACTTAGCTCTCGAGCTAAACGTTTAAAGGACACAGCAGCTGACTAAAATTTTAGACACTATTGACAAACTGGAGCAACTAAACAATAACAGCCCCACACCAACAATAAGTGATAACTAGGGAAGAGCCGAACACCCCCCCCCCCCCCCCCGGTTTGGTTTGCAGCAGAACATACAAATAGGCAAAAGCATTTGTTTGAACATGCAAACATCGTTAAAATCTATGGGACACGAACATGAATAATCAAAAGTGCTAATTTTAAAGGCTTATATGCAAGTTATTGATATAAAAAGTCTTTGGGTACCTGGGTCCTGGCCCAGGGGACATGTATCAATGCAAAAAAAGTTTTAAAAATTGCAGTTTTTTCGGAAGCAATGATTTTAATAATGCTTAAAAGTGAAACAATAAAGTGAAAATATTCCTTTAAATTTTGTACCTGGGGGTGTCTATAGTATACCTGTAAAGTGGCGCATGTTTCCCGTGTTTACAACAGTCCCTGCACAAAATGACATTTCTAAAGGAAAAAATAATGAATTGTTGGTCCCGGCAATACACATAAAAGTCATTGAAAAAAACAGCATGTGATTCCCCCACTGTCCATTAGTCCGTTTGGGTCTGGTATCAATATTAAGGGGAACCCCGAACCAAAATGTAAAAAAAAAAATGTAAAAAAAAAAAATTGCGTGGTGGTCCCTCCAAATTCCACACCAGGCCCTTCAGGTCTGGTATGGATATTAAGGGGAACCCCCGTGGCAAAATAAAAAAAATGGCGTGGGGGTCCCCCTCAAAATCCATACCAGGCCCTTCAGCTCTGGTATGGATTTTAAGGGGAACCCCGTGCCAAATTATTTTTCAAAATGGTGTGGGCCCCCCCCCAAGAATCCATACCAGACCCTTATCTGATCACGCAACCTGGCAGGCCACAGGAAAAGAGGAGGGACGAGAGAGCGCCCCCCCCCCCCTCCTGAACTGTACCAGGCTACATGCCCTCAACATAGGGAGGGTGCTTTGGGGTAGCCCCCCAAATCACCATGTCCCGATGTTGATGGGGACAAGGGACTCATCCCCACAACCCGTGCCTGGTGGTTGTGTGGGTCTGCGGGCAGGGGGCTTTGCCTTTAACACTCAGAATTTGTTCTAACAGGATGATATGTTTTGCATTTTGCTACTTGTCTTAGTATCAAATAAATAACTGTGTCCTTCAAGTCTAATAACCACTTCAAGTCTTGTACCAATTTACCCCTCAAGCACAATAAAATGTTTTTATATTTACACTATATGGGTCTGTTTTTTAAAGCAATGACTTTGTCATTATTTAATTTAGCAAAGTGATTCATACTTAGTTTTTTGGGGACAATTTAATCTTTCTTTTGCCACTATTGTTTTGCAAAAAATATTTCATTTTATGCTTAATTTATTGACAAAAATATTATTATTTGACCAGTTGCTAATAAAAGAGTTTTACTGTAAACATGTAAACGTATACATATTATTGTGTCACATTTTAAAATTAAATTTCTATGATGTTTCTCATACAAAACATGGAAAAGCTACTTTAAAATGAAAAATAATTAGCCTTTTTAGGTGACAAAAAAATAAAAAAAATAAAAAAACAAAAAAAAATGTTTCAATATTAATGGTAAAAAATACAAATAAAAAAAGATTAGCAGGAAAATAATAATAGCTTGGAGGGGAAGGGATGAAAGGAGTAAATTTGGGATGATTAGGGTTAACTAAAGGTCAGTAGAGGTTAAATAGAAATATATTTTATATATATTTTTTTTCAACTTGTAAGGTGTATTTAACTTATCCAATTTGCAGATCAAACATCCCACTATTGATCTACATATGAATGAAATAGGATTTAACATGTAACAATAATTTTTTAACACTGTGTTACTCTTACAGAATTTAGGATGAATTCCATGGTTCATTTAACCACTTAAGGACCAAGCCTCTTTCTGAGATTTGTTGTTTACAAGTTAAAAACATATTTTTTTGCTAGGAAATTGCTTAGAACCCCCAAACATTATACATTTTGTTTCTAACACTCCAGAGAATAAAATGGCGGTTGTTGCAATAGTTTCTGTCACACCGGTCTTACAACGCACTTTTTTTTGGAAAAAAATACACTATTTTGAATTAAAAAATAAGACAGCAGTAAAGTTAGCCCAATTTTTTTATATAGTCAAAGATAATGTTATGCTGAGTAAATTGATACCCAACATGTCACGCTTCAAAATTGCGCCTGCTTGTGAAATGGTGAAAAAAATCTCCATAGCTGACATTTAAAACATTCTACAGGTTGCATGTTTTGAGTTACAGAGGAGGTCTAGGGCTAGAATTATTTCTCTCACTCTACTGATCATGGCAATACCTCACATGTGTGGTTTGAACACTGTTTTTATATGCGGACACTACTCACGTTTGCGTTCGCTTCTGCATGCGAGCTCGTCAGGATGGGGCGCATTGAAAAGGGTTTTTTTTATTTATTTTACCTTTTATTTTTTATTTTTACACTATTTAAAAAAAAAACAAAAAACATTTGTATTCATATTACAAGGAATGTAAACATCCCTTGTAATAGAAAAAAAAGCATGGCATGACCACTTAAATATGAGATCTGGGGTCAAAAAGACCTCAGATCTCATATTTACACTAAAATATAAAAAAAACAAAAAAAACAAATTGTCATTTAAAAAAATGGTCCTTTTAAGAGCTGTGGGAGGAAGTGATGTTTTGACTTCGCTTCTGCCCTGCATTATTATGGAGAAGGGTGGGGGCCATCTTCCCCTCACTCATCTCCATACCTAACAGGACCCGATCACCTCCGCCGCTGCTGATGGCTCTGGTAAGTGACGAAGGGCACCGGATTGCGACGGGAGGGGGCCCTCTCCCGCCACCGATAAAAGTGATCTTGTGGCGAATCCACCGCAGAGATCACTTTTATCTTGTAGCGGACCGCCCGCTGAAGAAGAAGATACTGGGCTTATGACAGCTAGCTACTGCCATAACAATGATATCCTCCTTCAAACAGCCGACGTAAAACTGCGGCAAGCGGTCCGTAAGTGATTAAATAGTTTGGGCAGCACTGTGTCCTGCAACAACACGGGCAGCTTTCGATCTCTATTGGAACAAAATTGTGTTGGCCCAATTCAGGAAAAGCCTTGTATTGTTAATCAATACAATGCTGGCTGAGGTGGAGAGGTAGGCAGATATCATCATGTTTTCCACCTCAGATAATCAGAGGAAGCTTTGTATTCATTGATTAAAATACAAGGCTTCTATTGAATCGAGGAGAAGCATTCAAGCTGACTTAATTTTGTTTCAGCAGCAAATGTGAAGTCACCCATACTGCTGCAGAACACAGCACCACATATTAAATTTAGCTGATACTGATACTGAATGAATTAGCATCCTTATCAATCAGTGGCCAAATCACTTAGTAATGGAAATAATTAATTTGGGCAAGCTTGGCCCAAACAAACTATTTAAGTGACAAGAAATTAGACTTTAAAGCGGGAGTTCCGCCGTTTTTTTTTTCTTAAAGTCAGCAGCTACAAATACTGCAGCTGGTGACTTTTAAAATAAGGACACTTACCCGCTCAGCGCGCCCACGATGTCGGCACCCGAAGCCGATCTATCGATCGGCTCTCGGGTGCTGCCGCCACCATCTTGGGTATGGGAATTAGGAAGTGGAGCCTTGCGGCTTCACTTCCTGGTTCCCTACTGCGCATGCGCGAGTCGGCTGCGCAATAAGGATGGTCCCCGCTGTCTCTGGGATCCGTGTGTTTCCCAGCAGACAGCGGGGGACCCACAGGAAGTGGCGTAAATATCCGCAGATTCTGCGGATATCTATGCTGGAAGTGGGTGCAAATACCTGTACTATACAGGTATCTGCGCCCCCCTCCCCCCTGAAAGGTGCCAATTTTGGAGCCGGAGGGGGGGGAGGGTTCCAATGAGTGGAAGTTCCACTTTAGGGTGGAGCTCTTTTTAAGTAACATGTAAAATAGCGTGGAGACAATAAACAAAAATGTAGAAATGATGTACTTTATTGGAACAAAAGTACAGAGATTGTACATACAGAACATGAGTGTATAGCAGGCATGCTAAACGGCGACAGTGGGCAAAATTGAGATGGCTAAATCTTCAAGGGGTCATATTATGTGTTAATTCCAGAAAAAAAAAAGATTATATACTTCTTAACTTAAAGTGAGTCTGCACCCAGAAAATGCACTACAAATGTTTATATATTCTAAGTAAGCAGTAAAAGTACTATATTCTAACAGGGCGAGGAGGAGTTCATGGACGAAGAATTGGTTGCTCCAGCATGACCAATTCTTGCACATGCCTTTGTTGTGGGAGATCCAGAAGAATAATCCTGATGATTTATCAGGAATTATCTCTGGATGATGGACCCCGTTTTTCACCATCTGTTGGCTTTGGTGTCCCCTTATATTACCAAGCAGGACACCTGCATGCGGCAAGCCATCACTCCGGAGCAGAGGCTCATTACCACCTTGCGGTGCTTGGCAACGGGGAGAAGTCTCCAGGATATCAAGTTTACGACTAGAATTTCCCCCCAGGCTCTAGGAATCATTATTCCAGAGACCTGTTCTGCCATTATTCAGGTCCTGCAGATGGACTATATTAAGGTAAGTTTTATCCTTTAACATCACATTCTATGTATTTAATGTTTATTAATGTATTGTATTTATTTCATCATTCCCTAATTACCATGATTGTAATATGCTGTCCTCTTTATACTCATGCATGCTGGAAGCTTTTAATGCTCCTTTTTTTTTCCTTCATGCATATTTTCCTTCACTAACCTCCCCAGCATGCTATCCTGGGCCCATACACACCTAGCCTAGTCACTTAACAAATTATTTTGTCAACTCCATTGTAGTGCTTACCCTAAACACCCGCTAAAATGTGTATACATGTTTTATTGCTGTCCTTAAATTCAGGCAGAGTACAAGAGGCTTTTTTTGGGGCGAAAATCATTTGGAATCCTCCCTCCCCCCCAACCGCCAAGTCAGCCGATACCAATCCTCTATCTGCTGACTTTGCCAAACCCAACACACTATACCTACTTCTTTTGTGTTCATATTTATGGATGAATTCACCAAATTATGTAGTGCAAGGGCCTGCCTAATTACTTTCAAATGGTACTGTTTAAAGTTTTGTTCTCCTATTATCTTAATAGGTAATTATAGAATGTAAAAATGTGCTTCAATTTCCAGTGTCCAGTGGGTTGCCAATCATTTAAGTAAGGAGGGGCTGGCCAAAGTAACACACATTATTTATGCATTCAGCTTTCAATGAAGTGGAGACAATTACCTGTCTAAAACACCCCCCCCCCCTTTTTTTTTCTTGTTTGACTCCACAGTTTCCTTCAAACCCACAGGAATGGCAGACTCTCCCAGTTTGCCCAGTGGGACGTCCCCAAATGCAGTGGGGAAGTAAATGGGAAGCACATAAGAATATATAAAAACAACCACACTTAGGCAAAAAAGTGCAATAGGTATGCAGCCTACCCTGCTAGGTCCCCCCAAAGGGACTAGAATGTAAAAAAATATCCCTATATAGTGAGAAATTACAGTCCTATCAATTAAATATAGTAAATAGTGATGTGGCTAAACCCAATAAATGTGATAGACAAAAAGTCTGAAAAGCAACAAAGAAAATACTAAGTCGCCTTAGCAACTCGGGGTCACACTATTATAATTCTAAGGGGAATAATAGTATTGTGTTGTTGGTGGTGGTGTTGGCAACTTACAAGTTTTGCCTATTTCTCACAGCTATCAACATGGCAACATAGCAGAATATAAAATCAATCACATCATTCTTGCATGCTGCATATTACATACGTTTTTGCATCAAACTATGTAGCCTCAGTTGGGACTGAGGCTGTCTTATTGCCAGATCAAACAACGCTGATGGCACTTGAACCTAACCGTCCTGGCTTGCCCCCCAAAAAGCACTCACGAAGTTCCCCAAAAGTATCTAGAGTACTTTGCGGGTAGGGGGGGGCCATTGATATGCCAGAGAATCTATAAACATGTTTAAAATAAATAATTATTTTTTAAACTGAACTCATATTTCATTTGATTTACTGCTTGTGTTTCTTATCTGTCTCCTGGGTTTTCCAATGGCCTTTTATTTTTGGCCATTTTCTTCAATAGTACAAATGTAACTTATTTGATACATGAGGTGACAATCTCTTCTTCAGCTATTATGTTGTGGGTCTGCTACACACACACACGCACAATGTTTTTGTTGTTAATGTATCTAATGCATTAATGATAAAAATAATCATCCTTTTCAACTCCATGAATGAATTGCTTGTAGTCCCTAAAATGGCCTGATTGGGGCAAATTTTAAAGCACTGTGGGGGTTATTTACTAAAGGCAAATCCACTTTTCACTACAAGTGCACTGCAAGTGCACTTGAAAGCGCATTGCAAATGCATTTGTAGTACAAAGTGGATTTGCCTTTAGTAAATAACCCCATTGCCACTGTAACTACACCAATTTACTCCAAAAACAGTTATTGAGCATTAAAAGAAAGCCACACACTGTTGCGTATAAAACATTTTACTCAAAGCACATTCACACGTGCATTATAAAAGGGTTTTTTAACAAACCAACAATGGTTTTGTAACATTTATGTTTGTCAGTAGATATAGCTTTTTTAGGCTAAACAGGCATGTTTAAAACTATAACATACACAACTCAGGAACTTACAAAGTTCAACTTTGATAAAGTGAAGGTAATATGTGACATTAGTGTAGCACTAACCCCCGAAGGAGCTACTGGTTTTATTCAGGCTTACCATTACTTCACCTGCTCGCCTCCTTGTCTTAGGGGGGTCCCCCTGGAAATTAGCCATGGAGTCATTCATCGAGATACAGGCTCTAATCGACTCCCGAAAAAACGGCTGTTTTTAAAACTTTTATTTTGCATTGATACGTGTCCCCTGGGGCAGGACCCAGGTCCCCAAACACTTTTTAAGAGAATAACATGCATAGAAGCCTTTAAAATGAGCACTTTTGATTTTTCATGTTCATGTCCTATAGACTTTAATGGTGTTTACGTGTTCGAACTAATTTTTTGCCTGTTCGCATGTTCTGGTGCGAACCGAATGGGGGGAGGGGGTGTTCAGCCCATCCCTGATCTCTATTATGAATGCTAGTTTTACAAGACAGCTTCGCTTCTGTCTCGTTTTTTTTTTCTGAGCATACATGGATTTTTGTGCGTGTACACACGATCGAAATTTGAGAACCTGCTCTCAAACATTTGTGTGCGGAAATTCCGACAGCAAATGTTCAATGGAGCATATACATGGTCGGAATTTCCGACAACAAGCTCACATCGAACATTTCCCGTCCCGTTGGAAATTCCGATCGTGTGTACATGGCATTAAAAAAACTAAAACCCAACTTTAGGATTTTGTTGTGATCTTTCAAGATCTTTGAGAATTAATTACTTCTAGTTACAACCAAACTATAGAGGTCAAGGGTGGCTTGTTTTAAAGCTTTATTTACTATTTTATACAAATATGTAAATAGTTTCATTTCCATAATCTTGGCACATGTGCACTGTAAAATTATAGTAAAAATTTCAATTACCGGGGCATGTTTAGGATGTGAAGCCTGGGAAGATGTGTTCTGCAGAGGTTCGTGGCATCCTGTGCATTTATCCGACCCTGGGTAGCAGATCATTGTTACCCTGCTCAGCAAACCTTTACCACCTGCCTGGGGGTTTCCTCCTGTGCTGCCTATGCGAGGGAGGAAGTCCTCGGGGAAAAAACAAACTGCCGGCGGGCATCAGAGCTTCCTGCCTGTCACACATGCCTTGGCCATCTTGCCTCCACATGTGCAGTACAGAGCCTCTGTAGCTGTGAAGATTGAGGAGCAGAGTGGGAGGATCATGGAGCCAGACCCCACTCACATGACTCACTGCCATGTATCAGATAAGACCAGAACTGTGTGGACTGCAACAGAGGAAACCCAAATGTTTATAAGTGAAATATAATGATTTAATAAGGGAAGTGAATAATATAAATACAACCACACAGTGCAATACATCAACCATCAGAGACCTCCAAATAACAACAGACAGATATGTACAATAAATGGGAAATACCAGGATCATAAACGATAGCCAGGCCAGGGTCATGCACAGAGGATCAGTAGATAAACAAAGGACATTCCAGAATCAGAGACACAAGCCAGGCCAAGGTCATACAGGGGGAGATCAGCAGATGGGGTAAGGAACACAGGACAGTGAGAGGATGGATGGATCAGACTGCAGGGCAGGGATGATGGTAACATGTGGGACAGGGTAGGGACCAGGGCAGGGAAACAGGATCAGAAAAACAGGTTCAGGGCACAGGAACAGGTTCAGAATCAGGATCAGGATCACAAGCAGCAGGTCAGGGCGCAAGGACAATACCAAGGCAAGCATGTGAGTGCTTCCCGGCTATTTATAGGCCTGCGATTGGCCTCAAGTGACACCCGATTGCAGGAGGTGCTGTCTGCTCCACACTGCCAGGATCCATCCGCTGGTGGACGCCAGTACTGAGCTCCTTAACCACTTCAGCAGAGAAAAGCTCTCCTGACAGTTCCAAACTGCCAGGATACACTTGCTGGTGGACCTCAGTACTGCACGCCAAAATACAGATATTATCAGCAGATGGAACATTCCCTGTCACTCACAACCTGGAGATTTCTCCTCCTGCAGCTGTATCAGAGGATTCAGCAACAGCAGCCACCCTTATGGCAATAGAGGCAAGTAGAACCTCCCCCATGACCAGGATAGACACCTTAGCCCTGGAATGCGGCCTCATGCGTCAGGACCTGGATAAGATGGGGAGTGCTGAGACCCACATATCTGATGTGGAGGACACCACCTCAAACCACAACAGAACCCTCACAGACTTGAAGCATCAAGTGAATCTCCTGATGGCACGGTCTGATGACAGAGAGGATAGGCTGCGCTGCAATAATGTGCAGGTGGTGGTCCTGCTGCCAGAGGGAATGGAAGGGGATAATTCTGCTATCTTTCCTGAATCTTTCTTTAAGCAAGTGTTGAATCTGTAGAGAGTTTCACCTGCCTACCAAGTGGAAAGGGTGCATAGGGTCCCTACAGGTAGTAGAATCCCTGGTGCCCCTCCTCATGCATTCCTTGTTCATTTCCTCAACTTCCAAGACCGGATCTCATCTTGGCCGAGGCGCGGAAATAACAAACCATCCATTATGACAATGCAGTTCTGCACTTTTTCTCACCAGAGTTGCAGAAATGCAGGAGATCTTTGTGGAGGTGAGAAAGAAGTTGTGGGAGAAAGGCCTTCAATATAGCATGTTATACCCCAGCAAGATGAGAGTCCAACAAAATGGGTTCACTCAAAACTTTGATACACCTGTCATGGTCATGGATTGGCTGGAGTCTCGCCCTTGATTCCTGGCATGCTGAGCTCCTTAACCACTTCAGCCCCGGACCATTTTGCTGGCTTAAGACCAGACCACTTTTTGCGATTCGGCACTGCGTCGCTTTAACTGACAATTGCGCTGTCATGCGACGTGGCTCCCAAACAAAATTTACGTCCTTTTTTTCTCACAAATAGAGCTTTCTTTTGGTGGTATTTGATAACCCCTGCGGTTTTTATTTTTTGAGCTATAAACAAAAATAGAGCGACAATTTTGAAAAAAACTCATTATTTTTACTTTTTGTTATAATAAATATCTCCCAAAAATATATAAAAAACATTTTTTCCCTCAGTTTAGGCCGATATGTATTCTTCTACATATTTTTGGTAAAAAAAAATGCAATAAGCGATTATTGATTGGTTTGCGCAAAAGTTATAGCGTTTACAAAATAGAGGATAGTTTTTTGGCATTTTTATTAATATTTTTTTTTTTTACTAGTAATGGCGGCGATCAGCGTTTTTTATCGTGACTGTGACATTATGGCGGACACATCAGACTTTTTTTTAAATCAATAAATTTTTATTGGTTTTCCAATTTTTTAACAAGCATTGAAGTAAGTACATGGAAAAAGTTTCCAAAAAAAAAGAAATATCAGGAAAACAGTTATTGTTAAACACAATATGCCTTACACATCTGGATACATACGAGTTGTATGTTTTCAATAAGTAGAAGTCAGTACAATATGCTTATGTCAAGTTGAGGCCGTTAAGGTAGTATGCTGTCAACAAGGTTTGAAGCTCTTGCACCAGGTATGCCAAACTTTATCAAACTTGTGGCATTTTAGGTTATTGATGGCTAACAAGCGTTCAAAAGCATGGTTTCTATTAACCAGTGTATAAACATCAGAGATATTAATGTCCGAAGTGTCCTTCCAATTTTGTAGGATGAGATTTCTAGTTGCCAGTAAGATATGAGTAATAACTGGTCTATCACCTGGTAGAAATTTCTCTATACCAATCTGCAATATAGCTAGAGCAGGATTTGGGGGTGTTAATACGCCTGTGAGGGATGCTATGAGGTTGAAAACTTTATTCCACAAGCTGGTTAGGCTCGGGCATTCCCACAACATATGGAGCAGATTACCCGTTTGACCACACTTTCTCCAACAAAGTGGTGATGAGCCTGGAAAAAAGATGGCAAATCTGTAGGGTGTATAGTGCCATCTGTTGAGAATTTTAAGTGCCATTTCCCAGTGATTCACACAGTGGGAAGCGTGATGAATAGATCGGAAAGCTTGAGACCATTGTTCGTTGGAGAAAGTGGTGGACAGGTCCCTTTCCCACCTTCTAAGGGTCGATGTTTTACAGAAGGTGTTTTTGTTATTAATGATATTATAGAATAGAGATATACCTTTAACCAAATGTGGGGTAGTAGAATAGAAATGCCATGCTTTGATAGACATTTGTAACTTGGGGCTGGGTGTGTCCTCAGGAAGTGGTAGATGCGTGTGCAGGAAAACCACAAGTTGCTCGGTAGCTGAAAATCAGCCATCATGCGTTCTGCAGATTTCGGTTTCTGATCTGTAAATAGATCAGTCAGGTGTACGGCTCCTCCCGCTTTCAACCGAGTGGTCGAAAGCAGAGGGAGTTTCGCCTCCAATACTACTATGGGAAAATCATATGGGATGTGTTGCGAGTCGTTGCAATCTAGTCGAAGGAGGAACCTCCATGCCTGTAGAGACACTTGTGCTGAGGGTAACATGTTTCCCAAGGACCAATGATCCCACAGGTCACTCAGGAGAAGTAGCCGTGTATCAGCTACTGGCAGTAGTGCTTTTTCTAGGTCTACCCATAGCGGGTTGTCAACTGGGAGGAACCAATGGCGGAGTTGGTCGAGTCTAGTAGCCCAAAAGTAGTCTATTAAGTCTGGGTATCCTATTCCCCCTACCCGCTTATGCGGGTGAAGATTAGAGCGCGAACATCTGGCTCCTTTGCCACCCCAAGTAAATTTCCATAGGACGGTAGACATTTCTCAGATGTAACGAGTCGGAAGTGGGATAGGTAGGGAACGAAAGAGGTAGAGGATTTGTGGCAGGATGGCCATCTTGAAAGCTGCCATTCTACCCAGCCAGGATAATTCTTTTTTCGCGAGCTCTTTGAGTTGTTGGGTCAACTTAAGCATAAATGGTCCGAAGTTGGCCGCTGCTAGAGAGGTAGTGTCGTTGGTTAAATTAATACCTAAGAATTTAATACTACGTTCACTCCAAGTGTATGGAAGAGATTTCTGGAGACCAAGTTTCATAGACCAAGATATCTCCAATCTAAAATCAGTGATTTGTTAAAGTTAACCTTATAGTAAGATATATCCCCAAAGGTGGTCAGCAAGTTGTGAGCTTGGGGGAGAGATGTGTGTGGATCCGTCAGCATAAGTATAACATCGTCGGCAAATAGATTAATGATGTGCTTCTGATGTCCTAATGTAAACCCTTTGATGTGGGTGTGTGCACGTATAGTTTCAGCAAGGGGTTCCATCATGAGGTTAAAAATTGTGGGGGCAAGTGGGAGGCAGAGCTTCAATGCACCTTTACTGCAGTCCAGAAACAAAATATAATTGACCACTCTCTTAAAACGTCGATGTGCACTAAAATTCAAGAGACCAATTATAAAATCATGACACGGTGGTATCTTACACCGAGTCGCCTGCACGCCATCTTCCCAGACACGTCAGCACGTTGCTGGCGATGCCATGAGGAAAGGGGGACCATGCTACATATGTTTTGGTCCTGCCCTAAGTTGACGCCTTTCTGGACTGCGGTACGCACGGTGTCTCAAAAATTTACGGACCTGCTGATTCCCAATGACCCGGCGTTCTTTCTACTCCATGTATCCACCCTGCCCCCCAGAAAATATAGGAGATCTATATTGAGACATTTGACTAATGCTGCCAAGTCCTGTATCCCCCTACTTTGGAAACAGGACTGTCCTCCAACCGTAGCCATGTGGTTGAGGAGGGTAGAAGACATGAAAAAAATGGAGGACTTGGTGCTGACAGCACAACACAGACAGGACACCTATAGGAAAACCTGATCTCTCTGGAATATGTTTATACTTTCAGATGAAGGAAAGTCCCTGCTTGCGCCTTGAGCTGTTGTGATTATACAGACGCTAGGCAGTATACGGAGGTGCCGACCCCATGGACATGTATCTCCGTCGCACGCCTCCCATTGTCCCTCCGCGCCCCCCCCTTTCTCTCCCGATTTTCCCCCTTTTCCCCCGTATCTTACCTTTCTTTCTTCTCTCATTCTTTTCTGGTAGCGTTATGTTGGCCTATATTGTTTAGACCTTGGATATACCAATGAGCGGAGCCTTGGGAGTATATAGACCCGGGTTATATTTTCTTTCTTGTGCCGTTGGAATACACACTGTATTTTATATCCTGTCAAGATGTGCGACTTGGAGGCTGCGACCTCCATTTTTATGCTACCGCTGTATGTTAAACGGGCCCTTGCCCCTTTGTTGAAAACTAATAAAATATATATTTGGAAAAAAAAATTGTGGGGGATAGGGGGCAACCTTGGTGAGTGCCGTTAGATATAACAAATGGCTTGGACAATATGCCCGATGAGTAGACCTGTGCTGACGGGCACGAGTAAAGAGCCATTATGGCCGTCAAGATTGGGCCCCGGAAACCAAAACCATTCAACACCAATTCCATATACCTCCAGTGAACCCGGTCCAACGCCTTCTCTGCATCGATAGAAAGAAGCAGAGAAGGCGTTCTAGATTGAACAGTATGGTAAATGATGTCAATAATACGACGAGTAGCGTCAGAGGTTTGTCTCCCTCTCACAAAGCCCATCTGGTCGCGCTTAATAATATGTGGGATTATGTGCATCAATCGTTTGGCCAATAATTTAGCATAGATTTTGATGTCCGAATTAAGCAATGATATGGGTCTGAAGTTGGCTGGGATATTGGGATCTTTTCCAGGTTTTGGTAGGGTTACAATATGGGCTCTCAGCATTTCAGGGGGAAAATATGATAATTCCGTGGCCCTCTGGAAGGTTTCTAGCATGTGTGGGACTAACGTCTCTTTAAAGACCTTGTAGTATTCATTACTGAATCCATCTGGTCCTGGGGACTTACCGTTGGGGGTGGACATTATGATTAGGTTTAGTTCCTGAGCTGGCATTGAGCAGTGAGAGTTGGTCTTCTGATATCGAGGGGAGTTTTACCTTCTGTAGAAATTTTTGAATATCTGTCATCGTGGGCTGGGGGACTGAAGCATCTTTGTGTAAATTATACAGGGACTCATAATATTCAGCAAATTGGTTCGCTATGTCTTATGGATTAGTAATTTTGTATTGACTAGTTTGGTGTAGGAGGTATGCTATTTTAGTTTTGAAGCGGGCCGTTTTAATTCTATTAGCCAGGTATTTTCCTGCTCTATTGGCGTTTGCATAGGTTTGAAGTTGTAATCTCCTTAGATGCTTATCATATTGTTGCGTGAGCAGTTCCCTTAGGGTCTCCCTAACTTTAGAGATTTCTATAGCTAAAGCTGGCGTTGGGGAAGTTTTTGTTTTGAGTGTCCAGATTATGTAGCCTATCTAATGTGTTTTGTAGTTTGAAGGTATGTTTTCTTTTTTCTCTAGCTCCAAGCTGGATTAGAATACCTCTCATGAATGCTTTGTGAGCATTCCAGAGTGTAAATGGGTCCGTGGTGTGAGATTTATTTAAATTAAAAAATTATTTGATATGCTGAGAGACCACAGGGAGCAATGTATAGTTCTAACATTACAGCGCCAGATGGGGGAGGAGGGGGGACACCCTGTTCATTAATAGACATTGTAATAGCAGCATGATTGGACCAGGTAATGTCATGTGTCTGCGCTTCCAAAATGCGCTGTAACAGCCACTTGTCTGTCAAATACATATCTATGCGGGAATACGAGCAATGTCTTGTAGAAAAGAAGGTATAGTTCCTTTTGTTCGCGTGTAAACACCTCCAAGTGTCGAACAAATCATGGGCGTGTAGAAGGTTTTGTAAGAAGGCTGGTTTCTTAAGGACGGTAGATGTAGTGTCTAGTTTAGGATCTGCAATTAGATTGAAGTCTCCGCCAACAATGACTTGTCCGTACAACATGAAATTTGTTTTTTTAAGCACTTTCTTTATAAAGCGGATTTGGTGCGAGCTCGGTGCATACAGGGTAACAATGGTATAAGGCTTGGAATTCAGATCCCCAGTTATTAGGAGGTATCTCCCTCCATCATCTATGAAGGACTCCTTCAGTTGAAAGGAAATGGTGTTCCTCAGTGCCAATAGTACACCTCCTTTTTTTACTGCTCGGGTTACAGGCCAGAAAAACATGTGAGTAGTCTCTATGTGTACATTTAGGAGTTTTGTGTTTTTGAAAGTGGGTTTCTTGTACACAGAGTACAAGAGCTACCGGACGTCATATTGTTATTTATTTTACATCTTTTACAAGCTTATGGAATTTCTACCCTTACAGGCCAATTAGGCCATAGGTCCCGCAGATATTAATTTGGATTACATTTTTATATAAATCTCTCTGGTGGTGAAACAGGAAATTTGTTGTTATATCACATTATTATATTGTTATGTTATTTGCTTTCATCATGTACACTAAATTACGATTATTACCAGTATTACTTGTATGTTTATATGGTTTTATTATGTATATATACCTATGCTATCATGTACATCAGATATTGTTATACCTGTATCTGTGATGTATCCAATAAAATTCCTTAGATTCACCTATTACCTCTTTGCAGTCTTGGGCTTCATATAAAGTCCCATTTCCCCCTTTTGCTTAGCCTCCTTTTCTTTATACACAGAGTATGTCTGCCTTATGTTGACTAGCCTCTTTCCACATAGAGAATCTTTTAGCAGGGTGGTTTAAACCCCTAGAGTTCATTGACAGGCACTTAATGGTCATTGATTATGAGTGTGGATGTAAGGAGCGTTGTGGCATTACTCACTGCACTTTGCATGGTCCTTCCGGAGCAAGTTGCTGGTCGGCACTCGAGAGTGGTTGGAACTCCAATGTCAGACAGATGATGGAAAGGCTGGATACTGCGTGCAACAGACAAAAAAAAGAAACAAAACATAACAAAAAGTAATAATAGAACAATCCTAAAAAGGGATCTCATAGCCGATCCGCGTGCAGGCGTAGCTGCTAACTTGTGAACGGGGGTAAAGGAGACTAGATAGGCTCCAATTGCCGTAGAGAGTGAATGTCTTTAGATGTAAAATTATGAGCTGCCACCGGTGGCTTTCTTGCTGTGGCGTTTATGGGACACCACCTGCCATTCTGCAGGGATTGGTTTAGGGTCCTGTGTGGGGGATTATTGGGACTGTTGGTCAGGCAGGATCCCCCATTCTCTTAGTACAGTGATGCCCTCATTAAGTGTCATGACGGTTTTCGAAACGCCGTTGTGCGTTATAACCAATGTGGCAGGGTACTTCCATTTGTGGAGAATTTTATGATTTCTCAGGGCTTTAGTTATCGTTGCCAGATTGCACCTTCTTTCCAAGGTGTGTCGAGATAGATCAGGCAGCAGTTGTATGTCAGCATATTGTGAGGGCAGGGTGTCCGCACCCCGCGCTGCTTGGAGGATGCGTTCTTTAACATGAAAGAAGTGAATTCTCAATAACTTATCCCTTGGGGTCCCTTCAGTGAGGAAGGAGGGTTTAGGAATCCTGTGGATTCTGTCAATGATCAGGTCCTGTACAGACAGGTCTGGCACCAGAGTGCAAAACAGTGTTTGGGCATACTGTAAAAGTTGTGAAGGGGGGATCGAATTGGGGACACCCCTCAACTTTAGATTGTTACATCTGGACCTGTCCTCAAGGTCTGCGACCTTGTCCTTTAGTCATGCGATTTCCTCCCCGTGGGCCCCGTGTGCTTCCACCATGACATTGTATGAGGCCGCATGTTCCTCCAATTGATGCTCTATTCTGTCCACCCTGTGCCCCATAGCTTGTACCTCAGAGCGACATAGATTAACCGTCTGCATCATGTCAGTGTGTAAGGCCGATCTGAGAGAGAGCAACATCTCTTTCAGCACAGTGTCTGACACAGGCCTATCTGCTGTGGGAAAGTCCGCTATAGGGTCCGGTAGGCGAGCGGCCTGTGCTGCAGGGTTACCCTGCTGTCCGCTTACCTCCATCTCATGGCCTTCATCTGGGGATCTCATCCGCGGTTTAGATTTGACTCCGGGTTGAAGGGCTGGATGACCCAGAAGAGGACCTGCTCTGCCCGCCTGTTGGTGTGGCTAGCACGGTCTGTCTTTCCTGGCCTGCACTGCGCCTCGCGGCCTGGTGAGAATGGTGCTGTGTGTTTGCGCCGCAGCCATCTTGTGGTGGATCGCGGGACCTGGCCGCAAGGAAATCCTTAAAGGGGTTCTGCACTCAGAATAAAACATTTGCCCATTCTCTTGCCTCTAGTTAATATATTTCATAATGCCACCTGTTTTTTTTTTTGCATTCACCTACCTTTTGTAATCTTTAGTAGTTTATTTTAAACCCCTGCGGCGATGGGCGGTCTCTTGCGGGGATCAGCGTCATTTCCTGCTGAAGCCCGCACTGTCTCCTGGGATCTCGTTCGTGTAATCCCAGGAGACATTGCGGCTAATGCACCCGACATCCCGCGAGATCTCGGGTGCTACAGCCGACATCTCGCGTGATTTCGGTAATTACAGGCTGTAATTACCGAAATCACGCGAGATGTCGGCTGTAGCACCTGAGATCTCGCGAGATGTCGGGTGCATTAGCCGCAATGTCTCCTGGGATTACACGAACGAGATCCCAGGAGACAGTGCGGGCTTCAGCAGGAAATTACGCTGATCCCCGCAAGAGACCGCCCATCGCCGCAGGGGTTTAAAATAAACTACTAAAGATTACAAAAGGTAGGTGAATGCAAAAAAAAAAACAGGTGGCATTATGAAATATATTAACTAGAGGCAAGAGAATGGGCAAATGTTTTATTCTGAGTGCAGAACCCCTTTAAGTTTTTGCGGTTGCGGCGTACTTTTCCTCCGCCGTGACATTCCTGCGACGAACGGCCACTCGACCGTGGTGTGTATAGTTGCGGGATGTACCGGTGTGCTCTGGTATAAGCAAATCTCTCCGGTGGACGAACGGAGCTGCAGACTCAGGCGTCCATCACAGCGCTCAGTCGGCCACGCTCCCCACATCAGACATTTTTGACACATTTTTGGGACCATTGTCATTTATACAGCAATCACTGCTATACAAATGCAGTGATTCCTGTGTAAATGACACTGGCAGTGAAGGGGGTTTACCAGTGGGTGGCAGTGTAAGGGTTAAGTGTTCCTAGGGGCGTGTTACTAACTGTTGGGGGCTGGGCTTTCTTTTAGTGAACACTGATCTCTGCTCCAATCACATGGAGCAGAGATCAGCGTCACTTGTTGCTAGGCAGAACTGGGAGATGCTGTTTACAACAGCATCTCCTAGTTCAGCTGACCCGTGAGACGATCGCGGTTATGCCTGCGGCGATCGAGTCCACAGAACCCGCAGCCAGACTCACGGGGGTCCCGATCGGCACGCAAGCGCACCGCCGGCGGCGCACTCGCGATGGCAGGGCGGCAAATTTAAAGGGACATACAGGTACGCCTGTCCGTGCCATTCTGACGACATACATCGCCGTGCGCCGGTTGGGAAGTGGTTAAATATGATTTGCCGGTATGGTCTCCTCAGGTTTTGGTAAGCTTAAATCCTGCTGAATGCTCCCTGTTGCATTATTTCATTAGTCTGTGGACACCTGTACTGTTTTTTTTTTGGTTAGTTGCCACGTACTCAGTTTTTGAGCAATTGCTCAATTTTTTTCAAATTTTGGGAAATAAAGGTTCACTGACACTGTTAGCCAGTTACTGTTTGTTTGGTTGGAAAGCAAGGATGTTTTTTTCTTCAGGGGACTGTTCCTACATTTTTGTTTCTTTTTTTCAGTTGTGAAGTGCAAATTCCTATTCAGCCCCTAGATGGGGCTCTGGGCTGCATTTTCATTGCCTGTGCTGCTGCCAGTGAGACACAAAAATCTCATGATGTACCTCTATCGCTTTCCATTGTGAAATATCTCCTATTGCAATATGACCATAATCTACTCATTATCTCCTGGAATGTCAGGGTTTTGAACTTCAAGTTTAAAAGATCCATAGTTTTACAATATTTAAAGACTCACAATCCACACCTGGTACTGTTCTAAGAGACTCACCTTGTGGGTAACATGATTCTGTCTCTGAAGAGGAATTGGATACAATGTGCCTTTCATTCCACTTTTTCTACTTATGCCAGGGGGGTCTCTATTCTTTTACATAAAAGCCTACATTGTACTATATGTCAAGTTTTCCTTGATCCTATCGGGCCATATGTCGCTGTGGTTCTAGAAATAGATTCCATAAAACTGTCATTAATTAATGTTTATGTACCACCTCCTTTCCAAGCTTCGGTGCTTTACTACATAATTGACAGGCTTGCTTCCTTTTTGTCTCTGAAAATTCTCATTATGGGAGATTTTATTAATTTACTAGACTATTCTTTGGACACGCCTAATCTGACCAGGGTGAAAAATCCTGATCTCGCAATCTGGGCTGAGTCGGCTGGGCTTAGTGAATAATGAAGGAGGACTGGATATGGCATTTGCTAACTCAGACCTGCTGGCCTGGATCTCAGATGCAACATACATAATGGGGGTATCTCAGACCATGCTCCATTGCAGGTTACTTTGAACCTACCTTCCACCGGGGGCACACATTCTTGGCATTTACATCCTGGTTGGGTGGTGGAGCCTACGGTGGAACAAATGGTAATGGCACAAGTTCACACCTTCTGGCCAGCTAATGTGGACTCCTCCACTGCACAAATTGTGTGGGACTTTTTTAAAGCAGTCTTTAGGGGTGAATATATTTTGGCCATAAAGGCAGCCAGAGTGTCCCAAAATAGTGACACCCACAGGTTGCAGGAGGTGGAGATCGCCTGCGCCACTGAACATGCGGCTGCTTCTACTCCTGAAACCTTGTAGTCACTCAGGCAGGCAAGAAGGGACTTAAACCTCCATTATTGCAACCAAACCCAGTGTATGGTTTGTAAACAGGCTGAAAATATATTTGAGGCTGGTGATAAAAATGGGAAAATGCTTGATATGCTGACTCCTATACCCCAACTGTTGTGCTGTGTGTGTATGGTGTGGATGGTATTCTTAGATCCTCAGCAGAGGAAGTCCTTTAGGCCTTTGCTGACTTCTACAGATCACTATACTCACCCATACACCTTATGACAATGAGACCTTGCTTGGTTTCTTGGTTTCTTGGAGGGTCTGAATCTGCCTACCCTACCTATGAGGCTAGGCTGCTGCTAGATGCACCATTCACTGGGGAGGATGTTTCATGGGCTATTGGCTTCTTTCCAAATGGTAAATACCCTGGCCCAGGCAGGCTTCCTTTCCCCCATCATTTTACGAGGCTAACATAGTGCTACTAGCTAAGCTGGACAAGGATTCCCTTTTCTGTGCTTCATATATACCCATTGCTTTATTAAATATGGACTTAAAAATTAAAAAAATCTTACTAAAATGTTAGCCTCCAGACTTACTAAAGGGCTTCATCATTTAGTCTCCCCGGATCAAACTGGCTTCATGCCTTCATGCCTCATAAAGCCACTGATATCAACCTTTGGAGAGTATTTACCAATGCTTAATTACCTCCAGAGGACGCAGATGAATGAGTGCTGGTTTTCCTGGATCTGGAAAAAGTGTTTGATTCAGTCGATTGGCAATATGACCCCTTTCATACTGGGTCGTTTTGCAAGCTCTACAGCGCTAAAAATAGTGCCTTCAAACCGACCTGAAACCACTGATGTCTCTCCAATGTGAAAGACTTTCACACTGGAGTGGTGTGCTAGCAGGACGGTAAAAAAAAGTCCTGCTAGCAGCATGTTTGAAATCAATGGGGCAGCGTGGCTATACCGCCGGCAAAATTTACGGTGGTGTTTTAACCCTTTCTTGGCCGCTACTGGGGGGTAAAAATGGCCTCTGGTGGCCAAATAATGCCACAAATCCAATGGTAACGTGCCGCTAAAAATAGCGGCGCTTTACCGCCGACTCTCCTCCCGTGTGAAAGGGGCCCTAATGCAAGCAGTGTTACAACGTATGGGTTTTGGTGAGGTATTTCTGCAATGGGTCAAGATGTTGTATGATCATCTGACATTCGCTATTAAATTGAACGTTAGATTGTCTGAGTCCTTCCTGGTTGGCCATGGGACTAGGCAGGACTGCCACTATCGCCCGGGCTGTTTGCCCTTCTGATGGAGCCAATTGCCGTGGCCTTTGTAGAGAAGAGAAGACGGCTTTATATGCTGATGATGTGGTCTTATTTCTAGATGAACCTGCCACATCTCTACCTCAGGCCTTGTCCATTCATATTGCCACTTTTTCTGGGCTTCATATAAATTGTTTTCTGGGCTTCGCTTAAATTGGCACACATCTACAATTCTTCCCCTGGGTAAGGATGTCTGTCAGCCTGCCACTGCAGCAATTTCTCTCTGCTCCCAGGTAGTCCACTCCCCCCACCATTAGAAACACCTCACTAGGGAACACTTAACCCCTTGATCGCCCCCTAGTGTTAACCACTTTCCTGCCAGTGACATTTATACAGTAATCAGTGGCTACTATTTTTAGCTCTGATCACTGTATAAACGTCACTGCCCCACAAAAATGTCCGATCTGTCCACCGCAATGTCACAGTCCTGCTAAAAAAATCGCTGATCACTGCCATTACTAGTAAAAAAATAATAATAATAAAATGGCCTAAATATGTTCCCTATTTTGTAGGCACTATAACTTTTGTGCAAATCAATATACACTTATTGCTATTTTTTTTTACCAAAAATATCTAGAAGAATCCATATTGGCCTAAACTGATGAAGAAATTTGTTTTTGATTTATTTATTTGGATATTTATTACAGCAAAAAATAAAAAATATTGTGTTTTTTTTTCAAAAGTGTAGTTTTTTTGTTTATAGGGCAAAAAATAAAAACTGTATAGGTGATCAAATACCACCAAAAGAAAACTCTATTTGTGAGGGGAAAAGGATGTCAATTTTGTTTGGGTACAGCAACGCACAACCGCCAATTTGTCAGTTAAAGTGACACAGTGCCGTATCGCAAAAAATGGCCTGGTCAGGAAGTGGGTAAATCCTTCCGGGGCTGAAGTAGTTCAAATTAAGTTTTAACTGTTCTTGCTGTAAGCATTGAGGAATTCACCCATGTGGATTTCTAAAGCTATTTTTAAATCTATACATGGTTTAGTGTCAGAATTTATATGGCAGAGGAGAGTGGATAGACCTAATCTTGGGGTGTTGCAGCAACCTTGTTAACGGGGGGGGGGGGGTCTAGCTGTACCAAATTATTATAAATATTTCCTGGCGGGAGAGTTGGTGATAGTTAATAGGTGGATTATGTGTCTGTATGACAACGCTGCAGTTGCCCTTGAGGCTGCGCTCGTGGTCTCTGATGAAGCATTGGCCCATTTGGTATTTAGAGGGCTCAGATTGCCTTATGTCTTAATTAATTCTGGTGGTTGCCATGGTGAGGAATTTGGGGGGTTCTTTCCCATTTTCACCTCATGCCCCTTTGTAGAGAAATCCTAACCTTCCCCAATTTTTTACTTTCAAAAGATTTTATTTTATGATAAAGGCACTTACAAAAATATACCAGTATAATAAACAATCTTCATCAGGGAGGGCCCGATGTCATAGTGTAAGTATTGAAAACAGGAGACAGTTGTGGAAGACATACAATTTAAAATAGGTACAGACATCTTGCCCCGCCTCAGCGAGGAGCTAAACAAAAAAAAAGGAAAAACAAGGGGCCACCCCACGTGGGGAACCCATCCAAGATATCTGTAAGGGGTAGCAACCAGGAGCCCCCACCTCGACACCCCTAAGAGGGAGTTTGCTGTGTCAGGGTGGGGGAGTACCCTCCCGGGGTCCCCCCCTCTCAAAGGGAGAGAGAATTCGATGAGCCGTCCACAGTGGGCATCTTAAATATCAATTTGACTGTACAGTGAACCTGTCAATTTTAGTTCTGTTGATCAAACCACAAAGATAAAACATCTAGAAAGACAGAGAAGAGAAAAGAGGAAGAAAAGAGGAGGACAGAGGGGTAAAGGGAGGTAAGCTATATCCGAAAAAGGTGGAGGGGTACAGTGGTAGAATGCTTGGCACTCGAGGAAAGAGGGAGAGCTTTAGGGGTGAGGTCCGGTCACTAAGGTAGAGCCTGGGGGCATTCCCGGCAGCAGGGATATTCCCATATAACGGGCCCAAGGTTCCCACACCTTTCTAAATTTAGGCGTGGTATCTGACAGAATGCCTGCCATTTTTTCTTGGGACATTATCCAGGATATTTTCCTCTTAACTGCGAGGAAGGAGGGTCTGGGTTGCTTCCAGATGGAGGCAATCGCAATTTTGGCTCCTAAAAGGATAAAATGGATTAGTTTCTGAGTGTAACCAGGCAACAAAGGAGCAGGGGCATTGAGTAACGCAACCTCAGGAGTTTTTGAAACCCGGCAGCCTGTGACCATGTAAATCAAGTTAAAGATTTTAGTCCAGAACGAACGAAGTCTAGGGCATTCCCACCAGATGTGGATCATGGAGCCACGAAGTTGGCACCCCCTAAAACATAAGGGGTTTGCCGTGGGGTAGATTTTGGCTAGCCTGGCTGGAGTGAGGTACCACCTGGTTATCAATTTGATGCTAGCCTCCATAAGTGAGGTGTTTTTGATCCCACTAAAGGATCTGGCTAGGGCCAGCTGCCAGGTTTCAAGACTGCCCGAGGTCTGAAGATCAGATTCCCATGCCGTCATATATGGGGATTTGCCCGTTGGGGCAGTGAGAGCCACATAGATTACTGAAATACCACCCCTCTGCTCCTCGATCTTACCACACCAGGCTTCGTATTCAGTAAAGGGGGGAGGAAGGGGTTTGTTCTTCCAAAGTGAGTGTAAGAAGTGAGATATTTGTTGGAAGCGGAACCTCTCTGAGTCTGGTAGCTTTAAATGTTCGATACAATAAGCCAGGGAAATTGGACCCCTTGAATTAAAAAAATGACCTACCCGGTATAGTCCCTTGTCCAACCACCATTTGAAGGCCTCAATATCCAGGCCAGGGGGAAAGTCATGGTTACGGAAGATGTGAGCAAGGGGTCTTAAAGTGGAGACTAGGGAAGGCTCTTTGCGGATACTGTCCCACAGGGCGCAGGAGTGAGAGAGGGATGGGGACATGATGGGCGGCCTAGCTTTGGGCGGACACCACAATAGATAATCTAGTGTAAAAGAGGGTACGGAGCAGCGTTCAATTGACAGCCAATCCGGTTTCTCGTATTTGGAGTAGAGCGTGGAGAGTTGGGCCAGGCGAGCTGCAAGGTAGTATTTGTGAAGGTTAGGCAGGCCCAACCCCCCCCTGCGTCTGTGTAGGAATAGCGTGTTTTGCGAGAGACGGTACCCTTTGTTGCTCCAAATATATTTCAGTATTTTGCTTTGCAGAGAGCATAGGTGGTCCTTCCGGACAGGTATGGGGAGGGCTCGGAAATAGTATAGGATTTTGGGAAGAAGGGTCATTTTTATGGAGTTAATCCGGCCAAGCCAGGATAGTTTGTGTTTAGACCATGAACAGAGATCAGTTTCCAACTGTCTGTAAAGCTTGGGGTAGTTGTGAGCGTACAACATCTCCATCTTAGGTGTAAGGAAGACACCCAAATATTGGATGGCAGTGTCACTCCATTTGAACGGAAAGGATTGTTTGAGTGAGAGAACTTGGTGGGTGGGAAGAGAAATATTCAAAGCCACAGACTTAGAGTAATTGACTCGTAAGCCTGAGACCTTGGCAAAGTCGTCTAGTACTCAAGATAAGTTGGGTAAGGTTGTGAGGGGGGGAAAGTGAGGAATAACAGTATGTCGTCTGCAAAGAGTCCGCATTTGTGCGTTTGGCTACCGCATTGGACACCTCCAGCTATCGCTAGCGTTTCAATGGCTATTGCAAATATGAGGGGAGACAGGGGGCACCCTTGTCTAGTCCCTCTGGTAATGGGAATGGGAGTGGATAGGTATCCCTGAAGTCGAATTTGAGCCCTCGGCTGGGAGTATAAGGCCCGTAGGAAGCCAAGGAAGCGAGCCCCAAATCCCCACCTGTCAAATAGCTGGAAGATGTACTGCCAGGAGACCGAGTCGAAAGCCTTCTGGATATCTAAGGAAAGGAGGAAGCCAGAATGTTTGGGTCCCCCTTCCCAATTAGACTGCAGAATGGAGACAATGTCAACCGCCCTCCGAATTTGATCAGGTCCCTGTCTGCCAGGGATAAATCCAACTTGGTCCTTGTGGACGTATCGTCCGATAAAGGAGGCCAGCCTATTGGCCATAACTTTCGTAAGAATTTTGAGGTCATTATTAATGAGGGATATCGGCCTGTAGTTGCTGACATCCTCCAAATTCTTGCCAGGTTTGGGAATGACCGTGATATACGCCGTGTTAAGGTGGGGATCTAAGGGGCTTCCATTAGCTTTATGATTACCGAGATTGGCCAGGTGGGGGGCAAGCGAGTTGGCAAAGGCTTTATAGTAAGGGATCGAAAGACCGTCGGGGCCTGGGGCGGAGCTTTTTTTGAGTTCCTTTATGACTCCCAAAATATCCTCCGCCTGAAAGGGGCATTCCATGACTTGTTTGTGAGCATCCGACAAGGCAAGGATGGGGAGTCCCTCCAAAAACTTTGGAAGGAGGTTTGCTTTTGGAGACGGAGGACTGCTGTAAAGAGAGGTGTAAAAGTCCTGAAAGGCATTCAGAACTATAACCGGGTTAGACGTGGGCGGGTGCCCTGCACTTCTGATCCGGGGGAGGGCGCTTAGCTTGGTTCTAGGGGAGAGTCTATTAGCCAGGAGTGTGCCTATTTTATCTGCCTGTGAGTAAAACTTGTGACCAGACCACCTAACCGATTTTTCTGCTTTCGTGGTAAGGGCGAGATTAAGTTCTAAATTAGTTTTGTCAAGCAAGGAGGTGGGGGTGCGGAGGGGGTCCTTTTTGTGAAGAGCCCTGAGTCTAGAGTATTCCTCTTCTAGCTTCAGGATGGTTGATTGCCTTTCCCGTTTCATTTGAGTTCCTAGTTGAATGAGTTTTCCCCTAATAAATGCTTTGTGCGCCGCCCACAGGGTTTCGGGGGAGACATCAGGTGTCGCATTAATAGAGAAATATTCCTGCAGTGCTTTGTCAAGATCCATGACTCATGATGGTTCTGACAGGAGGGATTCGTTCAACCTCCAATGCCTGGGGTGTCTCCCACTCGAATCCCCGAGGGCCGTCACAATTACCAGAGAGTGATCCGAGACCACCGTGTCAGTGATGGAGGCTTTGAGCACCCGGGGTAGGAGCGAAGAAGGGACAAGTATGTGGTCAATCCTTGCATAGGATTGGTGCGGTGCCGAGTAGTGGGTATAGTCTCTCTTTGTGGGGTTTAATTCCCGCCAAGCATCGGATAACCCATAAGCGTGGAGCAATTTGGCGATCCGCAGGCTTGCCTTTGTGGGCCGGGTTAAACGGGCATGAGAGGAGGAGGATTTGTCGAGGCCTTGATCAAAGGCGACGTTAGAGTCCCCTCCAACAATAACCGTCCCCTCTAAAAGAGGCGCAAGGGTGCGCAGCAGGGATTCAAAGAATTTGACCTGTCCTGTGTTCGGGGCATAGTAGGAGACCAAGGAATAAAGGTGGTCCCCTACAGTGCCCTTTACAAGTAAAAACCTACCCTCCGGATCCGCCTTTTCAAAACTTTTATTGAATTTGCACGTTTTGGCTATCAGAATGGCCACCCCCTTGGTTTTGGATTCTGCGTTGGCTAAGTAGAACTGAGGGAAGTGGGCGTGCAGGAACTTGGGACTATACCGGATAGGAAGGTGCGTTTCCTGAAGCAGGATTATATCAAGTTTCAGAGATTTATAGTAATCGAGAGCTTTTCTACGTTTGACAGGGGAATTAAGGCCCTGTATGTTGTGGGTAGCTATCTTAAGCCTAACAGCTTGTTGATCAGCCATGGAGCAGAGGGGGAGCCCAGCATCTGAAGACGACCTCACTTACCCAGTCAGTAGCGGGGTTCCCGGCAACAGCATTGGGATCGACGGCCTGTGGTTTTCTGGCGGAATACATTGCCGTCTGGGTTAGCTCAGCCAGACCTGAAAAAAAAAACAGTGTCATGCAAACATTCAACAGAAGTAGCTTACAACCTAGTGGGGAGACAGAAGGAGATAGGACAAGGAAAGAAAGTGTTCCTGGGAAAAGAAGGAGGAGATCAGGGCAGGAGACACCCCCCGAAATCCTGAGAAAGAACAGTGTTAACAGCCGACCCATAGGGTCAGATGTCCCGACCCTCAGGCACCCGGGAGATACCGAGGGAGGGGGAGTTGCACATGTGGTCCCTCGTGAAACTGGGGACCCCTAGTCGGGAAACAACCCGATCTGTTTATTCAACGGTATATAACAATAGAAATTAAGCAACAATAAAGAACATAAGGCACGGCCAAACATAGTGATTAGGAGACGCTGGGGCTAATCAGTGCAAGCTGGTCATTAAACATAAAGTGAAATAACATATCCAGGGAGAGTGCTGGGGACTGCAGCCCTCTAAATAGTCCTTCAAACAGCCCGTAGGGCCTATTTCGAGGGGGCGCAAATAATGTGAGGGGTTGCGGGCAGTCCAGAAGGTGGATGAAGTACTGCATAGCGTCCCGGGATATTGAAGGCAATGGGAAATGGGGTAGCACAGGTCCTAGGCAGGGGGAGGGCAACAAGGGGTGGAGGACCAAACTTCCAATGGTTGGGGAAAAGTCCTCTGGCCCTCTCCAGGACCTCGGATGGTCAGGCACACAAAGGTGAGTCAAAGTAGTGGTCTGAGTGTTGCTCACGTGGGTGCATTGTCCTTGACCTTCTTGGCTCTTCCAGAGGTCCACAACGGGGATTGTGGGCTGTTAGGAGTGGGCCGTTTGTGTGAGCCCTGGCCAGAGTGAGAAGTGTCCATGTCGGCTTCTTGAGAAATGATTTTCAACCTGGTGAGGAGCTTTTCCCCCTCGGGGAAAGTGGAGAAAGCATAAGACTTCCCTTTATCCGTGAATCTGACCGCAAACGGGAAAGCCCACTTGTATTTTATGTCCTTTTGTGACATTGCAAGCAAGAGGGGTTTCAGGGCTCTCCGTCTCTGTATGGTGGAGGGGGAGAGGTCCGCAAAGATCTGCACCTGGTGGCCCTGGTAGATGACGTGTTGCAGGGATCTGGCTCTCTTCATAACTTCGTCTTTCACCGAAAAGTGGTGTGGCTTGGCCAGTACATCACGCGGAGTGCCATCCTTCCTAGGGGGGCCAAGGGTTCTGTGGACCCGGTCAAGTTCTAGCTTAGGAGCTGGGATGTCAGGGATTAGCTGCGTAATGAGGTCCTGCAATGCCTTGGACACATCAGTTATCGATTCTGGAATCCCTCAAATTCTGATGTTGTATCTGCGTGACCTATTTTCAAGGTCATCAATACGGGCCATGGCTAGGTCTAATTGCTCCTGCACTGAATAAATGTGCCTGGAGTTTTGAATGGATCTGGCAATCGTATCCTCCATTTTATGCTCGATCGTTTCGATCCGGGAGCCTAGGTTAATAAAGTCAGCTTTCAATTCCCCCGTGATTTGCATGGCAGTTTGGGAGAGCCCCCTTTCCAACAGTTCAGTGAATTTGCCAAACAGGGCATCCATGTGGGAGACTGGGTCTGCATGAGTAGCCTCATGTGAGGCCATGGCAGCCTGGGCAGCCCTGTGTGTCCCCGCTGGGGATGGGGAGAATTCCTGGAGGGTGCGTTCCAGCAGGGAGACCGTGGAGGCCGGGGACGGTGTGGCTTCCTTGGGTGGGCCCCTGAGGTTGCCTGGGGTGGCGTGGAGCGGAGGAAAGTCTGTATCTGACCTGAAATCCACTGTGCCTGTGGATCTGTGGTCCTGGGATAGGAGCTGTGCTGCGGTGGCCATCTTGGATTTCTCCCACACGTCCAGTGAAGCGAACAGCGGGCCCAGATTGCGTTTAGCCGGTCCCCCGGTCATTCGGTTATGTGCCCCAACTCTCCGGGAGTCCGTCCCTACAGCTCGGGAGGCGGAAGGGCGGCCGTGTCGTGCGGTAGGGGTTCCGTCGTTCCGCGAGGCAGCGGAGCTTTAGATGAT
Source organism: Lithobates pipiens (assembly GCF_037356315.1). Lineage (NCBI taxonomy): Eukaryota > Metazoa > Chordata > Amphibia > Anura > Ranidae > Lithobates > Lithobates pipiens. The sequence goes on from NW_027507748.1 coordinate 490,560,072, forward strand.
CGCGGCCATCTTGGAAGCCTCGCGCATGCGCACTGACCTTCCCCAATTTTTTACCTTTAAAGATCCAGTGGTCTGGATGAAATTTGGGATTTAAAAAACTGTCACCACAAATGGGCAATTGAAAACTTTTGATAAACTGAAATCTCTATATAAGCTGCCAAATACCCATTTTTTTCCATTATATACAGTTAAAACACACATACCAAACACAGTTTAAACATGTAAGGCCTTCATTTTCAGTGTCTGCCCTTGAATCCATGCTAAGAGATGATGATCTTGGAATGCACCCTTTACCAGACTAATCCCAGCCCATGACCAACTGATCTACTACAAATTTCTGCATCAAATATATATGACCCCAGCGACGATAGATAGAATTTTTGGGTTGACTGTATGCATATCTTATGAAAATGTACTGGCATACGGAAATATTGGAAGGATACATGAGGTGACAACTATCTCTCTAATGCCCTGTAGACATGGTCAGACATTCCAACTACAAAATCCGTCAGATTTTTTCTGACCAATTTTGGCCCAAACTTGTCTTGCATACACACAGTCACACAAAGTTGACAGAAAATTCTGATAGTTCAGAACGTGATGATATAGAACATGTACAATGGGACTATAAAGAGGGCAGTAGCCAATAGCTTTTATCTCGTAATTTATTCTGAGCATGCATGGCACTTTGTCCGTTGGAATTGTCTACACACGATCGGAATTTAAAAGATCGTATTTTGTTGTCGGAAAATTTTAGATCCTGCTCTCAAACTTTGTGTGTCGGAAATTCCGACAGAAAAAGTCATATGGAGCCCACACACAATCGGATTTTCCAACAACACGATCCGATCACACATTTTCCGTCGTAAAGACCGGCCGTGTGTACAGGGCATTAGTCCTTCTTTCAGACACTGCCTTTTTGGGCCGGTGGATGATTTGGCCCCTACTACAGCTATACAGACCCTACTTACTTTGTTATTTTTCCATGCTGGGAGACACATAGTTCTGTCTTGGAAGAGTTCAACTCCTCCATCCATAGAATCCTGGAAGGCTTCAGTAAATAGGGCCGTATCCTTCTATACAGCCACATATTTAAACAGGGGGCTCGTCTCAAATTTGATAGGATCGGTGGTGGATGGATGGACTCACCTATCACTCATTTTGTTAACATGTACCTCATCACCTATGATGGCGTGAGTAGGAGGTATTTCTGCAAAAGTGAATGGTAAGATACACAAAATGTATCTTCTGGAGAGTGTGGGTAATTCTTTGCATGAATATCCATATTTTTCGGTCGAATATGGGTGGGGGGGCGTTGTGACTCTTCTGAGATGTCGGTGTGGGTCAGGTTGGTATGCTTCACAGGCAACGTTCATGTACATATAAAATGCAATGCACTTCTTTTTAATTGTTATCTGCTCTGTTCATTATTTTGGGATGGTCCATCGTATTGTGGTGGGCAGTCCTTGAATGTTTTATTGTACACTATATGTGTTTTTAAAAACAATTAAAAAAATGTAAAAAATAAATAAATAAATGTCAATTACCACATTTAACCCATAGAAAGAAGCTATAAAACATTTTATTAAGTATTAGCTGCAAAATCACTTAAGGAAGTGTAACATTGACTGTAATATATCTAAGGACACATTTGTTTCTTTTATTGATTAAGCAACATGGGCCACATGGAAGGAGTGAAAGGGCCATATATGCCTCATAAAACACAAATTTGACGTGTCTGGTGTAATGTTTGTTGGACTAGTTTGAGGATTGCATTTGTCATACATGCCTATAGATGTAAGCTCATGCAGGCCTGCAATACAGGCATAGTATAGTAATTGATCCCTGCTCTTAATTTCCCTTAGTATATCAGCCCAAAGGTTTATATGTAGTCCATATCTAACTTACATGTTTTACTAAATAACTAATAATTAACTAATATGTGTAAGTACTTTTTTCCCCTATGTTTGTTAAATAATTTAAGATAATTTATACCTAATGAATTATGTTATTTATACTGTTGTATGACATATGTATTGTAGAATAATGCATGAGGTTACATGATTCCCAGTATTATAAAAGATAAAAAGAATATATATATTCTGTAATGAAGATTAGACACTTAAGTATTTAATTATGGTATGTTACATAGAATACATGTATAAATAATGTTACAGGAAATCCTTTAAAACAGCTAGTAAAAACATAATGTAAAAATGTCTATAGCAGATTTTTTCTACATTTGTACACAAAGTTGTGGACACATGCTGCCATCATGTGGTAAATATCAAAAATTCGATTTTTTTTTCATGTAATAAAACAAGGTAAATCAAATGCTTAAACTGTTCATGCTATTTATCTATATCTATACATATAATTAAAAGCAAATGTAAACAAATGTTGTGCAAATATCATCCTATTTGATTTGTAAATGTATGTGGACAAAGTTTTTTTCATATTGGTGTGAGTAAATATTTATTAAATACCTGATGATAATCCCGGTTTCTGCTATCTCTCTCAGGTTCTTTTTCAGTAGGTATTAGCACAAAGAAAGCTCTACCATCCTAATAAGACTCTTGCACCACACCCCATACATATACTTTATAGACCAACCTTCTGGAGACACTGCCCATCCAAAAAGGGCACTTTTAAGGTTCAAGTATTGTATGTCTCTGATCAGGGAATTCACAAAAGACAAAAGGTGTTGACTTACTAAAACTGGAGAGTGCAAAATCTGGTGCTGCTGTGCATGGTAGTCAATGAGCTTCTAACATCAGCTTTGACAAAAACATTTGGAAGCCGATTGGTTTCTATGCAGAGCTGCACCAGATTGTTCACACAGTATTTACCTAAAAATTTTATTAAAACCATCCTAAAATTCATTATTTAAAAAACATAGTATGGATCATGTTTATCTCTATACCATCCATCTCTATCTACACCATCTTGCCTATCCAACCACAATGTATCAAAATTTTGATTATAACATCTTGATATATATCTGTATAAATATCAAACTTAATAACTTGATCTTTCTGTATAAATGTAAAAACTTAATATGTATTATATAAAAACTATTTTCCAGTATAGTGGATTGTAGATATTTTGAGCTGAATGTTTTGCAGATAGAATCTGCTTCTTCATGCAACTTAGAATGTCTAAAAATATAAAATCAGTGTTAGTAACAGATAATATACATGTTCTTCACATTCACAGTAATATATACTATAATATATTGTTTATAATATATATATATGTAGCGGATGACATTTTGGATAAAGTGTCATTCATGTGTAAATTTAGTTTTTGCCTCAGAACAGTAGTGGGGTTCTGAGTGTTAATTATGTAGGTTAACTTTGACATCAGTTTGGTTGGGCTGTGTTAGAAGTTCTGCTTGGTCATGTGTACAGTGAGGTGAACATGACAAGCCAGAACCAGGCCTGGTTGGACGTTTGGGTATCAGCTTCCTCTGAACCAATAAGTGGGTGTGCCGGGCCCCGCTGAGGAGTCTGGGGAGGGGTACTTAAGATGTTGAAGTCACGTGTTCAGTAGGAGTTTGTGAGGCCCGAACAGTCTGTTCTTGTTTCCTGGACCGGGGTAGCCCTGTGAGGGGTACCGGGCCATGGGGTGTTCGACATCCTGCAACGTGCTTCTGTTGGTTACCCCCAATAGACCCGCCTGGTCTGGGGTAGGGATCCGTCTGTTCCCGAGTCTCGGAACCGGCTTGTCCGAGGCGCAGTAACTGAGGGAGGATTCAAGCTGTCCGGGTGTGCTCTCGGCTTGGAAGGGCACCACAGCTCGTGAAAGTGACCGGAGGAGGACTCTTCAGAGGAGGGCCAACAAGCTGGAATCCTGAGAAGTGCCTGGTTACTGAGTTGGGAAGGACATTGACAAATCCACGCGTTTTCCAGTACTATCAAGGAGACAGAGAACATTCCAGGTACTGAGGAAAAAGGTTCCTGTTCACTTTCAGTTACAACTTGTTCAAGGTCAGAGATTTTACAAGTTCTGAATCAAAGTGCTGACTGCCATAATCTCTGGCTAGAGATTTGTTCAGCCTTGAAGTGCCCAGCTGCCAGTGGCTACTCTCTGGGTGGTACTAGAGACTTTGTTATGTCTGCAGTTCAAGGTGCTCTTCACCCTTGCCCTCTGTTCCTATACGAGACTGTGTTGTTGGATGTTACCCCTGCAAAATAAAACCTTTCAAAAGGACTTTATTGGTGTCAGCATCCAAGTTGTTGGGTATCAACCCTGGGAACCCCTAGACGTGGAAGAAGCCAAGTGGAGGTAACCGGTAAGGCCACCTTACAAAGGGTTATGGCCGCTACACACATATATATATATATATATATATATATATATATATATATATATATATATATATATATATATATATATATATATATATATATATATATATATATTTATTTATTTAAAGGTAACAAAAAAGTTCAAACAGTGATCTTCCTCGCATGGGGGGGGGGGGGGTTCACCATCACTGTATAAACAGAAACTAGAGCATCCTGGCTTACTCACTGTCAGCTTCGTGCTGTTTTGGTCACGGCCACATCTGCCTGCTACAGACTTACACACAGGCTGCCGCCTGCAGCCTTAGACTCCGAGACCTCCTGTCTCTTTCTCCTGGAGCCGTCTCCTACTGGGACCCTCCCGGCCTCCCAGCCTAGACTTCCTGTCTGCCAGGCAGAGCTGTCTCCCAGTCTGAGCACTGACCTCTATCCCTGGGATGATTATGAAGAGAGCACACAGGTGTACAATTAGCAAGCCTACCAAAATCAGGCATACACTGCTCATATGCACCTGTGACATGGGGTTGCATCTCCACATACCCCCCCCCCCCGCCGTTTTGCACCAGAGGGAGAAATACAACGCCCTTCTTCCTAAAGGGGCACTCGACCCACCTCTTTTTCCGAGTGTGCTTCCATGCGCACTTCTTCCTAATCTTTGGGAGCTTGCATTTCTTCTCACCTCCCCCAGATCTATTATCCCAAGACTGTAGTGTTCTTATTTTGACATCTGTCTCAACTTTACCCAGTACAAAACCACCAGGAACTCTTGTCCCATCGCTTGCTAGGACAGTGTCTGAGGAGGGACCATTCACAGGGAAGCAGTTATTCTCTATGGGACCCTCCCACAGTTTTGCATCGCACCCTGTTGTCCAACACTCCAACAGCAACTGTTCTCGCAACACATATTTGCCAACACCTTTTTTAAATACATCTCATCTGTCCAACAGCCAACAGGGCTCCAGAGTGCCTCTCATACGCAAGCTTTGTATGGAGCAGCGTGAGTTAACTTTCCACATTAACACCAAACATTGCATTAAGTGATTCAAGCATTTGCAATTTCTGCACAGTACAGCCTGCACTATTCAGCTCCAATCAGCCATACCCCTTGCTTCCAATTCTCCAAACACAGGTGAGGACGGCGCGATATATACCGGCTGTACACTCCATGATACTAACATTTCATTAAGTATGTCTGTCACAAAATACACATTTTCTCTTTTTTTCATTGTGGACACAATTTTTACTGTGCGTTTACACTCGCTCGGACCTTCAGTCATGAGCGCATTCGTCTCTGCAATAACCCGTGCACCTTGGCCTATAGGATGTTCTGCAAACACCTCTCCTGGCACATAGTGTCCACTACTCTTTTAGCTGCAAAAACGTCTTCCAGTATTGCTATTAGTCTCTTGGCCAAATCATCCCAGTAGGTTTTGCTTTGTTGGACTATATCGTCCCAATGAGACCTAGGCAGAGAAATAGCATCTGAAACACTGCTCTTGTCAGTACTACACTTCCCAACATTAAACACATCACTTTGTTTTACCCTACATTGTGGCAACACATTTTCAACCACACCATGTTGCTGTTCCCTACCCTTATCAGCATGAGCAGATGGAGTTTCATTGCAGACCTCAAGCTTTTTAACTTTAACACTCGCATCCCCACTAAACAGAGTACTGCAGCAAGGCAAGTCCTTTTTAGCACAAACAGGGTATCTCCCATTTGGGATCACTTCCACTCCCTTGTGCATAGTCAAGATCCTCTTGAGCCCACCAGCCAGGACTCTCATTAGGATCATTCCACCAATCGCCATAGGTCTCACGACCGACCTTGCCTTTGTTTCTACAGGCAACAACATGCATCTTTGCAGCAACAGATGCAGAGTTCCTTCAAAAAAAGTTTAGCGTACTATTTCCTTACAGCTGAGACACAGCACCCATCACTTTGCTTCACACAGCAATACACACAGTCTCTGACACTCACGGTTTCCTGGCATGCGAGGACTTGGACCAGTGCCATTCGTGCCCAGCGCCAATTTCTCCACCAACTGTGACGAGCCAGGTGATTAGGTTTAAGGGGTGCATGCAGTTTTCCAGAAATGTGCCACTCCAGAATTCGTTTTTAGGGCATGGCAGCCCACTTTTATTTAAAGGCAACAAAAAAGTTCAACCAAACAGTAATCTTCTCTTGCAGGGGGGTTTCCACCATCACTGTATAAACAGAAACTATAGCCTCCTGGCTTACTCACTGCTACAGACATACACACAGACTACCACCTGCAGCCTTGGACTTCGAGACCTCCTGTCTCTTTCTCCTGGAGCTGTCTCCTACTGGAGGGCATGCTTGAAATACAACTTTTCTTGGTCTTTTTTCTGCTGTAATTTTTCTAGGTTTTTATATTGTTTACTACCCTCCCTCACTCCCATCCTTTCCCTTTTATAGAAATAAAAACCGGACAGGCCTTACATAACCACCCTGCAGTCCCACAGGGGAATCCTTTTTGGTTTACTCTCCTTGGTATCCAGTAAGATTGGATTTAAGTCCATGACTTGCAGAATGCAATAGCTCATAGAGGTAGGGGGATCAGAAATACGCTTGTTCGTCAGTTGGAAAGGTCGCAGTTATGAATGTCTACCATCGTTGAGAGAAATTGGTTCCAGAGCCTGATTTGTGATACCATACCTCTAGTAGTTCTCTATATAGCAGGGTCCTTAATTCCTTCTTTACCTCCAAGAAGGCTGGAGGTGGAGGTGATATCCAATGTTTGAGAATAATGCCCTGCACACACGGTTGGAAATTCCGGCGGAAAAGGTCCGATCGGATTATATTGTTGGAAAATCCGATCGTGCGTGGGCTCTATCGGACATTTTCCATCGGAAGGCAGGATCTAAAATTTTCCACCAAAAAAATCTGATCTGACTTTTTCCGATCGTTCTTAGAGAATTCCTACGGACAAAGTGCCACACATGCTCAGATGAAATTACGAGACCAAAGCTATTGGCTACTAGCCTCTACGTAGTCCCGTCGTACGTAACCAACGTCTCCACATTCCGAACGATTGGATTTTCCGACAACTTTGTCCGATCATGTGTATGCAGCACCAGTATCGGACAAAATCCGTCAGAAAAAATCTGACGGATTTTGTGGTCGGAATGTCCGAACGTGTGTACAGGGCATAACTCTTCTAGCTGTAAGTAGGCAAAAGCAATGTCCATTTTAGAAGGAGTCTGAGTTGGGAGGCAGTATGAGCCTCTGAAGCTGAGGTGTTTTGATCACATCCAAATAGCATGAGAATGGGGTCCAGTGGTATTCTGACTTGAGTCACACCTGAAACATAAGATTGGACTTGTCTCCAGTATGTAGCTATGTATGGACATGTCCAAAAATGATGATATAGTGTTGGCCTTCTATCTTTGCATAGTAGACAGAGCTTTTCCCCTGGTGAGTCCTTTGGGATGAAATAAGGTAGAAATTCCCTGTGCAGCAGTTTAAATTGAGTTTCCCATCAGGATTTGTTTAGTGTTAACTTTGGAGAAGTTTTGTATCCTTTCCATAGTAAATGAGGGAGTTTGACCAGAGGAAGGTCTTTTGCTCAGGCTGTTGCAGCTGTGCCTTCCAGTGGAATGGGGAAAAAGGGTATCGGAGGGTGATAGATCTCTGTCATGGATATACTCTGAGTCTCAACCAGTTTGTCAATGAAAGTAGTTTGGAATCTGATCTGTGGTTTCGGGCATATTTTGTTTATGAAGGCAGAACACTGCATGATGTGGAAGATGTGGTAGTCAGGAAGGTCAACGTCAGTTGTAATTGCTCTGTAGGGTTTGAGGCATCCATTGGGTATGTTATACAGGGAGGCTATTTTAGTTGGGTCTTTGGCCTTCCAAGTGTTGAATGCTTTGTGGTGGGCAGTCTGCAGTCTCATAGGATTTCCGAGTATCAGTATGTGAGGAGACGTGCAGGGAGACCCCAATTGCTTTCTTAAATCTCTCCATGCAGGGATAGCGTCCTGAATAAGCAAATTGTGTTGGAGATTAGGTGGTAGTGATTTTAAGTTGCTATGGAGGATAGATGAAAGCTGATATGAGCGTGCCATAGCCGACTCCACCTCATAGTTGTTAAATTTTGAACCCTGAATTAACCAGTCTAGGCTTAGGCGGAGCAAACACGATAAATTGTACAGTCTAATAAAAGGAAGACCTTTCTCACCTTCGCTCTTTGGGAGATATAGTTTCAATTGTGCGATACAGGGTTTCTTAAGGCGCCACAGGAAAGCCGAACGAGCACTATTGATTATTTGGATATCTTTGTGTTTGATTAGAATTGGGATAGTTTGCATTGGGTATAATAGACGTGAGAAGCTGACCATCTTGTAGAAATGGCATCTCCCGAAGAGCGATAAAGGAAGGTCCATCCATGCTTCCAGTTCACTGATTATTTTGGAAATCGAAGGAGGATAGTTTAGCTGATAAAGAGATGAAGGTTCTCTGCCTATGTTCATTCCTAGGTATGTAATGTGGTGGGGCAGTATGGGGAAGGGTGAGGAGGCCATCCAGGGGCTTTTGCCACTCTTGTGGAGTGGTAGTTCCTGGCTTTTGGTAAAGTTTATTTTGAGGCCTGAGCAGGAACGAAAAGTGTTGAAGGTTTTTTTAATTAAAAGTATGTCTTCCTGGGGGTTAGCAGTAAACATCCAGGATTTTATCTGTGAAAAGAGTCACTCTGAGTTCTTTAGAGCCCAATTTTATGCCATGAGTGTGTGGTGGGGGATTTCTGTGGTGAGGAAACAGGAAAGTGGTTCTGTCGCCAAGATAAAAATTTAAGGTGATGAGGGCAACCCTGTCACGTGCCCTTGTGGAGGGGGATAGGGTTGGAAACATGGCCTGCTGCCATTACTCCAGACGGGGACAAATAAAGACTATTGATAAAGCGTGAAAAGCAGCCTGGAAGCCAAACATTTCTTTTCAATATTTTTATTGAGTATGCAAAGTATAACTTGTACAGTAACTATTTTACAATGACATAAGAGAAGATGAGAAGTGCCAACCATTCAAAGCTCACATTATCAAAAGCCTTTTCTGCATCTAAAGTGACAATGGCTATGTCTGCATATGGATGTATTTTAGCGTGTTCCAGTATTGCAAGTACTTTTATTATGTTCAAGAAGGCTGAGTGCCCCTTGAAAAATCCTGCTTGTGCTGGATGGATCAGGGTTGGGAGAATGGTGGCTAAGCGGCAGGAGATGACTTTGAATAGTAGTTTGGAATCCACATTAAGTAGTGAAATGGGGCGCTAGGAGCCTGGTTCCATGGGGTCCTTCCCTTTTTTGGCTATTAGTTTGATATAGGCCTGGTGTTCTGATGGAAGATACAGTGCCTTGCAAAAAGTATTCACCCCCTTGGCTTTTCACCTATTTTGTTACATTACAGCCTTTAGTTCAATGTTTTTTTTAATCTGAATTATATGTGATGGGTCAGAATACAAAAGTCTAAGTTGGTGAAGTAAAATTAGAAAAATATATGATGTCCACCTGTGTGCAATCTAAGTGTCACATGATGTGTCATCACATAGACACACCTTTTTGAAAGGCACCGGAGGCTGCCACCCCTACACAAGAGGCACCACTAACCAAACACTTCCATGAAGACCAAGGAACTCTCCAAACAAGTAAGGGACAATGTTGTTGAGAAGTACAAGTCAGAGTTAGGTTATAAAAAAATATGCAAATCTTTGATGATCCCTAGGAGCACCATCAAATCTATCATAACCAAATGGAAAGAACATGGCACAACAGCAAACCTGCTAAGAGACGGCCGCACATCAAAACTCACGGACCAGGCAAGGAGGGTATTAATTAGAGAGGCCTGGAGGAAACCTGGAGGAGCTGAAGAGTTCCACGGCAGAGACTGGAGTATCTGTACATAAGACATCAATAAGCTGTATGCTCCATAGAGTTGAGCTTTATGGCAGAGTGGCCAGAAGAAAGCCATTACTTTCAGAAAAACACAAAATGGAACATTTTGAGCTTGCGAAAAGGCATGTGGGAGACTCCCAATATGTATGGAGGAAGGTGCTCTGGTCTGATGAGACTAAATTGAACTTTTTGGCCACCAAAGAAAACACTATGTCTGGAGCAAACTCAACACATCACATCACCCAAAGAACACCATCCCCACAGTGAAACATGGTAATGGCAGCATCATGCTGTGGGGATGTTTTTCAGTAGTCAGGACTGGGAAACTGGTCAGAGTTGAGGGAAACTAATTACTAATGGATGGTGCTAAATACGAGATATTTTTGAGCAAAACCTGTTCCACTGTGTGTGTGATTAGATGCTAGGACGGAGGTTCACCTTTCAGCAGGACAATGACCCCAAACACACTGCTAAAGCAACACTTGAGTGTTTTAAGGGGAAACATGTAAGTGTGTTGGAATGGCCTAGTTAAAGCCCAGACCTCAATCTAATAGAAAATCGGTGGTCAGACTTAAAGATTGCTGTTCACAAACACAAACCATCCAACTTGAAGGAGCTGGAGCAGTTTTGCAAGGAGGAATGGACAAAAATCCCAGTGTTAAGATGTGGCAAAGCTCATAGAGACTTTTCCAAAGTGACTTGGAGCTGTGATAGCCGCAAAAGGTGGCTCTACAAAGTATTGACTTTAGAGGGGTAAATAGATATGCACATTGACTTCCTCTGTTATTTTGTCCTATGTGTTGTTTGCTTCACAATAAAAAAAAAAACCTTCAAAGTTGTGGGAGTGTTCTGTAAATTAAATTATGTAAATCCTCAAACAATCCATGTTAATATCAGATTGTGAGGAAACAAAACACAAATGCCGGGGGAGGGGGGGTGAATACTTGCAAGGCACTGTATGCTTCCCCTTCCCAGATCCCATTAAATACCCTGTTTAAGGTTTTGGGTATAAATTCTCAAGTCAGTGTATAAAATTCTTTGGGAAGAAAGTCACTGACCTGGACAGATATCGGGCTGTCGTTTGAGATCACCAGTTCATGTATGGTGGCTTCCCTAACATGTGGTAAAAGAGAGGGTGAAGTGAAGAAATAGTCTAGGCTAGCAAAAGATTTGTGTAGAGTGCAATAGAAGGTGTACTCTTCATCTGTGAGGTGAGAGAGGAGCCAAGGGTCTATTAAATTGGCTCCCAGAAGGAATTGTTTTAGGAGTGAGAGACGACCAGTTGGATCCCGTGAGGAGGAAAGGTCGCAGTTGGATCTATCTTCCTCTTTCCTTAGTACCATATTGAAATATGGTTACAGCTCCTCCTATCAGTTGTGGGTATTGAGGTCTTTTCAGGATCTATCTAGTGACTTCCAGAAAAAATGCTGTAGTAGGAGAGTTAGGGGCATAGATGTTGGTAATCAATATTTACTTTGTTTTAAATTTGAGATGAGCTGTAACCATTCGGCCAGAATCATCATTGTCCACTGCTATGAAGTCATAGGCCAGGCGTTTGTGTAGAACAAGAACTACTCCAGCCTTTCTACCCACTGCTGCTGAGCCTATGACTTTTCCCACCCATAATTTTTGGAAGGGCAGTCTTCGGGTGACAGGTGCGACTCTTGGGGAAGGGCTATATCGGTTTTGAGACGTTTTAAATGTCTTAATATTTTCATGTGCTTGAATGGGGAGTGAAGGCCTTTAACATTCGAGGAGACTATTCACATATGTGTGTAATGTGGTAGTGTATTTTTCTAGATCTAGAGTCATCTGGGCAGTGTATAGAATGATAAGGGCACTTACAGTTCAGAAGGTGGTGTTGATGATGCCATGGAGAGTGATCATAAGTAGAGTCCTGCAGGGGAAAGTGAGGGGGGAGGGGGAAACATGTTATTAGTGCAATAAAAGAAAAAACAGCACATAAATACAGTTATTGCTTTTGACTTCACTTTTCTCGGCATGTGTGTATCTCCCACTACACAGCATTAATGTGATCCCAGTGTAAGAGTAAGAGAGTGAAGCCAGGCAACAGCCCTTCGATTAGGGGTTATTTAAATGGGACGATTGCCTAGAAAATTAAATAATCTCTTTTTGTCAGCACTTGTGGTGAAGCTAAACCAGTAACCTGGTTAAGCCAGAAAAGTGACCATGAGACAGAGTAACAGAAGTCCCTGCATAGGTTTGATATAGTGTGGATGTAAGCTGACTTTAGCGAGCTGGGTTGTTGTAGTGGGCTAAGACCCGTAGAGTCAGGATTGGTGGCAAAGGAGGTTATCCCATTCTGTTAGTGCCATTGGAGTGGCTGGCTCATAGGCACTTAGCGGAGGTCCCTGGACTCTGTAAGCAAGATTTCCGAAGGAGAGTTAGAAAGACCTGAGCGTTGCAGCCTGGAGCGGAGATAGGAATCAGTTTCTGCTGGGGTGTGGAATATCAGCTGATCTCCATTTGGGGCTTGTAGTCTCAGCGTGGCAGGGAATGCCAGCGTGAAACAGATGCCCTGTTTGAAGAGTTCCGCACAAATCGGTTGGAACCTTTTCCTCTGTCTAGAAACTTCTGCTGAGTAGTCAGTGAAAATCAAGAGATTGTGTCCATCTATTTTAAGTGTGCATGTCTTGCAGAACGTTTGAAGGATAGCAACTATGTCAGCATCATTTAAGTATTTCCCTATCACTTGTCTACAAGACTTACAGTTTGGGTCTGGCACTCCCATTCTGTGTGTTTGTTCAGCTACGCACAGATTTGGGAGGCCTAAAGCTTGTGGTATGTGGGAGGCACAGAGTTGGAGCAGAGAATGCGCTTTATGATATTCTGGTACTCCTATAATCCACAGATTATTTATTCGGGATCTGTTCTCTAGCTCTTCCAGTTTATCATGTATGATGGTGTGGATTTGAGAATGCCATTGTTTTGATAAAAAGAACCTGTTTTCTGCCTCTGTCAGTCTGTCTGTGTGCCTGCTCCCCTTGTTCTTTCTAGAGCTGTGAGATTCCTGAAGCCACAGCAGAGTCTACTGCTGTGGAAAGGTTGGGAAGAATTAGGGCTGCTACTGCATGTGCTATTTTAGTTATGGCATTAGGGTGGGGAGTTCCTTGCAGGCATCTCCTGACTGTGCCCTGCGGCCATCTTGCATTTGGGAGCTGGAGTGGGAGTTGGTGAGGAACTTCTCCATCATGAGAGCAGGTCAGCCCACAGTGGCTGCGGGTGATTGGTGGGGCCGCTGCCGGGTTTTGTATGCCGTTTGTGGCTAGGCTGGAAGGGAGCCGCTGTTTCCCGCTGCTGTCCTCACATGAGGCGCCAGAACCAGAAGTCATATGTTCTGTCTTAACTCCTCTGTTAGATCAGAGGAAGAGAGCACCGCCTTCACCTCCTCTCAGGCTCTCCCTGCTGCTATATGTACTCCTGTCAGTATTAACCCACAAAGCTGTGTAGGATGCCTGCCCACAGCCTAACAATTGATGAGGCCATTGGTTGTTAAAGACAGGTCAGGTGGTCCTTAAAGCTTTCTGGGTTGCCAACAGGCATACAGATAGCAGCAGGGAGGGTGAGAAAGTTGGAAGGAGGTGCAGGCATTGCTCTCTCACTCCTGTCCTTACAGAAGAGATATGGCAGGGATTGATGAATGCCCCCTATATTCTCCTCACACTGCTCCTGTCCCAACAGCACAAATTATAGGTAGGATTTTTGCTGGGAGGGGAATGCAAAAATCACAGGCCTTTTGCAGACACACGGGTCATTCATTCTTAATTGCACCCCCATGTATCTAGAAACTTTGCCTGCATCCGCACCTGCTAAAATGCATGCTGCATGCTTAGAAATCCTGCAAGGGCCTTTTTTGCATGTTTCGCGCTCATAAAGTAGTGCATTAAAAAAGATGACGCCCAGGATCGCACATGAGCAGACACACCTCCTGGTGTGAACAAGCCCTCAGACAAGTGTACCCCAAATTTATAAAGGGTGCCTTGACTATAAAAAGGTTGAGGAACACTAATCTATACTGTTGGTTTAAAATATGAATTTTAATATGTTTTTAATAAAATGTGATACATTTTATATAAACTTGTGTTTTGTGGATTTCCTGCTCTCATCAGGCACCTTAAAAGTTCCTTTTTTTTGGCTGGTCGATATGTCTAGAAAGTTGCCCTTTTTCAGTAGGTAGACCACCAGCCCAAAAATTTGCAGGGCAGTGGTAACTCTGTGCTTAAATTCACTACAGTCAATGACCCCAGCTGGTTGATTAACAGTTGCTCTGACCATTTAGCAGCTGAGACAGGGACTTCCTGTAACAGTAACTGATATTTTTGCTGAATTGCTTGGTCTGATACATTTAGTAGAAAAATAATGGATCTACTGACCGAATCAACCCATAATGAAACAATGTTACAGGGGGGACTTGGAGCAACAAACACTGCTGTGTTAATACTGGTGCCAGTCTGCACAATGTTTCTGTTTCAATGTTTTTATTAAAGTTTCAAGAGGGTATGACAAGCCATGGTTTTCCCACACAGGGGAGACATTGAACAGGCATATACAAAAAACAGCGTATGTAAATAACATAACTGTAAACTGTTAGCAGAACCAAAGAGGACCAGGGTAATGATTTGAACATGAAAGTTGCCATTTTAAACTGTACAATAGGGATGAGCCGAACACCCCCCGGTTCGGTTCGCACCAGAACTTTCGAACGGACCCCAAATTCGAACGAACTTTAGAACCCCATTGAAGTCTATGGGACTCGAACGTTTGAAATGAAAAATGCAAATTTTAATGGCTAATATGCAAGATACTGTCCTAAAAGGGGTTTGGGGACCTGGCTCCTGCCCCAGGGGACATGGGTCAATGCCTAAAATGTTTTTAAAAATGGCCGTTTTGGCGGGAGCACTGATTTTAATGACAATTAAAGTGAAAAAAAAAAAGTGAAATATTCCTTTAAATATGGTGCCTGGGGGGTGTCTGTAGTATGCCTGTGAAGTGCCACGTGTTTCCCGTGTTTAGAACAGTCCCTGCACAAAATGACATTAAACGGAAATAACACCATTTAAAACTGCTTGCGGTTTTAATGTTATATCTGGTTCCTGCAATATGGTTGAAAATCATTGAGAAAAATGGCATGGGTAGCCCTCCCTGCCCATTACCAGCCTATTTGGGTCTTGTACGCATATTAAGGGGAACCCTGTACCCATATTAAAAAAAGGAAATGCGTGTGGCCCCCAGGCCCTATATACTCAGAACAGCAGTATACAGGCGGTTCAAACAAGACAGGGACTGTGTAGGTTTGTTGTGTTAAGTTGAATCTGTTTGTAATTTTCAACTGGTACATTTTTAAAGTGTAGCTCCAGTCAAAAAAACTATTTTTAAGCTTTTTGGAAAACATAGGGAAGGGTTATCACCCCTGTATAATTTGTTTTGTCGTCCATCTTTTTTCATCTCACTTGCTGTTGTCTCCTTCCATTTGCAAGTAGGAGATGTTTGTAAATTGGATGTTTGAAAGTAGGGGCCTGCCCTATATGCTCTGCAGAAATGGCGGAACAAGGTGTTGGTTTTGCCACAACATTGTAAGCCCTCAAAGTGACTCTTGGTGGGCGCTGGAGCGCCCTGCTGTGAACGATTATATCAAGAATTGTAATTACATGCCATTGTTGAACAGTGGTAGAAAAATTGACCTTTGGTGGTTGTGGTGCTGGTGCCACAACACTATAAGTCCTCACCGTTACTCTGGGTGGGCACAGGAAGGGGCCCTCCTGTGAAATATTATATCAAGAATTGTAATTACATGTCCCTGTTAAACAGCCGAGCACAGGCATTAAATGATTGGCAGAAATGCACACAGACTTTCCTGGCCTGCTTCAGGACATCCTGTAAGCCGGGGTACCTGCCCAAGAACCGCTGCACCACCAGGTTAAGGACGTGAGCTACACAGGGCACATGGGTCAGTTGTCCCTGTCGGAGGGCGGAGAGGAGGTTGGTGCCATTGTCGCAAACCACCATTCCTGGCTTAAGCTGGCGTGGCGTCAACCACCTCTCGGCCTGCCCCTGCAGAGCTGACAAAACATCCGCCCCAGTGTGGCTCCTGTCCCCCAAACAAACCAGCGCAAGCACGGCATGGCATCGTTTTTGCCTGCGTACTTGCGTAGCCCCTGGAACGCCTACGGAGCACCGCTGGTTCTGAGGACAGAGCACTGGAAGAGGCCATGGAGGAAGAAGAAGAGGAGGGGCGGAGGAGAGAGGTGTGTCACAACCAATAGTAGCATTTTGGAGGCGTGGTGGCGGAACAACCTCCAACACTACTGCACCTTGTCCTGCATCCTTCCCAGCTGCCAGAAGAGTGACCCAATGGGCCGTGAAAGACAGGTAACGTCCCTGTCCATGCCTGCTGGACCATGAGTCAGCGGTAATATGCACCTTACCGCTGACCGCCCTGTCCAGCGAGGCAAGGACATTGCCTTCCACATGCCGGTAGAGAGCCGGAATCGCCTTCCGTGAGAAAAAGTGGCGTTTGGGGACCTGCCACTGAGGAACCGCACATTGTACAAACTCACGGAAGGGGGCCGAGTCTACCAACTGAAAAGGCAGCAGTTGAAGTGCTAGCAATTTAGCCAAGCTAGCATTCAACCGCTGGGCATGTGGATGGCTGGGAGTGAACTTCTTTCGCCGGTCCAGCAGCTGGGGCAGGGACATTTGCCTGCTATAATCGGATGTGGGTGTACCGCTAGCAGAGTTCCCGGAAGCACTTGGCTGTGACACACCTAATTCTACACCTTCATTCCTCTCAGAGCAGGTTTCAGAGAGGACTGAAGGTCTAGTGGGGTTGGAGATGCCAGCTGATGAGGAGCAAGGAGAGGTCCGCTTTGTTCTTTGGTGTGGGTCTTTGAGGTATGCTTGCCAACGAGCTGCATGGCAGGTCAACATATGTCTGGTCAAGCATGTGGTGCCCAAGCGGCTGATGTTTTGGCCACGTGAGATACGCTTGAGACATATGTTGCAAATAGCAGCGGTGCGATCTGATGCACTCGTCTCAAAAAAGGCCCACACCAAAGAACTTTTAGAATAACGCGCAGAGGCAGCGCTCTGCACAGGCGGAGCTCTGTGGTGTGATTCAGTCGGTGTGCTGCCCCTAAGCTGGCCCCCGGAGGGCATCCTGCCTCATTGGACATGTGCCTCCTCCTCCTCCTCCTCCTCCTCTCTCCTTCCAGGCACCCACGTGGAGTCAGTGCCCTCATCATCCCCTCCCTCTTCATCGCTGTAGCAAACCTGGCAGTATGCTGCAGCTTGTGGAACATGACTGCCAGATTGCTGTCCTTCTTGAGCATCCCCTCTCTCTGCGCTCACGCTACTGCCTTCCTCTAGCTGAGTGTCATCATCAGAGCCCACAAAACACTGGGCATCCTCCTGGAGCATGTACCCAACACTGTGCTCAAAGAGTTCAGGAGACTCCTCAGGAGGACGTGGTGGGTCTAGGGAAGGAGTCACTGAAATGACATTGAGAGGAGGGAAGACGATGCGTTGGCAGCTGCTTTGCTAGTACCCTGAGACTGGGTGAGAGAGGATGAGGAGGATGAAGAGGGCTTGGTCATCCACTCTACCAAGTCGTTGGCATGTTGCGGTTCAACATGTCCAGCTGCCGAAAAGAAGGACAAGCGTGTCCCATGGCCACGTGCTGATGACAATGCACCGCGTCCACGACCAGCACTGTTGTCTCTAGACACAGAGCCTGCTTGCCCTCTTTTATCGGCTCGCGCCTGTCTGCCTCTCCTTGCTGGCCTTCCAGACATGGTAATGGCCTGAAGGGAGTTGGGTAAAAAAGCAGTTGGGTAGTGTATATTGTGCTAGAGGCACACAACACCCACTAACTCTTGCAGATGCCTTTATTTATAGAGCTATGTAGGTGGATATAGCGGTATGTACTGGGTACAGAGCACGCAGACAGCACGCACTATCTCCTAACACTACTGACTGCAAGCTCTATTATAAAAGATAGATCACTAGCTATATAGGTGAGGTGAATATAGCGGTGTATACTGCGGTCAGGGCACGCAGACAACAACCACTACACAACAGCAAGATCGAAAATTGTCCGAAAACGATCGGTGTGTACTGTGTTGAAGGTACACAGAACACCCACTAACTCCTGCAGATGCCTTTATTATAGAACACCAGAGATAAAGGGGTATATACAGATGTATACTGTGCTGTGCTGGAAGCACACACAACTTCCAATAACTCCTGCAGATGGCAAGTGGGCTCAAATAGAGAACAGCTATGTAGGTGGATATAGCGGTATGTACTGGGTACAGAGCACGCAGACAGCACGCACTATCTCCTAACACTACTGACTGCAAGCTCTATTATAAAAGATAGATCACTAGCTATATAGGTGAGGTGAATATAGCGGTGTATACTGCGGTCAGGGCACGCAGACAATAACCACTACACAACAGCAAGATCGAAAATCGGCCGAAAACGATCGGTGTGTACTGTGTTGAAGGTACACAGAACACCCACTAACTCCTGCAGATGCCTTTATTATAGAACACCAGAGATAAAGGGGTATATACAGATGTATACTGTGCTGTGCTGGAAGCACACACAACTTCCAATAACTCCTGCAGATGGCAAGTGGGCTCAAATAGAGAACAGCTATGTAGGTGGATATAGCGGTATGTACTGGGTACAGAGCACGCAGACAGCACGCACTATCTCCTAACACTACTGACTGCAAGCTCTATTATAAAAGATAGATCACTAGCTATATAGGTGAGGTGAATATAGCGGTGTATACTGCGGTCAGGGCACGCAGACAATAACCACTACACAACAGCAAGATCGAAAATCGGCCGAAAACGATCGGTGTGTACTGTGTTGAAGGTACACAGAACACCCACTGCTTCAGACGCCAACACACTACACAAGGCCGCCGCGCTGGCTGCCTTATATAGTGTGGGGCGTGCACTACACAGCCTAAGCTATGATTGGCCACAGGCATCCTGCCTGTGGCCAATCATGGCTCTCCTCGCTGCTGTTGCTGCGATTGGCCAAGCATGCGGGGTCACAGTGCATGCTTGGCCAATCATGAGCCAGCAATGCACTGCACCATCGCAGTGCATTGTGGGCCATGAGCGCCACACGAATTTGGCGCGAACGGACCAAAATGTTCGGACTTTGCCGAACGGACGAACAGCCAATGTTCGAGTCGAACGTATGTTCGACTCGAACACGAAGCTCATCCCTACTGTACAACAGTAAAGAAAAGCACATGGACCAGTATGCAAGTAATAATAATAATAATAGGAACACAGGACAACTACTTACTTTTTATAAGCACTCTCTTGATTCTTCTGTATTGATCGTGCTCCCTCAATTTGATTTCTGACCAATGTTTTCTCAGTTGATCCTTGGATCGCCGTACCCCTCTTCAAGATGTCCACCATCTCCACCATCTCTACAAAGGACATATTTACGTTGTATGTACGATCTGTGAATGGAGGACGAAGTGATGATCGTTCTAACAAAGGTACAATTTTGACTTGGTGCATCACTGGCCTATACTGCTTCTAGGGAGCTACCCTGTCTGTGGCAGGTGAAACATCCACAATCTAATTACAAAATAGAGAGGCGGGCAGCGATGGAAAAACTGCTGAAGTTGGTGAAGCCGCAGGTCCTCATAGCAGACATCAACTATTTAAAAAAAAAATTGGTGGCCTGAGGAGCACATATCTTAAGCCCCGTACACACGAGCGGACTTTTCAACATCCAAAGTCCGACGGACTGATTCCGTCAGACTATTCGATCGTGTGTGGGCTGCAACGGACTTTTGACTCGCCAAAGTCCGAAGGACTTTAGAATATGGAACATGCTTCAAATTTTTCTGAAGGAACTCCGCCGGACCCGGTCCCTTCGAAAAATTTGCTCGTGTGTATGCTATTCCGACGGACTAAAACCGACGCTAGGGCAGCTATTGGCTACTGGCTATGAACTTCCTTATTCGAATCCAGTCGTACGTCATCACGTTCAAATCCGTCGGAGTTTAGTGTGATTGTGTGTGGCCAAGTCCGCTCAGCCGAAAAGTCCGTCAGAACTCTGTCGGAACTCCGGCAGAACTCCGACGGAACTCCTTCGGATGTCTGTCGGACATAAGTCCTCTCGTGTGTACGGGGCTTTAGGGAGAGCAAGAAGGTCCAGGATTCCCAGAGTTCAGAAGCTGCAGCAGATGACATTTATGTCCCCAGGCTGTGGTACTATGAGAGGCTGCATTTTCTGTCAGACCAGACTGAAGTCAGGGAATCACTCTCCACTCTTCCTTCCACGCTTCCTTCCATCCCAGTTGAGGCTTCTGATGCCCAACCTAGGCCTTCCAGCCAGGAAGAAGTGCAGAAGCCCAGCTTGAGCCAGGTATAGCATTGTTCAACATATTTCTTGTCAAAAAGATAATGATGTTAACTAGATGTGATTATTGATCACTAATTGCTGATTTAATAAAGTGGTTTACATATCAATAGACAGTAGTGGGCAAAAATGTTTGGGACAAGAATGAAAACTGCTGGGGTCTTTTCTATCTATTAACATTCAATTTGCAACAGTCATGAGCTGAAAATTGCATGTGATTGATTAACAAAATTAACTAAACTAAATGCCCCTTTTTCATGCACAAGAAAGTCTCAGCCAGGAGGAGGGCGTGAAATGTGGCAGCTGGAATATGGTAGCTAACACAAAACCCACAAAAAAATGAGGGAGATCACAAAAAAACCAGATCTTTATTAACCAGTTCCGGACCAGCGCACGCCGATGTATGTCGGCAGAATGGCAGGGGCAGGCATATTGGTGTACAGGTACATCCAGTCTTTAATGCCACCCTGCCATTGCAAGCGCGCCGCCAGCGGTGCGTTTGTGTACTGGTCGGGACCCCCGTGCGTCCGGCCGCAGGTCCCGCGGACTCGAACGCCGCAGGCATACCCGCGATCGTCTCACGGGGAGGCTGAAAGGAGAGATGCCTTTTGACGCTGATCTCTGCTCCATGTGATTGGAGCAGAGATCAATGTTCACTAAATGAAAGCCCAGCCCCCAACAGTTAGTAACACACCCCTAGAAACACTTAACCACTACACTGCCACCCACTGGTTAACCCCTTCACTGCCAGTGTCATTTACACAGGAAACACTGCATTTATATAGCAGTGATTGCTTGTATAAATGACGATGGTCCCAAAAATGTGTCAAAAATGTCTGATGTGTCTGCCATAATGTCGCAGTCACAATAAAAATCGCTGATCGTCGCCATTACTAGTAAAAAAAAAAAGAATAAAAATGACATAAAACTATCCCCTATTTTGTAAACGCTATAACTTTTGCGCAAACCAATCAATAATCGCTTATTGCAATTTTTTTTTTACCAAAAATATGTCGAAGAATACGTATCGGCCTACACCGAGGGAAAAAAATGTTTTTTTATATATTTTTGGGGGATAGTTATTATAACAAAAAGTAAAAAATAATGCGTTTTTTTTTTTAATTGACGCTCTATTTTTGTTTATAGCACAAAAAATAAAAACCGCAGGGGTGATCAAATACCACCAAAAGAAAGCTCTATTTGTGGGGAAAGAAAGGACATCAATTTTGTTTAGGAGCCACATCGCATGACCGCGCAATTGTCAGTTAAAGCAACGCAGTGCCGAATCGCAAAAAGTGGTCTGGTCTTTGGCCAGCAAAATGGTCCGGGGCTGAAGTGGTTAAAAAAAAAAAAAACACTATATAAACAAACAAAAATAATTCTTTTGGAGATCTGATGAAAATAAAAAATATTATATTCATGAAATCACGAGAAATAATAAAGAAAGAAGTTTGTGAGAACTCTGTGTGAATATGAGTAGCAAAACAACTTCATTCTTCTAGCATTATAAAGAAGAAGAGAATGCTTCTTCTTTATAATTAAACTATTTAAAACATTGAAGCATGACGAATGTGCTATGTCCATTACGAACGGTAGTTCTACCAGACCAAGCGCTTCCATCTTGTAATTTATTCTGAGTATGCGTACGGAATTGTCTACAGACGATCGGAATTTTTACGCAAACAAATTTAGTTGTCGGAAAATTTGAGAACCAGATCTCAAATTTTGTGGGACAGAAATTACAATGGAAACTGTCCGATGGAGCCTACATGCGGTCGGAATTTCTGACAACAAGCTCCTATCTCACATTTTGGGTCAGAAAGTCCGACCGTTCAGAGGAAGATGTCTGGGGTCTATGGATTCTGGAGCACCCCTCACTCTCAGGTTATGTCTTCGTCCCCAATTATCTAGGTCTTCCATATGGTGAATAATCTCCCTGAGGTGAATAGCATGCGATTCTGTGACTTGTTGCACCTGACAGAGGGAGACATCATGGGGGGCCTGGGTCACTTCCATGTCTTCCACTCTCAGAGCTATTGCCTGGATGTCAGACCTAAGATCTGAGATGGCTGCCTGCAGTGTGCTTTTAATGTCAGAAGCCACACTGCATAGGTCATCCAGATTGAGTGCTGGAGGGGTTCTCAGCCTTGTCTCTATTGTGGCCACCATGTGAGCCTCGGCGGACCATGGGCTGCAGCTAGGGGAGCGTGATGCACAGGATGAGGCAGTGTGTGAGGCCTGCACTCTGTCCCTAGGCCGTGAACTGAAGTTCTCGGGGATCTGAGCACTTAGCTGCGTTTGCTAATGAAGCAGGACCTCATGGAGCGGGAGCTCTTGCTTCACACGTCTATCTTGGAACTAATCCAGGCCACGCCCCTGTAGAGATTCTATATTATATTTAGCTTTTGAAATGGACAACTAAAGACATGTGTTTCTTAATATATTAGCAATAGGCTCCTAATTGATTACAAATTGCACCACACAGCTATTTGTTATAGTCCATTTTTATATCAAGCATATAGAACACCCAATGTTCATTGTTGGCATTAAAGCAAAAACTCTTCATTAGTGTGCCATGTAAATATTGCAACCACTTAACCATTTCAGCCCTGGAAGATTTTACCCCTGCCTGGCCAGAGCGCTTTTTGCGATTCGGCACTGCATCGCTTTAACTGACAATTGCACATTGTTGTGCGATGTTGTACCTAAACAAAATTGGCGTCCTTTTTTTCCCCACAAATAGAGCTTTCTTTTGGTGGTATTTGATCACCTCTGCATTTTTTTTGTGCTATAAACAAAAAAAGAGCAAAAATTAAAAAAAAAACAATATTTTTTTAAACTTTTTGCTTAGTTTAGGCCAATATGTATCCTTCTACATATTTATGGTAAAAAAAAAAAAAAATTGCAATAATAAGCGTATATTGATTGGTTTGCACAAAAGTTATGGCGTCTACAAAATAGGGGATCGTTTTATGGGATTTTTATTATTTTTTTTATTAGTAATTACCTGGTGATCTGATACACAGACATCTCCCCATTCTACCTCTCCACGACACAATCGCGGGTCGCCGGAGAACATCGAGTTCCCCGGACCCACGAGCGTGCTCCCGCACTGGGCGCATGTGCCCGAAAGGTGGCGGATTTTAAAGGGATGTACATTTACGCCCATTTGCCTGTCTGTGCCATTGTGCCAATGTATCTGTGTGCGGCGGTTGGCAAGCAGTTAAAATATTTCTGAAAGAGACCACCAAATTTGTGTCCAAGGAGTGGTTGCCATTTGTTAACTAGGTTACATGTATATGTGAATACAATTCTATCATTGTAGGAGTATTTAAATATACACAGCTGGATCTAAGGATTTTTACACATAAGAGGTAGTTCCACCTGCAATACCCATTTATTGATAGGATTAAATAATATTTACTATGATGCTAATCAATGCAGCCAAAGTGTGCACCCCCAGAGGGGCGCCCCCAGAGCACCCTCCATTTCAGACTGGTTTAAAAGAATAAATAAAATCGCAGAAATGGAAGAGCTTATCTCAATATCCCGAAACTCACCACACAAATTCTCTACGCTTTGGGCCTGCTGGACTCACTACAAATCAACAAAAGAATACCTAGAAAGGATACACAACTAAAAACATGATATCTCTACAAGCAAGAGAAACTAAGCTGTAGATTTACACCCATAACAATCAGCTACGTTTAAACTGAATGAGCAATCGAACACCTTTTCAATAAGCCTACCCCACATGTGGAGAAACTCTCTTGATGCTTCCTTTAGAAAGCTCCTCACACAGCCTCCATCTGACAGCTTAAATCGACAAGCATAATACATCCCTATTAACTTCTGGCAAAATTCACACTCCATACCTCTTTATCTCCTGCTACCTTAACCCACCCCCCCTTCCCCCCAACTACCCTCTTGACCAGGCCAAATTTCTATGGTGCGCTGGATCCACGCTTAAGAGTGTGAACATACAACTACAACAGAAGCCATAACAACCCAAAACTTCATTCATCCATCAGACCCGACAGGAAACCACTACAAAACAGACATCATAGAAGATCGTGGTTGTGGCATTATTATCCTCCCCATCCCCATCTTATCTCCTTGAGATGTAAAATAAAGTCTCCCCAGCCCCGACATGTATATCTGAATACTTCCCCAACATATACCACAAATAAATTATATGATCCTTAATGCTGCACTAATCTCAGACTAGACTATTACCATTAGCATGTAGTTGACTTGTTCAAGATGTCCTGGTTATATATCTTTGTAACTGTATTACACCCACTTTGTACTGTTGTATCTGTATTCCATTCCTATTATCCAATAAAAATTATTTTTGGGGGAAAAAAGAAATAAATAATATGTACAAATTACACACTTAACAGTATACAAAGAAATGTACAGTATAAGTCCCCTGGGTTACATGATATTTACAAATTACACACAAAGCCATATTTACAATACAATGTACAATACATGTATGAAGTTAGTTTACCTCTCAATTTCAGGTCTGTTCGTGCTGACTGCTGTGTGTCCAAGGACAAAAGGGACCCCACAGCTTGGTAGCAACTCATTAAATCACCCTCCCCTTTTTGTATGGTGGCTAATATAATGCCCTCTGATTGGTCATTGAAACAGAAACATGTTTACAGTACTAACAATTGAGAAGCTAAGACTGGTATAATGTTGAAAGGTACTGAACGATTTAAATATATTCCCATATAACTACAATATATGTATAATTACAATATTATTTACAACTGTTAATGGAGATTTCAGATCAACTCATTAACTAACAGTTACCCAAATTTTCCCTAATTTTCACATCTGCAATCATTGCTATATTTCTTGAAAATTTGGAGATTCAACAGAGCATTAATTCTATTTCAATATTTTAGATAATTGAAGTCTTCCATAATAGCATTGGGCATTTATGTGTGTGTGTGTGTGTGTGTGGGTGCATGCGTATGCATGTATATATATATATATATATATATATATATATATATATATATATATATATATATATATATATATATATATATATATATATAAGATCACGGGATCAGTTTCTAATTAGGTATGCCTCGGTAAGTTTAATGAAGGTAATTGACAAGATACAGTATGTAGCTTAAGTGCCAGTTAATTAATTTTTACTATTGATATTTCAACTATGCTGGTTTTTGCTTGAGGCATTTGCTAAAAGATTAAAAGGTTAATTCAGTGGAATCTTTGTTATCTTGGACTGAAAAGCAACATACAGCAAGAAAAAACAAATATTTTCTAGATTTAACTTGTTGAAATCTCAAAGAAATTACTCACACAGTATTTTTGTGTGTGTTTGTGCTCTAAAAAACTATAGCATGTTCTGTAAAGGAAAGAAATAGTGATTACACTATTCAATAACACTGTATGGGGGCACACTAATTGGATAATATAAACATCAAATTAAGTATTTTTTAAAGCTGTTTCTTGGTTTAGCCTAGGGTCTCCTACCCTGTTATAATAACGGAGTCACAGGTAATATTAACATACTGTTATTCTAAAGGAGTTTTTGTGTTAGTGCAGTATGCTGCAGAGAAGGGCTGCTGCTCTCTAAATTGAAGCATCAGTCTCTCTGCAGCGGTCTGACATGTCTCCTGCTTTGTTAGAGCTGGAACTTTGCAATCAGAAAAACTCATGCTGGTTTTGTTATTTTATCCTTTAATGGGCTATTCATTTTTTTATCACTGGAGTTCTACTTTAACACATATGCCCAACTTTCACAAATACTGTACATATTGCCTTAAAAGGCTTCTTCCAATAATGATATTTATCTTACAATGTATACTCTTCACAGTCCAAAAAATATTTTTTTCTAACATTATATTTATTTGTATAGTACGCAGTAGGTTCAGTTAAAAAAAGCCAAGCATGTACGTATAACATAAAACAATTTATATAAAAATGTTATACAATTTGAAAATTTGATGCACAACTTACTACCTTTTAAATGTGAAAATAGTAGTTTAAGCAATTTGTATTTCTTCCAAAAATAATTCATAATTCATTGTAAATTCACTAGCTCATATTATCTGGTATGCAAAATGTTTTTTTTAAGCTCAATGTTTAAACAATTCTTTTGTTAATTGACTCTGTTACACAGAGAGGCTGCATTGATGAACACAGTGAGGCTTAAATTATGGGCACAGTGAGGCGGCATTGATGGACACAGCGAGGCTGCGATTATGGGCACAGTGAGGCTGCATTGATGAACACAGTGAGGCTGCGATTATGGGCACAGAGAGGCTGTGATTATGAACACAGTGAGGCTGCGATTATGGGCACAGTGAGGCTGTGATTGTGTTTACAGTGAGGCTGCATTGGGGGGGGGGCACAGTGAGGCGGAATTGGTGGGCACAGTGAGGCGGCATTGGTGGGCACAGTGAGGCTACAATTATGGGCACAGTGAGGCTATGATTATGGGCACAGTGAGGCTGCGATTATGGGCACAGTGAGGCTACATTGATGGGCACAGTGGTAGGCTGCATTTTATGGGCACTGATGAGACTGCAGTGATCTCTTCTATCATGTCTGCTGTCTCTGAACGTCTTTAGTATGGTGTCCTCAGTCTCTAACCATCGCCTGCATCCTGTCTGCAGTGTCTTATCATCTCTTGTATCATGTCCGCAGCCTCTAACCATCTCTTGTATCATGTCCACAGCCTCTAACCAATCTTTTGTATCATGTCCGCAACCTCTGACCATCTCTTGTCTCATATCATGTATGCAGTCTCTGAGGGAATTTGGAGAGGAGTCAAGAGTGGGATTGCCACCAGGATGGGGTTCATGGGAGAAGCCAGACGTGTGTGGACTGTTGAGAAGAGACTATAGGATAAAACCAGAGCCACCAAGCTGGAGCCATCTAAATGAGCCCTGTATGGTGCACCTGAGAGGAGGTCAGTGACAGTGCCGCCAGGCCAGTCTAAGGGGGGTCACTGATGTAAGGGGGGCGTGAATACAATAATATAAAGGGACACTGATATAAAGGTTTCCCCCTTATATCAGTAACCCACCTCCTCTTACCTTAGTGTATTCTTTTTGTGGAAGGTGGTCTTAACATTTTATGTTAAGGGGCACTCTGATGGGCATATTTTATTTTAAGAGCAACACTGATGGGCACATTTTGTATTAAGGGGCACTCTGATGGGCATATTTTACATTAAGGGGCACATTTTGTTGTGCCCATCAGAATGCTACTTAATATAAATGTTTCCATCAGAGTGTCTCTTAATATAATAATAGTAATAAGTATATTATTATTATTATTATTATTATTATTATTATTATACACGATTTATATAGCGACAACAGTTTATGCAGTGCTTTACAATGTATAGGGGGGACAACACAATTACAGTACAGTTCAATACAAAATGTATGGTAGGGCCCTGCTGGTAGAGATTACATCTTAAAGGGAGGGGGTGGTGGTACAAAAGGTAATAGCTGCAGAGAATGATTTGATGGGGGTGGCTCGGGGACAGTTAGGTGGGTGTGGGATAGGCTTCCCTGAATAAATGAGTTTTCAGGGATCTTGTAAAGGTGGACAGGGTAGAGGCTGATTGGATATACTGGGGCAGGGAGTTCCAGAGGATGGAAGGGGCTCTGGAGAAGTCTTGAAGGTGAGCATGGGAGGAGGTAACAAGGGAGCTAGAGAGCAGGATGTCCTGGGAGGAGCGGAGGGGATGATTTGGGCAATATCTGCAGATGAGGTTGGTGTTGTAGATGGGGGCGATGTTGTAAATGGTCTTGTATGTTATGGTTAGCATTTTGAATTTTACACGGTGAGGTAGGGGAATCCAGTGAAGGGATTGTCAGAGAGGAGCGGCAGTCACGAAATGGTTAGTGAGGTGTATTAGTCTAGCATCAGAATTCATAATAGACTGAATGGGGGATAGCCTGCTTAAGGGTAGGCCATTAAGGCTGAAGGAGAGGTCAGAGTCAAGGATTACACCTAGGATCCTGGCATATGTGGAGGGACCAATGGTTGTGTTGTTGATATTAATGGGGGGCGTGAAGGAGGAAATATAACAAGTTTTAGAAAGATTGCGTTTGAGGAAGTGGTGTGACATCCATATCAATATGCCATTCAGCAAGTTTGACATCCATGAGGAGGTCGAGGGGGTGAGTTGAGGAATGGAGAGATAGATCTGGGTGTCGTTGGCATAGAGGTGGTATTGAAAGCCATGGGAGGTTATCAGCTGGCCCAGGGAAGAGGTATAGAGTGAGAATAGGAAAGGCCCAAGAACTGAGCCTTGTGGTACCCCAACAGAAAGAGGGAGTGGAGTGGAGGAGATGGAGTTGTAAGTGACACTGAAAGTGCGCTGAGATAGGTAGAATGAGAACCAGGATAGAGCAAAATCAGTGAGGCCAAGGGAGTGTAATTTGCTGAGGAGGAGCAGGTGGTCAACTGTGTCAAAGGCAGCAGAGAGATCTAAAAGTATGAGTATAGAGTAGTGCCCATTGGTTTTAGCAGTTAGAAAGTCATTGATGAGTAGGGCAGTTTCAGTAGAATGTTGTGGGTGGAAGCCAGACTGTAGGGGGTCAAGAAGGTTGTTGTCTGTGAGGTAGCGACTCATTCGGTCATGGACAAGGCGTTCAATGAGCTTGGAGGCAAATGGGAGTAGGGAGATGGGTCTTAAGTTATTCAAACAAGTGGGGTCTAGTGAGGGTTTTTTGAGTATGGGGATAACCCGGTGCATGTTTGAGCAGGGAATGAAAGGTCCCGGAGGAGAGGTTGAAAATGTGGGTTAGGGAGTTTAGGATAGAGTGGGAAGGTGGTCACAGTAATTTAGAGGGGACAGGGTCCAGGGGACAGGTAGTGAGGTGGGCCATGGAGAGGAGTTTATCAACTTCATCTGTGATAACTGGGCAAAAGGAGGAGAGTATTGAGTGTGGTGTTGGACCTGATGGGTAGGGGAGGAATTTGAATGCTGGATATCTCCTTGCGAATTGTGTCAACTTTGCTATCGAAATGCTTGGCAATCTGTTGAGCGGTAAGCAAGTTTGTGGGTGGGGGCAGTGGGGGGTAAAGTAAGGAATTAAGGGTAAAAAAGAGTTGACAAGGTTTGGATGAGGGGTTTTGATGAGAGTGTTGTAATAGGTTTGTTTAGCAGTGTGGCGGCAGGAGTTGCATTTGAGAAGGGCAGATTTGTAGAGGGTAAAGTCTTGCAGGGATTTACGCCATGCTTGCTCAAGAGCACGGCTGTGTCTCCTAAGACTTCTGGTATCATCTGTTTGCCAGGTTTGTGGCAGATGGCGCCTGGTTCTGCGCGTAGAAAGAGGAGCAAGTATGTCTAGGGAGGATGAAAACATGGTGTTGTAGATGGAAGTGGTTAGGTCTGGGCAGGGCAGGGGTGCGATTTTGTCATAAAGGCCATCAGTTGCAGTGTGAAGAAGGGAAGGATTGAGGTTGCAAAGATTTCTGCGGGTAGTGGTTTGTGGGTTGGCAGCATGGGATGTAGGAGAGTGTGAAATGGATAAGGTTGTGATCAGAGAGAGGAAAGGGTGTGTTAGCCCCTGTACACACGGTCGGAGATTTTGACAACCAAATCCATCGGATTTTGTCCGTCGGATTTTGTCCGTCGGATCTTGTCCGAAACTGTTGCATACACACGGTCCGACTAAGTTGTCGAAAAATCCGATAGCTTTGATGTAGGAATTTGATCTGAGCATGCGTGGCACTTGGTCCAATCAAAATTCTCTACACATGATCGGAGTATGTCCGATTGAACCAGTTGGTCGGAAAATATTTCCAACAAGTTGGAAAATTGGGTCCGACGGATATTCCGACGGAATCAGTCCGATGCATACCACACACAGTCGGATTATCCGACAACACGGTCTGATAGGACACATTCCGACGGATTCCCCGACCGTGTGTACAAGGGCTTAGGCCGCGTACACACGGGCAGACTGTTCGCCCAACCTTGTCCGCTGAACAGTGTTTGGGCGGACAGTCCGCTCGTGTGTGGGGCTTCAGCGGACAGTTTCAGCGGACAGTTGGACGAACAAGGTCTTACGGAAATTCCGAAAAACTGTCCGCTGAAACAAGGTTTCAGCGGACTGTTCGCTCGTGTGTAGGCTTGTTCGGCCAACTAAGTCTCGCGCATGCTCAGAAAGGATTTCCACGTCGGAAGGTTGCATTGCAGTGTATTGGACGTCGAAATTTTCGATCCGTCGTGCGTGCCGAAACGTCATCGCGCACGGTTTCAGCAAACTGTTCGTCCGTCGTGTGTGGCCATGTCCGTCCATGCTAAGTTTGAGCGGACTGTTTGCCGAAACTGTTGGACGGACAAAGTTGGGCGAACAGTCCGCGCGTGTGTACGCGGCCTTAGAGAGATTGCAGGGAGTGCAACGATGAGAGAATACAAGGTCAAGAGTGTTGCCGTTGGAGTGAGTGGTGGTTTGTGTCAATTGTGTTAAGCCGCGTACACACGGGCGGACTGTATGGCCAACTTAGTCCGTCAGACAATCCGACGTACAGTCCGTCCTACTTTCGAATGAACGGACTTGACCACACACGGATGCACAAACAGTCCGCCGAAAGCTTGCGCGATGACGTGTACAGACGGGTGTACGACGGGACTAGAAATAGGAAGTCCAATACACAGCAATGCAACCTTTCGCCGTGTAAATCCTTTCTGAGCATGCGCCATACTTAGTCCGTCGAACTAGCCTACTCACGAGCGGATTGTCCGCTGAAACCAAAGTACGACGGACAATATTACGGAAATTCCGAAATACTTAGTCCGCCAGACTGCACGCACACGAGCGGACTGTCCGCTGAAATGTGTTTCGACGGACTAAGTTGGCCAGACAGTCCGCCCGTGTGTACGCGGCTTTAGGTTAAAAGAGGAGGTTAGATTGAGTAGTTTAGAAGTGGTAGCAGTATTAACATTGATTGGAATGTTTAAGTCACCTAGGATGATGGCAGGCACTTCAGATGAGAGAAAGTAGGGTAGCCATGCAGAGAATTCATCCAGAAAGCGTGACACTGATCCAGGAGGCCGATAAATGACTATGACCCTCAGACAAGCTAGAGAAAAAAGATGAATGCAGTGCATTTCGAAAGAGCAGGGGGAAAGAGAGGGAGGTGTGGAAAGTACCTGGAAGGTGTATTGTGGGGAGAGGAGAAGTCTGACACCACCTCCTTTTCATCCAGTGGGTATGGAGGAGTGAGTCCAGAGGAGGTCATTGTGTGACAGGGCAGCTGGAGAGGTAGTGTCGAATTCCTGGAGCCAAATTTTGGTTCTAGCAAATAGATTAGTATATATAGTATATAGTAAATAGATAAGTTAGTTTGTTAATTGTTCTTGTTTTTAAATTACATTGATTCTTTCTTAAAAATAGGGGGGGGGGCAGTTTCCCATCTTCGCCCTGGGCACCAAATGGCCTTGTCCCGTCATTTAAAGATCTAGTTAAAAGAAAGAAGACAAAGAGCACACTAGTGTATTGTTGCTTTACATAATGGCCAACAGTTGGATAACATATAGAAATTAAACATAATTGCATGGGTTTTTCAAAGTATATAGAGCTTGCTCATTTATTGGAGTAATCTGTGGACATTGAGTGAATTATTGTCAAAATCTTCTGTTTAAACTTTTCTTCCTGGCTTTTTGTTAGATGGCCAGAGAGGGGGGTTGTGTGAAGAACCACTTGATAATAGCATCCTTTGTTGTCCTATGGATAAATGGGGTAAACAATATAATATGGGGTGGAGGGTAGCCTGAAACTGGCAATTGTTAACCTGTATTAAAAGGTATGTTCTTAAATCCTAACTCCTAACATGATTTGATAAAAAAAATTTTGGGCTGTGGCCCCTTTGAGGAGAATTTCCCTCAGGGCTCATTCACACAGCACCATATGCCAAAATGCTTACTTTTAGCATGGAAACTGCTGTCAGTTCAGAAGTGCACTATGATGTGGTGCCATGTGGTTGATTCCAGTGTGCTGCAGTAAAATGCTTCATGTCTGC
The DNA here is from genome assembly GCF_037356315.1 of Lithobates pipiens. Taxonomy (NCBI): domain Eukaryota; kingdom Metazoa; phylum Chordata; class Amphibia; order Anura; family Ranidae; genus Lithobates; species Lithobates pipiens. The sequence continues at coordinate 490,592,742 of NW_027507748.1, forward strand.
ATTTACTGCAACTCACTGCATCTCTCACCTGCATTGCAGTGTGAAAAAGAAACATAGAAAATATGTTTTTCCATGTTACCTGCATTGATACAGTGAGTGAAAACAAAGGTTATTGCACTGTGTGTGAACAAGCTCTCAATTCCCGTCCTATTGAGAAATTGGGGTGCCAATGTTATGTCGAGAAATGCCCCCTGTTAAAAATGCCTCTGTTAGGGTATGGGCATGTGCAGTAACCAACGTCACTCCATCTGATTTATTGATCAGCTGGAGTGATGTCAACATGCCGCATGTGCAGATCGGAGGCAGTATTTGACAATCGGCTAAACACTGAGGGAGAATTTTAATTGTCAGATTCTGCCTCGCTATTGTGGGTGGGTTATAGGTGTCTTGAAGGATGGGTTTTGTGTGTGTTTTAACCTGCCCTTAGATGCAGCCAAAACACACCATTTATCACACTGAACCCGCCATGCAACAGACAGACAACATGACGTTCAATACAGGCAAAACCCACCCCACAACAGCGAGGCATAATCTGACAAGTACATCCTCTCTCCTCTGTATAGTGTCGGATAATGCCTCCGATGATGTGTGCATGGGCAGACCGTTCAGAGGCATTTTTCGACGGGGGGCATTTCTCAATAGAATACCAATATTACAATAGCAAGAGGACTACAAATATTGTCCAGCTTTAATTCTTTCCTACTGTAGCATGAATGTGTTTTGTCTGTGTTCTTATTGGAAGCATCCAATCAATTCATGTCATGATAGCAAATGTGGGAAAACCTACCCAATAAGGACACAAACAGAAATACAACCCCAATAGGTAACTTTGAACTTCCTGCGTTTATCCAAGCTGTATACAATGTTTTGTCAACATCGCCTTTAACTTTGCTGAAAAAGAAATACTAAATGGTTGTAAGTTCTAAATTAAGGTAAGAAATATACACTTATTCCAAACAAGCAGGTAGACTCTCATTTGAATTTGTTTCTTCAACCACACATTTAAAGTTTCTTAATGTGCTTTTCTACTTTACTTGGATAAAACATGGTACATAGAATAATTAATTTCTTTTATCTGCAGAAAACATAACCACAATAATTATAGGTGAAAATTAGCTAATGCTACTAATACTTACTGTGTAATATTAATGACACTACCAATTTCAAAGTTAAATAGTAGACGTGTGGTTTCTTTTGTTATTTGGAGATTCGAAATTACAGTATAAAGAAAGTTTACTGAATGCTCCGAATAAAGAAACCAAATTTGTCTGAATTTCTGAAATTCGAATTGAAACTCAAATCGATTTTTACATCGGATTCCAGTCGTAAACTAACTGTAAAAATATTTCAGAAATCAAAGACTGTGTGTGTTATTAGAGTACCATTTCAAAATAATGCTGTTTTTGTTGAGCCAAAGGTGATTTAAAGAGTTATTGTAATCATTCAATTAAGATTTTTCTTTTGTTTTACTTTGAATTGGAAAAAAAAATTCTAACATTTTTGATTTGACCGATTAAAAATGTATCAATTTCAAATGTTCTGAATTGAGAAAAAAGGTAAGTTCGAAGAAAATTCTAAAAAGATGTAAAACAAATTCTGAATACGAATCTAGAATACTCATTGAATGAATCAACTAAATTTTTAACCACTTCAGCCCCGGCGTATAGTCATATGATGCACACAGATGGGATCTTCCATCCTGGGTGGGCATCATATGACGTCCTCTGGCCCGCGGCAACCCTGTGTAAACACACATATCCACGTCTTGTCAGTGGAGAGGAGACCGATGATGTGTTCCCAGTACAGAGGAACACCAATTGGTCTCCTCCCCTTGTGAGTCCCCTCCCCCCACAGTTATAATCACTCCCATAGGGAACATATTAACCCCTGCAGCACCCCTGGTGTTAACCCCTTCCCTGCCAGTCACATTTACAGAATAATCAGTACAATTGTATAGCACTGATCGCTGTGTAAATGTGAATGGTCCCAAAAATGTGTCAAAAGTGTCCGATGTGTCCGCCATAATGTCGCAGTCATGAAAAAAAATGCAGATTGCTACCATTACTAGTAAAAAAAAAAATGACATAAATCTATCCCCTATTTTGTAGATGCTATAACTTTTGCACAACACAATCAATAATCGCTAATTGTGGTTTTTATTTTTACCAAAAATATGTAGAAGAATACGTATCGGCCTAAACTGAGGAAAAAGTTTTTGTTTTTTAAAAATGGGATATTTATTATAGCAAAAAGTAAGAAATATTATGTTTTTTTTTTTTCAAAATTGACGCTCTTTATTTGTTTATAGCGCAAAAAATAAAAAATGCAGAGGTGATCAAATACCACCAAAATAAAGCTCTATTTGTGGGGAAAAAAAGAATGTTGATTTTGTTTGGGTGCAACGTCGCACGACCGCGCAATTGTCAGTTAAAGCAACGCAGTGCCAAATCGCAAAAAGTGCTCTAGTAAGGAAGGGGGTAAAATCCTCCAGGGCTGAAGTGGTTAACGAAACAAAATTACTAGATTAACGAATCTAAATGAAACAAAACTATTTTTTTCATCATGCACATGTCTATTAAATAGGTTGGTGAAAACAACAGCTGAATACACACATTAAAATCTAAAATCTAATTTGTAATGAACAATGCTCCTAGATGAGAGAGCATTTTGGATTTAAAGCTGAACTCCAGGGGGTATAACGTGCACTAATTAATTCAGCTTTGTATTCAGTAATACATTTTAAATGTATATTTAAATAACAGCCATGTAAGTACCAGGATATGATTTTGTATCAGCTTCTTACAATGCCTTGTACAACAGCACTCCTACTTGGACAGAGAGAAAAATCACAAGGAGGCAATCAGTTGTCTTTTAATGATAACGTGTTAACAAGGAACATGATGATAGGAGGTGAAAACAGAGTACTAGAGAGGAGCTCACTAGTGTGCTGCTTCTCCTTTAATTCATACGGTGATGGAAGAACAACACCTAGGTCTTCTGCCCTGCCAGTCAAGGCTGTGCTGTAAGAGCTGTGTTAACCTCAGAACTCATTTGACCAAAATGTAACTCTTTTGGCAAGATCCATCTCCCATTTCATCTGTGTATTTAGCTGTTTGCCTGGAATCTGCCTTTCCATGAATAGATGGGCAGCATGCTTGCTTTGTGCTTTATGGTCCTGGGTTTGGATCTTACTAAAAATAGTACCTGCAGGAAGTTGATTTCCTTTTATATTGCTCTCAGTTTGAGTAATTCCACGTACACAGACTAGGTCCGACAGAATCAGTCCGTCGGACATTCTGACCGTGTGTGGACTAATCCGATCATTTTTCATTAAAAAAAAATCAGACAGACCTAGAAACAAAACATGTTTCAAATCTGTCCAACGGACTATCAGGAAAACCGTTTGTGTGTATGCTGGTTCGACGGACCAAATACGGCGCAAGGGAAGCTATTGGCTACTGGCTATTGATCTTCCTTTTTTAGTCCCGTCTTACGTCATCATGTTCAAAATGAACGGACTTTCGCACAGACTTTGTCCATTCATGTGTGGGCAAGTTCATTTGTTCGGAAGTCCGTTGGAACTCCGGCAAAAGTCCGTTGGGAAGACCATCGGACCTAGTTTGCTGGAAAGTCCGGTTATATGTACCTGGTATAGGTGTAGCTGACTCTTCCTTTAGAAGGCAGGTAGTACTGAAAATGTATCTATGTACTCTATGAATAACTTTGTATATTGGGTTGGAGCTCTATAAATATGAAAATAAATAAATAGGACGTTATCTTAGCATGTCTCAAGGAAAATGGTCTACAACTAAAATGAACATTCCAGTATAGAATTAACATTTTAAACATATAAAAGATTATTTAGCAAGAAGAACCACTCAAATGTTGATGGTGGGAAGAGATTTCATAGTGTTTCATGCGGCGTGATTGACTCCTATTCATGAATTTACATATTATGAATAAACTAGTGAAGAGCATCTGTCTTTGTCTACAAAGTAATACCTGGCTTAAAAAAACATCAGCTGTCAAAGTCCAATCTTAATATACAATTTTAGAGAGCTTTTCACAAAAACCTATAATCCAATTTCCATTTGTGCAGTATAGTTTAAATGGGGAACTGTAAATGTTCATTCTCTTTCTTTTCTTGCAAGCAAAGAGTGTCATCAGGCCATTACATTGGAATATGCTTTTAGATCTCCTTCCACTTTGAAATTCTAATTCATTGACATTGCACTAGGCTGAAATTAAAAAGAACAAATTATGGTCTAAAGCTGTACTAATGTTCTGCTGCTAAAATTTTCCTGCTGTTACATTGTTTAGTATTACAAACATGCTACTGCTGACATACTTGATTATCTTTAAATTAGTAAATAGTGTAATTAAAGGGCTTTTCTGCTTTAAAAAAAAGAATGTAAAGAAACCCTTCTATACACTTGTTGGCCAGATATGGAGTATCACTGATTTTTGTAACATTGAAATTCATGTGTCATAAGACAAAGTGTTGATTGTATGTTCAATGCCTGCCGTTACACCCACATGAACTTTAACCACTTCTGGACCACCCTCAGTCATTATACGTTGGTACTTTGAAGGAGTATATCGTTGTTATGGCAGCGGCTAGCTATCCTCCTTTTCAGCAGGCAGTCTCTGTGGCGGATTCACCGCAAGATCACTTTTATTGGTGGTGGGAAAGGGCCTCCTGCCTCCATCCGGTGCCCTCCTCCACTTACGGGAGCCCTCGGCAGTGGAGGAGGCGATCGCTTCTGTCCCTTGTCTAGGTTTGGAGATGAGCGAGGGGAAGATGGCCCCCACCTGTCTCCATATCACTGCAGGGCGGAAGCAACGTCAAAACGTCACTTCTGCTCTTAAAGGGCCATTTAAAAAAAAAAAATTTACATTACAATTTTTAAAAATGTTTTTTTATTGCATTTTAATGTAAATATGAGATCTGAGGTCTTTTTGACCCCAGATCTCATATGTAAGAGGTCCTGTCATGCTTTTTCTATTACACAGTTTTTTTAAAACAGTGTAAAAATGTAAAAAAAAAGGGTAACATATATATGATTTTTTTTTTAAATGCGTCCCAATGAGCTCACGTGCAGAAGCGAATGCATATGTGACTAGCGCCCGCATATGAAAATGGTGTTCAAACCACACATGTGAGGTATTGCCATGATCGGTAGAGCAATAGCAAAAATTCTAGCCTTAGAACTCCTCTGTAACTTAAAACATGCAACCTGTATAATTTTTTAAACATCGTCTATGGAGATTTTTAAGGGTAAAAGTTTGTCGCCATTCCACGAGCCGGCGCAATTTTGAAGCATAACATGTTGAGTATCAATTTACTCAGCGTAACATTATCTTTCACAATATAAAAAGAAAATTGGGCTAACTTTACTATTGTCTTATTTTTTAATTCAAAATGTTTTCTTTTTTTCAAAAAAAGTGCGCTTGTAAGATCACTGCGCAAATACGGTGTGACAGAAAGTATTGCAAAGACCTCCATTTTATTCTGTAGTTTGTTAGAAAAAAAATGTATAATGTAATTTTGAAGCAATAAAAACGAGGCTTGGTCCTTAACCATTTGACCACTGGGCACTTAAACACCCTTAATAACCAGACCAATTTTCAGCTTTCGGTGCTCTCACATTTTGAATGACAATTACTCAGTCATGCAACACTGGACCTATATGAAATTTTTGTCCTTTTTTTCACACAAATTGAGCTTTCTTTTGGTGGTATTTAATCACCGCTCGGTTTTTTATTTTTTGTGCTATAAAAGAAAAAATACTGAAAATTCTGTAAAAAAATGAATTTTTCTTTGTTTCTGTTATAAAATTTAGCAGATTAGTAATTTTTTCTTCATACATTTTGGCCAAAATTTATACTACTACATATCTTTGGTAAAAATAAGTACAAATTTGTGGATATTATTTGGTCTTTGTGAAAGTTATAGAGTCCACAAGCTATGGTGCCAATATCTGAAAATTTATCACACCTGAAGTACTGACGGCCTATTTCAATTCTTGAGACCCTAACATGCCAGAAAAGTACAAATACCCCCCTAATGACCCCTTTTTGGTAAGAAGACATTCCAAGGTATTTAGTAAGAGGCATGATGAGTTTTTTGAAGTTGTCATTTTTTTCCCACAATTCTTTGCAAAATCAAGATTTGTTTTACTTTTTTTTTTCACAAAATTGTCATATTATCAGTTTATTTCTCATACACAGCATATGCATACCACAAACTACACCCCAAAACACATTCTGCTATTACTCCCGAGTACGACGATACCACATGTGTGAGACTTTTACACAGCGTGGCCACATACAGAGGCCCAACATGCAGGGAGCGCCATCAGGCGTTCTGGAGCACCCAGGACAATTCTGACATTTCTCTCCTACAGCGATACCTCACATGTGTGGTTTGAACACCATTTTCATATGTGGGCGGGACTTACGTATGCGTTCGCTTCTGCATGCGAGCACATGGGGACAGGGGCGCTTTAAAAAAACTGTTTTTTATTGTTCATTTTACTTTATTTATTTTAGTTTGACATTTTTTTCCCCAAAAATAAATTTTTTGATCACTTTTATTCCTATTACAAGGAATGTAAACATCCCTTGTAATAGGAATATGACATGACAGGTCCTCTTTACAGTGAGATATGGGGTCAATAAGACCCCACATCTCACCTCTAAGCTGGGAAGCCTGAAAAAAAAAAAAAAAAGATTCTGGCTTTGATCATATTGGCGAGTCTGTAGAAGCACCAGAGGGCGGCGGGAGGGGCGGGTATGTCTATGGCTGGATATTGCAGGGTATCTCAGAGTATGGCTAGGTATCTGCGAGTATGGCTGGGTATCTCTGAGTATGGCTGGGTATCTCAGAGTATGGCGTTGCAGAGTATTGCGTTGCAGAGCATTGCAGGGTATTGGCGGGTGTTGCAGAGCATTGCAGAGTGTTGCAGGGTATTGGCGGGTGTTGCAGAGCATTGCAGAGTGTTGCAGGGTATTGCAGAGTGTTGCAGGGTATTGCAGGGTATTGCAGAGTATTGCAGAGTATTGCAGAGTAATGGCAGGGAATTGAGGGGTTACATTTCGGTGAGCAGCGATGTGGGCACTGCAGATGCAGCCCACAGCGCTGCTGACACCGATCTCTTCCCCCTCCGCTGTACCGATCGGTACAGAGAGGGGGAGGGAGGAACCGGCGTCATAACATGACGCCGGTTTGTTTACAAGTGATCACTCCATCATTTGATGGAGCGATCACGTGGTAAACAGCCGCGATGAGCGGCCGTCTACCGTGATCCGTGATCCACAGGACCCGGCGGTTACGGATGCTCTCGAGTGCGCGCCCCAGGGGGCGCGCGAGAGCAGAATTCTGGGAGGACGTCATATGACGGCCTCCCAGAGTTAAACAGCCACCCTGTAGCCGTCATTCGGGTATGGGCCGGTTGTTAAGTGGTTAAGGGCATCCCAGTCTTAGTCCATAGGATTCAATATTGAGTTGGCCCACCCTTTGCTGCTATAACAGCTTCAACTTTTCGGGGAAGGCTGTCCACAAGGTTTAGGAGTGTGTATATTGGAATCTTTGACCATTCTTCCAGAAGCGCATTTGTGAGGTCAGGCACTGATGTTAGACGAGAAGGCTTGGCTCGCAGCCTCCGCTCTAATTCATCCCAAAGGTGTTCTATAAGGTTGAGGTCAGGACTCTATGCAGGCATGTCAGGTTCCTCCTCCCCAAATGTGCTCATCCATGTCTTTTATGGACCTTGCTTTGTGCACTGGTCCAAATATATATATATATATATATATATACATACATACACACACACTATTTTACTAAAGTGAGTACACCCCTCTCATTTTTGTAAATATTTTATTATATCTTTTCATGAGACAACACTGAAAAAATTATACTTTGCTACAATGTAAAGTAGTGAGTGTATAGCTTGGCCACTCATGTTGGAATTCTGCCCTGCAGCCCAGTCTCCAAAGGGAGTGGATCATGCTCTGCTTCAGTATGTGACAGTACATGCTGGCATTCATTGTTCCCTCAATGAACTGTAGCTCCCCAGTCCCACCACCATGCTTGACTGTAGGTAAGACAGACTTGTTTTTGTACTCCTCACCTAGTTGCCGCTGCACACTCTTGACATCATCTGAACCAAATAAGTTTATTTTGGTCTCATCAGACCACAGGACATGATTCCAGTAATCCATGTCCTTAGTCTTCTTGTCTTAAGCAAACTGTTTGCAGGCTTTCTTGTGCATTATCTTTAGAAGAGTCCTCTTTTGGGATGACAGCCATGCAGACCAATTTGATGCAGTGTGCAGCATATGGTCTGAGCACTGACAGGCTGACCCCCCACCTCTTTAATCTCTGCAGTAGGGATGAGCTTCCATGTTTGACATGAACATTGCCTGTTCGCCCGTTTGCCGAACAGTGAACAATTTGGGGTGTTCGTGGCAAATTCGAAAGGCCACGGAACACCCTGTAAAAGTCTATGGGAGAAATATAACGTGCTAATTTTAAAGGCTTATATGCAAGTTATTGTCATAAAAAATGTTTGGGGACCTGGGTCCGGCCCCAGGGGACATGTATCAATGTAACATTTTTTTAAAAAAGGGCAGTTTTTTCCCGAGCAGTGATTTAATAATGCTTAAAGTGAGACAATAAAAGTGAAATATTCTTTTAAATGTCATACCTAGGGGGTGTGTATAGTATGCCTGTAAAGTAGCGCTTGTTTCCCATGCTTAGAACTGTCCCTGCACAAAGTGTCATTTCTGAAGGAAAAAAGTAATTTAAAAGCACTCGCGGCTCACTGAGGAAGCCCTGGTTTACCCTTGCGTCAGAGGGGGGCAGGGTCATGTGGCAGGTGGCCCCGTCCTCAGCTAAGAGACCTGTCAGGCTGCCGGGATGCCTGCAGTGTCTCTAGTGGAGACAGGATGCGCTGCGCTGGACATCATCGTTGGACCCTGGACCTGGAGAGGAGAGATCATCCATCGCTGGACCCCGGAGAGATGATCACCCATTGCAGAATACTGAGAGTGGATTACTACCGCTGGAATCTTTTTTTAATTATTTTTCTTTTTAATAAAGGACTTATCCCAATGGTGTCTGTGTGTTTTTTTACAATTTTTTACACTTTCTTTATGAAATGGTATGGGTACAATGTACCCATTACCATTTCAAATGGTATGATCTGGGGGTCCCCTTGTTAAAGGGGCTTCCAGATTCTGATAAGCTCCCCCACCCACAGACCCCCACAACCACCAGGCAAGGGTTGTGGTGGTGAGGCCCTTGTCCCCATCAACACGGGGACATGGTGCTTTGGGGGGCTACCCCAAAAGCACCCTCCCAACGTTGAGGGCATGTGGCCTGGTACGGTTCAGGAGGGGGGCGCTCTCTCGTCCCCCCTTTTTTCCTGTGGCCTGCCAGGTTGCGTGCTTGGATATAGGGTCTGGTATGGATATTTGGAGAGAACCCCACGTCATTTTTTTAATTTGATGCAGGGTTCCCCTTAATAAACATACCAGACCTGAAGCACCTGGTAATTGAATTTGGGGGGACCCCCACGCATTTTTTTTCTTTTTTATCAATGACTTTCAATGACCATTCTCTGTATTACCGGGAGTTGACAATTCATTATAGCCGCGAGTGATTTTAAATGACTTTTTTTCCTTCAGAAATGACACTTTGTGCAGGGACAGTTCTAAGCACGGGAAACAAGCGCTACTTTACAGGCATATTATACACACACCCTAGGTACAAAATTTAAAGGAATATTTCACTTTTATTGTTTCACTATAAGCATTATTAAAATCACTGCTCCCAAAAAACGACCGTTATAAAAAAAAAAAATTGCATTGATACATGTCTCCTGGGGCAGGACCCAGGTCCCCAAACACTTTTTATGACAATAACTTGCATATAAGCCTTTAAAATTAGCACTTTAGATTTTTCATGTTCGAGTCCCGTAGACTTTAATGGTGTTTGGACGTTCAAACAAATTTATTGCCTATTGGCATGTTCTGATGCAAACTGAACTGGGGGGTGTTCGGCTCTTCCCTACTCTGCAGAAATGCTGGCAGCACTCGTACATCTATTTCCCAAAGACAACCTCTGGATATGATGCTGAGAATGTGCACTCAACTTCTTTATTCAACCATGGCAAGGCCTGTTCTAAATGGAACCTGTCCTGGTAAACCACTGTATGGTCTTGGCAAACTAAGTTTCAGGGTCTTGCAATCTTTTTTTTGAGGGCACAGCAAATTTACACTGTTATACAAGCTGTGCACTCACTACTTTGTCACATGAATATATAATAAAATATTTACAAAAAGGTGAGGGTTGTACCCTTGTACCCACTTTTGTGAGATGCTGTGTGTGTGTATGTATATATGTGTGTGTGGGTGTCTGTGTGCGCGCGCGCGTGTGTGTGTATATATATATATATATATATATATATATATATATATATATATATATATATATATATATATATATATATATATATATATATATAATGTGTATTAGCCCTTATGCACATGGTTGGACATTCCGGCGGAAAATGTCTGATCGGACCGTGTTGTCGGATAATTCGACCATGTGTGGGCTCCATCTGACTTTTTCCATCGGAATGTCCAACCAACAAAGTTTGAGAGTTGGATATAAAATTTTCCGACAACATGGTCCGATCGTTTGTAGAGAATTCCGATTGGACAAAGTGCCACGCGTGCTCAGATCAAATTACAAGACCAAAGCTATTGGCTACTAGCCTAAACATAGTCCCGTCGTAACGAACGAACGTCATCACGTTCCGAACGATCGGATTTTCCAACAACTTTGTCCGACCGTGTATATGCAACACCAGTTTTAGACAAAATCCATCGGAAAAAATCCAAAGGATTTTGTTGTCGGAATGTCCGACCGTGTGTACAAGGGCTTACATTTTATATATATATATATATATATATATATATATATATATATATATATATATATATATATATGTATATATATATATGTTATATATTTTTTTCTTTCTTTTTTTTTTGTATATTCACATTTGCTCAACCCAGCTAATTTTTCAAAGTCTGTCCTGTTCTTTACATTTCTAAATATAAGAACTTTAAAAACAACTTCCAAAGGGCAACTACAAGCTAATATTACATCCATATTAAAAAAAGATCATAAATTAACCAATAAATTATTTTCAGATAAATTAAACACTAATAAATGGAACACATAATTAATTACATTTTATTAATATTCCAGCTCATCTGCCAAGAGCTGATTAAAAAGCTATTTTAGGTGCTTGATCTTTTATTGCACTACTGTACCTTCAAATAACTTAGTTACGGCCTGGATGACAGAACTGACTACAGGAAATATTTAAAGTTTAAAATCGGTCATCTTGCAATTATACCATTGTGAAATACGAAGAAGTATAGAGTTCTTTTAATCGACTTTAACTTCTTACCACAGTAGGATATTCTTGCTTTTAAAGTTGAATTCAATAAATGCTATGACTATACTAATAATCCTCCTACTCAGACTAATGTGAGTGTCAGTAAGAAACTACACATCCCATGTTAGGCACACCAGCATTAAGTAACTTCCTCTAAATACAATTATTTATACACAAATAATTGCTCATATAAGCAACATGCAAACAGTGACATTGACAGATACACCTGTCAAAACTGGCTGTACTAACTAGGAGAAGATGGCATCTCTTGTACACATGTACTCACGTTGAAGGAGGAATTACTGTAAGCAAAATTATGCTAATGAAATGAATTGCACTGCTAAGCATTGGACAGGTACCCATTTGCATGAATACACAAAAACATTTTAGTTTTGGATAGAGAAAAGGGAAAATGGGAAAGTTAAAACCATTCTCAGGTTGTCAAGTCTTGGATTGGAAGAAAGAAATTCCAATAGTGGCAAAGACAACAATAAAAACAATACCCATGTTCTATCAATTCTGAGCTCTTTTTTTATGAAGGTTTCTATGTTGGAAAAATGTACTTTAATTTTCTTTCAGTAACTCAAAGTGTCTCTGCATTGGAGAATAGAGAGACACAAATATATTTACTATAATTAACTTTTCTGTGATTAGATAATTAAAGTGAAAAGTGAAAATTGACACAACTTAGTATGGAAACATTCTCAACTCTTTTAGCTATCCAACCTCAATCTTTGTCTGTGCCTTCCTGTTAAGTTGACAATGTTGTGATATGGCTGAACCGGAGTGACTCCATCTTTATAAGTTCATATAAGATTAACTTGTGTTAACCTGTTAGTTAGTTTAAAGTGAGAGTCTGCCGTTTTTTTTTGTTTTTTTTTAAAAGCCAGCAGCTACAAATACTGCAGCTGCTGACTTTTAAAATAATGACACTTACCCGTCCAGCGTGCCCGCGATGTCAGCACCAGAAGCCGATCTCTCAATCATCTCTCGCGCCATCTTGGGTATGGGAATCAGGAAGTGGAGCCTTTCGGCTTCATTTCCTGGTTCCCTACTGTGCATGCGCCAGTCGCGCTGTGCTATAAGGATGGTCCCCGCTGTCTCTGGGATCCATGTGTTTCCCAGCAGGCAGTGGGGGACCTTCAGAAAGGGGCGTAGATTCTGCGGAAAGGGGCGTAGCTTCTGCAGAATCTACGCCGGAAGTGGGTGCAGATACCTGTACTGGAGGATTCCAATGAGCAGAAGGTCCACTTTAGGGTGGACCTCCGCTTTAAACTCTGTATTTACAGACTGTAGCGGTTTTCCTATAAAGCATACATATAAGAAAATATAGCTTGCATAAGCAGTTTTATTCTGTACTATCTAAATAAAGAAATTGTGTCTCAATATGTCTGGGCCACAGGACTCATGACTATGAGTCGTGAAAGCAGATGGCATCATTAATAATATGTAATGATATGTAATGTACACCTCTGTATTAACCACACCCATGTTCTATGCAATGATTGGCTAATAATAGAACATATAAGTTGTAGACCCGCCCAGAATTAAACCAGATAAGCTCTGAACATCAACTTTCACTCATCTTTTCTTGTATTCAGTAATAAGCTGTCTCATCAGTGCTGCAGTGCTGAGCGGGTTTTGTAAGTGTGGTAATTGCCGTAATTATACCTAGCTGGTCTTTGTCAGGTGTGTAGAAATACCATTTTAATCACAACAGTTGGAGGCACTAGCTGAAATTGACAGGGTGGGTGGTCAAACTTTGATTTTGAAGTAAACGAATAATAAGTCGAACACCTGTGATGGTGGTAAGGAGTGTTGTTGGGTTCTGGGAAGGATCTAAAACCCCGTACACACGATCAGACTTTCCGTTGACGGAAAAACCGACCGTGTGTATGCTCTATCTGACAATTGTTATTGGGCTTTCCGCCAACAAATGTTGGCTAGCATGTCTTCAAATTTTTCACCAGCAAATGTGTGTTGCCAGATTTTCCAATCATGTGTACACAAGTCCATTGGACAAAAGTCCAAAGTACAAGCACGCATGCTCAGAAGCAAGGATGAGCTAGAAGAAGTCGGTCTTGTAAGCTAATGTTTGTAATGGAGAATTAACATTCATGACATGGCAAATTATGAAATCTCCAAATGCATTGCGCAATTCTCTTCTTCTTTAATGGGATAATAATGAAGCTGCTTTGCTGGTGATACCGATGGTATGATTGCAAACTAATTTTAGTGATATCAAGAATAATATTATTATGCTTTTTTTTTTCTTTTTTTTTGAGCAAGTTACAACAACGCCATTGTCCCCTAGTTTTTAAGATCAAAGATACAACTATGTTGGTGTCCCTTGTCAATTTTACATTTTATTTTTTAAAATGTAGCTGCCTACTCCCAAACTGTCATTTGAAGTAAAACACATAGCCAAGTATTATTCTCCACAATTTTTTTTATTGTATTGTGCATTAAAAAAATAAAACAAGTAAAATTACAAATGCTATCTGCCAATAGAACTTAGCCAAAAAGTGCATTCTTTTTGTTTTTTTCAAAAAGTTTTTATTGAGATATATAAAACCATAAATATTGATAACCGCATTTGTAAGAACATTTTTCAGAGTAAATATAGGTAGACAGGGTAATATAGTCTAGGGGTTGTAGACATACATATCAGTAACTTAACCTGAACAGTCATTTTTAAATACAGGATGGATCTGTCTACAAGGATTCCCTAGGTTTGCAAAAATAGGAAAATAAAAATAACAGGAAGTGGGAAGGAAAGAGAAGAAGGGGGTGGAGGAGGGGGGGCATCATGTCCAATGTTAAGACTGTTTTTGGGTAGATTTCTTCACGATGTTGGAAGAGAAGGATGGAGTTGTTGTGTAGAGAATTTGTGGAGAGGCTTGTGGTGGAGACTGTTTCCAGCTGGAGTTAGAGTCCGCTGGTTGTGGGTTTTCCATTGGGGGGGGTACGTTTCCTATGGGTTTGAGGGTGGCTGTCTGAAGTAGTTGGCTGCATCTCCTGGAGGGAGTGTTGAGCGCAGGAAGGTTTGCCACTTGGAGTAGGAATGGGTTTTGGAGTTTTCCTGCTTGAAATCAGTGTTGAATTGGTCTTTGAATAATAGGAGAAGGAGCTCCGCTTAATCTGGGTGATGTTTGGACAGAGAGATGAAGTCCAGTTTTTCAGGATAGATCTCTGACCAATGATGAGACAGATCAAGGTCCAGTCTTTATGTGAGGGGGGCCTGTTGTAGGTTCCAGTGGTAATTGGGTTTGTAGTTTGGGACCATGACAGCAGTTGGGGTTCCCACTGTCCGAAGATAAGAAGTAGAGGGTCCTTAGGAAGCTTTAGTAGGGTTATTTCAAAGATGTATGATAGGACCTGATCCCAGAAGGTGGATATGTATGAGCATGCCTAGAAGCGGTGGGTCAGGGTTGGCCTCAGTTGGTGGAATAGGGGGCAGAAGGCTTTGCTCTGATCTGATTTGAAAGATATGAAGGGTATGTGGGCCCAATGGGCGATCTTTAATTGAGTTTCCCTCCAAATTTTGTTGGGAGTTAGTTGTTGTACCTTTTTGAGGCCTTGTAGAATTTTGACCACCAGGTTGGGATCCGGGAAGTCCTTGCCCCAATTGGCCACAGTTGAGGTTGTTAGAGGAGGAGTGGTTTCCCGTAAAAGGGGTTTATAGATGTCTGATACTTTATAAGAGCCATCTAGGAGCATTTGATCCTTGATGTTTGGTTGGAACCTCTTGTGTTGCTCTTTACAGGCGTCCTTTAGGAAGCTGATGCATTGTCCATAGTGGAATATATGCGCTTTGGGAAGAGAAAAAGTTTCAGCTATGGTCGAGAAGGGTAGAGGTCATCCTGTTTCCGTGTTGCATAGGGAGGAGAATTTTGTGAGGCCTTTTTCTTGCCAGACGGAGAAGGGTTTGTGTTCCAGTCCAGGGGGGAAGCTGGGATTGCCTTGTATTGGTAGGTGACTAGACATGAAACGTGATAGCTTGAGGATCTTCCTAGCGTCTCTCCTGGCGATAGCTGTGTCTCTCAGCAGAAGATTGTGTTGGTAAAGGAGGGGATTGATTTCCATTTGCAGTTGAGAAGGGCCACTAAAGAGTATGGATGAGCCATTTCAGACTCCATAAGGTAGTTGGAGTAGCGGGAGGATTGTTCTATCCAGTCTAGAGTGGTTCTCAATAAACACATCAAGTTATAAGTCCTAACATTTGGGAGACTGATACCCCCTTTGCGTCTGGGAAGATATAGTTTCTTCAATGCTATAGGCAGTCTTTTATTTTTCCATAAGACATTTCAGATGGATGTATTAAGAAAGTTTGACATCTTTGTGATGCAAGAGTAGAGGAATGGTTTGCATTGGGTATATTAATCTAGCAAAACTGACCATTTTTACCAAGTGGCATTCTCCCAGGAGCGAGAGGGGCAGATCCATCCAGTTAGTTAATTCCTGAGATATTTTTGTGATCAGCGGAGGGTAGTGAGGGGATATATATAAGAGGGGAGTTTCCCTATTTTGATTCCCAGGTAGGTGATGTGGGGCTACTGAAAAAGATGGAATGGTGGGCCCAGGGAGGGTTGGAGAGAGTGCCTATGGGAAGTATTTAGCTTTTTTCATAGTTGATGCAGAGACCTGAGCAGGATCTAAATTCGTCAAATATCTTTTTGATGGTGGACATGTCAGAGGAGGGATTAGCTGAGAAAATAAGAACATCATCTGCAAAGAGGGAGGTGTGTAGATTGTGTTTACCAATTTGAATGCTGTGTAGGGGAGCTGATTGGGCTAGGTATCTGGATAAGGGTTCTAGGGAGATGTTTAAAAAGAGTGGGGATAAGGGGCAGCCTTGACGTGTACCCTTGTGAAGGCGAAAGTCCTCTGAAAGTAGGCCTGCTGCCACCGGCCTAGCCGTAGGGGACGTGTACATAGTTAATGAGATGGCAGAAGGATTTTTGACAAGGCCATGACCATTCGAAGCTGACATGATCAAAGGCTTTCTCTGCGTCTAATGTAATAATGGCATAGTCTCTGCCTGGGTTTTGTTTAACATGTTCTAGGGCCAACATGACTTTACATATATTCAGGGTGGCAGTTCTGCCTTTTACAAAGCCAGATTGGGTGGGGTGTAGTAGACAGGGGATGATGGCAGCAAGTCTAGTGGCAATGATCTTGGATAGGATTTTGACATCCAGATTTAGTAGTGAGGTGGGTCTATAGGATCCTGGGTCTTGGGGATCTTTGCCTTTCTTAGAGAGTAATTTTATAATGGCCTTCTTTCCTGTCTGAAGGTATGCGCCGCAGGCCCATATACCGTTGTAGACTTTGTGGAGAGTGGGTTCTGTGATATTTTGTAGGGTTTTGTAGAATGCACTAGTGAAACTGTCAGGGCCAGGGGCCTTGGAGGGGGTTAGGTTGCGGATAGTGGATGAAATTTCAGAGAGAGATAGGAGCATTGAGGGCTTCTAGTTGTAGGGGAGTGATAGTAGGAATGTCTACCTTCTCTAGAAATGTGCATGCTTTTTGTTTGTCTATGGGGTCTGGTGTGTATAATGCTGAATAGAATTGAAGCATGGTGTTGTTTATTGTTTGTGGTGTGGAGTTAACGTTTCCGTTGGTGTCCCGAAGGGAGGTAATATATGTCGGGCGAAAAAAGAGCCCTTGTAAAGTCTGGACAATAGCTTGCCTGCTTTATTTCCATATTTGTGGAGGATGGCATCTAAGTGTGCCTTTTTGGTTAACTCTGCCCAGGTGTCGAAGGCCCACGTGGCTGCCTGCCATTTGTTCCTATTGTGCAGGGAGATCTTGGTGGTCAAGGAACATTGGGCTTGATGTAGTTGCACGCTGGCTAGTTTGTATTTTGTTAAAGTATAACTCTTAAAGGAGGTGGCATATGATATGATCCGTTCCCTTAGAAATGCTTTGCCGGCATCCTAGAAGAGATTTGGATCTTCGATGTGGGGTTCGTTGGCCGTGGAATATTTGGTCCAGGATTTTTTCATAAACTGATGGAAGTCAGTGTTATTGCCAGATTTTGGGGTGTGGGTGTAAATCCAGATTTTCGAGTGTCACCTCGACTGGAGCATGGTTGGAAATGGCAATGTTATGGTTGTCAGCACCAGATAGCATGGAAATAAGGTTGTCAGAGCCAAAGAAATAATCGATCCTCGTGAGGACATTGTGTGGGTTGAAGTAAAAAGTGAATCCTCTGTCAGCTGGGTGAGAGATGATGATCAGAGGGATGATCTGTATTTGGTCTGGTGTAGGATGTCATTAAAATCTCCTCCAATTAAGTGTGGGAGGTGTGTATTAGTAAGTAGCCATGAAGAAAGTTTGCTATAGAACTGTTTGAAGGGGTTATTGGGAGTGTAGACGTTAGATATCACTAGATCCTTTGATCCTATTTGATGTGTGCTGTGAGAAGATGACCCTGGCTGTCTGTGTTTACAGATAGGACTGTACATGGAAGGTTCTTGTGTATTATCAGGAGAACTCCTGCTTTACGTCCTACAGTGTCTGAGCCTAAGACCATACCTACCCATAGTTTTTTCATACAATGAAAATCAGGGGACAGCAAGTGTGATTCCTGGAGTAAGGCAATGTCAGTTTTTCGTCTTTTAAGATGTCTGAGGATTTTTATTCTTTTGTTAGGAAACCTTTTAGGTTCCAAGAAACTATTTTCATATGGGGGGGTTAGGGGAGGGATTTGGGCTGATGTTGTAGATCTATTGCTGTGCAGGGAAAATTTTAAGGTTATAGCTGTAATATGAGACAAGGTACTGTTCTCTTGGTAGGGGTGTGTTGTGTAGTGGTCTGGTGTTGTACACGAGCCCCGTGATAATTGGGGGGAGAGGGGAAGGAGGGTGTTGGGGGGGGAAACCTGAAAACAAAAAGAAACAATAAATCGTGAGAACTCTTTTTTTTCCGCATGGAGTCACTGTGTAGGTCAGCTTCCAGTACCGAACCCTGGTAGAGGTGCCTATGAGTGCCCATTTCTATAAAGATGGGTTTATGCGGCTGCCTCTGGTCTTGTGTAGGGGGAGATTAAAAAAGCGGTACACATTGAAGCCAGGAGGGGAGGTAAGACTTGGTATAAACATTTATAACAGAAAGAAAAACATTAATTTGACATAGTAGTTGATTTAAAACCTAAAACATAAAAGACAACTATACAAATAGTGGCTGTAGTAGATAGAGCCAGTGGGATATGAAGGTGAAAAAAGGAGGGTCTGGGGATAAGCAACCAAGAAAAATAAAGAAAAAAGAGTCAGACCTGAGGTGTTGCATTGAATGCGACCTTTAGAGAGTGAGTAATTGGATCATGAGATGTGACTCCCCTTTCAGTGGGGGGGTAGGATGGTGGAAATCTGGGGCCGAAGGCCTGAAGCATTTGGGAGAGTCTTTTTGCAGGCTCCTTTGATCTAGGGAGGATGCAGGTCTGCGAATAGAGAACGTAGGAAGGCTTCCGCTTCAGAGGGGTCTTGGAAAGATAACTGCTCTCCATTTGGGGTCTTGAGGCGGAGGGTGGCTGGAAACGCCAACGAGAATTTTATTTGCTGTTTATAGAGTGCTGTGCATACCTGCTGGAATGCTTTCTGTTTCTCTGAGACCTCGATTGAATAATCGGCGAATATCAAGACCCTTATTCCATCAATTTGGAGGGAGCGGGTCTGTCTGAATTTTTGTAGGATAAGGGTCTTATCAGAATAGTTCAGGTATTTGGCAATTATTGGCCGGGGCGTTTTGCGTTCGGAATTGAAAGACCCCATGCGGTAGGCCCATTCTACTGTGCAGAGGCCTGGAAGGCCTAGTGCTTCAGGGATGCGTCTGGTGCAAAATTCGGAGAGGGCCATTGTTTGAAGCGATTCTGGGATACCCATGAATCGTAGGTTGCTCCTTCTGGATCTATTCTCTAAATCATCATTTTTGGAGGATATACTGGTTTGTCTTGTCATGAGCTTGTTCTGAGGCCTGAGTCTGATAGAGCTCCTCTTCCACACTAGTGAGGTGGTGCTCTAGATCATTCAGCCTGGTGGTGTGCTCCCCTAGCCGGGCCTTGATTTGTTTCATCCCAGCGTTTACAGCTTTCTCCACAGAAGCTGCTATTATAGGGAATAGGAGGGCTGCCACGGCTTGCGCTATGCGCTCTGTGCTGTTGTCTCCAGTGGGTTGTGGAATGGAGATGTGTGGAGGGATGGCCTGGGGGCAGAGGCATGTGGAGAAGAGCCCTGTGAGGATAAGGCAAGTGGGGAGGAGTGGGATGCAGAGCAGCCGCTTACCTCCATTTCTGCCGCCTGTGTATCTGTTTGAGGCTCCGTGTAGGCCGGGACCGGGGCCTCAATTTTCAGCTGGGCCGGCAGCGCCATTAGGCCCATTTGGGAGCGGGAGTCGGTTTTCTCCACAAACCGGTCCATATGTCAGCGGATGTCACCCGGATGGGCATGAGGGTGTTTTTTGGGCGGCTCAGGTTGATTTTCTAGGCAGATTTGGGGTCTTGCTGCATGAGTCTAGGAGAGGAGCAGTTACTCCATGCAGCGCCGGAACCAGAAGTAAAAAAGTGCATTCTATGCATCCAAAATATAGAAAATATACCAAATCAAATCATTATTCAACCAAAAAAATATTGTCAAAGCAATAATATAGTGAATGTGACAGTGCTGCATATAAGGACAAATATTAAATATAAAAATCAACATAGGAAAAATAATAATCATTGAAAAACTTAAATATATGAATA
This sequence comes from Lithobates pipiens, assembly GCF_037356315.1. Taxonomy (NCBI): domain Eukaryota; kingdom Metazoa; phylum Chordata; class Amphibia; order Anura; family Ranidae; genus Lithobates; species Lithobates pipiens. The sequence goes on from NW_027507748.1 coordinate 490,612,959, forward strand.
CAGATGCATAGTGCTCAATGAAAAACATCCAAATATGTGTAACAATTCTTCTGCTATAAAGCAAGTAAAATGAAATACAAGAAAAAATGCTGTTTCCACATGCTTCACTGCTCTAACAACAGCAGTGCTCTCACCATCGTGTGCAATACCAGCTCACCTTGCTGCAAGACCCGGCAGAGGGTCAAATACACTTTTGCCCACAGTCCACCTTTCCTATGGGGAATGTTCCGCAGTGGTCCTGGGTAGCTCCTTATAGTCCCTCTAGATAGATAGATAGATAGATAGATAGATAGATAGATAGATAGATAGATAGATAGATAGATAAAGCTCCACAGCAAATGGAATGACCTCCCAGTTAGCTGGTTCAACTTAGGCTCCTCAGTGTTTGCCGGTATTTCCACAGCGACATATAAAAACATAAAAGCTTCTGAAAAAGTGCAGTACCAAGGGGATTAAAAATAGGACCTCATCACCACAGCTAATATTCAACTGACATTTGATTAAGATTATAAAAACATTGATATAAAGTCCATCAGGTATGTCTCACTTGTTGCGACAGGTTCCACCACCAGGCTCCACCTCTACTAGTTATGCCACCTCCCACGTGGCTTCATCTGGAGGAAATGAGCTGAGTGGCTAAGGCGAGGTACATATATAGATAACGTAAATTAGCAAATGCCAATTAGCATCAGGTGACAATAAAAATTGTGCATGTGCAATGGGGATTAATGGGGGTCTATGGGGAAATGTTTACCTTGGCATCATATGCTGATAAATGTGACTTTTGGTAAAACCGGAGGTCACCGCATTAGTTAATACAACTTCTGGCCAAAGGAATGGTAAACAAGGCTACTAGAAAATGGCTGAAATTAAGACAAAAAACACACAAGAAAGCAAAGGTGAAGACATGATGAAATAGCCAATGTGATCAGCTGTGTCCAGTCATAGGCGATCACAATGTAAACAGGATTTTCTGGTTATCTGCAGTTTGTGAGGAGAGCCAAAAACTGAGAAAATCCACACAGGGGACATCTGCACTGACAACCGGGGCACTGATCATCAGTGTCATGATGATCAGTGCAGCCCCAACAGTGCCCACCAGTGCTGCTAATCTGTGCCCATCAGTGCAGCTGCACCAGCACATATCGGTGAAGGAGAAAAATTACTTGTTTACAATATAACAGAATCTAAGAAACTACTTTTTTTTTTTTTTTTTTTTCAACATTTTCAGGCATTTTTCATTTCTTTTGCAAAAAAAAAAAAACCCTAGTGGTGATTAAATACCACCAAAAAAAACTCCATCTGTTTGTGTTTGTCATTCAAAATGTGACAGCGCTAAAAGCTGAAAATTGGCCTGGGCCGGAAAGGGGTGAAAGCACGCAGTAGGCAAGTGGTTAAATAATACATCATTGCCAAAGCACATTATTTGTGATAGATAGAAAACTAAAACAGATATGAAATCAATAAAAACATTTAAAATCATTAATACGTGTTCGAAAGGGCATCAATAATAAGTCTATAAAGATTAAAAAGAGGAAATGAGAGAACAGCAGCGTAGAAAAAAACCTAGGACGATTATGGAATGAATACAAGGATGACATCTAGTGGTCAAAAGATGGTATCACAGGGAAAAAAAACCAAATAGATATATACTACCAATCATTTTTATTATATAGTTCTAACAGCTTACTAAAATGATGGACAAAACTCTAGTCTTCAGTAATCACTTATGAAGCAGTTAATGTCAAACTCTGTTATGACCAGTCGGATATAATGTCTGCATTTCATGTATCCAAAAGAATTCACGTTGACTCAGGGCAAAAAAACTGTATTTTTACCCCTCCAATGAGGATGGTATTTTTCTATGCCCCAAAATAGAAGGGAGGAAGGATCTTTGTTATGATAGGTAGCATAGTGCTTAGAAACACTATGCTTAGGATAACCATTGACAGTATGTTGGACATATTCAGGGATTATTTTCCACATTGGTCATTTGGTATGACCAGTGTACTGAATTTGGCAAGGGCACTGCAGGGCATAAACTACACCTTCTGTTCTGCATGCTATGCAGTCCCTTATTTGGTATTCTTTTTTCTGTTGCTGTAGCTACAAAATTATTTCTTTTGATATTATTTATTTTTGTTCTGAAACAGGCATAGCAGTGCTTGCATGGATAAAAAAAAAAAACTTTTCCTGGAAAGAATGTAAAATTTGAGGGTCTACTACATTCTTTGTAATTTTATCCTATAGTGTTGGGGCTCGTCTGTACGTAAATTTAGCATAGGAGGGTAATGCTTGTACTGGTATTGGCCAATGTTTTTTAAAAACCTTTCTTTTTTTTTTTGCTGTGCTCCATAGTTCAGAATGATGGGCATAGTGTACTGATAGTTGTTCAGTTTTGATTTTATCTTCTGTTAGAGATTGTCTGTCTATTAGATTCACCTTTTCTTTCTGTTATTTGATAATGGATTCTTGATAGCCTTTTTGGATGAATCTTTGGCTCATTATATCTGCCTGTTCTTTATAGTTGTTGTCATCTGTGCAATTTCTCTTCAGCCTCATGAATTGGCCCTTGGGTATCTTAAGCAACCAGGAGGCATAATGGCATATATCCGTTTCTGTCCACTGTTTTGAAGAAGGTTTTTGTTTTAAACCTACCATCCGTCACAGATATAGTCAGATTCAAAAAGTTTATTTCATGTCATACTCCCATTTGAATTAGATATTTTGGTTATTTTGATTCAACTTATTCAGAAAGTGGACTAATGGGGATTCATTGCTTTTCCAAATAATAACGTTATCAGTGTATTGTGTGTACATTAATAACTCATTTGGTGTGGTTTGGTATATTGCTTTTCCTCCCACTCAGCCATGAAAATTTTGCCACACTTTCCCCCATGGCAATACCTCTGATGTGTTGGAAATAAGTGCTATCGTGCCAGAAATATTTATGCGACAGACAATACTCTAAACTTTCTAATAGGAAAGCCCGCTGTTTTCTAGGGAATTTGCTTAAATGTTTTAAGGCCAATTGTGTTGCTTTGGTTTCTTCTTGGTGTCCAATCATTGTATATAAGGAATTAACATCAGCTATAGCTAATATACAGGGACCTTCCTTTACTTGTAATTCTTCTAATAGTTGAATTAGTTGCTCAGTGTCCCTCAGATATGCCCTGGCTTTATCTACCAATGGCTGCAAATGATAATCAAGATATTGACCCATCCTAGCCCCAAAAGATAAGATTGAATGCCATTGACAATGGGACGTCCCAGGTTTTTTTTTTTTTTTCCCATCCTTGTGTAATTTTGGTACAGTGTAGATAATAGGAATCCTACAGGTGTTTCAACCCAAATATTTGCTTTTTTCTTATTCAGCAGACCTTTCTTTAAGCCTTTATCAACCAATTTTTCTAAGTCATTATTATTGTAAGGGTAGGGAGAGTCACCCTTTAAGTTTATAGTCTTCTTATTACATTTAGACTCTGCTTGAACAGATATATACTGAAGGTTAGTGAAACTGCTTCCCACACCATGCTTTGCAAGTTTCTTCTGAAGTCTGCAAGAACCAGGATGCATTTGTGGTCACAGCTAACATTTAGAACATTGTAAGGCAAAATGAAATATTGTGGTTTTATGTTCAAATTATTATAGACAGTTTAAGGTCATAAAAACATATTTATATATAGATATGTCAGGGGACCTTTTATCAAAAATTACCCTAAAAAATTTCAGCTTAATGTATGATGAACATAAATGTGGATGTATATGATTGGTCATTCAAAAGGCTATTATGTCTTGAATGTCTTGTATAATCCTGATTAGCTGACAAGAGGCCTTCCTTCTGTCTCTATGCAATGTTTGAAGCACATAAAAGTGGTAACAGGAAATAAAGACTTTGTATTCATGAACCATCATAAACCATCAAGTGCGTATGGTTTTCTGATTTACCCAATCGATTGAGAGGACTTTCCAGTGACCACTAAAGTCCAGCTCGAGCTAATCAAGGAGGGGCACACCTTACAATTATAACTACGAGTAGGAGTACTTTTTAATGAAAACTGTGTTTCATTATCTTCTAGGTGTCTTCTTAGTTCAGCTTTATATGCCTCTTTCGTCTGGATAACAAGTCCGCCTCCCTTATCCACTGGTCTAATGACAAGTTTTTTTCTATTTTCTAGCCATTAAATCCAATTTCAATGCTTTTAGCTTCCCTTACTTTTTTCAGTTCCATCTTATGCAAGTCCTGCACCACCATTCTTTTAAAAACTTCAATGTGACCATTGCCACTAACAGGTGGATTGAATAAAGATTTATTTCTTAATCTCGTGTGTTGAAAAATGTCTTCCTTGCATATGGCCTTTTTTTTCCATAGTTGAAACAATATATACTTTTTGATGTTTAATTTCCTGACATACTTTTGTATGTCCACATTGACGTCTTATTTCTCACAGGTGCGTATTTTAATCCTTTGTCCAAAACGATTATATATGTACCCCACCTTAGCCGATCGGCTCATTTCCTCCAGATGAAGCCACGTGAGAGGTGGCGTAACTAGTAGAGGTGGAGCCTGGCAGTGGAACCGGTTGCAACAAGTGAGATATACCTGATGGATTTTATATCAATGTTTTTATATTCTTAAATAAGTGTGAGTTGAATATTAGCTGGGGTGGTGAGGTCCTGTTTTTAATATCCTTGGTACTACACTATATCAGAAGCTTATCTGTTTTTATATGTCGCTGTGGAAATACCGGCAAATACTGAGTAGCCTAAGTTGAACCAGCTTACTGGGAGGTCATTCCATTTGCTGTGGAGCTTTATCTATCTAGAGGGATCATAAGAAGCTACCCGGGACCACTGTGGAGCATTGCCCATAGGAGAGGTGCACTGTGTGCAAAAGTGTGCTTGACCGCTGCTGGGTCTTGCAGTGAGGTGAGCAAGCATTGCACGTGGTGGTGGGAGCACTGTTGTTGGTAGAGCAATGAAGCACATAAAAAATAATACAAATAAAAAATATAGAAGGGGTAGATTTAGACATGCATCTAAATTTTCCTTGCCTCTGAAGCCTGTACAGTGCTGACATATGTCCTGAAATAACAGCTGGATGATTGTTTGCACTCCACCCATCTGTTTCCCTGTTTTTTTTGTTCAAGGTCCTTTTTCTTTCTTGTTTATCCTCAGTTTATGCATTTTTTTAATTTTTTATTGGCAGACTTGCTCCTTGTTGGGTCCTCCGATTACTGACTCACCAACTCCCAGTCTGTGCGATACGATTGGATTACCTGTAATGCAATCGGAGATATATTATGATGTTCTGCCTGGATACAGCTGATATTCTTTGACTGCTCACAGATTTACTCTTACTCCTTTATATCTCTACTACTGCATCTACATGTTTGGATGGAACTTGGTCTCTTCAGTATGATTTTTCTTTTTTTCTTTTGTAACTGAGTATGTGCCCCTGGGATTACCCAGGAGATTATGAACTACCTGATATGTGCTAGTATCTCTGAATTAACTAGAAGTTTTCTTCTCCCTCTTGGCTTGGGACCTATTGCCTCTTGTGTGTTTATATGTACAATGACATGGTGTTTTTCCTTTGGTGTGAATTTGCTGTGCCATCTTCACCAAAGAAGGAGCTTGCCGGAGTGACAGTCTATCCCCTGGGTCGAACCTTTCTCCATTATATATCCATCTGCAAGGTTTCCATACCTACCGAATATTTAACATTTTACAGGATACTCATCTAGTGGGCTCCAGGATCTTCAGACTCTAGAGAGCATGGATGGGGCACATTACCACTCCACTTATTTTAACTATGCTAGGGCAGTCAGTGTCCTTATTCGTATATCACTCTTGTTTCAAGTATCGGATGTGTGTTCGGACCCAGGTGGCAGATATGTGATCCTGTATGCTCTTGTTTATGACAAACATTTAGTTTTAGTAGGGTTATACCTGCCACCACCTGCTGATGTACAATGGTTATATGATATAATTCAGCTGGTGATGACTTACAATACCCTTAAAATGTTATTTTTATTTTGAAAATAGTGATTTGATAAACATTTGTGCAAATTTTGCATGACCTTAAAAATCTGTAGAACCTTGTTTTGTTCTATGGGTCATGTGCTTTCACTAATTCTTTTAGCTGTAAGGGAAAAATTAAAACTTCCAGAGTTTCTGAGACTTTTTTGCGTATGTTCGATTTCCACCATTTCATAAAGAGCTGCAGTAAAAAAAAAAAAAATTATATATATATATATATATATATATATATATATATATATATATATATATATATATATATATATATATATACAGATATTTGTTATATATTAACTCAATACAGGTTTAGCTGTTATATTTAAAAGCAATTTAGCAGAAATGTTGTAAAAGTTGCTATGTTTGTATCTGCTAATAATGATTTTTGTGTTTTCAGAGAAGATATTGTTTGATAAACATTGCGGGGTCTTAGAAAGCAGCAGCACCTTCTTTTTATTCTACAGGTCATGTGCTTTCAGAAATTATATGGTTTTGGTGTTTTTTTTACAAAATATAAAAAGCTGTAATTCATAAATGAAAACTTTCATTTTTTTGTGAAATTTAGATATTTACATTGTTGTGTATATTCTACATTGTGTAGATTTTCCCCATTTCACAAAAGGAGCAATTCAAATTTACAAATGTGTTATTAACTCAACACAGGTTAAGCTTTTTTAAGCTTTTATATTTAGTAGGAATTTAACAGAAATTTTATAAAATATTCAGTTTTTATCAGCTAATAATGATTTTAGTCTATTTTTTTGCAAAAATATTGCTTTAATAAACATTTGCGCAAATATAAAAAATCAACAGCACCTTCTTTGTAGTCTACTAGTCATGCGCTTTCAGAAAATATTTGGTTTGGGGATCTTTTAGAAACTCTGAAAGCTGTTGAGGGAAAATTTAAACCTCCAGATCTTTGGAGAAATTTGGATATTTACATTTTTGCTTATGTTCGATTTTCATTTTGCAAAAAGGTACAATTTAAAATGTACAAATATTTGTTATTTATTAACTCAATACAGGTTAACCACTTAACAACCGGGCCATAGTCGAATGACGGCTACAGGACGGTTGCTTAACTCTCCCATGCCCCCTGGGACAACTACTAGAGAGCATCTGTGATCATCACAGATCACAGTAAACGGGCGCTCATCACGGCCGTTTACCATGTGTTCGCTCCAGATCACTTGTAAACAAACCAGCGTCATCTCAGGACACCGGTTCCTCCCTCCCCTTTCTGTACCGATTGGTAAAGTGGAGGGGAGAGATCGGTGACAGCAGCGCTGTGGGCTGGATCTGTAGTGCCCACAGCGTTGCTCACTGACAATTAACCCTGCAATTCCCTGCCAATACTCTGCAATGCCCTGCCTATACTCTGAAATACCCAGCAATGCCCTGCCAATACTCTGCAATACCCAGCAATAATCTGCAATACCCAGCCAATACCCAGTAATACTCTGCAATAGCCTACGATACCCTGCCAATACTCTGCCATAAACTACCATACCCAGTAATACCCAGCCATACTCAGTGATACCCTGCAATACCCAGCCATACCCGGTGATACTCTGCAATACCCAGCCATACTCTGCAATACCTAGCCCTACTCGACCATGCTCAGCCATACTCAGTGACACCCTGCAATACTCAGTGATACCCAGCCATGCTCAGCCATACCAAGCCATGCTCGGCCATACTCGGCCATGCTCAGCCATTCTCGGCTGTACTCGGCCTCTGTATGTGGCCAGGCTGTGGAAATCTCACACATGTGGTATCGCCGTACTCAGGAGGAGTAGGAGAATCTATTTTGGGGTGTCATTTTTGATATGTATATACTATGTGTTAGAAATATTGTATAAATGGACAACTTTGTGTTAAAAAAAATGCATTTTAACCACTTCCCACCTGCCAGCCATCATATGACGTCCTTGACTTTGTGCGAGGATATCTGAATGATGCCTGTAGCTACAAGCATCATTCAGATATCAGCTTTTTCAGCCAGCGATTCCCTACATCATAAGAATGATCATAGCGGCTGTTCCACTGCTTTATCATTCTTACGGGAGGCCCTCCCGCCACCCTCCGGTGCTTCTACCGACTTGCCAATACGATCAAAGCCAGAATCATTTTTTTGTACTTCAGGCTTCCCAGTCTAGAGGTGAGATGTGGGGTCTTATTGACCCTATATCTCACTGTAAAGAGGACCTGTCATGACATATTCCTATTACAAGGCATGTTTACATTCCTTGTAATAGGAATAAAAGTGATCAAAAAATGTATTTTTGGGGAAAAAAATGTCAAACTAAAATAAATAAAGTAAAATAAACAATAATAAAAAAAAAATGTAAAGCACCCCTGTCCCCATGTGCTCGCATGCAGAACATATAACCAGTAAAAAAATGTAAAGCGTCGCCTATGGGGGTTTTTAAGTAGCGACAATTGGCGCCAATTTAAAGCACAAAACACAAAAAGCGTTGGAAACATTGCTTCGCAAATACCGTTCGAGATAAAAAGTTGAAACAACCACCATTGTATGCTTTAGGGTCTTTTCTAAAAAAAACTATATATAATGTTTTGGGGTTCTATGTAATTTTCTAGCAAATAAATGATGATTTTTACATGTAGGAGAGAAATGTCAGAATTGGCCTGGGTGCTCCAGAATGCCTGATGGTGCTCCCTGCATGTTGGGCCTCTGTATGTGGTCACGCTGTGTAAAAGTCTCACACATGTGGTATCGTCTTACTCGGGAGTAATAGTAGAATTTGTTTTGGGGTGTAATTTGTTGTATTCATATGCTGTGTGTGAGAAATAACCTCATAATATGACAATTTTGTAAAAAAAAAGTAAAAAAGCAGAGGCAGGCCAAAGCCTATGGGCCGAACTAGGAGGGGTGGTCCGTTGGGAATGAGGGGGTCTGCGGGCCGATATCCCCACTCAGCACAGCTTGATCCCACGATATCCCCACTCAGCACAGCTTGATCCCATAGGGGGTGCTGGGTGATTACAGGGACCGCCTCGGATCCTCCCTTTCCCTGCCGGCTGTGACTGGCGGCACGCACCGCAGCTCCATGCTCCTACCTTAGGTAGTGCACTGACAGAGGCTTGGGATGCTTTCCAAGACCTAGGTCGCATTAGTTTGGACTTTCGTCCAACCCACCCACGGCCGGTCATCACCTAAGCCACTTATAAGGTGGTCCCTGCAGCTACATGATTGTAATTTTAGTGTAACAACTGTTATAAATGTAACAACTGTTATAATAAGACGACAATCTGTTTCTTTATTTGTATTTTCTGCTTAATGTCATTTGACAGCCACTCATGCCTATGTTTTTTGTTATGAAAAATAAAAACCTTTTGAAAGTAAAAAAAAAAGTAAAAAAAATCTTGATGTTGCAAAGAATTGTGGAAAAAATGACAACTTGAAAAAACTCATCATGCCTCTTACAAAATACCTTGGAATGTCTTCTTTCCAAAAGGGGTCATTTGGGGGGTATTTGTACTTTTCTGGCATGTTAGGGTCTCAAGAAATGAGATAGGCCATCAGTACTTCAGGTGTGATAAATTTTCAGATATTGGCACCACAGCTTGTGGACTCTATAACTTTCACACACAGACCAAATAATATCCACAAATTTGTACTTATTTTTACCAAAGATATGTAGTAGTATAAATTTTGGCCAAAATTTATAAAGAAAAATTACTAATCTACTAAAGAAAAATTCATTTTTTTAAAGAATTTTCGGTCTTTTTTCTTTTATAGCACAAAAAATAAAAAACCCAGTGGTGATTAAATACCACCAAAAGAAAGCTCTATTTGTGTGAAAAAAAAGAACAAAAATTTCATATAAGTACAGTGTTGCATGACTGAGTAATTGTCATTCAAAATGTGAGAGCACCGAAAGCTGAAAATTGGTCTGGTTATTAAGAGGGTTTAAGTGCCCAGTGGTCAAGTGGTTAAGCCTGTATATTTAGCAGGAACGTTGTAAAACTTGCTGTGTTTTTATTTGCTAATAATAATTTTAGTGTATTTTCAGCAAAAATATTGCTATGATAAACATTTGCACAAATATGACGAGGCTTTAAAGATCAGTAGAAACGTCTTTTTATTCTACTGATCATGTGCTTTCAGAAAATATATGGTTTGGGGGGTCTTTTACAAACTCTGAAAGCTGTAAGGGAAAAATAAAAAAGCAATGGAAAATTGCAAAAATGGTCCAACCAGCTGAGTTTTAGCCCCTGTACACACAGTCGGAAATTCCGACGGAAAAGGTCCGATCGGACCATGTTGTCGGATAATCCGACCGTGTGTGGGCTATATTTTGGACCAACAAAATTTGAGAGCTGGATATAAAATTTTCAGAAAACATGATCCGATCAGACTTTGTCCGATCGTTTGTAGAGAATTCCGATCGGACAAAGTGCCACGCATGCTCAGATCAAATTATGAGACCAAAGCTATTGGCTACTAGCCTGAACGTAGTCCCATCGTAACGAACGAACATCATCACGTTCCAAACGATCGGATTTTCCGACAACTTTGTCCGACCGTGTGCATGCAACACCAGTTTCGGACAAAATCCATCGGAAAAAATCAGACTGATTTTGTTGTCGGAATGTCCGACCGTGTGTTCCATGGCTAAAAGTGAAGTGCAGGGCCTGGCAGTGAAAGGGTTTAAAGGCTTCATCCAAAACCATACTCTTTGAACTTTTCCTGGTGCCGTTGATATGAGGTTATAGACATCTAAATCTGATGTTACATTTGTGGCTACAATTATTGGTAAAGATTTTTTTTTTGGTTTGCTGCTATAATTTGGGGTATCTCTTAAGCCCCATACACACTATAAAATTTTCTGATGACTTTTTCCTTCAGATTTACCAAAATCATGTAGTACAAGGGCCTGCCTGATTGCATACAAATTGAAATTCCTAAGGTTTGACCTTATATTATATGGTTTTGGTAAATCTGAAGGAAAAACTCAGCAGAAAAACTGATAGTGTGTATGGGTCTTTATGCATTCTTGTTCATAACCTCAAACTCCTTAGCTTATGAAATGACTTGTAGTTTTCACCTTGAGGGATAGACCTTTGCATATAATGTTTATGACAAAGCCAATACAGTATATTATATACTCTAGTGATATGTCTGGCTACCCTAAACCCCTGAGGAAGTTGATATATTGAAATGCAATAACATGAAATGGATAGGTTTTATGGCTGTTAATGAGTGTCACAATTCATGATGTGTCGGCCATTTTTCCTGTGTTTTACCAATGTTACATTTTTGCAATAAACTTTTTTTTCTTTGATTTTGTATGGTTTTGGGTGGTGCCTTAAAAGTCCCAACCATAAGTGATCTCCATTTTTTTTGATCTCTGCAACAATTAGGGATGTTGGGATCCCGAAATCTGAAACCATCCTGGTATCTTTTCCTGTTAGTTGTTTATTTCTGTAAAAACAAAATGTACTGGCTATTGTATAGCCACAATCATGTTTTGGTACAGTTGAACATACTCTAAAAAAGTCATACCATTAAAGAATGTGTAGGTTATATACGATCATACTGGAACAATGCTAAAATGAAAGATCTGTAACTGATGCTAATTTCCGCAAAGTTCCTATCCAGCTTCAGACATTATCCTTTCCATTTTTCTCCACTGTACACAAAACATGAATTGGCACAATGCTTCAACATGCCAACATACTGGGGAAAGTACCTATTTGTTTTTCTCCTGCTGATTAGTTGTTGCTAAGGATGAGCCGAACACCCCCCAGTTTGGTTCGCACCAGAACCTGCAAACAGACCTAAACTTCGTGTGAACTTTAGAACCCTATTAAAGTCTATGGGACTCAAACTTTCAAAATCAAAAGTGCTAATTTTAAAGGCTAATATGAAAGTTATTGTCCTAAAAAGTGTTTGGGGACCGGGTCCTGCCACTGGGGACATGTATCAATGCAAAAACAGTTTTAAAAATGGCAGTTTTTTCGGGAGCAGTGATTTTAATAATGCTTAAAGTGAAACAATAAAAGTGTAATATTCCTTTAAATTTCATACCTGGGGGGGTTTCTATAGTATGCCTGTAAAGGGGTGCATGTTTCCCCAAATTCAATTACCAGGCCCTTCAGGTCTGGTATAGATTTTAAGGGGAACTCCACGCCAAATTTTAAAAAAATGGCGTGGAGTTCCCCCCAAAAATCCATACCAGACCCTTTATCTGAGCATGCAACCTGGCAGGCCGCAGGAAAAGTGGGGGGACGAGAGAGCACCCCCCCCTCCTGAACCGTACCAGGCCACATGCCCTCAACATTGGGAGGATGCTTTGGGGTCTCCCCAAACACCTTGTTGCCATGTTGATGAGGACAAGCGCCTCATCCCCACAACCCTGGCCGGTGGTTGTGGGGGTCTGCGGGCGGGGGGCTTATCAGAATCTGGAAGCCCACTTTAACAAGGGGACCCCCAGATCCCGCCCCCCATTGGAAATGGCAAGGGGGTACAAAGTTGCCCCTACCATTTCACAAAGAATGTCTAAAAAAAGTAAAAAAAACACACACAAACAAAAAAAAGTAAAAAAAATTCCAGCGGGCTTCCCCAATGATGTACGGGTGACCCACGCCGGTTTCCATTACATTAGAGGGGGCGGGGTCACCCGCACATCACTGGGGAAGCCCAGGTTTCTCCTTGCATCAGAGGGGGGTGGGGTCAGGTGACGAGTGGCCCCACCCTCCTCAGTTAAGAAATGTCAGGCTGCCGGGATTCCCGTAGTGTTTCCAGTGAAGACAGAGGATGGATGCGCTGCGCTGAAGGGAGAGATCACCCATCGCTGGATCAGATCATCCATCGCTGGACTCAGAAGAGATGATCATTCATCGCTGTATAGCAAGATTGGATTACCACCGCTGGAATCTTTTTTTATTTTTAATAGAGGACTTTTCACAATGGTGTGTTTTTTTAACTTTTTTTACACTTTCTTTGTGAAATGGTAGGGGTACTTTTGTACCCCCTTACCATTTCAAACAGGGGGGGCCAGGATCTGCGGATCCCCTTGTTAAAGGGGGCTTCCAGATTCTGATAAGCCTCCCGCCCACAGACCCCCACAACCACTGGCCAGGGTTGTGGGGATGAGGCTCATCAACATGGGGACAAGGTGCTTTGGGGGGACCCCAAAGCATCCTCTCAATGTTGAGGGCATGTGGCCTGGTATGGTTCAGGAGGGGGGGGCGCTCTCTCATCTCCCCTCTTTTCCTGCAGCCTACCAGGTTGCGTGCTTGGATAAAGGGTCTGGTATGGATTTTTGGGGGAACTCCACGCCATTTCTTTTACATTTTGCATGGAGTTCTCCTTAAAATCCATACCAGCCCTGAAGGGTTTGGTATGGATACTTGGGGGGAACCCCACATCATTTTTTTTTTAAATTGACGCAGGGTTCCCCTTAATATCCATACCAGACCTGAAGGGCCTGGTAATTGAATTTGGAGGAACTCCCCTCTTTTTTTTAATCAATGACTTTCAATGACTGTTATCGGTATTACGGGGAGCCGACAATTCATTATAGCCACGATTGCTTTTAAATGACTTTTTTTCCTGCAGAAATGACACTTTGTGCAGGGACAGTTCTAAGCACAGGAAACATGCGCCCCTTTACAGGCATACTGTAGACACCACCCAGGTACGAAATTTAAAGGAATATTACATTTTTATTGCTTCACTTTAAGCATTATTAGAATCACTGCTCCCGAAAAAAACTGCCATTTTAAAACTTTTTTTGCATTGATACATGTCCCCTGGGGCAGGACCCAGGTCCCCAAACACTTTTTATGACAATAACTTGCATATAAGCCTTTAAAATTAGCACTTTAGATTTCTCCCATAGACTTGTACAGGGTGTTCCACTGCTTTTCGAATTTCCCGTCGACTCGAACTCGAAGCTCATCCCTAGTTGTTGCAGGCGACAAGAAAGCTCTTTCTTGGGCAAGTGGGGATGCAATAGATTATGATTAAGTTGTCAAATATCATAACAAATGAATACATAGCTTGGATAGATCATTTTCTGTGATAATAAATAAATAAATATATATATATATATATATATATATATATATATATATATATATATATATATATATATATATATATACATCTACACAATTTATTGGCAGTGAAAAACAAAAGAACAATCACACACCAGCAAATAATAAAAATAGGAATGAAAACTAAATGACAAAATGCTTAACCAGCAATCAAAACAAACAATATACACAAATGATATATACAGAAGGCAGTGGAAAACTGGAGAAGCAAGGAGCAAGGCAGCAGGGTACTGGGTGCAGGGCAAGGTCAAAAATAGATGGTAATTGGTCAGGCAGCAGCATGGCAAGCAGAGTATAGGTCAGGAGCAGCCAAAACACTGAGGTGCTGTGTGCTAGTGGGAGAAGCATTATATAGCCACCTAGAAGATGAAACCAGGGGAAGCTGATCACTGAAAATGGATTCTGAGAGACATCTGCTGGTGGACACTGGAACTGCAGCTATCAGTCCTGGGAACCACAGTGCCACCAGCAGATGAACCAGGTCCTGATGCACTGGAAATATGGGTCACATGAACTAGTTGTATAATATCAAGCCAGAGATCTTCACTCAGTTACCATTTTTTTCAGATACTATTGTTGTAAAGTACAGTAAAACCTCGGATTGTGAGTAACATGGTTTACGCATTTCGCAATAGGAGCTGTTTTTTTTTTTTAATGCTGACTCAATTTGCGAGCGTTGTCTCACAAGACGAGCAGGATTCAAGCCTCATGGGTGTGCTGTACTGCATGTGGTCAGAGGTGTGGGGGGTGCCAGAGACCCTCAGAGATGCTCTGAGACCAGGATCATCAGTGCCCTGATTACAGTAAAGCTCCAACAGTGCCCATCAGTGACACCAATCAGTGCCCATTAGTGATGCCAGTCAGTGCCTGTTCATCAGTGCTGCCCATCAATGCCCGTCGGTGCTACCCATCAATGCCACCAACCAGTGCCCATCAGTGCTGTCTATATGTGCCACCTATCAGTGCCCACCAGTGCCGTCTATCAGTGCCATCTTTAAGTGTCCATCAGTGTGTTATATTAATGCCTCCTCATCAGTGCCTCCTAATCAGTGCTGCCTCATCATTGTCCATAAGTGCCACCTCTTCAGTGCCCATCAGTGAAGCAGAAAAATTACTTATTTACAAAATTTACTGAGAGAAACTAAGAAATGCTTTTTCTTTTTTTCTTTTTTTTTTTTATTAAAAACCCAGCAGTGACTAAATACCACCAAAAGAAAGCTCTATTTGTGTGAAAAAAAGATTATATAAATTTAATTTGGGTATAGTGTTGCATGACCACATAATTGTCATTCAAAGTGTGCGAGCGCTGAAAGCTGAAAATTGGCCAGGGCAAGAAGGGTGTGAAAGTGCCCCGTAGACAAGTGGTTAATCTTCTACTTTTTTGACATGCTGTATAAATATGAAAATGTTCTCTATTAAATTCAAATATGCACATCTGCTCTTCTTCTGTTTTAACATACAGTAGGTGATTTCTGTCTCTATCAGATGTAGGGATGAGACGAACATACCCAGGTTCAGTTTGCAGGATGTTTGATCAATTGCTCACAATTTCGAACATTGATCTGCATCTCTGAAATTAATGGAATCCAAAATGTAAAAATTAGTTCTGGCAATTTGTGACTATTTAAGTTAGGGATCACCAAACTAAGGGCAATATCACATTACAGCCCAGCGGTAATATACCAAAGCAAAATAAATAAAAAAATTATCACAGGGAGAGGTATATACTAAAAATAGCACCTGAAAAGTGGCCTGAAAGAGCTGCTCCTGTGTCTCCAATGTGAAAGCCTGAGGGCCATGTTTTCAGGTTTTCCTTTACTTTGCACAGCTGCTTTAAATCAATAACAATGACATGGTATTGATAAGAGCTATTTTAAGGGAAGTTCCCACCAGGGCCAGACTTACCATTGGGCTTGACTGGACAAGGCTGCAAGATGGATGGGCAAGGCTGCAGATGGACACTGATAAGGCTGCATTAATGGGCATTTAAATGTAAGGTTTTTCCTTAAACTTCCCTCCTAAAAGTTTTTTTTCCTTAAAATTCCCTCCTAAACTTGGGGTGCGTGTTATACGCTGGCGCATGTTATACGCCAATAAATACAATAATGTGTAGAAGGTAGGGCCCGAAAGTGACTCAAGTTCAGGGGCCCCCACCACCCTAAGTCCTGCCCTGGTTCCCACAAAATGGCCCGTTGGGGGTACCTGAGGACTGAGATTGAGAACCACTGCTCTAAGCAACCTCCTTTTAGATACATCAAGTCTTTTCATATATATGCTTGTGACAGGGTCCAACATTCAGCTTCTTATCTGACAAATATATTTATTAGGATTTTGTACTGCTAAACCTTTGTTGTCCTTAAAAGAAGATGGAATTTTGCACAGCTTAATAACAACAACTTGTAATCAGTTATACAAAATATATTTTCCTAACCAGGATAATTCTCCAAAATTTCCCACTCTCCTTGTGGCCTTCTTTTTAAGGGAACCTGTGGCAACAGATTTAAAAACAATGCATGGAGATCCAGAGATAATAACAAGCTTTCAAATACATAAGGATTTTAGACTATCAGTGATTACATGAATTGTTTGTCTAAGATAGACTTGTTATATTAAATTTATGACTGAAGATTACATGCTAAAAAGGATTTAGAAAGTAGGATTAGGTGATTAATACATTTGTCCAATCCAAAGCACAAAGCCTGGCTGAATTAAAAAATGATACAAGAAAAATAGTATTCGGGAGATGGTGGGCTGTAGTCAGAAATAGGGAATTGAAAGCTCTTACAAAAAGCCATGACTTTTGAAGAGTTATTGTGCTGATGCTGAAATGTATTTATACATATCCATTTGGTAATTAAATGTGTTAAGATGCACATAATAATTTTGATAAGTGATTCTGTTAAAAAGTATTAATTATAAAATCTATTTCTTTGGCTAACAAATAACTGATTTAAATACCTAGATTTGTAAGGATCACTAAGCTTTGTTATAACCCTTTTAACCACTTCAGCTCCGGAAGGATTTGCCCCCTTAATGACATGCCATTTTTTGCAATGCGTTGCTTTAACTTATAATTGTTCAGTTGTGCGATGCTGTACACAAATGAAATTGATGTCCTTTTTTTTTCTCACAAATAGATCTTTTGGTGGTATTTGATCACCTCTGCGTTTTTTTTTTTTTTTTTGCGCTATAAATAAAAAAGAGTAACGATTTTGAAAAAAAAGCTGTATTTTTTTTTACTTTTTGCTATAATAAATATTCCCCAAAAATATAAAAATGTAAATTCTTCCTCAGTTTAGGCCGATATATATTCTTCTACATATTTTTGGTAAAAAAAAAAAAAAAAAAAAAAAATTCAATTGGCGTTTATTGATTTGCACAAAAGTTATAGGCTCTACAAAATAGGGGCTATATTTATGGCATTTTTATTATATATATATATATATATATATATATATATATATATATAATTTATTTTTTTACTAGTAATGGTGGCGATCTTTGATTTTTATCGGGACTACAACATTGGCGTGGACAGATCAGACACTTTTGACACATTTTTGGGACCATTGACATTTATAGAGCTGCTATAAACATATATTATTATATCTAATGGTGCGCTCAAGTCAACTTTCTAATTCAAAGTCTGCACACAGACTATAAAATCTGAGGCTACCATATCTGAGGCTACTATAGCAATATATGTAAAACTTAATACAATACTGTGCAATATATGCAGTGTTATAATGTGCAAATAAGCAATATCATAATGTGCAAAAAATGTGTAAACAGATAACAAGGTGCAAAATTGCTGTGCAAATACCAAAAATATATGTGCAAATGTTGTACAAATATGCAGTAATAAGTGTTGGAGACAAAAGTCCCCACCACACTAACCAAATGCCAAACTTCACATCCAATATAAAGTGCTATTGTGCTTATTGCCAATCAGCGTGCCTACTGAACGGCATATAGCATCCAATAGATGTGCAAATAGCAAAAATAAATATATAATTTCCAGTGAAAACAACTCATAAAAATCAATAGTGATCACAAATAGATAAATAATATAACTGTAGAAAACACTATACCAATGTGCTAAAACCAAGAAGAAATTAATTGTCACAGATAGTGTATGTACTGATCACTACATCCATATTTGTGTGCAGTCTCAAATTAGTTGAAAGCAAAGTCCCACTAATGTCTGCAGACAGTATTACTTGCGATCGTTTCTCTCAGAAGAGACTGTCTAGGACCACTATCGCTCATGATCATATTATTCCAGATCCGATCCAATCCCAGATCTTGGCACTACACGAAAAGAACTTTCATTGCGCAGTAATTACATACGTGCTCCAACCACACCGATTACACTCACATAACCCGGCCGACAAGTAGCGCTTTCAAACAATCAGCTGGAGAGGAGGCGTTTCCCACACAAGCCACCCTGCTTGCTATGTTCTCAGAAGGCTCTGAACGTAACGTCACAGGTGTAGCCAGTGAAAAAAACTGCTTGCGGTTTTAATGTAATGTCTGGTTCTGGCAATACGGATGAAAATCATTGAGGAAAATGGCATGGGTAGCCCCCCTGCCCATTACCAGCCCCTTTGGGTCTTGTACAAATATTAAGGGGTACCCCGTACCCAAATTAAAAAAAGGAAAGGTGCGGGGCTCCCAGGCCCTATATACTCAGAACAGCAGTATACAGGTGGTGCAAACAAGACAGGGACTGTGTAAGTTTGTTGTGTTAAGTAGAATTTGTTTGTAATTTTGAAGTGGTACATTTTTAAAGCGTAGCTTCAGCCAAAAAATCTATTTTTAAGCTTTTTGGAAAACATAGGGAAGGGTTATCACCCCTGTATAATTTTTTTGGCCGTCCATCTTTTTTCATCTCACTTCCTGTTGTCTCCTTCCGTTTGCAAGTAGGAGACGTTTGTAAGTTGGATGTTTGAAAGTATGGGCCTGCCCTATATGCTCTGCATAAATTTGGCCCTTAGGTGTTGGTGTTGCCACAAGTAAAAACTGTAAGCCCTCAAAGTGACTCTTGGTGGGTGCTGAAGCACCCTGCTGTGAACTATTATATCAAGAATTGTAATTGCATGCCATTGTTGAACAGTGGTAGAAAAATTGGGCCTTTGGTGGTGGTTGTGGTGGTGGTGGTGGTGCCACAACACTGTAAGTCCTCACAGTTATTCCTGGGGGGTGCTGGAACGGGCCCTGATGTGAAATATTATATCAAGAATTGTAATTACATGCACCTGTTAAACAGGGGCTGAAAAATTGGGCCTTAGGCACTGGTGCCACAAAACTGCAACCCCTCACAGATACTCTGAGACCCCCCTGAGCTATTATTATGGCTCTTCTTGCTTCCGGAACTGTGATTGGCCAAGCATGCAATGACCCAGCATACTTGGCCAATCATCAGCCAGCAATGCACTGCAATGGCGCAGTGCATTGTGGGCTGTGAGCGCCACATGAATATGGCGTGAACGGCACACAAAGTTCTGGATTCGCCGAACAGGCTAACAGCCGGTGTTCGAGTCAAACATGTGTTCGACTTGAACACCGAGCTCATCCCTACTCAACATGCTGCAAAATACTCACCGTACCTCTCAGCAAATAGCTTGGGGTGTCTACTTTCCAAAATGGGGTAATTTGAGGGTTTTTGTTTTTGTGCCATTTGGGCATTCCATATGTGAAAGGCAGTGAGGAATGAAAGCAAAAATTGACACCCTTAGAAATCCTTAAGGCTTGGATTTCAGGGTCCCGTACGCGGCCAGGCTCCCAAGTCTCACATATGTGGTAGCCCTGTACTCAGGAGAAGCAACAGAATGTATTTTTGGGTGTAATTTCACATATGCCCATGGCATGTTTGAGCAATATATCATTTAGTGACGACTTGCTGCTGTGCAAAAAAAAAAAAAAAAAAAGTTTGTAATTTTCCTGCAACTTGTGGCAAAATATAAAATATTCCATGGACTCAACATGCCTCTCAGCAAATAGCTTGGGGTGTCTACTTTCCAAAATGGGGTCATTTGGGGGGGTTTGAACTATCCTACCATTTTATGCACAAAATTTAGAAGCTTATGTGATACATCATTCACTCTTCTAACCACTTGAAGACAAAGCCCTTTCTGACACGTTTTGTTTACATGAAAAAAAAAAAATTGCAAGAAAAATTAATTTGAACCCCAAACATTATATATATATATATATATATATATATATATATATATATATATTAACTAGATGCTGACCGCCGGCTGTCAAATGACGGCCAGGCGGCGCACCTATTGTGGCGGGAGGCCGTCATATGACGGCCTCCCGTTTAAACAGGGAATGCGCGCGATCGTGTGCGCGCATCCCTGTTTCTTCGGTGGCGGCGTGCCACGGAGACACCGCTCGCCACTGAAGGGGGTGAACAGCCATTCGTTATGGCTGTTTACCACGTGATCGGCCGTGATGAAGTCACGGCCGATCACAGATGGTCACACCCCGACTGTGCACGGCGCATGCGCGCGATCGTAAGTGTGCTGCGCTGCACGTCGGTGGGTGCGTGTTCTCCGGGAACACTGTTTGTCACCGACGCTGGTAAACAGCCATTGGCCGGCTGTTTACCCACGTGATCGGCTGTGATCCTTTCACAGCCGATCACTAAAATGTAAACAAACCGCGGTAACGAGATCGGTGTGTGAGGAGGAGATTGCGGTAACATCTCGTTACCGCCTAGTGTACACCAATCACACTAATTGCCTGCCTGCCCCCCCCCCCAGTAAAGAGGACCTATCACCACCCCTCATAGTACCTGTCAATCACAGTCCATCAGAGTACCTGTCACAGTCCATCAGAGTATTTGAGTACCTGTCCCAGCCCATCAGAGTACCCGAGTACCTGTCCCAGCCCATCAGAGTACCCGAGTACCTGTCCCAGCCCATCAGAGTACCCGAGTACCTGTCACGGCACATCAGAGTACCCGAGTACCTGTCACGGCACATCAGAGTACCCGAGTACCTGTCACGGCACATCAGAGTACCCGAGTACCTGTCACGGCACACCAGAGTACCCGAGTACCTGTCACGGCACACCCGAGTACCTGTCACGGCCCATCAGGGTACCCGAGTACCTGTCACGGCCCATCAGGGTACCCGAGTACCTGTCACGGCCCATCAGGGTACCCGAGTACCTGTCACGGTCCATCAGGGTACCCGAGTACCTGTCACGGTCCATCAGGGTACCCGAGTACCTGTCACAGCCCATCTGAGTACCCGAGTACCTGTCACAGTCCATCAGGGTACCCGAGTACCTGTCACGGTCCATTAGAGTACCGAGTACCTGTCACAGTCCATTAGAGTACCGAGTACCTGTCACAGTCCATCAGGGTACCCGAGTACCTATCACAGTCCATTAGAGTACAGAGTACCTGTCACAGTCCATTAGAGTACTGAGTACCTGTCACAGTCCATTAGAGTACCGAATACCTGTCACAGTCCATTAGGGTACCCGAGTACCTGTCACAGTCCATTAGAGTACCGAGTACCTGTCACAGTCCATTAGAGTACCTGTCACAGTCCATTAGAGTACCGAGTACCTGTCACAGTCCATCAGGGTACCCGAGTACCTGTCACCATGCCATCAGAGTACCCGAGTACCTGTCACCAGGCCATCAGAGTACCCGAGTACCTATCTCCAGCCCATAAGAGTACCCGAGTACCTATTTGCAGCCCATGTCTCATAGAATATACGTTGGGGTCTTTGCTTTCCAAAATGGGGTCATTTTGTGGGTAATTTCACTGTCCTGGTGGTCCAGGACCTTCAAAAGTGTGATGGGTAGGAATGAAATGAGATGTGTCATTTATGCTCCTAGAACGCCTGAACGTACTACTTCAATGTTCGGCCTCTCTATGTGGCCAGGCTGTGTAAAAGTCCTACACATGTAGTATCGCCATACTCGGGAGGAGTATCAGAATGGGGTCATTTTATGGGAAATTCCATTGTCCTGGTACTCCAGGGCCTTCAAAAGTGTAATAGGTGGTTGAGAAATGAGATGCGTCATTTTTGCTCGTAGAACGTCTGAAGGTACTACTTCAATGTTAGTGCTCTGTATGTGGCCAGGCTGTGTAAAAGTCTCACACATGTGGTATCGCCGTACTCGGGAAGAGTAGCAGAATGTATTTTGGGGTGTAATTTTTGCTATATACATGCTATGTGTTAGAAATATCTTATAAATTGACAATTTTGTGTAAAAAAAAATATGTTTTATAAAATATTCCATGGACTCAACATGCCTCTCAGCAAATAGCTTGGGGTGTCTACTTTCCAAAATGGGGTCATTTGGGGGGGTTTGAACTATCCTACCATTTTATGCACAAAATTTAGAAGCTTATGTGATACATCATTCACTCTTCTAACCACTTGAAGACAAAGCCCTTTCTGACACGTTTTGTTTACATGAAAAAAAAAAAATTGCAAGAAAAATTAATTTGAACCCCAAACATTATATATATATATATATATATATATATATATATATATTAACTAGATGCTGACCGCCGGCTGTCAAATGACGGCCAGGCGGCGCACCTATTGTGGCGGGAGGCCGTCATATGACGGCCTCCCGTTTAAACAGGGAATGCGCGCGATCGTGTGCGCGCATCCCTGTTTCTTCGGTGGCGGCGTGCCACGGAGACACCGCTCGCCACTGAAGGGGGTGAACAGCCATTCGTTATGGCTGTTTACCACGTGATCGGCCGTGATGAAGTCACGGCCGATCACAGATGGTCACACCCCGACTGTGCACGGCGCATGCGCGCGATCGTAAGTGTGCTGCGCTGCACGTCGGTGGGGGCGTGTTCTCCGGGAACACTGTTTGTCACCGACGCTGGTAAACAGCCATTGGCCGGCTGTTTACCCACGTGATCGGCTGTGATCCTTTCACAGCCGATCACTAAAATGTAAACAAACCGCGGTAACGAGATCGGTGTGTGAGGAGGAGATTGCGGTAACATCTCGTTACCGCCTAGTGTACACCAATCACACTAATTGCCTGCCTGCCCCCCCCCCCCAGTAAAGAGGACCTATCACCACCCCTCATAGTACCTGTCAATCACAGTCCATCAGAGTACCTGTCACAGTCCATCAGAGTATTTGAGTACCTGTCCCAGCCCATCAGAGTACCCGAGTACCTGTCCCAGCCCATCAGAGTACCCGAGTACCTGTCCCAGCCCATCAGAGTACCCGAGTACCTGTCACGGCACATCAGAGTACCCGAGTACCTGTCACGGCACATCAGAGTACCCGAGTACCTGTCACGGCACACCAGAGTACCCGAGTACCTGTCACGGCACACCAGAGTACCCGAGTACCTGTCACGGCACACCCGAGTACCTGTCACGGCCCATCAGGGTACCCGAGTACCTGTCACGGCCCATCAGGGTACCCGAGTACCTGTCACGGCCCATCAGGGTACCCGAGTACCTGTCACGGCCCATCAGGGTACCCGAGTACCTGTCACGGTCCATCAGGGTACCCGAGTACCTGTCACGGTCCATCAGGGTACCCGAGTACCTGTCACAGCCCATCTGAGTACCCGAGTACCTGTCACAGTCCATCAGGGTACCCGAGTACCTGTCACGGTCCATTAGAGTACCGAGTACCTGTCACAGTCCATTAGAGTACCGAGTACCTGTCACAGTCCATCAGGGTACCCGAGTACCTATCACAGTCCATTAGAGTACAGAGTACCTGTCACAGTCCATTAGAGTACTGAGTACCTGTCACAGTCCATTAGAGTACCGAATACCTGTCACAGTCCATTAGGGTACCCGAGTACCTGTCACAGTCCATTAGAGTACCGAGTACCTGTCACAGTCCATTAGAGTACCTGTCACAGTCCATTAGAGTACCGAGTACCTGTCACAGTCCATCAGGGTACCCGAGTACCTGTCACCATGCCATCAGAGTACCCGAGTACCTGTCACCAGGCCATCAGAGTACCCGAGTACCTATCTCCAGCCCATAAGAGTACCCGAGTACCTATTTGCAGCCCATGTCTCATAGAATATACGTTGGGGTCTTTGCTTTCCAAAATGGGGTCATTTTGTGGGTAATTTCACTGTCCTGGTGGTCCAGGACCTTCAAAAGTGTGATGGGTAGGAATGAAATGAGATGTGTCATTTATGCTCCTAGAACGCCTGAACGTACTACTTCAATGTTCGGCCTCTCTATGTGGCCAGGCTGTGTAAAAGTCCTACACATGTAGTATCGCCATACTCGGGAGGAGTATCAGAATGGGGTCATTTTATGGGAAATTCCATTGTCCTGGTACTCCAGGGCCTTCAAAAGTGTAATAGGTGGTTGAGAAATGAGATGCGTCATTTTTGCTCGTAGAACGTCTGAAGGTACTACTTCAATGTTAGTGCTCTGTATGTGGCCAGGCTGTGTAAAAGTCTCACACATGTGGTATCGCCGTACTCGGGAAGAGTAGCAGAATGTATTTTGGGGTGTAATTTTTGCTATATACATGCTATGTGTTAGAAATATCTTATAAATTGACAATTTTGTGTAAAAAAAAATGTGTTTTAATTTTTTTCCACATATTCCAAAAACTTCTGGAAAAAAAGTAACTATTCAAAAGACTCATTATGCCTCACAGATTATACATTGGGGTGTTTGCTTTCCAAAATGGGGTAATTTTATGGGAAATTCCATTGTCCTGGTACTCCAGGGCCTTCAAAAGTGTAATAGGTGGTTGAGAAATGAGATGCGTCATTTTTGCTCATAGAACGTCTGAAGGTACTACATCAATGTTGGTGTTCTGTATGTGGCCAGGCTGTGTAGTCTCACACATGTGGTATCGCTGTACTCGGGAAGAGTAGCAGAATGTATTTTGGGGTGTAATTTGTTGTATGCATATGTTGTGTGTGAGAAATAACCTGATAATATGACAATTTAGTAAAAAAATATAAAAAAATAAAAAAATCTTCATTTTGCAAAGAATTGTGGGAAAAAATGACAACTTAAAAAAACTCACCATGCTACTTACTTAATACCTTGGGATGTCTACTTTGTAAAAAGGGGTCATTTGGGGGGTATTTGTACTTTCCTGACTTGTTAGTGTCTCAAGAAATGAGGTACACCTGATGTACTGAAGGCCTGATCAGAAGTGATCAATTTTCAGTGATTGGCACCATAGTTTGTAGACTCTATAACTTTCACAAAGACCAAATAATATATACTAATGTGGGTTATTTTTACCAAAGATATGTAGCAGTATAAATGTTGGCCAAAATTTATGAAGAAAAATTACTAATTAGCAAAAATGTATGACAGAAACAAAGAAAAAGGCATTTTTTTCACAAAATTTACATTTTATTTTATTTATACCACAAAAAATAAAAAACCCACTAGTGATTAAATACCACTAAAAGAAAGCTCTATTTGTGTGGAAAAAAGGACGCAAGTTTCATATGGATACAGTGTTGGATGACTGAGTAATTGTCATTCAAACTGTGAGAGCGCTGAAAGCTGAAAATTGGTCTGGTCAGGAAGGGGGTGTAACTGCACTGTAAAGCAAAGGCCCTACAGATTAAAATGGTGGGTATTTCTTTTTTTTCTACACAGTATTTGTGCAGCGATTTTTCAAACACATTTTTTTGGGAAAAAACACACTTTTTTATTTTAATGCACTAAAACACACTATATTGCCCAAATATTTGATGAAATAAAAAAGATGATCTTAGGCCGAGTACATGGATACCAAACACGACATGCTTTAAAATTGTGCACAAATGTGCATCAGTGACAAACTACATACATTTTTAAAGGCCTTTAATAGCCTTTACAGATTACCACTTTAGATTTACAGAGGAGGTCTACTGCTAAAATTACTGCCCTCGATCTGACCTTTATGGTGATATCTCACATGAATGGTGCAATTGCTGTTTACATATGACGTCAGACCGACGCTTGCTTTCGCCTTTCGCAAGAGCAGGATGGGACAGGGGTGATTTATTTTTTTTGCTTTTTTATCTTATTTTTAAACTGTTCCTTTACTTTTTTTTTTTTTTATCATTTTTATTGTTATCTCAGGGAATGCACATATCCCCTATGATAGCAATAGGTAGCGACAGGTACTCTTTTTTTTTTAAAACTGGCGTCTATTAGACCATAGATCTCTCCTCTGCCCTCAAAGCATCTCACCACACCAAGATCGGTGTGATAAAATGCTTTCCCATTTTCCCAGTGGCACTGTTTACATCCGGCGAAATCTAATGCAGCGTACACACGACCAGACTTAGGTCCGACAGACTTTCGACGGAGTTCTGACAGAGTTCTGACAGAGTTCTGACGGACTTTCCGAATGAACGGACTTGGCCACACACAATCACACCAAAGTCCGACGGATTCGAATGTGATGACGTACGACCAGACTAGAATAAGGAAGTTCATAGCCAGTAGCCAATAGCTGCCCTCGCATTGGTTTTTGTCTGTCGGACTAGCACACACACGAGCAGATTTCTCGGTAGGAACTGGGTCCGGCGGAGTTCTGGCGGAAAAATTTGAAACATGTTCCATTTCTAAAGTCTGTCAGACTTTTGCAAATCAAAAGTCCCCTGCAGCCCACACACGATCGAATAGTCTGCCGGAATCATTACGTCAGACTTTTGATGTTAAAAAGTCTGGTCGTGTGTACGCGGCATAAGTCATGAAATGCTCGTAGCTTCCAGTTTCTTACGCCATAGAGATGATTGGAGCTGTTCTGGTCTCTGATCAGCTCTATGGTCAGCTGGCGGAACCACCGGCTTCATTCCCAGGTTCCCTATTGTGACAGGAGAGCCAGAGAAATCTATGGAAGACGGTGGGAGGGGGGCACCCCCCCCCCCACACTGCTTGTAAAAGCAGTCTAGAGGCTAATTAGCTGCTAGGATTTCTTTTACATGAAAGCCGACCGCTAGCTGAAAAGAATGATACCAAGATAATACTTAAACCCGCAGGCATCATTCTGGTATAACCACTCAAAGTCCAGCAACTTACCAGTATGTTGCTGGTCCTTGTTGGGCATATATTGTAATCTTCTTTTTTCATGCAGCCTGTGGGCTGAATGAAACAGAGATTGATCGGTGAGTATTCCCACCATTAGAATACCTCCCTTCATTCACCCACTACTAATGATAGGCATACATGCACCATTTATATATGCTGAAGCATGGGGGTATCCTCCCCAAAAGGCAGGAGCAAATCACTCCTCCACCCCTGCTGCCCCTATGCTTTGGCATATATGCTCTTTTTTTAACTGCTGGTGAAACCACCTCCTACAGCGCTGGAGTCATGGCTTTATGTATTGTGGGAGCAAACGCTGTTGCTGTCAAGATAAATAAATCTGTGCTACAGCTGAATGGTGTGCCTGCTAAGCAAATGATGGTTAACAATAAAACAAACATTACAGTATAACATACCATACCTGCAAAGCAAATACAATAAAACATAGTAAAAATAAAACAGAGAGAGAACGATAGATATAGAACAATAATGAGCGAACAGTAGAGTGGAAAGTAGCGAACATAAGCATGAGAACAAGAAAAATACAACCACTATTATTTTTGGCTTTTTTGTTTTCAATTTTTTTTGCGTTTTTTGTGTGTTTTTTTTTTTCACTTTTTTCACTTTTATAAAAACTGTAAAAAAAACTATAAACTGAACATTGCAGATTAGGGCCTCTCATAATGTGATGGCCATCACATCTTTCGAGACCCCAAGACCCTGTGTAAGTGTGCCTATGACTATGTGGTGCTGTACCCTACGCTAATGCTCAACTGGTGTGTGGTAGCATTCAAAACAGTCACCAATGCAAAGGCCAGGTTGGTCAGGACAGGAGGGACAAAAATAGTGGGTGTCACGCCTAAATCCACGCTTTCTACAGACACAATATCTTCTTTGGGGGTTTCTTTGGTTAGGGGTACCAGAGAGGGCTTGCGGAAAATGCCTCTCATGCAGCCGGCTTACTGCATTTGCACTAGGAAGTTGGGCCAGAGCACCGTCTGGAAACGAAGGGCTCTGATGATCTCTTCCTAGAATTTAAGGAAGGATCCAGTTTGTCCTGAAGTTTTGTATAGCTATTTCAAGTTTACAAAAAGTATACAAAGTATAAAAAGAATAAAATAAATACCAAACAAATGGAAGCAAGGACTGCCAAGGTCCATCTTTAATTTACATAAGGAATTTGAGTAAAGCATAACATACATCCATGTGTAAGATCAGCAAAAAAGCAGTTAATTGAAACAAAGATACGGTATATTAATATCAATTATGAAAAGTCTCTTAAAGGGCCAACCAAATGTAAAAAATATATCTGGTGGCTGGTTCCCCCAGTGATCATAAATATTGATCAGAAGGGGTATCAGAATTGGGTGTTGATTTCTGATAGTCATTAGGGACAAAGAAAAATTCCCCAATAATTAACTGAAAAAAAATGAAAGGAGAGGTAGGAAGGAAGAAAAGAGAGGGGTTGGGAGAAGTACAAAGAAAGTAAAAGAAGGAAGAAGAAAAAAGAAAATTCCAGTGAACAATCAGGAGAGCTCAAAAACTAGAATAAAGGAAATAAAATAAATTACATGACCAGAGGGATGCGCATATAGGTTGCCCAGGGTTCACAAATGGCCTCCAAATTCATTGTTGTGTCCAGGATTATGCTAACCTCCTGGGCCATAATCCAGGAAATTTTCTTCTTCACAAGGGATGAGCTGAACATCCCCCCCGGTTCGGTTCGTACCAGAACCTTCGAACTGCCTGGAAATTTGTACAAACTTTAGAACCCCATTAAAGTCTATGGGACTCGAACGTTCAAAATCAAAAGTGCTAATTTTAAAGGCTAATATGCAAGTTATTGTACTAAAAAGGGTTTGGGGACCCGGCTCCTGCCCCAGGGGACATGTCTCATTGCAAATTTTTTTTTAAAACCTCAGTTTTTTCTGGAGCACTGATTTTAATGACGCTTAAAGTGAAAAAAAATGAAATATTCCTTTAAATATCATGCCTGGGGGGTTTCTATAGCATGCCTGTGAAGTGGCACATGTTTCCTGTGTTTAGAACAGTCCCTGCACAAAATTTAATGAAAAAAAAGTCATTTAAAGCGGCTTGCGGTTTTAATGTAATGTCTGGTTCCGGCAATATGGATGGAAATCATTGAGAAAAATGGCATGGGTAACCCCCTGCCCATTACCAGCCCCTTTGGGTCTTGTACAGGTATTAAGGGGAACCCCGTACCAAATTAAAAAAAGGAAAGGCGTGGGGCCCCCAGGCCCTATATACTCAGAACAGCAGTATACAGGCAGTGCAAACAAGACAGGGACTGTGTAGGTTTGTTGTGTTGAGTAGAATCTGTTTGTAATTTTGAACTGGTACATTTTTAAAGTGTAGCTCCAGTCAAAAAATCTATTTTTAAGCTAGGGAAGGGTTATCACCCCTGTATAATTTTTTTTGCCGTCAATCTTTTTTCATCTCCCTTCCTGTTGTCTCCTTCCGTTTGCAAGTAGGAGACGTTTGTAAGTTGGATGTTTGAAAGTAGGGGCTTTCCCTATATGCTCTGCAGAAATTTGGCCCTAAGGTGTTAGTGTTGTCACAAAACTGTAAGCCCTCAAAGTAACTCTTGGTGGGCACTGGAACGCCCTGCTGTGAACTATTATATCAAGAATTGTAACTACATGCCATTGTTGAACAGTGGTAGAAAAATTGAGCCTTTGGTGGTTGTGGTGGTGGTGGTGGTGGTGCTAGTGCCACAACACTGTAAGTCCTCACAGTTATTCTCGGTGGGCGCTGGAACGGGCCCTGCTGTGAAATATTATATCAAGAATTGTAATTACATGCACCTGTTAAACAGGGGCTGAAAAATTGGGCCTTAGGCACTGGTGCCACAACACTGCAACACCTCACAGAAACTCTAGTTGGAGAGTAGGAATGAGCCCTGCTGCAAAGTATTGCATCAAAAATTATAATTACACGCCCCTGTTAAACATCATCCCCTCCCTCTTCATCACTGGAGCAAACACGGCAGTATGCTGCAGCTGGTGGAACATGACTGCCAGATTGCTGTCCTTCTTGAGCTTCCCCTCTCTCTGGGCTCACGCTACTGCCTTCCTTTAGCTGGGTATCACCATCAGAGCCTCCAAAACACTGGGCATCCTCCTGAAGTATGTACCCAACACTGTGCTCAAACAGTTCAGGGGACTACTCAGGAGGACATGGTGGGTCTAGGGAAGGAGTGACTGATGCCATTGAGACAAGGAAAGAGGACGCATTGACAGCTGCTTTGCCAGTACCCTGAGCCTGGTGAGAGAGAATGAGGAGGATGAGGAGGGCTTGGTCATCCACTATACCAAGTCTTTGGCATGTTGTGGCTCAACACGTCCAGCGGCCGAAAATAAGGACAAGCATGTCCTATAGCCATGTGCTGATGATGATGCACCGCCTCCACGACCAGCACTGTTGCCTCTAGACACAGAGCCTGCTTGCCCTCTTTTATTGGCTCGTGACTGTCTGCCTCTCCTTGTTGGCCTTCCAGACATACTAATGGCCTGCAGGGAGATGAGAACACCAGCAAATGGTGTAGCTTTAGGTGCACACTGAGCAGATGACACAGTACACCGACTGTAATTACTGCAGCTGCCTGCCTGTGGTATAGGATCTGAAGAACACAAGCAATTGGGGTAGCTTCAGGTGTATACTGTGCAGGTAGCACAATACACCGACTGTAACTGCTGCAGCTGCCTGTGGTATAGGAACAGAACAACACCAGCAATTAGGGGTAGCTTCAGGTATATACTGTGCAGGGGACACAATACACCCACTGTAACTGCTGCAGCTGCCTGTGGTATAGGAACAGAACAACACCAGCAATTGGGGGTAGCTTCAGGTGTATACTGTGCAGGTGGCACAATATACCAACTGTAACTGCTGCAGCCACCTGTGGTGTAGGAACAGAACAACACAAGAAATTGGGGGTAGCTTCAGGTGTATACTGTGCAGGTGGCACGATATACCGACTGTAACTGCTGCAGCTGCCTGTGGCATAGGAACAGAACAACACCAGCAATTAGGGATAGCTTTAGGAATATACTGTGCACGGGACACAATACACCCACTGTAACTGTTGCAGCTGCCTGTGGTATAGGAACAGAACAACACCAGCAATTGGGTGTAGTTTCAGGTGTATACTGTGCAGGGGACACAATACACCCACTGTAACTGCTGCAGCTGCCTGTGGTATAGGAACAGAACAACATGAGCAATTGGGGGTAGCTTCAGGTGTATACTGTGCAGGAGGCACAATGCACCGACTGTAACTGCTGCAAATGTCTGTGGTATAGGAACAGAACAACACCAGCAATTAGGGGTAGCTTCAGGTATATACTGTGCAGGTGGCACAATACACTGACTGTAACTGCTGCAGCTGCCTGTGGTATAGGACCAGAACAAAACCAGCAATTGGGGTAGCTTCAGATGTATACTGTGCAGGCTGCACAATACACAGACTGTAACTGCTGCAGCTGCCTGTGGTATAGGAACAGAACAACACCAGCAATTTGGGGTAGCTTCAGGTATATACTGTGGAGGTGGCACAATACACCGACTGTAACTGCTGCAGCTGCTGGTGGTATAGGAACAGAACAACACCAGCAATTGGGGTAGCTTCAGGTGTATACTGTGCAGGGGGCACAATACACAGACTGTAACTCCTGCAGCTGTCTGTGGTATAGGAACAGAACAACATGAGCAACTGGGGGTAGCTTCAGGTGTATACTGTGCAGGGGGCACAATACACCAACTGTAATGCTGCAGCTGCCTATGGTATAGGAACAGAACAACATGAGAAATTGGGGGTAGCTTCAGGTGTATACTGTGCAGGGGGCACAATACACAGACTAAATGCAGAAGCTGCCTGTGGTATAGGAACAGAAAAACATGAGCAATTGGGGTTAGCTTCAGGTGTATACTGTGCAGGGGGCACAATACACCAACTGTAACTGCTGCAGCTGCCTGTGGTATAGGAACAGAACAACACCAGCAATTGGGGGTAGCTCCAGATGTATACTGTGCAGGGGGCACAATACACCGACTAACTGCTGCAACTGCTTGTGGTATAGGAACATAACAACACCAGCAATTAGGGTTAGCTTCAGGTGTATACTGCGCAGGGGGCACAATACACTGACTGTAACTGCTGCAGATGCCTGTGGTATAGGACCAGAACAACACCAGCAATTGGGGTAGCTTCAGGTGTACACTGTGCAGGGGGCACAATACACCAACTATAACTGCGGTAGGTTCAATCACAAGAAATGTAGACACTGTCCCTGCCTATACTTCTCTCTATGAACACTGAAACACACTACACAAGGCTGCCGCGCAGGCGGCCTTATATAGTGTGGGGCGTGTACTAAATCACCTGAGCTATAATTGGTCACAGGCATCCTGCCTATGGCCAATTATGGCTTTCCTCGCTGCCAGCGCTGTGTTTGGCCAAGCATGCGGGTCACAGTGCATGCTTGGCCAATCATCAGCCAGAAATGCACTGCAATGCTGCAGTGCATTGTGGGCCATGAGCGCCACACGAATATGGTGCGAACGGCCCTCAAAGTTCTAGCTTCGTTCGACTCGAACACCAAGCTCATCCCTAATATTGAGTTTGATTGTCACTGAAAGGAAAAGTTGGTCTTAAGGGAGGAGAGGGTAGGTTGTGTTAAGGAGAGGTTCAGCGCTTCAGTCTTGGAGATGTTCAGTTTGTAGTTGCTGAAACGGCTGAACCTGTGGATCTCTGAAAGTATGGATGGGATGCTGATGTGGGGTTGGGTCACGTACAGGAGAAGATCATCCGCGCATAGGGAAAGTTTACATTGAGAGGAAGGGGTTTGTATACCATGTATATTTGGATTCGCTCTGAAGGCTTGAGCTATATGTTCAATGACTAGGGCAAACAGAAGTAGGGAGAGGGGGCAGCCCTGTCTGGTGCCATTGGCGATTGTAAGCTTCTCTGAGTTTGTTTCACTAAGATTGTGGCAGAGGGTTTAGAGTATAGGGACATGATACACAAGAGCATGTTTGGGCCTAATCCTATCTGAGAGAGGGTGGTTTGCAGGAAGGACCAGCAGACCCAGTCAAAGACCTTCTCTGCATCATAGGAGAGAAGGCAGGTCAGTATGTGATTGCGTTGGGCATAAGCCATGAGGTGTATATTCTTAGTGGTGTTGTCCCTGACCTCACACCCAGGGACAAAACCCATCTGGTCTCTATGTACTATCTCAGGTAATATGGGTGAAAGGGGATTTGCTAGGATTTTGGTGAATAGTTTTATACTCCTGACCTGTTAATTCTGGGCTATATACTTCTGACCTGTTAATGGTGAGCTATATACTCCTGACCTGTAAAAATAGACTATATACTCCTGATCTGTGAATGATGGGCTATATACTTCTGACCTGACCTTTATTGCTGGACTATCTACTCCTGACCTGTTAATGCTGGGCTGTGTATGCCTGATCTGTTAATGCTAAGCTATATACTCCTGACCTGTTAATGCTGGGCTGTATACACTCTGGACCTGTTAATGGTGATCTATATACTCCTGACCTCTAATGCTGAGCTATATACTCCTGATCTTTTAATACTGAGCTATATACTCCTGATCTGTTAATGCTGGGCTATATACTTGTAATCTGATAATGCTGAGCTATATATTCCTGATCTGTTAATGTGGGGCTTTATAATCCTGACCTGTTAATGCTGAGCTGTATATTCCTGACCTGTTAATGCTGGGCTATATAGTCCTGACCTGTTAATGCTGGGCTGTATACTCCTGTGCTGTTAATACTGAGATATATACACCTGATCTGTTAATGCTGGGCTGTATACTACTGATTTTTTAATGTTGGACTATATACTCCTGATCTGTTAATGCTGGGCTATATACTCCAGACCTGTTAATAGTGATCTATATACTCCTGACCTCTAATCCTGGGCTATATACTCCTGATCTGTGAATGCTGGGATTTATACATCTGATCTGTAATGCTGGGCTATATACTCCTGACCTGTACACACCGCACTATATACTCCTGACCTGTGAACTTTAGTTACTCTTGACCTGGATAAGTTCATATTTTTACAATGACATTTGTATTATTATATTTTTCTAAGGGCCAAAAAAGAATGTGGTGCAGAAAATGTGCATTCCATGCACATGTCCTGCACTGCGGGTGAGCCTTTGCGATCTGCATGCAGGTAACAATGTATTGGTAACAGCACCTCAAATGCAGACCGCAAATTTATTGCGTTTGTGGGTACCATATTGCATGGTTCCGCAGGACAATGCTGTTTGCTGCAGCATGCTTTTAAAAGTAATGCATGCATTTATTTTTCGGCATTCCAGTGTGATTTGCAGCCCATTCAAATGAATGGGCTGCCAAAATGCACCTCACAAGAAAAAGTGGGAAATGCACAGGAGTGTGTGCCGCAGTACCGTGTGATCCCGGACTGAATTGGCCCCAAATTTTCTTCAAAACTGCCTTCTTTTTAATTGCCTTGCTAGGTTAGCTCCCAAAAATAGTATGTTGTACTTCGTAATCTTTTCTTTCTCCCATGTTGTTCAGATAGAGCTCCACCACTCTAAGCCCCTGTACACACGGTCGGAGATTTCCACAACCAAATCCGTCGGATTTTGCCCGTCGGATTTTGTCCGTTGGATCTTGTCCGAAACTGTTGCATACACATGGTCGGACAAAGTTGGCGAAAAATCCGATCTTTCAGAACGTGATGACGTAATTTCGTTACGATGGGACTACATTCAGGCTAGTAGCCAATAGCTTTGATGTAGGAATTTGATCTGAGCATGCGTGGCACTTGGTCCGATCAAAATTCTCTACACATGATCGGAGTATGTCCGATCGGCCCAGTTGATCGGGAAATATTTCCAACATGTTGGAAAATTGGGTCCGACAGATATTCTGACGGAATCAGTCCAATGCATACCACACACAGTCGGATTATCCGACGACACGGTCCAATAGGACACATTCCGACGGATTCTCCGACCGTGTGTACAAGGGCTAAGGTTGTCTACCCCTGACCTAAAACATACAAAAAAACACTATCTAACTAATAAACTGAAATCATATTTGGCCAATTATTAAAAACTCAACCATGGCAGCTGCAGAGATATTGTACTTATGGATTGAGACTGATATCTGATCACGTGTAGATAGATTACGTATGACAGGGCCTGGTACACTCCCATTCCCTATTTAAATATGTAACAAAATAATAAATTATTGTTTAACATCATCGATAGGGCACACTGAGACAAGGTCATTGGCAAGGATATGATGAAGTATTTAAAAGTAGAGTTTCCACGGACACCGTTTTTTATACACTGCTGAAGATCCACAAGTCTGCCGTGGATCCCCCAGGCCATGCCATCATTTTTGGACAAGGTTCACTTATGCCGCGTACACACGTAGCGGACTATCCGACAGACTTAGACTGGCGGACTTCCCGCCAGACTGTCCGTCGGACTTTCCGAACGGGCTACTTGCCCACACATGGCACTTTTTCAGCAGATTAATACGGCGTACTAAGTCTGCCGTACTATCCGCCCTACTTTTGAAAAGAATGGACTCGCCCACACACGCGGAGGAAAGTCCGCTCATTTCAAGCGCGTCTCCAGGTAGGCGGGACCTGTGAAGGAGACACCGCTGGCCCCGCCACCTGGTATGGACTTAAAGGGGGGGAAAAGTCTGCTCATTTCAAAAGTACGGCGGACTGGCACACACACGGCCGGATTGTTCGCCGAAATGCGAGTCCGGCGGGAAGATTGGAGTGCAAAACTACTTTCTAAGTCCGCCGTACTTTCGGGTCAAAAAAGTATGCTGGAGGCTACACACGGGGGAATTGTCCGGCGGACTTGAGTTTGCCGGACTTTTCCACCCGCTTGTTTGATCGTGTGTACGCGGCATTACAGAAAAAGTTAGTGAATACATTGATTGAATTCTTCCACCATTTGTCAGAAACCAACTTTCTTATGTGAGAGACATTTTACATTTACTTATGTTGTTACCATCTGTCTACACAAACTGGATTATTTAGCAGTCACAGAAAGGTGGTTTTCCTCTGCCACTCCCTCTAGAATGGATGAATTAGTCCCTAATGGCTATAGCATCTTAAATCATGATAGACTAACGGGACTAACGGGGGGGGGGGCTCTCATATTTCGCTCCCAGCTGATGTTCACCAATTTGATACAGTGGAAATGGTTTCTTTGTTTGCAAACTAGGACCTGAAGAAACCATGGGCTTAATAATTATTTACCATCCCCCTAATAAAACTGCTGATTTCCTATAGGAGATATGCCAAGTACTCATTAAACAGTCCTTGCATTATAAATAAAATTGAACATCTAGTCTCCCAGCAGCTGATAAATTTTGCTACGAGCATGGGGTATATCCAGGGTGTTAGCGGACCCACTCAAATGGCAGGCCACACCCTGGATTGGGTTCTATATGGTGGGCTCCTACTTAAGTTCTTTCCATCCGTTGGACACAGCCAATCACAGAGACCGCGTGTGAGGAAGGAGAGCAACCTCCGGCTGCAGCATGAGTGTGAACACAAACACAGTGCCCACACACACACAAACATACATGCCCACAGTGCCATCTGTCCCCAGTTCCACCAGTCAGTGCCACCTGTTCCCAGTGCCGCCTATCTGTACCATCTGTCCCCAGTGCCCCTTATGCATGCCACCTGCCCCCGGTGCCCCCTGTCCCCAGTGCCACCTGTCAGTGTCACGTGCCATCTGTTATCAGTGTCACGTGTCATCAGTGCCACGTATTAGTGCCATCTGTCATCAGTGCCACATCAGGGCCACATGCCATCAGTGCTACATATCAGTGCACATCAGTGTCATGTGTCATTGTCCTGGTGCTCCAGGGCCTTCAAAAGTGTAATATGTAGTCAACAAGTTAGATGTGTATACTGAAATTCAACCTATAAATAAATATACATATATACGCAATAAATCACAAACATAATCTGATAAATAAGCATAAAACACCCAGTGACAGGTGACAAAATATATATGTGTAGTCCTAAATTGACAACATGATCCAAAACAATCTTCTCAAAATCTTGGATCTTCCATCACACTGCGTGCTTGTGACACCTCTCTCTAAACAACGACCATCCACTTGATCCACATGCTACTTAACAAGGTGACTCCATATGTGAAAAAATAAAATAAGTGCTCCACATAGCGTGATAATGTTTCAACCAGTTTAATAAATCACACTAACACTCCAATAGTTAAACTCACATCTCACATAGTGGAAAAAAGCCTTCAGTGTAAACACACAGCAAACAAAAACCAATGGTTCAGTGGTGTACTGTGGCTTCGGTGGACCAGAAGTGTGCACTCAAACGTTATCTCTCACCCACTCCCAGGTCTCTTCTTTCAGCGGCAGTGTAGCTTCTCTGTTGAGTGGCGTCTCATGTCAGTACAATTGATTGTCCTGTAGCCACTCCCGCCGACATGTTTCGTCATTAAGACTTCCTCATGGGATTGGCCTAAGTAAGTTAAGTTAGATGTGTAATTTATGCTCCTAGAACACGTGATGGCGCTCACTGCATGTTGGGCCTCTCTATATGGCTAGGCTGTGAAAAAGTCAGACACATGTGGTGTCGTAATACTCAGGAGGAGTATTAGAATGTATTTTGGGGCATTATTTGTGGTATACATGTGCCATGTGAGAGAAAAAAAAAAACTATTACAATGACAATGCTGTGGACAAAAAAAAAACAATTTTGCAAAAAATTGTGGGGGAAAATTACAACATCAAAAACCTCACCATGCATCTTACTAAATACCTTGAAATGTCTACTTTCAAAAAAGGAGTCATTTGGGGGGTATTTGTATTTTCCTGGCTTGTTCAGGTCACAAGAAATGAGATAGGCCACCAGTACATCAGGTGTGATAATTTTTTTATGATTTGCACCACAGCTTGTAGACTTTCTAACTTTCACAAAGACCAAATAATATCCACTAATTTGAGTTATTTTTACCAAAGATATGTAGCAGTATAAATTGTGGCCAAAATGTAGGAAGAAAAATTAATAATTTGCCAAATATTATCACAGAAACTAAGAAGAATGCGTTTT
The DNA here is from genome assembly GCF_037356315.1 of Lithobates pipiens. Lineage (NCBI taxonomy): Eukaryota > Metazoa > Chordata > Amphibia > Anura > Ranidae > Lithobates > Lithobates pipiens. Next base: position 490,651,281 of record NW_027507748.1, read on the forward strand.
TTTTCCAAATTTTGTTTTTCTTTCATTTATAACGCAAAAATAAATAATAAATAAAAATAATAAATAAATAATAATAAAAAACCCAGAGGTGATCAAATACCACCAACAGATGGCTCTATATGTGTGAAAAAAGGACCAAAAATTCATCTGGGTACAGTATTCCATGACTGAGTAATTGTCATTCAAAGTGTGATAGCACTGAAAGCTGAAAATTGGTCTAGTCAGGAGGGGGGTTTAAGTGCCCAGTAGACAAGTGGTTAAACAGTATGTGACACCCTCCTTACTGTATATTTGCTGTCTTTTATCAATTGAAGTCACCCATTGTTGATTAGTCAGAGGCATTGCCTATATCTATGTTTTTTTGGTAATTTTGCACTTGGTCACTTTATTTTGCACATTTTGCACTATTTGTATCGTATCATTTATCTGATTACAGCGCAGCACTATTTTTATTACTTACTATTTCTTGGATCTGACTATAGAATTGGGAAACGATGGTGAGATTAGAACTAAACTGTATAGGAAACCGACCGCCACCAATAATTTCCTGCATACAGATAGTTTCCACGCTAGGTCATTAGCCCATAATATACCTGTGGGCCAATATCTATGTGCACGTCACAACTCCACAGAGGATACAGAATTTAAGATGGAGGCTAAAAACTTGGGAAAGAAATGTATCCAACGTGGATATCGGAGGAGGTGGTTAAGTCCCTAACTACAAGCTTACAATTTAGCGAATTGGTATCTTCTGAAGTTAGGGACATCTGTGCCACCCATTGGCACCTTTTGACAGACGATGAGGCGGTTAGAAAACTGGTGTCAGCCTGCCCACAATTCATCTACAGAAGAGACTATTCATTGAGTCATATACTCATCCATAGTGATATTTCTTGGTGTCCCTTTCCTCATGGTATTTACAGAGGTCTGAGGAGATGTGGCACCTGCAATTATTGCATGTATATAATTGAAGGTGGTTCCTGGATGCCGCGTACACATGATCGGACTGTGCGGTGGACTTAGCCCGGCGGACAAACCACCGAACTTTGAAGTGGAGGTCCGCCAGACTTTCCGAAGGAGCGAACCTGCCCACACAATGACCGGACTAGGTGCGGTGGACAAACCACCGGACTATGGAGGAAAGTCCATTCATTTTGAATACAGCTCCAGATAGACGGGACTAGCAGCGGTGAGATTGACACTTCGCTGGCCCTGTCACCTGGTATGGACTTAAAGGGGAAGCCCTACGCTGAAAAAACAGCGTGGGGGTCCCCCCCAAGGTCCATGTCAGACCCTTATCAGAGCATACAACCTGGCCGGTCAGTAAAGGGGGGTGGGGACGAGCGAGTGCCCCCCTCCTGAGCTATACCATGGCGCATGCCCTCAATATGGGGGTGCTTTGGGGAAGGGGGGCCCTGCGGCCCCCCACCCCAAAGCACCTTGTCCCCATGTTGATGAGGACAAGGGCCTCTTCCCGACAACCCTGGCCATTGGTTGTCGGGGTCTGCAGACAGGGTGCTTATCGGAATCTGGGAGCCCCCTTTAATAAGGGGCCCAAGATACCAGCCCCCCACCCTATTTGAATGAGTATTGGGGTACCATGTACCCCTACCCATTCACCTGGTGAAAAAAATTGTAAAGAAAAAAACACAACACATGTTTTTAAAATAATTAATTGCACAGCTCCGGGGGTCTTCTTCCATCTTGGGGGGTCTTCTCGCTGGACTCCTCCGCTATCTTCTGCTAGCCCTTTTACTAGCGTAGGAGCCTGGCTTTCTTCTTCGTCGCCGCTGTCCGGGGGTCTTCTTCCGACTTCGGGGGTCTGTCCCCCTCTTCGGGTCTTCTTGCCGGGACCTCCGCTTTCTTCTTACAGCTCTTTTACTAGCGGTGGCCCGGTCTTCTGTCGCTGCTGTCGCCGTCTTCTCTTCTTCTCTTCTTCTTCCTTAAGATGTTGACTTGACGCTCTCTCTGGCCGCAATGACAGGGACGCGTTGTGCGGTGACTTATATAAGGACAATGGGTGGGGTCCCCAGGTGATGTCACGTGGTGACCCTGCCCTTTATGATGTCACAGTCCCAGCATCCTCAATCACATTGGCCTGACACATTGTATAATATGATACAATCCATGGAATATTTAAGATAATTATGTATGTTTATATACAATATTCCTCTGTTTACAGTCATACTTTTTCCATTTAGTTTTTTTTTACATGTTTAGTGCTATAATTGAGAGACATCTATGGTTATTTTGTTTCCTAGTAGCATTGTATCTGCCGCTACATTCATGTGCAGTGATGCAATTATGAGTGTGCTGTGATGTTTTTGCATGATGACATTTATTTTGGTCATGCGCAATGATGCCAATATAGGCCATTTTAAGCACATTTACAAAATTTACATATTTACAAAATGGCTAAACAGGTCAGGCTCCCAGGCTTGCTCCCATGATGTCAGCTTCTGGGATACCTCCTCCTCTATCTCCTCCATGCATTTAAGGGACTATGGCTTGTCTGGATATGGACTTACAGTGCCTTGCAAAAGTATTCCCCCCTTGGCATTTTTCATGTTTTGCTGCCTCACAACCTGTAATTAACATGGATTGTTTGAGGATTTGCATCATTTAAATAAATTAAACCTCGCCTCAAATCACACTCAGTGTGGTACAGGATTTGCTCAAGAATATCCCTGTATTTAGCACCATGCACCTTTCCCTCAGCTCTGACCAGTTTCCCAGTCCCGACTGCTGAAAAACATCCCCACAGTATGATGCTGCCACCACCATATTTCACTAGGGATGGTGTTCTTTGGGTGATCTGATGTGTTGGGTTTGCGCTAGACATAGCGTTTTCTTTGATGGCCAAAAAGTTCAATGTTAGTCTCATCAGACCTAAACCTGATGTACTTCTCAACAACATTGTCTCTTACTTGTTTGGAGAGTTCCTTGGTCTTCATGGCAGAGTTTGGTTAGTGGTGTCTCTTGCTTAGGTGTTGCAGCCTCTGGGGCATTTCAAAAAGGTGTGTATATGTAATGACAGATCATGTGACACTTAGATTGCACACAGGTGGACATCATTTCACTAAGTATGTGACTTCTGAAGGTAATTGGTTGCACCAGAGCTTTTTATGGGCTTCATTACAAAGGGGGTGAATACATACGCACATGCCAATTATAATTTTTTTATTTCTGAAAAATAGTTTTATGTATATATTTTTCTAATTTTACTTCAACCAATTTAGACTATTGTGTTCTGATACATCACATATAATTCAGATTAAAAAAAAAAAACATTGAACTAAAGGCTGTAATGTAACAAAACAGGTAAAAAGTCAAGGTGGGTGAATACTTTTCCAAGGCACTGTATAGACCACCACTTTCTATAAGAACAGCTTGGACTTTTCAAGACCTACATGGATGACTAAGTACTATTTTATCTACTTGAGTGTTATATGGCTTGGAAACTTTTCTTATTCAAAAATGGTGACTCCCAAACTGGACAATTATGAACTACATACCACCCAGTTGGAGGAGCTCTCCTATGTTGATCTAGTTGCCAATAAAAGGAGGGTAGTGGGTGCTATGCTACAAGCTATATGAATGTTATATGTGATAATAGTGGCACTTCTCCCTGGGAGTTTTCCAGTTACCCTTCATGCTTGATACATGTGCCATAACTCACTCTTGCTCCACACTGCTCATATGGGAGGTTCATCTTTTAACACATTTCATTAACCACTTCCCGCCTGCCGGCTATCAAATGACAGCTGGGCGGTGTGACTCTTGTTCTGGGTGGGCATCATATGATAGCCCTCCAGAACGACTGCTCTTGCGTGCCCGTGGTGCATGCATTGTTGGTGTGGTGGGTCATTCTGACACTGATCTCTCTCTGATGGAGGCTCTTTACTACATGATCAGCCATGTCCAATCATGGCTGATCACGATGTAAACCGCAAGAGCCGTCAATCGGCTTTTCCTCACTCGTGTCTGGCATATGCGAGTAGAGGAGAGCCGATCAGCTCCTCTCTTGATAGGGCGGTCTGTGCTGATTGTTTATCAGTGTATCCCCCCCAGATGCCCACCCAGGACCACCAGGATGCTGCCAGGACCACTAGGGATTTCCGTCACACTGGACCACCAGGTATGCCACCCTAGACCACCAGGGAAATGCCAATCATTGCCCAGGCAGCTTCCAGTTAGTGCCCATCACCAATGCCCGCCAGTGCCATCAGTGCCCAGCAGTGCCGCCTATCAGTGCCACCCATAAGTACCCATCAGTGCAGCCTTTCAGTGCCCATCAATTTTGTCTATCAGTGCCCACCAGTGCCACCCATAAGTGCCCATCAGTGCCGCCTATCAATGTCCATCAGTGCTGCATATCAGTGCCACCTATCAGTGTTGCCTACCAGTGCCCATCAGTGCCACCTATCATTACCCATCAATGCCCATCAGTGCCACTTCATTGGTGCCACCTTATCAGTGACTGTCAGTGCCGCCTTATCAGTGCCCATGAGTGAAGGAGAAAACTTATTTATTTACAAAACGTTATAACAGAATCAAAAGAAAAACTTTTTTTTATTTGTTTAGCAAAAAATAAAAAAAATGCAGAGGGGATCAAATATCATCAAAAGAAAGCTCTATTTGTGGGTACAGTGTAGCATGACAGCGCAATTGTCATTTAAACAGCGACAGTGCTGAAAGCTGGCTTTGGCAAGGGTGGTGTAAGTGCCTGGTATTGAGGTAGTTAAAGGACACCCTCACAGACTTGAAATGTTATTTAGCCACATGCAGTGGCCCATCAACACCGTTTATACATGGGTTAGTCTCAGAGGATCACTTAATGAACTTTGAATGACATTTAGCCATATGTCAGTCCTGGAATATATCCTACCAAATGATACGTTTATGAATTGTGAAGACCATTCAGTTACATGCAATATGAAGGAGTAATTTAAACTTTGTGATCTAGTCCAAGTAGATTATGCCCCCTAATGGGGTACACATGCCTATGAACACTTGGAATTGTATAATTATTACCCCCCCCCCCCTTTTTTGGGAGGGGGGAGGGTTACACAATTTTCCAGCAGCTGACATGGTTACGTTTTTAATAATTGACCAATTATAATTTTATTTTATCAGTTAGATAGTGGGTTTTTGTATGTTCTAGGTTATATATGTTTAATAAATGTATTTTTCTTAATTATTACATGTCAGGCAACTTTGCTGGATCTCCCATATTTACACATCCGTTTAGGGAAACATTATACTTTTAAAAAACAAACACAAGAGGACACTTCCATCTAGGTATAGAGGAGTGCTGTTTAGGGATGCCATCATCTTTTCACTTCTGGAATCTGCTGTTGCTTATATTCCAGCCTGAAACCTGACAGCTGCACTTCCCTCAACTAGCCACATGCCTGCTGAGCTCTGCAGCCTCACAATGATCCTATGGATGTCTAGATGGGTCTATGACAAGCTTGATCCACTTTTATCTAGTGAGTGCATTTTTATTGTCTTTTATACTTTTTTTTAAATACATTGCCACACCTAGATGAAGGTAATATAGAAAAATGTAAAATAATGCATTTGGGTGGCAAAAATGTGAATGCAATCTATACACTGGGGGGAGAACCTCTGGGGGAATCTAGGATGGAAAAGGACCTGGGGGTCCTAGTAGATGATAGGCTCAGCAATGGCATGCAATGCCAAGCTGCTGCTAACAAAGCAATTAGAATATTGGCATGCATTAAAAAGGGGATCAACTCCAGAGATTAAACAATAATTCTCCCACTCTACAAGAATCTGGTCTGGATGAACCTAGAGCATGCTGCCCAATTCTGGGCACCAGTCCTCAGGAAGGATGTACTGGAAATGGTGAGAGTACACAGAAGGGCATCAAAGCTAGTAAAGGGCCTGGAGGATATTAGAATGAAAAAAAGGGAAAAAACTGCGCTACGGAATACAAATGGTATTGGGCGGAAGCTGCAATTCAAATGTACACCAAGAATACACCAAACAGAAATAGAAAAAAGAGAGAACTGCGCTAACCACGAATACCCAAAATGAGTAGGGTATGTATATGTGCCAGACCCACAAAATGGGTCTTAGTATCTTAATGTCTCTGAGACCACCTCCAAAATATAGTGCAAACCATATACAAATAAGTGCAATTAACTACAAAAACAAACCATAATTGCGTGTCAATAATGTAAATTCCCCAAACACAATATGAGTATGTCAAACTCTGTGCATATACCCCTAAAAATTGAAAATAAAAAATAAAATATGAAAAAAATATTTGCAATTTTTACATAAATGAACTATCGAAAAAAAATCGTATTTAGAGACACTCTATATAATGTCCATATAGTCATATATCAAAAAATAATAATAGAATGTCCATATGTTAAACGAACACCAGTGAAGTAAAACTTCAAGTGAAGTACAGCAGTGAAGAAAAAACTTTCAAACAGCTGAGTTATAAGTACACAAATTAAAAATCTTCTCCAAGGATGTAATGTGCTTTTCCCATCACCGAATGAGTGAATTGGCTCCTTACCAGATCCAAGCAACCCCCCGTTACAGAGGGTCACCACAGGCGACAACAGTCAAAGGATATCCGGATAGCGCTTCCTCCTCAGGCGATCCCGAATCTTTCACGCGATAGGGTTATGGCTGTTATTCCACATATCACTCCCAACTCAACGTAGTATCACATAGGGAAAAACATAGGCTCTAGATAGTGTAAAACCAAGTGACTTTAATTTGCAAAAACGAACGTATACACTTACATAAAAGACTTTAAAAGCAGGTTCAAAACAGAAGCGTGCACCGGCCGGATACACGCTAACGCAGAGACCAACCCGTCCTTCCTGGTCCAAAAAGAACGAACACGACTGGGGTGACGTCGACACATTCGCACCGCCCTACGCATTTCGTAATAATTTACGTCGTCCAGGGGCACGGGCGGCGTGCGACGTCACCCCTTTTATAACCATCAACTTAACCAAGCCTCGCTTTGGGTCAGCGGCCATCTTAGATATCACATAAGCATTAGGAATCAATGACCATAGGCCAAGCCTCACTATCAATCATGAACGTCAGATGTGCATATCCGCAACGAACGTCCTATGATTGTGGACCATGCCTCGTTTCCATACGAACGTCATATGGTCATAAACCAAGCCTCACTTCCAGGTAATAACCCTATTGGAAGAGAGACGTGGCAAATGCCCTCATTTTAAAGTACCCTTCCTATGTCCAGAGACAGGGCATAGTATAGGTCAAAAAGGAGGGTAGACTAAAATAAAAAATCAATAAAATGAAGAATAATAATAAATTGTAATAAAATAAAACAAAAATAAAATGAAGTAAAATATCACAAATTGGTATAGAGATACACCAAAAAATTATGCGTTTCTTGATGTATTTATATGTCCATCAAATTCAATTAAGAACTGGGGCTACTGTAAACATGTATTTCAAATACCTTACTGACTCGCGTATTCCCCAGGGATTAGCCTAGGGCATCCCAAACAAATATCAAGGAATGCAATTAAACATGAATCCCCAAATCTAGAGGGCCACCAAACCCAAAACCAGGCCTGCCATCCAAAAGGGGCCAAAAAAGGAGAAAAACAAGGATATGTTCTACAATAATATGTACCAAAATGAACAGCAAGAAAAGTACAGTAGAATGGTATTTCACAGTAACTGATACAAGAACCGTGGTAGAAAAGCATTACATCAAACAGGTCACCTCAAGAGTTATTAATAAAGGCATTTACATCGGTGTCCACATTAAGGCCAAACGGAACATATGTTTTTAATTTATGGATCCAGGCCATTTCGAGCTTAGATATTTCCCTAACCAAGGACCCTCCCCTCCAGTGGGGCCTATATTTGTCTAAACCGACAAATAGGGTGCCTGATGGGTCTCTCTTATGTGTCTGGTCATAGTGTCTGGACACAGGGTGTTTATCAAACCCACGTCTGATGTTGCCTATGTGTTCGTTCAACCTGACGCGGAGTGCCCTCTTGGTCCGCCCTATATACTGGAGGCCACAAGGGCACTGTAAAAGGTAAACCACAGCCTCCGAGGAGCAAGTAATAAAAGACTCTATTTCGTATGTTCTAGAAGTGCTTGAGGATACAATGCTAGAAATCTTAGAGCCCCTATGTGAATTCAGGGTACAAACCTGACAGTTCTTACATTTATAGTAACCAATTAAATTTTGAAAGAAACATCTATTGGCCCTAGGCGGGTCTTGTACACTGGGGGCAATCTTGTTTCCCAGTGAAGAGGCCCCTTTAAAAATTATTTGGGGTTTAGCAGGTAGAATTGGATTCAAAACATGGTCACTAGTGAGTAAGTGCCAATGTTTTTGAATCAAATTTCTCACACCGCGATGTTGGACTGAGAAAGTCGTGACAAACGGTACACCACCCTGTATGTTAGCCCTAGCACTTTGTCTGTCTGCCAGTAGTGAAGATCTATCTCTAGTCCGGGCAGTCTTCATGGTTGCATCAAGGGAAACGGGATCATATCCCTTTTCCAGAAATCTGCCTGCCAAAATCGCTGCCTGTTCATCATATTTTGCAATATCCGAACAGTTCCGTCTGAGGCATAAAAATTGCCCCAGGGGAACAGCTTTTAGCCAAGGTTGAAAGTGGCAACTGTCGGTAGGGATGTACGAGTTCCTATCGGTGGATTTAAAATATGTAGATGTGATAAACTCATCTCCAACCCTCCTGATGTTAAGATCAAGGAAATTGACCTCATCCTGGCTAGCCTCAAAGCTAAATTTGATCCCTCTATTGTTTTCATTTAAACTAGCCATGAACGACCGCAAATCTGGCTCTGTTCCTTCCCAAAGGAGGAGGACGTCATCGATATACCTCGCCCACAGGACTATCTCAGACCTTCTAGGGGCATCAATGACGTCCTCCTCCCATTTGGCCATGAAAAGGTTGGCCAAGCTGGGGGCATATTTTGCCCCCATGGCCACGCCCCTGTCCTGGCGATAAAATTGCTGGTCAAACCAGAAATAGTTGTGTCCGGCCGCATATTCCAGAAGTTCTATTAGGAAATCAATCTGAGGTGAAGGAAGACCCGACCCCCTCTCTAGGAATAGTCTCACTGCCTCCACTCCTAAGGAGTGGGGGATGATGGTGTATAATGAATTAACATCTGCCGTGACCAACCAAAGACCATCTCCAGGGGTGATACCGGACAAAAGATTGATTATATGTTTAGTGTCTTTGACATATGACGGGACCTTTTGGACTAAAGGTTGCAAATAGTGATCTATATACTTGCCCACCCGGGACGTCACCGAGTCAATGCCACTGACTATGGGTCGTCCCGGGGGGCAAGCTTGATTCTTATGGAGCTTCGGGAGGTAGTAGATAACAGGTGTACGGGGGGCACAAGGTACCAAAAAAAGTTTTTCTTTATCATTTAAGATGCCCCTCCGATGACCTCCCTCCACAATCCTACCCAATTCCTTCTTATACTTGTCCACTGGATCCCGATTAAGGATAGTGTATGTTTCCCTATCCTCCAAGATGCGGTACATCTCTTTCATGTAATCGCATCGGTCTAGTACCACGATTCCCCCCCCCTTATCGGCAGGTCTAATGACCAGGGACTTGTTGTTACACAAAGTATCTAGGCCCATCTCCAGGTCTCTACGCATTTTAACTTTCTTCACCCTGATATCCTCCAGGTCACGTAGTACCACATCCCTGAATACCTTAATACTGGGTGCAAGGGATCCTGGAGGATTGAAGAGGGACGCATTTGAAAGGTTGGAGTGTTGAAACTCCGTTATTCTCGTGGTATTCTCTCTGATGGGGTTGCCCAACATATACCGTTTTATATTCAATTTGCGGACAAATTTGTGTACGTCCATATAAGTTTGAAACTTGCTCAGACATCTGGGTGGAGCAAATTTCAAACCTTTGTCAAGTAATTTGGTTTCAGAAGCCGTGAGTTCCTGTTTGCTTAGATTAAAGATTCCAGTTCATATGGCCTCTTTCTTTTTTGTTGATTGGGCTCGCCTCCCCCCTCTAACCCCTCTCTTTGTTCGACTGACCTTTTCAGGCCTCTGTTGTCCCTGGGAAAAAAATGTTGGTTATTGTTCCCACTGGTGTGGGGCCCTCCCTCATAGGCGGGCTGTTGGTATCCCTGTCTATATCCTGGACTCCCCTGGATATAGGAATTGGGATGCCGTCTAGGGTCCGCCCTCCAATTCCCTCCTACTCGGCCCGATCCCCTGGGGGTCTCAGAGTCAGAGAGGGGAAAAAAACGATTTTGAATGGGGACATTATAGTTATAATTCCTATCATCTCTATTCTGATAGGGAAGATTCTCTTGATAGGGACCCTGAGTCCAATCTGGGGGCCCATAGGTCCCTGAATGGCTGGGTCGTCCTGTTCTCAGAGAAAAAGGTACTCGGTGAGGGTATGGCCCATTCAACTTGGGGCCTTTTTTGGGGATTCTCTGTTGAGGAGCTCCCGCATATTGGTTCCTAGTCTGGTTTGGAGTTTTTTGATTATTCACAGGTCTCCTAAAACCATAGCTAGTGCCGGGATTGGGTTGGGTATTGTTCGGGGGTGGTTGTGCGGGGTTACCTCCCACTGCGCCCAGTGAATTCAGTTGTTGTGATGTGTCCATCTGGACCTCCACCACCTCTTCCAAATCTAAATCTCTCTGCCAAGAAAATACCATCCCAGTGTTATAATCCTCCTTATCCCTATTATATTTCCGTTTTTTCTTAATTTTCTGATCTTTTTCTTCTTTTTCAAGCACCTTCAGCAGGTTCTTGGAACATTCCCTATACTCCTCACTGTCCCTGAGAGGTAATAGGGAATCCCTGATGGCCTTAATCTCTATGTCTAATCGGGCTGCTTTCTCGCTCTTTTTTTGAGCTAAAAAGCGTAATAAGCTCACCCCTGATTCATTAAAATATCTATACCAGCCTTCTAAATCCGGTTCCCCTTGTTGGGGACTGACATTCCACCTCAAACTCCTAGGGACCATTGCCTCCCTAATATAGGTTTCCAGGAAGGCAATGTCCCATTGGAGATGGATCTCGGATGTGGTCAAATTTTTAAGTCGCAAAAAAAGACCACTCGTATCGGAGACCACTGACGGTGGGGTAGAGTCAAAAACCCCAGTTATGTCTACAACCCTTTTTGCCCGAAATTCAAAGATATCCATGATCTCAAAATTGGTATGACCCAAAAAACCGAAGCAGCAATTAATAATTGGAAAATATAAAAAGAATGAAAAAAAGGGGAAAAACTGCGCTACGGAATACAAATGGTATTGGGCGGAAGCTGCAATTCAAATGTACACCAAGAATACACCAAACAGAAATAGAAAAAAGAGAGAACTGCGCTAACCACGAATACCCAAAATGAGTAGGGTATGTATATGTGCCAGACCCACAAAATGGGTCTTAGTATCTTAATGTCTCTGAGACCACCTCCAAAATATAGTGCAAACCATATACAAATAAGTGCAATTAACTACAAAAACAAACCATAATTGCGTGTCAATAATGTAAATTCCCCAAACACAATATGAGTATGTCAAACTCTGTGCATATACCCCTAAAAATTGAAAATAAAAAATAAGATATGAAAAAAATATTTGCAATTTTTACATAAATGAACTATCGAAAAAAAATCGTATTTAGAGACACTCTATATAATGTCCATATAGTCATATATCAAAAAATAATAATAGAATGTCCATATGTTAAACGAACACCAGTGAAGTAAAACTTCAAGTGAAGTACAGCAGTGAAGAAAAAACTTTCAAACAGCTGAGTTATAAGTACACAAATTAAAAATCTTCTCCAAGGATGTAATGTGCTTTTCCCATCACCGAATGAGTGAATTGGCTCCTTACCAGATCCAAGCGACCCCCCGTTACAGAGGGTCACCACAGGCGACAACAGTCAAAGGATATCCGGATAGCGCTTCCTCCTCAGGCGATCCCGAATCTTTCACGCGATAGGGTTATGGCTGTTATTCCACATATCACTCCCAACTCAACGTAGTATCACATAGGGAAAAACATAGGCTCCAGATAGTGTAAAACCAAGTGACTTTAATTTGCAAAAACGAACGTATACACTTACATAAAAGACTTTAAAAGCAGGTTCAAAACAGAAGCGCGCACCGGCCGGATACACGCTAACGCAGAGACCAACCCGTCCTTCCTGGTCCAAAAAGAACGAACACGACTGGGGTGACGTCGACACGTTCGCACCGCCCTACGCGTTTCGTAATAATTTACGTCATCCAGGGGCACGGGCGGTGTGCGACGTCACCCCTTTTATAACCATCAACTTAACCAAGCCTCGCTTTGGGTCAGCGGCCATCTTAGATATCACATAAGCATTAGGAATCAATGACCATAGATCAGAAAATTAAGAAAAAACGGAAATATAATAGGGATAAGGAGGATTATAACACTGGGATGGTATGTTCTTGGCAGAGAGATTTAGATTTGGAAGAGGTGGTGGAGGTCCAGATGGACACATCACAACAACTGAATTCACTGGGCGCAGTGGGAGGTAACCCCGCACAACCACCCCCGAACAATACCCAACCCAATCCCGGCACTAGCTATGGTTTTAGGAGACCTGTGAATAATCAAAAAACTCCAAACCAGACTAGGAACCAATATGCGGGAGCTCCTCAACAGAGAATCCCAGAGATTCCCTCCTCAACAGAGAATCCCCAAAAAAGGCCCCAAGTTGAATGGGCCATACCCTCACCGAGTACCTTTTTCTCCGAGAACAGGACGACCCAGCCATTCAGGGACCTATGGGCCCCCAGATTGGACTCAGGGTCCCTATCAAGAGAATCTTCCCTATCAGAATAGAGATGATAGGAATTATAACTATAATGTCCCCATTCAAAATCGTTTTTTTCCCCTCTCTGACTCTGAGACCCCCAGGGGATCGGGCCGAGTAGGAGGGAATTGGAGGGCGGACCCTAGACGGCATCCCAATTCCTATATCCAGGGGAGTCCAGGATATAGACAGGGATACCAACAGCCCGCCTATGAGGGAGGGCCCCACACCAGTGAGAACAATAACCAACATTTTTTTCCCAGGGACAACAGAGGCCTGAAAAGGTCAGTCGAACAAAGAGAGGGGTTAGAGGGGGGAGGCGAGCCCAATCAACAAAAAAGAAAGAGGCCATAGGAACTGGAATCTTTAATCTAAGCAAACAGGAACTCACGGCTTCTGAAACCAAATTACTTGACAAAGGTTTGAAATTTGCTCCACCCAGATGTCTGAGCAAGTTTCAAACTTATATGGACGTACACAAATTTGTCCGCAAATTGAATATAAAACGGTATATGTTGGGCAACCCCATCAGAGAGAATACCACGAGAATAACGGAGTTTCAACACTCCAACCTTTCAAATGCGTCCCTCTTCAATCCTCCAGGATCCCTTGCACCCAGTATTAAGGTATTCAGGGATGTGGTACTACGTGACCTGGAGGATATCAGGGTGAAGAAAGTTAAAATGCGTAGAGACCTGGAGATGGGATACTTTGTGTAACAACAAGTCCCTGGTCATTAGACCTGCCGATAAGGGGGGGGGAATCGTGGTACTAGACCGATGCGATTACATGAAAGAGATGTACCGCATCTTGGAGGATAGGGAAACATACACTATCCTTAATCGGGATCCAGTGGACAAGTATAAGAAGGAATTGGGTAGGATTGTGGAGGGAGGTCATCGGAGGGGCATCTTAAATGATAAAGAAAAACTTTTTTTGGTACCTTGTGCCCCCCGTACACCTGTTATCTACTACCTCCCGAAGCTCCATAAGAATCAAGCTTGCCCCCCGGGACGACCCATAGTCAGTGGCATTGACTCGGTGACGTCCCGGGTGGGCAAGTATATAGATCACTATTTGCAACCTTTAGTCCAAAAGGTCCCGTCATATGTCAAAGACACTAAACATATAATCAATCTTTTGTCCGGTATCACCCCTGGAGATGGTCTTTGGTTGGTCACGGCAGATGTTAATTCATTATACACCATCATCCCCCACTCCTTAGGAGTGGAGGCAGTGAGACTATTCCTAGAGAGGGGGTCGGGTCTTCCTTCACCTCAGATTGATTTCCTAATAGAACTTCTGGAATATGCGGCCGGACACAACTATTTCTGGTTTGACCAGCAATTTTATCGCCAGGACAGGGGCGTGGCCGTGGGGGCAAAATATGCCCCCAGCTTGGCAAACCTTTTCATGGCCAAATGGGAGGAGGACGTCATTGATGCCCCTAGAAGGTCTGAGATAGTCCTGTGGGCGAGGTATATCGATGACGTCCTCCTCCTTTGGGAAGGAACAGAGCCAGATTTGCGGTCGTTCATGGCTAGTTTAAATGAAAACAATAGAGGGATCAAATTTAGCTTTGAGGCTAGCCAGGATGAGGTCAATTTCCTTGATCTTAACATCAGGAGGGTTGGAGATGAGTTTATCACATCTACATATTTTAAATCCACCGATAGGAACTCGTACATCCCTACCGACAGTTGCCACTTTCAACCTTGGCTAAAAGCTGTTCCCCTGGGGCAATTTTTACGCCTCAGACGGAACTGTTCGGATATTGCAAAATATGATGAACAGGCAGCGATTTTGGCAGACAGATTTCTGGAAAAGGGATATGATCCCGTTTCCCTTGATGCAACCATGAAGACTGCCCGGACTAGAGATAGATCTTCACTACTGGCAGACAGACAAAGTGCTAGGGCTAACATACAGGGTGGTGTACCGTTTGTCACGACTTTCTCAGTCCAACATCGCGGTGTGAGAAATTTGATTCAAAAACATTGGCACTTACTCACTAGTGACCATGTTTTGAATCCAATTCTACCTGCTAAACCCCAAATAATTTTTAAAGGGGCCTCTTCACTGGGAAACAAGATTGCCCCCAGTGTACAAGACCCGCCTAGGGCCAATAGATGTTTCTTTCAAAATTTAATTGGTTACTATAAATGTAAGAACTGTCAGGTTTGTACCCTGAATTCACATAGGGGCTCTAAGATTTCTAGCATTGTATCCTCAAGCACTTCTAGAACATACGAAATAGAGTCTTTTATTACTTGCTCCTCGGAGGCTGTGGTTTACCTTTTCAGTGCCCTTGTGGCCTCCAGTATATAGGGCGGACCAAGAGGGCACTCCGCGTCAGGTTGAACGAACACATAGGCAACATCAGACGTGGGTTTGATAAACACCCTGTGTCCAGACACTATGACCAGACACATAAGAGAGACCCATCAGGCACCCTATTTGTCGGTTTAGACAAATATAGGCCCCACTGGAGGGGAGGGTCCTTGGTTAGGGAAATATCTAAGCTCGAAATGGCCTGGATCCATAAATTAAAAACATATGTTCCGTTTGGCCTTAATGTGGACACCGATGTAAATGCCTTTATTAATAACTCTTGAGGTGACCTGTTTGATGTAATGCTTTTCTACCACGGTTCTTGTATCAGTTACTGTGAAATACCATTCTACTGTACTTTTCTTGCTGTTCATTTTGGTACATATTATTGTAGAACATATCCTTGTTTTTCTCCTTTTTTGGCCCCTTTTGGATGGCAGGCCTGGTTTTGGGTTTGGTGGCCCTCTAGATTTGGGGATTCATGTTTAATTGCATTCCTTGATATTTGTTTGGGATGCCCTAGGCTAATCCCTGGGGAATACGCGAGTCAGTAAGGTATTTGAAATACATGTTTACAGTAGCCCCAGTTCTTAATTGAATTTGATGGACATATAAATACATCAAGAAACGCATAATTTTTTGGTGTATCTCTATACCAATTTGTGATATTTTACTTCATTTTATTTTTGTTTTATTTTATTACAATTTATTATTATTCTTCATTTTATTGATTTTTTATTTTAGTCTACCCTCCTTTTTGACCTATACTATGCCCTGTCTCTGGACATAGGAAGGGTACTTTAAAATGAGGGCATTTGCCACGTCTCTCTTCCAATAGGGTTATTACCTGGAAGTGAGGCTTGGTTTATGACCATATGACGTTCGTATGGAAACGAGGCATGGTCCACAATCATAGGACGTTCGTTGCGGATATGCACATCTGACGTTCATGATTGATAGTGAGGCTTGGCCTATGGTCATTGATTCCTAATGCTTATGTGATATCTAAGATGGCCGCTGACCCAAAGCGAGGCTTGGTTAAGTTGATGGTTATAAAAGGGGTGACGTCGCACGCCGCCCGTGCCCCTGGACGACGTAAATTATTACGAAACGCGTAGGGCGGTGCGAATGTGTCGACGTCACCCCAGTCGTGTTCGTTCTTTTTGGACCAGGAAGGACGGGTTGGTCTCTGCGTTAGCGTGTATCCGGCCGGTGCACGCTTCTGTTTTGAACCTGCTTTTAAAGTCTTTTATGTAAGTGTATACGTTCGTTTTTGCAAATTAAAGTCACTTGGTTTTACACTATCTGGAGCCTATGTTTTTCCCTATGTGATACTACGTTGAGTTGGGAGTGATATGTGGAATAACAGCCATAACCCTATCGCGTGAAAGATTCGGGATCGCCTGAGGAGGAAGCGCTATCCGGATATCCTTTGACTGTTGTCGCCTGTGGTGACCCTCTGTAACGGGGGGTCGCTTGGATCTGGTAAGGAGCCAATTCACTCATTCGGTGATGGGAAAAGCACATTACATCCCTGGAGGATATTAGTTATGAGGAAAGGTTGTGAGCACTGAACGTATTCCTTCTGGAGAAGAGACGCTTGAGATTTGATATGATTTCAACATACAGATATGGTACTAGTGACCACACAATAGGGATAAAACTTTTTAGTGGAAGGGAGTTTAACAAGACACGTGGCCACTCATTAAAATTAGAAGAAAAGAGGTTTAACCTTCAACTACGTAGAGGGTTTTTTACTGTAAGCCCTTGTACACACAGTCGGAGATTCCGATGGAATGTGTCCGATCGGACCGTTTTGTCAGATATTCCGACTGTGTGTGGTCTACATCGGACTGTTTCCATCGGAGTATCTGACGGACCAAGTTTTCCAACTTGATGGTAAAATTTTCAGACAAAATGCTCCGATCGGACATACTCCGATCAAATTCCTACACCAAAGCTATTGGCTACTAGCATGAACGTAGTCCCGTCATAACAAAATAATGTCATCATGTCGGATTTTCCGACAACTTTGTCCGACCGTGTGTATACAACAGTTTCAGACAAAATCCGACGGACAAAATCCGACGGACAAAATCCGACGGACAAAATCCGACGGACAAAATCCGACGGATTTGGTTGTCGGAATCTCCGACCGTGTGTACAAGGGCTTAGAGAGGCAAGGATGTGGAATTCTCTTCCACAGGCGGTGGTCTCAGCGGGGAGCATAGATATTTTCAAAAAACTATTAGATAAGCACCTGAACGACTGCAACATACAGGGATATATGTGCCTTATGTGCCCCGTTAAATGATGGTTGGGTTCCAGTCAATTCAACAGCTTATTCATTTTCTTTTCTATTCATTATAATTTTACATATTGAGGTTGAGCTCAGCCTGGTTTTTATTTTTTCTTCTTTCATGTATGCATGCACCAACATTGCCCTCATAATGCAATCCAACTTAAGTACATTTTTTCTCTCTTTTTTTTCTGTTTTAAAGACACATTTTATCAGTTTTTTTATTTATTTTTATTATAAACATTTTTGCATCCATTAGGACCATTTAAAAAAATTGCAGGTAAAAGTTAATTCTGTTTTTCTTTTCAATACATTTTTATTGAAGTTTTGAAGCACAATATAACAAATGGAACAGTAGAAACAAGCTTTCAACTTCATTACACCAAGAAATAAGCTTCATCCAAAGTATTATCATGTTCAAATTATACAAGAAGTGCAAAATGATGAAGTGGACATATTGAGAGATGTAAGTGCAAGAAACTCATAGATCATTCAGGGTTAAACATAAAGTGCCATGCTAAACTTTATTACCAAGATAGAGTCAGGATACTCAAGTGCAAGAATGTGCGAACAAGGAGCTTTTCATACCCAATGTAGCAACTATTTTTTTTTTTTTTATTAGGAGCCTGTAAAGCATCACACACATAATCAGCAGATCATGGGTGCAATCTCAGGCTCCTGCAGACTGTAAGTGTAGCTGCCTGTCCATACCTCGTGCAGGCAGGCAGTTACTGAATCACAGGACACTTCAATGAACTACCTAGAGCACTCATCTGTGCCCTGGTAGTTAATTGAGAACTAGCCATAAGCTACAATAGATGACCGTAGTTATAGTTCTCCCATTCACAGAATTCTGTTAATGAATGAGCCTCGCATGCCCAAGTTTTTTTTTTTTAACCACTTCAGCCCCGGACTATTTTGCTAGCGAAAGACCAGAGCACTTTTTGCGATTTGGCACTGCGTTGCTTTAACTGACAATTGTGCAGTCATGACACGTGGCTCCCAAACAAAATTGACATGCTTTTTTTCCCACAAATAGAGCTTTCTTTTGGTGGTATTTGATCACCCCTGCGGTTTTTATTTTTTGCGCTATAAACAAAAATAGAGCAACAATTTTGAAAAAAAAAACGCATTATTTTTTATATAATAAATATCCCCCAAATATATATATATATATATAAAAAAAAAAAAATTCCCTCAGTTTAGGCCGATACGTATTCTTCTACATATTTTTGGAAAAAAAAATTGCAATAAGCGATTATTGATTGGTTTGCGCAAAAGTTATAGCATTTACAAGATAGGGGATAGTTTTCTGGCATTTTTATTAATACATTTTTTTTGCTAGTAATGGCGGCGATCAGCGATTTTTATTGTGACTGCGACATTATGGCGGACACATCGGACATTTTTTACACATTTTTGGGACCATTGTCATTTTATACAAATGCAGTGATTCCTGTGTAAATGGCACTGGCAGTGAAGGGGTTAACCAATGGGTGGCAGTGTAGGGGTTAAGTGTTCCTAGGCGTGTGTTACTAATTGTTGGGGGCTGGGCTTTCTTTTAGTGAACACTGATCTCTGCTCCAATCACATGGAGCAGAGATCAGCGTCACTTGTTGCTAGGCAGAACGGGGAGATGCTGTTTACAACGGCATCTCCCAGTTCAGCCGCCCCGTGAGACGATCGCGGGTATGTCCGTGGCGATTGAGTCCACGGGACCCGCGACTGGACACACGGGGGTCCCGACCAGCACGCTAACGCGCCGCCGGTGGCGCTCTCGCGATGGCAGGGCAGCATTTAAGATTGGATGTAAACTTGCGAATTAATTTTTTCTTCGATGATAGCAATCCGTCCAGGCCCTGACACAACAAAGTAGAACCAAACCATGATGCCCCCACCACCATACTTCACAGTTGGGATGAGGTTTTGATGTTGGTGTGCTGTGCCTCTTTTTCTCCACACCAAAACAACTCAACTTTGATTTCATCTGTCCACAGAATATTTTGCCAGTACTGCTGTGGAACATCCAGGTGCTCTTATACAAACGGTAAATATGCAGCAATGTTTTTTTTTTTTTGGACAGCAGTGGCTTCCTCTGTGGTATCCTCCCATGAAATCCATTCTTGTTTAGTGGTTTATGTATCGTAGATTCACTAACAGGGATGTTAGCATATGCCAGAGACTTTTGTAAGTCTTTAGCTGACACTCTAGGATTCTTCTTAACCTCATTGAGCAGTCTGCGCTGTGCTCTTGCAGTCATCTTTACAGGAAGCCCACTCCTAGGGAGAGTAACAGCAGTGCTGAAATTTCTCCATTTATAGTCAATTTGTCTTACCATGGACTGATGAACAGCAAGGCTTTCGAAGATACTTTTATAACCCTTTCCAGCTTTATGCAAGTCAACAATTCTTAATCGTAGGTCTTCTGAGAGCTCTTTTGTGCGAGGCATCATTCACATCAGGCAATGCTTCTTGTGAAAAGCAAACCCAGAACTGGTGTGTGTTTTTTTTATAGGGCAGGGCAGCTGTAACCAACACCTCCAATCTCATCTCATTGATTGAACTCCAGTTGGCTAACATCTCACTCAAAATAGCTCTTGGAGATCTCATTATTGTATGGGGTTCATGTACTTTTTCCACATGCACTGTGAATGTTTACATGGAGTGTTCAATAAAAAACATGGTAACATTTAATTCTTTGTGTGTTATTAGTTTAAGCAGACTGTGATTGCCTATCGTTGTGACTTAGATGAGGATCAGATCATATCTTATGACCAATTCGTGCAGAAATCCATATCATTCCAAAAGGGTTCACATACTTTTTTGCAACTGTATAAATTAATCAAAAATGGTAAAGGTACTTTCATATAAAGTACAATTATTCAGTAAATTTTGTTTACTTACCCCTCTTCCATGTCTTAAATCAATACTTTAATGAAATGGATGCTGTTTTCACATTTCCAACTCACAACCTCTTTTTTTGGCTTCTGTTTGTGACTGCCTAGTGAATCCGTATGTCAGGTCACCCAGAGGCGAGGGGACAGATGCACACCGTTGGGATCAGGAGTGCACCGCAAGGTTATGGACCCTATGGCTGACTGCTGCGGACGGGAGACAGGTCCCACCGGGGTTAGAGCATAAGATTCCCTGGGGCGCGGAGTCTAAGAGCCAGCAGGTGTTCACCAGAGCCTTGAGTGGTGAGGATGGACTTGGCTGCAACTGGCTCCAGGTCGTGACCCCCAGGGTCCCCCAGCTCACACCCACAGTAGGCAACAGGAGGATAGGGATGGTGAGGGACAAAGCCAAGGTTGGGGCCACAAGCAGACATAAATAGTCAGGGACACGCCAAAAGGTCAGAATCACAGGCAAACAGGGATAGTCAAAGACACGCCAAAGTCGGTAACGGAACAAGAGAAGAGCACACGGCAGGAAACAGGAAGCCAAACACACAATGGAATACCCAATGGTTGATCAGCACTGATGGCCTGCAGTGCACAGGTTAATATAAGGTTCCCTGATAGGGCCTGGGGTGGAGCCATGCTTAGAGGAGAGGTTATAAAAATCACCAGGTGGAAGTGGCTGGCCTCTTAGTCTGAACACATGAGGGGAGGTAAGCAAACACAGGAAGATCACTGCATAACCATGACAGTACCCTCCCTCTTACGAGGCTTCCCCCTCCCCCGCCTGGGTCCAGGCTTAAAGGGAAACTCCAGATGGAACCTCTTTAACAGACAGGGAGCAAAGACCTCAGATGCAGTGATCCAAGACCTCTCCTCAGGGCCCAACCCTTTCCAAAGTACGAGGTACTGAAGAATGCCTTTACGGAGCCGGGAATCCAAAACTTGACTAACCTCGTATTTCAGATTATCTTCAGAGACCGAAACAGAGGTAGGGAGAGGACAAGAAGACTTGAGAACTAAAGGCTTTTAGGAAAGGGTAAGGGTATGAGAAGATCAGGAGTCTGAGCAGGGTCCCCCACACCCTTAAAGATAAGCTGGGCACCGATAACAGGACCACCAGACTGGGCAGAGGTCAGTGGATTCCTGAGGTCAGGTTGGTTAGAAAGTGACATGTCACAAGAGTCAAGCTGGATAGCTGCAACACAAACAGAATGCAGAGAACCCTGAGAAAAAGATTGAAAACCCCTCCTGGCCGAATGAGGTATTCTATCCAAAGGACGGATTGAGCCTCTTAAACGGGTTTGAACGGACATAGTAGCAGTAGGGTGAGGCCAGGTCACCGAAGGTGCTGAACAAGAAGCAGGAAGCTCATTGGGCATGGACTGGACTGGCATAACTGGTGCAGAGGTCGACTGAATAGCATTGTCAGGTGTAGCGACCATCTCAATCGCATCACAGGGCATAGCAACTGTGGAACTTGCAGACAAGTTAGCCTGGCTGTGCGTCCAAGGGAGATTAGGGACAGACAAAGGTAAATGGTTATGCGAACTGGAGTGAGTGATCAACTCAGGTTCATAGGTGGGCCCCTCATCCAGAGTACCACATGACCTAGAGAGTGCATCAGTCCGACTATTGCAGGACGCATCCCAGAGATCGCTATATACAGCGGGAAGAGCAGAAGATACTGGGATGGTGGTAACAGGAAGTTTCTCCTTTGGGGTACCCTTAAGTAGGCAGGAAGAGGAACAGGAGGAACCCCAAGCCAGGATCTGTCCAGCAGACCAGTCAACATGTGGAGAATGAAGCCGTAACCAAGGAAGACCTAATATGATAGGAGATGAAGCCTTAGGTAAGACAAGGAAGGATATCCACTCTTGGTGGAGTGTCCCTACTGACATCTTAACAGGAAGAGTCTGAAAGCGGATAGGGCCCCCTGGGAGAACCGTGCCATCAATTGCCAAGACCACCAATGGCGTTGTAAGGGGCAAAAGGCTAAGTCTCATGGAGGATGCAGTTTCCCAATCCATGAAATTGGCAGCGGCTCCGGAATCCAGATGTGCTGAGAGCGAACGAGAGGAAGCACCGACATGAAGCAACACAGAAAGGAGAAGACGAGAAGGTGAAGGTGATATTTCAGGGTCTAATACTCCACCTTCCAGATGTATTAGCCCTGAGCGTTTTTCCGGACGAAGAGAACAAGTGTCAAGGAAATGACCTTTGGCCCCACAATAGAGGCATAGGCCCAGAGTTCTGCGCCTAGCACGTTCTTCGGGAGATAATTTAGTCCAGCCCAACTGCATAGGTTCCTCAGCAGGCAGGGGGTGTTCCTCAGATCGAAGAGAAGGGACTGGGGGCTCAGGCTGCCTAAAGAACGGGGAGTGCTGGCGTCTTTTTTCCAGGGCCCTCTCCTGAAAGCGAATATCGATCTGGTTACACAAGGTGATGACACTGTCCAGATCAGCAGGAAGGGATCTTCCCACTAATTCATCCTTCACTCTATCAGAGAGGCAATGTAAAAAGGTTGCAACTAGGGCCTCATTATTCCAGCTCAATTCAGCTGTGAGGATATGGAACTGAAGAGCATACTGTCCCACAGACGCAGACTCTTGACGGAGACGTAAAAGAGCGCTAGCTGCTGAGGAGACACGACCCGGTTCCTCGAAGATATTCCGAAAAATTTCAAGAAATCAGACAGGCTAGAAACCACTGGATCATTCAGTTCCCACAGAGGGGCGGCCCAAGCTAATGCCTCGCCGGACAGGAGGGATATGATATATGCAACTTTTGCCCGATCGGACAGAAAGTTTTGGGGCTGAAGTTCAAAATGAACTGTGCACTGGCTAAGGAACCCCCTGCAAGCCTTGGAGTCCCCAGAGAAACGGACCGGAGCTGGTAGTTGTAATGAATGTGTGGCTGCGACTGATACAATAGGTGCAGCGGCAGATAGCGGTTGAGGTTGGTGAACCGGGGGTCCTAATGAGGCCTGAACCTGTTCAACACGTGATGCCAAATCCTGAAGGAATCGCATCACCTGGGTCTGATGCGATTCTTGGGTCTCAAGTCTGCGAACTAAGCTCTGCAATGGATCATCTGCAGGAAGCGGCACATCAGCCGGGTCCATGGCTGATCAAACTGTCAGGTCACCTTGAGGCGAGGTGACAGATGCACACCGTAGGGATCAGGAGTGCACCGCAGGGTAGTGGACCCTACGGCTGACTGCTGCGGACGGGAGACAGGTCCCACCGGGGTTAGAGCGTAAGATTCCCTGGGGAGCGGAGTCTAAGAGCCAGCAGGTGTTCACCAGAGCCTTGAGTGGTGAGGATGGACTTGGCTGCAACTGGCTCCAGGTCGTGACCCCCAGGGTCCCCCAGCTCACACCCACAGTAGGCAACAGGAGGATAGGGATGGTGAGGGACAAAGCCAAGGTTGGGGCCACAAGCAGACATAAATAGTCAGGGACACGCCAAAAGGTCAGAATCACAGGCAAACAGGGATAGTCAAAGACACGCCAAAGTCGGTAACGGAACAAGAGAAGAGCACACGGCAGGTAACAGGAAGCCAAACACACAATGGAATACCCAATGGTTGATCAGCACTGATGGCCTGCAGTGCACAGGTTAATATAAGGTTCCCTGATAGGGCCTGGGGTGGAGCCATGCTTAGAGGAGAGGTTATAAAAATCACCAGGTGGAAGTGGCTGGCCTCTTAGTCTGAACACATGAGGGGAGGTAAGCAAACACAGGAAGATCACTGCATAACCATGACAGTACCCTCCCTCTTACGAGGCTTCCCCCTCCCCCGCCTGGGTCCAGGCTTAAAGGGAAACTCCAGATGGAACCTCTTTAACAGACAGGGAGCAAAGACCTCAGATGCAGTGATCCAAGACCTCTCCTCAGGGCCCAACCCTTTCCAAAGTACGAGGTACTGAAGAATGCCTTTACGGAGCCGGGAATCCAAAACTTGACTAACCTCGTATTTCAGATTATCTTCAGAGACCGAAACAGAGGTAGGGAGAGGACAAGAAGACTTGAGAACTAAAGGCTTTTAGGAAAGGGTAAGGGTATGAGAAGATCAGGAGTCTGAGCAGGGTCCCCCACACCCTTAAAGATAAGCTGGGCACCGATAACAGGACCACCAGACTGGGCAGAGGTCAGTGGATTCCTGAGGTCAGGTTGGTTAGAAAGTGACATGTCACAAGAGTCAAGCTGGATAGCTGCAACACAAACAGAATGCAGAGAACCCTGAGAAAAAGATTGAAAACCCCTCCTGGCCGAATGAGGTATTCTATCCAAAGGACGGATTGAGCCTCTTAAACGGGTTTGAACGGACATAGTAGCAGTAGGGTGAGGCCAGGTCACCGAAGGTGCTGAACAAGAAGCAGGAAGCTCATTGGGCATGGACTGGACTGGCATAACTGGTGCAGAGGTCGACTGAATAGCATTGTCAGGTGTAGCGACCATCTCAATCGCATCACAGGGCATAGCAACTGTGGAACTTGCAGACAAGTTAGCCTGGCTGTGCGTCCAAGGGAGATTAGGGACAGACAAAGGTAAATGGTTATGCGAACTGGAGTGAGTGATCAACTCAGGTTCATAGGTGGGCCCCTCATCCAGAGTACCACATGACCTAGAGAGTGCATCAGTCCGACTATTGCAGGACGCATCCCAGAGATCGCTATATACAGCGGGAAGAGCAGAAGATACTGGGATGGTGGTAACAGGAAGTTTCTCCTTTGGGGTACCCTTAAGTAGGCAGGAAGAGGAACAGGAGGAACCCCAAGCCAGGATCTGTCCAGCAGACCAGTCAACATGTGGAGAATGAAGCCGTAACCAAGGAAGACCTAATATGATAGGAGATGAAGCCTTAGGTAAGACAAGGAAGGATATCCACTCTTGGTGGAGTGTCCCTACTGACATCTTAACAGGAAGAGTCTGAAAGCGGATAGGGCCCCCTGGGAGAACCGTGCCATCAATTGCCAAGACCACCAATGGCGTTGTAAGGGGCAAAAGGCTAAGTCTCATGGAGGATGCAGTTTCCCAATCCATGAAATTGGCAGCGGCTCCGGAATCCAGATGTGCTGAGAGCGAACGAGAGGAAGCACCGACATGAAGCAACACAGAAAGGAGAAGACGAGAAGGTGAAGGTGATATTTCAGGGTCTAATACTCCACCTTCCAGATGTATTAGCCCTGAGCGTTTTTCCGGACGAAGAGAACAAGTGTCAAGGAAATGACCTTTGGCCCCACAATAGAGGCATAGGCCCAGAGTTCTGCGCCTAGCACGTTCTTCGGGAGATAATTTAGTCCAGCCCAACTGCATAGGTTCCTCAGCAGGCAGGGGGTGTTCCTCAGATCGAAGAGAAGGGACTGGGGGCTCAGGCTGCCTAAAGAACGGGGAGTGCTGGCGTCTTTTTTCCAGGGCCCTCTCCTGAAAGCGAATATCGATCTGGTTACACAAGGTGATGACACTGTCCAGATCAGCAGGAAGGGATCTTCCCACTAATTCATCCTTCACTCTATCAGAGAGGCAATGTAAAAAGGTTGCAACTAGGGCCTCATTATTCCAGCTCAATTCAGCTGTGAGGATATGGAACTGAAGAGCATACTGTCCCACAGACGCAGACTCTTGACGGAGACGTAAAAGAGCGCTAGCTGCTGAGGAGACACGACCCGGTTCCTCGAAGATATTCCGAAAAATTTCAAGAAATCAGACAGGCTAGAAACCACTGGATCATTCAGTTCCCACAGAGGGGCGGCCCAAGCTAATGCCTCGCCGGACAGGAGGGATATGATATATGCAACTTTTGCCCGATCGGACAGAAAGTTTTGGGGCTGAAGTTCAAAATGAACTGTGCACTGGCTAAGGAACCCCCTGCAAGCCTTGGAGTCCCCAGAGAAACGGACCGGAGCTGGTAGTTGTAATGAATGTGTGGCTGCGACTGATACAATAGGTGCAGCGGCAGATAGCGGTTGAGGTTGGTGAACCGGGGGTCCTAATGAGGCCTGAACCTGTTCAACACGTGATGCCAAATCCTGAAGGAATCGCATCACCTGGGTCTGATGCGATTCTTGGGTCTCAAGTCTGCGAACTAAGCTCTGCAATGGATCATCTGCAGGAAGCGGCACGTCAGCCGGGTCCATGGCTGATCAAACTGTCAGGTCACCTAGAGGCGAGGTGACAGATGCACACCGTAGGGATCAGGAGTTCACCGCAAGGTTGTGGACCCTACGGCTGACTGCTGCGGACGGGAGACAGGTCCCACCGGGGTTAGAGCGTAAGATTCCCTGGGGCGCGGAGTCTAAGAGCCAGCAGGTGTTCACCAGAGCCTTGAGTGGTGAGGATGGACTTGGCTGCAACTGGCTCCAGGTCGTGACCCCCAGCTCACACCCACAGTAGGCAACAGGAGGATAGGGATGGTGAGGGACAAAGCCAAGGTCGGGGCCACAAGCAGACAGAAATAGTCAGGGACACGCCAAAAGGTCAGGATCACAGGCAAACAGGGATAGTCAAAGACACGCCAAAGTCGGTAACGGAACAAGAGAAGAGCACACGGCAGGTAACAGGAAGCCAAACACACAATGGAATACACAATGGTTGATCAGCACTGATGGCCTGCAGTGCACAGGTTAATATAAGGTTCCCTGATAGGGCCTGGGGTGGAGCCATGCTTAGAGGAGAGGTTATAAAAATCACCAGGTGGAAGTGGCTGGCCTCTTAGTCTGAACACATGAGGGGAGGTAAGCAAACACAGGAAGATCACTGCATAACCATGACACCGTATAAACTACCATGGGTCTCTAATAAGACTGGAATGGTTCTGTAAAATTGTCTATTGGGATCCACTTCACAGGAGCACAGGCACACCCAGAAGCACTCAGGAGCACCATGTGGGGGGGGGGGGGTGAACTGGACTAGTTAGGTAATGTTAATGTTAAAAATGCTTTTCATTAAGGATTTAAGAATTTTCAAATTGGTATATAGCCAATTTTAATATTTTTTATATTGAAACTATTGTTACTGGTGCTGTTAAGTGCTTCTTTTCCAGAAGTGTTTTAAAAACATATAAAAAGTGTACAATTTATTACTATTGCTGTATATAGCTGTATTGCTGAACAAAACATAGACAATTTCAGGTCCATTTTAAAAGCTTTTCTTTAGCTTTCGATAAAACTACAAATGGCTCACAGTACTCTACCATTCATAGTTTATATTGTTTCTGACTTGAGATTTGAGCATCTATGCAATCAAAAATTGGAATAAACAATCAATTGAAAATAGCTTTTGATTTGAATTGTGATGGCTTTTAGATGATTTCACTGCTGTTTTGATAGTTTGAGACTAGGACATTATAAGGTGTTGAAAAAATAGTATCATAAAAGTAATATTTAACCCTTAAATAAAAATGTACTAAATAAAAAAAACTAGATTTTACTGTTTCTTTAAAATTAGTCACACTGCTCTTCTCTTTCAGTTTACTCAGAAACAATGTAACAACAAAGCACGAATATCGCACCCTTGTGGTTTTATTACTGTGGAGATTCCAGTCTTTATGCCAGCAACTTTTGACCGAACATAAAAAAAAAAAGTTGAAAAAAAACAGACAATCATACATCATATGGACAAATCGGTTAATAACCATGGATATGCACAACCTGTGAAGCAACCTGATCTGGCTAAGATATGAAAATAGATGGTTCTGTTTCCCCATTTCTAAAATTCATTTCATAGAATAGTTGGGATGTAGATATTCTTTTCTTTTTTCAGATGTTCATGTTTTTCTTAATTTCTGTATGTATGTATGGTTTTATTAAACACCTGGTGCATAATACATTTGGTTGGTTTTATAGATTTATGCATATTTTTGGTTTCTACTTGCAAAAAAATGGGTTTTATGCAAATCTAGCAGTTGAAAAGTCCCTTAGTTTTAATTTTTATGAATAATGTCTTAATATAATAATGAGACTAATACAGAGGCTAATGTGGAGGATCATTCCTTCTGAAAATGTTAGTTGTCAGGACATAAATATGGTTTTCTAGCTACATGCTACATATTTGTATTGCATTCTACATAGCTGTGCTACAGTTGTGATTTAAAAAGCATTGACATTAATTGCTCAGAATAAAAGCCAGGCATTTAGTATTTTCAGAAGGATGTCAGCAATAGCAATGCCTTTTCTCATGACTGATTTACTTTAAATATACAGCTACAGTTTAGCTATATAACTACTAATTCTCTTTTGCAAATATATTAAATCCTGCTGTGTTGCACATGATGCGCCACTTAACATCCTAATGAGTGCATGTACAAATTCAAATATAAGGCTACTGAGATGCAATCATTTTCTAATGTTCACATTATAATGAAAACTGTAAATATCCCCACATATAGCACTTTAAACATGACACACAAACACGTAATGTTACCAATGTGAATCCAATACAAATATTTAGCACATTAAATGCATTGTTATATTTAATAAACTCCAACTATACTATATAATAGCATTATTATCACATCAAGCTTATCAACTCTGTATAACTCTTTACACAAATACTTTGCTGGTCATACAAAGAAAATTGCAAGTCCAACAACATCAATTAACCTATTTAACCTTGCAGTATGTTATCTGCAAATATCAAGTCTCCTGTGTCTAATGAATTCTATCAAGAGCCAATATGTTTCAGTGTTCATTGGACTACAGAGATCAAGCATGTGCAGCGCTAGTGCATTGTTGTCTGTGGAGGTCAACAGGCATATATTTATTGTGATACAGAACAAAAGAATTACTTTAAAGAGTTTAAAAAGCAAAAACAAAGGCAGAATCCTTTATATAAACATTCTAGTGTTTTCCTATGTTTAATAAAAACTTTTTTGATTAAGAAAAAAACAAAAAAAAAACATATGAACACTGTCTTCTTTTTGATAATATCCCAGAGGTTCCTAAATGCCTCTCAAATTGTATCCATACTATTAGTGTAGCTATGCACTGGGCCATAGCTCTAAATTGGGAACCTGTTTCTCAAGTTGACCAAATTATGCAGATGGAAGCATTATTTCACATCTTACATGATTCTAGACCCTCCTTTGTTACTAAATGAACACCTTGGTTTCTTTACAGACAACCAGATTAATATAATTTCCCACTTTCACTTTTCTTATATTACATTCCTCTTTTATTTTACTTTAAATAGGTAATTATATACTCCTCTCCAGCAGGCCCTGCCCTAGCCTGCCCACCTGAGGCCTTCTTTCCTGGACTACCAGGCATAGACAAAGCCCTCCTTTCTGCAGATCTATTATGCAAAATGTCAGAATTGCTGGACAGGGGTCTATCCAATACTTCTTCAAAAATAACGGGAGACATTAAATCTGATTCTCAAAATTTGGGTGCCAGAATGGATGCCATAGAGCAGAAACTGGACATCATGGTCTCAAGGACCAATCAGAACTCCAACCACATCCAAGTATTACAGGACCAGCTCGATACATCTCTCTCCAGAATAGACAACCTTGAGAATAGTTCGAGAAGATATAATTTCAGGGTCGGGGGGTCTCCCCGAGAAAATCAGTGACATCCCAACAGCAATCCAGGATCTCATGAAGAACTTGATTCCAGGTATCCCCCAACATCGGCTTGAACTGGACAGAGCCCACAGAGCCCTTGCCCCCCCCCCCCCAGGAAGGATGGATCCCCTAGGTATATCATAGTCAAGCCCCACTTTTACGCCACGAAAGAGGAAGTGATGCGACATTCTCAAGCCAAAGCCCAGGTGATTGCCAGGGTCATCAAATCCACGACTATTCAAAGGATAAGATCCCTAAAACCCCTCCAAAATGTTCTTTCCCAAAAGGAAATCAAATATTGGTGGGGATTCCCATTTGCTGTAAAATTCACCTTTAAGGGCAAACCCTGCTGAATCTGAAACTAATCACACAAAAATCGGTGATGGACTTTACCAATGCAGCGTCCGGAACCTCCAAGCGCCCTCTTCTTGCCAGCCCAGTGGACCCAGTTTGGAGCAAAACAAAGAGCAAGAAAACCACTGACAAAAGGCCCCCTTAATCAAAGATCTTCAGGGCCTCATATCCCTTCCCGCTTCCACAGCTACAGGACTCCCTTAACCCCTAATTTCATCTGGGGCTCAACTCATAGTTGGAGATTTAGCTCCCACCTTTCCTGAACTTCACGTTCCTGATAGGAACATGGGACACTCTAACCATGGATCTTTCTCCCTTGCCCACTGAACGACGCTCCAACGAGTAGGCCTCATACTCCTGTTACGCTTTGGGAGCCCCCCAAAAGAATTGAGTCCACAATCCATATTCCCTTTACAGTCTCAGGGACCTTTCCATCGTAAGCCCATCAGGAGGATACAAACTTCCTTTAGACACCATACAGACAGATTGCATAATGGGCCTGCCCGTCAGTGCCTTTCTGGATACAGACAATTCCACCAAGCAATGAAGATCAAGGTTGAATATTAACCATGTTCCCTCTGGCCTGTCCATTATTTGGGGACTTGAATATACCATGAATTGGGGGGAGGCTCTCCCAAGCTAAGAGCCCTTTGGTCTGGAGGCCACCATTCCAATGCCCCTCCCAGCAGAAGTCCATCTTAAGCATCTTGGGGACCTTATCTCCCCTTCTTTTTTCAGGGAGGGAGAAGTCATCCACGACATGGTCCAGGGGGGTTTTCCCACCCCACCACAGTGTTCATTCCAAAGTAGTCTTCGACCAAGGGTTAGACAAGTCCAAACCCCTCTCAGCCCAACTCACCCGCCCTACGAAGGCCAGTCTCAGGATAGCTAAACTTTTACACTCTCACAATCTAGTTGACGCTTGGAGGGAACTTAACCCTGGCAAAAGGGATTATACCCATTTCTCTAGCCCTTGCCAATAATGTGTTAGGATTGACCATATTATGATGCCCCCCAGCCATATCCCTTCTGCATATAGCAAAAAAGAGAATAAGAAACACCCAACCAAGGAATCCCTAACACATTTAGACAAGGCCAGACTGGAGCTTAATTTGGCCCTGATGGGTAAAGCAGAAAAACAGATCTGCTGTAGTAGAGCAAAGTTCTACAACCAGAAAGATCGTTTAGGCTCTATGTTGGCTTCCAAACTTTTTCCCCGATTGAAATCTCACACCATTCCCAAAATCAGAATACCAGGGTGCCCCCCCCCCCCCCCCCCCGCCAACCCAAACAAGATACTGAAGATGTTTCATGAGTTCTACTCCAAGATCTACAGCTCTAAATCCAGGGACGTAGGACCAAGATTCTCTAACTTCATAAAGGACCTCCCTTTGCCACACCTCTCCCCTACTCATAGAAAATTTCTATATGCCCCATTTACAGTAAAAAAGGTTCTTGAGGTCATCAAAGACCTAAAAAAGGGATCCACTCCTGGTTCAGGCAGCCTCTTGGTCCTGTATTACAAGGCATTTTCAGAAACCTTAGCCCCATTCATGGCCAAATTCTTCAACTATAATACTAAAGGTTACCCCCTAGACCCCCCACTGAACACTGCCTACATCAAGGTGCTCCCCAAACCGGACAAAAATCCAGAAGAAGTTGGTAATTATAGATCCATATCCCTCATTCATAATGACTTGAAGATACTCACAAAGATTTTAGCCAACCGTCTAGCCTCTTTCATAGGTTGCTACATTCACATGGACCAGGTGGGACTCATCCCAAACAAACAGGGCCCGGACCAGAGCAGAAGGGCCATAGATGTCATTTCCATTCTTCAATCTAACTGGGATAAGCGTCCTAAACAGAAAGGAATGATACTCTCTCTAGACTTACACAAGGTGTTTGACTCTGTGGAGTGGCCATGCATTTTTTTAATATTTGAACACTGGGGTTTCGACCAATGATTCAAGGTTATTCTCCATGTTCTATATTCCTCCCCAAAAGCAATGATCCGTATCCAGGTCCATTATTCAGCTCCCTTAACCATTTCCAGGGGAACTAGACAGGGATGACCTCCCCCCCCCCCCTTAATTTTTGCAATTTAAATTCAATCACTAGCAGTAGCCATTCAATACAACCCAAATAGACAAGGGGTTTCCTGTGGTCTTCAGACCCACAAATGTGTCCTTTTTGCTGATGACATCCTCATGTTCATGACATCCCCATTGACTTCACTCCCCAACCTGTGCAAAGTCCTTAAAGATTTCTCAGAAATCTCAGGCCTTATAGTCAGCCATTCTAAATAACAGACCCTCAACTTATCACTTTCCCAAGAAGAAGTCCCTCCCCTACAAAATTAATTTGAGTTTGCTTGGAGAAAATCATCCAGATATCTGGGAATAACCCTTTGTCAGGGTTGGGCTCAGCCCTCCCTTCTCTGAGCTGGACACTCAGCTGTTGGCTAATTGCCAGCTCCTATCACTCCACAGTTACTCAGCTGCTGATGATATCCTGCTTGTCAGTCCTGCCTACTTAAACCATCCAGTCCAGAGGTTCTCTGCCTTCGCCTTAGTCAACATCACAGAAATGTTCTCCTGCGATCTTGTTCAAGACTTGCTTTGCTGACATCCCTTCTGGCTCCAGATCCGGCTTGCTGTTCCTCTACATTGATCCCTGACTTCTGGCTTGACTGACTGTCTGTTCCGGTTGCTGAACTTTGGCTATGTTTTGACTATGTTTGTTTTTTTTAATTTTATTATTAAACATGTGTGATTTAACTGCACTTCTGTTTCAGCCTGATTTAATGGTTTCAGACACCCTTACAGATAAAATTTAAAACAGACACTAAGCCAACGATCCCCCTATGTACAAAAAACTTGAATCAGACTTGAAAAGCTGGTTCAGAGGGAAACTATCCTGGCTAGGCAAAACTAATTCAATTAAGATGACGCTCCTCTCTAGAATGTTGTACTTGTTCGGAGCCCTTGCCATTTTGGTCAGGAAGGACCACTTAAGATCTTTCCAAAACAAAATCATTTGATTCCCCTGGGGTGGCTCGGATTCCCCGTAGGACCTTATTTGAACCTAAACTTAAAGGAGAGCTGGGCCTATACAACCTCCTATGGTATTTTTAATCAGCTAGATTAGCTCAGCTTTCCACGGTTTATTCTAAATTTGAAAAACCAGACTTGATCCAACTTGAGACAAGCAGTTCCCTCCTTCACTCTCGACTTCCTCCTCTGGGTTCCCCCCAAGGAGCGACCTCCAATTTTATCTCACATTCTATCGCAAGCCCTTGACCTTTGCGACATATTGAGCCCCCCAACCTCCCTGACAAACAAAAAGATGTTTCGTTTGTTTTGCCAGACGGTCCTAAGAAAGGACAGGCAGCATCAAAAAACCCCGGAGAGATGATCATCCATCGCTGGATAGCAAGAGTGGATTACCACCGCTGGAATCTTTTTTTTTTATTTATTTATTTTTTTAATAAAGGAATTTTTCAAAAGTGTGTTTGTCTTATTTAACCATGTAAGTACCCCCTTACCATTTCAAACAGGGGGGGCAGTATCTGGGGGTGCCCCTGTTAAAGGGGGCTTCCAGATTCTGATAAGCCCCCCACCCGCAGACCCCCACAACCACCGGCCAGGGTTGCAGGGATGAGGCCCTTGTCCCCATCAACATGGGGACATGGTGCTTTGAGGGCTCCCAATGTTGAGGGCATGTGGCCTGGTACGGTTCAGGAGGGGGGGTGCTTTCTTGTCTCCCCCTCTTTTCCTGCGGCCTGCCAGTTTGCGTGCTTGGATAAAGGGTCTGGTATGGATTTTTGGGGGGACCCCCACATCAATTTTTTTTTAATTTGATGCGGGGTTCCCCTTAATATCCATACCAGACCTGAAGTGGTCTCTGTATTATGGGAGCCGACAATTGAAAGTGATTTTAAAAGACTTTTTTTTCCTTGCGAAATGACACTTTGTGCAGGGACAGTTCTAAGAACGGGAAAAATGTGCCCCTTCACAAGCATACTATAGACACCCCCCCAGGTAAGAAATTTATAGGAATATTACACTTTTATTGTTTCACTTTAATCATTATTAAAATCACTGCTCCTTAAAAAATGTCTGTTTTTAAAACTTTTTTTTGCATTGATCCATGTCCCCTGGGGCAGGACCCAGGTCCCCAAACACTTTTTAGGACAGTAACTTGCATATTAGCCTTTAAAATTAGCACTTTCGATTTCTCCCGTATACTTGTACAGGGTTTTCCGGCTTTTCGAATTTGCCACGAACAGCCCAAATTGTTCACTGTTCGCTGAACAGGCGAACAGGCAATGTTCGAGTCGAACATGAGTTCGACTCGAACTCGAAGCTCATCCCCACACACAAGGCGTTTGACAGCATAGAATGACAGTATAGCATAGAATGACAGTATCTGTGGGTGACTCTTGAAAAATGTGGGTTTGGGCCTTGGTTCCTATCATGGGTACAACTTTTACAGAACTCCTTTCTCTCTATACAGAGGGACCAGACAGGGCTGCCCTCTGTCCCCTCTACTTTTTGCCATTGCCTTAGAGCCTATGGCAGCCTTGGTGCATTCTAACTCCCTAATAACGGGCTTCAAGTATGGGCAGATACACGAAAAACTAATGTTATATGCCGACGATGCCATGCTGTTACTGGGGAATACGTTGGGGTCCCTGGGTGAGGCCACGTCGGTGGTTAAAAGATTTGGGTCGTTCTCGGGTCTAGTGATTAAACATTATGATATTAGACTCTACAACTCCACAGGACCCCACACTACAAGACATCCCGGTGTCTTCCAAATTGAAATACCTAGGGATATGGATCACTCCATAGCCCCGTGAATATATAACATTGAATCTTTCCCCATTATTAGGCAGGATCAGGGATAAAACTAAAATATTGGCTAAATTGAAAATGTCATTGATAGGCAGAATAAACCTTATCAAAATGATCTTCATGCCACAATTCTTGTATATCCTACATAACATCCCAATGGTAATTCCACTTAAAATGTTTAGAATCATCAACTCCTTATTTAGAGCCTTTATCTGGCTCAACAAACCTCCCAGAATTAGATTGGAACAGCTTCAGAAAACTAAAGAGGCAGGAGGACTGGCCCTTCCCAACCCATGGCTCTATTATTTAGCCACTCAACTCCAACACATTGCTTGAGCCATATCAAGCGGAATAGAGGTGGGGGGAGGTGGGGGGATCCCAGAACTGCTCTATTAAGGCATACCACAGGCTCGGATAAGGTGGTCACGGGTCTAGAGGCCTTTTCGTTCGCTAAGCTCTTCCCCACATATGCTCTGATCCATAAAATCTGGAATAAAACACGCCAATTACAAGATGTAAAAGGCTTCACAGGATACAGTCCGATATGGAACAACCAGTATTACGGGGAGCTGCTTCTTTTGACTTGTGCAGAATGTTGGAAACGTTACGGTTTCACCCACTTAGCTCACATTTTTGGTAGGGGTAAATTGCTTTCCTTTCCAGCGTTGCGGGAAAGATATGGATTTCCCCAATCTATGCATTTCCATTACTTGCAACTGAGGCATGCCGTCAAGGCACAAGCAGGACACAACCCATGGATACAATCCCCCACCCCAATCTTTCACTATATGATAGAAGTTTCCAGTTACAAGGGCTTTATATCCAGATCATATGATATGCTACTTACTGCATTTTTGCCAGGATTCCCTGCAAAGGTGACTACCTCATGGGAGAGGGACGTAGGAACATTTGAGGAGGATCAATGGGCAGAGGCCCTGCAGGCAATACAAGGGTGCTTGCTTAACACGACACAACGACTGTCACAATTGCACATTGTAATGAGGGTACATCTTACACCGGTCAGACTGTGCAAGATGGGGATTGGGGAAAATGATCAATGCACCAGGGACCACGGAGATCTCATTCACTTACTGTGGCGCTGCCCCAAGTTACATCTCTATTGGAGGAGGGTCATTGAAACTATAAATGAAGTATTCATGGTAAAGGTTCCACAAGACCCAAAAGTGTGTATTTTAGGCATTATGATCTCCCAATTGAGGAGAACCCTAGGAAGGACATTGGTAGAGCTCTTTTCCAGGCCCATAAACGTATCCTTCAACATTGGAGAGCAAGAGACCCTCCTAGGTTGCGGGAATGGATAGCCCAAATGGGAGCTACATTACGCTTGGAAAAGTACATTTACCAACATAGGGGCCACCCAGAAAAAAAATATTTATTGTGGGCTCCTTGGCTGAGTGCCCCAGGGTTATCCCCCTTGGAGCTGGTTATGGACAGATTGCTTTTCTAAGAAATTAGCTGAAGAGTCAGAACTGAGGGTATACCTGTATAACAACAGATTACGGTAAAGGAATACCTGGGTGCAAAAGTGTTGAGGCCTAATGGACCATATGATCTCCTTAAGTTAGAATGCTGTATGTAAGGAAAACAATCTCATTTATACAATATGGGTACGTTGGAATGACAAGTGTGCTGTATTTTTTTCCCCTTTTTGTTGTATGTTCTGGTTCTTGTATGAACATGTATGTTACCTTGATTTTTACCAATAAAATCCTTTGAGAAAAAAAATTACTATTTCTAGATAGGTTAGGCAAATTATCATTCGGCTTATGGTTTGAAAGGGGGTATTCAACCCTTTAAGATCATAGCACACTCAACCAGAGCAGTTAATGCTTCTTGGGCAGTGTATCACCAGGCCTCTATGGTTTAGATCTGCAAGGCCTTAACCTGGTCTTCAGTTTATACGTTCACTAGATTCTATCAGGTGGATGTGAAAAGACATGCGGATACTGCCTTTGGGCGCAGTGTGCTGCAGGCAGCAGTATAGGTCCTCAACTCTGATGGAGTCCTGCTTATATGTGTCTCCCTCCCCTCAGATGTTATTGTTTTGGGACATCCCACATAGTTATTATTATGGCTCTTTGTCCTGTGATGTATGATAACGAAAATAGAATTTTTATAACAGCTTACCTGTAAAATTATTTTCTTGAAGTACATCACGGGACACAGATATCCCTCCCCTCTTTGTGATATATACGCATATTGCTTGGCTACAAAACTGAGGTGCTCCCAGTGTGGGAGGAGTTATATAGGGAGGCAACTTCCTGTCTTGGGCGTGCCAGTGTCCATCGCCTAAGGTGGTTATATACCCATATAGTTATTACTATGGCACTGTGTCCCATGATGTATGATAAAGCAAAAGTAATACATATTGCATTCCTTTAAAGGAATAGAATTTAATTCACCATAATTTATGTAATGTTCTCCCTGACTTCCAAGGGCCTGATGGTGACCCCCTGAGCCAGTGAGAAAAGATATTCCGCCTCAGGGTGCAGGTTACTAGACATGGGTGAGGTGCAAGGTGAAAAGATTGGGCACCAGTTGCTTTTTGTAAAAAATTAACAAAGAGAGAGTTTTATTTCTCTTAACAAGAACATTGGGGAGAGAGGGTTTAGGGCACTTCTCCTTTACCTCCATCAATGGACAGGCTCCCTTCAGGCTGAGCCTCTAACACATGCGGTTCCTCCCCAAGCTTTTGGGTGTAACCTTGGTTGCTCTTCCTCTGTGGAACCCTGAACTGCTGGATAGGCCTTAAGTGGACCTAGCAGCCAGCATACCTCCTGGATAGACCTTAGGCTTCAGGCCTAGCAACCAGGAGCTTCTCAACACACGCCTGTCCAGGCCACAGTCTCGGGCAGGAAGAACTCCGATCACTTGACTTCTCCAAAATAAATAGCCTATCCCAGCAAACACAGTGGTTAAATAAACTCCTGCTGATTGGCTGAGACATTCTAGTTACCCATTACCTAAATGTATGGTAATTCATCATTCTAATGCCAAAAGCAACAGTGCCACCTATTGACAAAAGAGAGAGACTACCCCAAACCCAGACAAACCCAGACTTAGGAAAGGAATCAGTGGATAAACCTACTAATTAGCCAGCTAGTTACCATCCAGCACAAATAGATTTATTAGCAGCCCTGTTTAGGAACAGGGTGCTACACTTTATTATGTGTATCTTGGAGTCAGTTATGAAAATTGTGACTGGTGTGGACTTCCTGAATGTGACTGTTTTTGATTCATTTGCTCACAGAATATATCAAAGAGTTCAGGAGTTGCAAATGTTAAGTGGAATCAAGTAAATGGGATCCAAAGCTTGAATTTTAATTGTGTCCATTAGCCTTTCTCCATTTTAAGACTAATAGGCAGGCAAGGCATTATCAAATGAGGGTCATCAGGAGCTAAGCACTTTAAAGAGGACATGTACCAATGTAAAAAAAAAAAATGAATAAAAATACCATTTGGTGGGGAGTGAAACATTAAAAATGCACAATTCCTTTAAATAACATTCACAGGAAGTGTGTGTGTGTGTGTGTGTGTGTGTGTGTGTGGGGGGGGGGGGGGGGGGGGCGTGATGGTCCTTAGTAATTCATGAGAAATGGTGAACCTGTATAGTATACAATACACAAGCAAAATATTTTTTTCATTCACAAAGAAAAACAGATACTATTTAAATTACTAGCTAGTGGGGGCAGAGCCAGCAGCCAGAGCGGATGGTGGTGTGAGAGGAGAGCTCTGCCACAGCGGACAGAAAATCACGGCCCACAGCAAGCCATTAAACATATAAAGTACATTCTCAGCACAGGGAGACTACAAGGCACACGCTGGACATAATGAACAAGAGAAAGGAATGGGAGGGGCCGAGGAAATTTATGGATTTCTTCTCCCCAGCCTCCGGAAGAGAAATCCGAGATGACTCCTGTGACGGGAGAAGAGCCTCAGCCTCCCCTGCATGTTCGCTCTGCAATCAGTTACTATCCACGGGTGAGTCCTGTCCCTCAGCACAGCTCCTGCCACCTTCCCCCTTTGAAAGCCCTGTGAAACAAACACTGAGGATTTGGGAGGAGGGAGACCCTCAGAAAGGCATAGGAATAGATGGGGATTAAATGGAGGAATCCTCCTCATATGCCCAGCAGCTTGATGCTTTCCCTACTTCAGGTCAGCCTATAATAGACACTACCATGAAACAAATGCTGTAAACACTGAGGGGGGCCTCCAGCAAGATATGGTATCATTTATGCCCTCTTCTAAGGCAGAAATCTCAGCAGTCAGCACTAGAGGGACTTATGTGGAACACAAGATGGAGGAATTTACCTCTGCACTTAAAGCTATGCAACTCAAAGTGGCTGACATTGAAGACAGGGCTCGCAGGAATAACATTAAGTTCAGAGGGATCCCTGAAACAATCAAACCGGCAGAACTAACTGCCCACCTCCAGAAGCTTATGGTCACTGCTAACCCTTCCCTGGGGCCTGCGGATGTCATCAAAGATAAGGCACACAGACTGCCTAAACCATCGTTTTTGCCTGACCAAATCCCCAGGGATGTCATAGCAAGAATTCACTTCTACAATGTGAAAGATCAGCTAATGTGTTACGCTAGACAGCACCCTGCCCTCCCAGACCCCTTTGCCGGAGTCTCACTTTATGCTGACCTGTCACAATCTACATTGACAGCCAGGCATAACTGAGTCCCCATCACCAAAATCCTGCGCAATCACAAAATGCTGTATAAATGGAGGTTCCCAGCTAAATTGCTGCTTGAATGGCACAACGAATTGCATGCGATCATCTCCCTGGAAAAAGGCAAGGAACTCCACAGAAAATGGTGGCTTCTCCCTGAGGATGGTGAAGCTGCAGTTCCTGAACCCCTTCAAGACAGACGCAACTTCCACCACCAGCATAGAAGGAACAGATAAGCAATTTCTATTTGCATTGGCACCATGGATGATAACTTCACTACATTGCTTCCACTCCCAGGCCTACAGACCCCTAGTGCCTTTAGCCCAACTGCCTACCTAGCTCATGGCTAAAATAGCATCCGCTGCTTGGCTACTTCTGAAAACTTGTTTCCCCCTTCTTAATTTATGGGATGAGCCCTGTAACCTGTTTCATGCAACATGAGTTACATAACTTTTACCAGTTATTCTATGACCAACTAAGGTCTTGTTATATCCCTGTTTTTTTTTGTTGACTGATCAAGAAAAGTTGTTCCAAGTTCTACACCTACCCAGCAATACTTTTTCAACAGGTCCACTCCCAATTCCTACCCTTGGATGGCAGCAGTTCGCTAACTTACATTGGAATGAACATTAAAATACTGACTCACAACGTGAGAGGCCTAAACAGCCCCTATAAACATAGGGCACTTTGGAAATCGGCTATAGCTATGAAATGTGATGTTCTATGTACACAAGAGAGGCATTTCTCTAGCAGTAAACCCCCAAAATGCACACATAGCAAATTCCCACAAATTTTCACAGTAAATCACATTCTTAAGAAAAATGGTGTAATTATTGCCATCAGGGACACGGTAACTTTTTCTTTATTACAGGATCACGCAGACCCACAAGGACGCTTCATCATCTTGGTTGCAGAAATTAACAAGACTACCTACACGTTGGTAAACCTATACGCACCAAATGCTAAACCAATGAAATGTATTCGAAAAGTAGTAAAGCTCACTAGATCTTACCAAAAAGGTAGCCTAATTGTTTGTGGAGATTTTAATATGGTTCAAAACGCAGGGCTTGACGGGCTCTTAGATGGAGACCGTGCTTGGGCCCATTTTGTCATGAAAAAAGGCTTTTTGATCCCTGGCGTTACTCTCAAGCCACTGAGAAGAACTATTCATATTACTCTACAGTAGGGATGAGCTTCGTGTTCGACTCGAACATCGGCTGTTCGCCCGTTCGGCGAATTCCGAACGTTATGGGCCGTTCGTGCCAAATTCGTGTGGCGCTCACGGCCCACAATGCACTGCGTCATCGCAGTGCATTGCTGGCTCATGATTGGCCAAGCATGCACTGTGACCCCGCATGCTTGGCCAATCACAGCGCCAGCAGCGAGGAGAGCCATGATTGGCCACAGGCAGGATGCCTGTGGCCAATCATAGCTCAGGCTGTGTAGTACACGCCCCACACTATATAAGGCCGCCAGCGCGGCGGCCTAGTGTAGTGTGTTGGTGTCTGAAGCAGTTAGTGGGTGTTCTGTGTACCTTCAACACAGTACACACCAATCGTTTTCGGCCGATTTTCGATCTTGCTGTTGTGTAGTGGTTGTTGCCTGTGTGCCCTGACCGCAGTATACACCGCTATATTCACCTCACCTATATACAGTGGTGTGAAAAAGTGTTTGCCCCCTTCCTCATTTCCTGTTCCTTTGCATGTTTGTCACACTTAAGTGTTTCGGAACATCAAACCAATTTAAACAATAGTCAAGGACAACACAAGTAAACACAAAATGCAATTTGTAAATGAAGGTGTTTATTATTAAAGGTGAAAAAAAATCCAAACCATCATGGCCCTGTGTGAAAAAGTGATTGCCCCCCTTGTTAAAACATACTATAACTGTGGTTGTCCACACTTGAGTTCAATTTCTATAGCCACACCCAGGCCTGATTATTGCCACACCTGTTCACAATCAAGGCATCAATTAAATAGGAGCTGCTTGACACAGTAAGGTCCACCAGAAGATCCTTAAAAGCTACACATCATGCCGAGACCCAAAGAAATTCAGGAACAATTGAGAAAGAAAGTAATTGAGATCTATCAGTCTGGAAAGGGTTATAAAGCCATTTCCAAAGCTTTGGGAATCCAGCGAACCACAGTGAGAGCCATTATCCACAAATGGCGAAGACATGGAACAGTGGTGAACCTTCCCAGGAGTGGCCGGCCGCCCAAAATTACCCCAAGAGCGCAGCGACGACTCATCCAAGAGGTCACAAAAGACCCCACAACAACGTCCAAGGAACTGCAGGCCTCACTTGCCTCAGTTAAGGTCAGCGTTCATGCCTCCACCATCAGGAAAAGACTGGGCAAAAATGGCCTGCATGGCAGAGTTCCAAGGAGAAAACCACTGCTGAGCAAAAAGAACATCAAAGCTCGTCTCAATT
Organism: Lithobates pipiens; assembly: GCF_037356315.1. Taxonomy (NCBI): domain Eukaryota; kingdom Metazoa; phylum Chordata; class Amphibia; order Anura; family Ranidae; genus Lithobates; species Lithobates pipiens. Next base: position 490,693,587 of record NW_027507748.1, read on the forward strand.
TCTCCACAACACATCTTGATGATCCCCAAGACTTTTGGGACAACATTCTGTGGACCGATGAGACAAAAGTGGAACTCTTTGGAAGGTGTGTGTCCAAGTATATCTGGCGTAGAAGGAACACTGCATTTCATAAAAAGAACATTATACCAACAGTAAAATATGGTGGTGGTAGTGTGATGGTCTGGGGCTGTTTTGCTGCTTCAGGACCTGGAAGACTTGCCGTGATAAAAGGAACTATGAATTCTGCTGTCTACCAAGAGATCCTGAAGGAGAATGTCCGACCATCTGTTCGTGTACTCAAGCTGAAACGAACTTGGGTTCTGCAGCAGGACAATGATCCTAAACACACCAGCAAGTCCACCACCGAATGGCTGAAGAAAAACAAAATGAAGACTTTGGAGTGGCCTAGCCAAAGTCCTGACCTGAATCCTATTGAGATGTTGTGGTATGACCTTAAAAAGGCCGTTCATGCTCGAAAACCCTCTAATGTAACTGAATTAGGACAATTCTGCAAAGATGAGTGGGCCAAAATTCCTCCAGGACGCTGTAAAAGCCTCATTGCACGTTATCGCAAACGCTTGGTTGCAGTTGTTGCTGCTAAGGGTGGCCCAACCAGTTATTAGGTTTAGGGGGCAATCACTTTTTCACACAGGGCCATGATGGTTTGGATTTTTTTTCACCTTTAATAATAAACACCTTCATTTACAAATTGCATTTTGTGTTTACTTGTGTTGTCCTTGACTATTGTTTAAATTGGTTTGATGTTCCGAAACACTTAAGTGTGACAAACATGCAAAGGAACAGGAAATGAGGAAGGGGGCAAACACTTTTTCACACCACTGTAGCTAGTGATCTATCTTTTATAATAGAGCTTGCAGTCAGTAGTGTTAGGAGCTTGTGCGTGCTGTCTGCGTGCTCTGTACCCAGTACACACCACTTTATCCACCTACATAGCTCTTCTCTATTTGAGCCCACTTGCCATCTGCAGGAGTTATTGGAAGTTGTGTGTGCCTCCAGCACAGCACAGTATACATCTGTATATATCCCTTTATCTCTGGTGTTCTATAAAAAAGGCATCTGCAGGAGTTAGTGGGTTTTTTGTGCCTCCAGCACAATATACACCTGTATCTACCCTTTATTGCTGTTCTCTAATAGAGACATCTGCAGGGCTTAGTGGGTGTTGTGTGACTCAATTACAGTATACCCCTTTATCTCTGGTGTTCTATAATAAAGGCATCTGCAGGAGTTAGTGGGTGTTGTTTGACTCCAGCACAATATACACCTGTATCTACCGTTTATTGCTATTCTCTAATAGAGCCATCTGCAGGGCTTAGTGGGTGTTGTGTGACTCCATTACACTGCTGTTTTACCCAACTCCCTTCAGGCCATTACCATGTCTGGAAGGCCAGCAAGGAGAGGCAGACAGGCACGAGCCGATAAAAGAGGGCAAGCAGGCTCTGTGTCTAGAGACAACAGTGCTGGTCGTGGACGCGGTGCATTGTCATCAGCACGTGGCCATGGGACACCCTTGTCCTTCTTTTCGGCAGCTGGACATGTTGAACCGCAACATGCCAACGACTTGGTAGAGTGGATGACCAAGCCCTCTTCATCCTCCTCATCCTCTCTCACCCAGTCTCAGGGTACTAGCAAAGCAGCTGCCAACGCATCGTCTTCCCTCCTCTCAATGTCATCATCAGTGACTCCTTCCCTAGACCCACCACGTCCTCCTGAGGAGTCTCCTGAACTCTTTGAGCACAGTGTTGGGTACATGCTCCAGGAGGATGCCCAGTGTTTTGTGGGCTCTGATGATGACACTCAGCTAGAGGAAGGCAGTAGCGTGAGCGCAGAGAGAGGGGATGCTCAAGAAGGACAGCAATCTGGCAGTCATGTTCCACAAGCTGCAGCATACTGCCAGGTTTGCTACAGCGATGAAGAGGGAGGGGATGATGAGGGCACTGACTCCACGTGGGTGCCTGGAAGGAGAGAGGAGGAGGAGGAGGAGGAGGAGGCACATGTCCAATGAGGCAGGATGCCCTCCGGGGGCCAGCTTAGGGGCAGCACACCGACTGAATCACACCGCAGAGCTCTGCCTGTGCAGGGCGCTGCTTCTGCGCGTTATTCTAAAAGTTCTTTGGTGTGGGCCTTTTTTGAGACGAGTGCATCAGATCGCACCGCTGCTATTTGCAACATATGTCTCAAGCGTATCTCGCGTGGCCAAAACATCAGCTGCTTGGGCACCACATGCTTGACCAGACATATGTTGACCTGCGATGCAGCTCGTTGGCAAGCGTACCTCTAAGACCCACACCAAAGAACAAAGCGGACCTCTCCTTGCTCCTCATCAGCTGGCATCTCCAACCCCACTAGACCTTCAGTCCTCTCTGAAACCTGCTCTGAGAGGAATGAAGGTGTAGAATTAGGTGTGTCACAGCCAAGTGCTTCCGGGAACTCTGCTAGCGGTACACCCACGTCCGATTATAGCAGGCAAATGTCCCTGCCCCAGCTGCTGGACCGGCGAAAGAAGTTCACTCCCAGCCATCCACATGCCCAGCGGTTGAATGCTAGCTTGGCTAAATTGCTAGCACTTCAACTGCTGCCTTTTCAGTTGGTAGACTCGGCCCCCTTCCGTGAGTTTGTACAATGTGCGATTCCTCAGTGGCAGGTCCCCAAACGCCACTTTTTCTCACGGAAGGCAATTCCGGCTCTCTACCGGCATGTGGAAGGCAATGTCCTTGCCTCGCTGGACAGGGCGGTCAGCGGTAAGGTGCATATTACCGCTGACTCATGGTCCAGCAGGCATGGACAGGGACGTTACCTGTCTTTCATGGCCCATTGGGTCACTCTTCTGGCAGCTGGGAAGGATGCAGGACAAGGTGCAGTAGTGTTGGAGGTCGTTCCGCCACCACGCCTCCAAAATGCTACTATTGGTTGTGACACACCTCTCTCCTCCACCCCCTCCTCTTCTTCTTCCTACATGGCCTCTTCCAGTGCTCTGTCCTCAGAACCAGCAGTGCTCCGTAGGCGTTCCAGGGGCTACGCAAGTACGCAGGCAAAACGATGCCATGCCGTGCTTGCGCTGGTTTGTTTGGGGGACAGGAGCCACACTGGGGCGGATGTTTTGTCAGCTCTGCAGGGGCAGGCCGAGAGGAGGTTGACGCCACGCCAGCTTAAGCCAGGAATGGTGGTTTGTGACAATGGCACCAACCTCCTCTCCGCCCTCCGACAGGGAAAACTGACCCATGTGCCCTGTGTAGCTCACGTCCTTAACCTGGTGGTGCAGCGGTTCTTGGGCAGGTACCCCGGCTTACAGGATGTCCTGAAGCAGGCCAGGAAAGTCTGTGTGCATTTCCGCTGATCATTTAATGCCTGTGCTCGGCTGGCTGAGCTCCAAAAGGAGTTGAACCTGCCCAAGAACCGCCTTATATGTGACATGCCCACCAGGTGGAACTTAACGTTGGCCATGCTGCAGCGGCTGCACACGCAGCAGAGGGCCATCAATGAGTACCTGTGCGACTACGGCACCAGGACAGGGTCAGGGGAGCTCGGTTTTTTCTCACCACGCCAGTGGGGCATGATCAGGGATGCATGCACTGTCCTGTCACCATTTGAGGAGGCCACAAGGATGGTGAGCAGTGACAGTGCATGCATCAGTGACACTGTGAGAAAAAAGGAGTGGGTTGCGCTACAAAAAATAACTAAACTCAAAAAAAATAAAAAAATATAACCATGTGAAACAACAAAGTTTGAACTTAGTGGTGTGTTTGTCGCATGCCAGAAAAGGATTAGAATGCGACAAAAAAGGGACTATCTAATAAAGATAGAAAATACTAAATCAGTGAAAATAGCAGATACCTCTTAGTGTGGTTATACACAGAATACCCTTAGTAGGAGTGAATGATCAAATAAATGTGGGATAATGCAAGCAAACCTTTGCTGATAAAACCCAAACGTGTAAAAAGAATATATTACACCAATGATACCTAAAGATTAGAATCGTATTGGGTATCAGAAAATATATGTGGTGAAAATAAAAATTACATTAAGTAATATTCATATAAGGTGAACCTGCAAAAAAACAGTATAACATCCAAAAAATCTGTTGTCTTAAAACAATAATGAAATAATGTGGCATCCAATGGTCCGTTATCTCATAACATTAGTGAAACATGAATATGGAAATTGTTTGAGAACATAATGAGAATAGAACAATGTTCAAAGAGTCCATATAGTCTCTATTTGCAAGGTTTCCCACAGTGAAGTAGTGACAGTAGAGATATCAAACACGAACGTGACTTGTGCTCAGCCTCCACCAATGATATTATTGCCGCTTACCAGAAACGAATGGTTCCTTATTACAGAGAACCATATAAAGCAGTTGACTAATTCCCCAGTCCAGGGCCTGCACGGATGAAATGTGAGGGACTTCAGAGCCCGCTCGTCTCTCGATACACTCCCGTTCGTGGATTTACATAGAAGGCAATGAGACTCACAATAGTGTAAAACCCAAAAGTAACTTTAATCGAACGTAAGAGACAAATGCACACTTACAGAAATGACGATTAAAACGATCGTTACAGCAAAACCGAGCCGGCCGGTCTCGGTTAGCGCCCGTTACACCGAAAACATACAACACGAGATGGTGGCGTCAGGACGTCGCTCCTCCTCCCTACGCGTTTCGTCACGATAGGACGTGGTCACGGGGGGGAGAACTGTACCTCTTGTCCACCTCTTGGAGCATACGCTGCGTGGAATAATGGACAGGGCACTTGAGGCAGAAGAGGAGGACTTCCTTGCCTCTCAAGGCCCCCTTTATCCAGAGAGTGTTCCTGCTGTGCCACCCATCACACAGGAAGAGGATGAGGAGGAGGAAGAGGAGGAGGAGGATGATTGTGTCAGCATGGAGGTGGAGGCTGGCACTCAGCATCAGCAGCAGCAGCAGTCTTGTAGGGATGATTTACAGTCCCAAGAAACACGTGGACTTGTACGTGGCTGGGAGGAGGTAGCTGCGGATCATGTTGTCCTTAGTGACCCAGAGGACTCCGGACCGAATGCCTCAGCTAACCTCTCTGATCCTGCAAAGCCTGCGGAAGGATCCTCGTATTCTTCGGATCAAGGAGAGGGACCATTACTGGCTGGCCACTCTCCTTGATCCACGGTACAAGGGTAAGGTTGCTGACCTTATCTTGCCATCGCAGAGGGAGCAGAGGATGAGACATCTCCGGGAGGCCTTGCAGAAAGGTCTGTGCAACGCGTTCCCAGAGACTGGGAGGTTACAAACTCCTGGTCCTGGACAACGTGTTGCTGAGGCATCCGTCAGAAGGAGCGGTGGAGAAGGTGGCCGTCTGACTGATGCTTTCAGACAATTTTTAGTCCGCAGCCCCAAGGTATAATCAGTTCCAGCACCCATCGCCAGCGTCTGATTTACATGGTGCAGGAATACCTAGGGGCAAGGTCAGACTTGGACACCTTTCCCACCGAAAATCCTCTGGCTTACTGGGTCTTGAGGATGGATCACTGGCCAGAGCTTGCACAGTATGCAATTGAGCTACTGGCCTGTCCTGCATCCAGCGTTCTTTCGGAACGCACCTTCAGTGCTGCTGGTGGCTTTGTTACCGATCACAGGGTGTGCCTGTCCACCGAATCAGTTGATCGACTGACCTTCATCAAGATGAATCAGTCTTGGATCACCCACAGCTACCAAGCACCTGAAGCTGATGTAACAGAATAATTTTTTTGGAAATATCACATCCCTTCAAGACTGCCTATGCTGATGCTGAGTGACTGTCCTGTTATGTTGATTGTCTATCCTCTTCCTCCTCCGCTGATATGTTGGAAGAACATTTCTGGTTCTGGGTGATGCCTAAGGCCCAATTTTTCTGCCCCTGTTTAACAGGGGCGTTTATGTACAATTTTTGATGCAATGCTTTGCAGCAGGGCTAATTCCTGCAATCAAACAAGAGTATATGGGAGAGGTTGCAGTGTGGTGGCACCAACACCAGTGCCTAAGGCCCAATTTTTCTGCCCCTGTTTAACAGGGGCGTTTAATTACAATTTTTGATACAATGCTTTGCAGCAGGGCTAATTCCTGCAATAAAACAAGAGTATATGGCAGGGGTTGCAGTGTGGTGGCACCAGCACCAGTGCCTAAGGCCCAATTTTTCTGCCCCTGTTTAACAGGGGCGTTTATGTACAATTTTTGATGCAATGCTTTGCAGCAGGGCTAATTCCTGCAATCAAACAAGAGTATATGGGAGAGGTTGCAGTGTGGTGGCACCAGCACCAGTGCCTAAGGCCCAATTTTTCTGCCCCTGTTTAACAGGGGCGTTTAATTACAATTTTTGATGCAATGCTTTGCAGCAGGGCTAATTCCTGCAATAAAACTAGAGTATATGGCAGAGGTTGCAGTGTGGTGGCACCAGCACCAGTGCCTAAGGCCCAATTTTTTCTGCCCCTGTTTAACAGGGGCGTTTAAGTACAATTTTTGATGCAATGCTTTGCAGCAGGGCTAATTCCTGCAATAAAACTAGAGTATATGGGAGAGGTTGCAGTGTGGTGGCACCAGCACCAGTGCCTAAGGCCCAATTTTTCTGCCCCTGTTTAACAGGGGCATTTAAGTACAATTTTTGATGCAATGCTTTGCAGCAGGGCTAATTCCTGCAATAAAACTAGAGTATATGGCAGAGGTTGCAGTGTGGTGGCACCAGCACCAGTGCCTAAGGCCCAATTTTTCTGCCCCTGTTTAACAGGGGGGTTTAAGTACAATTTTTGATGCAATGCTTTGCAGCAGGGCTAATTCCTGCAATAAAACTAGAGTATATGGGAGAGGTTGCAGTGTGGTGGCACCAGCACCAGTGCCTAAGGTCAAATTTTTCTGCCCCTGTTTAACAGGGACATGTAATTACAATTCTTGATATAATATTTCACAGGAGGGCCCCTTCCTGTGCCCACCCAGAGTAACGGTGAGGACTTATAGTGTTGTGGCACCAGCACCACAACCACCAAAGGTCAATTTTTCTACCACTGTTCAACAATGGCATGTAATTACAATTCTTGATATAATCGTTCACAGCAGGGCGCTCCAGCGCCCACCAAGAGTCACTGTGAGGGCTTACAATGTTGTGGCAAAACCAACACCTTGTTCCGCCATTTCTGCAGAGCATATAGGGCAGGCCCCTACTTTCAAACATCCAACTTACAAACATCTCCTACTTGCAAACGGAAGGAGACAACAGCAAGTGAGATGAAAAAAGATGGACGACAAAACAAATTATACAGGGGTGATAACCTTTCCCTATGTTTTCCAAAAAGCTTAAAAATAGTTTTTTTGACTGGAGCTACACTTTAAAAATGTACCAGTTGAAAATTACAAACAGATTCAACTTAACACAACAAACCTACACAGTCCCTGTCTTATTTGCACCGCCTGTATACTGCTGTTCTGAGTATATAGGGCCTGGGGGCCACACGCATTTCCTTTTTTTAATATGGGTACAGGGTTCCCCTTAATATGCGTACAAGACCCAAATAGGCTGGTAATGTGCAGGGAGGGCTACCCATGCCATTTTTCTCAATGATTTTCAACCATATTGCAGGAACCAGATATAACATTAAAACCGCAAGCAGTTTTAAATGGTGTTATTTCCGTTTAATGTAATTTTGTGCAGGGACTGTTCTAAACACGGGAAACACGTGGCACTTCACAGGCATACTACAGACACCCCCCAGGCACCATATTTAAAGGAATATTTCACTTTTTTTTCACTTTAATCGTCATTAAAATCAGTGCTCCTGCCAAAAAAGCCGTTTTTAAAACTTTTTTATGCATTGACCCATGTCCCCTGGGGCAGGAGCCAGGTCCCCAAACCCTTTTTAGGACAGTATCTTGCATATTAGCCGTTAAAATTAGCACTTTTAATTTCGAACGTTCGAGTCCCATAGACTTCAATGGGGTTCTAAAGTTCGTACAAATTTGGGGTCCGTTCGAAAGTTCTGGTGCGAACCGAACCGGGGGGTGTTCGGCTCATCCCTACTCTACAGTACATAATAGCTATTCCAGAATTTATATTTTCTCACTGATCTGTACACTTTGCAAAATGTGGTTAAATCTGATATCCATAATATCCCATGGTCGGACTACGCTCCAGTGACAATTGAGATTATGGATACCAATAGAACTTCCTACAAACCCCTGGGGTGTAATAATACTTTTCTACTGTCCCATTCCCAAATAAGGGATGAAATTGAGGGAAAATTGCAGGAATACTTCCACTTTAATACCAGTGAGGAATGTTCCCCATCAACGACATTGTGTGCGCACAAAGTGTTTGCTAGAGGAACTTTTATCCAGATAGCCTCCAGAAAAAGGAGGAAAAAATTATACCGCATAACACAGCGCCACAAAACCATAGCTGATCTGGAGACCCAGCACCATAGCTCCCACACTGTATTTTACAATCCTAAAGACATAGCAAATGCCTTTAAGGATTATTATGAATCCCTTTACAACCTTAATAGCGATCCTCACACTCACCAAACTTCAGAAGAAGAAATTGACAAGTTTCTACAGGGAGTTAAACTACCTTCTGTGGATGCACCCACACTACAGAAACTAAACTCCCCTATCACCTGCGATGAAGTGATGACAGTTATCAAGTCCCTCCCCATGCACAAGACACCGGGGGCTGACAGCTTCTCGGCTGAATATTATAAAGCATTCGCCTCCCTAGTAGCTCCAAAAATGGTGGAAATTTTCAATGCAGCAGCTAACACTAACTCTTTCCCAAAGGAAATGTTACAGCCATTATAGTTACGATCCCCAAGCCAGGCAAAGACCCATCCCACCCTCAAAGTTTTAGACCAATCTCTCTACTGAATTTTGACTTAAAAATATATGCCAAAATCTTAGCCAATAGATTAATAGAAGTAACTCCCTCCCTCATAGGATTATATCAAGTGGGCTTTGTAAAAGGTAGGCAAGCACCAGATGGGACCAAACGGATGCTAATTCTTTTGCGATTTATGGAAATTAACAAAAACCCTAGCACCTTCTTAGCCTTAGATGCAGAGAAGGCCATTGATAGGGTACACAGGACCTACCGATCAAAGGCCTTGCACAAATTCGGAATAACTGGCCAAATCCATTCAGCTATAATGTCACTTTACTCCCACCCCACGGCCCGAATCTATACATCTAATCTACTCTCTGAACCCTTCCAACTCTCGAGCAGCATGCGCCAAGGCTGCCCCCTGTCCCTAATTATTTTCTCACTTATCATAGAGCCTTTAGCGGAAAGTATCGGATCCGCCGACACCATTAAAGGTATTAAAATAGGCCCTGAGACTCATAAAATAGGGCTATTTGCTCACGACATAATTTTAACTATCACTAACCCAGAGTCCTCAATCACAGAAATTCAAAAACGTTTACATGAGTCCAGGAAAGTATCCTTTTATAAAGTCAATACAAAGAAATGCTTCACATTAGCTCTCCATGTATCACCTAAAGCTAAAATCAAACTCAAACAAAGATTCCCCTTCAATTACCTATCTTTGGAGTGCAGCTGTCCTCTTCCTCTGCTAACATATATATTCATAATTTCCCTCCACTACTAAATAAACTTGGAGAAGAAATTGATCATATAGGTAAACTGCATCTTTCCTGGATAGGTAGGATAGCTGCATACCAAATGCAAATATTGCCTAAATTGCTGTATCATTTCAAAACACTGCCTATCCCTATCCCTCAAAAATTCATTAATCACTTATCAAAAAGTTAAACACTTTTATTTGAAAAAGACCTAGAGTAGCTTTAGAACAATTATATAAACCCAAACACCTGTGTAGCAATATTGGACTAAATGCGATACTGGTTTTCATACCAAACTGATAACCAGTGGTCGGATATGGAATGTGCTGTAACACCGGGGTCACGATCTTCCAGCACTAGCTATAGCAGCTAGTATACATCACAAACCAGAAATTCCGCCATACCCTACAGTACAAGCCACACTTGCTGCATGGTCATTTCTGATACATCAAAAGCCCACTGATACCCCTATGTGCAAATGAAATGTTTCACTGGCGGACTATGAATATTTAATCCCCAACTTGTCAACCCAATCCTGGAAAAAAAGAGGTGATCACTTTCTCATACCCATAATGGAGGAACAGGAGACACTAGACAGATATAAACAGTTTCAAATAAAGCACTATGTATCCACCAATACACTGAAACCACTAGAAATACCTCAAGTATTATGGTATCACTAACTTCACAAGTACCAGGGAAAAAAAAGGGATATCTTTGTTTTATAAAATCTCTACCCAACATGGCAAAATGGGAACAGGAACTACAAAAAGAGTACTCTCTAAAACAATGGCACCTAGCGGTGAAATACAATAGTAAATCCTCAGCTTGTGTAGATCATTGGGATAATGCCCAAAAATCCTTACACAGGTGGTATCTAACACCCCTACGTCTCCATAAAATGGATCCAAACATCCCACCACTCTGCTGGAGGAACTGTCAATCCACTGGCAGCTTACTCAACGTATTGTGGAGCTGTGGAATGATTACAACCTTCTGGAAAGAAGTATCTTCCCTGATCGTAGATGTTACACACACCACATTTATGCTAAACCCAGCATTGGCACTGCTAAGCATTGGTATTGAACATTTCTTTCCTACGTTGAGAAAGATAGTGGTAGATATATTGTTTGCTGCCCGCATATCCCTGGTAAAAGAATGGCTCTCCCTTACACCTCCTCACATTGAGGTAGTAATTTCTACAGTTAACAACCAATATCTAATGGAAAAGTTATTTGCATATACAAAAAGAAGAGCTCTAGTTTTCCACAAACATTGGGAGATCTGGAGAACTTCAAAATATGCCTCTCCGCATTTGTCACTTCTGATTTCTAAATACACCCTGTTGATAACTACCATAAACACCTGACCATCCAGTGGCCAGACCAACTAATTGGGGCGGTTGTACCAGTAGCTAGGGATGAGCTTCGAGTTCGAGTCGAACTCATGTTCGACTCGAACATTGCCTGTTCGCCTGTTCAGCGAACAGTGAACAATTTGGGCTGTTCGCGGCAAATTCGAAAAGCCGGGAACACCCTATACAAGTCTATGGGAGAAATCTAAAGTGCTAATTTTAAAGGGTAATATGCAGGTTACTGTCCTAAAAAATGTTTGGGGACCTGGGACCTGCCCCAGGGGACATGGATCAATGCAAAAAAAAGTTTTAAAAACTGCCATTTTTTCAGGAGCAGTGATTTTAATAATGATTAAAGTGAAACAATAAAAGTGTAATATTCCTATAAATTTCATACCTGGGGGGTGTCTGTAGTATGCCTGTGAAGGGGCGCATGTTTCTGGTGCTTAGAACTGTCCCTGCACAAAGTGTCTTTTGTGCAGGAAAAAAAGTCTTTTAAAATCACTTGCGGCTATATTGTCGGCTCCCGTAATACAGAGAACACTCAATGAGTGCTCTCTGTATTAGCCGACAATTCATTCATTCATTGATAATAAAAAAAAAAAAAGCATTGGGGTTCCCCTAAATTCAATTACCATGCCCTTCAGTTCTGATATGGATATTAAGGGGAACCCTGTGTCAAATAAAAAAAAAATTGACGTGGGGGTCCCCCTAAATATCCATACCAGACCCGAATCTGGTATGAATATTAAGGGGAAACATTTTTTACGTGGGGGTCCCCCTAGAAATCCATACCAGACCCTTTATCCGAGCACGCAACCTGGCCGGCCACAGGAAAAGAGGGGGGACGAGAGAGAGGCCCCCCTCCCTCCTGAACCGTACCAGGCCACATTCCCTAAACATTGGGAGGATGCTTTGGGGGTCTGTGACCCCTCAAAGCACCATGTCCCCATGTTGATGGGGACAAGGGCCTCATCCCCACAACCCTGAGCGGTGGTTGTAGGGGTCTCTGGGCGGGGGCTTATCAGAATCTTGAAGCCCCCTTTAACAAGGGGACCCCCAGATCCCGCCCCCCCTGTTTGAAATGGTAAGGGGGTACAAAAGTACCCCTACCATTTCACAAAGAAAGTGTAAAAATGGTTAAATAAGACAAACACACTTTTGAAAAATTCCTTTATTAAAAATAAAAAAAAGATTCCAGTGGTGGTAATCCACTCTTGCTATCCAGTGATGGATGATCATATCCAGCGACGGGGATCTCTCAGTCCAGCGCTGTCCATACATCCGTCTTCTGTCTCCACTCCGGAGATACTGCGGGGATCCCAGCGCTGAGCCAGGGGTTCCCCGGTGATGTATGGGTGACCCCGCCCCCTCTGATGTAACGGAAACCTGCGTTACATCAGAGAGGGCGGGGTCACCCATACGTCACTGGGGAACCCAGTTTGCCTTCTAGTAGACTTTGCCTTCTAGGAGGACATATTCCATTGTAATACAAGTAGCTCATAAGTCAGCTATGTTTCTTAGTTTGTAAGCTTGATAACTGATTTTTATAGCTTGTAATCTATACATTGTATATTATGCCTCATTTATCACTTGTAAGCTGTAAAACTCAATAAAAATCTATGGTTTAAAAAAAAAATACTAGCTAGTACAATACATTTCTTAGTTGGTTTCCTTCTTTTTGTAAACAAACATTACTTTCTGGGCAATGTTACTGATTGATCTTCTATTGAACTGTAGGGACCTAGATCACCAGTTGATGGCACTGTAGTTTCCGGAGTGAAAATTTTAGTTCTGGTGTCCGCCAAGGGGTGTCTCACAGCAGCCAGATAATCCCAGTAATTAGTCTTCACCTGATGCTGGCTGCTGGGTGGGTATTTAGTCTCTCCACTACTAGACACTCTTGCTGCAGTATTTGGCCTAATAGCCAGATTCATTTTTTCTGCGTTATCCTGATTCTAATTCCTGCCTGGTCTTGTTCCTGCCCTGCATCCTGTAACCTGTACCTTCTACCCTGTACCACTCTACCTCATATCTGCTCCTCTTGTTAATGATCCCAGGCCTAGTTTCCTCTTCCTTAGCCCCTGTACACACGGTCGGAGATTTCCACAACCAAATCCGTCGGATTTCGCCTGTCGGATTTTGTCCGAAACTGTTGCATACACACAGTTGGACAAAGTTGGCGAAAAATCCGATCTTTCAGAACATGATGACGTAATTTCGTTACAATCGGACTACATTGAGGCTAGTAGCCAATAGCTTTGATGTAGGAATTTGATCTGAGTATGCGTGGCACTTGGTCCGATCAAAATTCTCTACACATGATCGGAGTATGTCCGATCGGCCCAGTTGGTCGGGAAATATTTCCAACATGTTGGAAAATTGGCTCCGACGGATATTCCGCCTGAATCAGTCCGATGCTTACCACACACAGTCGGATTATCCGACAAAACGGTTCGATAGGACACATTTTGGCGGATTCTCCGACCGTGTGTACAAGGGCTAAGTGTTCTTTGCACCACCAGTTTACCCTGTTGAGTGATGTTGCCCTTTTATCTGTATATATTCTATTATAGTTCACTTGCTAGTTAGGTTTTCTGTCACTTAGTTTGAGGGTTTGTTTCACTTTGGTTTATGGTTCACTATATTTTCATGTTTGCTGTGTATTTTGTTTGCTTGTGTTTAGATGGATCCAGTTTCACTATTAATATATCTTACTTAAAGTATACACAGTCTGGTTTCAGTTTCCTGAGTGCAGTTACACGGATTTGGTTATCCCTGAGGCTGGATGCCTTCTATCAGTATCCCCGACATTCTGGTTGTTAATGACCACTGAATAACACATCTAGACTGGTGGTGATCAGCTTATTGATTTACAGGAACAAAAGCCTTTCAAAAATCAATAACACCTCTGTCTTGTTAAACCCTGAATACGCAGTTAAAGTACAAAAACAATTTAACTAACTCTAATGCCCTGTACACGTGGTCGGATTTTTCGATGGAAAATGTGCGATTAGATCATGTTGTCAGAAAATCCGACCATGTGTGGGCTGCATTGGACTTTTTCCATCGGATTTTCCGACGCACAAAGTTTGAGAGCAGAATCTAAAATTTTCTGACAACAAAATCCGATCACATAAATTCCGATCGTGTGTAGACAATTCCGACGGACAAAGTGCCACGCATGCTCAGAATAAACTAGGAGACAAAAGCTATTGGCTACTGGCCCATTTATAGTCCCAATGTACGTGTTTGACGTCACCTCATTCAGAACAATCGGATTTTGTGGTCGGAATGCCCAACTGTGTGTACAGGGCATTACTCTAACTCTATCAAAGACTTTGCATACAAGAAATATCTAAAGCTATGCTTGATCTTCCCTGCTAAGCTGCAAGTTCAGTATCAGGGAAATGCATCTTTATGCTACTGGTAAATGGTAATTGACTTGGCATGGCAGTAGGTGGATCTATAGCCACTATTCAGTTCTAGAACAGCTTTGGACTCAGCCCACTAATGTGCATAAAATGAACCTGATATTGAACTAGTGTCTCAGTTTCCCTTCAGGGTCCACCCACCCAGTAAAAAGTAATTTCCCAAATATGGACATTGTCATATTGGTTAATGACATCACCTGTATCCAAGGCCCCTTAAAGTTAGAATTTTTGGCTGGAGAATGAGGTTGAGGATATAGTACTGTGCGGGAAGCTGTCACATTCCCGACAGCTTCCCAGCACAACTCTGACAACTGGCATACCCCATATATGTCCAGCTCAGAGCAGGTCCTAATTACTGCCAGTTTCCTACTCTGAGAACTGGAGGTAATTATCTAGGAATTTGTGACTGCCAAAGTGACACATTGTTAAATTGTAGTAGTAAGATCTATTCAAATTTGCTGCAAATGTCAGTATATTTACAGACACTGGCACAAATGCTTGTCTGTCTGAATTATATGTACAGTAGGTACTTTTTAAGGAAACTGAGGAGGTATGATATGGTAAAGTATTTATAGGGAATTCATGCCCAGACAACCCTATATTTTTGAAAAAATCCTGTGTGACAAAACAGATATCAGGAAAGGGAGGTCTGAGCACTCATTTGCAGGAATTTCTGTGGGCTGCAGAACACATTGGAGATTTTCTTTTACAATTTTATTAGAAGAGACGCTGAATGCCTTTGTGTGCATTGGTTTTATTGGTATCACAATATGGGGGTTATTTACAAAAGGAAAATCCACGTTGCGCTGCAAGTGCACATGGAAGTAAAGTCACTATAGATCCCAGGGGGACATGCAGGGAAAATAAAAAATAGCATTTTAGCCTGCACATGATTGGATGATAAAATCAGCAGAGCTTCCCCTCATTTCAGATCTACCCCTTAGATTTAGAGCAACTGCACTTCCAAGTGCACTTGCAGTGCAAAGTGGATTACCCCCTATGTGGAGTTTTCTTCTTTTTTTTTTTGTTTTATATTGTTGAAATCACTGAACAGTGTGTTTTCTGGACTTTTTTGTGTATGCTTGTTATCTACATTTTATTAACCGAACAGTTATAGATACAGTATGTCATTTGATAGTGAGGGGAAGATCTAGTAAGTGTGCTTGAAGTTTTCTGTGATATTGTTTACAGTGCTAATAAATTGGAACATTTCAAGTTGATCTCAAAAGCCATGGGCTCATAAAGCCAAGATGAAGAAAGATGTTTTGGATGGTCATTTGGTGTAATTCTCAAAATGGAATGCTCTGAGCTCTGTGGAAAACATACAATAAAACAGCTAAATATAAATTGAGACAGACATAAACTAGCTTGTCAAAGCAAATGATAAATATATCCATCTATACAAAACTTGACTTCCAGATGACATGCACATGCACAAAATGTATCAAAGCAAAAGCCTGACACGCTAATACCAGAGCCATCCCCTTATCACTTCCGACTGGTGGAACGAACGCTGGCCCTGGGAAGCAAGTGGCAGTATGAGATACATCAGATAGGAAGCTGCACAGTTTAAATGTCCATTTTTCCTGTGATCTGATGAGACCAAGATAAACTTATTTGGTTCAGATGGTGTCAAGCATGTGTGGCGGAAACCAGGCGATGGATTCCCCCAGTTGTACTCCCCCTAGCATGTATGATTCATGCATATTCTTAGCCCCCAAGTGCATAACTTTACATTCCTCAACATTAAACCTCATCTGCCACATAGTCGCCCAATTAGACAGAGCATTGAGGTCGGCTTGTAAATTGGAGACATCCTGTAAGGACGTTATTCCACTGCATAGCTTGGTGTCATCTGCAAACACGGAAATGTTACTTTTGATCCCAGACCCAATATCATTTATAAAGATATTAAAAAGTAAGGGTCCCAACACTGAACCTTGGGGTACACCACTGATAACCTTAGACCATTCAGAGTAAGAATCATTAACCACTACTCTCTGAATTCTGTCTTTTAGCCAGTTTTCTATCCATTTACAAACTGATATTTCCAAACCTGTAGACTTTACCTTACACATGAGCCGTGTGTGCGGAACTGTATTGAATGCTTTTGCAAAATCCAAATATATCACGTCCACCGCCACCCCTCTGTCCAAGGTTTTACTTACCACCTCATAAAAAGAAATCAGGTTTGTCTGACAACTTCTGTCTTTCATGAATCCATGCTGTCTGTTGCTCAAAATATTTTTTTTCCGGCAAGAACTCGTCTATGTGGTCTTTTATTAATCCCTCCAGTATCTTCCCAACTATAGAAGTTAAACTAACGGGTCTATAATTACTTGGTAAAGACTTTGTTCCCTTTTTAAATATAGGCACCACATTGGCCCTGCGCCAATCCAGTGGTACTATTCCTGTCATTAATGAGTCCCTAAAAATGAGATACAATGGCTTTGAAATTACAGAGCTCAATTCTTTTAGGATCCGTGGGTGGATGCCATCAGGTCCAGGTGCTTTATCCACCTTTATTCTGTCCAAATATTTCTGGACCATATCACTTTTGAGCCATTGTGGATTTGGGGCTGCGTCAGTACCACCCCCATTATGGACATGAGCTCCCCCATGCTCCTTTGTATACACAGAGCTGAAGAAAATATTTAATAAGTTAGCCTTCTCTTTGTCCCCAATCACCCACTCCAGATTATTTTGCAAAGGGCCTACATGCTCAGACTTAACCTTTTTACTATTAATATATTTGAAGAATTTTTGGGGGTTTGTCCTACTATCTTTTGCAATCTGTCTTTCATTTTGAATTTTTGCATCCTTGATTTCCTTTTTACATATTCTGTTATATTCCTTGTAACATTTAAATGACACTAGCGTTCCTTCATTTTTATATTTTTTAAAAGCTTTTTTTTATAGTTTATAGCTTTTTTAACTTTGGCCGTGAGCCACATCGGTTTTATTTTTAACCTTTTAAACGTATTGCCCATGGGAATATACTTTGCCGTGAGATCACAAACAGTCTTTTTGAAGAATTCCCATTTCTATTCTGTGCCCATTGGTGCCAATATTCTCTCCCAGTCTAAGTCCCGGAGAGCAGCCCTCATCCATGGAAACTTTGCTCTCTTGAAATTAAGTGTTTTTATCTTTCCCGTATGTGATTTTTGCTTACAGCTAACATCAAATGAAATCATGTTACGGTCACTGCTACCCAGATGTTCCTTTATCTGAACATTAGTAATACATTCTGTATGGTTTGAGATTACCAGGTCCAACAGAGCATCATTCCTGGTTGGGGCCTCAATAAACTGGACCATAAAATTGTCCTGTAATAGGTTTACAAATTTTTGCCCTTTAACTGTCCCAGCAGTGCCATTACCCCAGTCAATTTCTGGGTAGTTAAAATCCCCCATTATTATCACTGTCCCAGCCCTTGCAGCCCTTTCTATCTGTGAAAGGAGCTGAGTCTCCACCTCCTCATTAACATTGGGTGGTCTATAACAAACTCCAATGATTAACTTTGAACTACGCACATCTGTATGCAGTTCCACCCATAATGCCTCAGACTCATCACACTCTCCGTCCACCAGGTCCTCTTTCTCACTCGCTTTGAGATCACTTCTCACATACAGACTAGTTCATAAATTATATATAGGTTAGAATAAAAAGGCTCAGGGTTTGCTACTGATTCAAAGCTAAGCAGGGCTATAATTTCACAACAGGATATAGCAACTTTATAAGAAATCTTAGTTAAAATAGATGGGGTGGGCAGCTGGAAGGCAGATGAGCTTTAATATTGAAAAACTAAGTAATGCACTTGAAAGCTAAATATATACATGAAAGTTCTTTCCTAGGGGAGATTTTCTGGGGCAATTGAGGATGTAAAAGGATCCAGGGTCCTTGTAGATCACAGACTGAGCAATAGCATGCAATGCCAAGCTGAAGAAAGCAAGGCTAGCAGGTCATTAGAATGCATTAGAAAGGGTATTTGCCCAATTCTTACTCCACCTCTCATCCTTATCACACAAATCATACCATAAATCACTAGCAATGCACATGATAAGCACAGCGAAGCAATGCATCCCACTACACTGAAACTCGACACATACTGCCACATTCCGAGAATGGTTCACTAGAATTCACAACGTCTCTGTTGTGATATGGCTGAACCAGAGTGACTCCATCTTTGTAAGTTCATATGAGATTAACTTGGGTAACTTTGCTAGTTAGCTTAAACTCTGTATCTGCAGACATAGGCAGTTTTTCTGTGGACATGCACATAAGAAAATATACTGTAGCTTGCATAGGCATTTTTTATTCTGTACTGTCTAAATAAAGAAATTGTGTCACAATATGTCTGAGCCACATATCCCATGACTGTGATTCAGAAGCAGATGACATGAGTAATGATATGTAATGATATGTAATGATGATGTGTAATGATGATGTGTAATGATGATGTGTAATGATGATGTGTAATGATGATGTGTAATTTACGCCTCTGTATTAACCACACCCATGTTCTATACAATTATTGGCTGATAAGGGTGCATATAAAATGCAGCCCCTCCCACAATACACCAGACAGACAACCCTGAACATTAATCTTGATGTTGTCTCCTTAGCACTGCAGTGTTAAGTAAAGGGCTTTGTGAGTATTGTAATTGCGTTAGTTATACCTCTAGCTGGCCTTTGTCAGGTATATAGAAATACCATTTTAATCACAACAGTCTCTAAAAATTGAAGAATTAATCCATATCGCCCACAACAACTCAACTAAATTCAATCGAAAATGGGGCTGCTGGTTACATTTCCAGACGATGCCTGAATATCTCAATCTTTGCAACCCACCTAACTAAAAAATCAACTGCACATACTTGGAGCCCTCCCTTACACAAACTGATCCCTACATCCTTAACAAACCTGTCTTTATCCTGTCACCCCATGCTTTATGTACTCTCACTGTTTAATTGTCTATTGAGCTTTCTGTAAATGCTTTTTACCTCTAAATAAAATAAATTTGTTTGGGAAAAAAAATTAAATAAAGTGTAATGCAGCTTTTACAGTAATAAATAAATAAATAAAGGGTATTTATTAAATAAATAAAATAATAAAATTATGAGGAATGACAACAAAAATTAAATGTATCCTCCCTGGAGAAGAGATACTTAATATATACAGGAGTATTAATACTTTTTCAAGACACTTTATATAATCAAAATATACAAATCTTTAACAGCTTAAGGACCAGCTGCCATTATTATACTGCGACAGGTTGGCTCTCCTGGGCGAATCACCATAGGTGACGCCAAAGCTGAAGCATGCGTGCGCCGGCCGTGATCTCCATCAGCCACCCGCGATCACTCCACAGAGAGACAGAATGGGGATCTGTCCGTGTAAATAGACAGATCCTTGTTTAGACAGGGGAAGAGAAATAGATCTACTGTTCCTAGTGATTAGGAACAGAGATCTCTCTCCTCCTCCAGTCAGTCCCATCCCCCCACAGTTAGAAACACCTCCCAGGGAACACATTTAACCCCTTGATCACTACCTAGTGTTAACTCCTTTCCTGCCAGTGACATTTACATAGTAATCAGTGCGTTTTTATAGCACTGATTTCTGTATAAATGTCAATGGTCCCAAAAATGTGTCAAACGTGTCTGATCTGTCTGACCCAATGTCCCTGATCACTGCCGTTACTAGTAAAAAAATAAAATAATTACAAAATAGGGGATAGATTTATGTAATTTTTATTGATGCTATAACTTTTGCGCAAACCAATCAATATACACTTATTGCAATTTTTTTACCAAAAATATGTAGAAGAATACATATTGGCCTAACTGATGAATACATTTTTTTTTCTTTTTTTGGGGGATATTTATTATAGCAAAAATCATGCTCAACAATTTTGTTTGGGTACAACGTTGCATGACCGCACAATTGTCAGTTAAAGTGACGCAATGCCGTATCGCAACAAAATGGCCTGGTCATTAAGGGGGCAAATGCTTCTGGTCGTTAAGTGGTTAAATGGTGTCTTTACCATAGGACGAATATGATTTCATCTAAGGTTTCTAAAGAATGCTACTCAATGAAGTTGGATGAAAATTGGTTCAATCCTAAATTGCTTTACTTAGCAATATGGATATAGATGTCCCCTCCACAGTTGGTGGTGTCAGTGAAGAGTTTGGATAAATTTAAAAAACTTTTAGATGAGTCTCTTAGTAAATATAATGTACAGAGATATTGAAAATGTTAGTGACATAAATGTACACAGACTCACACACACACTGGGGTTTACCTGGATGGACCAGTGTATTTATTTAACCTTACCAACTATGTAGCTATGTAACTACAATATGTCACATAAATATATATTTCTTCAACCAGAGTTTACTGCCAGTCTGCCACTTTAAACAAAGCCAGTTTTCTCCACTTCTCCTTCTAGGGTACAATCCCAACCTGAAAAAAATACATAGTAGGTGAGGTTGAAAAAAGACACAAGTCCATCAAGTCCAACCTATGTGTGTGATATGTCAGTATTACATTGTATATCCCTGTATGTTGTGGTCATTCAGGTGCTTATCCAATAGTTTTTTTAAACTATTGATGCTCCCTGCTGAGACCACCTCCTGTGAAAAACAAAAAACATGCTACAGCAGAAATTACATTTCTAAAGAAGAAAAGAAAACAAATCAAATCCCATTTAAATGACTTAAATTGCCGTCATCTGGCTATAGCCCTTCAGGTCTGGTATGGGTTTTAATCTATGCCAACATTTTTACAAAAACCAGTGTGGAGTCCCCCCAAAATCCTGACCAGGCTCTTATGCAAGCATGCAGCCTGGCTGGTCAGGAAGGAGGAGGGGATGAGCAAGCACCCCCCCCCCCCTGCTTAACCATGCAAACATACTTAACATGGGGGGATGGGTGCTTAGTAAAAAAATAATACGTAATAAAAAAACACATTGCTGGCAACAGAAACTAATTGGGGGGGGGAATGGAGTGGGCGGATGCCCCCCCCCCCCCATTTATACCAGATCCTTCAGGGCTGGTATGAATTTTAAAGGAGAACCCACGCCAAAATTAAAAAAGAAAATCCATACCAGACCCTTATCTGAGCATGCAGCCTGGCAGGACAGGAAAGGGGGGGGTGATCGATGTAATAATGTGACCTGCAACAACCTAATCATAGCAGTGGCAAACCTCCAATATATGTTTAAACAAAAAAGGAAGAGTAAAGACTGGGACTTTATATGAGGCATGTCACTGAATAAATATCTAGTTTATATTGATCATTAAATAGTTTATTAATTCAAAATCAAGGTAAAAAGTATCAATCTTTGGTAAAAGACATGATATACTGTAAATAACAGGTCACTTGTATACACATACAATTATTATACAAAGTAAAATACAACATGATCCACAGTACAATTTCATAGATCGTGCATCCATTAATAATAAACATGAGCAATTGCTCTTAGTGAGCCAAACTTGTCTGGGTATCAGATCAAAGTGTACTCAACACACGTTTCATGGCTCACGCCACTCATCAGGAGTAAAATGCTCTGAAATTAAATCAATAACATATCTATAAATATAGGACACCCTTTAAAAAGAGAACCATCTCTCAGAAAAAGGGGGGTCTATAACTTACAAAATGGTCCATAAGTGATGCCCAACCTATATCCAAGGGAAGACAGGGATGACGATCTCCCCCCGGGGCTGAGGTGAGGAATCCCATCCAAACCGGGGACAGCAGCCAGGTGAAGACCAAGCGACCATATCACAACCATGTCAATCTTGAGTGTGCTTGACAACCCACACTGCTCTGCAAGAATATGTAAATGAGACCATGTGAAATGAATTAACTTTTGATCGGGTAAACCTATACCAATGACTAAATGACTAAGTGAAAGTGATTGCTGCAGTGAACTAAAGTGTGCTAAATAAAAGGACTGCTACCAAAAAATGTGTGTGCATGTACCCACCAAAATTGAATCAAAGTCCAAACACACCATTTGATAACTATGTGCACTCCATAATGATAGTAAAATATAATAAGTGATACTAAAATAGACCTAAAAAGTGTTGTGTGTGTGTATGATATACATGAGCCTCTGTTACCTTCTGTGTATGATTCTGTGGATGTGAGCATGCCTGGGATCCTTCTCATGTGAATGACCCATGTGGAATGGTCAGCTGACCAGTCCAATCCACTCTTATCCCCAGGAAGGGGCAGCTCCCCACCAACATCATGAAAAAAAAACACCAATGCGGCAGGGAATAGCGACAAGCTTTGGCCTCATCAGTGGCATATGAATCCACTGCAGAACCAAGCAAGTCCCAGCCTCAACTAGATGTAAAGGGGGGAGAATCCACCCCATGCTCAGGCGTAATGACGCTCTGAATGGGGCATCAAACCATGATGCCAATGCATAGGAAGCAAAGCCCCACCCCCAAGTCTATTTAAAGGGGAAAAACTGCCATGCATCACAGCCCCGGGGTCAAAAACGGTCCTGTCACCTCTCTCTCTTCCCAAAAAGGGGGCTCACTCAAGGCTAAAGGAAGTATACCATATTGTATTCCATATGTGTAATATCCCTATGTTCCAGCAATAAAAGCTAGAGTGTATAATTATAGATATATATATATATGGTGATTTGAATTTTACAGACAATTTGGCTCAATGAAGAACAATGTATTAATGTGGATGAGTGATAAATTGTTTGATTATGGTGAGGCAGGTCGCTAGGAAAGTGGGTAACTTCCACCCTGTTTGGCAATGTAATAATGTGACCTGACACAACCTAATCAGAGCAGTGGCAAACCTCCATCCCTAATATATGTTTAAATAAAAAAGGAAGAGGAAAGGGGGGGGGGGGGGTGGAACAAGTTCTCCCTCCTCCTGAACCATACCAGGCCACAACATGGGCATTGCTTTGGGGCCCAAAGCACCTTATATCCATGTTGATGGGAACAAGGGCCTCTTTCCGACAATCCTGGACTATAGTTGTTGGGGACTTATCAGAAGCTGGAAGCCCCCTTTAAGGGGGTCCCCAAATCCCGACTCCTCCCTATGTGAATGGGTATTGGTTACATCGTACCACTACCCATTCACCAAAAAAAGTATCAAAAATAATAAAGACAAGAAACTGTTTTTTTTTTAATCCTTTATTAAAAAATAAAAAAAAATGTGTCCCTTGATGCATATCCACCATCAATCATGACGCCTGTTGGACCCGCTTCTGCTTGATCCCTACCTGATATATCTGCTACTGAACCCCACCTTGCTCATCTCCTGGTGGGGTGATCCTGCGGACAGTGATGTGGTACTGGCATGCAGTAAAACCCATCTCCACCATCAAGAGTGCCAGTGAATACTGATTAGTAATTAAAATCTGCATCATAGGTGAGCTTGAGTCATTCACCAGGGTGACCTGCTGGCATACCTATCCTGCTGGTCAGTGGGAATCTCTCTACTGCTATAGCTACTGTTCTCTGAGCGTGACTCCTGACCGTGACCAGAATAATCTGGCCCAAACAGGGAGACTGTTATAGCAAATAGGCTCCTTTCAGGGAGCAAATTGCAGAGCTGCAAGAGTTAAGTATTCTCTACCAAGAAGAAATTCTGAAATTGGACAGTGTAATAAAAGGGCAACAGGAGTAAATCCATGTTCTACAGAGATGATTGCTGGACTCATGTTCATGAGATATTGCTAACCCATGTGTGCCTCTACCACTCAAGTTCAATGGGGACCATCACAATTACAGAGGTTTCTTTAACCAATGTTGCATTTACTTCCAAATACAACCTATTGAATTTATTTCTGAGAAACAAAAGGTATTGTTTGTTATTAACCTCCTGACTGAGGAAGCACTGCCTTGGGCCTCCCCTTATGTAGGATAAGACAGCGCCACTATGAATAATTTTTAGGCTTTTGTGGCCACAATGAATACGGTTTTTGATGATCCCAACTTCTGTGCTACTGCCTAAGCAAAGTTGCATAGTTTGTAGCAGGGTAGAAGCTCTGTCGCTGAATTTCAACATTGGATCTCAGATACCACTTTTAACCCAGTAGCAGAAAAGAGTTAGTTCCGCCAAGGGCTGCCTAAACAGTTAAAAAATGAGCTTGCCAGAGTACAAACTCCTAATGATCTTGAGGCTTTCATCCAAATATGTAACCAAGTTTATCAGAGATTTACAGAAAAGAGGAAGGAAAGACCGGGAATGTTTGGAAGTAACGGTGGCATGCGTTATTACTTCTAATCAGTTTGTTCAGAAGGATCCTAAAGTTTCTCCAGATTCTATGCAGGTTAATGCTATTAAGAGATCCATATCTACTCAGGAGAAAGAAAGAAGGTATTCAAACAGCTTACAGTATGTTTATATTGGGGGGACTCTCTGTATTGAAAAATCAATTGCCCCAACAAAGTTAAAAAGAACAATTGTTGTAACCAATGTTATAGTGTCTGAACAAATAGACACCATTTGAAAAAAAATACTTCCTAGGGATGGGAATGAGAATGACCCACTCCTAAATCATCCCCTAAGGACATTAACCTTGAGTACAAGAATGGGTTTTGGATTGAAGCACATTGTCTTTATGTACATGAATCTGCTCGTGTTAAAGCCCTCAGGTTGTTTTATGACTCCAAACTACTTAACATTTTGGGGTTTCAAAGACTGAAGAACTTTTATCACATTACTTTTTTTTGGCTTGGTTGCAAGAAAGATGTCAAAATCTACATAGCCTGTTGCCTGATCTGTACATGCAATCAGACTCCCAAGCTTCGGCTTTGGGGTTGCTCCAGCCACTACCTGTTCCATCAAGACCATGGGGGTCAATTTCTTTGCACTTTGTGGTCAATCTTGAACCCTTGATAGGTATGACTTATATCTTGGTAGTCGTTGAGCATCTCAGTTAATGTTTGGAGAAGTCTTTAAAGTACATGGAATTTCTGATGATGTGGTGACTGGCAGAGGAGTACAGTTTATTTAGAAATTTTTGAAAAGCTTTGCTCAACTTTAGCTGTAATAATAACTCTGTCCTCCACTTTTCATCCTCAGTCTAAATGTCAGACTGTGAGAACCAATCAGCAATACCATTGATGTTTTGTCCGTTATCTTCAGGATAACTGGGTGGACTATATTTCTATGGCAGAGTTTGCTTCTAACAATTCCAAGCATGGTTCCACTTCTCAAAAGTCCTTTTTATTTATCATTTATCTGGTATCATCCAGTTTTTATTCCTGATTTCCCTATCTCAACTCCAGTTCTTGCTGTTATCAACAGATTAACTACGTTACAGGAGATTCAGAAAAAAAGAATGATTGATACTTTGAGGCTTAGGAATTTGACAAAGAGGACACTGACAGACATCGCAGGTAACCTCCTACACATGGGCGACAATGTTTGGTTAATTACCAAAAAATTTAAGGTTAATTTTTCATCTGCTAAATTGGGCCAAAGATTTGTGGGACCTTTCCAGATTTCTGCTCAAATCAACTTGGTCATTGGTCACTTTTTGCATAAAACTTCTTCACAGTATGTTTTTCATATATCACTACTTATGCCCTGTACACACGATCAGATTTTCCGAAAAATAAATGTTGGATGTGAGCTTTTGTGTATGCTCCATCAAACATTTGTTATCGGACTTTCCACCAATAGTGATGGCCGAACGGTTCGCCCGGCGGTCGTTTCGCGGCGAATTTCCGACTTTCGCCGTCCGCGGGTTCGAACGCCTTTTTCCGTCGTTCGCCCCGGCGGACTTACGTGTTTAATGTATACAAGAACTTTAACCTTTCGTGACACGTTTATCATGTGTTACAGGACAACCAATTGAGACATGACAGCTCATGGACACTTGGACATTCCCCCTAACCTATAAATACACCCGATCCGGTGGCCATTTTACATTCTTTCTTCTGTCACTGTAGGGAAAGGATCCTGTGTGGAGTAGGGACAGAGAAAACGCTAGCTATTTGGTACACAAAAGTTCTTTTCAGGACTGGTATAGGTGTTAGGTCAGCAGCCTGAGTTTCTTTTGTCAGTTTAGATAAAGGGACAGAGCGCTGTATGCTGCTATTTTAGGGACAGCTCAGCCAGATTAGTCTTTCTTCATCATCATCATCATCATCATCATTAGCTGTTACTATCAGGTCCACAAAAGAGCTGTTCCAGCTAATCGTTCCAGCCTACTCTTTTTTGCCAATTTGTATAGGGACAGGCAGGAAGCAGTGTTGTCAGGCAGTGAGGATAATTTTAAAGACTTGCTGTTACTATTAGTTCCACAAAGGTTCTTTTCAGGACTGGTATCAGTGGTACGGTAATAGGCTTGTACACGTATAATATTCTTTCTTCCAAATATAGAAAGAATATTATACTTGACTGCTGCCCTTCTGCTGCAGTCTGCTAATCATTCACAACTCACTTGTTCCACAAAAGTTCTTATAAGGACTGGTAACTTGGTCTGTCTAGGGTGCTACGGTACATAGGCTTGGGTGCGGTACAGTCTGCTGTTCTGTAAGGACCGCTATCGGTCCACAATAGATAGGGTTGCCGTGCACTACTGCTGACCGCTGCCCTATACTGCAGCAGTCCTTCAGCGGCATAGGGACTGACGCACAGTCTGCTAAACACTAATACACAACCTGCTTGGTCCACAAAAGTTCTTATAAGGACTGGTAACTTGGTATAGGGTGCTACGGTACATAGGCCTGAGTGCGTTACAGTCTGCTGTTCTGTAAGGACCGCTATCGGTCCACAATACATAGGGTTGCCGTGCACTACTGCTGACCGCTGCCCTATACTGCAGCAGTCCTTCAGCGGTATAGGGACTGACGCACAGTCTGCTAAACACTAACACACAACCTGCTTGGTCCACAAAAGTTCTTATAAGGACTGGTAACTTGGTATAGGGTGCTACGGTACATAGGCCTGAGTTCAGTACAGTCTGCTGTTCTGTAAGGACCGCTATCGGTCCACAATACATAGGGTTGCCGTGCACTACTGCTGACCGCTGCCCTATACTGCAGCAGTCCTTCAGCGGTATAGGGACTGACGCACAGTCTGCTAAACACTAACACACAACCTGCTTGGTCCACAAAAGTTCTTATAAGGACTGGTAACTTGGTATAGGGTGCTACGGTACATAGGCCTGAGTGCGTTACAGTCTGCTGTTCTGTAAGGACCGCTATCGGTCCACAATACATAGGGTTGACGTGCACTACTGCTGACCGCTGCCCTATACTGCAGCAGTCCTTCAGCGGTATAGGGACTGACGCACAGTCTGCTAAACACTAACACACAACCTGCTTGGTCCACAAAAGTTCTTATAAGGACTGGTAACTTGGTATAGGGTGCTACGGTACATAGGCCTGAGTGCGTTACAGTCTGCTGTTCTGTAAGGACCGCTATCGGTCCACAATACATAGGGTTGCCGTGCACTACTGCTGACCGCTGCCCTATACTGCAGCAGTCCTTCATTGGTATAGGGACTGACGTACAGTCTGCTAATCACTAACACACAACCTGCTTGGTCCACAAAAGTTCTTATAAGGACTGGTAACTTGGTATAGGGTGCTACGGTACATAGGCCTGAGTGCGTTACAGTCTGCTGTTCTGTAAGGACCGCTATCGGTCCACAATACATAGGGTTGCCGTGCACTACTGCTGACCGCTGCCCTATACTGCAGCAGTCCTTCATTGGTATAGGGACTGACGTACAGTCTGCTAATCACTAACACACAACCTGCTTGGTCCACAAAAGTTCTTATAAGGACTGGTAACTTGGTATAGGGTGCTACGGTACATAGGCCTGAGTGCGTTACAGTCTGCTGTTCTGTAAGGACCGCTATCGGTCCACAATACATAGGGTTGCCGTGCACTACTGCTGACCGCTGCCCTATACTGCAGCAGTCCTTCAGCGGTATAGGGACTGACGCACAGTCTGCTAAACACTAACACACAACCTGCTTGGTCCACAAAAGTTCTTATAAGGACTGGTAACTTGGTATAGGGTGCTACGGTACATAGGCCTGAGTGCAGTACAGTCTGCTGTTCTGTAAGGACCGCTATCGGTCCACAATACATAGGGTTGCCGTGCACTACTGCTGACCGCTGCCCTATACTGCAGCAGTCCTTCAGCGGTATAGGGACTGACGCACAGTCTGCTAAACACTAACACACAACCTGCTTGGTCCACAAAAGTTCTTATAAGGACTGGTAACTTGGTATAGGGTGCTACGGTACATAGGCCTGAGTGCGTTACAGTCTGCTGTTCTGTAAGGACCGCTATCGGTCCACAATACATAGGGTTGACGTGCACTACTGCTGACCGCTGCCCTATACTGCAGCAGTCCTTCAGCGGTATAGGGACTGACGCACAGTCTGCTAAACACTAACACACAACCTGCTTGGTCCACAAAAGTTCTTATAAGGACTGGTAACTTGGTATAGGGTGCTACGGTACATAGGCCTGAGTGCAGTACAGTCTGCTGTTCTGTAAGGACCGCTATCGGTCCACAATACATAGGGTTGCCGTGCACTACTGCTGACCGCTGCCCTATACTGCAGCAGTCCTTCAGCGGTATAGGGACTGACGTACAGTCTGCTAATCACTAACACACAACCTGCTTGGTCCACAAAAGTTCTTATAAGGACTGGTAACTTGGTATAGGGTGCTACGGTACATAGGCCTGAGTGCGTTACAGTCTGCTGTTCTGTAAGGACCGCTATCGGTCCACAATACATAGGGTTGCCGTGCACTACTGCTGACCGCTGCCCTATACTGCAGCAGTCCTTCAGCGGTATAGGGACTGACGCACAGTCTGCTAAACACTAACACACAACCTGCTTGGTCCACAAAAGTTCTTATAAGGACTGGTAACTTGGTATAGGGTGCTACGGTACATAGGCCTGAGTGCAGTACAGTCTGCTGTTCTGTAAGGACCGCTATCGGTCCACAATACATAGGGTTGACGTGCACTACTGCTGACCGCTGCCCTATACTGCAGCAGTCCTTCATTGGTATAGGGACTGACGTACAGTCTGCTAATCACTAACACACAACCTGCTTGGTCCACAAAAGTTCTTATAAGGACTGGTAACTTGGTATAGGGTGCTACGGTACATAGGCCTGAGTGCGTTACAGTCTGCTGTTCTGTAAGGACCGCTATCGGTCCACAATACATAGGGTTGCCGTGCACTACTGCTGACCGCTGCCCTATACTGCAGCAGTCCTTCAGCGGTATAGGGACTGACGCACAGTCTGCTAAACACTAACACACAACCTGCTTGGTCCACAAAAGTTCTTATAAGGACTGGTAACTTGGTATAGGGTGCTACGGTACATAGGCCTGAGTGCAGTACAGTCTGCTGTTCTGTAAGGACCGCTATCGGTCCACAATACATAGGGTTGACGTGCACTACTGCTGACCGCTGCCCTATACTGCAGCAGTCCTTCATTGGTATAGGGACTGACGTACAGTCTGCTAATCACTAACACACAACCTGCTTGGTCCACAAAAGTTCTTATAAGGACTGGTAACTTGGTATAGGGTGCTACGGTACATAGGCCTGAGTGCAGTACAGTCTGCTGTTCTGTAAGGACCGCTATCGGTCCACAATACATAGGGTTGCCGTGCACTACTGCTGACCGCTGCCCTATACTGCAGCAGTCCTTCATTGGTATAGGGACTGACGTACAGTCTGCTAATCACTAACACACAACCTGCTTGGTCCACAAAAGTTCTTATAAGGACTGGTAACTTGGTATAGGGTGCTACGGTACATAGGCCTGAGTGCGTTACAGTCTGCTGTTCTGTAAGGACCGCTATCGGTCCACAATACATAGGGTTGCCGTGCACTACTGCTGACCGCTGCCCTATACTGCAGCAGTCCTTCAGCGGTATAGGGACTGACGCACAGTCTGCTAAACACTAACACACAACCTGCTTGGTCCACAAAAGTTCTTATAAGGACTGGTAACTTGGTATAGGGTGCTACGGTACATAGGCCTGAGTGCAGTACAGTCTGCTGTTCTGTAAGGACCGCTATCGGTCCACAATACATAGGGTTGACGTGCACTACTGCTGACCGCTGCCCTATACTGCAGCAGTCCTTCATTGGTATAGGGACTGACGTACAGTCTGCTAATCACTAACACACAACCTGCTTGGTCCACAAAAGTTCTTATAAGGACTGGTAACTTGGTATAGGGTGCTACGGTACATAGGCCTGAGTGCAGTACAGTCTGCTGTTCTGTAAGGACCGCTATCGGTCCACAATACATAGGGTTGCCGTGCACTACTGCTGACCGCTGCCCTATACTGCAGCAGTCCTTCATTGGTATAGGGACTGACGTACAGTCTGCTAATCACTAACACACAACCTGCTTGGTCCACAAAAGTTCTTATAAGGACTGGTAACTTGGTATAGGGTGCTACGGTACATAGGCCTGAGTGCAGTACAGTCTGCTGTTCTGTAAGGACCGCTATCGGTCCACAATACATAGGGTTGCCGTGCACTACTGCTGACCGCTGCCCTATACTGCAGCAGTCCTTCATTGGTATAGGGACTGACGTACAGTCTGCTAATCACTAACACACAACCTGCTTGGTCCACAAAAGTTTTTATAAGGACTGGTAACTTGGTATAGGGTGCTACGGTACATAGGCCTGAGTGCAGTACAGTCTGCTGTTCTGTAAGGACCGCTATCGGTCCACAATACATAGGGTTGACGTGCACTACTGCTGACCGCTGCCCTATACTGCAGCAGTCCTTCATTGGTATAGGGACTGACGTACAGTCTGCTAATCACTAACACACAACCTGCTTGGTCCACAAAAGTTCTTATAAGGACTGGTAACTTGGTATAGGGTGCTACGGTACATAGGCCTGAGTGCAGTACAGTCTGCTGTTCTGTAAGGACCGCTATCGGTCCACAATACATAGGGTTGCCGTGCACTACTGCTGACCGCTGCCCTATACTGCAGCAGTCCTTCAGCGGTATAGGGACTGACGTACAGTCTGCTAATCACTAACACACAACCTGCTTGGTCCACAAAAGTTTTTATAAGGACTGGTAACTTGGTATAGGGTGCTACGGTACATAGGCCTGAGTGCAGTACAGTCTGCTGTTCTGTAAGGACCGCTATCGGTCCACAATACATAGGGTTGACGTGCACTACTGCTGACCGCTGCCCTATACTGCAGCAGTCCTTCAGCGGTATAGGGACTAAGAGTTTTGTCACAGGGTGATTTAAAAAATGACAGGCAGAGGAAGAGGCAGGCCCTTCCGCAGGGGTGGTAGGGGTAGGGCAGGAGCAACAGCCTTGAGCCAAAGTGGGAAGTTGCAGAAGGTGCGTTCAATTACTTTAAAGGACGCACCAGACTTGGTTGAGTGGCTCACTCAGCCTTATTCTTCTGCACCCTCCTCATCCTCTCGATCTGCACCCTCTTCTTCACTCTCTGCTATGTGCACCCCCAAAGACACTACCACCAACAACACCACCACCACCACATACCTTCCGCTTGAGTGCAAATGGGGGCCTTCATGCTCCAGTGTTTTAATAGGGACCCCCGTATAAAAAGCATGAGGGTCAAGGACCAGTACTGGGTGGCAACGTACTTAGATCCCCGGTACAAACACAAAATGGCGGAAATGTTACCGCCGTCGCAGAGGGCTGTCAGAATGCAGCACTTCCAGGCCTTGCTTCGAGAAATGCTGCATTCTGCTTTTGCGTGCGCTGGCAGAGGAGCAATTCCCACTCCCAGAGAAGGATTTGCGGGTACCAATCCAACAGCGCCTGCAAGAAGAGGCCGGTTTGAAGATGTGTTGGTGACTTCGGATATGAGGTCATTCTTTCAGCCGACCCATCGACAGGTGTCATCCGGATCCAGCATCAGGGAACGCCTAGACCGTCAGGTGTCCGACTACATTGGGTTAACGGCCGATGTGGACGCTCTGAGGAGTGATGAACCCCTAGACTACTGGGTGGGCAGGCTTGACCTCTGGCCAGAGCTTGCCCAATTTGCAATCGAACTGTTGGCTTGCCCCTCATCCAGTGTCCTGTCCGAAAGGACGTTCAGCGCAGCAGGGGGGATTGTGACCGATAAGCGTACTCGCCTAGCTCACGACAGTGTTAACTACCTCACATTTCTAAAAATGAATGAGGCATGGATCTCGGAGGAATTCAACACATGTGATCAGTAGACCATGTATATGTCTATAAACAATTTTTGGAATCAAGCACACAGACCTTCTTAATTCATTTGGCTCACTTCCCTGACCCAAAAAAGCACACCGTACTATATGCCCCTACCCTCCTCTTTGAAGAGGTTGAGCGGTGTCATATTTCTACTGGGGCTGCTTATTATGAGGGGTTCCCACCATCCCTGTGCTGTGCTGACTTCCTCCTGGGTGTTCTTATTATGAGGGGCTCCCACCATCCCTGTGCTGTGCTGACTTCCTCATGGGGGTTCTTATTATGAGGGGCTCCCACCATCCCTGTGCTGTGCTGACTTCCTCCTGGGGGTTCTTATTATGAGGGGATCACACCATCCCTGTGCTGTGCTGACTTCCTCCTGGGGCTGCTTACGGTGCTGCTGTCAGCGCTGTATGTCACGGAGCTGCTGTCAGCGCTGTATGTCACGGAGCTGCTGTCAGCGCTGTATGTCACGGAGCTGCTGTCAGCGCTGTATGTCACGGAGCTGCTGTCAGCGCTGTATGTCACGGAGCTGCTGTCAGCGCTGTATGTCACGGAGCTGCTGTCAGCGCTGTATGTCACGGAGCTGCTGTCAGCGCTGTATGTCACGGAGCTGCTGTCAGCGCTGTATGTCACGGTGCTGCTGTCAGCGCTGTATGTCACGGAGCTGCTGTCAGCGCTGTATGTCACGGAGCTGCTGTCAGTGCTGTATGTCACGGAGCTGCTGTCAGCGCTGTATGTCACGGAGCTGCTGTCAGCGCTGTATGTCACGGAGCTGCTGTCAGCGCTGTATGTCACGGTGCTGCTGTCAGCGCTGTATGTCACGGAGCTGCTGTCAGCGCTGTATGTCACGGAGCTGCTGTCAGCGCTGTATGTCACGGAGCTGCTGTCAGCGCTGTATGTCACGGAGCTGCTGTCAGCGCTGTATGTCACGGAGCTGCTGTCAGCGCTGTATGTCACGGAGCTGCTGTCAGCGCTGTATGTCACGGAGCTGCTGTCAGCGCTGTATGTCACGGTGCTGCTGTCAGCGCTGTATGTCACGGAGCTGCTGTCAGCGCTGTATGTCACGGAGCTGCTGTCAGCGCTGTATGTCACGGAGCTGCTGTCAGCGCTGTATGTCACGGTGCTGCTGTCAGCGCTGTATGTCACGGAGCTGCTGTCAGCGCTGTATGTCACGGTGCTGCTGTCAGCGCTGTATGTCACGGAGCTGCTGTCAGCGCTGTATGTCACGGAGCTGCTGTCAGCGCTGTATGTCACGGAGCTGCTGTCAGCGCTGTATGTCACGGAGCTGCTGTCAGCGCTGT
This sequence comes from Lithobates pipiens, assembly GCF_037356315.1. Lineage (NCBI taxonomy): Eukaryota > Metazoa > Chordata > Amphibia > Anura > Ranidae > Lithobates > Lithobates pipiens. Next base: position 490,727,480 of record NW_027507748.1, read on the forward strand.
ATGTCACGGAGCTGCTGTCAGCGCTGTATGTCACGGTGCTGATGTCAGTGCTCTGTATTACGGTGCTGCTGTCAGTGCTCTGTATCTCCTGCACCCTCTTGTTTGCCTACCCTGGTCCCTGACCTTCCCTCTCCTCCATTGCCTTCATTAGCTCCATAGTCCTGAATTGTCAGAACAATTTCCCAAATAAAAAAAAAATGCTTGTAGTTATCGATCCCAAATTCACCTCATACATGTATTATGCTATTGTCCAGGTGGTGGGACTACGTGCTACCCCCTAATAATTACCCCGTGGCCGCAAATTCGACCTAAAGGTTTGCGAAATTCGCCTCCCATTGAAGTCAATGGAGCCCGCGGCGAACGGTCGTTTTCGCGAACGTTTGTGCCCGTTCGCGTTTCGCGTTCGCGAAACGTCCCGTCGGAAGTTCGTCCATCACTATCCACCAACAAATGTTGGCTAGCAGGTTCTCAAATGTTCTGCCAAAAAAACGTTGTTGTCGGACTTTCCAATCATGTGTACACAAGTCCGTCACACAATAGTTCACGCATACTTGGAATCAAGTACGAGCTGGAAGTACTCGGTCTTGTAAAACTAGCATTCGTAATGGAGAAATCACATATGTCTTGTACGTCACTACGTTTGTAATTGTTGCCCACTATTTGTGTGACCGTGTGTATGCAAGACAAGTTGTAGCTAACATCCTTTGAACAAAAATCCTCAGTTGTGTTGTCAGAAAGTCCAATCGTGTGCACGGGGCAAAACTGTTTCATGGAAATCCTTTTTCTGGAATAATTCTTCCACCTTCATTTTATGTTGAAGTACAAGGTTAAGAAGAGTTTATGGAGGAGAACATTCTTGATTCTATCATCATTAGGAACAAATTACAATATCTGGTTCAATGGGAAGGCTATGGTCCAGAAGTAAATTCTTGGGAGCCTGAGGTGGAATTCCACCAGAGGTTTCACAAACCTTGCCCTTAGATGTCGAGGGTGTGTCCTGGGAGAAAGGAGTACTGTCTTAGTTTTCAGTCCTAAGTCTTAAGTAGGGATGAGCCGAACACCCCCCGGTTTGGTTCGCACCAGAACCTTCGAACGTACCAAAAATTCGTACGAACTTTAGAACCCTATTAATGTCTATGGGACTCGAACGTTCAAAATCAAAAGTGCTAATTTTAAAAGCTAATATGCAAGATATGCAACAGACAACACCAGCAATAAGGGGTATCCTCAGGTGTATACTGAGCTGGAGGCACACACCACCCACTTTAACTCCTGCAGATGCCTGTATTAGAGAACACTAGCAATAAAGGGTAGATACAGGTGTATACTGTGCTGTGCTGTAGGCACACAATACCCATTAACTCCTGCAGATGCCTGTATTACAGAACACCAGCAAAAAAGGGTAGATACAGGTGTATACTGTGCTGGAGGCACACAACACCCACTAACTCCTGCAGATGCCTGTATTAGAGAACATCAGCAATAAAGGGTAGATATAGGTGTATACTGTGCTGTGCTGTAGGCACACAACACCCACTAACTCCTGCAGATGCCTGTATTAGAGAACACCAGCAAAAAAGGGTAGATACAGGTGTATACTGTGCTGGAGGCACACAACACCCACTAACTCCTGCAGATGCCTGTATTAGAGAACACCAGCAAAAAAGGGTAGATACAGGTGTATACTGTGCTGGAAGCACACAACACCCACTAACTCCTGCAGATGCCTGTATTAGAGAACACCAGCAAAAAAGGGTAGATACAGGTGTATACTGTGCTGGAGGCACACATCACCCACTTTAACTCCTGCAGATGCCTGATAAAATTAAACTGTCCCTGCCTATCTTGCTCTTTCCCTGCACGCAGAAACACACTACACAAGGCCCCCGCGTTGGCGGCCTTCTATAGTGTGGGGCGTGTACTAAACCCCCTGAGCTATAAATGGCCACAGGCATCCTGCCTGTGGCCAATTATGGCTCTCCTCGCTGCCAGTGCTTTGATTGGCCAAGCTTGCGGAGTCACAGTGCATGCTTGGCCAATCATGAGCCAGCAATGCACTGCAATGGCGCAGTGCATTGTGGGCCGTTTGTGCCACACGAATTTGGTGCGAACGGTCCACAAAGTTCTGAATTCGCTGAACAGACGAACTGCCGATGTTCGAGACGAACACCGAGCTTATACCTAGTCTTAAGTTGTCTTAATGCAAAAAAACAGCAGTTTATGACAGCAGTACATGCTTCTTTTCTTATTTTCATATGTGTTTGTTGCTAACAATAACTAACATTTTGTAAACAATTGCAAACAATGCGATCTGTGTGGAAACCTTTGCATCTTGTTGTTCCTGTTGTACCTGATTGTCACCTTAAAAATAGTAAAAACTATTGGAAAGGAGCTATTTAAATCTGGAGGTAGCCTGTTTGACTTGGGTGGCAGACACCAGATACTTGCTGAAAGAAATTCATTTTTAGCTATGTTGACTCCAAAACTAAAATGTTGGGCTATTATTATACTACCTAACACAAAACCAGTCTCTTGTTCTTTCCACCATTTCTGTTAAAAGATAGTTCATGTATTCATTATAATGCTGACTTAAATAATTCAGGCTGGCACATTTATAATATAAGCTTGCTGCTATTATTGGTAGCTGAGGTTTATCATATTTTTGGGGGATCATAGTTAAGGGATATACTTTTTTTCTGGATTGTAACCCTCTGGAATACAATATTATAGCAAAGCTGACAGGAGTTAAAAAGATATCCTGTTGTTGGTGTTATGGGATGTTATACTGTCCCTAGCGATATTGAAATCCTGCAAGTATTGGGTGTTATATTTCTACTTAAGGAAAATCCACTTATTATTCAAGTTAAGCAAACTTCTATAATGTTCTTAGCAGAGGGGTATGTGGCTAAGCACTGGTAGTGGAGGGTACTGTATTGAGTTAGAATATGAGATGCTGCAAGTTCTGAAGTATATTATAATGTTGGTGATGGGATATAGTATGCCCTTAAAACAATGCTCAATTTGCCTGTAAAATTAATATTTAATCTGTAAATCATTAGATTATAATCAGTTTACGCTGGTTGTAATTCCTATGTAGCAATGAGCTTTCATGAACATCAAATGAAAATCTAAATACACATTTTAAAAAAAGTTGGAAGACCTCTCTGATCACTAATGTCTACTTTAATTCATAGAACATAAACTGACAATTCATATCACTTTTGCCATACCTTTGCCTTAGTGGTACAGTAACTGAGAAAAGAGCAAGCATATTTCTCCCCATTATACATAATTTTAAAACAGAATATGTAAAGATTGTCATTGTTGGATGACATTAGCATTTGTTGCCAGGTGAATTTAAGCTCCACTCATTAATTTTCAACTTACCCTAATATAAACAAACTTTTTTTTTTTTTTTTAGTGGCCACATAGTGGCTTAAAAGGGTTAATGTTTTACAAGACCTTCCTTTTACACCATAGTTCTCTTATATTCAGATATCTGACAAATGTACTGTTATTGACATAGAACAATATGTTAGTGTTTGTTTGAAAGCAAATTTATCTATTTCATTCCTTACAATATTCAGTTTTCTGTTGCTTAGCAACAGGAACTTTATTTCAATGCTATAAACTTCAAAAGTTTTCCTTTGTTAAAATGTAACACTATGTCTATCAAATAGGCTCTTTGCAGATACTGTTATTTTTTGGAAAGTGAAAGTATCCTATTGATTTTAAGTACAACAATTTCTAGGCTTCCATTGAAAAAATACAGCTTATTAAGTGAAAGTAATTAGGCATTTCAATCTGCATTTCAAAGTGTCTGCAAATCTTCTCTATCAATATTAAAAAATAAAAGAACCAATATAATTTCTACTGGCCAGGGCTGCTTAAATTTAAGTTTGCATATTGACTATTAAATGATCATGCCCAGTTTGTTGACAGCAACACATTTAGGAATTGATTAAATGGCCCATGTCCCCACTAAGACCTCTTCTAAGACAATTCTTCATTCAGGCTGGTAATGGAGATCTATTTTTTTAAAGTTTTACTTGTGTGAAATGGTCTGGAAATCAATTTCTTAACTAATTTCAACTGTTACATGTTTGGGCTGCTCTTTAATGGAGGTAAATAAACTCTGTTTATTATTTTACCTGTATTCCTATACAGTGCCACCCAATGTCATCAGCGATCTAAGTAGTTGCATTAGTGATCTAAGTTGGGTACCCAACTGCCAGTAGGACCATTACATTACCATAAATAAATAATGTCTTCATTTGGTTATCATTACAAAAGGTATATAAATAAGGTAGTAATGGAGAACAAGGAAGCAAACATTCCCTGGATTTGTGGTGGAGCCAAGTCAAATAGTAAAACAAGTTGTGCATGCATTTCTCCAGGTTGTTCTTGTGGTATCCTAGTCAGAAGACCTGGTCTAAACTCATGTATAATAGTTACATAGTTACTATAGTCAGTTAGGTAAGGTAGGGTTGAATAAAGACAACAGTCCACCCAGTTCAACCTGTGTTGCTATGTATGTGTGTAGGAAATCATTTCCCATATCCCCTTATATTGTTTTCGCTTAAATGCAGTCTTTTAAAACTATCCATGCTTCCTGTTGACACCACCGATTGTGAAAGAGTTCCACGTCCTTACCACCCTGAGAGTGAAAAACCCCCTACAAAGCTTAAGGATAAACCACTTCTCCTTCAGTCTCATTGTGTGGCCCTGTGTCCTCTCATACTCCCTGAGACTGAAAAGTTTTATACTTACGCTGGGATGACCATTGCGATATTTGTATATCACTATCATATATCCTCTCAAGGATCTCTTCTCCAGGGAGAATACATTTAGCGCTTGTAGTAGTTCTTTGTAATTGAGGTCCTCCAGTCCCTTTATTATTTTTGTTGCCCTTTTCTTGACTCTCTCCAGTTCCATCAAATCCCTCCCGAGGATTGGCGACCAGAACTGGATGGAATTGTCAGGAAATGTTCCATCCGCTGATAATATCTGTCTTTTGGCGTGCAGTACTGAGGTCCACCAGCAGGTGTCTCCTGTCAGTTTTGAGCTGTCAGGAGAGCTTTTCCCTGCTGATGTTATATCATCTTTGGGCTGCAGTACTGGCGTCCACCAGCGGATGGATCCTGGCAGTATGGAGCAGGCAGAACCTCCTGCAATCAGGTGTCACTTGAGGCCAATCACAGGCCTATAAATAGCTGGCAAGCACTCATATGTTTGCCTTGGTATTGTCCTTGTGCCCTGACCTGCTGCTTGTGATCCTGATCCTGATCCTGAGCCTGATTCTGAACCTGTTCCTGTTCCTGCGCCCTGAACCTGTGACCCGTGGTTCTGATCCTGTTTCCCTGTCCTGGTCCCTACCCTGTCCCACCTGTTACCATCATCCCTGTCCTGCAGTCTGATCCGTCCATCCTCTCCCTGTCCTGTGTTCCTTACCCCATCTGCTGATCTCCCCATGTATGACCTTGGCCTGGCTTGTGTCTCTGATTCTGGACTGCCCTTGTTTATCCACTGATCCTCTGTGCATGACCCTGGCCTGCCTATCGTTTACGATCCTGGTATTTCCCATTTATTGTACATATCTGTCTGTTGTTGTTTTGGGGTCTCTGTTGGTTGATTTATTGCACTGTGTGTTTGTATTTATATTATTCACTTTCCTTAATAAAACATTATATTTCACTTATACACATTTGGGTTTCCTCTGTTGCAGTCCACACAGTTCTGGTCTTATCTGATACATGACAGGAATACTCCAGATGCAGCTGAACCAATCAGACATGAGCGCTGTGCTGGATGGCAGAACTGGATCGCAGGATGAACAAAAATACACACTGAAGATACAATTGTGCTCATAGGTATTTAATCTGTGCATTTAGCATTTAGCTTGAAGTTAAGCTTTTAAAAATTGCATCTGCAACTTTTATTAAAGGTAAGGACCCCCCAAAAAAATATATATTTAGTCCTTACCAAATCTACCCCAAAGTTTTATCTATATACAAGCTACAGTGGAAAGAAACTGTACAGCATCAAAAATACTTTGTTAACAGCACAAACACGCACCATGGTTTTGCTGGAACTTTATTGGACTGGTCTCTCTGCATAAAAAGTTTGCTCACACCAGGATGTAATGCACCCGCTAACTATCCCTGTAGCTCACAAGTATCTCTTGGATAGCCACACACCACTGAAGGCATCTTTATTGAAAGATTAAAATCCAAAAAAAGTAATATCTGAAGCATAGAAAACAGGGAAAAACAGCTAACGCGTTTGACACCACAAACAGATGCTTAGTCATAACTGAATGAACAAAATCTGATCTGATGTATATATGGAGCTAATGAAAAAGACAGCCAATCAAATGCAAGGAATGTTGAAAGGAACCTCTCCACAAAACCAGACCATGTAAATGTCCAAAATGAATTGCACCTGGAGGGGAGAAGCAAAGAGCAAACGAATACAATGAATTCAATTAACTTAAAATATCTACCTATCTATCTATTATATATATATATATATATATATATATATATATATATATATATATATATATATATATATATACATATATATATATATAGTGAGGGGGATAGCTTGGCAGCGGGTGTGTGTGATACCCTGGGTGGGTTCACCACACAAAATCAGGCACAGCAGACCATGTTGCAGGTGAAAAAACAAAAACAAAGATGCGGTTTATTTATACTATATGCAAGTAAAAAGATAACAGCAAAACAAAAAGAAACATGAAACAAAATTCTGGTCAGCTTGACTGCTTACTACACACATAGATTCTAACAACTAGGTGCAACCTTGTGCTGCTCCAGTCCCTATCTCCCTGGTTTAGAAGTTTTCCACATAGGCGTTGACTCACTGCACAGGACAGGTAGATACCACACTCCCCAGTCTACACGACACATAACTGGTTCCAGGATGGCCTGCTGGTTTTTTTTGTTGTAGAGGTCTTAATGAGCCCACTTACTTCAGCTGGGCTCATTACCTCTTCACCTGTAGGACTCCCAGCACTCCCTCTAGTGGTACAAGTCAGCATAAAACCTGAATCTAGGTCATATATATTTTCCATCCTGGATACAACCAGGTGATTTTACCTGCCTGCTGTCACAATATATATGTATGTAGTCGTAAGCTACATGCAGCTTCCCCACATGGTGCAATCGAAAGCTAAAAAAATCAGAACTAATAAGGAAAAATGTATAATAGATAATAATACAAATGCAGATACAGATATAAAAGTCACAAAATGACTATAAACAAAATCAAATTCATCATCATAAGGACATACAAAAGATTTAATATCAAACGTTATACAAAAAGTCAAAAAGATATGACTGTTTTTGGATTTTAATCTTTCAATAAAGATGCCTTCAGTGGTGTGTGGCTGTGCAGGATTTTTCCTTCCTTCCAGAGCCAGCACCTGCAAGATCGTATAGGGTGGGTGTCTTCAACAGTTCTGGGGCCTTTGAGCTTCAATTTCTCTTCCACTTGTAGTAAGTAGCCTGAGGTGGGAACAGGGCATGTACAAGGATTTTTGTCTGCACAGAAGAAGGTGCATTTTCTTGCGGCTCCACCACTCTCCCATCACCCCTTTCCTACGCTGGTACCTTCTTAACATTATGTGTGTAATGTGACAGGACGATGTGTGAAGGACATCACATAGCATTGAAAATGTGTGCTATGCTGAACTGCCCCTAAACGGGGGTTATGCCCCCCCCCCCCCCGGCTATAGGCAGGTAAACTAAAACTTCCACTCTGTGCATGATAGGAGAGAGGGTTTCAGCATTTGTGAACAAGTATTTTAATCCATTTGTGATGGATGGTATGGTAATTTTGCAACTTTGACATATGTTAGCAAAGCTGTACATACACTTTCTTTGTATAGATTTGTTTTTTGGATTTAAAATTATGTTTAATAAAGCAGTTTTACACTATGGAATCACCTACTGATCTCTTACATATTAAATCCTGCGGACGTGGATAGGAGGGTGTGGTGCATAATATTGAAGGTCTTTTAATAATAATCAAGCCAAAGGAAAAATCAGAGGGAAAGTAGGATTTGGTGTGGAGAACAAGATGAGTGCATATTGAGCTAATAAAATAAAAAAGGTCATATGTTATCAGTGAGTGTATATCTAAGTGGGGTAACGGACACATTGGAGAAAAAATAAAGCACAGAATTGTGCATGCACGTTGCACTTTAAGCACAAGAGGAAATGTGCTGGCATTTTTTTTTTTTTTTGAAGCAAAGTTTTATGTGCTATAAGTCAGACACAATATGGATTTTTCACGTTTTTTATTTATTTATTAGCACTAGATAGCTTGACACAGCGTTTATAGAGATATTATTTTGATGAATTGATTTATTGAATATTGTAATGAGCATTTTAATGGTTGCATGTCTTCTGGAAATATGTAAATTAATTTTATTTCCACCAGATTTATTTAGAGGTTTGAGAGCATCGAATAGGAGCACCGTTACTTGTTTTAACTGTAATGACATTGATTGCCACTAGAGGGCACCAGTGTGACAGCAGCTCCTGTTACTGGAAAACCCATATGCACTTAGGTTTTATTTTTACATCCCAGGGCAGGTTACACTTTCAATCCATCAGCTGCCTAAGCTGCCCTTAGCTGACGCTGGCCGAGGGTGGGAAATACGGTAAGCTTTGTTATGTAATTGTTTAAGGTGATGGATTTGATTTGATCACTTTAAAATGTTGTATGACCTATCCTTTTTCTTTAAGAGGTTTCAGTGTCTGCAAAAAAAATAATATAAAATCCTCAATAGGAGGCTCACATGATGCAATCTTTTACCTGTGATTTATTTACCTTCCGGTAAGAAGATTTATGGGATCTTGGCAAGGTAAGACAAAGGGCGGTAACTGATGAGTGATCTAAGGGTAAGGTTGACAATATGTTAGCTCTTTCTATATTTCTGCAGTCCCTTTCTTGAATTTGATTAAATTTAACAATCTACCAGAGGAAAGTGTAGTAATTGTGGCAAAGCTTTATTTGACATTGTTTATATCACTGTATATGAACAGAATCTTTCTTTCTGCATTCAGCATAGATTCTGCTATTGTAAAAGGGGTTTGCTTATACAGCCCCGTGGCAATACCTTTTGATCTTTTATCCTATTGTTTAGAAGCTATATTTAGACGGGTGGCACGGTGGTGTAATGGTTAGCACTCTCACCTACTAGTAAAAAGGGTCACTGGTTCAGATCCCAACCACGACACTACCTGCTTGGAGTTTGCATGTTCTCCCTGTGCCTGTGTGGGCTTCCTCCCACACTCCAAAGACATGCAGGTAGGTTAATTGGCTTCTGTCCAAAATTGACCCTGGTATATGAATGGGGACCTTGGATTGTGGGCTCCTTGAGGGTAGGGACTGACGTGAGTGTGTAATGTACAGGGATAGGGACAATTGTAGACACTCACTCAGGATGGACTGGTGTCTTTATTCAACCTTACTAACTACATAAAAATTGAGAGTGGTGGGCAGAGTTTAGGATAACCTTTTGCAGTCTCCAACAGATGAGTTTCCTGCAGAAAGGCCATGGATACTGCATGATGTTTGGGTTCTTTAAAGATAGCACAATGTTTGGTGAAATAATTAAGCTCTTTCACATTATCAATATTACTTTAATAGATGCCTTTGTGCTGAGCAAAGGGAGATCATACATAGCAATATACCTGCAATCAAGTACATATGGGCAGTCAGGGGAACAGCGGGAGTAAACACATGAGGGGAAGGGACATAACAAATGGGGAAACAAATAAACACATTAAAAGTTACAAGTACAAGTTACCATGAAGAGAACATGCATTTGATTTCCATGGGCATCGGTACACACTCTTCCTTTTTGCAATGTGCATAGGTCAGCTTTATCCCTTCCCTTCACAAGCTTCTTTACTCATATTACAGCTCACCCTTCTCTGTACACCCCCATATTCAGCATATTCAAGCCATCAGTACCCCACTCCCTCTTACCCATCAAAGCATACATTTCCGGTCTGCTGGGTATGTACCTCGTAGTGCTCAGCAGCATTTTCTTTACAATTCTGTGTTCATGGAGGGTAGCAATGATCAGTGGAATGGAGCACTGCCCACCATGCTGGATGACCGAGTTAAGAGGTGTGTGGATCTCTAACATCCATTTAAAAAGCAGAACAACCAGGGCCAGCAGCCAGCCCTCCACCACTGACTTATATATATAAGACTGGCAGGCCCATCAGTACTATTTCTGGGGCAACAGCTGTAGGTATATATTCACTTGCGGTCAGCGCTTCCAGGAGAAAGTTGCACTGAAGTTCCAGGTGTAAGTCAACTAACCAAAAGCATAGGCGGAGAGTATGTTTATATACCTCCAGTGGACACAAACAATAGGGCTGTTGTACCAATCCCCTGAAAGTTATAAGCATAGCTGCAATTCATAAGACAATTTTTAGGAGCGTTTCTTGAAACAAATCCTCAGTGTGTGCACAGTGGGCACATCTCCCACCAGCGCACCACATGCACTGCACCCATTATGGATACTAAACTGCCTTATGCCTAATTTTTTATCCAAAAAAGCCAAGGTCAGCACTATCTGGACATATGTATACGCCTATATTGTACTTAACTGAACCTATTCTTATTCCAGAAATCATGTTATGATCTTGCTGCAAGCTGCATATTTTGAAGTCTGCACCTTAGAATGTTTATTGTCATCTAATGATGTACTTTTTTTGTTGTTAACAGTTCTGAATACTCATATCTTGCATATACTATCTCCAATTTTTACTGCAAGTTAGATGCTTGTTTTTTTGTGTGGAGGTTTCATTCTAAACCACCTGTCATGTATTTTACGATTTGGACCTCTAATGCTTTGTGACATCTGTTGGGACATCCTGTATCCTGTCATGTGAATCTCTGATTGTTCCTGGCACCTGTCTGAGAATATTGTGTCTATTGCATAGCTGACAACTATCATCAGTGGCCCCAGACTACACTGCATTTATTGTATCTTAGCCATTCAGAAATAGCTGAATGCTATGCATTTCCTACCTGTGTTTAAATTAAATAGAATTATAGTTGGTCTTTATTGCACTGGTGTGATGCAACAAGTGTGCTGCTGTTTATGTCAGTGTTATATCAGATATATTATTTTTGTTAGCTATACTTTAGTACTTTAATATTTAAGTTTTGAATAAGCTTTGCTTACAGTATATTTGGAACTATTACTATAAAATGACTGCATAATTACTGTATAGCCATATCCTGTAACTATATTATGTTATTACCGTGCAATGTTTTGGAGCTGTGCAGGACTGCTTCTTCAGGGTTTTAATAAGTGCATGCAATAATGTAGATATATTTAAGGTATTATCCACCAATCAATATCAGAGAAAAAGGTGACATTCCCCATCCTCTGAGGTCATATGATGTCATAATCCCACCAAAATATCATAATACATAATACATACATATTAACATATCCACGTTGATGATCAAACTAGAGTTGGCTGTGATCGAAGAAGTAACAACAAATCAAGTCTGCTAAATCGGTGCTATGGGGCCAGTGAAGTATCCCCCAAAAACATCAGACAACGAATGTCCCCCTGAGAATCCATCAATGAATAGTGAATCTTAGGCAACAGAGGGTACAATACCCACCACTAGTACCACCAGCCATCCCCGTTTTTCGGCCACCGGTGGCAACAACAGCCCAGGAGGGGCAAAAGACTGTAACCCCCTAGGTATCAGTAGTCAACAGGGATCAAGGTGTGCCAGGTTATCAAACTATCTTCAAGACTTGTATCTAAAGGACTTTATTTTTGCCCTGTAGCCAGGTTTAACAAGTTTAACTTTGAGATTGAAACGTCCAAATTTCAACAATAGCTTAAAGTAATTGTAAAACTTGGCTTTTTTTATTATTAATTAAAATAACAAACATGTTATATTTAACTGCTTTGTGCCTTGATCATCCTCTTATGGGGTCCCCCATTAGAGCTTTGGGCTCAACCCCCCACCATAGCAAGTCATTGGCTATGAGAGCACTCGTGTATGCTTGCTCCCAAGCCCTACTCTGCATAGGATGCCGTAAGCCAAAAAAAAAACTTCTGACTTTACAACCACTTTATGATTAAACTATTTTTCCATATGCATTCTTGGAACAAATGCATCCCCATATGATGTCCACAGTAAGACAGAATCTGTTCAAGCTTAAAAGCAAATTCGTTCCACCAGGGCAGTTTTTATCCATTAAATGTTATACATGAACAATTAAACACAATGTCATTAGTGAAGCCTCCAGGAATAACTACACTAACTAAGCCCAGAGCAATTCTCTGCATTAAGGCCACTCAGAGAAGATAAGAACATTATTAGCAAACCTGACAATAAGCCTGAGGCTATTGTAATCATTAACTATACAGACTATAGGAAAGGTATGCTTGCCATGTTAGCTGATACTACCAGTTAAGCCTCATACACACTATCAGATTTTCTGCTGAGTTTTTCCTTCAGATTTACCAATACCATATAATATGAGGTCAAACCTTAGGAGTTTCAATGTGTATGCAATCAGGCAGGCCCTTCTACTACATGGTTTTGGTAAATCTGAAGGAAAAACTCAGCAGAAAATCTGATAGTGTGTATGGGGCTTAATATGATGTTGAGGAAGGATCCTTTACAGAGTACTAAGAATGGTTTGACCAACCCAATTAATATTGGTTGATCCAATGGCTGGATAAATGGTAAGTTTGAAGATTATTTTTACAATGACTATCCCCTTTATACAGTTATTTTTGGCCTACCAAAAATCCACAAAGGGACTACACTCTTAGCATTTAAATCGGGGATACCGAGGAGGCTGAACGAGGAGATGCCTTTGTTAACAGCATCTCCCCGTTCTGCCTAGCAACAAGTGACGCTGATCTCTGATCCATGTGATTGGAGCAGAGATCAGTGTTCACTAAAAAAAAGCCCAGCCCCCCACAGTTAGTAACACGCCTCTAGGAACACTTAACCCCTACACTGCCACCCCCTGGTTAACCCCTTCACTGCCAGTGTCATTCACACAGGAATCGCTGATTGCTGTATAAATGACAATGCTCCCAAAAATGTGTCACAAATGTCCAATGTGTCCGCCATAATGTCGCAGTCACAATAAAAATCGCTGATCGCCGCCATTACTAGTAAAAAAAAATATTAATAAAAATGCCATAAAACTATCCCCTATTTTTGAAACGCTATAACTTTTGCGCAAACCAATCAATAATCACTTATTATGTATCGGCCTAAACTGAGGGAAAAAAATGTTTTTTTTAATATATTTTTGGGGGATATTTATTATAACAAAAAGTAAAAAATCTATTTTTTTCAAAATTGTCGCTCTATTTTTGTTTATAGCGTAAAAAATAAAAACCACAGAGGTGATCAAATACCACCAAAAGAAATCTCTATTTGTGGGAAAAAAAGGACGTCAAATTTGTTTGAGAGCCACGTCGCACGACCGCACAATTTTCAGTTAAAGCGTCGCAGTGCAAAAAGTGGTCTGGTCTTAAGTCAGCAAAATGGTCCGGTCTGAAAGTGGTTAATAACTGCTTTGGCTACCTACTGCAACCTCACGATGATGCCCCTAGTTGCTTACAAATGCAATCAAAACTTGCGCAATCACCTTGTGCAGGCTGTACCCATACACAAACACACTAAAGCCCCATTCAAAATCTCTTAGATGATATTTTTTTAGGCTTTTGATCCTTTATATACACCTGATGATTTGGCCAGTAAACCTGTTGTTTTTAAACAGAACAAGCTGCCCTGCAGATGTAGCAGTTAAATAGTTGAGACAGTCCATTTACCATATATAGGGGTGCTTACAATGGTCAGCTTTTATTTATTTATGTAAAATCTTTATTCGAAACGAAAAAAAACAAAAAAAAACTTTTGCTGTAGCTACTTAAAGTGATAGCTGGAATTTGGATTCAATCTATTATGCTGTGTACACACGATCAAACAATCCGGTGGAAAAGTCCACCCGTGTGTGGGCTCCGGCAGACTTTTTTTTCCCAAAAGTCCGGCGGACTAAGAAAGTATTTTTGTACCAAAATATGTCCACCGGACTCGCAGTCTGGCAGATAATACGGCCGTGTGTGTGCTAGTCCGCTGTACTTTTGAAATGAACAGACTTTTCCCGCACGGAGAAAAGTCAGTTAATTTTGAGCGCGGCTCCAGGTAGCCGGGACTAGCGAAGGAAGCGTCGCTGGCCCCATCACCTGGTATGGAGTTAAAGGGGAAGCCCTACACCGAAAAAACGGTTTGGGGGTCCCCCCCAGGTCCATATCAGACCCTTATCCAAGCACGCTACCAGGCCGGTCAGGAAAGGGAGTGGGGACGAGCAAAAACCCCCCCTCCTGAGCCGTACCAGGCCACGTGCCCTCAACATGAGGACAAGGGCCTCTTCCCGACAACCCTGGCCATTGGTTGTCGGGGTCTGTGGGCGGGGAGCTTATTGGAATCTGGGAGCCCCTTTAATAAGGGGGCCCCTGGATCCCGGCCCCCCACCCTATGTGAATGAGTATGGGGTACAATGTACCCCTACCCATTCACTTGTGAAAAAAAATGTACTTCGAAGGTCTTGTCCCCCTCTTTGGGGGTCTTGTCCCCCTCTTTGGTTCTTCTTGCCGGGCCTTCTTCTAGTTCTTTTACAAGCAGTGGCCCAGTCTTCTATCACCGCTGTCGCCACTGTCTTCATCGCCGCCTTCTGTTCTTCTGCCCCTCCTTCCCCAAAGCACCCCCCCCCCTGTTGAGGGCACGCAGCCTGGTACGGCTCAGGAGGGGGGGTGCTCGCTCGTGCCCATCCCCTTTCCTGACCGGCCGGGTAGCATGCTCAGATAAGGGTCTGATATGACCCTAGGAGGGACCCCCATGCCTTTTTTTGGCGTAGGGCTTCCCCTTTAAGTCCATACCAGGTGATGGGGCCAGCGACGCTTCCTTTGCTAGTCCCATCTACCCGGAGCCACAGCATTTAGGAATTGATAAGCTGCAATACGGTATATACAATTTTTTGGTTTTGGGTTTAATACTGTATATATTTTGACTGCATTTGCTTGTCTTTATAGACTAATCCAAATTTATTTCCCTTTTTTTTTTTTTTTTTATGCAGATTTAAAAAAAGGTTTTAGAACAAGTAATTTGCCAAAGATGGCTTATGTTCCTGTACCAAAGGTGCATCTTATCCTGCAAATTATAAATGCATATGGCATATACCAGCACACAATAATACACCGTGTCTACAAAAATATTGATAAACACACAACATATAACCCAAAATTTTAAATTGTGATCAATATCTCAATGCATATGCACCAAATAACACATGATGTATAAAGTCATTCATTTGGAAAGTCCATATTTTGTGATCAATCTTCCAACAAATTAAGTACACTTCTCAATTTTACCTGAAGTTTCCACACCTATATGCAAAAAGAACTCTCACCAGAACTGGGTGACCTCCTATTGCTAAGCAGATCATACGAAGCTCAAGATATGAATGTCTTTTTCATGTATGTGTTATTTGCTCTGTATGCAGTGGGATGACTGATCAGAATTTTTTTTTCAGGTTATATGTTGTATTTATTATTAATGTGGGTACGGTGTGTTATCACTTATTTGGAGCTGGTATATATAAATAATTTCTTCTTATCTGGGGAGATAAGACGTTTCCAGCTGCTGAAGATTGAAGGGGTCTTAGCACAGGTTTTTGTGAACATACATCTTAAGCTGCAGCCACTGTTTGAAGAAACATCCACAGGCAGGCAAGTAATACTTGTTTAGTTGCCTAGCAGATTATGAATCCTTAGAAATGTGATTAATCTCCACCTGAGCCATATTAAAAAAATGCAAAAAGTATATTACCAGCACACCAGGGATCTTCAGAAAGAGTCCAAAGCTTTATTCAGTGATCACATAATTACAAAAGCAATATAGGACCCCTTCATCAGTCATATGACAAAGTGCAGAACAGAAAATGATTTAAAAAAACATCCACCAATCAGTGAGCAAATAACTGGCTCAGTCCCACACCCTGACATCACAATGATGTCATATGCATGTCATAAATGCATTATTTAAAATGACATACCTGTCAGACGTCCTAACTGTTGATGTCATCATAATACTCATCAATGTAGCCCACAGTCCAGAAATCCAACAATGGCAAACAGTAGTTGCAGATTACAAATACAAATGTAGCACCCACTCATGGGTATGTTGGGAATATTGTGTTTATATTAATAAAGACTGTATTTACCAAACAACATCTATAATTTGGTCACTGATAGGGGTAAGCGATTTGCTAAGGGTTTGGGGACATTCAGCAAATCTGCAACTAGCTGTGAATCCCCCTGACTTCTATGGGAGAAGATTCTATCATTTAATTTGGTCATCAAATTAAATAACATGCTTGAGGGCTGCCTTAAAGCAGTGTTTCTCAACATTTTTTCAGTCAAGGCACCCTTTAAAATTATGGACAGTCTCAAGGCACCCCATTCTAAAACTAAAAAAAACATTGTAATAGTTTTACATAATGCAGCAACATTCGCACACAGGACCCCCAACATTAGAGGCCATGCATTCTTCCAAAGCAAATAGACTTTTGAACACTAATACTTACTAGTATACCTATGTTTCTATTCCCCCTCAATTTCTCTCCATCAGTCTGCTAATGTGACCCCAGTGCTGAGGGAGAGAGACAGAAGAGGTTTAAACAAGAATGCTGTTGAGGTAAAAGATATTCTCCTCATCAACTGATATCATTGGTTGTTAGGATACTAGTGTCTAGAAAGTCGTAATGGTGCATAATTAAAAATGGTGGCTTTGTGTAACTAAAAGGCAGGCTTGATCCACCTGCTAGATTGTATACAATTTTTGACAAATTTATAGGCAAGGTAGGTTTGATAGGCAAGATAAGTTTGCCAATGCATCCCTGAGGAAACCTCAAGACACCCCAGGGTGCACTGCTCTTATTTTGCTGTGTAATTATATATAAATATATATATATATATATATATATATATATATATACATATATATATATATATATATATATATATATATATATATATATATATACAGTATCTCACAAGTGAGTACATCCCTCACATTTTTTAAAATATTTCATTATATCTTTTCATGCGACAACACTGAAGAAATTACACATTGCTAGAATGTAAAGCAGCGAGTGTACAGCTTGTATAACAGTGTAAATTTGCTGTCCCCTCAAAATAACTCAACACACAGCCATTAATGTTTAAACCGCTGGCAACAAAAGTGAGTACACCCTTAAGTGAAAATGACCATTTGTTTTTATCACTGTTTAAGCATTTGGTCTGGGTGATTACATGATGAGGCCATTCCCCCAGAGGACTCTCACCCCAGAGAAGAGGGTTTGTAATCATTGGCTGGCCAGAGCCAGAACAGCCGTGGAGAATACCTTCGGGATAATGGCCAACTGGTTCCACTTATTTATAACAGCAATTAACTTGACAGAGTACAAACTTAACCACATTGTTTTATCCTGCTGCATACTGCACAACTTTTTAAATGCACCTGGTTATGTTGCCACAGTTGGGCCTGAGGCCGGACTTCATGAGAATACAATGACGGCCCTGGAAGCTGTCCGTCCTGGCTTGCCCCCCCAAAGCGCCTGTGAAGTGCGTCAAAAATATGTGGAATATTTTTCAGGTAGGGGGGCCATTGCTATGCCAGCTATTTTTTTAATATTTTCAAAATAAAAAAAATAGATATGATAATATCTTGATTTTGATTTACTGCTTGTGTTTCTTTTATCTATCTCCTAGGTTCTCCTAGTGCACTCGTAGTGCCAAGTGGTTTTAACATTATTTATATAACACCCATTATCACTGTAAACACATACTTAATATAAAAAGTGTTATTGATTGAGTATTTTAAGAAGAAGCCACACATTGTTGAGTAGAAAGCCTTTTACTCCGTGCACATGTGTGTTCTAAAACATTTTGTAGTAAAAAAAAAAAACACACCTTTTTTTGTAAAAGTTTTGCCTTGAAATTTTTAAAAAAAGTACAGAAACAGGCATGTTTCCAAACATAACATACACAACTCTGGAAATTACAAAGTTCAACATTGCACAAATGAAGGCAATATCAGACATTATAGTGTGAAAAAAGTCTTGGTCTTGCCTTCATCAGATGGGGTGAAGTCACCCATGTAAAAGAAATGAAAAAATGTGTAAAGAATGTATGTATCGTAGGGTGATACTGCGAACACACCTAAATTAATGTGCCATCATCCCGATATGGATTATGGAAGAAGAAAGCTAGTATTAAGTGGACTTTATGAGGCACATAAGTACTCTATCTATAAAACTATTTTATTACAAATATAAATATTGTTACACTTGCACATAGGTATGGTACAACATTTATTTACATAAAAGATTTTTTTGTATCACTGTGACCCAAACTGCCTGATCAATATTATTATCCAATGCGGCTTATTGTATAACATATAGTACAAAAAATCGGAAATACAAAGCCAATAGTTTGATATCCAATAGCAGAGGATTGTTCAAAATTCCACAGGGATGATATGAGGCATATGGGTCCAGACTTTGTTTTAGTTGACGAAAAAGCTCAACATGTTCCACGCTTAGTCAGCGATTCTTCAGGAGCAGTTAATACGTAGGATTTAAAAGAGTTTAAAAAGTGAAGACTGAAGGTCCAGACTTTGTTTTAGTTGACAAAAAAGCTTGACATGTTCCACGCTTAGTCAGCGCTTCTTCAGGAGACGTTCATACGTGGGATTTAAAACAGTTTTATAAAAAGGTACTGGTAAGCAAGCAGAAGTGCTGTAGAGATATTAATAGTAGGAGACCAAATGATCAGTATCAAAAATAGTTCAGCTCCTCATACAAAATGAGGTATCAAAAGTGATTTAAAGTTGTCCTTTAGTCAGTTGTCTAGATTATCAAAGTGCCACAAGTATTGCAATCTATCGCTGCACTTTAAGAGTGATCATCACAGGCAAGTTAGTTTCTATCATCCTCAGCGTTTGTACCTACGGCCGTAGGTACAAACGCTGGGGATGATAGAAACTAACTAATAAAGCTGAAGAATAACCCCCCCCCCCTTTTTATACAACTGTTTTAAATCCTACTTATGAACTGCTCCTGAAGAAGCGCTGACTAAGCGTGGAACATGTCGAGCTTTTTCGTCAACTAAAACAAAGTCTGGACTCATATGCCTCATATTATCCCTGTGGAATTTTGAATAATCCTCTGCTATTGGATATCAAACTATTGGCTTTGTATTTCCGATTTTTTTGTACTATATGTTATACAATAAGCCTCATTGGATAATAATATTGATCAGGCAGTTTGGGTCACAGTGATATTAAAAAATCTTTTATGTATATAATTGTTGTACCATACCTATGTGCATGTGTAACAATATTTATATTTGTAATAAAATTGTTTTATAGAGAGAGTACTTATGTGCCTTATAAAGTCCACTTAATACTAGCTTTCTTCTTCCATCACCCATGTAAAAGCCAAATTTAGAAGATGCACACAAATTGTGAACCAAAATGGGGATTTCCTTTCTGATCCCATGCCTAATGTCAACATGTGCTATCTCCCATCATAGGGGATCAATGGACATGTTTTGGGGGTGCAACCACTTCCTCTCACCTACTAGAGTTGGGAGGAAGGGGTTGCACCCACAAAATGCGTACATTGAAATCCCCTGATGGCAGATAGCACATGTTGACACACTGTGTGCATCTTCCAAATTTGGCTTTTAAACTGTATTAAAACTTTAGAAAAAACTTGAAAGTGCACTGGTAAGTGCAGGCGTTGTAGATCGCTGTAAATATGAGGGGAATCTCTGAAATGAGGTGAAGCTCTGCTGTTTTTATCATCCAATCATGTGCAAGCTACAATGTTGTTTTTTATTTTCCTTGCATGTCCCCCTAGGATCTACAGTGACTTTACTTCCAAGTGCACTGAAAGTGCACTTTCAAATGCACTTGCAGTGTACTTGTAGTGCAAAGTGGATTTGCCTTTAGTAAATAACCCCCATTATGTCCTGGATAAGCTGCTGTGCACTGTCACTGGGGAAATGAGTAGATTGTTCTTCCACAACCTGCACATCACCTAAAATAAAAATACACACCATGTATTATACATATGCAGGCATACATCTATTACCTGCATTTGTGGTGTCTGATACTGACCTGTTGCGGTGTCAAATTCCATCACTTCTTCCACCTCTCATCCCTCCACATCCTAAAGTTGTGGTGCCCTCTGCTCCCCTTCTTCCTGAGGTGTGGTGTTCCTGTTGTCCTCCGACATCCCGTGTCTTTTCTCCCCTATGAGAATGAAACAAAAGGTATACTTAGCACACAGATATTTGTTAAGGGGTTGAGGGGCCAAATGAGTGATAACATGCACTTATGTGCGCTCGCCAATCCTCCTCCTCCTGCCACAAGTCCACCTCCAGAGCCACAGCCCCCAAGGAAGGCTGCAAGGAAGGCTGCAGGGAAGTGTGGAGGAAAGGCTGCAGGGAAGACCAGAAAGTGATGGCCTGGGTTCAGTCTGGTCTAACAGAAGACGCAGGCTGTATTGTACCACAGCCTGGGGACATATATGTCATCTGCTGCTGTTCCTGATCTCTGGGAATCCTGGACCAGATTGTGCTCACTATTATATGGATTTCTCAAGCTAATAAATTTGATTTCAAAATGATGTGTTGATGTGTGCCCTGGGGTACAAAGGCTTCACAAATTCCAACAGTTTCTCCAGCGTTGCCTTCCTCTTTATTTTGTTATGGGCCAGAACGAATGGAATTGTTTTCATATGAAAATACTTGCCTATGTGTTTTTCTTCAAATAGGACAGTTTTTGTGAGTAGGCAGGTACATTTCAAAAATACAAGGTCAAATTAACAAAGGACACCAACCAACCTCCTTGAGCTTTAAAAATACAAGATAATAATGTTGTTGTGTAAACTTGACACACACACAAAAAAAAATTATGGAGATGACTAGAAAATCATTTCAAAATATTCCAAAAAGAGGAGTTCTTGATTAAAATAAAATAAAATGACAGTAAAAAATAATTCCAAACATTATTATGGAGATCTGGCTTTAAAAACAAAAAAGAGTATTCATGAGATCACGAGAAATAATAAAGAAAGAAGTTTGTGAGAAGAAGAAGAGAATGCGTTGCATTAAACTATTTAAAAAATGTCAGCGTGATGAATTTGCTATCTCCATTACGAACGGTAGTTTTACCAGACCGATCACTTCCATCTCATACTTGAATCTGAGCATGCATGAGTTTTTGCGTGTCGAAATTGCATACACACAAACACATTTTCGGATAGGAACTTTTTCCGACTGAAATTTTGAGAACCTGCTCTCAATCTTTTGCTGGCGGGAAGTCCGCCTGGAAAAGTCAGATGGAGCATACAAATGGTCGCATTTTCCGATTAAAAGCTTTCATCAGTCTTTTACTGGACGAATTTCCGATCATGTGTACGTGGCAGAAGACTTGGTTAACTACTACACCACATCCTCTGTGTGTGTTGGCTGTTTAAGTGGCATACATGCCTTGCCTGCAGATCATATACCATGCCCATGACCATCTGTGGATACAGAGGCTTCTTATTTGCTCATAGCAGCATGCAAACTTATACATCTTCCTGTAAGCATGCCAGACATGATGATCATTTAGGGCTTATTTTTATACTTTCTTTTACAGCTATTGAAAGAATTGTATGGGGAGGAGGTGGTGCTTGGGTGCACTGTAAACTGTGGTGCTATGATGGACAAAACTACACCTCAATGACTTGTGCAAACAAAGGACAGCTGTTGTGATTTGTACTGCCATTGCTGACTCTCACCCCAGTGACAGATGACATAATTGGTTGCTAAGGATGCAATGGGTGCATATCAAATAGCAGTAAAAATACCAACATGCCTGGCTACCACCAAATGAGCAAAAAGTCCAGCATTTGGATGAACACCCAAACAGGCAAAGTTTGGACCTGTGTTTAGACTGAATCTTGAGCTCATTTACAGGGATAGGCCGAATGACCCCCAGTTCGGGTCACACAAGAACTTTCGAACATCGCAATAGTTCAGAACTGAATAATGAACCTTATTTAGGTCTATGGGACCTGAAAGTGTAAAACCAAAAGTGCCCATTTTGAAAGCTTATATACAAGTATACTATGGTTATGGGGGTCTGGGTACTGCCCTAGAGGACATGTATCAATCATGTATCAATGAAAAAAAGTTTGTAAAAAATGTAATTTTTAAATGAGCAGTGATTTATTGATGTTTAAAGTGAACAAATAAAAATGAAAAATTCCTTCAAATGTAGTGCCTGGGGGGTCCCCTTGGTCTACCTCTAAAGTGGCACATCTGTACTGTGTATAGCAGCTGCTGAAGAAATAATTGCATTTATAAAGCCAAAGAAATTAAAATTTCCCTGCAAGCTTTCTTTATTTTGTAAGCAACAGGTAACAGGTGCAGAAAAATTGGTCTTTGAGTGTCGGTGGTGCCTTCACACTGTAACGTTATAGAGTACTCTTGATGAAAGCAAGAATTGGCATTGCTGTCAAAAATTGCAATGATATGCACTTGTCAAACAGGTGCAGAAAAATTGGTCTTTGGATGTCGATGGTGCCTTCACACCCTAACCCTAACCCTATAGAGGTACTCCTGATGAAAGCAAGAATTGGCCTTGCTGTCAAAAATGTAAATTATATGCACCTGTCAAACAGGTGCAGAAAAAATGGTCTTTGGGTGTCATTGGTGTCTTCACACTGCTGTGAAATTGTGAAATGCAAACTACATTTTCCATGACACTGTAACCTACCAGAGTCGGGAATTCTCGGGATAAACTCCTCTTTAAGATATCGTCAAGAGATTTAATCTTCTGCACTCTCTGTGGGGACGAGATGAGTTTTGAGACTTTCCCCCTTGTAACGGTGGTCAAGGAGGGTTGCAAACCAATAGTGATCCATCTGTTTTACAGCACGTATTCTTGGGTCCTTTCACAGGCTTTGAAGCATGAGGGAGTCCGTGCACCTCAAATTTGCGGAGGCATGAGCAGCAGACTCCTCAGAGTCACTGAGCATTATTGTATCTGGAACTGTCTCCTCCCAGCCATGTACTAATATGTCACGTACCTTTAAGCAGAGCCCGGAGTGCAGGGAGTGGCCTCTCGTAGACCTCTGACTCGAGAGACCCTGGTAGTGGTGACAGGAGCTCAGGAGCACAGAGGGGCACAAGTGCCTGACTGGATAGCAGGTGGTAGTGGCAGAAGACTGTTGAAGGAGGAGGTGTATTGTAGTCCAGTGTCTGAATGCAGGCAAAGGTGAGATAAGTTCCAGCAGACAGCAGAAGGGTTCCGGTAGTCCAGCAACGGCATACAAGTGATTACAGGAGGTGACAAACAACGGAGGGGTATTGTAGTCCAACAACGGATGCAGGTGTAATGGATAAGCGGAAGCGGAAGAGTCCAGTAGTCTGCGGCCAGAGGTAGAAGGCTACAAACGCAGAAGGAGTACAGCCAGATATTGCGGAGGACTGGGAGGTGTCCTGTAGTACAACAGCAAGCAACTTACAGTTGACGGATGGTGTAACAGTCCAGGTCAGGCACAGGCGGGCAGATCAGGTACAGAAACGGAATCCAGAAGAGTAGTCGGGTACAAGCCAAAGTCGGGGGGCAGGCAGCAAACAGCAGAGTCGGGAACAAGCCGGGTTCGATACGGATCAGGGTACAGGTACAGATACAGGTACAGGTTCAGGTTCAGATTCAAATACGGATCACCAGGACGCACAGGAACGCTGTTGATCAGGCAGCAAGGCAGTGAGGCATGGATCCAGTTTAAATAGCGCTATTGGCGCCAATTTGCGTCAAACGGCCGCACGCGCGCACCGCCGATCGCGGTAACGCTCCTGGAACTGGGCAAGAGATCTTCTGCGACTTTCGCCGCTCGGACGTCCGTGAGGAGGATCTTCCTGACATTGCCCCCCCCCCAATGGGCAGCCTCCGGATGCCCAACTGGGACATCTTACCTGGGTGAGATCTTTTAAATGCCAGAACCAACCTCTTGGCGTGGATGCCAGTCTCTGGTTCCCAGGAGTTCTCTTCTGGACCATACCCCTTCCACTTCACCAGATACTGTACCTGGTTGCGTCTCTTTCTGCAATCCAAAATTGCTTCTACTTCAAACTCCTCTTCACCATTAATAAGCACAGGTTCAGGAGGGCCCACGTTCCGATCGGTGAAGGGATCCTGGATTGAAGGTCTTAAGAGGGACACATGAAACACCGGGTGAATACGCATCGATTCTGGTAATTTCAGCTCATAAGCCACATTGTTAATTTTCCTGGAAATTGGGAAAGGACCCACAAATTTTGGGCCCAGTTTTCTAGATGGGCATGTTAATTTTAGATTCAGAGTAGATAACCAAACCAAATCTCCGGGTTTTAGGTCGAGCTCCCCTCTCCTCTTTCTGTCAAAAACTGCTTTGTTGCGTTCTTGAGTTCTTGCCATCGTTTCTTGAAGCAATTTGTTATTGGTGCAGAAAAAGTCCAAAGTTTCTTGAACTGCTGGAACCGTGCATTCTGGGATATTGGCTGATAGGAACTGAGGGTGAAAACCATAGTTCGCAAAGAAGGGAGATTGATTAGTTGCAGAATGAACAGAGTTATTGTAGGAAAACTCGGCAAGTGGTAAAAGGGATACCCAATCGTTTTGCGAAAAAGAAGAATAACACCGCAAATATTGCTCAAGGGTCTGGTTCGTTCGCTCGGTCTGGCCGTTGGTCTGGGGATGATAGGCAGACGAGAATGAAAGACCAATTTTCAAGGACTTACATAAAGCTCTCCAAAATTTTGATGTAAATTGTACCCCTCGGTCGGAAACAATGTTCGCAGGTATACCGTGGAGTCTTACAATCTCCTTAATGAAGATCCTTGCGGTCTCAGGGGCAGAGGGTGTACCCTTCATGGGCAGAAAGTGAGCCATTTTGGACAATCTGTCGACCACCACAAGGATAGTGGTGAAGCCTTCTGACGGTGGTAATTCTACAATAAAGTCTATGGAAATCATTTTCCAAGGCCTTTCCGGGATGGGGAGTGGTTTCAGCAATCCCCAGGCTTTGGTCTTGCTACTCTTGTTCTGGGTACAGGTAATGCAAGATTCAACATAAAGTTTACAGTCTCTTAGCAGCTGAGGCCACCAGAAGGTGCGTTGGAGAAGTTTGGCGGTCTTGTGTACCCCAAAATGACCGGCCAATTTGTGGTCGTGGCAAGACTTGAGAACAGCAACCCGTAGTTGTTGGGGCACGTAGATCTTGTTTTCATGCCATAACAAGTTATTGCTAGAGAGTAAAGTGGTGTTTGAGGGATGTGGAGCTGAAGATGAAGCCTGCTTAAGTTGGGATAGAAGATCTTCCTGGAGCATAAGGAAATTTCCGGGCGCAAGGATGGTGTCTGTGGGTTGAGGAACTTCGGGTTCGCTGAACATCCGGGATAGCGCGTCGGGTTTGGTGTTCTTTGATCCGGGCCTATAGGTTATGTGGAAGGAAAATCTTGTAAAGAACAGTGCCCATCTGGCCTGACGCGGCTTCAGCCTCTTAGCAGTCTTTAAATACTCTAAGTTTTTGTGGTCGGTGTATACCAGAATGGGATGGGCTGCTCCCTCCAGGAGATAGCGCCATTCCTCAAGTGCGGCTTTGATAGCGAGTAACTCCCTGTCCCCGACATCATAATTCTTTTCCGCTTCAGACAATTTACGTGAGAAAAACGCCACTGGGTGCAATAAAGCCTTTGGGCCCTGTCTCTGAGAAAGGACTGCTCCCACTGCAACTTCGGATGCATCCACCTCAAGGATGTAGGGTAGCGCAGAATTAGGATGCTTCAGGACAGATGCTGACACAAACTGTTCTTTAAGGGAAGAAAATGCGGCCTGTGCCTCCGGAGTCCACTGGAACTTGATACCTTGTCTCGTTAATCTGGTGATTGGAGCGATGATTGTAGAAAATCCCTTGATGAATTTTCGATAAAAATTTGCAAACCCCACAAAGCGTTGAATTCCTCTTTTATCAGTAGGGGCTGGCCAGTCCAGGATGGCCGAAACTTTTTGCGGATCCATCTTGATTCCATCCACCGAAATAATCAGCCCCAAAAACTGAATGCTGCGACGTTCAAACTCGCACTTCTCAGGTTTTGCGTACAAGCCGTGTTGGCGAAGCCGAGTGAGAACCTTCTTAACGTGCTCCCTGTGAGCTGGTAGAGAGGGGGAGAAAATTAAGATGTCGTCCAGATATACTAAAACAAACAGGTCGAGAAAATCTCTAAAGATATCATTCACAAAATGCTGGAAAGTCGCAGGAGCGTTACATAGCCCAAAGGGCATTACGAGATATTCAAAATGTCTGAAGCGGGTGCGGAAGGCAGTCTTCCATTCGTCCCCGCTTCGGATACGGACCAAATTATAGGCTCCGTGAAGATCCAATTTTGTGAAGATACTAGCTGATCCAAGGCGCTGGAATAATTCGGGTACCAAAGGCAGTGGGTACCGGTTCTTGACTGTAACTTTATTTAAGTCCCGGTAGTCAACACAAGGGCGGAGAGAATGGTCCTTCTTTTCTACAAAAAAGATTCCTGCCCCAGCTGGGGACGTAGAAGGACGTATGAACCCCTTTTTCAGATTGTCATCAATGTAAGTCCTGAGAGTCTCCAATTCCACTTCTGTTAAGGGAAATATTCTCCCGAAAGGGATTTCGGCTCCGGGAAGGATCTCAATTGGGCAATCGTAGGGTCTATGAGGGGGAAGTGTTTCTGCCCCTTTCTTGCTGAACACGTCCAGGAAGTCATGGTAGGTCTCAGGAACGTGCTGGCGAGTCTCAACATCGGTCTCCATACACATTAAATGGGGTGAAACCTTAGTTGATTCTTGAAAGCAGTGTTGACGACAATAGGGGGAGAAAAAGAAAATGTTTCCGGTGGACCAGTCTATTTGCGGGTTGTGTGCCCGAAGCCAGGGCATACCCAGTATGATAGGGAAAAGGGGAGATTCAATAATGTCCAGGCAGAGCTGTTCCTGATGGTTACCGGAAATAGTAGCAGTCAAAGGACATGTCTCTTGTGTCACTGGTCCTGATTTGATAGCTGACCCATCAGCAAGGTGTACAGACAACCCTTTCGCCCTGGGCCGTAAGGGCACTTGGAGCTTTTGGGCAAACGATAAGTCCATAAATCCACTGCACGCTCCAGAATCAACAATTGCGGGGACTTGAATGTTCCCTCCGGGTAGCTGAAGAGAGACGGGAACAGCCAGGTGAGTAGCATTACTAGGCACAGCAGGTAAAACAGGAGAAGATACAGAAGAATGCTTACGGAATTTGGCAGGACAGGATCTCACGTAATGTCCGGGTTCTCCACAGTAAAGACACAGATTGTTGAGCTGCCGGCGTTGTCGTTCCTCGGTGGTGAGCGTTGGTCTAAGTAAGCCCAGTTGCATGGGTTCAGGCGTGTCAGCAGCAGGATGTGCAGGGGGATTAGGTACACGGGGTAACATCCAGACTGGTCGGGACGGCCCGGCAGTGCGTTCTGTTCTCCGTTCTCTCAAGCGTCTGTCTATCTGGATGGAGAGGTTGATAAGGGCTTCAAGAGTTGCTGGAACACCCACCCGGGCCAATTCATCCTTTTGAGGTTCAGAGAGTCCCATGCGAAACTGGTATCGCAGAGCGGCATCGTTCCAGGTAGTATCGGAACTCCAGCGCCGAAATTCAGACGCATAGTCCTCTGCCGCTCTGCGGCCTTGCTGAAGAGAATATAAAGCTGCTTCCGCTGTGGCCGCCTGTTGAGGATCCTCATAGAGCAAACCCATGGCTTGAAAAAATGTATTCAGATTATTAAGGCAGGCTTCCTTTTGCTCCAAAAGGCGGTGGGCCCAAGCCTGGGGCTCACCCAGTAGAAGGGAGATAACAAAACCCACCTTAGTGGATTCTAGAGAGAAAGTTCTGGGTTGAAGTGCAAAAAACAATTCACAGGCATTGCGAAAAGCTCTATACTTGCTGCGATTTCCCGAAAACCTCTCCGGAGTTGGGACCTTGGGTTCAGGGGGTAACATAACCACTGATGGCGCAGAAGAAGTTCCCGACACGGTAGGGCCTGTGGTAGATAAGACCTGGACACGCTCTTCCAATCGAGAATAGCCTTCTTGTAGAGATTTAACAGCCTGGGTAAGTCCAGCAAGATGACGGCATAAATCATCCATGGCCGAATCTCCCTGCGTGGGCTCAGACATGGCTGCCTGATACTGTCACGTACCTTTAAGCAGAGCCCGGAGTGCAGGGAGTGGCCTCTCGTAGACCTCTGACTCGAGAGACCCTGGTAGTGGTGACAGGAGCTCAGGAGCACAGAGGGGCACAAGTGCCTGACTGGATAGCAGGTGGTAGTGGCAGAAGACTGTTGAAGGAGGAGGTGTATTGTAGTCCAGTGTCTGAATGCAGGCAAAGGTGAGATAAGTTCCAGCAGACAGCAGAAGGGTTCCGGTAGTCCAGCAACGGCATACAAGTGATTACAGGAGGTGACAAACAACGGAGGGGTATTGTAGTCCAACAACGGATGCAGGTGTAATGGATAAGTGGAAGCGGAAGAGTCCAGTAGTCTGCGGCCAGAGGTAGAAGGCTACAAACGCAGAAGGAGTACAGCCAGATATTGCGGAGGACTGGGAGGTGTCCTGTAGTACAACAGCAAGCAACTTACAGTTGACGGATGGTGTAACAGTCCAGGTCAGGCACAGGCGGGCAGATCAGGTACAGAAACGGAATCCAGAAGAGTAGTCGGTACAAGCCAAAGTCGGGGGGCAGGCAGCAAACAGCAGAGTCGGGAACAAGCCGGGTTCGATACGGATCAGGGTACAGGTACAGATACAGGTACAGGTTCAGGTTCAGATTCAAATACGGATCACCAGGACGCACAGGAACGCTGTTGATCAGGCAGCAAGGCAGTGAGGCATAGATCCAGTTTAAATAGCGCTATTGGCGCCAATTTGCGTCAAACGCCCGCGCACGCACCCGCGTGCGCGCTCCCGCGTGCACGCGCACGCGCGCACCGCCGATCGCGGTAACGCTCCTGGAACTGGGCAAGAGATCTTCTGCGACTTTCGCCGCTCGGACGTCCGTGAGGAGGATCTTCCTGACATAATACTTCTGCAGACGGTAAACCAACTACTGTTTGTTGTATGTCTTCCTCTGTTTCAATGCCTCCAAAACTGACAGAATCCTCCTCCTCCCTCTTGTCTTGTGTGTTCTGTGGCATAGGAACAATGGTGTCTGCATAAAGTGTGCCTTGAAAGGAAAGGAAGTCCTCCTCTTCCTCCTGCTGCTCTGCCTCAAGTGACCTGTCTATAATGCTCCAGCAGGAACACAACAGGGATTGTGTCACTGATGCATGCATTGTCAAGGTTCACCATCATTGTGGCCTCCTTAAATGGTGACAGTACAGTGCATGCATCCTTTATGAGCAACCATTGAAGTGGGGAAAAAAACTGAGACGGCATGAGCCTATCATTGTGCCATACTCAAACAGGTACTCATTGATGGCCCTCTGCTGCATGTGCAGCCACTGCAGCATTGCCAAAGTCGAGTTCCACCTTGTGGGCATGCCAAAAATCAGGCGGTTTACGGGTAGGTGTTCCCACTAAATTTCAGCCAGACGAGCACTGGCTGTGTGTGACCACCTGAAATGGCTAAAAACTCTTTTGGTCTGCTTTAACAGATCTTCCAACCCTGGGTACCTATTTAGGAAACACTGCACCACCAAATTCAGGCATGGCACATGTGTTAACTCTCCCTGTCTAAGGGAGGACAGGAGGTTTGTTTCATCACACACCACTGTTCCTGGCTCCAGCTGTTGTGGCATGAACCACCTCTTGGCCTGTCCCTGTAGAGATGCAAGAATCTCTGCTCCGGTGTGGTTCCTGTCCCCTAGACGCACCAGCTGAAACACTGCATGGCATCTTTTAGCCTGACTCATTGAATAGCCCCTTCAATGCTTAGGGGGTACTTGTGGTTCATAGCTAGAGATGGACGAACTTCCGATGGGACGTTTCACGAACGCGAACCGCGAACGCGGCCAAAAGTTTGTGAACCGCAAAGTTTGCAGTGGACCCCATTGACTTTAATGGCAGGCGAACCTTAAAAACCTACAGGTCATATTTTCAGCCACAAAATACCTACTAGCTTGCACACATAGTCCCACCACATGGACACTGACATAACAAAAGTATGAAGTGAATCTGGGATCGACAACGACAAGCATTCTTTTTTTATCTGTGAAATTTTGACAATTCAGGAGCGCATGAAGGAGAGGAAAGGTCAGGGCAGGCAATGAAGAGGGTGCAGGAGATGATCACCAGCACCGTGATAGAAAGCACTGATACCAGCACCGTGATAGAGAGCACTGACACCAGCACCGAGATAGAGAGCACTGACACCAGCACCGAGATAGAGAGCACTGACTCCAGCACCGAGTTAGAGAGCACTGACACCACACCAGCACCGTGATAGAGAGCACTGAGACCACACCAGCACTGACATAGAGAGCACTGACACCATGCCAGCACTGTGATAGAGAGCACTGACGCCAGCACTGAGATAGAGAGCACTGAAACCACACCAGCACCGTGACAGAGAGCACTGACACCAGCAACGAGTTAGAGAGCACTGACACCACACCAGCACCGTGATAGAGAGCACTGAGACCACACCAGCACCGTGATAGAGAGCACTGACACCAGCACCGAGATAGAGAGCACTGACACCACACCAGCACCGTGATAGAGAGCACTGACACCAGCACTGAGTTAGAGAGCACTGGCACCACACCAGCACCGTGATAGAGAGCACTGGCACCACACCAGCACCATGATGGAGAGCACTGACACTAGCACCAAGACAGAGAGCACAGACACCAGCACCGTGATAGAGAGCACAGACACCAGCACCGTGATAGAGAGCACTAACACCAGCAACATAATAGAGAGCACTGAGACCACACCAGCACCGAGATAGAGAGCACTGAGGCCACACCAGCACTGAGATAGAGAGCACTGAGACCACACCCGCACCGAGATAGAGAGCACTGACACCACACCAGCACCGTGATAGAGAGCACTGACACCACACCAGCACTGTGATAGAGAGCACTGACACCAGCACCGAGATAGAGAGCACTGACACCAGCACCGTGATAGAGAGCACTGACACCAGCACCGTGATAGAGAGCACTGAGACCACACCATCACCGAGATAGAGAGCACTGAGACCACACCAGCACCGAGATAGAGAGGACTGACACCACACCAGCACCGTGATAGAGAGCACTGACACCAGCACCGAGATAGAGAGCACTGACACCACACCAGCATCGTGATAGAGAGCACTGACACCACGCCAGCACCGTGATAGAGAGCATTGACACCAGCACTGTGATAGAGAGCACTGACACCAGCACCGAGTTAGAGAGAACTGACACCACACCAGCACCATGATAGAGAGCACTGACAGCAGCACTGATACCAGAAACTCGCTGCTGGACCCAAAAATATGAAACCGCTCAACCTCCTCAAACAGGAGGGTACGGGCATATAGTACGGTGTGCTTTTTTTGTACAAGGAAGTGAGCCAAAGGTAGAAAAAAGGTCAGTGTGCTCGATTAAATAAATCGTTTATAGAGTTATGCATATACATGGTCTACTGGTCACATGTGTTGAATTCCTCTGAGATCCATGCCTCATTCATTTTTATAAATGTCAGGAAGTCAACACTGTCCTAAGCTAGGCAAGTGCGCTTATCTGTCACGATCCCCCCTGCTGCGCTGAACGTCCTTTCAAACAGGACACTGGATGAGGAGCAAGCCAACAGTTTCATTGCAAATTGGGCAAGCTCTTGCCAGAGGTCAAGCCTGCCCACTCAGTAGTCCAGGGGTTCATCACTCCTCAGAGCATCCACATCGGCTGTTACCCAGATATAGGCGGACACCTGTCAGTCTAGGCGTTCCCTGATGCTGGATCCAGATGACACCTGTCGATGGGTCGGCTGAAATAATGACCTCATATCAGAAGTCATCAACACATCTTCAATCCGCCCTCTTCTTGCAGGCGCTGTTGGATTGGTACCTGCAACTCTTTCTCTGGGAGTGGGAATTCCTCCTCTGCCAGCGCACGCAAAAGCAGAATGCAGCAGTTGTTGAAGCAAGGCCTGGAAGTGCTCCATTCTGACAGCCCTCTACGATGGTGGTAACATTTCCGCCATTTTGTGTTTGTACCGGGGGTCTAAGTACGTTGCCACCCAGTACTGGTCCTTGACCTTTATGCTTTTTATACGGGGGTCCCTGTTAAAACACTGGAGCATGAAGGCCCCCATTTGCACTAAACTGGAAGCAGTGTGGTGGCCTCGCACCTGCTCATCATCCAGGATAATGTCGTCCTCCTCGTTCTCCTCTCCCCATCCACGCAAAACAACAGGGATCCCAGAAAGGTTTAAAGCATGCTCTTCTTGCTCCTCCTCATCCGCCCCGGCACCATCCTCCTTTGACTCCTCTTCAGACTCCTGTTGTTGACTTTTCTCAGATAAAGTAGCCCCCCAGGAATTCATCCAGCATTGCGACTTCCTCATCTTCCTGCTCCTGCTCCTCCATGGCTTGATCAATGCCACGACGCAATGCACGCTCCATAAAGAAGGCATAAGGTACAATGTCACTGATGGCGCCATGGCTGCAACTGACCAGTTTGGTGATCTCATCAAATGGCCGCAGAAGTCTGCATGCATCACGCATGAGCAGCCACTGGCATGGTGAAAAAAAAAAGCTTCCCAGAACCTGTTTTGCCGCAGGTAGTCGTTAACTGTGCGTTTCTGCTGGAGCAGCCTATCAAGCATATAGAAGGTTGAGTTCCATCGCGCCAGGCAATCGCAAATAAGACGTCTGACCGGCAGATTGTGTCGATGCTGAATGTCAGCAAGGCGAGCCATGGCCGTGTAAGATCTTCTGAAATGGGCCGAGATTTTCCTTTCCTGCCACAAGATGTCCTGGACCCCAGGGTATTTGACAACGAATCGCTGCACGACCAAGTTTAAGACGTGTGACATGCATGGCACGTATGTCATTTTACCCTGTTTCAATGCGCTAAGCAGATTGGCACCATTATCATACACCACTTTACCAACTGTAAAATTGAGCGGTGTTAGCCACTGATCTGCCTATGAACGCAAAGCTGAAAGGAGTGCAGGGCCAGTGTGGCTCTTGGCTTCCAGGCACAACAGACGCAGCACGGCATGGCAACGTCTCACCTGGCATGTCATATAGGTTCTGGGGAGCTTGGGCGGTGCAGCGGAAGAGACGCTAGCAGCAGAAAAGGAGGAGTCAGCCGAGGAGGAGAGGGAGGAGGATGGAGTAGGAGGTTGAGAAGAAGAGCAGGCCGATGCAATCTGTGGTGGTAAAACCAAATCTACACGGGTGCCACGGTTTACATGCTTGACGGCCGTCAGAAGTTTCACCCAGTGGGCAGTAAAAGTGATATACCTTTCCGCCCGTGTTTGCTAGACCACGTGTCTGTGGTCAGATGTATCTTGGCACCAACACTGTGTGCCAGAGATACATTCACTTGTCACTGAACATGGCCATATAGCTCTGGGATGCCCTTCTGTGAGAAATACTTCCTTCCTGGGACCTTCCATTTTGGTGTTCCAATGGCCACAAAATTTTGAAAGGCCTCCAAGTCCACCAGTTTATATGGCAGTAGTTGGTGGGCTATCAGTTCTAACAAGCCAGCCGTCAACCATTGGGCAAGAGGGTTATCCGGCGTCATCATTTTTTACGCTCGAACATTTGACCCACGGAAGCCTGCCTTTTTGCAGAAAAACCTGAGCTTGGCATGATGGAAGGTGGAGTGGAGGACAATTGTGAGGAGAGAGGAGAAGAAGTAGAAGACGAG
Source organism: Lithobates pipiens (assembly GCF_037356315.1). NCBI lineage: Eukaryota > Metazoa > Chordata > Amphibia > Anura > Ranidae > Lithobates > Lithobates pipiens. The sequence goes on from NW_027507748.1 coordinate 490,761,553, forward strand.
GCTGGATGGTGAGAGCCTGGAGTGTGGCTTTGTGGGTTCCGTTGCTCCCACTGGGCTCGGTGATGGTAGCTCATGTGCCTTCTTAAAGCGGTCGTCCCTAGGTGAGTGTTGGGCTTACCGCGACTTATGCCTTTACTGCAAAGATTGCAGATGGCAACACTATTGTCAGCAGCGGACACGTTAAAAAAGCCCACACTGCGGAGCCATGTGCCGGCATCCTGGGAGCACCAGATGTGACCATACATGGTTGATGCCTCGCTCCTGATACATTAGCAGTCTGCTTTGTCCCTCCTGTGCAATCTAAGTTCCACCTGCTTTTCCTCCCTATCTGCTGGTCCATATCTCCCTCTGAACTCCCCTCCTCTTCCTCTCTTGTGGGCACCCACGTGACATCACTAGACACGTCATCATCGACGTCACCTTCCCCACCGATATAATTAGAGATTTCGGAGTAGGCAGCAACACCGGGGAGGTATATGGTGGTGGTGTTGGTGGTAGTGTCTTTGGGGGTGCACACAGCAGAGAGTGAAGAGGGTGCAGATCGAGAGGATGAGGAGGGTGCAGAAGAGTAAGGCTGAGTGAGCCACTCAACCAAGTCTGGTGCGTCCTTTGACGTAATCGCACACACCTTCTGCAATTTGCCACTTTGGCTCAAGTCTGTTGATCCTGCCCTACCCCTACTACCCCTGCGGAAGGGCCTGCCTCTTGCTCTTCCTGTCATTTTTGAATGACCCTATGACAAAAGTCTCTAGAGAAGTGCAGTATGTATGTGGAAGAAGGTATATAACACCCCGCTTTAAACTGTTGTTTTTGGGGGCCACTGATCTATCACACCAGTTATAATACTTTTTTTTATTGTGTTTTTCACTCTTTGTATTATCACTGCAGAACCACTTAGCAGTCACAATGTTGCACAGTGGAAATGCACTATACTATGCTTTCTATATGTGCAAGTATTTTATACGTGTATTACACACCTGTATACTGCACACCAAATAGTACACCTATACCAGTCCTTAAAAGGACCTTTGTGGACCTAGTAGCTAGTGATTTTCAGACTGTCCCTCAGTCCCTACACTGATAAAAGACAGCTGCAGAATCGGGCAGCAGTCAGCAGCAGTACACCACAACCCTATATATTGTACACCTATACCAGTCCTTAAAAGGACCTTTGTGGACCTAGTAGCTAGTGATTTCCAGACTGTCCCTCAGTCCCTACACTGATAAAAGACAGATGCAGAATCGGGCAGCAGTCAACAGCAGTGCAAGACAACCCTATATATTGTACACCTATACCAGTTCTTAAAAGGACCTTGGTGTACCTAGAAGCTAGTGATTTGCAGACTGTCCCTTAGTCCCTACAGTGATAAAATACAGCTGAAGAATCGGGCAGCAGTCAAGTATAATATTCTTTCCATATTTGGAAGAATATATATTATAAGTGTACAACCCTATATATTGTACACCTATACAGTCCTTAAAAAGGACCTTTGTGGACCTAGTAGCTAGTGATTTGCAGACTGTCCCTCAGTCCCTACACTGAAAAAAGACAGCTGCAGAATCAGGCAGCAGTCAAGTATAATATTCTTTCTATATTTGGATGAAAGTATATTATACATGTACAACCCTATATACTGTACACCTATACCAGTCCTTAAAAGGACCTTAGTGGACCTAGTAGCTAGTGATTTGCAGACTGTCCCTCAGTCCCTACAATGATAAAAGACAGCTGCAGAATCGGGCAGCAGTAAAGTATAATATTCTTTCTATATTTGGAAGAACGTATATTATAAGTGTACAACCATATATATTGTACACCTATACCAGTCCTTAAAAGGACCTTTGTGGACCTAGAAGCTAGTGATTTGCAGACTGTCCCTTAGCCCTGCACTGATAAAAGACAGCTGCAAAATCGGGCAGCAGTCAGCATCAGTGCACCACAACACTATATATTGTACAACTATACAAGTCTTTAAAAAGGACCTTTGTGGACCTAGTAGCTAGTGATTTGCAGACTGTCCCTCAGTCCCTGCACTTATTAAAGACAGCTGCAGAATCGAGCAGCAGTCAATTATAATATTCTTTCTATATTTGGAAGAAAGTATATTATACGTGTACAACCCTATTTATTGTACACCTAAGCCTGTCCTTAAAAGGACCTTTGTGGACCTAGTAGCTAGTGATTTGCAGACTGTCCCTCAGTCCCTACACTGATAAAAGACAGCTACAGAATCGGGCAGCAGTCAGCAGCAGTGCACCAAAACCCTATATATTGTACACCTATACCAGTCCTTAAAAGGACCTTTGTGGACCTAGTAGCTAGTGATTTGCAGACTGTCCCTTAGTCCCTACACTGATAAAAGACAGCTGCAGAATCGGGCAGCAGTCAAGTATAATATTCTTTCTATATTTTAAAGAAAGTATATTATATGTGTACAACCCTATATATTGTATACCTATACCAGTCCTTAAAAGGACCTTTGTGGACCTAGTAGCTAGTGATTTGTAGACTGTCCCTCAGTCCCTGCACTGATTAAAGACAGCTGCAGAATCGAGCAGCAGTCAAGTATAATAGTCGTTCTATATTTGGAAGAAAGTGTATTATACGTGTACAACCCTATTTATTATACACCTATACCAGTCCTTAAAAGGACCGTTTGTGGACCTAGTAGCTAGTGATTTGCAAACTGTCCCTCAGTCCCTACACTGATAAAAGACAGCTCAGTTCCTACACTGATAAAAGACAGCTGCAGAATCGGGCAGCAGTCAAGTATAATATTCTTTCTATGTTTGGAAGAAAGTATATTATACATGTACAACCCTATATACCGTACACCTATACCAATCCTTAAAAGGACCTTGGTGGACCTAGTAGCTAGTGATTTCCAGACTGTCCCTCAGTCCCTACACTGATAAAAGACAGCTGCAGAATCGGGCAGCAGTCAGCAGCAGTGCATCACAACCCTATATATTGTACACCTATACCAGTCCTTAAAAGGACCTTTGTGGACCTAGTAGCTAGTGATTTGCAGACTGTCCCTCAGTACCTACACTGATAAAAGACAGCTACAGATTCGGGCAGCAGTCAAGTATAATATTCTTTCTATATTTGGAAGAAAGTATATTATACGTGTAGAACCCTATATATTGTACACCTATACCAGTTCTTAAAAGGACCTTCGTGGACCTAGTAGCTAGTGATTAGCAGACTGTCCCTCAATCCCTACACTGATAAAAGACAGCTGCAGAATCGGGCAGCAGTCAAGTATAAAATTTTTTCTATATTTGGAAGACAGTATATTATACGTGTACAACCCTATATATTGTACACCTATACCAGTCCTTAAAAGGACCTTTGTGGACCTAGTAGCTAATGATTTTCAGACTGTCCCTCAGTCCCTACACTGATAAAAGACAGCAGCAGCAGTCAAGTATAATATTCTTTCTATATTTAGAAGAAAGTATATTATATGTGTACAACCCTATATATTGTACACCTATAACAGTCCTTAAAAGGACCTTTGTGGAGCTAGTAGCTAGTGATTTGCAGACTGTCCCTCAGTCCTTACACTGATAAAAGACAGCTGCAGAATCGGGCAGCAGTCAAGTATAATATTCTTTCTATATTTGGAAAAAAAGTATATTATACGTGTATAACCTTATATACTGTACACCTATAAAAGTATCGCTCTATGTAAATACATTGTCAATCACGCCACTCACCAACCTGACAAAAATGCTCCCACTTCCTGGGAGGCTCCCTGCCGAATGCCTGCTTTGCGCTTTGACATTTCTTTTATAGGTAAGGGGCAGGGCCACCTGAAAACATCACATGATGTCCCTTGTGAGGTCACATGCCCAGCCTGCACCAGTCCATGATGTCAGAAAGGGGGTGGTACCACCAGATGACATAGCCAGGTTGCCCTGGGGGTAGATGCTTTGGGGCAGGGGGGCTCTGCCTTGATGGAGACCTTGATGAATTGTTTTTGACAATTCCTTTATTAAAAAATAAAAAGATTCCACTAAGCCCCCTGCCCTCAGACCCCCACAACCACCACCCAGAGTTATGGGGAAGAGGCCCTTGTCCCTATCAACATATGGACAAGGTGCTTTGGTGTGGGGGCAGAGCTCCCACGCCTCAAAGCACACCCCATGTTAAAGTCATGTGGCCTGGTATGGTTCAGGAGGGGGGGGGAGCTCGCTCTCCTCTCCACTTTCTTGACCTGCCAGGCTGCATGCTTGGATAAGGACCTGGTATCGTTTGGGAGACCCCATTTTTTATTCATTTTTTATTTTCCTATTACCGCCATTCTTTTATTTCACATATTTTTATTGAATTTTCACGTAGAGTGAATATAAAGTACAATTACATATCAGCCCACTAGGCAACAAAGTATTACTGCAACAAAGTGACAACTGTAACAAATCATGTAAGAGACAATATGGTAATATCTAATTCCAAAACGTAGGTCAGAAGTAACTTGTATAAGGAAGAGCAGCACAAATGGTATTCAGGTCCTCTAGGTGGAGGTCTTTTCCCAGAGGCTCTAGCCCAGTGTGGCAAAGTCAATCACCGCTTATCGGGTGGGTGAAGTACCCCAACCCCCTCACCCCAGAAGGCAACCACACATCACCCCCATGGGTTGAGATCAGGGCTCCCCACCCCACCAGTATATAGGGCCTGCTCTGGGGGACAGCTGCTCCTTTTAAAGAGTAAGCTATAAAATTCTATATGTGAGAAAAATGGGAGAAAGTAGGAGAGAGAGGCATCATAATGCCTCTGCACAAGCAGAAGAGAGAGAAAGGATAGGGTTTAGGAGATATTTCTTGGACCTACAGGTAAGCCTTAATCTAAGCTTACCTGTAGGTCAGAGTGGTTTGTAAGGGTTTACAACCACTTTTATGACATATGAACTGAGTTTCATTCTTTCTTTCAATGTGTTCCATCCGCATACCCAGTTGTTGTAAATCAGCATGGATTGATGAGATTATCTGAGCAGCGTTTTTCACTAGGCCCCTGAATAGCATTTTGAAGAATGCTGACATCATGGAAGAAAAGTCAGTAGATGGAAGGTCCTGTAGTGCCCCCTCACAAGCCTCGAGTGGTGTCATGGGATCAGACATTGGGGTCAGGCGAAGGCTATTGAGTGTTTTCCTTATTAGGGATTCAGTGGATGTGGGTGAAGGTGTCATCCTGTGGGCAGCACTCACCGCATCTTGGTCCACGATAGAGTCTTCCTCCTCTGTCCCCCTGCCCTGTGTACTCGTGACCACCATCTTGGAATGGCTGTGGGCTCAGGGGTCACGTTCAATGAGCAGGATAGGTCCCGTCTTGTAGTGCCTGCTGACATCAGGGTGATCCTGGGGTTGGCCCCTCGCTGTCACTCATGGAGCATGTCGAAAATTAGCTATCAGTGAGCTGCGGCAGGTGTCGCTAGACCAGAGAGGCACAGAGCTCTAGATGATTGCAGCCATCTTGACAGCCTTGCGCATGTGCCTCCTGACAAGCACTTAGCGGCATTCTTTTGTTTACATTATTGCTCTCAATGGGGAAGCCTGCTGACAGCTGATGAGCCATCAGTTGTTTGGGAGATGCCGCGACTTGCTTCAGGGCCTGCTCTTAACAACCAGCTATTCTTCACACAGAATTTGAAATCGGCCGATAATTTTTCGACCTTTCCAAATTCAAATCATTCGAGAAATTTGGAATTCATTTGAAAACAAATAAATAAAACACATTTTAACAAAATGTGTTATTATTTCATTTGGAGATTCGGATGTATCCGAATCTCCGAATAACCAAAAATTTGTCCAAATTTAAATTCCTACCGAAACAAATTTCACATATCTAGTTGCTATTGAAGCATTGTTCATGAGGGTTATAGCTTCTGATATAACACTTCCTATCTCTTTGAACGGATGTCAAGACACAGGGGTAGATATTAGAGCATGCAAGACAGCATGGGGTAGCATGTTGAACATCACCAGGAATGTGCATTATTTCATATTATGACAAATTTGTACCACATAATAAAAACATATATCATGTAAAACAGATTTAAAAACAACATATACTGTATACTTTTACTCAATTTGAAATGCATCATTGTGAACATTTTCTTGCACCTACATTGCCCTAAATACTCTTTATTATGTATGACAGAATGATTGAAGGTTTTCAAGACATCTATGCTATCATCATTATGTGTTCATTGTGTGAAAAATAATGAGAATGACAGTGAATAAAAACTGTAATCTTACATCTTATTGTAAACGCAGGTTTCATATTCTAGGCTATAAAACAAAAATTGGACTATTTGTGTAAAAACATAGCATGCCTGATGATGGCAGCAAAGCATTCAACTTTGGAAAAGCTAACACGAATACTTTATGCAAAGACGAAAATAGGAGCAGATTTTAAAATAAAAAATGTTGCCGTTTGCTTCACTTTCTGTCAGCATATTAAACAGCTTAGCTTCCTTTTTATGAAAAGACACAGACTTCACATAATATTTTACCATCAGAAGTATTATCCCATTGAAATAGTCCATAATCACTTTCTCTTATCCATGCTAAATGTTTGTGTCTTTACAGAAACTTTCATGTTAAGGTGTCTCTTAATAGTCAAGAATAGAGCGTATTACTGTAGTAGAGCTTAAAAGGGTTTTTCTGCTTTGTACTTTATCCAATACCACTTGAACTTTATAGTAAAAAAAAAAAAAAAAAAAAAAAAAAAAGAAGAAGATTATGATTTCTTTACTGCGGAATTAATATTTTCATGCTATTACCTACATTAAATTACAACACCTTGTGTTTCATTCACTAGCACTAGGAGCACAGCTTAGATATGGAATATCTATAAATATAGCCATTCAGAGCATTTCATTGTTTCCAAAAGCTGCTGAGCAGCAATGACCCATCAAAACTATTGGTCTTGAATGCCCCGTACACACGATCAGACATTAATCGGACATTCCGACAACAAAATTCAATAATTTTGGCTCAAACTTGTCTTGCATACACACGGTCACACAAAGTTGGTCGAAAATTGCAAACGTCAAGAACGCGGTGACGTACAACACATACGACGAGCCGAGAAAAATTAAGTTCAATAGCCAGTACGGCTCTTCTGCCTGATCCTGAGCATGCGTGAATTTTCGGAAAATTTGAGATCCAGGTCTCAAATTTTGTGTGACAGAAATTCTGATGGAAAATGTCTGATGGAGCCTACACACAACTCCCATCGAACATTTTCCATCGGAAAATCCGACCATGTGTATGGGGCATAAGAGTTCAAATGATGATGCATTATGTGTAAGAGTGTTGTAGCTTATTTATTGAATTCCCTCCTGTATATTTATAAAAGCATACCACAAAACACATTTGCAACGCTATTCTACTCCACCTTATGTGTGCATGTGTGCTGTACTGTACACTCTCTGCTGCACACAGCTTTGTCATGTATGTCGTGCTGCATTTCCCTTTTTTGACACTGTTACATTCTGTAGTCTGCAATGTTGTACATTTGCCAATTACACAGGCTCATTTTGTACACTGTGCTGTACTTTTCCTTTTCCACACCACCTTATTATGTATGTTGTTCGTTACATTCGCAGACATAAATAGGACCCTCAGAGTAAAAGTAAAAACTTTTTATTATTGTTAAAAAAATAATAAAGTGTTCACCAAGGCTACAGCAGTCAATTGATGGTCATGCAGAGACTTGGATTAAAGAAAACTGACAGTACCTGGAGGTTGGAGCCACATGGATGACACAGGAGCTTAGGAAACCCAGCACAAAGCCATTGAACAAAGAACACAGGAGCACCGCTAGTGGGGGGAACATCCAGGACCGTAAGGCCAGGGGTCCGATGAAGGAGGAACCAAACTGCAGGCACAGGAACTGTAGGGGCCAGTATACAGTGGCCACTCGCACTGTGTATGAAGCCCAGGAGTGATGTACACAGTGAGAGCGGCCACTGTATACTGGTCCCAACAGTTCCTGTGTCTGCAGTTTGGTTCCCCTTTCATTGGACCCCTGGCCTTACAGTCCTGGATGGGCCCCCAACCAGTGGTGCTCCTGTGCTCTTTGTCCAACAGCTTTGTACTGGGTTTCCCTAAGCCCCTGTGTCATCCATGCGGCTTCAGCCTCCAGGTTCTGTCAGTTTTTTAATCCAAGTCTCTGCATGGCCATCAATTGACTGCTGTATGCCTTGGTGAACATTTTTTTAATTTTTTTTTAACAATAATAAAAAGTTTTTACTTTGCCTCTGAGGGTCTTATTTATGTTTGCTGATCAGCGGTGTTCACCCCTTTGATTATATCTTCTGTCCTCATTTGTCTATGAGTTTTGGACAGCAGTGGCCACAGCTACATTTAATTTTTCTTTTTGACTTGTCACTTGGCTTCTGGTCTGTGCACCTGGATTTTTGTTTTTAGTGTTCTTTATGCTGCGTACACACGATCAGACTATCTGGGGACTTAGTCTGGCGGACCAGAGTCCGCTGGACAATTCAACCATGTGTTTGGCTTCGGCTGACTTTTCTTCCCAAAAGTCTGGCGCATTTTGAAAGAAGACTTGACTCAAAATTGTCCACCGGATTCAGCTTTCCGGGGGACAATCCGCCCGTCTGTGTGCTAGTCCGCTGGACTTTACAAATGAATGGACGAGCCCACACACAGACTAAAGTCTGTTAATTTTGAACGTGACTCCAGGTATACGGGACTAGCGAAGGAAGTCAATGTCGCCGCTTCTATCAGTGAGATTGACACCTTGGGAGCCCTGTTGCCTGGTATGGGTTTTAAGGGTAACCCCTACACATCTCCTGGGACTGTGACATTATAAGGAGTGGTTTGGGTTAAGGTATCCCCGCGCTGTCGTCAAGGGCCTAAACTATTTAAAAGGATAGGTTGCAGCAAACTACCGACAGGGGTATGAACCCTAACCCCCAGATAATAAAAATGAAAATCAAATAGATGGTATTGCGCTACCTGAACTAGATATAAATATAAAGAGCCTAATACTGGAAGAAATAAAATCTAGCTATAAATCAACTAGCCTATCTTAAATAGAAATTAAAGTGCCTTGTGCTATGGAGGAACCAGTGTATTATAAAACTTAAATTCCAGAAATCATGTGTTTATATATCAACATAAGTAACTAAGTAAAAGGAAAAAATATTCCATAAAGTGCAAATGTCTTATGTTAAAACGTGCAATTCATAGTGCATGATTACAAAAAATTGGTAAAATACAGTCTTTAGTGAAATTAAATAAAGTGCCAGTGATAATTAGTTCCGTAATCTTCTTAATAAAAAAATATAAAAAAAAAAAAAAATTTTTTTTAAATATGTATATAAGACAGTCTATATATAAGCTGAAATAGGTGCTCAGTGACTTGTTCAGTGCTTCTCAAAAAGAAAAACAGGTGCCAGCAATCGTGTTGTAATTTCTGTGTCTCCAGTATACACGGCACACTAGGTAAAATGGCCCCTTACCTTACTGCTGTAAGGTAAACAGCAAATCAAGCAGCAAAAACAAGGGTCCAGGGATTCTATCCCAATTCCTAGCAGGTGGATATTGGTCCCCTCAGGTAGGTATTTTTCCTCTCAGATAGTTTCCATATAGATCTTTGGCTTCAGTATAACTCCCAGAGGTCTGGTGTCCTGAAATAGCTTAGTCCATTAACTGCTCACAATAATAGGAGGTAGATTGGTGTCCTCAAGTTGTTGCTAGAATTATTGCAGTATCCCACAGCTACCCTACTCCTCTCCAAGTTCGCCAATCAATCGATGATCGATCAATTCCCCCTCCTCAGAATCCTGCAGCTGCAAAGTTCCTCCACAAAGCGTGCCTCCTCCAGGAATGCCTTGCTTCAGAGAGCTCCTCCTCCGCCTTCACTGAATTGGCTGAATTGGAATTCAGCCAATTCAGTGAAGGCGGAGGAGGAGCTCTCTGAAGCAAGGCATTCCTGGAGGAGGCACGCTTTGTGGAGGAACTTTGCAGCTGCAGGATTCTGAGGAGGGGGAATTGATCGATCATCGATTGATTGGCGAACTTGGAGAGGAGTAGGGTAGCTGTGGGAAACTGCAATAATTCTAGCAACAACTTGAGGACACCAATCTACCTTCTATTATTGTGAGCAGTTAATGGACTAAGCTATTTCAGGACACCAGACCTCTGGGAGTTATACTGAAGCCAAAGATCTATATGGAAACTATCTGAGAGGAAAAATACCTACCTGAGGGGACCAATATCCACCTGCTAGGAATTGGGATAGAATCCCTGGACCCTTGTTTTTGCTGCTTGATTTGCTGTTTACCTTACAGCAGTAAGGTAAGGGGCCATTTTACCTAGTGTGCCGTGTATACTGGAGACACAGAAATTACAACACGATTGCTGGCACCTGTTTTTCTTTTTGAGAAGCACTGAACAAGTCACTGAGCACCTATTTCAGCTTATATATAGACTGTCTTATATACATATTTAAAAAAAATTTTTTTTTTTTTTTATATTTTTTTATTAAGAAGATTACGGAACTAATTATCACTGGCACTTTATTTAATTTCACTAAAGACTGTATTTTACCAATTTTTTGTAATCATGCACTATGAATTGCACGTTTTAACATAAGACATTTGCACTTTATGGAATATTTTTTCCTTTTACTTAGTTACTTATGTTGATATATAAACACATGATTTCTGGAATTTAAGTTTTATAATACACTGGTTCCTCCATAGCACAAGGCACTTTAATTTCTATTTAAGATAGGCTAGTTGATTTATAGCTAGATTTTATTTCTTCCAGTATTAGGCTCTTTATATTTATATCTAGTTCAGGTAGCGCAATACCATCTATTTGATTTTCATTATTATAAGGAGTGGGGTCAACATCTGACATCACCCGGTGACCCCACCCCTTATGCCTATATAAGATGGCCGCGCTACGCGTCCCTGGCATTACAGCTGGGGAGAGCATTGTGTCAACATTGGAAGAAGAGAAGAAGAAGGAAGAAGAAGAAGAAGGCGGTGGCAACAGCAACAGCGGCGGTGACGAACAAGAATACTGTGCCAATGCTAGTAAAAGAGCTGGAAGAAGATAGCGGAGAAGCCCGGCAGAAGAACCGAAGAGCGGGATAAGACCCCTGTGCAGCGAAGACAAAGGAGAAAGCAGTAAAAGAGCAGAAGATAGCGGTGGAGCCTGGCGAGAAGACCCCCAAAATCGGAAGAAGACCCCCGGAGCTGTCTAATAAACTGCTTTAAAAACCTGTGTTGTGTGTGTTTTTTATTGCCACTTTTTCCCTCAGATGAATGGGTAGGGGTACCCCATACTCATTCACATAGGGTGGGGGCCGGGATCTGGGGGCCCCCTTATTAAAGGGGGCTCCTGGATTACGATAAGCCCCCCCGCCCGCAGACCCTGACAACCAACGGCCAGGGTTGTCTGGAAGAGGCCCTTGTCCTCATCAACATGGGGACAAGGTGCTTTGGGGTGGGGGGCCGCAGGACCCCCCTTCCCCAAAGCACCCCCATGTTGAGGACACGCGGCCTGGTACAGTTCAGAAGGGGGTGCTCGCTCGTCCCCACCCCCTTTCCTGCCCGGCTGGGCTGCGTGCTTGGATAAGGGTCTGGTATGGACTTTGGGGGCGCCGTTTTTTCAGCATCATGGTTACCCTTAAAACCCATACCAGGCGATGGAACTCGCGAGTTGTCAATTTCGCCGATGGAGGCGGCGAGATTGACTTCCTTCTCCAGTCCCGTCGTACCTGGAGTCACGTTAAAAATGAATGGACTTTAGTCCGTGTGTGGGCTAGTCCATTCATTTGGAAAGTCCAGCGGACCTCCGCCAAAAGTCCGGCGGATTATCCACCAGACCTAGTCTACCAGAAAAGTCAGTTCGTGTGTGGTCGTGTGTGGGCAAGCCCGCTTGTTCGGAAATTCCGGCGGACCTCCGCTGGAAAGTCTGATCGTGTGTATGGGGCATAACATTCCCTATGCTACACTCTATTCCCTATTCCATACCACCTCATTCTATAAGCAGAATAAGCTAGATCTAAGGACTGATGCTGTTGGGTAAGGTTAACTGTGCTGGGGAGTGAGGCAGTAGTTCTGGAATTGCCAAATCACTTCCCCCTTGTCTTTAGTAATAAACAAAGCGGTCATGTGACTTCTGCTTACTACTACCATTACTATTTTGTCCTCTGCTGTGGGCTTCAGGTGCCATCTTGTAGAGCCTGTGTCAAGGTGCCCAAGAGTGGGACGTATAGGTAAGGGGAGAAACCTGTATTGTAGGGACAGTGAAAGGAACCTGTTTATATTGGGTAGGCAGGCTTTGGAATAGGATAAACCTGTAAATTGTGATTGTATGGGAATCCAAGAGATACAGCAAACATAGACCCCAGGCACCCTATGGGGTGTTCTGTCTAAAGGTTTTTAATCGGGAGAACTGTCTAGTATTTTAAGGTTCCCTTGGTAACAAAATTGTTAAATTTCAATGTTTAAGAAAAAAGTACTTTGCCTGGTATTTTATAAGAACTGTACAGCTTAATTATGAACAAGTGCCTGCTGGTCAAGTTGTTTGATTGCATTCTCCAGTTTCTACGCTAAAAAGCTATGATAAGGAACAATTGTGCTGGGTTCTTTTCTTTACACTTCTGCTACCCAAGTAGTGCCTACTACATGCTCTAAGATGCAAGTTCCCTGTTCCATTTGACGTAATCGTTATGCTGTACATTTTCTATTTTAAATTCATTGACATTGAATGTTGTGAAGTGCTTTGCCTAATCCTAAATTTGATCCTTTGGGCCAGTTGGTTTTGTTTGCTGCCCCGTGGGGATGCTGGCAAACAATAGTGGGGTAAGCTGGCATAGGAGGCACTTATTACTGACCAATTCACTTTGCATGCTGTGTAGTGCTAATGTCTCTCTCCCCCCCTCCACTCACATCATGGCATTGTATGAGCTATGTTGCACATTAAATATTTCACACCCCTGAAATGTATACACTGTTATATATTGCATAATCCTATATTGCATAATCCTGATCCCTGCACTCTGATCCATACACAGTGCATTTCATTGCATCATATACAAATGCTAACACTTAACGCTGAAAAAATACATGCATTAATCATTGCAAATGCCAGAACAGAAATTAGACAATTTATAAACCGATGTGGAAATTAAAAACCAGAATCAATCAAGAATAATCCCAGTGTCCAATCAAGGCTCATATATTTGCACTACAAGTGTTATCATCCAATCATATACAAGCCAAAATGCTGTTTTTTTATTTTCCGTGCATGTCCTCCTTAGATCTACAGTGACTGCATTTCCAAGTGCATTTGTAGTGCAAAGTGGATTTGCCTTTAGTAAATAAACTGCAGAGAGTACACATTGGCTCAGTGCAGGACTAGAGAGTGTAGCTGTGGAGTGAAGAAAATTGCTTTTTCAGCTTTCTCTAGGTTTTGGTATACCTGAAAGGGGCTCTGTAGTTGGGAGATTCCATAATGTCTTGGGTGGGACAAAAACTCCAACCCTGTGTCCAGGTTTTGCAGATGACCAGTAGGGATGGGTGAATGGTTCAGACCGAGCATAAGTTCAGGCATGCATTGTAATTGCGGTGCTGAACAGTCCATTGCAAGTCCTGTGCCCTGATTGGCTGGAGTTTTCACTGCTTCAGCCAATCAGGGCACAGAGCATTGTCAGAGTCATGATTGGACACTGTCATCATGACTTTATCCAATCATGGCTCAATCCCACCCACAAAAAAATTATTTCAATGGCAGACATTTTCTGTGTAATTTCAGTGTGGAGAGTTAGTGTGCTATACTGTGCTATTTTGCTTTAATTGTCAGTGTAGAATATTAGTTTAGTGTCAGTCTAGGGGATAGTGTGAGTGTAGTGAGGAGGACCATCATTCAGCTTTGCATAGTGTGCAGCTAGAGTAGGTACAGCTCAGATAGTTTCACTGTAGTGTAGTGAGGCTGTGTCATTCATACATACATTAGTGTACAAGAGGGACAGCTCATGTAGTGTCAGTGTAGTGTAGTGAGGCCGTGTCAGTAATCTTTACATTAGTGTATAGCTAGAGTGGAGACAGTTCAGATAGCGTCAGTGTAGTGACAGTTGAACACCATCTATTTGATTTGCCAGTTTAACACCATTTACTTGTGTGTGTATTACTGCCAGTTTAATGCCATATAGTTCTGTGTGCGTTACTTCCAGTTTAACACCATATCGATTTGTGTGCATTACTGCCAGTTTAACGCCATATATCAAATCAGTGTGATAATTCTCATTTAAACCAGAAAATGATGTGACACGTAGCGCTCAATAAGTGAATAATTAAACTCACACTATCTAAAAAAATATAGCATTCACATATACACCTATAAAAAGTGCTGCACATGCAAATATGTGTGTATAAATATCTCACAAGAAATATGTATACCTAAAATAGTTAACCCAGATATTCCAATGCAAATAAGCAATGAAAAATATACCCAATAAAACAGAAATGATCAAAATATAATAATTAAAAATACATCAAAATCTGTGAATCAAAAAATAAAAAATAAATAAAAATATATATCAGTCCAAATGAATAGAATCCAAATAATAAAGTCCACGTGAAAAGTGATAATCAGTGTCCAAATAAATTATTTGCTCCTTCACCACACCATCTGTGACCATGAAAACCCCCGTTGTGGGTACACTCACCAGCTGATAAGCCTCACACTCACGTGTTTGGCTGAAAAAGCTTTATATCCTCTAGATGGGTGCCCACTGTAAACCACAAGACTTGCGAAGCCCATATATCGTGATCACTTCTCCCCAAATCATATATATATGTACCTTGCGAGAAAATAATAATGGAAGCCTCCAATAGCGTAGTACAGTTAAGCACTTTAATCAAATAAACCAAAACTGAATGCACTCACATGAACAATAAATGAACAAGCCAAAATATAAATCACTCCACTCCACACTTGAACACTTCAGATGTCTAAGAATCCTGGGGCATTGGTGGTCACGGCGGACCTTTAAATAGGAAAACACTTGGTCTCACACAGCTGATGAGTGCCCAATGCGGGTGCTTCAAACAGTTCTCTTTGTTTTCCTCCGTCCAGCGCCACCGCACGTCACCCAGTTCTCAAGCTAATCCAAAACTAAGTTTGCCAGATAGCCACGCCCTGACATGTTTCATCATCAACAGACTTCTTCATGGGATTGGCTATCTGGCCTAGCGAATCCCCTTTTATCTATCCCACACACCTCGTCAGCAATATGACTTTAGTTAGCGCACATCGCGTCTTCCGCATCCGCGCATGCACAGTTCGCGTGTCCCCATACCACCAATGCCTCAGCATTTACACCGCAGCAGGTGATAACAGCAGATCTCTAACTATCTTCCATGACTATGACATACAGCGGAACATTAGCAAGGGCACCCCCATAAAAATAAACAAAAATAAAAATAAATAAAAATAAAAATAAAGATAAAAATAAAAATAAATATATATAAATAAATATGAGTATAAATATAAATATAAATAAAAATAAGAAACATGAGAATAAAAGTAAAGATGAAAATAAAAATAAAAATAGAGTGCACATATAAACTCATAAAAATAAAAATCAAAGTGCTATTTAGCCCTCCTATTAAAATGCTTTAAACATTCAAAATTTCATATAGGAGACATAATTCTGTGTGCGTTACTTCCAGTTTAATGCCATATAGTTTTGTTTGCATTACTGACAGTTTAACATCATATTGTTTTGTGTGCGTTACTGCCAGTTTATCTCCATATAGTTCTGTGTGTCTGTTAAGGAAATTTGTAAGTTCTGTATATAATTGTATTCTATTTTTGTATGTATTGCACACTCCCCTCACTGTGCACATGGCACTAATAATGTTTTCAGTAAATGCATTCTTTCGAGTCTTGATTAGAATTAGCCTGCCTAATGTGATACCTACGTAATCATGTGTATAAAAACCTTCAATTGCATCATAATAAAGCAGAACAGTTATGTGGAAAGATGCTTGGAGTATCTTTTGTGTCTGTTCCCTACTGCAGTAGTTATCATTAATTTGGAACCACTAATCAATATGAGGATAGGAGTTGCCTATCTATAAAATGTCCAGGTCCAGTGGTGAGCTTTGCCCAGGAGGAGGATTTGCACATGACCCTGAGAATCCAAAACGAGGAGCTTGAGACGATCTGGGGATTTCTGATAAATAAGGTGGCTGAGGTAAGCCTTTTGCTTACATTTGAGTTGTCAGACTTCCTTGATCGGTAAGGCATTTTCGAGACAAAGGGTATTTATTTTACTCACCTTAACCACTTGCTGACACTTCACGCTGATATACGTCAGCAGAAGGGCTCGTACAGGCAGAATCACGTACCTGTACATTGCCCTTTAAGAGGCGGCCAGCGGGGAAGCATGCGAGCCTGTGCCAAGATCTGTGAGTCGAGTCACGAGTCCCGTGGACTCAATCACCATGGTGATACCCGCGATTGCCTCATTAGCATCTCCCCATTCTGCCTAGTGACAGTGTCACTGATCTCTGCTCCGTGTGATCGGAGCAGAGATCAGTGATGTGTCATATACAGCCACGCCCACAGTTATAAACATGCCCCTAGGACACACTTAACCCTTACACTGCCACCTAGTGGTTAACCCCTTCATTGTCAGTGTCATTTCAACAGCAATCAGTGCATTTGTATAGTATTGATTGCTGTACAAATGACAATGGTCCCAAAAATGTGTCAAAAATATCTGATGTGTCTTTCATAATGTCGCAGTCTTGATAAAAATTGCTGATCGCCACCATTTAAAAAAATATATTAATAAAAATGCCATAAAACGATCCCCTATTTTGTAAACGCTATAACTTTCGCGCAAACCAATCAATACTCGCTTATTGCGATTTTTTTACCAAAAATATCATATCAGCCTTAACTGAGGAAAATATATTTTGGGGGATATTTATTATAGTAAAAAGTAAAAAATAATGCGTTTTTTTCAAAATTGACACTCTTTTTTTGTTTATAGCGCAAAAAATAAAAACCGCAGGGGTGATCAAATATCACCAAAAGAAAGCTCTATTTATGGAAAAAAAAGGACGTCAATTTAGTTTCGGAGCCACGTTGCACGACCTCTCATTTGTCAGTTAAAGCAACGCAGTGCCGAATTGCAAAAAGTGCTCCGGTCAGGAAGGGAGTAAATTCTTCTGGGGCTGAAGTGGTTAAATAAATTTATCTGTGGATATATATTAGTATTAGTGTGTGATATTGAGATTATCATTTAAGTATTCATTTCTGATATGAGTTTAACAATTTTATTAATAATATAGATATATTGTAACTGGTTTAGACAACCTTTTGGTTGGAAATGAAATCCAGGTTCTTGGGGAAATTTGTAAAAATGGGATTAGTTTAGATTAAGATAACAAGTTTGTAATTTTACATTTATACAATAAGCCCTTATTGAGAGAGAAAAAAGATTAAGATGAGGTTGTTAATTGGAATACAGCTGCCAAAATATTTAACAAAGCCAAGATGGATGGGATACTGTAAGGTCTGATAATAACTTAATGTGCGGTCCATGATGTAAGAGTAATAATATATTTTTTTTAACTATAACAGACCCATAACATCAAGTCCACACACCCTGTTAGGATAGATGCCACCTGCAGCCAATTGTATAGTTTATGATGTGGCTTTCTGTTCTGTCATATACAGATTATTGGTCCTTTTGTTTTTATTTATTTGTATTTTTTAAATCTAAAGCAGAATGTGTGGATTGTGAAATGGTGTGCCCCTTTTCCTTGTAAGTGCAGTGGTATAAGCAGAAGAATATTTTGGATTTATGGACATCTCTGCATGACCACAGGGTATTGTTATAATTTATTATAATATTGCAAGGAAAAATTTGTCTTTTTGAAACATGAAACTGGAGTTCTTACACAAATATCACATGATAGAAAACAAGCCATTGTAATATATTTATGCAGGCTCAACCCAGTGATGAAGGGTTCACTCCGATATATCAGAGCTGTAGCTTTATGCAAAGGTGCTATTAGACAAAGTTAGACATTATTTTGGTCAAATATTAAATTTTTAATGGTCCAGCATTCTGTGCAGCAAATATACAGCTAACTGTTTGTCTAATGAAAGGTTCAAGCTATGAATTTGTTTTGTTTGTTTTTTTAAAAATCCAACAATAAAAAAAGCATACATTTGAAGACAGCCACCTTATTGCCTCTATTGGAGGAGGCTGGAGACAAAGGAAAACAACATGTGTTAAATTGATGGCATAGGAATCAGCTGCTGTGAGCCCAGTGCAGGACACACTCCCTGAAGACTCAGATATTTCATTTTTTGTAGAGTTATTCCCAGTTTTATCCTGAGGATGCAGTTCATCACCCAGAAGGATATTCTGTATTCAATGTCATTGGATCCTTTTTCCCCAGCTCAAGAAGCAGAGCTCCATGTTTTAGCAAAGCCTGTGAGCTATAAAAAAAGAGTATATATTTATATAGACAGTCGAGATATAGAGAGCTTTTGGTTCCATTTGAAGGGCCAGAAGTTTGTTTTTACTTCGACAGGTAAACCAATAAAGCATGCCAAGTTAATTGATTGGCTGTTTTCAGCCTTCCAGCTTCTTGCTGAGGTAGCCATATTAACAGAATCTACAGAGAGTAACAGAGGAAATCATTTTTATAGGAGAGTCCTTACAAGAAGTTTTGAGGTTTTGTTTTTACACTCCCTACTTTCTACAATGTAGCGGAAAAAGTAGAGTAAGAAACAAAAAAACGTTTGCGTGAATGTTTTATTATATTTTATCAAGCCCCTAAGGGGATGTTGGACTCTCTCCCTATGGGATTTGGTTTGGGAGTGTGTTACTCACTTGCTTATATCTTGTCTCAGCAGCTGAAGTCCTCCATTCGGATCTCACGGAGAATGTTGCTGATCTTTTAAGGTTTTTGATAAACTCATTTATGTGTTTTCTCCCCAATTTCAGATTAAAAAAGTTTGGAAGAACCTAAAACTAAAGCCAGGTGACTTGTGGATTGTTAAGAGTCATCTATATATAAGGAAATGTTTGGAGACTCAATACAGCATCTATTTCATGTACAGTTGTGCAAAACTTGAAGGAAATGTCACCTGGATCTACACCAGACACTGCAAAATGGCTAAATTAAAGAAATAGCTGTGTTTAATTTGTATCCTTCTTTGAATCACAGTCTAGGTTACTATTTATTGAAATACTAATTGTAAGTGATATATATATATATATATATATATATATATATATATATATATATATATATATATAGTTTAGCCATGTTGAAGTCATATTTGTCTTTTGTATGTCTTCCATTTTATGTAGAATTGTATGTGTTTACTACATATGCTGATAAGTCAGCATCCCAACAATTAAGGTAGAAGGCCATTCTGGCCACAGCAGTGTACAGCCAGTACTCTGTAAATATGACTTATTTGTAATGAAAAAGCTGCTCAGCTATTATTTTTGCCTCTTTGGCCAGGACTACCTCCACCTAAACGTATGAAAGTTTCAGATTAAAGGTGATAGCAGGTATAGTTAGTGATCAAAATATTGATCAAAACAGAGGAGACTGTTAAGGAAATTTGTAAGTTCTGTATATAATTGTATTCTATTTTGTATGTATTGCACACTGCCCTCACTGTGCACATGGCACTAATAATGTTTTCAGTATATGTTTGCATTCTTTTGAGTCCTGATTAGAATTAGCCTGCCTATATATCACCCCTTGTTATCATAAAAGTACAATTGTAATATTAATCTGATACCTATATAATCATGTGTATAAAAACCTTCAATTGTGTCATAATAAAGCAGAACGGGTATTTGGAAAGATGCTGAGTGTATCTTTTGTGTCTGTTCCCTACTGCAGTAGTTATTATTAATTTGGAACCACTAATTAATATAAGGATAGGAGTTGCCTATCTATAAAATGTCCAGGTCAGTGTCACTGTACTTTTGACGCATTATATTACAGTATATTATAGCGTATACGTGGAGTGTGTTTGCGTAGTTTGAGTACTCAAATTAAAGTTCACCAAACACCTCTTTACATTGATTAAAGTGCATCTACGTACAGATTTCAACTTCTTTACATTTGCTTATAAGCAATGCCCCCTCCCTCCCAATAATGTCTGGGAGGACAACAAGGGGAGACAAACGTTCCCTTGGCACTGTAAGGGGGCCAGCAACAAATGTGTCCACGGGCAAAGGTGAAAATGGTGGTCAGTCCTCAGGCAGGGCATTGTTTCCTCTGTTTAGTGAGTTTGCCCATGCTATCCAGCCACAGCATGCAGAGGAGGTGGTGGACTGGCTTACTAAACCTTCCTCATCCTCCTCATCCTCTGTCACGCAAGCAGAGAAAAGTGTGAAGTCCCCTGAAGTTGCCAGAGTGGATAAACCTGCCTCCTTGTCCACATCTATTCCTGCCATAGCTCCAACATCAGCCATTGAGGAGTCAGCTGAATTATTTGATCACAGCGTCAGCCACTTTTTCCTTGATGATGCCCAGACATTACTGGATTCAGATGTTGGTTCTGAGGTCGAGGGTTACAGAAACATGAGCCTAAAGAGAGGGAGGAACATTGGTAGACAAATTGGCATTCATGTTCTCCAAGCTGCAGTGTATTGCCAAGTTGTCTCCTGTGATAATGATGAGGATGGAGGAGATGGAGATGATGAGGATGAGGTCACTGATGCATCTTGGGTGCCAAATAGAGCAGAGGAGGAAACTAAAGGTGAGATGGCACAGCCCCAAGGAGGCCGACATCAAGAAAAAGTAGAGAGCAGTCACCCTATTCCATCACATTCTGCAGCTGTTATGTCCTGGCCCACTCCCCAAAGTTCAGCTGTCTGGGCCTTTTTCAGCACATCTGCAGCAGATCACACTGTTTCTATCTGCAAACTGTGTCTCAGGCACATCAAACGTGGAAAAAACACCAACTATTTAGGTACCACATGCTTAACAAAGCATTTAACATCCAACCACTCCGCCCGTTGGCAAGAGCACCTAAAAGCCACAAAAAAGGGGCACATTCTGTCCCTCCTCCTTACCCACTTCAGTCTGCTCCTGTGATAATGAGTCATTATCTTTCAGCAGCCTCTACTAACAGGGATTATGGTATAGCACAAGGTGTCCCAGGTCTTAGCAGCACATCTGCCAGCAGCACACCACCAGCTGTAGACTGTATTCAGGAAAATTTCTCTGCCCCATCTGCTGCAGCAGAAAAAACATACAAAATCCTGACACCCACATGCCCAGCGTCTGAATGCAAGCTTGTCAAAGCTGTTGGCTCTCCAACTTCTACCTTTCAACTTGGTGGATTCTGCCCCCTTCCTTGAATTTGCCAATGTGCTGTAACACAATGGCAGGTTCCCAATTGCGTACTACTTTTAATGTAAGGCTGTTCCAGCTCTCTACCATCACTTGGAAGGGAATGTTCTGGCAATGTTGGGCACGGCAGTCAGCCATAAAATCCACCTTACTGCTGACACGTGGTCCAGCAAGCATGGGCAGGGACAATATATTTTGTTCACAGCACACTGGGTAATGCTGCTTGGAACTCGAAAGGATGCAGGACAGGGCTTGGGGCTGCAGCTTGTTGTACCCCCATGTCTCCATACAGCTGGTGGTGATGATGCCAGACCTGTTAGCTCTACCCCTCCTCCTCCTCCTCCACCACCTCCATGCCCTTCTCTGAAGAATTGTCCTATGAACATCAGGTACCCCCTAAGCATTCAAAGGGCTATTTCCAGTGTCAGGGTAAAGGGTGCAATGCTGTGTGCAGTGGTTCAACTGATGTGTTTAAGGGACAGGAACCACACCGGAGCAGGGATTCTTGCAGCACTACAGGGACAGTCCCAGAGGTGGTTCACACCATGCCAGCTGGAGCCAGGAATGATGGTGTCTGATAATGGCTCAAACCTCCTGTCTAGCCTTAGACAGGGAAAGCTGACACACGTGCTATGCCTAAGCAGGCCAGAAGAGTCTGTATTCATCTCAAGTGGTCAAACACAGCCAGTCCTTGGTTGGCTGAAACTGAGCGGGAATTCCACCTGCCCATAAACCGCCTGATTTGTGACATGCCCACCAGGTGGAACTCAACTTTGGGAATGCTGAAGGGGCTATGCATGCAGCAGAAGGGCATCAAGGAGTACCTGTGCCCTTACGGCACAACGACAGGCTCAGGCCACCCCAGGATGCATGCACTGTATTATCACTATTTGAGGAGGCCACAAGGATGGTGAGCTGTGACAGTGCATGCATCAGTGACACAATCCCTGTTGTGTTCCTGCTGGAGCAGGCTCTGCATGGCATTATGGACAGGGCACTGGAGGCAGAGCAGCAGGAGAAAGAGGGGGACTTCCTTTCCTCTCAAGGCCCACTTTATTCAGACACTATCATTCCTATGTCACAGAACACACAGGAAGAGAGGGGAGGAGGACGAGGAGGAGGATTCTGGAACTTTCATAGGCATTGAAGAAGAGGAAGACATGCGTCAATCTGCAAGGCATGGCTTTCCAACCCCAGGACCCTTGGGAGTAGTACGTGGCTGGGAGGAGGAAGTTCCAGATGCTCTCATCCTGATTCCTGAGAGACCCCGGGGAGTCTGCTTCTCAAGCCTCTGCAAATTTGAGGGGCATTTGCAACCTCATGCTTCAAAGCCTGTTAAAGAACTCAAGAATTCACATTAAAGGATTTTATTGAACATTTTTCCTGACTCCGGTAGGTTACAGTGTCATGGAAAACACAGTTTTGAGTCTTCTGTTGGTCAAGAGAGGTACTTCTATTCCAATATCTATTCCTATTTTTATTTCTATTTTTATTTCTGTTCCTATTGTTATTCCTAATGTCTCCTTTAGGATAAGCATTAACCAAGGGGGGATTTCATAGTTCCTCACCACCCTGATAATAAGCTTGGTTAGGACGTCTAGTACAATTTTCTCCCATTTCATCCTGCTCGTCCATTGGAAGTGTGGATGTTTTATCTCTCTTCCAATTGAACCTGCAAACCAAAATGTAATCCTGCTAATCACTCTCAAATTTTCCTGATTTCCCAGTTATCAGATCTGCCTCCAATTCAGTTGTCTGTTCATTGATTCTAGTATCCTATACCCCAAAATACTCTAAATCTGTATACGCAGCCAATACTTCTTGTATATTTGTAATGTCTATTTTGATGGTTTCTAAGTTCCTCTCCCTTTGCTTAATAATAAGTTCAAGCCAAGACCTATCAGAAAACGCATCTCTTTAGTCCATTCTTGGTTAATGTCCTCATCTAAAAGCTACATAATTTTTTGGTTCTTAGGCCTCTAGGAATGGGGCATACTGACCCCATCTTTTATAATGGTTTAGACTATGCATGAATATCATGCTTACGTTTAATATTAATCAAAGTTTTACTTTACTCCTCTGGCACATTGCCTTAAAATAGATCTGGCTTATAAATGCACAATATGCTGGTGGCAACTGGCAAGTATACACAGAAGCTTCGTTTACAGTATATCTGCTATAGAGTATATATTTATTTTTAACAATCCTTCTACAATTTCTGTTCTGCTATGCATTCCATCGAATTGGGTCTATATGCATTGATACAATGTGGCGGCTGTGTAGGTGTGTCATACAGGTCCATTATTTATTTATTAATTACTGTTGTTGGGGAGGAATGGGGAGATGGAAAAGGTATTGAATTTAATCTTGCCCTCAGTCTTCACGAGGGAATTGGGGGGGGGGGGGGGGGCTTCCGTAACCAAAACTGCAGTGTTTATCCTCATGACACATCACAGGAAGCACCTCCATGGTTAACAGAGGACAGAATTAAAATTAGACTTGGGAAACTTAACGTTAATAAATAACCAGGACCAGATGGCTTGCGTCCAAAGGTACTTAGGAAACTCAGTCAAGTAATTGTCAGACCATTGTTCCTAATTTTTTCTTCTGACTGGAATGGTACCAGCTGATTGGAGAAAAGCCAATGTAGCACCAATATTTAAAAAGGGACAACAATACATCCTTGGGAATTACAGACCAGTAAGCTTAACATCAATAGTATGATAACTCTTGGAGGGGATGATAAGGGATTTTCTACAAGATTGTAGTAATGAGAACAGTATCATTAGCAGTAATCAGCAAGGATTCATGAAGAATCGTTCTTGCCAAACCAATTTACCAAGCTTCTACGAGGAGGTGAGTTGCCAGCTAGATAAAGGAAAGCCCATATATGTGATGTATCTGGATTTTGCAAAAGCATTTGACACAGTTACCCATAAATGCTTACTGTACAAAATAAAGTCCATTGGCATGGACCCCAGGGTGAGTACATGGATTGAAAACTGGTTACAAGGGCGAGTTCAGAGGGTGGTGATAAATGGGGAATACTCGGAATAGTCAGGGGTGGGTAGTGGGGTCCCCCAGGGTTCTGTAATGGGACCAATCCTATTTAATTTGTTCATAAATTACCTGGAGGATGGGGTAAACAGTTCAATCTCTGTATTTGCAGATGATACTAAGCTAAGCAGGGCAATAACTTCTCCGCAGAATGTTGGAACCTTGCAAAAAGATCTGAACAAATTAATGGGGTGGACAACAACATGGCAAATGAGGTTTAATGTAGAAAAATGTATAATAATGCATTTGGGTGACAAAAATATGAATGCAATCTATACACTGTGGGGAGAACCTCTGGGGGAATCTAGGATGGAAAATGACCTGGGGGTCCTATTAGATAGGCTCAGCAATGGCATGCAACGCCAAGCTGCTGCTAACAAAGCAAACAGAATATTAGCATGCATTAAAAAGGGGATCAACTCCAGAGATAAAACGATAATTCTCCTGCTCTACAAGACTCTGGTCCGGCCGCACCTAGAGAATGCTGTCCAGTTCTGGGCACCAGTCCTCAGGAAGGATGTACTGGAAGTGGAGCGAGTACAAAGAAGGGCAACAAAGCTAATAAAGGGTCTGGAGGATATTAGTTATGAGAAAAGGTTTCCAAGCACTGTACTTATTCTCTCTGGAGAAGAGACACTTGAGAGAGCATATGATTTCAATATACAAATACCTTACTGGTGACCCCACAATAGGGATAAAACTTTTTTTCAGAAGGGAGTTTAACAAGACTCGTGGCCACTTATTAAAATTAGAAGAAAAGAGGTTTAACCTTAAACTACGTAGAAGGTTCTTTACTATAAGAGCAACAAGTTTGTGGAATTCCCTTCCACAGGCGGTGGTCTCAGCGGGGAGCATCAATAGTTTCAAGAAACTATTAGATAAACACCTGAACAACCACAACATGCAGGGATATACAATGTAATAGTGACATATAATCACACACATAGGTTAGACTTGATGGACTTGTGTCTTTTTTCAACCTCACCTACTATGTAACTATGTAACTGTTTACTAATTACTAATCATTAATTATCTATTAATAACTATTAACAACAATAACAATGACAAGTAGCATTAAGCATCTTTACTATAGCAAAAATGCTGCTTTAGGCTGGGTTCACACCGCTGCGGCTGGGAGACCCGGATGTGATTCGCACCGCACTGCAGTGCAAATCACATCCGATCTCTGTGCGATGTGAGTTCAGCCATACAGATAGTATGGCTGAATTCGCATCGCACCCGCTCCAAACTCGCACAGGACCCTTTTTTTGGTCCGCAGCAGAATCAGATCGCATGGGTGTTCACACCATGCGATCCGATTACTGTCCGAGTTTGCAGATCGCACTGCGATATGCAAACTTATCTGGGGGTGTCATTAAGGTTTCACTGACACTCCCAGCAGTCCGCATAGGGCAGTGTGAACTGCCGGCGGGAGGCATGCGATGCGGGAACCCGCCGCGTATTCGCAGCGTTCCCGCATCGCTTCAGTGTGAACCCAGCCCTAATGTGATGGTAGCTGCCATGCACATCTATGCAGGACCTTTGATTGGTTGTGGGGATGTGGCTCTTTAACCATTGTGGAAAGTATATTTTTTTACATATATATATATATTTTTTATTTTGGATTGATCCATGTAGTGGGTGATGTCCACTCTGATGGGCGTGGTGGGTTCTGGTGGGTGTCATCCTAGACATGAGTATGTGGAAATAGATATATATGGGGGCAATCAGAGGAGGCCAGTCATTCACTGCTTTGGCTCTGAGGAAGAGGGTTCTCCCTCAAAATGCGTTAGCCATTTGAGATGCCATTGGTTCCCTTTCAACACCCTGTCCAGATTGCAGGTGTCTAGAGACACGGTTCCATTTGATGATGTACTGATAAGCGCTTTCTAAACACATTTGTTTGTGAGTATGACTACTACTGTTACAGTTTTTTAATACATTTTATCTTTGGTAATGCACAAGGTCGATGCACCCTCCTTTCCTCTTTCTTTGTTTCAGTTCTAAGGACACCCATTGTTCTGAGGAGGGCAGCAAGATTACAGACATTCCATCTGTTATCCAGAGGGTTGGCTGCATCACTTATCTATAGTCCCAAGTGCAGGAGATTGTGTTGTGTAGAGAACCTTAGTGAACAGTGTACCAAGAAAAAATGGTAATCTCACTAATAAAATAAGGTAGTACTAATACTATAAATGAGGGGGGTGTTGTCTAAAGATAACTGATATGGAATATTAAAAATAAAAAACAATAAAACACAACACACCAAAATGAGTGAACTACAAATGTATTGAGCAATGGGCTCAAGATCAAAAGCACAAATGGGGAGCATGCAAAAAGAACTGTGAGTACTTCTGACACCCACGTTGGAAGTCATTGTCCCCTGGTGGCATTACTGACAGGTTCGAGGTCACCTTTTTTTTTGTTGGGAAGCTCCCTGCTCCATCTCACTGGTTTACCACTCATCTATGCCAGCCCTCCCAGCCACTATTATCAGTACGCTCCCCAGGAATGTTTATCTTGCTGGTATAACTGCCATATATCTGGTAATGCGTTTTTTTGAGAATTGTCGCTCTTTTTTGTTTATAGTGCAAAGAATAAAAACCGCAGAGGTGATCAAATACCACCAAAAGAAAGCTCTATTTGTGATGAAAAAAGGACATCAATTTTGTTTGGGAGCCATGTGCAATTGTCAGTTAAAGCGACGCAGTGGCGATTCGTAAAAAGTGCTCTGGTCTTTGGCCAGCCAAATGTCTCTGGGCTGAAGTGGTTAAGATGGAGCACCGCACTCGGTTCAGTGAGTGTTACCTCTGTTTTCTGGTGAGGTGGTTCAGGGTCCCTTGGTGTGGAGGATGTTTTTGTTTATTGGAGGGTGGGCTCAGCTCCACTTTGGGACTGTATCCTTCCCTTTTTGTAAGGGTGATCCATGGTTCCTGTCTGGGAAGGTTTAATAAGGGGACTTAGGTGGTTGTTGGGAACATATGAGGAGAGTGAGGGCATTTATGCTGTTGATCTTGAGCCCATTGCTAAATAAATTTGTAGTACACTCATTTTGGTGTGTAGTGTCATTTTGTTTTTTATTTTTCATATTTCATAATCTTAGTGAAAAGACAGCAGCATGAAGCCCAATGAACACACCAAACAGGTCAGGGATAATGTTGTAGAGAAGTTTAAAGCAGAGTTAGGTTATAAAAAAAATCTCAAGCTTTGAACATCTCATGGAGTGCTGTTTAATCCATTATCCAAAAATGGAAAGAGCTATGGGACAACTGCAAACCTACCAACATATGGCCGTCTACTTAAACTGACAGGCCGGGCAAGAAAAGCATTAATCAGAGAAGCAGCCAAGAGGCACATAGTAACTCTGAAGGAGCTGCAGAGATCCACAGCTAAGGTGGGAGAATCCATCCACAGGACATCTATTAGTCGTGCACTCCATAAATCAGGCCTTTATAGAAGAGTGCCAAGAAGAAACCCATTGTTGAAAGAAAGCCATAAGAAGTGCCATTTGTAGTTTGTGAGAAGCCATGTGGGGGACACAGCAAACCTGTGGAAGAAGGTGCTCTGGTTAGATGAGATCCAAATTTAAATTTTTGGCCTAAAAGTAAAATGCTATGTGTGGCGGAAAACTAACACTGCACATTACCCTGAACACACCATTCTCACCATGAAACATGGTGGTGGCAGCATCGTGTTGTGCAGATGCTTTTCTTCAGCAGGGACAGGGAAGCTGGTCAGAGTTGATGGGAAGATGGATGAAGCCAAATACAGGGCAATCTTAGAATAAAACCTGTTAGAGTCTGCAAAATACTTGAGACTGGGGCAGAGGTTTACCTTCCAGCAGGACAATGACCCTAAACATACAGCCAGAGCTACAATGGAATGGTTTAGATCAAAGCATATGCATATGTTAGAATTGCCCAGTCAAAGTCCAGATCTAAATCCAGTTGAGAATCTGTGGCAGGATTTGAAAATTGTTGTTTACAGATGCTCTCCATCCATTCTGACAGAGCTTGAACTATTTTTCAAAGAAGAATGTACAAAAATGTCACCAATGTTTTGGTTCTAACAAAATGTGAAAAATTTCAAAGGGGTATGAATACTTTTTCAAGGCACTGTGTGTGTGTATATATATATATATATATATATATATATATATATATATATATATATATATATATACTCATACTCTTACTTTTCCCAGTGTGTCACAGGGTGCCCCAAGTCTTCCACAATCCTTTAAATGCTCTTGCAGAAAATTCTCACAGAAATATGCTCTCCAGTTGCTTCTCTACATGTATTCACTGCCACTTCTGCACAATTTCTTCATGGAAGAAACAGAAGGAAAGTAGAACCAAATAGGGAGTATCTGTGCAGCTGAAAAAGTAAGATAGACAAAATGGCTTTTTCTTATTAGCGTACATGCATAAAAAAATTCCAACTTTGCTTTACATGATTAAGAATTAGCCACAGTGCTTACACCTAACTAGTTTTATTACACAGAGTTTTTTCCACCTACAAAGAACCTTAGGTGTCTTCGTACTCAGCAGAAAGTTCAATGTTAAATTTAAGGATAAACTCACTCTGATGAAAAAAAAATTAAATGCACATATTTTTGCAAGAAAAAATACACATTTATTATTTTTCACAGGAGTCTGCGATCATTGCACCCACAATTAGCTGATCATGGGTGCAATGTCAGAATCCTGCAGGCACTTTCTGCAGTTCTGTGCCCGTACCTCTGTACAGGCTGTCTGTTTTAGAACTGTAGGAAGTGTGAAGTGTCAATGGACTATGAACATGCTGATCAGCATTCTTGGATTTCATTGAAACTACAAGTCTGTCTACCATGGTAGCAAACACGTCTTGTGGTTAGTATAAATATTTGCAGTGCCACCAAAATAAATGTGTAGGAATGACGTAAATAAATCAACATGAAATTAACCCAAATAAATTTAAAGTGGTGGGCCAGCGAAAAAAAAATGTAAAAGTCAGCAGCTACAAACACTGTAGCTGCTGACTTTTAATAAGCACTTACCTTTCTAGGGTGCCCGCGATGTCGGCCGCCCAAGGCCGACCCGTCCCTCGGCGCCATTATTCAAAGTAAGGGAAACAGGCAGTGGAGCCTTGCAGTTTCACTACCCGTTTCCTACTGCGCATGCGCGAGTCACGCGTCACTTTGTGAATGGGATGCGCTGTGTCGTGGGACACACACAGCTCCCACAACACACCGCACCCCATTCACCAGAAGACAACGTGAGGAGAAGACTGAAGATCACCGCAGAATAGGAAGAGGCAGATTAGGATGATCTAGCTAGCAACAGCCATTTATGGTAAGTGAAAAAAAAAATATATATATATATTTATTTTTTATTTTTTGAAACCTTTTTATGCATTTTTTTTTTTTTTTTTTTTAAGGGTGGACCTTCCCTTTAAAGTAAAAAAAAAGATAATTGTAATATGTAAGTACAACTCTACTTTAAGCAATAGTGTCACAAAACACATATATTACACAAGTTCGTGGGGATAAAGTGTTTCTATTAGAGACCAAAATCAAGTGTTATGGAAAGAGAAATGTGAAGTGTCTTCTACCATTCAATCTAATCATAACATTTTCCAGTGTGTGGGCTTTCACTGAACACTCAGTGAATTGCACTGCACCAGAGATGTACAGTATGCTAGAACAAGTGTAGCAAATACAGCTTGATCATTTTCACAAATTTCTGCTTAGCACCACCCTTTTAACATAACAGAATACCAGCATGGTCTGTAGTGATAAAGCTTACCAATGAAACAGACAGAGTATGGTCATAGTGTTGTAGTTTATTAGGAATTTTAGAAACATATGATCAATCACATCTAAACAAGGTAAAACTGAGTAAGATAGCATGTAAAACTAACATAAAAAGCTGCTACACTCGAATCAGTGCAGGGTTGTGAAGGTCAGCATATTGACTATATCCTACAGAGTTCATCCCAGAAAGACATTTTCAGGGACCTCTAGCTCCAACTGTCTGCCATTTGTTTTAGCCACCCTTACTTCTATTCAAGAGAAGGTACAGAAATTCTGCCATGTTGGCATAGACATTCCACCTTTTACCGGGACTGGCTCTCCTCCTTCTTTCTGAATGCCAGAATCTCTAGCTAAACTGCTCAAGATAACTTTTAAAACAATTCCACTATATTTTCAAAGATCAGATAACTATTGCAGCAGACAAATTCAGAACCAATCCAGTGACCAAAAATAAAATAAACTCTTGAGTGGTAAGTATGGGTGGATCACCAATCACTTCATGCACCACATCCCATATGTTGTAACAAGAAAGCAAAAAAAAAAAAAAATTGGACTTTTAAGGTGCTATTACATCACAAGGACACAGGATACAGTAAAAATCTGCCATTTATTTTTTAATATCATTTAAAAATGTTAATATAGTATATAGCAACAAATAAATAAAAAAATACAATAAAAAGTAATCTTATATACACTACCTCACAAAAGTGAGTATACCCCTAACATTTTTGTAAATATTTTATTATATCTTTATCTCTATATGTGACAACACTGAAGAAATTACACTTTGCTACAATGTAAAGTAGTGAGTGTACAGCTTGTATAACAGTGTAAATTTGCTGTCCCCTCAAAATAACACATAGCCATTAATGTCTAAACCGCTGGTGACAAAAGTGAGTACACCCCTAAGTGTATTTTTTTTATATATACTATATTATTATTTTTAAATGATGTTTAAAATAAACTCTCCATAGAGGAATGTTAAATTAATAAAAATAAAATAAAATAAATGATTGAAACCACCCTAAAATTACCTACATGGAAGGGTGCTATATCATATATAGCAAACAATGGATGGAGTCTCCTAAATATATATACTAGTAGTCTCCTAAATGTACATATACTACACATAAACCTATCACAAGGTGAAGTAAATTAAAATAAAATAACTATTATTAGAGAAGCTGATCTGGAGTACATATATTTCTACATTTAAAAAAAAAAAACAAAAAAAAAAACTTACAAGAATATCAGAAATGAGGGACCAAAAATATCATATACAGCAGAGGGACAAGAACTGCTTTCTCATATCAGTGAAGCAGTCGATGTCCCAATCCATATTCAAATAATGAGGCATGAATATTTTCAGCTCATGGACCCATCGCATTTCAATTTTGGAGATCTCACAGATCCAACTCCAGCCCGTGTAATGGGGACACATTGTTGACCCACAAAAATCTGATACCAATAGAATCTCTTTTGTGGTACTTCTCTGTGATGAAAGGTTTTGACCTTTAAAAACATTTTTGATGTTATAAAAGCTATCTCGTAATCTCTTGGTGGTCCTACCCACACACTACCGCCTGCAGGGACACTGCTCTTGGTATACCACATATCTGATGATACACAAGATAAATTTATTCGAGTTATAGTCTCTACTTGTTATTGTGGAATGAAAACCTTCCTGTTTGTTGCACCTAATACCTTTAACTGTGCAAATTATGCATTTGTTACACAGATATACTATGGATGTACTGTAAATGGAGCGGGTACAAAGAAGGGTAACAAAGCCAGGGGGCGTGGCTTGGTGCGCAGCGTGGATGGACGCTGAGTAAAGGAGCTCCGGAGACACAGGAGATCCGGGCAGAAAACGGACCGATAACAGGGACGATTATGCCAACTCACCTCAAGAAAGGGGCACACAACCGTCCCCTACGTTCATCGGGCACCCCTAAAAGCAAACAGTCACCGGCGAATCTTAACAAATACCGCTACAGTGGCGGGACCTGCAGTCCCAAGATGGCACCGACACACAGATCTGCCGGGAGAGAAGACAGAGATGACAGAGAGGATGATGAAGTGTCCATACCAGCATCAGAGGACTCCTCTAGAGGTAACAGCACCAGTGACCCTCCTCTGACTTATGCAACAATGACAGAAATCGCTGCTGATATAAAGAATTCTTTCTCAGCAGCTATCACTGACATCAAGACTGAATTACTCAGACTGTCTGAACAAATGGCGGTTAGTGACAGGGCTGGGAAGAGGAGAGACAGAGCATTAGTGAGATTAGACGACATCACAGCTACTCACTCTCAGCAGATGGTAGAAATGAATAGACAGATCGAAGATCTTGACAACAGAGGAAGAAGACATAATATTAGGGTGAGGGGGATCCCAGAATCTATTACTCCAGAACAAATTAAACCAGCCCTATCCTCTATCTTCAACAAGCTCATAGAAAGACCTGATGATTCTCCCATAGAGTTTTATAGAGCACACAGAGCTCTTAGACCCAGGGCACCTGACAACAATCCGCCAAGGGACATTATCTGTTGCCTGCCTAATTTCCCTTTGAAAGAGGAAATATTACAGAAAGCCAGAACGAATGAGCAAGTGATCTTTAATGGTGTCACTGTACAGTGGAAGTTTCCATTTGCTCTGCAGGCTGCATACAATGGCAAACAACACCTGCTCAGGGTACCTGAGGAACTGCTTGCATTTTGTGAAAATTTGCAGATAGCACCTGTAGATCTCCCTGATTGGTATGCCAAATATAGATTGCCTCCCCCCATCAACAATGTGCCGCCCCTGGCAGGCCCTTCACCCGCAAAATCTCCTTACCATCACGGGAGAAATAGAGGCAATCTGAGCAGAATCAACCACAACTCCCCTTATGCCAAAAGCCCCCGATTGTAATTTGTCATTGGGAATCTAGGCGCACATTACTTGATGACGCACATCTCAAACAAACAGGCTCTGACTCTTACAGCCTGGTTAGCAAGTTCTTAGTTTTCTTTTCCCTTTTTTAACATGTTTTCCTGCTCCCTATGTTTTCCGGGAACATTTATTACAAAGTTGACGGTCAGTATACCAATGTTGTGCAAAGGTGGGCTTTAAATTACGACAAATGACTGTCGATCCTCACGGCAGAACCCTCAGCAATCTACCCTGCATACCACTAGAGGGCAGCAATCCAATTGTAAGAAATGCAAACTTTTGGTCTGCGAAACACCCTATGACATTGGCTTAGCCGAAATTCAGGATGACCGCCCCTAAGGAGATCCTCGCCCTATAACCATCTCTATACATTGATCAACCTTCCATAAACCTGTAACTCACCAAGGTCTACTTCTTTTGATTCCGGGTTCTGCCCTAACAGGGGGAAACATGCTAACCTTCCGGTAAAGACTGCAAAAGACCCACACAACCTGGCCGCTGAACACGTCGCTATTTCAGTGAAACTTATTCAGGACTACACAAACTGTGAGTACCGGACGGACGGTCACAAGGCCGCTGACTACACTGTACAACGGCAAGCTATGATCAGCTAACCAAGCTTAATGTCGCCTTCCGATACAACAAAGGATCTGATTCACACAGCCCAGTATGCATAGCTCATAAGACTCCTCATTTATGAAGGACAGCACCGGCTGTATAAAGTACACCCTGCATTCTTTATATGTCACAGATATACACCATAATAACATGGATGTGCTAGCAGTTAAACATCCCAAATGATTATGTTTGACCACGGGTTATACTGTTTTAAACTGTTTTGGTTTATGGTTTTACTTACTTCTCTCTTCCTCTAGCTCAGTATATATCATATGGGCTTATTGGTAATCATAGGTACCTACAACGATGACAGGTGATGTGGAAGCTAATAGTCTCACGCAAGGTACAAATAAGGTAACTTACCAAGCTGGTAGAAGTAACAAATAGTTATTTCCTGTTGTCGCTATATCTGCAGACACACCACAAACTTTCATATCATCAGTCATTGCTTGTGCAACCTGTTGAGCAAATCTTACCTCACTTAACTGGCATTCAAATGTAACTTCTTGGCAAATATAGCACTGGTTACTAAGAGGTCCAAGGGAACTAGCAACTATTACATATACATATATAGCCCGGATCTTCCTGAGTCATCCATTCCCTGTTAGGAGATCTACGATAGTAACACTCCATTTTCCATCCACTGGTACACCTCCCACTCACCCCCAAGAGTTGACTTAGGTGTTTGGCTGGCCACACCTTCTATTGGCCCCACGTCAATATTGACGTGGATCAGCGCCCTGACTCTAGTGAGATACTCTCAATCCATCCCTCTACACCCTCCTTATTGTCTACCTCTCTCCTCTAACCTAAATATCACATCACCCCCAATTTAATCCACTCTTCCCCCCCCTTTTTTTTTTTTCTCTCCCCCTCCCCTATCATGGCCTATTCTTTCTTGGGCAAATCCCCAACACTAATTTCACATAATATACATGGCCTCAATGTATTATTATTGAAAGAACTCAAGAAAACGAGTCCGTCAATAGTCTTCTTACAAGAAACGCACTTTAAAGGTCAAAATATCCCCAAGCTTACCGACAATCTCTACACCAAAGCATATCATGCAACAAACCCATTTGCTAAGACCAAAGGAGTTTCCATTCTCATGAACAAACACACACCATTCGAATTGACCAATCAACTAATTGACCCATAAGGACGCTACATTTTTCTCAAGGGCACATGGCACATGGGAGGGCTCACCAATCACCTTGGCGAATGTATATTTCCCAAAGAAGGCCCATATCACTTTCTGCAACGCAATTATAAATGAGCTTAAGTGGTTCGCAGAGGGTTGCATCATTGTGGGAGGAGACTTTAATGTCCCACTGTCCCCACTCCAAGACACATCCACGGGACACTCCCACATTCCCTATAAAATTCTGAAAAGAATCAAGGTTCTGTTATATTCTATTTCCCTGGTGGATTCATGGAGGTCCGTGCACCCAACAGGGAAGGATTATACTTTCTACTCGCAGCCACATAAAAGATATTCAAGGATAGACTTGATATTCATTTCTCAGAGGGACCTGATCAACCTGGTTAAAGCAGATATTGGAATTATTACTATCTCGGATCATGCTCCCACTGCTGTCACACTTAAAATTACCTCACCCAAACAAAAATCTTTCAATTGGAGACTGAACGCCGCCTTATTAACTGATCAGACCATATATGATGACATTCACGCATCCATTCAAACATACTTCTCTAACAATGTTGACTCCGACACCAACCCTCTTATTAACTGGGATGCCCATAAAAGCGTAATTAGGGGAGAATTCATAAAATGGGGGGCCAGGAAGAAAAAGGAACGAAATGCTGAAATAGCTGAATTGTCCAACAAAATTTCAAAACTTGAGACACAGCATAAGCAATCCCTTACGGCTAAAGCAGCAGAGGAACTTGCACGTTGCAGGCACACTCTACTACAAATGCTACAAATCCAAACTCAAAAAGCTCTTTTCTTTCGTAAGAGCATATTTTATGAACATGGGGATAAGAGCGGGAAACAGCTCGCTAGAGCCCTAAGGGATGCAAAGATGGCTAACCACATCCATGCTATACGTAACAAAGGGGGTACTCTTGAACATACACCTGCAAAAATTGCAGAACTCTTCCAAGAGTTTTACTCTAAACTGTATAAGCTACCTTCACAACACAGACCTGCTCATATACCACACACACGAGAGGAGACGATCCAGGAGTTCCTTTTAAATAGCAAAATCCCTTCTCTACACCCCACCGTCACAAAACAATTAGACGGCCCAATTACCACAACTGAACTGCAAAATGCAATCCAAGAATTGAAATCAGGTAAAAGTCCAGGACCAGACGGATTCACGTCCCAATACTACAAAGCATACCCACAGTTACTCTCTAAACCCCTTTTAAATGCATTTAATCACCTAGCAAATAATGAGAACAATTCCAATTCCTTCCTTATGGCGCACATAGTGGTTATACCTAAGCCAGACAAAGACCACTCCAATTGTGCAAACTTTAGACCAATATCCCTTTTGAATATTGATGTCAAACTCCTAGCAAAAATTCTTGCTAATCGGCTAAAACCCCTCCTCCTGAAAATTATTGGACCTGAACAGGTAGGCTTCATGCCTGGTAGAGAAGCAAGAGACAATATTGTCAAATCCTTGAATCTGATTCACTATGCGAGGGGCTCTAAAGCCGGAGGCCTCTTGGTGTCTACGGACACCGAGAAGGCCTTCGACAGGGTCTCTTGGGATTACATGTTCTCTACATGTGCTCATGTGGGTTTGGGTGGAGGCATGTTGAATTGGATCAAGGCTCTCTATCAATACTCACAGGGAAAAATCAAAATTAATAACATTTTCTCGGACCCGGTCCAGATAAATAACGGCACACGCCAGGGATGCCCCCTCTCCCCTATACTCTTCATCTTAACACTTGAACCACTCATCAGAACCATCAACCTTTCCCCAGATATCAAAGGCCTTGAAATTCACAGACGTGAATACAAACTAGCCGCCTACGCGGATGACCTCTTATTCTTTGTTACGCAACCACACGTTTCCTTACCGAACCTCATTAAAATATTTGAGACGTTCGGTTTTATCTCAAACTTCAAAGTAAACCATACAAAATCAGAGGCACTAAACCTCAACCTCCCACCAGAAGAATATGACCATCTCAAGGGAAATTATAAATTTAAATGGGAACAAAACACACTCAATTATTTAGGAATCAAACTTACTCGTTCCATAGAGTCTCTTTACACATCAAATTATATCCCCCCAATAAATTCCATAGCCAATGACCTCCACCGATGGACCCCCAAATTATTTTCCTGGTTCGGCAGAGCCGCCATTCTTAAAATGACTATCCTCCCCAAACTGCTATATGTCTTCAACGCACTACCAATTGCGATACCCAATTCTTTTTTCTCCAAATTATTGACTTATTAGTCCTTTGGGCTAATAAGAGACCTAGAACTAATTTTCGTACCCTTACTCTCCCTAAAAACAAAGGAGGCTTAGGTCTACCAGATTTCAAAAAGTATTATTATGCCACTCATATTACCAGACTCATTGATTGGCATTGTCACAACAAAATTAAGGACTGGGTATAGCTCGAACTAGTAAACAACAAAAACCAGGCCCTATATTACCCATGGACTCTACATTCTAAATCTAGCAAGAACATAACGAACCCTTTGGTAGCCACCACTTTAAATATCTGGCACAGGATTGCTCAACACCACAAATTGGCAACCATCCCGGGTCCGTTGACTCCTCTGGCCAATAACCCAGACTTTCCCCCTGGACTAAATAAAAAAACTTTGCCAACCCTAGGCCAAAACGCAAAGCTACTAGCCACTCACTGTATTAGCAAAAACAAAATAAAGTCGCTAGACACCCTTAAATCTGAATATGGAGATTCACTCTTAAACCCCTGGTTTTATATTCAAATAAAGGACTATCTCCTTAACAGCAAATATAAAACTTCTTTTACCCAAAACTTAACACCACTTGAAGACATCTGCTATAGGGGCTCCCAGACCTTCAAAACAACATCACTGGCATACAGATGGCTGACCCTCCCAATGCACAACGAAAAAAACAAGCATAAAGAAAAATGGGAAATGGATTTAAACATCCATATACAAGACACACAATGGGAGAAAGTCTGCATTTTTGCACATAAATGCTCACTTAGCTCTAGATACCAGGAAATCTCCTACAAAATCCTTACTCAGTGGTACCTAACACTTCAGACACATGTTGGCGCTGTGGGAATGAGGTAGGCTCATTCATACACATCTGGTGGGAGTGCTCATCGATCCAGACCTACTGGAATGAAATCTCCAACTGGATTAGACGAATAACCGATACAACGATGATCTTAGATGCAGCGGCATGTTTACTACACATCAATACTTACACAATAAGTAAATATAAGAAGTCCTTATGCAGACATTTACTTATGGCAGCTAAAAGCTTAATCCCCTTGCACTGGAAAACCACCAGGGTCCCGACAATCAGAGATTGGGTAGATAGAATACAGTACATGTATAAGATGGAAGAAATACTAGCAATGAAACGGGAAAGCAGCGATACCTTCCATGAAACTTGGCAACCTTGGTTAATCTTCACTCTCTCCAATGAGTATCAAGCTATCCTTACATGATGTACGAAAGCTCTTTCCTGTGAATGGATTGATGCTGTCATTAACAGTTCTGATAAAAGCAGTTAATCATTATCCTCGTGTATCCTTCACTAAATATGGGTTGTGCCTCTATATCTGACAAGTAGTTTTATAAATACCAGATATGATGTATAAGCATATATTTTTATTCTAAATGATGTTCTTACTCTGAATCTCCACATAACCTAACCTCTTACCCCCCCTCTCTTCCCCTTATTATCGATGTTTTAATTGGGATTCCCATCCCCTTCCACCCCCCCCCCACCCTTTTTTTTATCTCCCTCTCCCCCTCCAACCTCCTCTTTTCATTTTCAGCCCATTCAATGATTAATCCTGATTAATATAACTTCCAATCAGCAATATGTATTGTAATGATGCAAAACCAGTTTTTCTTTCATGTACTTGTTGTACCTTTTATTGTATCAATGTTTACAACTTGCGAAAACAGTAAACATTTGATTGTGAAAAAAACAAAACAAAGCCAATAAAGGGTCTGGAGGATATTAGTTATGAGGAAAGGTTGCAGGCGCTGAACTTATTCTCTCTGGAGAAGAGACACTTGAGAGGGGATATGATTTCAATATACAAATACTGTACTGGCAACCCCACAATAGGGATAAAACTTTTTCCGCAGAAGGGAGTTTAACAAGACACGTGGCCACTTATTAAAATTAGAAGAAAAGAGGTGTAACCTTAAACTACGTAGAGAGTTCTTTACTGTAAAAGCGGCAAGGATATGGAATTTCCTTCTACGGGCGGTGGTCTCAGCAGGGGGGGGGGGGCATCAATAGTCTTAATAAACTATTAGATAAGCACCTGAACGACCATAACATACAGGGATATACAATGTAATACTGACATATAATCACACACGTAGGTTGGACTTTGTGGACTTTTTTTTTTTCATCCTCACCTACTCTGTAACTATGTAACTATGTAGATAAAAACCCTTTTAAGTGCATAAAAAGAGCTAATGTTGGATGGAGAAGTTTGTGATAACTGGACATTACATTTTTGAACAGAGCCCTTCTTTTGATCTTCCAAAATGGTCTCTCTCTGTCCATATTGCTTACTTTTCGAATGACCCTGTTCAATTAAACTTCCTGATACCCCTTCTCCAAAAATCTATTGTTCAAAGTTTGTGCTTGTTAATAATAATCCTGTAAATCATTACAATTTCTCCGTGTATGCATAAACTGTCTCTTGGATACATTTTTCAGTCAAGTTGGCTAATGACAACTGTTCTGAGGAATATAAATAACTTTTCCAATCTGTATTTTTAAAGTATGACTTGGTGTGCATGGAATTATTTCTAATAGACAAATTAAAATCCAAGAAGCTAAGCTTGTTTTTATTTCTCATAAAGGACAGTTTAATGTTGGAGTTGTTGATGTTCAAAAAACGTATATAATTTTGAAGAGCTCAAATCACCATCTATGTACTTTTTGCAAAATTACAAATGTGGCAAATTTGAACCATACATTACATCTGTTTCCCACGTGGCCATAAATTAATTTGCCAGGCTTGGTGCAAATTTTGCCCCCATTGCTACAATTCAGCTTTGTAGAAAAAAATTGTTATTAAACCAAAAATAACAGATTTTAAAGGTGTTTTATATTCCTTGGAACAGTTGTCATCATCTGGCTTGTCTTAAAAATGTACCCAAGGAACAGTTTATGTATATACAGAGACATTGCAATTATTTAAAGAATTATTATTCACAAGCACAGATTTTGACATGTTTGTCATTTAAAAAAAATTGATTTACAATCACTTTATTGATTTAAAAAAAACATCTATATATAGATGATGAGGCCTTCTTGATAACAGCTGATGTGGCATCATTATATGAAAATATATCCCATAAAGACAGCTTTGATGCTGTCTGGTTTTATTTGGATTTAGTAGATAATATACCATCCCCACAAAAACAGCTTATCTTAGAACTTTTGCAATTTGCCCTATCTCACAATTATTTTTGGTTTAATACCATTTTTTTCTACAAACCAGAGGTGTAGCAATGTGGGCAACATTTGTGTCCAGCCTAGCCAATTTCTTTATGACCAGGCAGAAAGCAGGTGGCATGTATGGGTTGAATTGGCCACATTTGGCCTTTTACAAATGTGCCCAGATGATATTGTACTTATATAGAATGGTGATTTACAAAATGTTATGCACTTTTTGAACATCAACAAATCAAACATTAAACTGTCCTTTAAGAGCAGTAAAAACAAGCTTAGCTTTTTGAACTTGAATTTGTCTATTAGAAATAATTCTATACACACCTAGTTATTCTTTAAAATACACATAGGAATAGTTATAGTCCTCAGAATTGTTGTCATTATCCAAATTGGCTGAAAAATTTACCCAATGGACAGTTTATGCATATGCAGAAAAATTGTAATGATTTGAATATTATTATTCACAAGCACAGATTTTAAAAAAAGAAAGACCATTTTGGGCTCTATGTTAGAAGTTTCATGTCCATTTATCACTAACTTCTCCATCTAACATTATTAGTTAGTTAGTACACCACTCATATTTTTGTAAATATTTTATTGTATCTTTCAATATTTTGTGTGGCCACCATACCTTATATTAACCTGTGCACTGCAAGCCAACAGTGCTGATCAACCATTGTGTACTCCTTTGTGTGTTAGCTTCCTGTTACCTGCCGTGTGCTCTTCTGTTGTTCCGTTACCGACTTTGGCGTGTCTTTGACTATCCCTGTTTGCCTGTGATCCTAACCTTTTGGCGTGTCCATGACTATTCCTGTCTGCTTGTGGCCCCGACCTTGGCTTTGTCCCTCACCATCGCTATCCTCCTGTTGCCTACTGTAGGTGTGAGCTGGGGGACCCTGGGGGTCGCGACCTGGAGCCAGTTGCAGCCAAGTCCATCCTCACCACTCGAGGCTCTGGTGAACACCTGCTGGCTCTTAGACTCCGCTCCCCAGGGAATCTTACGCTCTAACCCCGGTGGGACCTGTCTCCCGTCCGCAGCAGTCAGCCGTAGGGTCCACTACCCTGCGGTGCACTCCTGATCCCTACGGTGTGCATCTGTCACCTCGCCTCAAGGTGACCTGACAGTTTGATCAGCCATGGACCCGGCTGATGTGCCGCTTCCTGCAGATGATCCATTGCAGAGCTTAGTTCGCAGACTTGAGACCCAAGAATCGCATCAGACCCAGGTGATGCGATTCCTTCAGGATTTGGCATCCCATGTTGAACAGGTTCAGGCCTCATTAGGACCCCCGGTTCAACAACCTCAACCGCTATCTTCCACTGCACCTATCGCATCAGTCGCAGCCACACATTTATTACAACTACCAGCTCCAGCCCGTTTCTCTGGGGACTCCAAGGCTTGCAGGGGGTTCCTTAGCCAGTGCACAATTCATTTTGAACTTCAGCCCCAAAACTTCCTTTCCGATCGGGTGAAAGTAGCATATATTATATCCCTCCTGTCCGGCGAGGCACTAGCTTGGGCTGCCCCTCTGTGGGAACTGAATGATCCAGTGGTTTCTAGCCTGTCTGATTTCTTGAAACTTTTTCGGAATATCTTCGAGGAACCGGGTTGCGTCTCCTCAGCGGCTGGCACTCTTTTACGTCTTCGTCAAGAGTCCGCTTCTGTGGGACAGTATGCTCTTCAGTTCCGTATCCTCACAGCTGAATTGAGCTGGAATAATGAGGCCCTAGTTGCAACCTTTTTACATGGCCTCTCTGATAGAGTGAAGGAGCAGGAAGATCCCTTCCTGCTGATCTGGACAGTGTCATCACCTTGTGTAACCAGATCGATATTCGTTTTCAGGAGAGGGCCTTGGAAAAAAAATGCCAGCAGTCTCCGTTCTTTAGGCAGCCTGAGCTCCCAGTCCCTTCTCTTCGATCCGAGGAGCACCCCCTGCCTGCTGAGGAACCTATGCAGTTGGGCCGGACAAGGTTATCTCCCGAAGAACGCGCTAGGCGCAGAACTCTGGGCCTATGCCTCTATTGTGGGGCCAAAGGTCATTTCCGTGACACTTGTTCTCTTTGTCCGGAAAAATGCTCAGGGCTAATACATCTGGAAGGTGGAGTATTAGACCCTGAAATATCACCTTCACCTTCTCGTCTTCTCCTTCATGTGTTGCTTCATGTTGGTGCTTCCTATCGTTTGGTCTCAGCACATCTGGATTCTGGAGCTGCTGCCAATTTCATGGATTGGGAAACTGCATCCTCCATGAGACTTACCCTTTTGCCCCTTACAACGCCATTGGTGGTCTTGGCGATTGGTGGCACTGTTCCCCCCCGGGGGGCCTATCCGCTTCCAGACTCTTCCTGTTAAGATGTCAGTAGGGACACTCCACCAGGAGTGGATATCCTTTCTTGTCTTACCTAAGGCTTCATCTCCTATCATATTAGGTCTTCCTTGGTTACGGCTCCATTCAACACATGTTGACTGGTCTGTTGGACAGATCCTGGCTTGGGGTCTCTCCTGTTCCTCTTCCTGCCTACTCAAGGGTACCCCAAAGGAGAAACTTCCTGTTACCACCATCGCAGTATATTCTGCTCTCCCCGCTGTATATAGCGATCTCTGGGATGCATCCTGCAATAGTAGGACTGATGCACTCTCTAGGTCATGTGGTACTCTGGATGAGGGGCCCACCTATGAGCCTGAGTCGATCATTCACTCCAGTTTGCATAACCATTTACCTTTGCCTGTCCCTAATCTCCCTTGGATGCACAGCCAGGCTAACTTGTCTGCAAGTTCCACAGTCGCTATGCCCTGTGATGCGATTGAGATGGTCGCTACACCTGACAATACTATTCAGTCGACCTCTGCACCAGTTATGCCAGTCCAGCCCATGCCCAATGAGCTTCCTGCTTCTTGTTCTGCACCTTCTGTGACCTTGCCTCACCCTACTGCTACTATGTCCGTTCAAACCCATTTAAGAGGCTCAATCCATCCTTTGGATAGAATACCTCATTCGGCCAGGTGGGGTTTTCAATCTTTTTCTCAGGGCTCTCTGCATTCTGTTTGTGTTTCAGCTATCCAGCTTGACTCTTGTGACATGTCACCTTCTAACCAACCTGACCTCAGGGATCCACTGACCTCTGCCCAGTCTTGTGGTCCTGTGCTGGCTGTCCAGCTCCTCTTTAAGGGTGTGGAGGACCCTGCTCAGACTCCTGATCTTTTCATGCCCTTACCCATTCCTAAAAAGCCTTTAGTCCTCAATAGGGATGAGCCGAACACCCCCCTGTTCGGTTTGCACCAGAACCTGCGAACAGACCTAAACTTCGTGTGAACTTTAGAACCCTATTAAAGTCTATGGGACTCGAACTTTAAAGGGTAATATGCAGGTTACTGTCCTAAAAAGTGTTTGGGGACCCGGGTCCTGCCCCAGGGGACATGGATCAATGCAAAAAAAAGTTTTAAAAACGCCCGTTTTTTCAGGAGCAGTGATTTTAATAATGATTAAAGTGAAACAATAAAAGTGTAATATTCCTTTAAATTTCGTAGCTGGGGGGTATCTATAGTATGCCTGTGAAGGGGCGCATGTTTCTGGTGCTTAGAACTGTCCCTGCACAAAGTGTCATTTGTGCAGGAAAAAAAGTCTTTTAAAATCACTTGCGGCTATTGTCGGGTCCCGTAATACAGAGAACACTCAATGAGTGTTCTCTGCATTAGCCGACAATTCATTCATTCATTGATAAAAAAAAAAAAAGCGTGGGGGTTCCCCTAAATTCAATTACCAGACCCTTCAGGTCTGACATGGATATTAAGGGGTACCCCGCATCAAATGTAAAAAAAAATTGACG
This sequence comes from Lithobates pipiens, assembly GCF_037356315.1. Classification (NCBI taxonomy): domain Eukaryota; kingdom Metazoa; phylum Chordata; class Amphibia; order Anura; family Ranidae; genus Lithobates; species Lithobates pipiens. The sequence continues at coordinate 490,805,844 of NW_027507748.1, forward strand.
TGGGGCTCCCCCTAAATATCCATAACCAGACCCTTTATCCGAGCACGCAACCTGGCAGGCCGCAGGAAAAGAGGGGGGGACGAGAGAGCGGCCCCCCTCCCTCCTGAACTGTACCAGGCCACATACCCTCAACATTGGGAGGATGCTTTGGGGGTCTGTGACCCCTCAAAGCACCTTGTCCCCATGTTGATGAGGACAAGGGCCTCATCCTCACAACCCTGGCCGTTGGTTGTGAGGGTCTGCGGGCAGGGAACTTATCAGAATCTGGAAGCCCCCTTTAACAAGGGGACCCCCAGATCCCGCCCCCCCTGTTTGAAATGGTAAGGGGGTACAAAAGTACCCCTACCATTTCACAAAGAAAGTGTCAAAATGGTTAAATAAGACAAACACACTTTTGAAAAATTCCTTTATTAAAAATAAAAAAAATAAAAAAAAGATTCCAGCGGTGCTAATCCACTCTTGCTATCCAGCGACGGATCTCCGAGGTCCAGCGATGGATGATCATATCCAGCGACGGGGGATCTCTCAGTCCAGCGCTGTCCATACATCCTTCTTCTGTCTCCACTCCGGAGACACTGCGGAGATCCCAGTGCTGACGTTTCTTATATTAGGAGGGCGGGGTCACCTGCCACCTGACCCCGCCCCTCTGACGCTGGAGAGGGAAGCCAGGGGTTCCCCAGTGACGTGTGGGTGACCCCGCCCCCTCTGATGTAACGGAAACCTGCTGTATGGACAGCGCTGGACTGAGAGATCCCCCGTCGCTGGATATGATCATCCATCGCTGGACCCCGGAGATCCGTCGCTGGATAGCAAGAGTGGATTAGCACCGCTGGAATCTTTTTTTTATTTTTTTTATTTTTAATAAAGGAATTTTTCAAAAGTATGTTTGTCTTATTTAACCATTTTGACACTTTCTTTGTGAAATGGTAGGGGTACTTTTGTACCCCCTTACCATTTCAAATGGGGGGGGCCGGGATCTGGGGGTCCCCTTGTTAAAGGGGGCTTCCAGATTCTGATAAGCCCCCGCTCCCAGACCCTCACAACCAACGGCCAGGGTTGTGAGGATGAGGCCCTTGTCCTCATCAACATGGGGACAAGGTGCTTTGAGGGGTCACAGACCCCCAAAGCATCCTCCCAATGTTGAGGGTATGTGGCCTGGTACGGTTCAGGAGGGAGGGGGGGGCGCTTTCTCATCCCCCCCTCTTTTCCTGCGGCCTGCCAGGTTGCGTGCTCGGATAAAGGGTCTGATATGGATTTTTAGGGGGACCCCCATTTTTTTTTAATTTGATGCGGGGTTCCCCTTAATATCCATATCAGACCTGAAGGGCCTGGTAATTGAATTTAGGGGAACCCCCACGCTTTTTTTTTTTTTTTTATCAATGAATGAATGAATTGTCGGCTAATGCAGAGAACACTCATTGAGTGTTCTCTGTATTACGGGACCCGACAATAGCCGCAAGTGATTTTAAAAGACTTTTTTTCCTGCACAAATGACACTTTGTGCAGGGACAGTTCTAAGCACCAGAAACATGCGCCCCTTCACAGGTATAGATACCCCCCAGCTACGAAATTTAAAGGAATATTACACTTTTATTGTTTCACTTTAATTATTATTAAAATCACTGCTCCTGAAAAAACGGCCGTTTTTAAAACTTTTTTTTGCATTGATCCATGTCCCCTGGGGCAGGACCCGGGTCCCCAAACACTTTTTAGGACAGTAACCTGCATATTACCCTTTAAAATTAGCACTTTAGATTTCTCCCATAGACTTGTAAAGGGTGTTCCGGCTTTTCGAATTTGCTGCGAACAGCCCAAATTGTTCACTGTTCGCTGAACAGGCGAACAGGCAATGTTCGAGTAGAACATGAGTTCGACTCGAACTCGAAGCTCATCCCTAGTCCTCAAGTCCTCTCGTCCTCTCCCTACCTCGGTTCCAGTCTCTGAGGATAATCTAAAATACGAGGTTAGTCAAGTTTTGGATTCCCGGCTCCGTAAAGGCATTCTTCAGTACCTCGTACATTGGAAAGGGTTGGGCCCTGAGGAGAGGTCTTGGATCACTGCATCTGAGGTCTTTTCTCCTCGTTTGTTGAGGAGGTTCCATCTGGAGTTTTCCTTTAAGCCTGGACCCAGGCGGGGGGAGGGGGAGGCCTCGTAAGAGGGAGGGTACTGTCATGGTTATGCAGTGATCTTCCTGTTTGCTTACCTCCCCTCATGTGTTCAGACTAAGAGGCCAGCCACTTCCACCTGGTGGTTTTTATAACCTCTCCTCTAAGCATGTCTCCACCCCAGGCCCTATCAGGGAACCTTATATTAACCTGTGCACTGCAAGCCAACAGTGCTGATCAACCATTGTGTATTCCTTTGTGTGTTAGCTTCCTGTTACCTGCCGTGTGCTCTTCTGTTGTTCCGTTACCGACTTTGGCGTGTCTTTGACTATCCCTGTTTGCATGTGATCCTGACCTTTTGGCGTGTCCCTGACTATTCCTGTCTGCTTGTGGCCCCGACCTTGGCTTTGTCCCTCACCATCCCTATCCTCCTGTTGCCTACTGTGGGTGTAAGCTGGGGGTCGCAACCTGGAGCCAGTTGCAGCCAAGTCCATCCTCACCACTCGAGGCTCTGGTGAACACCTGCTGGCTCTTAGACTCCGCACCCCAGCGAATCTTACGCTCTAACCCCGGTGGGACCTGTCTCCCATCCGCAGCAGTCAGCCGTAGGGTCCACAACCTTGCGGTGCACTCCTGATCCCTACGGTGTACATTGAGAACTTTTTTATTTATTTATGTATTTATTTATTTTAAATCGTAGAGTTTAAACAGAGAACTTTCGTTTCCTATGCAGCTTTATGGATTTTTTCTGCACAGGTGTATAAAACCTTTAATGGATGGAAAATATACTGATAACCAATAATATCTACTGATACGCTGCCTTTGCGTAGCTTCTGATATATTAGATTATCGGGTGTGCTGTATCGGAGGGCAATATAAAGGGAGAATTTTTCCAGGTGTCCCGGTCACTGATTACGGTGGGGGAGGCTATCAGACTCTCCGCAGACAAATATAGCATGGGCTGTAAATAAAGAGGTGTTCAGTAAGCAGCATAGGTCCGAGTTGCCAATAGCTACAGAGGCGCTAATAGAGACGGATCGGAATATACCCTGTTGTGTACCCCTGTGCAAAGGGACTGTTTTTGATGTGCTCCTGAGCTGAACAGCCGATCATAAGGGGTACCTGGTCACATATAATACATACTTTTGGAGAAAATAAAGGGGGGTGACCGGTGACAGACCCCTCGTCTTGTTCTGTCTCCTGTCCCTCCCTCCCATATCGGAACCCTATTTGAGGGTCCTTGGTACTTTTTGGTGCTTCCCTACATTGACATCAGAGACTTTGAGGGTGAGAGGGGGTAATAGCCAGAATGAGGGGGAGGCCAGCGAAAGGAATGGGCGCAAACCCACCTAAAGTAACATCCAGCCCTGGGACTATCAAGAAATATATGACAGTCTGTGCACGAGACGTCCTCGAGGATTGATTTTTTATTAGTAGAACATGGGATGCTGGATGCAGTGCAGAGCTCAGACATAGAGATTGGGGTTTTTTCGGACCATGCCCCAGTATCAATACAGCTAGAAATAGTAGGGGAAAGAAAGGGGGCTAAAAGGTGGACACTGAATGAAGCACTGTTGTTAGATAACGAAGTTGTTGATGGAATAAGAAGAGAATTGGAATGGTATTTTATAACAAATAGCAGAAGTTCCACCTCGGAAGCCACGATTTGGGAGGCACACAAAGCATACATTAGGGGGATTCTGATTGCGATAGAAGCGGGAAAAAAAAGGGCGACCATAGAGAAGAGGGAAGGTCTATATAGGGAAATTGACGCCCTCAAACAGAGACAACAAATTCTAGGTACTAACAGTTTAGAACGGGATATTAGTATAAAGAAAGAGCAACTAAAATAAATTATAGAGCAAGAAAATAGAGAGTTTTTCCATCGGCTCAAGAAAGAGAGATGTTTATGGGGCGATATGTCGAGTAAATATCTTTCGAAAATGCTAAAAAAGAAAAATAGTGCCAATTTTATTGAAAGTATACAAACAGGGAAAGGGGGAAGGGTCTTCTCTACCCAAGAGATTGCTCTGGCTTTCCAAGATTTTTACGCAAATTTATATTCAATAACCCAAAAAGACCCCCCGAATATGGTCAAAAAAAGATTAGAAAACACTAGAGCTATTCTAAATAGTTGTAACCTGAAAAAAATATCCCTAGATAAAACCGGCCCCCTGGAAGACCCCATAACAGAAAAAGAAACACTTAATATGCTACAAGAGTCTGCGAATGGGAAAAGCCCCAGCCCAGATGGGTTTACTACTGCTTACTATAAAAAACTCAATGACATCTTGGTGCCCAAAATGGCATCATATATGAATGGAATAGGCACAGATTGGGAAATCTGAAGGGAAGCGCTCAAGGCAGAGATCACTATTATTCCCAAGGAAGGAAAAGATCCCTCTTTGTGTTCAAGCTATCGGCCCATCTCCCTACTCAATGCTGATGTAAAACTGTTTGCAAAGATCTTAGCAAACAGAATGAAGTCAGTAATGAATGACCTGGTCCATACGGACCAAGTGGGATTCGTCCCTGGAAGGGAGAGTAGGGACAATGGCATTAGAACTCTTTTGGCTATACACAAACTGAAAGAGAGTGGATCCCCAGGGCTACTATTGTCTATAGATGCCCAGAAAGTGTTTGACAGAGTAGACTGGGGATTCATGCAAAACTCTCTGTAGGTAATGGGGGTGGGTCCTAAGATGTTAAGGTGGATATATGCCCCATATGGACATCCCACTGTGAGGGTTAAAATAAATGGATCTCTATCACCCCCCTTTGAAATGTTTAATGGGACGCGGCAGGGCTCCCCCTCTCCCCTCTATTATTTATCTTAACACTGGAACCTTTGTTGGCCAGGATAAGATCGAACCCCGATATTACGGTAGTGGAGATCGACAATGATGCACACAAAATAGCGGCATATACCGATGATATTTTGTTTTACACTTCCAGTCCCACGACAACCCTTCCCAACTTAATGCTTATATTAAAAATGTATGGTGAAGTTTCAAATTTCAAAATAAATCCCTCAAAATCAGAAAATTTTAATATAAATTTTGCTCCAGAGGAAATAGGTAGGCTTAAACAAGTTTTCCCATTTATCTGGAGGGACAAGGAAATAAAGTATCTGGGGATTAAAATAACACCTACATACGACATGATGTACCAACATAATTTTATTCCATTAATGAACGACATAAAAACCAAGTTAAACATTATTGCCTCCAGACAAAGATCCTGGATTAACAGGATAAATTGTCTGAAGATGATAATACTACCCAAAATATTATATAAAATGCAAATGATTCCAACCCCGATCCCTGAATTATATTTAAAAAAATAAAATTTGTTATTCCGTAGGTTTATTTAGAAGCATAGAAAACCATGAATAAGTCTGGGAACTCTGTCAAGAGACAAGACACAAGGGGGTTTGGGGGTGCCCGACATTAGATCTTACTATTACTCAATTTTACTGGCACGTGTGGTGGAATGGGTAAAAAATAATAAAGAAAAAAGATGGGTTAAGTTAGAAAATGGGATTAGTAAAGCCTCCCTGGGTAAAATGATATGGATTCCACCACATTTCAGAAAATTAGATGGACACATCCACGCGATCACTCGGATAGTAATAACAATATGGGATAGGCTACACAAAAAACAAAATTGGGATTATAAATCCCCACTGATACCATTATGTGACACAGAGTATTTCACACCGGGGAAAGAATGTTCCCAGGAAGGGTGGTTTAGGAATAAGGATGCACAATTAAAAGACATCATAAGTAACGGTAAAATATGCACTTTTCAGGAGCTCAGGAGTAAACAAGAGGTGTTAGATATAAATTGGTGGAGGTATGCACAGCTGAAACACTTTGTGGAATCTCTCCCCTATCCGATCAGGTCAGCAGACAGCCTGCGTCCATTAGAGCAGCTGTGTGTGGCGACGGAAGGAGGAAGAGGGATTTTGAAGATATATAAAATCCTGATGGGATTTAAAATGTCGGAGTCACCCCCATATATAAAAAAATGGGATGAAGAGATTGGGACAGGCAGCACAGCAATTTCACCAAATTGTGGTGTTTTGGAAATTAATTACAAATGTATGGCGCGGTGGTATTTAACCCCAGACGCATTCTGGAAAGAGGTAATATTAATAACCGAGGAAATTACGGGCATAAAAATACCAGAAGAGCCAAGGGCATGTCTGTTACATGGAGTTACGTTGCCCATTAAACAATACAAAAAAACACTTATACCTTGCTTTTTAAATGCAGCAAAGAGTTTAATTCCTCGGATGTGGAAAAATCCAGAAAGTCCCTCTTTGAAAAGTTGATTCTGCAATTATAAATATTATGTATAACTTAGAGTATCTAAAGTTCAGTGTGGGGGGGGGGGGGCATGGCCGGATGGAGGAGTGTGAGTGAGTGAGAGAGGGAATCCAGGTGCACCGCCCCTGCCTCCCATCGCTCTCCCCAATGGTAATTTCCGAGCGTATGATAAGAAGCACCTACCGCCTGATGGGACTTGCTGTCTGTGGTGCTTGCTTTTCGCTTCCTTGCTGAGCCCTGAGTGCTGTGAGCCGAGCGGCGACTCGGGGGAGCATTCGTGCTCCCGAAGTGAACCGAGGGAGATCACGCCACTGCCTGGGTTCTCACGAGACTTCCGAGCAGTACAGTGGAACGCAGCATTTGGAGGAAGCTGGGGAATCTCGCCGCCGGCTGAGCAATTGCGGGATCCCAGTGCGATGCAGCCAATTGGGGGAGAACGGCGTGCTGTGGAGGACCTGACCTTTCCCTTGCTCACTAAAAGAGCCTGCACTGGAACGAGTGGGGGAGCCTCTAAACAGCCTGTGGCAATGGCCTAGGCGGATGGTAAAAGACAGGAATAAGAATGAGGAGAGAGCGGGGAGAGGGGGGGAGGAGGTAGGGGGAAAGCAGAAGAAAAAAGGTTGCTGATAGCGACACTAACAACACAGTGGCAGCTGGCTTGAGAGCGGTGAAGTGGCTCGTCCACCCCCCCCCCCCCCCTTTACAGTATTATTAAATTTCACTCCTCTATGGACAGACTACTAGTTTAGTGGACCAAGGACATTGTATTTAAATACTAACGGCAGAGAGGACAGATGGGAAGTTGAGTAATTGGGGATAAGGTGGTTGTTGTGTTCCCCCCCTCCCCTGTTTTCTCTCTCCCCATTTTCTTTTTGAGGCTCCGGGTATTAGTCCGGTTATTGGCTGATCTCTCCTTTGGCTGATCTCTCCTTTGGGTCCTACTGTCCATTAATATAAGTCTGCGATTATGCTAAGTAAGAGGTCTACCGAAGATATGCCGCATGGTGAGGGGAGCCAGAAAACCCGGGCAGCTAAAGAGAAAGCAAACCAGGTCTCTGCGGCGGCAGTAGCCGCAAAACTTGAACATTTTGCCCATGCAACCTCACCAACAAAGGGAGGCCACCATCAGCTAGCGGGGCAAACAAAGTCGCAGGGTGTAACTTCAGAAAGGAGAAGCACCAGTCAATTAGCATCAAGCTCCACCACCAAGTACCAGGAAAAATGCAAGCAATTCGGGTTTAGGGGATGGTAAGGCAGCTTACAGCGTAGCAAATTCAGCAGAACACCCCGAGACTGAGGAAGGCAAACCTACATTGCGGGACATATTTCAGGCAGTTAATGAATGTAAAGACTCTATTGAAATAGGAGGAATTTTATATAGAACAAAGTATGCTATATTAATGTATATGTTTACTGGGGGTGGGGGCGGGATTTTTTTTTGTTCTTTTTAAGGGGGGGGGGGTCCAATCCTAAACGGCCAGGGCAAGGCCAGGAAACTCTATGCTTAATAGATTTTTTGAAACCGGGAAGGTGGGGCTTATAGCTGAAGGGGGGGGGTGGGGGGGGCGGGACTGGGTGCCTTGGAACTAGGGAGGGTAGAGAATGAGAGGGCCACAGCAGGGACCCCTAGGGGAGGCCCAACTGGGCAGGGTTGGGAGGGTCAGGAAGGTAGGGGGGGTTGGGTGGGAAAGACAGTGCACACTGCTCGCGCTGGGTGGGTTGAGGATGTGGCGGGGCTTGGGGGGTGGGGGGACGGGTTGCGCCGCCATTAGTGGGGGTGCTGCTCTCCCTCTCCCCTGTCTTTATCTTTTTGTTTTTGCTTGACCTAGACATCACTCATGCAAACAAATAAGGTATGAAAATTTGAGTAAGCTGCGCGAAATCATAAACCCACATAAAATTCAATGAAGTAAAAAACATTAGACAAAATTTCAATAATAATGTGCAAAAATAGGCCTATTACCCCCAGTCCTAAAGAACAAGGGTTATAGGATAATTGGATATAGGATAATTGATCACAGTGAACAACGAAAAAAGAAAAACAAAAAAATATAAAACAAAATAGTGAACACCCAATGTGTAATTATATAAACATTTAAATTCCAACAGAGTCCAATATAGATGAAATTGTCAAATCTTCTACTGTGTAGCAAGTGCTTTATCCACCACCATACAGCCAAAATTACTCCTTACCAGAATTTCATGACCCCCCACTACAGAGGGTCAGCAACAGCATGTAACAATAGATATCTCCCACTTCAGAAGGGTCTCAGCTGTTCTCCTCCCTCCACTGATATCATGACCAGGTTGTCAAACAAGTATCTTTAGTTATCTCCCATATATTAGGTCATATGTGCCAATTCCATGCAAAAGAAATGAAGCTCCAATAGTGTAAAACCTTTTAATATAACTCAAATATAAAAACAAAAATGCACTTACAAAGCACAAAGGAAAGATGCCCCTGGATGACGCAATTTTTTGCGAAACGCGTAGGGGTGAGCGATGCGCTGACGTCACCCCTTACAAAGGAATTGTACCCAGGAACGACGAGTTTGTCCATTTGCGTCCGGCCGGCGCATCGGACTTAAGGCTGATCTTTCCTTTGGTCATGATATCGGTGGAGGGAGGAGAACAGCTGAGACCCTTCTGAAGTGGGAGATATCTATTGTTACATGCTGTTGGTGACCCTCGGTAGTGGGGGGGGGGTCATGAAATTCTGGTAAGGAGTAATTTTGGCTGTATGGTGGTGGATAAAGCACTTGCTACACAGTAGAAGATTTGACGATTTCATCTATATTGGACTCTGTTGGAATTTAAATGTTTATATAATTACACATTGGGTGTTCACTATTTTGTTTTATATTTTTTTGTTTTTCTTTTTTCGTTGTTCACTGTGATCAATTATCATATAACCCTTATTCTTTAGGACTGGGGGTAATAGGCCTATTTTTGCACATTATTATTGAAATTTTGCCTAATGTTTTTTACTTCATTGAATTTTATGTGGGTTTATGATTTAGCGCAGCTTACTCAATTTTTCATGTGTTTTTTTCTGTAATTATGTAATACAGTCAAGCCGCAGCTGATCAAAGTTCCATTGTGGACGATTAGTATATTTTTTATCATAGAGCAGTTTTTTCCTTTTTTCCAAACAAATAAGGTAGATATTATCTCGTAGAATGAGGGGACTGGGTGATTTAAATAAAAGAGGCGTGGTCCTGGCTCAGTTGGAGGGGAGGGGACCTGGCCTACTATTCTTGCAGGAGACACATCTAACTCCTAGCACAGCTTTTCAATTAACCAGTCGTACATTTCAAACCTATTATCATTCTTTCCACTCCTTGTATTCAAGGGGAGTGAGTATTTTAGTAAAGAGGCGGAGGGGTAGGGAGTCCTCCATTGATGTGGAGGGTAGGTATGTCTTCTTGCATTGCTCGATTGGTAAACAAAACTATATCCTAGCAAATATTTATATACCCCCTCCTTTCAAGCTGGAGGTGATGTATAAGCTTTTTGCATTTAGTCTGGACAAACCAGGGACCCCAATAATAATACTGGGAGATTTCAATGAAACATTAGACAGGAACTTGGACAGATTCCCTACACCTGATGGGACCAGGGCCGCAAGGGGTGGTCGCCTGCAGCAATTCCTAATGGAAACAGGATTAAGCGACTTATGGCTTATACGACACCCACAGGAAAGACAGTACTCCTGTTTTTCAAGCGCGTACCATACCCTCTCGAGGATAGATATGGTCTTGGGGAACAGAGAGGCGTCGGGGCTGGTGCAGGATATAGAATATGGGGTAAGAGGGATCTCAGACCACTCCCCCTTGACTATATCTGTAAGGGCAGGCGATGGAATTACCCGGGGGGAATGGAGGATAAATCCTAGCTGGTTGGAACTGATTGGTAGCCCAAGTGCTCTAATAGACAGGATTATGGAATTCCTCCAAATTAATGAGGGCTCAGCAACACCAGGAGTGGTTTGGGACTCATTAAAGGCTTATCTCAGTGGGATATTAATCCAGCAAGTGGCAAAAATTAAGAGGGAATCTCGGGAACAGGACAGGGAAATAGGAAAAGTAGGCCCAAGCAGAAAAAGCATACATTGAAGATCCGACGCCCGAAAAACAGAAGGAATGGCTGGATAGTCAGCAGGTGCATAAAATGATGCTTATGAAAAGGGCCGAGAACAGGCGAATGTTTCAACGCCAACATTATTTTGGCGAAGGGGAGAGGGTGGGACGTGCCCTCTCTCTTTTGATCCAATCAAATAACTCTCCTGTTTCGATCCAGGTAATAAAAGCACTGAATGGGGACCTTGTCTCTAGCTCGCCAGAGATCATGAATGTACTTGCTGACTATTATGAAAATCTATATAAATCAGCCATAAGGGGTCGAGGCAGAATAGTAACTGATTTTCTGCATCAAACGACAATCCCAGTTCTAACAGAACAAGACAAAACGAGCCTTGACGCACCTCTTACACTTGAAGAGCTAAAAAATGCAGTAACTGAAATGCCTAATCATAAATCCCCAGGCCCAGACGGGTTACCAATAGAAATCTATAAGCGCTATGGGGAAGTACTCCTGCCGGAACTTCTGGAAACACTTAAATGGGCATTGGATGTGGGCAAGCTTCCTACTTCAATGTCGGAAGCTAATATCACTTTAATTCTTAAAGAGGGGAAAGACCATCAGGAAGTCTCCTCATATCGCCCGATTTCTCTATTGTGCTCCGATGTTAAAATCTTAGCTAAAGTCCTGGTGACCCGTTTAAATAAATATATCTATAAATTAATACATCCAGATCAGTCTGGGTTTATTCCAGGTAGAACAACCAGCATCAACATTAGAAGAGTCTTTTTAAATATCCAAATGCCAATGGACAATGAGGGTCCCAGCGCTATATTAGCCCTGTATGCCATTAAAGCTTTTGACAGCTTGGAATGGGATTATCTATGGGGAGTGTTGGAGCGATTTGGATTTGGCCCACTATTTATTAGGTGGGTTAAACTGCTCTACAGCGAACCCAGGGCAAAAGTTAAATGGGCACCGCACTCTCCAGGATATTCCAGTTGGAAAGAGGGATGAGACAGGGATGTCCCCTGTCTCCCCTCTTGTTTGTCCTGGCCATGGAACCCCTGGCTGTTCTAACGAGATCGCGCCCAGTCATTCAGGGTTTCCGACGTAGGTCGGGGGAAGAAAAAATTGCTTTGTTTGCGGACGATGTCCTTTTTTTTATTGGGGACATAAATCCTACCTTAAATAATGTAATGCAGATGATGGGTGAGTTTGAACAACAGTCTGGCTTGGGAATCGATTGGAGTAAATCAGAGCTTTTGCCACTCACTAGACCAGGGGACCAACCGCTACCTACGATAACATGTCTGGACGTGGTAACTAAGCTAAAATATTTAGGCGTCTGGGTCTCTGGAGATGTAAATCATTATATTAGTGAGAACTTAGTACCATTACTAGCAAAGTTAAAACAAAAAGTGAGTATTTGGTGTTGCCTTCCCCTCTCAGGAGCAGGACGCTGCAATATAATTAAAATGATCTGGTTACCGCAAATACTATATATTTTACACAACTCTCCGATCTGGATTAACCAGAAGTGGTTCAAGAAATTGGAATCGCTATTCCGAGATTTGATCTGGAAGAAGGGCCATGCTCGGATCAGTTTGCAAACATTGCAGCTTCTTGCTGGGAGGGGAGGAGTGGCAATTCCACATCCAAGGTTATATTTTTTGTCAGCCCAGCTCCAGCATTTAGCCGGGGCTGGTGTTCATGGCAGAGAGTGTTCAAGCAATAAAATGATGATTGCGAGAACACCCTATAAGCTACTGGTTGAGATTTTGGAGGCCAACTCATTTGCCTATAAGTGCCCCACTAGCATCTTACTGAGGAAAGTGTGGCAGGTAACTAAGTCAATTATGGGATATACGGGGGTGACCGATTATACCCCTTTGTGGTATAACGGAAACCTACCAGAGCTAAGTAGTATAGACAGGCCTCGGGAGTGGGAAAGGCAGGGAATAAATAGATTAACGCAACTATATGAAGGGAATCTCATGAAATCTTTTGAAGATCTCAGGCGAGATTTTTGTATTTCGAACAGGGAGTTCTATAAATAACTACAAATTAGGCATGGGATTGGGGCCCAGTTTGGGTCGCTGACTATAGAGACGGTTGAAACTCCCTTGCTTCGGGGACTGGTTGAACACACGCAAAAGAAAGGGGTGATCTCCAAATTATATATCAAACTTAGGGATAAGCTTTTGAACGGAGAGGGACCAGATAGGAGTGGGGGGGTGGGCTAGAGATATAGGGCCGATAACCCAGGAAAAATGGGATAAGATATTAGAACGTGGGTGCCTGGTATCAATATCTCCTTTGCAGAGAGTGTCCCACTTGTTCTTTACCTATAGAGTGTATTATACCCCCCATAAAATGTGGAAGATAGGAAGGTCAGCCATATGAATGCCCCAGATGTAAGGCACCGGGGGACTTTCTCCATTTGGTGTGGAAATGTCCAAAGTTGTACAGGTACTGGATAGAAATAGTTCGTAGAATAAATAGGACCTTTAAGATTACTTTGGAGCCAGAAGCTAGGACCTGTCTTTTGGGGATTCTGGAGGAGGGTAGAGCTCCCCCCTTGGAAAGAACGGCAGTACTAAGGTGCTTGTACCAGGCTAGGCGGCTGATAGCAATGAACTGGCAAGCCAGGAATCCCCCTGCATTTGAATCATGGGTCAATGCTAATGATTCTACAATTTGGTGTGAAAGAGTGGTGTATATAAAGCGGGTAGTTTAAGGAAATTTGGGGAGCTATGGAGCCCCTGGCTGAGCAAGATGGGTTACCCCCTGGTCGGTGTGGGTGGGGGCACGGGGGGGGTTGCGGGTTGTCCTGCTTCCCCCCCATTGACCTGCCCCCGGGTGCACCCCCCGGGGGGGCGTTCCGTTGCCCCCCTCCCCCCCTCTTGTCCCCGTCATCTCCCTTCCTCTCCTAACCAGTCAAGTATCTCTTGGCTGGAGTGTTCGGCGCGAGCAGTGTGTATTGTGGGGGTGGGTTAGGTTGGGAGTATTGGGTTGGTTTAAGGGCAGGGGTGCAATAACTTGAATGATGTGTATAGCTCTTTTTTTCTTCTTTTGTTTCTTTTTTTTTATTAGTCTCGATTGAGATGATGGTTTTAGTGTGCTATGTACATCCTTTTTTGTTGTTATACAAGTGGTTGAAAATGTAATAATAATAAAGAAGTTAAAAAAAAAAAGTTCAGTGGAGAAATAGGTGAAGTGGGGTTCATAACAAGATGGAAAGATTGGGAAAAATATAAGCAAACAGAGAGATATGCCGATAGGATGGTAGATGCATATCATGAACCCGGGCCGATAGGGTACGTTTTTGATATTGGGTGAGACCGTGGGTGGGGAGATGGGCCAGATGGCATATCACTTAGTAACATTGTATATGTGGAGATGTTTATTCTGCCGCCCAAGGGGCAAAAAAAAAGTGAGAAAATACCACACTCAAGCGATATATTTTTGCTACGATGATGTTGAATCGGGTTGAGACTAAGATGAACGTAAAAGTTGAATTAAGTCTACCAAGAGGAATCACTGAGGTGGCAAAAAAAATCAAAAAAATCAAAAATCAAAAAAATTAATAAATTGAAATACATTGAAATAAATTATCATAAGATAAATTAGTGTCATGATATTTTTCCACAATAACCTCCCTTATCAGATCAAATTTATATACAAAGATAAGTAGGGATGTTTTGTCTTTGTCCATCTGCTTGCAGCCTCCCGAGACCTCATACTTGCCAATGTCTATGCACCAAATTTTCCCAAAAAGTTTTATTGCGTTTTGACTATGCAACTCCTATGTCATCCCCTCCCTCCCCATATAGTGGGTGGTGACTTCAATGCAGTAATGCTCTCTTTGGAGGATAGATCCCATCCCAAAAAAGTCTCTGCACAACTTTATGCTGCACAACACACTGCCCTTGCAGACACAAGAAACTCAATTTGCATGGTAGACACCTGGCCTTTTCTGGACCCGGCGGATAAGGAATTAACCTTTTACCCACCCATAACAGATCTAGTAGACTAAATTATTTATTTTATTCTAGCTCAGTCTTACAAATCATCAAGGAGGCCACAATTCATGAGAAATAATACAGTGACACTCGCAGACTCAGGCTGTCAGGGCAATCTCTGTCTATGGTGATTTCCTTCTTTTCTTGCAAGTAGTGAACACTTTTGATGTGCCCTCAAGGACACCTAGCTTTAACAAACTTGTATCCCCTCAGGAGAAAAGGGGGTGCAAACCCTCCCAATGGCAGGGTATATAATTTGGCTTGTCTGTTACATATAGGGCTAGACTGATTATGTTCCTCATCCCGTTATTTAAACTGTACTCTGAAATGATGATCCCCTATTCTTTAGGGGTGTTGCTACATTGCAAATTGAATCAAATACTGACCAACCATCAAAACAATCTCCTAGTGAAAGAAACCATTATTGCCTGGAGAGAGACCTGTAAAAATTTAGGCCTATCACCCTATATCTCTATTCATCTACCTATCCAGGGCAATCCAATTTTTCCATCAGTACTACAACACAAGGCCTTTATATCTTGAAAAACCAGAGGTCTAACACTGATTTCTCAACTATTTGACTGTGCTTTCAGTAACTCATGATCCTTCCAGGATCTTGCCAACCAGTTGGCTCTTCCCATGAACCACATCTTTTACCTTTGGCAAGCCATGAGTTATGCAAAATCCTGTTGCTTTGACAAGAGGTTTCAACTATCCTTGCCTGACCACCTTCTTCACACTCAGAGATATTCCATCTCAGACATCTACCAGCCTCTCAGCCTACACTGTTCCAATTCCTTCAGATTGTCACCGGCAGTGAATTGGGGTAAGGACTTTCCATTAGAATCACTCACTGACATTATGCTGTATGGGTAGAACTAGGTCTCTCATCTGATCACAAATGAAGCATGGAGAGACCCCCAACTCAAGATTATATATAGAGCTTATGTTTCATTTCTATCTGATAGAACCAACCCGCAGGCTGCTATATGCCCTCTATGTATTCTACCAAAAAACATCTCTCACACATCGGTTATGGTTCTGTCAACCCATTGCAGATTTTTGGGATCAAGTAACCAACTTTATATTGGGTAACACAATGCCAATTTCCAAAGGACCCCTTACTACTTCTCTTTGGTTACGATAACCTGAAGCCCCCATTACCGTTGTTGAGAAAAGGAAGGCCTTCTCATTCACACTGGATCCTGATATGTTTGTTGGTTGTATACAGGGATATCTTAACCACTTTCAGACCGGACCATTTTGCTGGTAAATGACCAGAGGTCTTTTTACACTTTGGCACTGCGCTGCTTTAACTGGTAATTGCGCGGTCATGCAATGTTGTACCCAAACAAAATTTGCGTCCTTTTCTTCCCACAAATAGAGCTTTCTTTTGATGGTATTTGATTGCCTCTGCGATTTTTATTTTTTGCGATATAAACGTAAAAAGACCGCAAATTTTGAAAAAAAATGATATTTTCTACTTTTTGTTATTAGAAAAATCCAATAAACTCAATTTTAGTCATACATTTAGGCCAAAATGTATTCAGCCACATGTCTTTGGTAAAAAAAAAGTCAATAATTGTATATTTATTGGTTTGCGCAAAAGTTGTCACATCTACAAACTAAGGTACGTTTTCTGGAATTTACGCAGCTTTTAGTTTACGACTGCCTATCTCATTTCTTGAGGTGCTAAAATGACAGGGCAGTACAAAACCCCCCCAAATGACCCCATTTTGGAAAGTAGACCCCCTAAGGAAATTGATAAGAGGCATGTTGAGCCCATTGAATATTTTATTTTTTTGCCTCAAGCGATTGAATAATGACAAAAAAAAAATTTTTTTTTTTTTTTTACACAAAGTTGTCACTAAATGATATATTGCTCACACATGCTATGGGCGTATGTGAAATGACACCCCAAAATAAATTCTGCTGCTTCTCCTGAGTACGGGGATACCACATATGTGGGACTTTTTGGGAGCCTAGCCGCGTACAGGGCCCCGAAAACCAAGCACCGCCTTCAGGCTTTCTAAGGGCGTAAATTTTTGATTTCACGCCTCACTACCTATTACAGTTTTGAAGGCCATAAAATGCCAAGATGGCACAAAACCCCCACAAATGACCCCATTTTAGAAAGTAGACACCCCAAGCTATTTGCTGAGAGGCATGTTGAGTCCATGGAATATTTTATATTTTGCCACAAGTTGCGGGAAAATTACAAACTTTTTTTTTTTTTTTTTTTTTTTCACAAAGTTGTCACTAAATGATATATTGCTCATGCATGCCATGGGCATATGTGAAATGACACCCCAAAATAAATTCTGCTGCTTCTCCTGAGTACGGGGATACCACATATGTGGGACTTTTTGGGAGCCTAGCCGCGTACGGGGCCCCGAAAACCAAGCACCGCCTTCAGGCTTTCTAAGGGCGTAATTTTTTGAGTTCACTTCTCACTACCTATTACAGTTTTGAAGGCCATAAAATGCCAAGATGGCACAAAACCCCCACAAATGACCCCATTTTAGAAAGTAGACACCCCAAGCTATTTGCTGAGAGGCATGTTGAGTCCATGGAATATTTTATATTTTGCCACAAGTTGCGGGAAAATTACAAACTTTTTTTTTTTTTCACAAAGTTGTCACTAAATGATATATTGCTCACGCATGCCATGGGCATATGTGAAATGACACCCCAAAATAAATTCTGCTGCTTCTCCTGAGTACGGGGATACCACATATGTGGGACTTTTTGGGAGCCTAGCCGCGTACGGGGCCCCAAAAACCAAGCACCGCCTTCAGGCTTTCTAAGGGCGTTACAGTTTTGAAGGCCATAAAATGCCAAGATGGCACAAACCCCCCCCCCCAAATGACCCCATTTTAGAAAGTAGACACCCCTAAATTTAGGGGTACACTAGTGAGACTAGGTAATAAATGGCGGGTGCCCTGAAACTATAAAAAAATAACTAACCAACCAGCGTCACCTGTAACAGTTATATGGTGATCACTGGTGAAAGGGTTAACTAGGGGGCAATCAGGGGGCTTTATGCGGTAGTATATGGGGGTCCCTGGCGCTATAAAAAGCTGCGGCGAACCTAAATACCTACCTGCCTAACTAGCGTCACCTGTGACACTAATACAGCGATCAGAAAAACGATCGCTTATTAGGCTGGGTTCACACTGGAGCGATGCGGGAACGCCACGAATGCGCGGCGGGTTCCCGCATCGCATGCCTCCCGGCGGCAGTTCACACTGCCCTATGCGAACTGCTGGGAGTGTCAGTGAAATGTTAATGACACCCCCAGATCAGTTCGCATATCGCAGTGCGATCTGCAAACTTGGATCGCATGGTGTGAACACCCATGCGATCCGATTCTGCTGCGGACCAAAAAAAGGGTCCCGTGCGAGTTTGCGGCGGGTGCGGCGGGTGCGACACGAATTCAGCCATACTATCTGTATAGCTGAACTCGAATCGCACAGAGATCGGATGTGATTTGCACTGCAGTGCGGTGCGAATCACATCCGTTCTCATAAACCGCTGCAATGTGAACCCAGCCTTAGTGACACTGGCGACGGGGGGTGATCACGGGGTTAAACCTTTATTGGGGGGGTTAGGGGGGTACCTTAGAACTAAAGGGGGCTAACCCTAACTGCCCTAACAGTTATTAGTCACAAATGACACCTGCCGGGTGATCAGGGGGTTAAACCTTTATTAGGTAATAAATGGCGGGTGCCCTGAAACTATAAAAAAATAACTAACCAACCAGCGTCACCTGTAACAGTTATATGGTGATCACTGGTGAAAGGGTTAACTAGGGGGCAATCAGGGGGCTTTATGCGGTAGTATATGGGGGTCCCTAGCGCTATAAAAAGCTGCGGCGAACCTAAATACCTACCTGCCTAACTAGCGTCACCTGTGACACTAATACGGCGATCAGAAAAATGATCGCTTATTAGGCTGGGTTCACACTGGAGCGATGCGGAAACGCCGCGAATCCGCGGCGGGTTCCCGCATCGCATGCCTCCCGGCGGCAGTTCACACTGCCCTATGCGAACTGCTGGGAGTGTCAGTGAAATGTTACTGACACCCCCAGATCAGTTCGCATATCGCAGTGCGATCTGCAAACTCGGATCGCATGGTGTGAACACCCATGCGATCCGATTCTGCTGCGGGCCAAAAAAAGGGTCCCGTGCGAATTTGCGGCGGGTGCGGCGGGTGTGGCGGGTGCGGCGGGTGCGGCGAATGGCTGAACTCGAATCGCACAGAGATCGGATGTGATTTGCACTGCAGTGCGGTGCGAATCACATTCGTTCTCATAAACCGCTGCAATGTGAACCCAGCCTTAGTGACACTGGCGACGGGGGGTGATCACGGGGTTAAACCTTTATTGGGGGGGTTAGGGGGGTACATTAGAACTAAAGGGGGCTAACCCTAACTGCCCTAACAGTTATTACAGTCACAAATGACACCAATGCAAAAAAAAAAAAAAAAAAAAAAAAAATGACATTGGTGTCACTGTGACTGGGGGGGCAGGGGTAATTGGGGGGGTGATCGGGGGGTAAAGGGGGGGTGTGAGTGTGCCTGGCATGTTCTACTGTGTGTGGGATGTGTTGGTGCAACTCACTGATCCGCTCTCCTCCGTGTCGGAACGAAAAATACCGACACGGAGGAGAGAATACATCACTTCCTCTCCTGTGTTTACATTACAGGAGAGGAAGTGATGTCACCGGGGATTTCCATTCGTCGGGAGCGATCGCGAGGGGGTGGCCATGAATGAATGGCCGTCCCCTCGTCCGGGATCGCTCCCGAACGAAAACCGACCGCCGCAGGCACCGGGCGGGGGCCCGATCGGGCCCCCGACCCGCGGGAGGCAAATCACGTACATGTACGTGCTTATGCCTGCCCGTGCCATTCTGCCGACGTACATCGGCTTGCGGCGGTCGGCAAGTGGTTAAAGAAATGGACAGCCTTCACTCCTCCAACCATAACAGACATCATTAAAGAGCTGAGCTGTAAACCCTTCTCTATCGGGAAAAACTGGGCATTTGTTTGTTCCACAACACCTTTAAGAAACTATTTGCCTCTAGATGGCAAGCCTTTATTGGCCCCACCTTCTCCACATCTGAAGCTATTTCTCATTCCTCACAACTAAGGATTACCTCACCTACTCAAACATCCTCTTATGCCGCGTACACACGATCAGACTTTCCGAATGAGACGGACTTAACGAACGAGCGGACTTGTCCACACACGCCCACACACGACCGGACTTTTCCGGCGGTCGAGGTCCAGCAGACAATCCGCCTAACTTTTGGCAGAGGTCCGCTGGACTTTTGAAATGAACGGACTTGCTCACACAGAGTAAAGTCCATTCATTTTGAAAGTGACTTCAGGTAGATGGGACTAGAGAAGGAAGTCAATTTCGCCACCTCCATCGGCGAGATTGACACCTCGCAAGCCCTGTCGCCTGATAGGGATTTAAAGGGGAACCCCTACGCCAAAAAAAATGGCATGGGGGTCCCCCCAAAGTCCAAAGTCCATACCAGACCCTTATCTGAGCACGCAGCCCGGCCGGTCAGGAAAGGGGGTGAGAACGAGCGAGCGCCCCCCCCCCTCCTTAACCGCACCAGGCCGCATGCCCTCAACATGGGGGGTAATTTGGCCGTTGGTTGTCGATGTTTGTGGGCGGGGGCTTATCGGAATCTGGGAGCCCCCAGATCCCGGCCCCCCACCCTATGTGAATGAGTATGGGGTACATGGTACCCCTACCCATTCACCTGAGGGAAAAAAGTGTTAATAAAAAAAAACACAACACAGGTTTTTAAAGTACTTTATTAGACAGCTCCGGGGGTCTTCTTGCTGGGCTCCTCCACTATCTTCTGCTCTTTTACCACTCTTTTACTAGCAAAAGAGCCCGGCTTTCTCCTTCGTCTCAGCCGCCGTCCGGGGGTCTTCTTCCAACTTCGGAGGTCTTGTCTCGCACTTCGGTTCTTCTTGCCAGGCCTTCACTATCTTCTTCCAGCTCTTTAACTAGCGTTGGCCCAGTCTTGTCGCCTTCTTCTTCTTCTTTCTTCTTTCTTCTTTTCTTCTTCTTCCGCCAGATAGTCCGATCGTATGTACACGACATTAGTGATTGACCTGGGAAACCCAACATGTTTTAATCCCACTATGGTCTTTTCCTATTTGCACTGCATTGACTTAGTAGCTACTGTATATTAATGTGAATTGCAATGAATATGTACTAGTCTCTTTAGTATTATAAAGTATTTCCACACTCTCTGAGTGGTGGCTGCCACGTACAATCCCATCTGGCTCTACCTATAGAAAGCATTTTGGACTTCTGTTCATTTATGCTGGTAGTACCCTTTCTGAGACAGTGCATCCCTGTCTCCTAATCTCTTATTAGTTTGCACTTTATTTTTCACCTATGTACTCTTTGTGTAGCCTGTTCAGTGCTACCTGTTCACCAATATATTACCTTTTTTCTATTGTTTATTTGTTTAAGGGCTGTGACCCTATCTTAGTGTGTTTCAACACTCTGGTGGTTTATACTTCAAAACTCAAATAAAATAGAAAAAAAAAAGAAAGTAAAGCTTCAATTCTACTCAAAACGTTGTTGCCACTCCAAAGGTTTACCTCGCTTAATTAATGCTTCATTATACTACTAACTTAGTATTTAACAAAACTTTCCAGAGTTCTGCCAGAAAACTAATATACATTCTAAAAATGTGTTACATACACAGTATTTTACTATTTAAACATTACTTACAAATAGAGGCCTATTAAATTGACCTTTACTGCTTTGAAGATTTTTTTTCTTTTGACAAACTACATTGATTTTTTGGCTACATTCATTTTGGAGATTTTTTTAGCTGTTAATATTTCTCTAATTTTGTATTTCTATAAAAATAATAATATTTTTTTAACTTGTACGCCTAATATAAGTAATTCAAATGAGCAGAATTTGTTTTCAACTGAGATTTGTCATTTTCTAGCAGTTAATAAGAAAACAAGTTGTCAGAGAACATGCTGGAACTAGACAGTGGGTTAGATATAGAAGCACACAATAACAAATCTATTGTTCGTTGGCTTACTTATGGTAACTCATCATATGTTTATATAAAATATACATTAAATGTAATTTTCATAAAATATGTATTAGACCGTATGTTATTTATAAAATGACAATGACGACTGGACATTTGAAAATTTTTTAAATTGTAAAGCCCTAATTAATATAAATCAACCTATAACACTTGATAGGCATGGCTTGAATTGTGAAATTATATAACCATGATTAACAAAATTAATAACTACATTACCAGGATGTTGGCAATTTCATCTTCACTGAAAAATATTGCAGTCTTAAGATTATGAAAAGTTGATTTAATGAAAATCAAATCATTTATAGCAAATTGCAAAATTCATAAGACTAAATAGATTTTCTATGTTCACATGATCATCCACAATTGAAACCTAAAATAAATCAATCTAAATTAGCTGCCACAAAAATGTGACTAGTCCTTCCTGAAAATTAAAAATGTATATTTACCCTGGCATTGTGCATAGTCAATGTCAATCAGAATCTGCAACAGATAATAAGTCAAATTTCATAAGAGTGTATAATCTATATTAATGTAAAATATCTTAATCCAATGTATCCATGACATTATATCAACACTACAGCTCATAAATGTGTGACAGGCATATGTACTAGGAGTAAGTGCACAGGCTGATGTCAAAGAACAAAATAGGAAGACAACTCTTAATTAAAACCAAAATCACAATAGCTCTAAAGAAGCAGCCTGCCAAATGTATATGGATCAAGAAGAATTATAACACAATCTCTGATTCTTGATATATATATAACAGAGCAATAAAATATCTTGATCTTACCACCACAAAGGTGCATTAATTGACTTATTTAAAAAAGGAAAATGTAATATATGCCTGTTCTATCGTAGAGAGACCTGGCCCTCCCTTATAATATAGCCAGGGAGTGATCAATACCCGCCAGTGCATCTTACCAATGTCCACATTCGCCCCTGCTATTTATATTACCTAGATGTTTTGCAAAGTTTCTGCTGGGATTACTATACTACTATTACTACCACAAATAGGCTTAGGAAGATGTTGCTGCAGGGGCTTTATGTGTTTAGATGTAGCTTCAGGGTTGCAAATGAGTTATATGGTTGAAGAAGGATGCAGAATAAACACAAGGAACCTAGTAAAAGCAGGGTTTTTTCCCACCAAGTCACTTGGCTCCTTATAGTCAAAATTGACAACAGATGTATATCTTGTAAATATAAATGTGATTACAGTAATGAAGGCTACAGTTTTTTTCATAGAACAGAAACTGTTAAAGTATATAAACGCAGCTTAATACCTTGCACACTGGCTATCTATCAATATATTATTATTAGCCCAAGAAATTCAACATATTATGCCGCGTACACACGATCAAACAATCCGGTGGAAAAGTCCGGCGGACTCACATCCGCCGGACAATCCCCCCATGTGTGGGCTCCGGTGAAAAAGTAGTTTTGCAGCAAAATATGTCCGGCGGACAATACGGACTTGTTTGTGCTAGTCCGCCATACTTTTGAAATTAATGGACTTTTCCCACACGGAGAAAAGTCCGTTCATTTTGAGCTCGGCTCCAGGTAGCCAGGACCAGTGAAGGTAGCGTCGCTGGCCCCGTCACCTGGTATGGAGTTAAAGGGGAATGGTACCCCCTAGGTCCATATCAGACCCTTATCCAATCACGCAACATGGCCGGTCAGGAAAGGGGGTGGGGACAATTGAGTGCCCCCCATCCTGAGCGAGCGCCCCCTCCTGAGCCGTACCAGGCCACATTCCCTCAACATGGGGGGGTGCTTTGGGGAAGGAGGGGCCGCGCACCCCCCCACCCCAAAGCACCTTGTCCCCATGTTGATGAGGACAAGGGTTGTCGGGGTCTGTGGGCAGGGGGCTTATCAGAATCCATGAGCCCCCTTTAATAAGGGGCCCCCGGATCCCGGCCCCCCACCCTATATGAATGAGTATGGGGTAAAAACACAAAACACAAGGGTTAAAATAGTTTATTGCAAAGCTCCGGGGGTCTTCTTCCATCTTCGGGGGTCTTCTTCCATCTTCGGGGGTCTTCTCGCCGGTATCCTCCGCTATCTTCTGCTCTTTTGCTAGCTCTTTTACTAGCAGAGGAGCCTGGCTTTCTTCTTCATCGCTGCCCTCTTCTTCCGACTTCGGGGGTCTTGTCCCCCTCTTCGGTTCTTCTTGCTGGGCCTCCGCGCCTTCTTGTAGCTCTTTTACAAGCAGTGGCCCGGTCTTCTGTCGCTGCCGCCTTCTGTTATTCTGTTCTTCTCTTCTTGAGCTGTTGCCTCGTCGCTGTCTCTGGCCACAATGACAGGCACGCGACGTGCGGCGACTTATATAGGGACATCGCCGGATGATGTCCCCGCCCCATTATGATGCCACAGTCCCAGAGGATGCTGGGACTGTGACATCATAATGGGCAGAGACATCATCTAGCGATGTCCCTATATAAGTCGCCGCACGCCGCGTGCCTGTCATTGTGGCCAAAGGCAGCGAAGAGGCAACAGCTCAAGAAGAGAAGAACAGAAGGCGGCGGCGACAGAAGACCGGGAGACCGCTTGTAAAAGAACTAGAAGAAGGTGCGGAGGCTCGGCAAGAAGAACCGAAGAGGGGGACAAGACCCTCTAAGTCGGAAGAAGAGGGTGGCGACGAAGAACAAAGCCGGGCTCCTCCGCTAGTAAAAGAGCTAGCAAAAGAGCAGAAGATAGCGGAGGAGTCCGGCGAGAAGACCCCCGGAGCTGTGCAATAAACTATTTTAACCCTTGTGTGTTGTGTTTTTTTTTTCACAGGTGAATGGGTAGGGGTACATTATACCCCATACTCATTCACATAGGGTGGGGGGCCGGGATCTGGGGGCCCCCTTATTAAAGGGGGCTCACGGATTCCGATAAGTCCCCCGCCCGCAGACCACGACAACCATCGGCCAGGGTTGTCGGGAAGAGGCCCTTGTCCTCATCAACATGGGGACAAGGTGCTTTGGTGTGGGGGGCCGCGAGGCCCCCCTTCCCCAAAGCACCCCCCATGCTGAGGGCACGCGGCCTGGTACGGCTCAGGAGGGGGGCCGCTCGCTCGTCCCCACCCCCTTTCCTAACTGGCCGGATTGCATGCTCGGATAAGGGTCTGATATGGACCTAAGGGGGACCCCCACGTCGTTTTTTCAGCGTAGGGCTTCCCCTTTAACTCCATATCAGATGAAGGGGCCAGCGATGCTGCCTTCGCTAGTCCTGGCTACCTGGAGCCAAGCTCAAGATGAACAGACTTTCCTCTGTGTGTGTGGGCAAGTCCATTCATTTCAAAAGTATGGCAGGTAATCCGGCGGACTAGGTCCGCTGGAAAAGTCACGTGTGTGGGCAGGTCCGCTCGTTTGGACAGTCCGGCAGACTTTACGGCGGTTTGTCAACCAGACTGAGTCCGCCGGATAGTCTGATCGTGTGTACGCGGCATTAGACTGACTGACAGAAAAGTAAAATATCCCAAGTATCTAGTTTGCCCAGTATATTTAATTAATTACATTAGGGTAGACCCTACATACAAAGTTTTAGCAGCCAATAGACAGTTTCTGGAAAACAGGAGTCCAACAACTGATGAATATGAATATAGAAAAGGGTTTCTGTTTTTTAGGAAGTAATATTGTTATGACTAATATCCCTAATGTACATTGTATTAAGCCTGTACACTGGCAGATTCCATTGAGGGGTAAGTCCCGTGAATACAGTTAATTGTGTTATACCCTTACGTCACTTTGGCATATATATTGCTCAACTAAAGCCTCATACACATGATCAGAATATCATACAAAAAATACTTTCAAAGCAATAGTACGATAATCTGATCGTTAGTACACAGCTGTCATTCAAAATTTTCTGAGGGGAAGGGACAAACGCAAAAATGTTTTCTCTTATGATACCAGATCGTATGATTATAGTTTTCATCCGAAAATACAATATAAATACAGTACAACACATTACATCACTTCCAAATTTTTATTCTGTCGTACAAGAATTTTTGTACTTTAGTAACCTATTCCTTTTTCGATATGGAGACTAGCATCTAAAAATAATTAATGATCATTCATTGGATAAGCTCATTATGTGTACTAGGCTTTATAGTTTTGTCTTTGTACTAGGGGTGTATCCTAGATCTACTCCCTTCACTACCAAATCGAGAAATAGTGATTGACTGAGCACATAGGCTGCTGAAACCACCACATATACCTGAAAAACTGCCAAGGGATGTGATCACCAAAATTCAATTCTTTCAGGGGAAAGATGCGCTGATGCATTTTGCAAGATTGTGCCCAACGCTTCCAGACTCTTATGCAGGGTTAATCTTGTACTCGGATCTGTCCCAAGCGACAATCCAAGCTCTCAAAAACCTAATCCCCATCACTAAAATATTACACAAATGGGGGTTTCCCACCAAACTGATGATAGAGCGAAACAATACATCCCACTCAATCCATACGATTGAACAAGGCCTGAAAATGCTGCAAGCATGGAATCTACTTCCGCAGGATGAAGTTGTCACTGTTTACAAAAACGCTCCAGGGAAAATTGATACCCAATGGAATACAAGTTGAAGATAAATGTAATTCTTTAAGGAAGTTTTATATATCCCTTACTCTTTCATCGTAAGAATTTACAGCTCACCTCAAGATTGCAATAATCAGGGTTGATCTTTGTTCTTTCATTCTTATAAGTTTATTTCTGTTCTAGACCCCAAGTCTAATCTTTTCAAAGAGACCTTATTGTCTTTCTCCCTCTTCGGAAGTTACACCGTTCTAGAATCTACCACAATCACAATGGCTCTACTATGTACAAGATCTGGACTGTATCTACGTAAATTCTACCCTCAACATGGCAAGACTTAAAATTTTGTAATTTAATGTAAAATGCCTCAATAACCCATTCAAAAGGAAAACTATATGGAATGACACTTTCAAATATGGCAGTGATATTATTTGCCTACAGGAGTCACACTTTGCAAAAGACAATCCCCCTAAATTCTCCTATCATAAATTTCCACACATATTCTTTTCGAACAATCGGAAGAAGAAAAAAGGTGTTGTCTCGATCATTAGAGACTCTATTTCTTTTCAACTCCTCAACTCTAAAACAGATTCCCAAGGATATTATATTATATCGGTAGCAAATGTTGAGAATTCAATATTGACAATTGTCAACATATATGCCCCCAATACAAAATCCGCAGCAATACCTCCAAAAGATCCTAAAAACTGTCAAAAAAATACAAAAAGGTAATGTTATAATATGTGGTGACTTTAATGCTCTGATGGACTCACTCATGGATTCGTCTAAGGGATCTCATTCCAAAAGAAAGAGTTTGAAAAATATATTTCTACAAGAAGACCTTCTTGACCCATGGAAATGCCTCCATTCAACAGAAAAGGACTATAATTTTTACTCTAATGTGCACAAGACTTATTCAAGGATCAATTTTTTTGTCACTGATAGATTTCTCCTGCAAAACATTTAATCGGCCCAAATACACAACATAACATGGTCTGACCATGCTCCTATTTCGATAAGCATTAACCGAAAGCAAAAATCTCCCAAATGCTTACCATGGAGAAAAAAAACCTATATCCTATCACAAGGGAAGACTTTATCAGTGATGAAGGAAAGATTAGAAGATTTTTTTCTATTAATGATAATGAATGTGTCTCAAGTTGTCCATGAGACTAGTCACAGGAAAAAAAACCTGGGAATCCAACTCCCCATCCCTGAGGACACTACATTGGCTAACCGTAAAGGATCGGATCACTTTCAAGACCCTCTGCCTTACCCACAAATGCACACAAGGAAACGCTCCTCAATACCTATGCAAGAAAATAAAATGCTACACACCCAATCGCAGCCTCCAATCAACTAACCAAAACCTCCTCCTCATCCCCAAGTCCCACTACAAATCAAAGGGAGAACGAATATTCACAGTCCAAGGACCACGGCTATGGAATGCTCTTCCCACTAACATACGCTTGGAAGAAAACCATCGGGCCTTAGGAAAAAAACTCAAGACCCACCTGTTCTAAGAAGCAGGGCAACACAGGACGGATCAAGCACCTTAATGCGATTCAGTTCGCAGTTGCAGCACTATACAAGTCATTCATTCATTCTACTACTAGTGTATGGTGTGTTCATGCTGTGCTCAAAAAAAGAAGAACGCAGGCAGTGAACGACCTATTATTTCTAAATATGAATAAGAAAACAAGGCTTCCCGCAATCATACTCTCCTTCTACAAAAATGTAATAATGCAATAAATGAACTCAGAGCGATACTAATCTCTAACCATGAGAAATACTTAAAAAAACTTAAGTTAAGCCAATATTTAGAAGGGAACAAGGCGGGTAAATATCCAGCTCTTCAAATACGCCATAAACAGAATAAACAGAAAATTGTAAAATTAGTCCACCATAAATCAGGGAAAACCATATACTACCCACAAAAGATAGCTGACTGTCAGGTCACCTTGAGGCGAGGTGACAGATGCACACCGTAGGGATCAGGAGTGCACCGCAAGGTTGTGGACCCTACGGCTGACTGCTGCGGACAGGAGACAGGTCCCACCGGGGTTAGAGCGTAAGATTCCCTGGGGCGCGGAGTCTAAGAGCCAGCAGGTGTTCACCAGAGCCTCGAGTGGTGAGGATGGACTTGGCTGCAACTGGCTCCAGGTCGCGACCCCCGGGGTCCCCCAGCTCACACCCACAGTAGGCAACAGGAGGATAGGGATGGTGAGGGACAAAGCCAAGGTTGGGGCCACAAGCAGACAGGAATAGTCAGGGATACGCCAAAAGGTCAGGATCACAGGCAAACAGGGATAGCCAAAGACACGCCAAAGTCGGTAACGGAACAACAGAAGAGCACACGGCAGGTAACAGGAAGCTAACACACAATGCTTGATCAGCAGGGTTGGCTAGCAGTGCACAGGTTAATATAGGGTTCCCTGATAGGGCCTGGGGTGGAGCCATGCTAGAGGAGAGGTTATAAAAACCACCAGGTGGAAGTGGCTGGCCTCTTAGTCTGAACACATGAGTGGAGGTAAGCAAACAGGAAGATCACTGCATAACCATGACAGTACTGTCAGGGTCGTTACCTGGATGGTCGCGGTGCTGCCCGTGTTGTTGCGCGCCGATGTCCTGTGGTGCGTGCTGGGGTGCGTGTTCCCGTGCGTGCGGTGTTGCGCGCCCCTGTGGGCGCTGGTGCGCGTCGGTGTGTGCCCTCACGTGCCCCTGCTGGCGCTGGTGCGCGTCAGCGCGCTGTGGTGGGCACTTCGGGTACCGCTGGTGTGTCTGCCGGCGTTCGGGTGCGCGCGCGCGCGCCTATGCGCGCGCCCGCGCGCGTCGGCGCGCGCGTATGCGCGGTGCTTGGCGCCAAGCGGCCTATTTAGGTTTGCCACTGACATCTCCCAGGTGCTGCCTGATCAACAGCTTCTCGGTTCCTGTCCCGTTGTTCGTATCCTGTGTTCCTGTTGCTTATCTCCTGACGACCCGGCTTTCCCTTGACACCGCTGACCTCTGCCTGCATCTGACCTCGGCCTGTTTGACCTCTCTTTTGCCTGCTCCTTCTGTGCCTCTGCTGCCCGCCTGTTGCCGTACCCTGCCTGCACCCGGACTTGCCTGCTCTGCTCCTGTTCTGTTCCCAGTTTGCCTGTGTCCTACCTACACACCTGCTGCCGGAAGCTTCCTGCAAGTTCCTGCTCCTGGAGCCATATCACAGGCTCTCTTACCACTCCGCACTCTCAGCCACCTGTCTGCTCTATCAGGGGTTGTAAGTCGGACACGTACGGGAGACCACCCTCTGCCCAAGCGGACTCATCGGTTCGGTAAGTGCCAGCCTGACAGTATCAGGCAGCCATGACTGAGTCCGGGCAGGGGGCCTCCCCTATGGATGAGTTATGCAGACATTTGGCCGGTCTGACCCAAGCCGTGAAGAGTCTCCAGGATGGCTACTCAAGGTTGGAGGAGCAAGTCCAAGCCTTGTCCTCCTCATCTAACCCTCAAGGAACCTCCCCCACCGGTCTTTCATCTGCACCCTCCGTAGTGATGCTTCCTCCAGAGCCAAGGGTACCTACACCCGAGAGGTTTTCCGGCGATCGCACCAAGTATCGTGCGTTTTGCAACTCCTGCGAACTGTACTTCGCACTGCAGCCCCGGACATTCTCTCTAGAGGCAACCAAGGTGGGCTTTGTAATATCCCTGTTGTCCGGCGAGCCTCAAACCTGGGCCCATCGTTTACTGGAGCAGAAATCTGGAACCCTGGATAGCCTTGACAACTTCTTCTTGGCCATGTCTCAGCTTTATGAGGACCCTCAGTTGACTGCGACTGCAGAAGCCGCACTACACTCTCTCCAACAAGGTCGCAGAGCGGCCGAGGACTATGCAGTGGAGTTTCGCCGTAGGAGCTCCGACACGGATTGGAATGACGCCGCCTTGCGCCACCAATTCCGGATGGGACTTTCTGACCCCCTTAAGGATGAGTTGGCACGGGTAGGAATACCACAAACCCTGGATGAGTTAGTCAACCTCTCCATTCAGATTGACCGCCGGTTAAGGGAACGCCGGTCGGAGAGGTCCTCCAGCCACTTCCGTCCCACCTGGGTGCTCCCCAAGGTTCCCAGTTCTGCTGGTCAGTTCTCTTCTACCTCTTCTGCTCCCGCTCTGGAAGCTCTGGAACCAATGCAGCTCGGGTTACTCCGGCCCTCGTTGACCCCTGAAGAAAAGCAGCGCAGACGTACCCTTAACTTATGTCTCTACTGTGGTGAACCTGGGCACTATGTCAGGGCTTGCCCCAACAAGACACGTAAGTGTGTTTCCTCTTCCTTCATGTGTGCCTCTGTTCTACGAAAACCCAGTTCTCACCTTGCCCTTCTCCTCACTTTGCAGCTTCCAGGAGGGAGTTTTCCAGTGTCAGCCATCATTGACTCCGGAGCATGCAGCTGCTTTATCGATCTGACTTTCGCTGCCAACCATCACATCTCGCTCATACCCAAGGCTCAGGGGCTTGCTGTACATCTAGCCGATGGCTCCGCTCTTAGTTCCGGTCCTGTCACTCAAGAGACTGTTCCTTTGCTGGCTACTATGGGCACCTGTCACCAGGAGCACCTACGTCTGGATGCCATCTCCTCCCCCTTGTTTCCAATTATCCTGGGGATACCCTGGTTGCAGGCCCACAATCCAAGCATTAACTGGGCCACAGGAGAAATCAAGTTTCTTTCCGATTACTGTCAACAACACTGCTTGGCCCGACCGACATGCAACTCCTCCTCACTTCTCTGTTTGGATGTCGATCCGAAATTGCTTCAGACCGTTCCGGAACCCTACAAGGACTTTGTGGATGTTTTCAGCAAAAAAGGCGCAGATATTCTTCCCCCCCCACAGGCCTTATGACTGCCCTATAGAACTGTTACCAGGTACCGAAGTCCCCTTTGGGAGAATTTTTCCATTAACGGAACAGGAGTTAGGCACGCTGAAGGAGTATATTGACGAAAACCTAAAAAAAGGGTTTATCCGTCCGTCCACTTCCCCTGCCGGTGCTGGCATTTTTTCCGTCGAAAAAAAGGACCATTCCTTACGTCCCTGCATTGACTATCAGGAATTGAATAAGATAACCGTCAAAAACCGTTACCCTTTACCCCTAGTACCCGAGTTGTTCCAGAGGCTGGGGTCTGCAGTCATCTTTTCGAAATTGGATCTTCGCGGAGCTTAAATTTAATCCGTATCCGAGAAGGAGACGAGTGGAAGACAGCGTTTTGTACTCGTTTTGGGCACTACGAGTACCTTGTCATGCCCTTCGGGCTGTGTAATGCACCCGCAACCTTTCAACATTTTGTCAACGACATCTTTCGCGACTACCTGGATCTATACGTAATTGCATACCTGGACGATATCCTAATCTTTTCCTCATCTTTGGAAGACCATCGTAGACATGTCCGTAGTGTGCTAGCTCGTCTCAGGGTACACGGGCTTTACGCAAAACTCGAAAAATGCGAGTTTGAACGCCAGTCCATCCAATTCCTGGGCCTGGTTATATCTGTGGAGGGCATCAAGATGGATCCCCAAAAAGTATCTGCCATCCTGGACTGGCCTGCACCTGTGGACAGGAAGGGCGTACAACGTTTCGTCGGTTTTTCCAACTTCTACCGGAAATTTATCAGGGGTTTCTCTGCAATTATTGCTCCCATCACCGAACTGACCAGGCAGGGTACCCGATTCTCTTGGACCCCTGAGGCACAGCTGGCCTTCGAAAAACTTAAGATGCTGTTCACCTCTGCCTCTATTCTAAAACATCCGGACCCAGCCTTACCCTTCGTTCTTGAAGTGGATGCTTCGGAAATCGCTGTGGGGGCAGTGTTATCCCAACGGCAGGGTGCCAAGGCCCTTCTTTTCCCGGTGGCGTTCTTTTCTCGCAAGCTGTCATCATCCGAAAGGAACTATGATGTTGGGGACCGAGAACTTCTGGCCATTAAGGCGGCTCTGGAGGAGTGGCGTTACCTATTGGAAGGTGCTGCACATCCCATCCTGGTTTACACCGACCACAAAAACCTGGAATATTTGAGAACTGCCAAAAGACTTAGACCACGGCAAGCCAGATGGGCTCTTTTTTTTTCCCGATTTCAATTTCATATCACCTATAGACCTGGTTCTAAGAATGTCAAGCCGGATGCCCTGTCACACATGTTTTCTATCCCTGAAGAGACTCGGCCTCCTGATACTATTCTCCCTTCTGGGAACTTCTTGCTCCTCCAAGGGGACCTTATCTCCCGGATCAGACAGGCTTCTGTTGGAATGCCCCCGAGCCCCGAGGTCAGCTGTAGTGAGGGGTTGTTCTGGCATAAAGGCAAGATTGTGGTCCCTGAAGCCTTGAAGGTAAACGTGTTGGAAATCTGCCACGACCATAAGATGGCCGGACACTTTGGTACCCGGAAGACTGCCGAACTGATTCAGCGCACCTTTTGGTGGCCTCAACTTCTTAAGGACTGCAAGGACTATGTGGACTCGTGTAGCACTTGCTCCCGAAATAAAAACAGCCGGACACGGGCTTGGGGCCTACTGAAACCTTTACCTGTCCCTGAGAGACCGTGGAAAATGATTTCGATGGACTTTATCGTGGAACTCCCCCTTTCCGAGGGGTTCTCTACTATCTT
The DNA here is from genome assembly GCF_037356315.1 of Lithobates pipiens. Taxonomy (NCBI): domain Eukaryota; kingdom Metazoa; phylum Chordata; class Amphibia; order Anura; family Ranidae; genus Lithobates; species Lithobates pipiens. The sequence continues at coordinate 490,838,638 of NW_027507748.1, forward strand.
TGTTGTCGTAGATAGGCTGTCCAAGATGGCCCACTTCCTCCCGATGAGGGGCACTCCCTCGGCTATGGAGACGGCCAAGATCTTTGTCAAAGAAGTTGTAAGGCTGCATGGGATCCCGGCAAGTATTGTTTCCGACCGAGGTGCCCAATTCACCTCGAGGTTTTGGAGAGCGCTCTGCGGGTCTCTTGAAATTGAACTGGCCTTTTCCTCCGCTTATCACCCCCAGACAAACGGACAAACGGAGAGAACCAATCAGTCCCTGGAGCAGTACATCCGCTGTTTTTCTTCTTTCTCGCAAGATGACTGGGTCTCGCTACTACCCATGGCAGGGTTTGCTTATAACAACTCCTTGCACTCCGCCATCAACCAGACACCGTTCTTTGCCAATTACGGCTTCCACCCAGCCTTCTTGCCCAGCTCAGTCCCAGAATGCCTTGTTCCGGCAGTTTCCGAGACATTGGACTTCTTTTCTAAAAACAACCAACTCCTAAAGGAAACCATGGCCCGGTCCCAGGAATGCTATAAACGGGCGTTTGACAAGAGGAGACGGGGAGAACTCGTTCTGGCTCCCGGCAGCCAAGTATGGTTATCTACAGTCAACCTTAAGATGGCCTGTCCTTCCAAAAAGTTAGGCCCTAAATTCATGGGCCCTTTTTCAGTAAAGAGGAAGATAAACGAAGTGGCATATGAACTTAACCTGCCTGACTCTTTTAGAGTGCACCCGGTCTTTCACATGACCTTACTGAAGCCCGTTACCCCAAATCCCTTTGCTGACCGCACCACTGACCCACCCGAACCTGTTATAGTGGACAATGAAGAGGAGTTTGAGGTTGAAGCAATCCTTGATTGCAGGAAGAGGGGTAATGTAACCCAGTACCTCATCAAGTGGAAGGGTTATGGACCTGAGGACAACTCCTGGGAACCCGAGGACAATCTACATGCTCAGGAACTTTTGCGGGCCTTCAAGAACCGTCAGGTTTCCAGATCGGCTCACCTGGGCAGCCGGAGTCTGCCCTTAGGGAGGGGGCACTGTCAGGGTCGTTACCTGGATGGTCGCGGTGCTGCCCGTGTTGGTGCGCGCCAATGTCCTGCGGTGCGTGCTGGGGTGCGTGTTCCCGTGCGTGCGGTGTTGCGCGCCCCTGTGGGCGCTGGTGCGCGTCGGTGTGTGCCCTCACGTGCCCCTGCTGGCGCTGGTGCGCGTCAGCGCGCTGTGGTGGGCACTTGGGGTACTGCTGGTGTGTCTGCCGGCGTTCGGGTCGTCGGCGCGCGCGTGTGCGCGGTGCTTGGCGCCAAGCGGCCTATTTAGGTTTGCCACTGACATCTCCCAGGTGCTGCCTGATCAACAGCTTCTCGGTTCCTGTCCCGTTGTTCGTATCCTGTGTTCCTGTTGCTTATCTCCTGACGACCCGGCTTTCCCTTGACACCGCTGACCTCTGCCTGCATCTGACCTCGGCCTGTTTGACCTCTCTTTTGCCTGCTCCTTCTGTGCCTCTGCTGCCCGCCTGTTGCCGTACCCTGCCTGCACCCGGACTTGCCTGCTCTGCTCCTGTTCTGTTCCCAGTTTGCCTGTGTCCTACCTACACACCTGCTGCCGGAAGCTTCCTGCAAGTTCCTGCTCCTGGAGCCATATCACAGGCTCTCTTACCACTCCGCACTCTCAGCCACCTGTCTGCTCTATCAGGGGTTGTAAGTCGGACACGTACGGGAGACCACCCTCTGCCCAAGCGGACTCATCGGTTCGGTAAGTGCCAGCCTGACAAGTACCCTCCCTCTTACGAGGCCTCCCCCTCCCCCGCCTGGGTCCAGGCTTAAAGGGAAACTGCAGATGGAACCTCCTCAACAGACGAGGAGCAAAGACCTCAGATGCAGTGATCCAAGACCTCTCCTCAGGGCCCAACCCTTTCCAAAGTACGAGGTACTGAAGAATGCCTTTACGGAGCCGGGAATCCAAAACTTGACTAACCTCGTATTTTAGATTATCCTCAGAGACCGAAACCGAGGTAGGGAGAGGACGAGAGGACTTGAGGACTAAAGGCTTTTTAGGAATGGGTAAGGGCATGAGAAGATCAGGAGTCTGAGCAGGGTCCCCCACACCATTAAAGATGAGCTGGGCATCCATAACAGGACCACCAGACTGGGCAGAGGTCAGTGGATCGCTGAGGTCAGGTTGGTTAGAAGGTGACATGTCACAAGAGTCAAGCTGGATAGCTGCAACACCAACAGAATGCAGAGAACCCTGAGAAAAAGATTGAAAACCCCTCTTGGCCGAATGAGTTATTCTATCCAAAGGATGGATTGAGCCTCTTAAACGGGTTTGAACGGACATAGTAGAAGTAGGGTGAGGCCAGGTCACCGAAGGTGCAGAACAAGAAGCAGGAAGCTCATTGGGCATGGGCTGGACCGGCATAACTGGTGCAGAGGTCGACTGAATAGTATTGCCAGGTGTAGCGACCATCTCAATCGCATCACAGGGCATAGCGACTGTGGAACTTGCAGACAAGTTAGCCTGGCTGTGCGTCCAAGGGAGATTAGGGACAGGCAAAGGTAAATGGTTATGCGAACTGGAGTGAATGATTGACTCAGGTTCATAGGTGGGCCCCTCATCCAGAGTACCACATAACCTAGAGAGTGCATCAGTCCGACTATTGCAGGACACATCCCAGAGATCGCTATATACAGCGGGAAGAGCAGAATATACTGGGATGGTGGTAGCAGGAAGTTTCTCTTTTGAGGTACCCTTGAGTAGGCAGGAAGAGGAACAGGAGGGAACCCAAGCCAGGATCTGTCCAGCAGACCAGTCAACGTGTGGAGAATGGAGCCGTAACCAAGGAAGACCTAATATGATAGGAGATGAAGCCTTAGGTAAGACAAGGAAGGATATCCACTCTTGGTGGAGTGTCCCTACTGACATCTTAACAGGAAGAGTCTGGAAGCGGATAGGGCCCCCTGGGAGAACCGTGCCATCAATCGCCAAGACCACCAATGGTGTTGTAAGGGGCAAAAGGGTAAGTCTCATGGAGGATGCAGTTTCCCAATCCATGAAATTGGCAGCGGCTCCGGAATCCAGATGTGCTGAGACCAAACGAGAGGAAGCACCGACATGAAGCAACACAGAAAAGAGAAGACGAGAAGGTGATATTTCAGGGTCTAATACTCCACCTTCCAGATGTATTAGCCCTGTGTGTTTTTCCGGACGAAGAGAACAAGTGTCACGGAAATGACCTTTGGCCCCACAATAGAGACATAGGCCCAGAGTTCTGCGCCTAGCACGTTCTTCGGGAGATAACTTAGTCCAGCCCAACTGCATAGGTTCCTCGGTAGGCAGGGGGTGCTCCTCGGATCGAAGAGAAGGGACTGGGGGCTCAGGCTGCCTAAAGAACGGGGAGTGCTGGCGTCTTTTTTCCAGGGCCCTCTCCTGAAAGCGAATATCGATCTGGTTACACAAGGTGATGACACTGTCCAGATCAGCAGGAAGGGATCTTCCTGCTAATTCATCCTTCACTCTATCAGAGAGGCCATGTAAAAAGGTTGCAACTAGGGCCTAATAATTCCAGCTCAATTCAGCTGTGAGGATACGGAACTAAAGAGCATACTGTCCCACAGACGCGGACTCTTGACAGAGACGTAAAAGAGCGCTAGCCGCTGAGGAGACACAACCCGGTTCCTCGAAGATATTCCGAAAAAGTTTCAAGAAATCAGACAGGCTAGAAACCACTGGATAATTCAGTTCCCACAGAGGGGCAGCCCAAGCTAGCGCCTCGCCGGACAGGAGGGACATGATATATGCAAATTTTGCCCGATCGGACAGGAAGTTTTGGGGCTGAAGTTCAAAATGAATTGTGCACTGGCTAAAGAACCCCCTGCAAGCCTTGGAGTCCCCAGAGAAATGGGCCGGAGCTGGTAGTTGTAATGAATGTGTGGCTGCGACTGATGCGATAGGTGCAGCAGCAGATAGTGGTTGAGGTTGTTGAACCGGGGGGTCCTAATGAGGCCTGAACCTGTTCAACATGGGATGGCAAATCCTGAAGGAATCGCATCACCTGGGTCTGATGCGATTCTTGGGTCTCAAGTCTGCGAACTAAGCTCTGCAATGGATCATCTGCAGGAAGCGACACGTCAGCCGGGTCCATGGCTGATCAAACTGTCAGGTCACCTTGAGCCGAGGTGACAGATGCACACCGCAGGGATCAGCAGTGCACCGCAAGGTTGTGGACCCTACGGCTGACTGCGGACGGGAGACAGGTCCCACCGGGGTTAGAGCGTAAGATTCCCTGGGGCGCGGAGTCTAAGAGCCAGCAGGTGTTCACCAGAGCCTCGAGTGGTGAGGATGGCCTTGGCTGCAACTGGCTCCAGGTCGCAACCCCCAGGGTCCCCCAGCTCACACCCACAGTAGGCAACAGGAGGATAGGGATAGTGAGGGACAAAGCCAAGGTCGGGGCCACAAGCAGACGGGAATAGTCAGGGATACGCCAAAAGGTCAGGATCACAGGCAAACAGGGATAGTCAAAGACACGCCAAAGTCGGTAACGGAACAACAGAAGAGCACACGGCAGGTAACAGGAAGCTAACACACAATGGTTGATCAGCAGGATTGGCTAGCAGTGCACAGGTTAATATAGGGTTCCCTGATAGGGCCTGGGGTGGAGCCATGCTAGAGGAGAGGTTATAAAAACCACCAGGTGGAAGTGGCTGGCCTCTTAGTCTGAACACATGAGGGGAGGTAAGCAAACAGGAAGATCACTGCATAACCATGACACTGACACATTTGCTGAATACTATGAAGGTTTATATAACATACAAAATGATAGTACTGTTCACCATCCGCAACCTGCGGACATAGCTAAATTTTTAGGAAAAGCAAACTTACCAACTATAGATCAATGTACCCTTGATAAACTTAATAGGCCACTATCTATAGATGAAATCAAAAAAGTAATTCAGTTTCTCCCAACAAACGAAGCCCTGGGTGCAGATGGTTTATCTAGTGAATATTTTAAAGCATTTAACAAAATATTTTCTCCTTTCATGGATAAATTGTTCAACTATGCTGCAAATAATCAAGCATTCCCCAAAGAGATGCTTGAAGCCATTATAATTACAATTCCTAAGCCAGGAAAAGATCCAATGTCACCTTTTAATTACAGACCAATTTCATTATTGAATACGGACCTAAAAATTTACCCTAAAGTCTTAGCCAACTGTTTAATAGAAATAACACCCTACCTTATAGGTCCAGATCAAGTGGGATTTGTCAAAGGTTGTCAAAGTCCTGATAGCACTAGAAGAATGCTTAACTTGATCAATCACATATAACACAAACGAATACCTTCTCTGCTACTTGGTTTGGACACAGAAGGCATTTGATAGGGTCCATTGGAATTACATTGCAGAAACCCTAAAGAAATTTGACTTTTCCGGTTTCATTCATGAAGCCAAAATGTCCTTTTACACGGTACCATCGGCTAAAGTATTCACGCCAGGAAGTATTTCAAGCAGTTTTAAACTATCCAACGGAACTAGACAAGGTTGCCCCTTATCGCCTATCATTTTTTCATTAATAAACAAACCCCTATCTAACTATCAGAACCAATTCTAAAATTAGTGGTATTAAAATTGGACAAATAGAACATAAACTGGGACTATTCGTGGATAACATCATATTGACACTTTTGTCTCCTGTGAGCGAAGTCAAGAATACTTTAGAGGCATTTGGAATAGTATCCTATTATAAAATAAATTCTAGCAAATGTTATGCCTTGCCAATGAATATTCCACCAGATCAAGTTAATGATTTGTGTCAAAACTATATGTATATCTGGGATAAGCCATCTATCTCATATTTAGGGATCCACCTCACTTATACCACTAAGAAGCTGGATGAGGTCAATTACAATAATTTATCCTGGATCAGTAGAATATCTGCATTCAAGATGCAAACACTACCAAAAATGTTGTATGACTCAGATCCCTTCCAATTCCATTACCGGTAAAGTTTTTGGCCAAGTCAACTCAAAACTAAATAACTTGATCTGGGAAGGAGAAAAAATAGGGTTGCATTCTCCACTATGAACTTTACGAAAGCAAAAGGTGGCATGAATCTTCCTGATGTTCACCTATACTACTATGCATCATTACTTGATCAGATGAAGCATTGGTTTACGTATTCAAATGATAAGTTATGGTTAAATATTGAACGTGAATTAGTTAAAGGTATTGATCTATGTTCTTTAGCTTTCACTTATTATCTACTCCCTAAAGTGAGAATACCTAATTACCTAACACTTAAAGCTACCTTAACAGCCTGGAAGTTTATTTTAACCAAATTGCAACCTATAAATGACCCAGTCCAGGTTCCATTACCAATACAAATATTACAAAGCAAGGCTTAATGTGACTCCCTGGATTAAACAAGGAATACATTTTATTCATCACCTGCCAGATACCCAAAAGACCCATTTCCTGGGTAAGCTTAATTCCAAGCCATACCTTAAGAAGGTTAATCCTAACAGGACCATGGAGATTCCAAAGGTGATCTGAAATATCTTCATCTCTAGCGAAATCAATAATAAAAGAGGCACATCCCTATTTTATAAACTTATCTCCTCCTTTCCCCCAAATACCAAGACTTCTAATATGCTTAAATGGGAGAATTATCTTTCCCAATCATTTTCATGGGAAACATGGTACAAAGCCATAAGAATTAATAACGCAGCATCCTCCTGGATGGAACACTGGGAAAACTCCCAAAAAATACTAAATCATTGGTATTTAACACCATACAGACTTTCCAAAATTTTCCCATCTTCATCCACCCTGTGTTGGAGATGTAACCCCCAAATAGGTCATTTATTACATACATTATGGGGATGTAAAGCTTTGTCCAGTTTTTGGAAGTCAATTTTCTCATTTATAGCATTGCTTATCGGAAATCTAATAGCACTGACACCAGCATTGGCCTTATTAGGTTTAAACTTAGATATTTACCCAATCAATTATAGGACTATAGTAGCCAATATTTTATTGTCCGCAAGACTCACCATAACCAGATTATGGAAATCCACTTTAGCTCCTAACCTATCAGCTGTCATACTAAAACTCAATTCTATAGCCAATTTTGAGCTAATGATGGTGCTTTTTCCTTCCTTTCCTCCTTTCCTTTACCTACCCTTGTTTACAGAATGTTCTCATTTGGGGTAAACAAGGATTAATTTATTATTCAAGAGTAATACACTATTTATTGTATTGTACTGCGAACAAATCATAATCGATACTGGTAAGGTATTTGGTCACTTTTATAAGTCTTATATATGTGTAGGATGAAATTATTGAACCAAAATGTTGATGTACTACTTTGTTATATATCTGAAAAACCCAATAAAAATATTTGAACTTATAAAGGTCATAGTTCCCCCTTAATTGTATTGTGGTATATGTCTTTATATTTTGAAGTCTAACAGAAGTGACACAGACCATGACACTTCTAGATGGCCAGGATCCTACTGGTTAAAATAGTTAACTGGTTTTAGACTATTGTGTGCCATGGGGTTTAGTAATTCATTAAGAATAAAAAGGTAGGTGTATGTCATATGGATATGCTGGATACGGACAGCTGAAGCACATAGAGCCTAAGATCTTTGCTTCAATTCTGCTGCTCAATGTCCCTGTACTTCGGTTTCTTTTTTGTCCAATCTCCTTTATAGTCTCCTGTTTTAGGCCACATTCTGTACATCAATGTTTCTCAACTGCAGTCCTCCAGTACCCCCAACGGGTCATGTTTTCAGGATTTCCTTCAGATGAGACGGCTGGAGTAATTACTAATGCAGTGAAACTAATCAAATCACCTGTGAAAAATAATGGAAAGCCTGAAAACATGACCTGTTGAGTGTACTTGAGGACTAGAGTTGGGAAACATTTCTGTACATCATTATTTATCTGCAATACTCTGTAAATGGTAGTTACTACTAAATTGTATGCTTTTATATTACCCTGAAGAGGGGAGGACACACTGAAGGCTTGTAATTCATCATCAAAGGCATTATTGGGTGCTCCCCCAACTATTAAATGCATTCATATAATATTGGAAACTGGCAAAAAGATTTATTAGAGTACATAGTGACAATCATGCTTGTTAGTAATAAAGAGTTATTTTACAAATCAAAAATATCTTCAACTTGTCAAAGTAAACTTGTCAAAGATAAGTTGCATGGGCAATGCTTGGTAAACATATGCTAACTACAATGCATTCCTAATATAACAACCAGACGACAGCAGACAATTAGGCTTTGCAAACTATATACAGTGTTTTACATAAGCTTGCTTACATGGAAATTGTAAGATGCTACTGACTTAGCTGTTGGCTAATAAGTTCTTGTCCTCAATCAAAATAACTTAATTTTAGACATCCTCAGATGGAGTTAAAACCAGATGTCAGCATACATTTTAAAAATAATATATTGTAGAGGCACAACTGTGCCTCTATTATAACTATGAAATGTAGAAGTGTTACATATGATATCTATGCCCTATGGCACTTATATTGCCTACACAAGAAATAAATGAGGCTGTGCACAGCATTTTATAAGAAAAAAAAAATCAGGTTATATATTTAAATCCTAAAGTTATTATACATCCATTCACACATATGCATTTTCCATAGATAACTCATTAAGATGAGAAAGAGAAGGTAAAATGTAAAACAGACACATCCAATTAATTTCTTTCAAAATTTTAGGAACTCAAAGCCAAATTTAAAACATAATGACAGAAACTCATGTATGCAAATCACAGGAATGAGATATAAAATGAATACTCCATATATTTTGTTGCCAAGATTTTGCCCAGAAAAAACAATCAAGTCTTTGTAAGCGAATGGTAGCATTACCTAGTAGGACATCATGTTGAATACTGGTAAGTAAAAAGTAAAAGTAAAATGGATGAATTATTAGAATTTAGTATCTTCAAAATATATTTAAAGATAATCACTAATTTTTCTTCCTTAGCAATGGGCCAGAAAAGTGAACAAAAATATTATAGACAATATTGTTATTTAACGATTAACTGGAACAAAAGATAGCAAGACCTGGAATAAATCAAAACAATTGCCTGGTAGGGATGAGCTTCGAGTTCGAGTCAAACTCATGTTCGACTCGAACATTGGCTGTTCGCCTGTTCAGCGAACAGTGAACAATTTGGGCTGTTCGCAGCAAATTCGAAAAGCCAGAACACCCTCTACAAGTCTATGGGAGAAATCTAAAGTGCTAATTTTAAAGGGTAATATGCAGGTTACTGTCCTAAAAAGTGTTTGGGGACCCGGGCCCTGCCCCAGGGGACATGGATCAATGCAAAAAAAAAGTTTTAAAAACGGCAGTTTTTTCAGGAGCAGTGATTTTAATAATGATTAAAGTGAAACAATAAAAGTGTAATATTCCTTTAAATTTCGTAGCTGGGGGGTATCTATAGTATGCCTGTGAATGGGCGCATGTTTCTGGTGCTTAGGACTGTCCCTGCACAAAGTGTCATTTGTGCAAGAAAAAAAGTCTTTTAAAATCACTTGCGGCTATATTGTCGGCTCCCCGTAAAACAGAGAACACTCAATGAGTGTTCTCTGTATTAGCCGACAATTCATTCATTCATTGATAAAAAAAAAAAAAGCGTGGGGGTTCCCCTAAATTCAATTACCAGGCCCTTCAGGTCTGACATGGATATTAAGGGGAACCCCGTGTCAAATTTAAAAAAAATTGACGTGGGGGTCCCCCTAAATATCCATACCAGACCCTTCAGGTCTGATATGGATATTAAGGGGAACCCCGCATCAAATAAAAAAAAATTGACGTGGGGGTCCCCCTAAAAATCCATACCAGACCCTTTATCTGAGAACGCAACCTGGCAGGCCGCAGGAAAAGAGGGGGGGACGAGAGAGCAGCCCCCCTCCCTCCTGAACCGTACCAGGCCACATACCCTCAACATTGGGAGGATGCTTTGGGGATCTGTGACCCCTCAAAGCACCTTGTCCCCATGTTGATGAGGACAAGGGCCTCATCCTCACAACCCTGGCCGGTGGTTGTGAGGGTCTGCGGGCGGGGGGCTTATCAGAATCTGGAAGCCCCCTTTAACAAGGGGACCCCCAGATCCCACCCCCCCTGTTTGAAATGGTAAGGGGGTACAAAAGTACCCCTACCATTTCACAAAGAAAGTGTAAAAATGGTTAAATAAGACAAACACACTTTTGAAAAATTCCTTTATTAAAAATAAAAAAAATAAAAAAAAGATTCCAGCGGTGCTAATCCACTCTTGCTATCCAGCGACGAATCTCCGGGGTCCAGCAATGGATGATCATATCCAGCGACGGGGGAGCTCTCAGTCCAGCGCTGTCCATACATCCGTCTTCTGTCTCCACTGCGGAGACACTGCGGAGATCCCAGCGCTGACGTTTCTTATATTATGAGGCCGGGGCCATCCGTCACCTGACCCCGCCCCCTCTGACGCTGGTGAAGGGAGCCAGGGGTTCCCCAGTGACGTATGGGTGACCCCGCCCCCTCTGATGTAACGGAAACCTGCGTTACATCAGAGGAGGCGGTGTCACCGACACGTCACTGGGGTACCCCTGGCTTCCCTCTCCAGTGTCAGAGGGGCGGGGTCAGGTGACGGGTGGCCCCGCCCTCCTAATATAAGAAACGTCAGCGCTGGGATCTCCGCAGTGTCTCCGCAGTGGAGACAGAAGACGGATGTATGGATAGCGCTGGACTGAGAGATCCCCCGTCGCTGGATATGATCATCCATCGCTGGACCCCGGAGATTCGTCGCTGGATAGCAAGAGTGGATTAGCACCGCTGGAATCTTTTTTTTATTTTTTTTATTTTTAATAAAGGAATTTTTCAAAAATGTGTTTGTCTTATTTAACCATTTTTACACTTTCTTTGTGAAATGGTAGGGGTACTTTTGTACCCCCTTACCATTTCAAACAGGGGGGGGGCTGGGATCTGGGGGTCCTCTTGTTAAAGGGGGCTTCCAGATTCTGATAAGCCCCCCGCCCGCAGACCCTCACAACCACCGGCCAGGGTTGTGAGGATGAGGCCCTTGTCATCATCAACATGGGGACAAGGTGCTTTGAGGGGTCACAGACCCCCAAAGCATCCTCCCAATGTTGAGGGTATGTGGCCTGGTATGGTTCAGGGGGGAGGGGGGGCGCTCTCTCGTCCCCCCTCTTTTCCTGTGGCCTGCCAGGTTGCGTGCTCGGATATAGGGTCTGATATGGATTTTTAGGGGGACCCCCACGTCAATTTTTTTTAAATTTGATGCAGAGTTCCCCTTAATATCCATATCAGACCTGAAGGGTCTGGTATGGATATTTAGGGGGACCCCCACATCATTTTTTTTTTTTTATTTGACATGGGGTTCCCCATAATATCCATGTCAGACCTGAAGAGCCTGGTAATTGAATTTAGGGGAACCCCCACGCTTTTTTTTTATCAATGAATGAATGAATTGTCGGCTAATACAGAGAACACTCATTGAGTGTTCTCTGTATTACGGGGAGCCGACAATATAGCCGCAAGTGATTTTAAAAGACTTTTTCTCCTGCACAAATGACACTTTGTGCAGGGACAGTTCTAAGCACCAGAAACATGCGCCCCTTCACAGGCATACTATAGATACCCCCCAGCTATGAAATTTAAAGGAATATTACACTTTTATTGTTTCACTTTAATCATTATTAAAATCACTGCTCCTGAAAAAACGTAAGTTTTTAAAACATTTTTTTGCATTGATCCATGTCCCCTGGGGCAGGACCCAGGTCCCCAAACACTTTTTAGGACAGTAACTTGCATATTACCCTTTAAAATGAGCACTTTAGATTGTGAACGTTCGAGTCCCATAGACTTTAATAGGGTTCTAAAGTTCACACGAAGTTTAGATCTGTTCGCAGGTTCTGGTGCGAACCGAACAGGGGGGTGTTCGGCTCATCCCTATTGCCTGGCATACCTCAAGAAAAAACCTTCAACAGGGGTGTGGCGACCATGCTTGTGTATGGCTGCTTCACCACCGGTTATAACTACCAACACTGGGCTCCTTCAGCACCACATCTCCCCACCACCTGCCTCCAGAGACTCGCCTCACCCCAGGGTATGACTCACCGCAGGAAAGGCCCGCCGTAGCTCCACAACTGGCAATTTTTTTACTTCACAGAGCTGCGGGCTCCAGCAAAATGGCAGCGTAAACACACAGGAAGGAAGACAACATGCGAGCAACTGCACAGGGGAAACCCGGCCATTCTCCACTCCACACAGTAGTGGTATCTCCTCCAGCTCCTCCACTCCATACAGACCCTTTTGCAGCATTCCCTACAAAAGTCCAACTAGTATCTCACACAGATTTAAAGGACACTCATCCCTCCACTCTGACATGCTCTCCTGTGTTAACCAATTCAAAGCTGAAATCTAGGATCTAGGGGGAAGAGTGGAAAGGGTATAAACCTCTATGTCCTAGGTATCAGTCTCCTTGAACACTATAGTCAATGCCCATGAGGCCCACTCTGAGGATATCACGTGGCTGAAAAAGAAAGTGGCTGACCTAGGGGATAGGTCCAGAAGAAATAACATAAAATTAAGAGGAGTCCTGGACTCAGTCCCACAGGACCAGCTTATGCAATATGCCCACACTCGCTTTTCCACCCTGGTCTCCTCCCTGACTCCTGAGGACCTAATCATAAACAGAATACATAGACTGCCAAAACTTTCCTTTCTCCCTCAAGAGGTTTAGAGGGATGTCTTGTTGAGGATTCACTTCTTCCACAGGAAAAAAAATATCCTGTCTACCACTTGACAATTCCAAGGTCTCCTTGAACCCTATTCTTCTGTTCAGTTTCTTCCAGACCTCTCGCATCACACCCTTCATTGCCGTAAGACTTTATCGATGGAGACAAAATCCCTGCAAAACCACAAGATCACACATGGGTGGAAATATCCAGCAACTCTACTAGTCAAACACAACTGTACCAACACCCCGGAGGAAGGCATGCTGGCCCTGAGGCAATGGGGCATTGTACCAGAACCACCACGACAGAACGTCACGGCGGACGCCTGCAAATTCCAAAACAGATGGAGGATCCTGATCTATCTCACCAGTCAATGGCCTTATCACTGGCCATTTCTCTTCTTCTTCTTCGCCCCCCCGGTCAGTTCAATCACAGACTGTGCATTTCTGCGCACAGCCCTTGGTATGGGTCACCTCTTAGAATCCTCTTATTGTTTCTCTCTTCCCAAGTTATGTTTACTGCAGCATCCTATTGACTCCCCAAGGCAAGCCTGGCCTCACCACCTCACATAGAAACCTCTTGTCTGCTATACCATATACCCTCATTGTCTCTGGGGGCCAAGACTCTCCAAAGTCCAGACCATTGCCAACCAATCACTATACCTGTCCAATGCTGCTAAAGTGTCTATCTCTCTCTTTTTTTAATCTTTAGTTTTTATTATGCATGTAAGCAGAAGGAAGTTAATAAACATGGAATCAAACAGCACCAAAGTTAGTCCTTACAGAGCTTGTAAAGTACTAAAACATTTCAGTATTATGGTACATATACAAAGAGAGGTTAAGGAGTAAAGGAGAGGGGAACCTGTGAGGGATGGTGCTATTGACAACATAGTAATTTGCAGACAACAAAAAACTTTGAATGAAGAAGAAAGGCCTCTGCGGGATACCTAGGGTGAGCTGTATCCTGCCTTAAAAAGGCCAGGATAATCTATATTATTAAATACTTGCTGTTCAATTTTAGTGATTCAGCCATTTATGCCAATGGCTCCAGAAGGGTGCATATTTGCCATGTTTAACTGCAGACAACAGTTAAAACTGTGTGCTAGTGTTCAGGTGTTGAAGAAAGAGAGTGATTCAGAGGCTCAGTGTGTTTCCAGGCAGCAGCTATCGTTCTCCTGGCTGCCACAGGTTGTGGTTGACAGTCTGGTAGAGGAATTAGATGCTTTTGTTTTTTAGAGATGCGTCGGTAAAGAAGGATATTATATCTGTTGGTATGTAGTGAGTGTCTTTGTTGATAGTTGTGAGAACAGATTGAGTTATATGTAGAAGTCTGATTTAGGCAATCCATAAGATTGTTTGGAAGGTGTGTGGTGAGTTAGAAGCCATTAAGCAGCCCAGAGTTGACATTCCAGCAATCATCCAAAGTGAAAGTGATAGGCCTGGCGACAAAGGTTCTAAGGAAAAATAAAGAGAGTATTGGGACTTTATATGAGACCATGACTATACAGTACACAGGTCTCCATCCATGTTATTTGACAAAGAGGGGAAAAAAGGGGGGGGAGGGGAAGATGGGACTTTGTATGATACACAACACTTGGGTAGAATGAATCTACCAAAATTGGTAATTAGAATATTTATTTATATTATTTATATTTAGAATATAAGATTATTGGGCATGGTGCATTGGTAAAACTAATAGTAAACCAATATGTACGATACACAATTATGAAAAACATGGTTAGCAGATCATATAATAATACAAGTAACATGATAGATATTATTGTACATAATAGATAATGAACCAACAACATACCCAATGGATGAAAAAACATAGTAAAACATAGTTATGTGTAATAATATCTATCATGTTACTTGTATTTCATATATGACCTACTAACCATGCTCTTCATAATTCTGTATCATACATATTGGTTTATTATTAATGTTACCTATGCACCATGCCCAAAAATGTTTAACAATAAATATTCTAATTACCAATTTTCGTTGATTCATTCTACCCAAGTGTTGTGTATCATACAAAGTCCCATCTTCCCCTCCCCCCTTTTTTCCCCTCTTTGTCAAAGGTTCTAGGAAGACAAGAGGCACAATGGTTAAGTCTGATGAGTTCGATTTCAGGAGTTGGGGGCACAGATTCTTCCAGATGGATAGAGCAGCTCTGATGCTTAGGTAAGGAAATGGTTGGGGGGTGAAACCTAGAAGTATTGCTCCTAATTTACCTTATAGGGATGACCCAAGTAATGAGTGTTCAATGGGGCAGCATACATGGTCCAGTTATGGGGACCACCAGAATTTTAGTTGGTCAAGAACAGCCACTTGGTGGTAACTTTTCAGGTTAGGAAGTCCCATTCCTGCATTTAGTTTGGGTCTGTAGAGGATTAAGGATTTAAATCTAGGATTCTTCCCATTCAAAATAAAGTGGTTAACAGTGGATTGAATATTTGTAGGTAAGATGATGAGAGCGGGATCCGAAGAGTCCTGAAGAGGTGTAATATTGTGGTGTAGTGTAGTCACATTTTGACTACAGCTAATCTACCGGCCCATGATAGATGGGTCATCTGTAGTTCGCTAATTTGTTATTTCAGTGATAATATTGCTACATCATAATTTATTCAGTGTATGGAAGAACTTGGTGAGGTGAGCTTTATGCCCGGATATATAATTATAGATTGGGGGCCCAGGAGAAGCCCGAGGACACAGAAATTGTTTTTGTAAGGTTTTCATTCAGTGCTATGGGTATCATATGTGATTTTGAGATATTCATTTTGTATAGTGAGACCAAGCTAAAGTCTTCTAAGCCCCCGTAAACACGGTCGGACATTCTGCCAACCAAATCCGTTGGATTTTGTCCGACGGATTTTGTCCGACGGATTGTGTCCGAAACTATTGCATACACACGGTCGGACCAAGTTGTCGGAAAATCCGATCGTTCAGAACGTGATGACATTATTTCGTTACGACGGGGCTACGTTCACACTAGTAGCCAATAGCTTTGATGTAGGAATTTGATCTGAGCATGCGTGGCACTTTGTCCGATCAAAATTCTCTACACATGATCGGAGTATGTCCGATCGGACCAGTTTGTCGGAAAATATTTCCAACAAGTTGGAAAATTGGGTCTGACGGATATTCCGATGGAAACAGTCCGATGCATACCACACACAGTCGGATTATCCGACAAAACGGTCCGATAGGACACATTCCATCGGAATCTCCGATTGTGTGTACAAGGGCTAATACTGACTGAAGGGACATTAGGGATGTTAAAGGGCCTGAAAGGGAAAGGACTATATCGTCAGCATACAGTCCAATTTTGTACTCATTATCCCCAATTTGGAATCCCCATATGTTGGAGTGGGAGTGAATGGTCTGGGCAAGGGCTTCCATGACTAGTGCAAATATTATCGGGGAAAGGGGGCACCCCTGCCTCGTGACATTTGTTATGGAGAAGGGGTTAGAAAGGACTCCTGAAGTAAGTACCCTGGCTGTGGGGTTAGAGTATATAACTCTAATGGTTCCGTTTATGTAGCCCGACAGTCCAAAATGTGTAGCACTGCATACAGGTAGCGCCAATGTACATGGTCAAATGCTTCTCTGCATCCAGGAGCAGAGAAGGCCCATTAAAGTAAGTACAATGTGAGTCTTGTGCCATCCGAACTTGCTCTACTTGCAAGTTGGGGGTGCGGAAACTTCAGGTAGCCCAGCGTTACGGGAAATCCAAGGTGATAAGATGGATGCCCATGAGAACAGTAAGTGTTCCTAAGTATTTATGATGGCTAATAAAGCATTACTGATCGAGATAGAACTGTCAGGTGTTTCCAACCAATGACCAGCCTCCTGAGATGAGTTGGGTTGATCTGGTGCGTGGATGTTTGCTGCTATTTTCTAGGGAGATTCTTCACTGGGGATGAAGCCATTTGGCATCTTCTGGTGATTTGAGGATATATGTGTGGCCTTGATGTGTTACGGTTAGTTTGGTGGGGTAGCCCCGCTGATATGTGATTTTCCGTTCCTGTATTAGGAAAACTACTTGCATTGTTCTATGGTTGCCGCTGAGAGATCGATGAAGATCTGACATCTGGAGAAAGGTAATACATAAAACCTGGCCTGTTAGTGGGCCCTGAGGTTGATGACCACTGCCCTAGGGAGTAGGGATGAGCTTGATGTTCGAGTCAAACATACGTTCGACTCGAACATCAGCTGTTCGCACGTTCGGCGAATACTGAACGTTATGGGCCGTTCGTGCCAAATTTGTGTGGCGCTCACGGCCCACAATGCACTGCGCCATCGCAGTGCATTACTGGCTCATGATTGGCCAAGCATGCACTGTGACCCCGCATGCTTGGCCAATTACAGCGCCGGAAGCGAGGGGAGCCACGATTGGCCACAGGCAGGATGCCTGTGGCCAATCATAGCTCAGGCTGTGTAGTACATGCCCCACACTATACAAGGCCGCCAGTGCGGTGGCCTTGTGTAGTGTGTTGGTGTATGTAGGAGTTGGTGGGTGTTCTCTGTGTACCTTCAACACAGTATACACCATTCGTTATCGGCCGATTTAGCGTTATTGCTCTTCTGTAATTGAGATTTTAGCAATCTGCAGGAGTTTGTGGGTGTTGTCTGCGTGCCCTGACTGCAGTATACACCATGGGCGGCACAGTGGTGTAGTGGTTAGCACTCTCACCTAGCAGTAAGAAGGGTCGCTGGTTCAAATCCCAACCATGACACTACCTGCCTGGAGTTTGCATGTTCTCCCTGTGCCTGCGTGGGTTTCCTCCGGGGACTCCGGTTTCCTCCCACACTCCAAAGACATGCAGGTAGGTTAATTGGCTTCTGTATAAAATTGGCCCTAGTATATGAATGGGGACCTTGGATTGTGGGCTCCTTGAGGGTATGGACTGATGTGAGTGTGCAGTGTACAGGGATAGGGACTATTGTAGACACTCACTCAGGTTGAACTGGATGGACTGGTGTCTTTATTCAACCTTACTAACTATGTAACTATGTAACTATGTAACTATATCCACCTATATAGCTAGCTATGCTCTTCTGTAATAGAGATTTCAGTCAGCTGTAGGAGATTGTGGGTGTTGTCTGCGTGCCCTGACCACAGTATACACCATTATATCCACCTATATAGCTACCCTGTTTCCCCTAAAATAAGACCTAGTGTGATTGTCGGTGATAGCTGCAATAAAAGCCTTACCCCCCAAATAAGCCCTAGTTAAAGTCCTTGTAGGTCTTCTTTTAAGGGTAGGGCTTATTTTTGAGGAAACAGAGTAGGGCTTATTTGGGTGGTAGGGCTTATATTGCAGCCAACACTGACAATCACGCTAGGTCTTATTTTAGGGGAAACAGGGTAAATATATTGCTCTTCTGTAATAGAGCTTTCAGTTAGTTGTAGGAGATTGTGGGTGTTGTCTGCGTGCCCTGACCGCAGTATACACCATTATATCCACCTATATAGCTAGCTATATTGCTCTTCTGTAATAGAGCTTTCAGTTAGCTGTAGGAGATTGTGGGTGTTGTCTGTGTGCCCTGACCGCAGTATACACCATTATATCCACCTATATAGCTAGCTATATTGCTCTTCTGTAATAGAGCTTTCAGTCAGCTGTAGGAGATTGTGGGTGTTGTCTGCGTGCCCTGACCATAGTATACACCATTATATCCACCTATATAGCTAGCTATATTGCTATTTTGTAATAGAGCTTTCAGTCAGTTGTAGGAGATTGTGGGTGTTGTCTGTGTGCCCTGACCGCAGTATACACCATTATATCCACCTATATAGCTAGCTATATTGCTCTTCTGTAATAGAGCTTTCAGTCAGCTGTAGGAGATTGTGGGTGTTGTCTGCGTGCCCTGACCGCAGTATACACCATTATATCCACCTATATAGCTATCTATATTGCTCTTCTGTAATAGAGCTTTCAGTCAGCTGTAGGAGATTGTGGGTGTTGTCTGTGTGCCCTGACCGCAGTATACACCATTATATACACCTACTGTATATAGCTAGCTATATTGCTATTTTGTAATAGAGTTTTCAGTCAGCTGTAGGAGATTGTGGGTGTTGTCTGCGTGCCCTGACCGCAGTATAGACCATTATATCTACCTATATAGCTAGCTATATTGCTCTTCTGTAATAGAGCTTTCAGTCAGCTGTAGGAGATTGTGGGTGTTGTCTGTGTGCCCTGACCGCAGTATACACCATTATATCCACCTATATAGCTAGCTATATTGCTCTTCTGTAATAGAGCTTTCAGTCAGCTGTAGGAGATTGTGGGTGTTGTCTGCGTGCCCTGACTACAGTATACACCATTATATCCACCTATATAGCTAGCTATATTGCTATTTTGTAATAGAGCTTTCAGTCAGTTGTAGGAGATTGTGGGTGTTGCCTGTGTGCCCTGACCGCAGTATACACCATTATATCCACCTATATAGCTAGCTATATTGCTCTTCTGTAATAGAGCTTTCAGTCAGCTGTAGGAGATTGTGGGTGTTGTCTGCGTGCCCTGACCGCAGTATACACCATTATATCCACCTATATAGCTAGCTATATTGCTATTTTGTAATAGAGCTTTCAGTCAGCTGTAGGAGATTGTGGGTGTTGTCTGCGTGCCCTGACCGCAGTATACACCATTATATCCACCTATATAGCTAGCTATATTGCTCTTCTGTAATAGAGCTTTTAGTCAGCTGTAGGAGATTGTTTGTGTTATCTGCGTTCCCTGACCGCAGTATACACCATTATATTCACCTATATAGCTAGCTATATTGCTCTTCGGTAATAGAGCTTTCAGTCAGCTGTAGGAGATTATGGGTGTTGTCTGTGTGCCCTGACCGCAGAATACACCATTATCCACCTATATAGCTCTTCTCTAATTGAGCCATCTGCCATCTGCAGGAGTTAGTTGGTGTTGTGTGCCTCCAGCACAGCACAGTATACACCGGTATCTACCCTTTAATTCCTGTTCTATAATAAAGGCATCTGCAGGAGTTAGTGGGTGTTGTGTGCCTCCAGCACAATATACACTACCCAATTGCTGGTTTTCCCATCTCCCTTCAGGCCATTACCATGTCTGGAAGGCTAACAAGGAGAGGCAGACAGGCACGAGCCGATAAAAGAAGGCAAGCAGGCTCTGTGTCTAGAGACAACAGTGCTGGTCGTGGACGCGGTGCATCGTCATCATCAGCACGTGGCCATGGGACACGCTTGTACTTATTTTCGGCAGCTGGACGCGTTGAGCCGCATCACGTCGAAGACTTGGTAGAGTGGATGACCAAGCCCTCTTCATCCTCCTCATCCTCTCTCACCCAGGC
This sequence comes from Lithobates pipiens, assembly GCF_037356315.1. Lineage (NCBI taxonomy): Eukaryota > Metazoa > Chordata > Amphibia > Anura > Ranidae > Lithobates > Lithobates pipiens. Next base: position 490,858,729 of record NW_027507748.1, read on the forward strand.
TCAGGGTACTAGCAAAGCAGCTGCCAAAGCATCGTCTTCCCTCGTCTCAATGTCATCATCAGTGACTCCTTCCCTAGACCCACCAAATCCTCCTGAGGAGTCCCCTGAACTCTTTGAGCACAGTGTTGGGTACATGCTCCAGGAGGATGCCCAGTGTTTTGTAGGCTCTGATGATGATACTCAGCTAGAGGAAGGCAGTAGCGTTAGCACAGAGAGAGGGGATGCTCAAGAAGGACAGCAATCTGCCAGTCATGTTCCACAAGCTGCAGCATACTGCCAGGTTTGCTCCAGCGATGAAGAGGGAGGGGATGATGAGGGCACTGACTCCACGTGGGTGCCTGGTAGGAAAGAGGAGAAGGAGGCACATGTCCAATGAGGCAGGATGCCCTCCGGGGGCCAGCTTAGGGGCAGCACACCGACTGAATCACACCGCAGAGCTCCGCCTGTGCAGGGCGCTGCCTCTACGTGTTATTCTTAAAGTTCTTTGGTGTGGGCCTTTTTTGAGACGAGTGCATGAAATTGCACCGCTGCTATTTGCAACATATGTCTCAAGCGTATCTCGCGTGGCCAAAACATCAGCCGCTTGGGCACCACATGCTTGACCAGACATATGTTGACCTGCCATGCAGCTCGTTGAAAGCGTACCTCAAAGACCCACACCAATGAACAAAGCGGACCTCTCCTTGCTCCTAATCAGCTGGGATCTACAACCCCACTAGACCTTCAGTCCTCTCTGAAACCTGCTCTGAGAGGAATGAAGGTGTAGAATTAGGTGTGTCACAGCCAAGTGCTTGCGGGCACTCTGCTAGCAGTACACCCACGTCCGATTATAGCAGGCAAATTTCCCTGCCCCAGCTGCTGGACCGTCGAAAGAAGTTCACTCCCAGCCATCCACATGCCCGGTGGTTGAATACTAGCTTGGCTAAATTGCTAGCACTTCAACTGCTGCCTTTTCAGTTGGTAGACTCGGCCCCCTTCCGTGAGTTTGTGCAATGTGCGGTTCCTCAGTGGCAGGTCCCCAAACACCACTTTTTGTCATGGAAGGCAATTCCAGCTCTCTACCAGCATGTGGAAGGCAATGTCCTTGCCTCACTGGACAGGGCGGTCAGCGGTAAGGTGCATATTACCGCTGACTCATGGTCCAGCAGGCATGGACAGGGACGTTACCTGTCTTTCACGGCCCATTGAGTCACTCTTCTGGCAGCTGGGAAGGATGCAGGACAAGGTGCAGTAGTGTTGGAGGTTGTTCCGCCACCACGCCTCCAAAATGCTACTACTGTTTGTGACACACCTCTCTACTCCACCCCCTCCTCTTCTTCTTCGTCCATGGCCTCTTCCAGTGCTCTGTCCTCAGAACCAGCGGTGCTCCGTAGGCGTTCAAGGGGGTACGCAAGTTCGCAGGCAAAACAATGCCATGCCGTGCTTACGCTGGTTTGTTTGGGGGACAGGAACCACACTGGGGCAGATATTTTGTCAGCTCTGCAGGGGCAGGCCGAGAGGTGGTTGATGCCACGCTAGCTTAAGCCAGGAATGGTGGTTTGCGACAATGGCACCAACCTCCTCTCCGCCCTCTGACAGGAACAACTGACCCATGTGCCCTGTGTGGCTCATGTCTTTAACCTGGTGGTGCAGTGGTTCTTGGGAAGGTACCCGGGCTTACAGGATGTCCTGAAGCAGGCCAGGAAAGTCTGTGTGCATTTCCGCTGATCATTTAATGCCTGTGTTCCGCTGGCTGAGCTCCAAAAGGAGTTAAACCTGCCCAAGAACCGCCTTATATGTGACATGCCCACCAGGTGGAACTCAATGTTGGCCATGCTGCAGCGGCTGCACATGCAGCAGGGGGCCATCAATGAGTACCTGTGTGACTACGGCACCAGGACAAGGTCAGGGGAGCTCGGTTTTTTCTCACCGCGCCAGTGGGCATGATCAGGGATGCATGCACTGTCCTGTCACCATTTGAGGAGGCCACAAGGATGATGAGCAGTGACAGTGCATGCATCAGTGACCCTGTACCTCTTGTCCACCTATTGGAGCATACTCTGTGTGGAATAATGGACAGGGCACTTGAGGCAGAACAGAGGCAGGAAGAGGAAGACTTCCTTGCCTCTCAAGGCCCCCTTTATCCAGACAGTGTTCCTGCTGTCCCACCCATCACGCAGGAAGAAATGGAGAAGGAGGAGGATGATTGTGTCAGCATGCAGGTGGAGGCTGGCAGCAGCAGCAGTCTTGTAGGGATGATTTACAGTCCCAAGAAACCCGTGGACTTGTACGTGGCTGGGAGGAGGTAGAAGTGGATCATGTTGTCCTTAGTGACCCAGAGGACTCCGGACCGAATGCTTCAGCTAACCTACGCTGCATTGCCTCCCTGATCCTGCAAAGCCTGCGGAAGGATCCTTGTATTCTTCGGATCAAGGAGAGGGACCATTACTGGCTGGCCACTCTCCTTGATCCACGGTACAAGGGTAATTTTGCCAACCTTATCTTGCCATCGCAGATGGAGCAGAGGATGAGACACCTCCGGGAGGCTTTGCAGAAAGGTCTGTGCAATGCGTTCCCAGAGACTGGGAGGTTACAAACTCCTGGTCCTGGACAACGTGTTGCTGAGGCATCGGTCAGAAGGAGCGGTGGAGAAGGTGGCCGTCTGACCGATGCGTTCAGACAATTTTTAGTCCGCAGCCCCAAGGTACTGTATGATCGGTTCCAGCAACCATCGCCAGCGTCTGATTTACATGGTGCAGGAATACCTAGGGGCAAGGTCAGACTTGGACACCTTTCCCACCGAAAATCCTCTGGCTTACTGGGTCTTGAGGATGGATCACTGGCCAGAGCTTGCACAGTATGCAATTGAGCTACTTATCCTCTTCCTCCTCCGCTGATATGTTGGAAGAACATTTTTGGTTCTGGGTGATGCCACCAGCCCAATTTTTAAGCCCCTGTTTAACAGGGGCGTTTAATTACAATTTTTGATGCAATGCTTTGCAGCAGGGCTAATTCCTGCACCACAACTAGAGTATATGGGAGAGGTTGCAGTGTCGTGGCACCAGCACCAGTGCCTAAGGCCCAATTTTTAAGCCCCTGTTTAACAGGGGCATGTAATTACAATTCTTGATATAATATTTCACAGCAGGGCCCGTTCCTGTGCCCACCGAGAGTAACTGTGAGGACTTATAGTGTTGTGGCACCAGCACCACAACCACCAAAGGCCCAATTTTTCTACCACTGTTCAACAATGGCATGTAATTACAATTCTTGATATAATCGGTCACAGCAGGGCGTTGCAGTGCCCACCAAGAGTCACTTTGAGGGCTTACAATTTTTCTACCACTGTTCAACAATGGCATGTAATTACAATTCTTGATATAATCGGTCACAGCAGGGCGTTCCAGTGCCCACCAAGAGTCACTTTGAGGGCTTACAATGTTGTGGCAACACCAACACCTTGTTCCGCCATTTCTGCAGAGCATATAGGGCAGGCCCCTACTTTCAAACATCCAACTTACAAATGTCTGCTACTTGCAAACGGAAGGAGACAACAGGAAGTGAGATGAAAAAAGACGGACAGCAAAACTAATTATACAGGGGTGATAACCCTTCCCTATGTTTTCCAAAAAGCTTAAAAATATATTTTTTGACTGGAGATACACTTTAAAAATGTACCAGTTCAAAATTACAAACAGATTCTACTTAACACAACAAACCTACACAGTCTCTGTCTTGTTTGCATCACCTGTATACTGCTGTTCTGAGTATATAGGGCCTGGGGGCCACACGTCTTTCCTTTTTTTAATATGAGTACGGGGTTCCCCTTAATATCCGTACAAGAACCAAAGGGGCTGGTAATGGGCAGGGGGGGGGCTACCCATGCCATTTTTCTCAATGATTGTCATCCATATTGCCGGAACCAGATATTACATTAAAACCGCAAGCAGTTTTAAATGACTTTTTTTCCGTTAAATGTCATTTTGTGCAGGGACTGTTCTAAACATGGGAAACACGTGGCACTTCACAGGCATACTATAGACACCCCCCAGGCACAATATTTAAAGGAATATTTCACTTTTTTTTTCACTTTAATCGCCATTAAAATCAGTGCTCCCGCAAAAACTGCCATTTTTAAAAACATTTTAGGCATTGACCCATGTCCCCTGGGGCAGGAGCCAGGCCCCTAAACCCTTTTTTGGACAGTATCTTGCGTATTAAACATACAAACTAGCACTTTTTATTTAGAACGTTCGAGTCCCATAGACTTCAATGGGGTTCTAAAGTTCGCACAAATTTTCGGTCTGTTTTGAAAGTTCTGGTGCGAACCGAACCGGGGGGTGTTCGGCTCATCCCTACTAGGGAGTTTAGGGGATGCAAGAAAGTGTTGGATCTGTGCATCAGTAAGGGATTTTGATGGGTTATCTGTATTTATATTATAGAGGTTAGAGTAGAACTCAGCGAATTTCTCCTCGATATGCGATGCCAACTTTCGTCCGATATCATTGTTGAATATTGACATAAAACTCTACCCAAAGTATTAGCAAAGTGCCTGATGGTAGTCTTACCCACTCTAATCCAAAAGGACCAGATGGGGTTTGTTTCGGGACAACAGATATCAGATGCGACAATAAGCATTATTAACATTATTCACTATGCAAAAAATAATCGAACGCCCTCTCTGTTCCTTTCGGTGGATGCAGAGAAGGTGTTTGACAGGGTCCACTGGCTCTACATGAAAAATTTGGCTTTCATGGTACCATACTTACTGCTATCATGTTCCTGTACTCTACCCTGTCTGCACAGGTGAACTCCTCCGGTCTACTGCCCAAACCCTTCTCAATAACAAATGGGACTAGACAGGGGGGACCCCTATCTTCAATCTAATGATTGAACCACTTGCAAAGGCGATCTGCTTCAATCCTAGAGTCACTGGCTTCCAGTTTGGTAAGTATACCCACAAAATAAACCTCTTTACAGATGACATCATACTACTCCTAACAAACCCTGATTCCTCTCTACCAGAGGCCTGATCTTCACTCAGTTCATACTTGTATCATACTACACGACCAATGCCACTAAGTCTCTAATTTTAGATTTAGGAGTTCGGCTTTCCACAAAACAAAATTTACAAAGCCAACTCCCATTCAAGTGGTCAGATGAAGGAATCCCTTATCTTGGCATTACCGTAACTGCCTCCACCACCTTGGCGGCTGCCAAGAACATGCCCCTCCTCTCCAAAGTTTATAAAGAACTTATAAGAACTTAGCCAAATGTGAACTATCCTGGTATGGCAGGCTGGCAGGAGCCAAGATGAACATTCTCGCACAAATTATTTATATATTCAGGTCACTTCCCATCTCGGCCCCTACCCGATACTTAACATGCCTGTCTAGATCCCTCAAGTCCCACATTTGGACTGGCCATAGGGCCAGATGCTCTCACCTGAACCTAATTAAACACAAAACTTCAAGCAGGTTTGCAGGTGCAGGTTTTCTGGATGTTAGGGACTACTACTGGGCGGTGCATCTAGACCAACTTAAGAACTGATTCTCTTCCACATCACCCTCACTATGGGTGGATATAGAAATTAACCTTTCTCCCACCTCAAACCTAAACCTGTTCCTGGCCACCTGGGAACCATGGGACCTGAAACCCCTCTCTGAGCCTATGTAAGTATCACTGATAGCCTGGAGACACCTCCTCCATGCTCCATAGAGTCCTATACGCCCATCCATATTACCTACGCCATTGAGATTCTTGAAACCCTTATCCCATCTATTATGGTCAACTCCCTTCTAGCGTTTGACATTCATAAAATCAATATACTCTTCAAGAACAATGTCCCTCTCTCTCTAGAAGAACTAATTAACATGTACTGTATCCCTAGAGACCTCCACTACACATTCACGGGTTTCCTCAATCAACCTGCACAAAAAAAGGGGATTTCCTTTTTTTATAACATTCTACAAGATAAACGCACATTATGTAAGTCCACTCCTATGTTAAAATTGGAAAAGGGCCTTGGGACGACCTTCACCCCTAAGCAATGGCATGCCGCCCTTAGCTCTATATCCAAAGCCGCCCACTGCTCTAGCCATCAAGAAATGACAATTAAGATTACCAATAATTGGTACTATAAACCTTACCCATTGGCAACATTTTCCCCCAATACCTCTCCCTCGTGGTGGCGTGAATGTGGCAAAGTGGGCAACCTCTTGCATGTCCTGTGGAACTGTCCCAATCTCACCAGCTTTTGGTCCCAAAATAGACACCTTATTGCTTCTTGCACAGACATATTACGCAAACCACAACTGGAATTAGCTTTACTTAACATTGGAATAGACCAGTACCCAACCCTACACAGACCAGTGGTAACCCACATTCTGGTAGCAGATATTCTGAGGAAAAGGAAAGCCAACCTTTTCCCGAACATATTGGATGTAGTGACTATGGTAAACTTTAGCTACACATTTGAACATTTACTAGCGATTAACTCGCTAAACCTCACCACATTTTCCCTAAGATGGGATATATGGAACAACAGATAGCTCTCCTTTATCGTTATTCTTAATCTATTATCTACATTGATTGCTCACACCTATGTTACAGCCAATCCAATGCTTGCACCATTGAATGTTGATGCTATTTTCATTCTGCAATTTCACTTCATTTTCCTTTATTTCCCTTGTTTGCTTTGTTTAACAGAAACTTAATAAAAACGTATTGCGTTAAAAGAAACAACCTTCAACATTTCTTTTTAGCTTTTGTTCTCTCATTTATATAGTGTAAATATAATGTAAAAATACATTAAATATGCATACAATTTAAGAAAGCAACTAGCAAACAAAAACGTGAGTGAGAAGACAGCAATGTTAAAGAGGAAGTAAACCCTGATGGGTTTACTTCCTCTTTCATTCCCTGCAAAGGCAAAGCATAATGGACTACTATGCATCGCATAGTAGTCCATTATGTGTCACTTACCTGATACAGGAGCCAGCGAAGTCACCGCTGTCCCCTGTAGTCCGGCGCATCCATCTTCTCGGTGGGGTCTCACTGCTCCGCCGCTGTCATTCGACGAAGCCGCAATGACGTCACTCCCGCGCATCCACACGGGAGCCGACACGCGCAGCATCTTCGTCGTTGACGATGCCGCGATCAGTGCGTTCTGCATAAGCCATGACATTTTCACATAAGGTTCTTTTTTTCAAAAATTTACATTCAGTGAGTCAAAGAAGTGACTACAGTAAGTGAGTCAAAGAAGTGACTTGTTCCCTTCTCACACCCTCTGTTTATATTGCTCTATCCAAGTTTTCAATGAGAATAAGTATTAAAGTAAGCAAAATGATCTCAAAACCTTCACAGTTTATTAAGACAAGGTAAACCAAGCCCACAAACACCGGAAGTATCAACCCCCCTAAATTGTAACACTATGTTTGGGATACCCTAAAATTCTGCCCTTATTCTGAAAGACATATAGGTTGAATAAGCTTCCCACACACTCATGGCTCTCTTGTCATTAATATCACAGCGACAATAAACTTTCCTTATCGTAGTTACCTTGCATGCATATAGAATCAAAACAGTGCCTTTCGGAATAACAGATGATTTTACCTGTAAGAATAGGTGTGAATTCAGAAGTGGTGCCCTGAAGACATTAGACAGGTAGGCAACCCTTTTTAGTGGTGTATACAAAAGTAAATCAAGTAGTTAATTTTGTGATGTGATCCAGCAGTGAAATTGATCAGTGGCCTTATAAAATAAAACTAAAATAAGTAGAGGGGCATGGTGACTGCTATCCAAGATGGCCGCATGAAACCTTAGCTCTGCACTTCCTCCAGGGATGTGGGGGAGCCCATCCACAACAGCCCAGCACCACATCCTCAAACCACCAGGGACCCGTTTGCCCTCTGAACCACCAGAGATGTCTCAATGGCAACAAGAAGAGTGGCAGCTGCAGAAACCCTCTGTTTTTTTGCATGGGTCTGGAAGAATCCACAACAAAATATTTATTTATTCATTTTCCAAAAAATTAAGACAAAAAAATGACAACTTCAAAAAACTTACCCGTCCTACAGACTAGATAATATACACTGATTTATGAAGAACAATTATTTATTTGCTAAATTTCATAACAGAAACAAAGGAAATGCTTTTTTGTTTCAAAAAGTTCTGTTTTTTTTGTTTTAGCAAAAAATAAAAAACCCAGTGGTGGTTAAATACCTTCAAATAAAAGCTCTAGTTGTGTGAACAAAATGATATAAATTTAGTTTGGTTACAGTGTTGCATGACTGCACAATTGTCATTCAAATTGTAACAGTGCTGAAAGCTGAAAATTGGCCTGGGCAGGAAGGAGGTAAAAGTGCATTGTATTGAAGTGATTAATAAATATGCTGCCAGTGTCCAGGATTCAAGAGACAGAGTAAGCTTTATGGGGGCATGCACAGAGTCATATAACAATTTGGTTGATGCACATGCAGCCTACAGCAATACATTGAATGGCTGAAATCAAAAGTAGCAGACCTGGAGGATAGCTGTAGGCATAACAACCTTAAAATTAGAGGTATTTTGGAGTCTGTGCAACTTTCTCAGCTCCCTCACTTTGCATATAACTTAAAGTGGAGCTCCACCCTCTTTTTCAAGTTCCCTGCATCCCCTTCTTCTCTGGCCCCTTAAACACATTTGGTATATATATATTTTTTTTTAAACTCACATTTTTATCTTTAAAAGTTATCTTGCTTCCTGTTTCCGGCCGCGGCCTGAACGCGTCTTCACCCATCCGCTATGCCTCCTGGGAGATGTTTTTTATCTATCCCAGAAGGCACTAGGGGCCGCTGGGCTGTAGTATCGTGTGATTTCCAATACAAGGCGGCGCCGGCCGGCGCCATTTTAAATAAGGGCAACGTGGCCTTTGTTGCCAGTGTTCATCTAGCATCGATAGCAGCAGCAGCAGAATCATCATTGCAGAGAACAAATGCCTGGAAGATAAAGAAAGAAGCTACTGCTCATCGGTAAGTACATCTGTGCTGTGTGCTAGGAAGGGGAGGGAACATTTGATTTGATTTGATTTGCTGTGCTGTGCTGGTGAGGTGAGATGTTTTTTTTTGTCTGTGCTGTGCCGTGTGGTGGGGAGGGGACATGTGATGTGATGTGAGATGAGATGTTTTTCTTGTCCAGTGACATGTGCGGTGAGATGTTTGTTTTTTGGCCAGGGAGATCTGCTGTGCGGTGAGATGTTTGTTTTTTGGCCAGGGAGATCTGCTGTGCGGTGAGATGTTTGTTTTTTGGCCAGGGAGATCTGCTGTGCGGTGAGATGTTTGTTTTTTGGCCAGGGAGATCTGCTGTGCGGTGAGATGTTTGTTTTTTGGCCAGGGAGATCTGCTGGGACATGTGCTGTGGGGGGGGGGGGGGGGGACGTGTGTGTGTGTGTTTGTTTGTTGGGACATGTGATGGGAGACGTGTGTGTGTGTGTGTGCTGGGACATGTGCGGTGGGGCGACGTGTGTGTGTGTGTGTGTGTGTGTGTTGTGATGGGGGTACATGGGACATGTGCTGTGTTGTGGGACATTTCCTTTGCTGTGATGGGGGACATGGGACATGTGCGGAGGGGGACATGTGCTGTGATGGGGGACATGGGACATGTGTGGAGGGGGACATGTGCTGTGATGGGGGACATGTGCGATGCTGTTGGGGGTACATGTGGGGGGCCATGTGAGATGTGCGGGGGACATGCGAAGTGAGCTGTGTGGTGGGGTGGCATTGGGTTTGGGGGACGTGGGCTGTACTGGGGGACATGGGAGATGTGGGGGGACGTGTGCTGTGCAGGTTGATTTTATGTCTCTATACCCCTCTATTCCCATGTCACCCTCATCTGCCCCCTCCCTTTCAAATTGCCCACTACCACTTATCATAGAATGATGAAATATAGTCATTAAATGTATTTATTTATTTTCTTGCAGAAGCTGTAGGACTGTAGAAATTCATCTTTACTTGGTCTACACCATTTACAGGTAAGCAATGAACAAAATAATGCAAGTTATTAACAAATGTGTAGATTATTTTATTTTATTTTTTAAATGTATAATTTAATTTTTGTTTTATTGTTTTAAATCTCTAGGTTGAAGATCGAAATGATTTTGCGAATTTTGAAAACAAAAAATTAAGAAATCTAGTATGAAAAGGTTCCCTACTCTAAGCTCAATAATATTTTTAAACGCTCACTCGCTCTCTCGCTCGCTCTCTCGCTCTCTCTCTCGTGTCTGTGTGTGTCTCTCTCTCTCATGCCTGTGTGTCTCTCTCTCTCGTGTCTGTGTGTCTCTCTCTCTCGTGTCTGTGTGTCTCTCTCTCTCGTGTCTGTGTCTCTCTCTCTCTCTCGTGTCTGTGTGTGTCTCTCTCTCTCTCGTGTCTGTGTGTCTCTCTCTCCCGTGTCTGTGTGTGTCTCTCTCTCTCTCGTGTCTGTGTGTCTCTCTCTCCCGTGTCTGTGTGTGTCTCTCTCTCTCTCGTGTCTGTGTGTCTCTCTCTCCCGTGTCTGTGTGTGTCTCTCTCTCTCGTGTCTGTGTGTCTCTCTCTCTCGTGTCTGTGTGTGTCTCTCTTTCTCTTGTGTCTGTGTGTCTCTCTCTCCCGTGTCTGTGTGTGTCTCTCTCTCTCGTGTCTGTGTGTGTCTCTCTCTCTCATGTCTGTGTGTGTGTCTCTCTCTCTCTCTCTCGTGTCTGTGTGTCTCTCTCTCTCTCGTGTCTGTGTGTCTCTCTCTCTCTCATGTCTGTGTGTCTCTCTCTCTCGTGTCTGTGTGTCTCTCTCTCGTGTCTGTGTCTGTCTCTCTCTCTCACAAACGCCCACAGATCTTACAATTGAGGATCCACAGGGTTTCTAAACCCTAATTTCTTCACCAAGATGTACCTATAGATGTCCTACTGTTGATGCATTATTATCAAGTGAAAGAAAGGGATATTTTTGCATTATGTAAAAAAGATCAGCTCCTGGAGCAGGCTGCTACCATACAAGTGCTACCTGATCTGTCTGCACATACCCTGCAGTAAAAAATCGACCAAGGCTCTGTGGAATCACAACATAGGATATCAGTGGAAACGCCTTGCTACTTTATAAATCATGTGTGATGGCTCCACAATGCTCATTAAACAACAGAAGGGCTCCGTCTACTGAAAGAATGGAAAATAATTCCAGAGGATTCACCCCATCCTACCCCTCCTTGTCTGCCATCTAGATCTTCCTGGGAGTAAGGTCACAAACAAGAAGCAGCAAACACTGGGAAGGCTCACGTGATCAGAATTAACTCACTTCAGGCTGTCTATCCCAGAGACACAAGATCTCTGCTGATAAAGCTCAAGTTCTACCTGGTTCTTCCTGTTTTTGCAGCTAAGCTGCACTGTGTTCATTTTTGAACTTCTTTTATACACAGTATTCTAGTAAGTTCCCACGATGACCTACTTCTTATTTCATCTCCATTTGGGATACTTGTTATACCATTGTCTTCAAGGAACCATGTCTCATCCAATGCATGTCCTACTCACTCCAGCACAACCATAGAGTCTAAAAAGGCACTTATGCTGCAGACTTTCAGTAGTTTTTGATGCACTTCACCTTTTACACATCAAGATATGGAAGGACTTTGGCATTCTCAATCTGTAATAGTACACAAATGCCACTTAAAATAACCACCCAGCCAAATGCTTCTCATGGTGGTAGAAAGCCACAAAATCAAAGGCTTACATATTAACTGTTTGGGAGTCACATTTCAAAGCATCAGCAGCATTGTCATGTCAACATAAAGACTTCCCCTTTATCTTCTCAACCAAATACTACTTTAAGAAGAGAGGGGTATTAACAACAAGGTTTATACTATAGTAGGGGTATACACACCCAAAACACAAGCAGGAAAACCTAGTATGCAACGATGAGCCAAACACCCCCAGGTTCGGTTCACACCAGAACATGCGAACAGGCAAAAAATTAGGATGAACGCGCAAACACCCTTAAAGTCTATGAGACACGAACATGAAAAAAGTGCTAATTTTAAAGACCTATATGCAATTTATTGTCATAAAAAGTGTTTGGGGACCCGCGTCCTGCCCCAGGAGACATGTATCAATGCAAAAAAAAGTTTTAAAAACTGCCATTTTTTCTAGAGCAGTCATTTTAATAATGCTTAAAGTGAAACAATAAACATGAAATATTCCTTTAAATATCATGCCTGGGGAGTGTCTATAGTATGCCTGTAAAGTTGAGCAGTTTTCCCGTGTTTAGAACAGTACCACACCAAAATGACATTTCTAAAGGAAAAACGTCATTTAAAACTGATCACGGCTGTAATGAATTGTCAGGTCTTGGCAAAATAGATAAAACTCATTGAAAAAAATGGCATGGGTCCCCCCCCCCAGTCCATTACCAGGCCCTTTGGGGTGGGCATAATATTAAGGGGAACCCTGAACCAATTTTTTTTTAATGCATGGGGTCCCTCCAAAATCCATTCCAGGCCCTTCAGGTCTGGTATGGATTTTAAGGGGAACCCTGCAGCAAAATGTAAAAAAAATGGCATAGGGGGTCCCCTCAAAATCCATAGTAGACCCTTGTCTGAGCACGCAACCTGGCAGGCCACAGGAAAAGAGGGGGGATGAGGGAGCGCCACCCTCCTGAACCTTACCAGGCCACATGCCCTCAACATGGGGTGGGTGCTTTGGAGTAGCTCCCCAAAGCACCTTGTCCCCATGATGATGGGGACAAGGGCCTCATCCCCACAACCCTTGCCCGGTGGTTGTGGGGGTATGTGGGCGGGGGGCTTATCAGAATCTGAAAGCCCCCTTTAACAAGGGTATCCCTAGATCCCCCCATGTGAATTGGTAAAGGGTACATTGTACCCCTACCATTTTAACAAAAAAGTGTCAAAAATAGTAAAAAAGACAGGAGACACTTTGAGACAAGTCTTTTATTAAAAATAAAAATGTCCAGCGGTGTCCGTTCATCTTCTATCATGCCGCCTGATGAACCGAAAAAATAAAAAAAACACAACAGCTCCGCTTCCATGGGATGCTCTCGCTGAGTGACGCTTCTTCTCGCTTTGACAGCTGTTATATAGTCAGAGGGGGCGGGGTCATCCAATTACGTCAATAAGTGGCCTTGTCCTTTGACAGCTGTCAAAGCGAGAAGAAGTGTCACTCGGCGGGAGCCTCCCATGGAGGTGGAGCTGTTGTGTTTTATTTTATTTTTTCAGTTCATCGGGCGGTGTGATAGAAGATATATGGACATCGCTGGACATTTTTTTTTAATAAAGGACTTGTCTCAAACTGTCTCCTGTCTTTTTTACTATTTTTGACACTTTTTTGGGTTAAATGGTAGGGGTACAATGTACCCATTACCAATTCATATAGGGGGAGCCCGGGATCTGGGGGTCCCCTTGTTAAAGGGGGCTTCCAGATTCTGATAAGACCCCTGCCCGCAGACCTCCACAACCACCGGGCAAGGGTTGTGGCGATGAGGCCCTTGCTACCATCAACATGGGGACAAGGTGCTTTGAGGGGCTACTCCAATGCACCCTCCCCATGTTGAGGGCATGTGGCCTCGTATGGGTCAGTAGGGGGGCACTCTCTCATCCCCCTCTTTTCCTGCGGCCTGCTCGGATAAGGGTCTGGTATGGATTTTGAGGGGAACCCCTACGCAATTGTTTTAGGGGGCGCAGGGTTCCCCTTAATTTCCATACCAGCCATGAAGGGCCTGGTATGGATTTTAGGGGGACAGCACACAATTTTTTTTTTGGTTTGAGGTTCCCCTTGTTATGACTAATTTCTGATTGGGACTCTAAAAAAAGTTAATACTGCAGCTGCAGGAACAGATTCACAGGACTCAATCACTGTCCGTTCAGTGTCAAAATGTATTATTACATGTTATTTTATACATAGATAAGAAAGGGGTGGTGTGAGATGTTATTAAAAACTAACAAATAGAAATATGTTATTAAAAGCTAACAAATAGAAATATATTACTAAAAGCTAGCGAATAGAGTAAAACATTGAGAAGGGAGGGGAGAGTAGAGAGCGTTTAGTAGGAGATGTGTCTGTGTGTTAGGTGAAGGTTACAGAACACATTTCAACAGTCTCTTGTGCTTAAATGAACAGTACAGTGAATGTCCATGTCATTTCCCTCCTTTTGTTTATTTGACACCATTCTTTTCCACGTTACATTCAGCCGATTGCTGGTAACTCCTGTTACATTAGCGCAGAGAGATGGCGTCCAGTTCAGCTCTCTCCTAGCTTTCTCACAATAATGGGTTCATCAGGGATGTGGACCATTTGTTGATACAGCGGGTAGTCACTAGGGATGAGCCGAACACCCCCCGGTCCGGTTCGCACCAGAACTTTCGAACGGACCCCAAATTCGTACGAACGTTAGAGCCCCATTGAAGTCTATGGGACTCGAACGTTCGAAATTAAAAGTGCTAATTTTAACGGCTAATATGAAAGATACTGTCCTAAAAAGGGTTTGGGGACCTGGCTCCTGCCCCAGGGGACATGACTCAACGCAAAAAAAAAGTTTTAAAAATGGCCGTTTTGGTAGGAGCACTGATTTTAATGACGATTAAAGTGAAAAAAAAAAAGTGAAATATTCCTTTAAATATCGTGCCTGGGGGGTGTCTATAGTATGCCTGTGAAGTGCCAAGTGTTTCCCGTGTTTAGAACAGTCCCTGCACAAAATGACATTTAACGGAAATAACGTCATTTCAAACTGCTTGCGGTTTTAATGTTATATCTGGTTCCTGCAATATGGTTGAAAATCATTGAGAAAAATGGCATGGGTAGCCCTCCCTGCCCATTACCAGCCCCTTTGGGTCTTGTACGGATATTAAGGGGAACCCCGTACCCATATTAAAAAAAGGAAATACGTGTGGCCCCCAGGCCCTATATACTCAGAACAGCAGTATACAGGCAGTGCAAACAAGACAGGGACTGTGTAGATTTGTTGTGTTAAGTTGAATCTGTTTGTAATTTTCGACTGGTACATTTTTAAAGTGTAGCTCCAGTCAAAAAAACTATTTTTAAGCTTTTTGGAAAACATAGGGAAGGGTTATCACCCCTGTATAATTTGTTTTGCCATCCGTCTTTTTTCATCTCACTTGCTGTTGTCTCCTTCCGTTTGCAGTAGGAGATGTTTGTAAGTTGGATGTTTGAAAGTAGGGGCCTGCCCTATATGCTCTGCAGAAATGGCGGAACAAGGTGTTGATTTTGCCACAACATTGTAAGCCCTCAAAGGGACTTTTGGTGGGCGCTGGAGCGCCCTGCTGTGAACGATTATATCAAGAATTGTAATTACGTGCCATTGTTGAACAGTGGTAGAAAAATTGACCTTTGGTGGTTGTGGTGCTGGTGCCACAACACTATAAGTCCTCACAGTTACTCTGGGTGGACACAGGAACGGGCCCTCCTGTGAAATATTATATCAAGAAATGTAATTACATATCCCTGTTAAACAGGGGCAGAAAAATTGGGCCTTAGGCACTGGTGCTGGTGCCACGACACTGCAACCTCTCCCATATACTCTAGTTTTAGTGCAGGAATTAGCCCTGCTGCAAAGCATTGCATCAAAAATTGTAATTAAACGCCTTCTGTTAAACAGGGGCAGAAAAATTGGGCTGATGGCATCACCCAGAACCAAAAATGTTCTTCCAACATATCAGCGGAGGAGGAAGAGGATAGACAATCAACATAACAGGACAGTCACTCAGCATCAGCATAGGCAGTCTTGAAGGGATGTGATATTTCCAAAAAAAATATTCGGTTACATCAGCTTCAGGTGCTTGGTAGCTGTGGGTGATCCATGACTGATTCATCTTGATGAAGGTCAGTCGATGAACTGATTCGGTGGACAGGCGCACCCTGTGATCGGTAACAAAGCCACCAGCAGCACTGAAGGTGCGTTCCGAAAGAACGCTGGATGCAGGACAGGCCAGTAGCTCAATTGCATACTGTGCAAGCTCTGGCCAGTGATCCATCCTCAAGACCCAGTAAGCCAGAGGATTTTCGGTGGGAAAGGTGTCCAAGTCTGACCTTGCCCCTAGGTATTCCTGCACCATGTAAATCAGACGCTGGCGATGGTTGCTGGAACCGATCATACCTTGGGGCTGTGGACTAAAAATTGCCTGAAAGCATCGGTCAGACGGCCACCTTCTCCACCGCTCCTTCTGACAGATGCCTCAGCAACACGTTGTCCAGGACCAGGAGTTTGTAACCTCCCAGTCTCTAGAAACGCGTTGCACAGATCTTTCTGCAAGGCCTCCCGGAGATGTCTCATCCTCTGCTCCCTCTGCGATGGCAAGATAAGGTCGGCAACCTTACCCTTGTACCGTGGATCAAGGAGAGTGGCCAGCCAGTAATGGTCCCTCTCCTTGATCTGAAGAATACGAGGATCCTTCCGCAGGCTTTGCAGGATCAGGGAGGCCATGCAGCGTAAGTTAGCTGAGGCATTCGGTCCGGAGTCCTCTGGGTCACTAAGGACAACATGATCCGCAGCTACCTCCTCCCAGCCACGTACAAGTCCACGGGTTTCTTGGGACTGTAAATCATCCCTACAAGACTGCTGCTGCTGCTGATGCTAAGTGCCAGCCTCCACCTCCATGCTGACACAATCATCCTCCTTCTCCTCCTCCTCCTCCTCATTCTCTTCCTGTGTGATGGGTGGCACAGCAGGAACCCTGTCTGGATAAAGGCGGCCTTGAGAGGCAAGGAAGTCCTGCTCTTCCTGCCTCTGTTCTGCCTCAAGTGCCCTGTCCATTATTCCACGCAGTGTATGCTCCAAGAGGTGGACAAGAGGTACAGTGTACAGTGTACAGTGTACAGGTACTCATTGATGGCCCTCTGCTGCGTGTGCAGCCACTGCAGCATGGCCAACGTTGAGTTCCACCTGGTGGGCATATCACATATAAGGCGGTTCTTGGGTAGGTTCAACTCCTTTTGGAGCTCAGCCAGCCGAGCACAGGCATTAAATGATCGGTGGAAATGCACACAGACTTTCCTGGTCTGCTTCAGGACATCCTGTAAGCCCGGGTACCTGCCCAAGAACCGCTGCACCACCAGGTTAAGGACGTGAGCCACACAGGGCACATGGGTCAGTTGTCCCTGTCAGAGGGCGGAGAGGAGGTTGGTGCCATTGTCGCAAACCACCATTCCTGGCTTAAGCTGGCATGGCGTCAACCACCTCTCGGCCTGCCCCTGCAGAGCTGACAAAACATCCGCCCCAGTGTGGCTCCTGTCCCCCAAACAAACCAGCGCAAGCATGACATGGCATCGTTTTGTCTGCGTACTTGCGTAGCCCCTGGAACGCCTACGGAGCACCGCTGGTTCTGAGGACAGAGCACTGGAAGAGGCCATGGAGGAAGAAGAAGAGGAGGGAGTGGAGGAGAGAGGTGTGTCACAACCAATAGTAGCATTTTGGAGGCGTGGTGGCGGAACAACCTCCAACACTACTGCACCTTGTCCTGCATCCTTCCCTGCTGCCAGAAGAGTGACCCAATGGGCCGTGAAAAACAGGTAACGTCCCTGTCCATGCCTGCTGGACCATGAGTCAGCGGTAATATGCACCTTACCGCTGACTGCCCTGTCCAGCGAGGCAAGGACATTGCCTTTCACATGCCGGTAGAGAGCCGGAATCGCCTTCCGTGAGAAAAAGTGGTGTTTGGGGACCTGCCACTGAGTAACCGCACATTGTACAAACTCACGGAAAGGGGGCCGAGTCTACCAACTGAAAAGGCAGCAGTTGAAGTGCTAGCAATTTAGCCAAGCTAGCATTCAACCACCGGGCATGTGGATGGCTGGGAGTGAACTTCTTTCGCCGGTCCAGCAGCTGGGGCAGGGACATTTGCCTGCTATAATCGGACGTGGGTGGGTGTACTGCTAGCAGAGTGCCCGGAAGCACTTGGTTGTGACACACCTAATTCTACACCTTCATTCCTCTCAGAGCAGGTTTCAGAGAGGACTGAAGGTCTAGTGGGGTTGGAGATCCCAGCTGATGAGGAGCAAGGAGAGGTCCGCTTTGTTCTTTGGTGTGGGTCTTTGAGGTACGCTTGCCAATGAGCTGCATGGCAGGTCAACATATGTCTGGTCAACCATGTGGTGCCCAAGCGGCTGATGTTTTGGCCACGTGAGATACGCTTGAGACATATGTTGCAAATAGCAGCGGTGCGATCTGATGCACTCGTCTCAAAAAAGGCCCACACCAAAGAACTTTTAGAATAATGCGCAGAGGCAGCGCCCTTTACAGGCGGAGTTCTGCGGTGTGATTCAGTCGGTGTGCTGCCCCTAAGCTGGCCCCCGGAGGGCATCCTGCCTCATTGGACATGTGCCTCCTCCTCCTCCTCTCTCCTGTCAGGCACCCACGTGGAGTCAGTGCCCTCATCATCCCCTCCCTCTTCATCGCTGGAGCAAACCTGGCAGTATGCTGCAGCTTGCGGAACATGACTGCCAGATTGCTGTCCTTCTTGAGCATCCACTCTCTCTGCATTCACGCTACTGCCTTCCTCTAGCTGAGTATCATCATCAGAGCCTACAAAACACTGGGCATCCTCCTGGAGCATGTACCCAACACTGTGCTCAAAGAGTTCAGGAGACTCCTCAGGAGGACGTGGTGGGTCTAGGGAAGGAGTCACTGATGGTGACATTGAGAGGAGGGAAGACGATGCGTTGGCAGCTGCTTTGCTAGTACCCTGAGCCTGGGTGACAGAGTCGTTGGCATGTTGCGGCTCAACATGTCCAGCTGCCGAAAAGAAGGACAAGCGTGTCCCATGGCCACATGCTGATGATGAAGATGCACCGCGTCCACGACCAGCACTGTTGCCTCTAGACACAGAGCCTGCTTGCCCTCTTTTATCGGCTCGCGCCTGTCTGCCTCTCCTTGCTGGCCTTCCAGACATGGTAACGGCCTGAAGGGAGTTGGGAAAACCAGCAATTGGGTAGTGTATATTGTGCTGGAGGCACACACAACTTCCACTAACTCCTGCAGATGGCAGATGGTTCAAATAGTAAAGAGCTATGTAGGTGGATATATAGCGGTGTATACTGGGTTCAGAGTACGCAGACAGCACGCACAATCTCCTACCACTGACTGCAAGCTCTATTTAAAACGAGCAAGATAGTTAGCTATATAGGTGGATATAGCGGTGTATACTGGGTTCAGAGCACGCAGACAGCACGCACAATCTCCTAACACTGACTGCAAGCTCTATTTAAAACAAGCAAGATAGTTAGCTATATAGGTGGATATAGCGGTGTATACTGGGTTCAGAGCACGCAGACAGCACGCACAATCTCCTAACACTGACTGCAAGCTCTATTTAAAACGAGCAAGACAGTTAGCTATATAGGTGGATATTTTTTTAATAGTTTTCTGCTACCAAACATACAAGAAAATCAAAACTTTACAAAAACAACATCAGTTAATATTCACATTACACTTATAACAAAATCATATCGTTTGAAACCACAACATCTGTGGAACTACATAACTATACTTTACATATCTTGAACACACTCATCCCCAGAGGAGAAATCTATAAGTTTAGCCTCTCCCCTACTGCTAGGCCCTGTTGAGGACCTAGACTCTACCTCAAGTAGTGGGATCTTTTTCTTCTTTTTTTTACTATGCTTCTTTTTAACCGTTACCCAGGTTACTTCACCTTCCTCATCCGATACCTCTTTAGGACGCTTTTGAGCACCCTTTACTGACACCTCCATCTCCTCCTCCCTGGTCTGGCTCTCACCCACTGAGGAATCAGATGAGGAGATGGCAACTAAGCGACCACCAGATCGATGCCACCGAGGAAGAGGAGGGGGATCAGAAACTGGGGGACAAGATCCCTGTGCCACACCCCCAGAAGGGAGAGACATGGGAGGCACCACGGACCCAACCTCACTTGTAGAAGCCTGAACTATACTATCAGGAGCCCGGGCTACATTACCCAACCAAACCCCTTTCTCTTTTTGTGGCACCTTACATACCTTTTGAGCCTGGGGTTCCTCCTGCCCCCCTGGCCCAAAAACGTCACCCTGCCCCTCCCTTCCAGATCTCTGCCCTGTTGGGGGCGGAGCAGCATTACCATCTGATCTACTGCCCGCTGCTGCCTCTCCCCTGTACGCCCTGGGGCATCTACTAAATGGATGCCCCATTTGACCACAGAGATTGCAGCAGATCAGACCACAAGTCTCCCCTGAGTGCCCAAATTTATTGCACTTGCTGCACCGCACCACCGTGCAGTCTGCGCTCAAGTGGGTTGGGCACCCACACCTAAAACAACGACGGGGCTGGCCTGGATAGAACACCAGGATCCTATTCCTTCCCAGGAAGGCACTACCCGGAACATGTGCAACTGTATTGCCAGCCCTTTTTAACTTGATCCTGGTGCTCCATGCCCCAGTCCACACCCCGCGTTCATCCAAACATTTATTTAGGGGACACTGCAATTGGCCATGTCTCCCCTACCAAGTTGCAATGTCCTCTGGGGGCAGACTCTCATTTCAGACTAAAACTGTTACATTTTTGATATCCTCCTGCCTACTCAAGGGAATCATGCGGAACCCTTCCACGGATCGGTCCCCCTGATCAAGCCAAACGAAGTAATGAAAAGTTCCATGATTACCACATTCGTGAAGCTTATGTCAAAATCAGGGGAACCCGATGGGTGGATCACTGCAAAAATTTCCCCCACCTTGATCCCCAATGATAGGATCATATCCACAACCTGGCCCCTTGTAGGGCATTGGCCACTCCCCTCCCACCTTAACTGTACAACATTCCTGCGCTTGCGCTCAGGACCACCTGTCTCCCTAGACCACGAATTTGCCCCGGAGGACTGATCAGCTGGGGGCACCCGGAAGTTACCAGCCCCAAACTGATGGTACAGGTGGTCCAGCGCAACACTTGACCCTACCACATTAGCATAGGAACGTCTTTCTCCTAAGGCTGTTAACAGCCTCACTTCTGGTGTACCCCTCAGAATAGACTCAGGGAGAGGAGCCTCCGTTACAGGAACAGGGGGAGCAACCGGGGGCAAAACAGCAACCCCCTCAGCCTGGGGACACCTACTCACCTCTCCACCCTTACTAGACTGTTCCATTGGAGGAGCCTCCTCCTCTGAACTATAGAAGAGGGTGTTCCATTTCTCTTGCCAAGCTACTTCTGCATAGGCCCCACAGGAATCTACTGGGACCTGTCCCTGTTGGGACCCCTCCAAACCCCGGATATAATCCATAGCAGGGCTGTCATCACCTAGCTCCCCCATGGGACAATCCCCCAGGCGGAAACCTGACCCGGCTCTAAACCATTGGATATCTCCATATTATTATCAGTCCCACCGGCATTCTCTTGACAAGATGGAGTACCGGAAGTCCCAGGCGTTACTGACCGGAAATGCCCCCCGCGGTCCACCTCCACTTCCGCGATCTTCACCTCCGGCCTCGAACCATCCCCACCAGGAACAGACCCGCCTGCCGGAAGCACGTCACCCACACTCGTTACATTCATATTGGTCCCCCGCCCAATAGCACCGCCCTCCCTCCCGCGGGAAGACGGCGCTCCACTGTCGGCGGCCGCCATTACCAAGTCACCCGGAGTTTTGCCGCTAGCCTTCACTGTATCTTCAACCACAGTGACAGCCAAGCTGTCCTTACTCTTCCCACTCCCTCCACACCCTTTGACCCCCTTCCCCTTCCCCTGGGTCCGGCTTGCAGCAGCAGCAGCCGACAAATCAGCTGACGGCGTGCCCTGCATGCAATCACTGGCCGGGATCATGGGGGACCGTTTTGGTAAGTCCGGATCTTCTACCAGTCTTGCTAGCCGTACCATAGGAACCCTCTCTCATTTTTCTTTAAAGTCTTTCTTCACCTTGCTATCCTTCTGATGTTGTCTCCCTCCTGCATCACCGGGACCCAAACTGCCACCCGGGGTCACAGCCAAACACACAGGCTGGTTCCCCTTAGGCTTACCTGGCCCCTCCGCAGTAACACTGGGAACATCATTCTTTGCCTTGCGGTTTCTTCTCCCATCTCCGTTCTCCTCCGCACTTCCTTTTACCGGGGATGTCTCACTCCTGGCCGGGGTTGCAACCACAGCTTCATTCACGTCTGGGACCTCCACCAATGTTGGGGTTACCAGCTCCTTTTCCTCTGCATCTGTCTCTCCATGGGTGTCCTCCATAGAGGGACCCTCCATCTCTCCTTCTGGCATTGCGGCTGGGGTTAAACGCTGTTTGCGGCGTCTTACCGCTTGAGAGCCTTCATCACACGCCACTCTCATGACCTTTTCTATGCCCAATAAAAAGTCTTTCTCGCTTGAAGCACTCTCAATTAGATTTGACAGAAGCTCACCAAGCATGTTACACTGCTTTTTCAGTCCATCTATGGCAGCTTAAAATTCTGGTCTCTTCCTGATACCTGATCTGTCACGTCTATTCCTCAGCTCGGCCAAAACTTTAATTTTTTCACAGTAACAGCGAGAAGCCTTTACCATTAAGCTCTTGGCTTTTCTTTTCCTCTCCGCAGATTTCTCTACGTCCTCTCCTGGCTGTCTCAGAGTTCAGTCAACCAAGTCAAGCTGGTTTTCTAAGTACAGCCTCTCCTCCTTAAAGAACTCCTGGAGTTTTAGGGCACCACGCCTTTCCTCAGGCTGAGAAACAGGCCCCTGCCCTGGGCTGACTGAAGCCATCAGCTCCCTCTCCTCCTCCACCACTCTGGAAGCTCTCACAGATCAGAGCACGCAGCCAGCACACACAAGCTCCTACACCTGACTGCAAGCTGTATTTAAAACGAGCAAGATAGTTTGCTATATAGGTGGATATAGCGGTGTATACTGGGTTCAGAGCACGCAGACAGCACGCACAATTTCCTAACACTGACTGCAAGCTCTATTTAAAACGAGCAAGATAGTTAGCTATATAGTTGGATATAGCGGTGTATACTGGGTTCAGAGCACGCAGACAGCACGCACAATCTCCTACCACTGACTGCAAGCTCTATTTAAAACGAGCAAGATAGTTAGCTATATAGGTGGATATAGCGGTGTATACTGGGTTCAGAGCACGCAGACAGCATGCACAATCTCCTAACACTGACTGCAAGCTCTATTTAAAACGAGCAAGATAGTTAGCTATATAGGTGGATATAGCGGTGTATACTGGGTTCAGAGCATGCAGACAGCACGCACAATCTCCTAACACTGACTGCAAGCTCTATTTAAAACGGGCAAGATAGTTAGCTATATAGGTGGATATAGCGGTATATACTGGGTTCAGAGCACGCAGACAGCACGCACAATCTCCTAACACTGACTGCAAGCTCTATTAAAAAAGAGAAATATAGCTAGCTATATAGGTGAATATAGCGGTGTATACTGCGGTCAGGGCACGCAGACAACAACCATTACAGAAGAGCAAGAACGAAAAATCGGCCGATAACGATCGGTGTATACTGTGTTGAAGGTACACAGAACACCCACTAACTCCTACAGATGCCAACACACTACACAAGGCCGCCACGCTGATGGCCTTATATAGTGTGGGGTGTGTACTACACAGCCTGAGCTATGATTGGCCACAGGCATCCTGCCTGTTGCCAATCATGGCTCTCCTCGCTGCCGGCGCTGTGATTGGCCAAGCATAGGGGTCACAGTGCATGCTTGGCCAATCATGAGCCAGCAATGCACTGCGATGGCGCAGTGCATTGTGGGCCGTGAGCGCCACACGAATTTGGAGCGAACGGCCCATAATGTTCGGAATTCCCCGAATGGGCGAACAGCCGATGTTCGAGTCGAACGTATGTTCGACTCGAACACAAAGCTCATCCCTAGTAGTCACACAGAGGCATAGCGTGATGAGGAAATAAATAACAAATATGAGAAATAGAAACATCACAATGTAAGCGCCTTGTTTCTGTAACATGTTGCTATGCCATATAAAAAGTCACCAAAACCTCCTAAACCCGTAAAGGGGTTCCATCCATCTTTAGCAATATCTCTGACCTTTTTCTGTAGTTCTCTTATCTTAGCAAGATGCCCTTTAATAATGTCCTCATTATCGGAAATGTATATACAATAGTCAGTACCAAATACCTTACTATCCCACCTTGAGCTGCAGTGAGATCATTTAGCGTTAATCTGTGCTCTAATACTACTTTTTTAAATCTGAGCCATTTCTTCACTTAATAAACCTATATCAGTGGTAGTAAGGTTAATAATCTCATATACAATTCTAGTGTAATTATTTATTCTTTTAATTGCTTCAATTCCCCATCCTGTCCAGGAAGGGAACCATGACCATACCATGTCACCTTTGGTAAACAGCTCTCTTTTGAACACTAAAGGGTATTCTGGACTTTGACCTGGTGGTCGCACAGCCAAAGCAGGTGCTAACTTCCCAATATAACATGTACCTGTAACATTAGTAGGAAGCCAGGCGTAAGCTTTATTGCCACATATATAATATAACCCTCTATGTATGGATGGTATGCCTGCTCCTAAAAAAAATTTAAGCAATAACATGGAATCTCAGGTAACCAATGTTTTCACATATTGGGAACTGAGAGCAGTTTGTACTATAAAGGGTTATATTTAGTTTTGGATCTGGGATATAATAATATTGACCATAGTTTCCTCCATAAACTGTAATCTTTGCTCCGGTGCAATCTGAATTGCCCAACCGTGTACATTTAGCGTTAAATGGGCATGCAATGTTTAAACAAATTTGTGGAGTGTCTATCTTTTTTGAAATCATCAAAGTTACTGATCTGTGCTCATTAGCTGTGGAGACTATGTATGAGCCATTTATTCTGGTCCTGTTTAGATCAGTAAATTTGAGAGGCATTGCTATCATGGGTATTGTTCCTGTTTGGGGATGTAAGTGAGAACACACCAAGCAGTTAGCTACCAAGCAATTAGTAACCAAGTTAGTAGCTTTGCTATGGGTTGCATACAATTTTTAACATTTGGATGAAAGGGTTATTTTTCCATGTCTCAGGTCTCACAAACAACAAAAAGAAAAGAAACATCATCATCAATTTTTCAATTGATATCATCACATCAGGATTTTCTTGCAGTGAGTGGCGTGAATCCAGATGGGCTTTCCTTCCAACTTGACAGAGGAACCGGTTGTCAAAAGCACCAAATGTGGTCTGTCAAATTTTGGTTCTAGCGGCTTTCTGACGTGTCACTTGACCACCACAAAGTCATCTGGTTGGATTCTGTGAATACCTGAAACAGAATCTGGGTCAGGGATAGATTTATAAACATCTTCATATATTTCATTCAATGTTATTTGCAAAATCTGAACATATTCTAACAGAATAGAATGAGAAGCCTGCAACTGTTGGGGAAAATATAGCCCTGTTTTGGGCGTCCCTCCAAATAAAATCTCATAGGGGGACAGCCCATGTGGTTGTTTAGGGGTAGTTCGTACAGAATATAGGGCTAAGCTTCCACCCATCCTTTTCCTGTATCTGCTTTAATTTTTACACATCTGTTTTTCAAAATTCCATTAAGTCTATCAACTTTACCGCTACTTTGTGGATGATAAGGTGCATGGAAAGCTTGCTGTATGTGAAGGGCTTCCATTACCTCTTTCATTACTTCCACCGTTAAATGGGTTCCTCTGTCACTCTCAATAGTTTCAGGAACTCCATATCTGCAAACTATTTCAAACTATTTCATTCAAAATCTTCTTTGCTGTTGTTTTTGCATTTGTTTTAGCTACCGGCCAGCACTCAGGTCAACACACACTAAAGCATATTCATAGGTGCCTATTCTGGGCCTCTGAATGTAGTCTATTTGAATTCTTTGGAAAGGGAAATCTGGCTTAGGAGAATGCTTTTGGGGAACATGGACAGGACTCCCTGCATTGTACAGAGCACAAGTGAGTCATGAAACACAAAACCTGGCTGCAAATGCACTAAATCCAGGTTCTATCCAATAGCAGTCAGTAAGTGCCACCATCGTGCCATTAGCAAGATGACTGACGTCATGTGCCAGTTGTGCTAAAACTGGGTACAAACTCCTGGGACACCTGTTGTCAGCGCTCCACAGGCCCTGCTGATTTTGGGTAGCATTACATTTTATCCACTTAACCTTCTCTTCATCAGGGGCCTGGTTCTGCAACTGAATTAGAGTTTCTACATCCCACTGCTCTTGATGAGGGGAATCTGTCCCCGCTACCTGGGCGACCCCTACAGTGGGTGTGACTCCCAATGCCATAAGGGCAGAATCATTTTCCACTTGGTCCGCTAAAGCATTTCCCTGGCTGTCATGTCATTTCCCCTTGCATGTCTTTTTACCTTCAAGATGGCAACTTATGATGGTTTCTGAAAGGCCTCAAATAGCCGCTCTATGAGTTTTGCATGTGTCACTGGCTTCCCTGCACTAGTCAGGAAATTCCGTGCTTTCCAAATAGGCCCAAAATCGTGAACTATTCCAAACGCATATCTACTGTCAGTGTAAAAGTTTCCCCTTTGATTCTCTAGGAGATGACATGCTTTGACTACAGCACACAACTCCACTTCCTGTGCTGACATCTGGGGTGTCAATGCTTCCTGATGTAAAATGGTATCTGTAGTGGTTACAGCAAACCCTGTGTGTGGCTGACCATCATCAGTGTAAAATCTGTAACCATCTACAAATAAGTGTGTGTCACAATCTGATAAGGGCTCATCTTTTGCTGTTGTGACAGAGGCCCTTTCTACCTCCATCAGAGCCATACAATCATGAGAAAAACGCTCCGATTCTACATCAGTACCATTTGTTGCATCTTCCTCATCAATTATAGGAAGAAGAGTAGCCGGAAGTAACATATCGTTTGATTGTTAAATTCGTTGGAATATCTACTGGCAGAGTGGCAGACACATGTCTGCTATTTACTTGATTCATGATTTCCTGTACTGCATGTGGCACATACAGGATCAGAGCAGAATCTATTACAAGCTCAGTTACTTTGTCTAGCAGAAAAATGCAGGCTGCTATGGCTTGCATACAACTGGGGGAGCCTTTGATGAAAGGGTCTAATGAGGCTGATACATACATAACAGGCCTCGGTTTGTCTCCATGTAGCTGGGTGAGTACACCTGCAGCAAATCTATTGACTTCATGACAGAACAATGAGAAAGTCTTAGTATAGTCAATAAGTCCAACGGCAGGAGCTTCAGACAAAATTTTAATTAGCTCCTTCATCTGTAATTCATTGTCCCATGTGAGCTTAAAGGGGTTTCTAGTGATAGTCTCATTTAGAGGAGCCATAAGTTCTAATGCATTTGGGATCCAGTCCCTACAATATCCCACTAACCCCAGGAAGGCACGCAGTTGCCATACATTTCTTGGCTTTTCAAATGTTTGTAGAGATTTAACTCGAACTGGGGTTAGGTGACGGATTCCATGTGAAATGCAGTGACCCAGGAAGATCATTTTCTCTTGGCAGTATTGTAGCTTATCTTTGCTAACTTTGTTGTTACTGTTATAGAGAAACATGACAAGGCTTACTGTTTCTCTGCTACAAATGTCCTTTGTATAAGAACAAATAAGCAAATCATCTATGTACTGAAACAAAATTGTGTTTGGGTGTGAGGGGGACCATTGGTCCAATACTTGCTTTAACACAGTATTATATTCAGAGGGGCTACTCACACAGCCTTGGAGCAATCTTGTATATGCTAACTTTCCGGCATTGTTGGTAAAACAAAAAAGGTGCCAGCAATCTGAGTGCAGGGGCACCGAAAAGAAAGCATTTGCAAGATCAATCACTGTAAAGCAGGTGCTGGAGGCAGGTATTCCACTTAGTAAAGTATGGGGGTTGGGCACGATCAGGGTATCTGCCTCAATTATATTCTTACTGGCTCTCAAATCATGCACCATGTGGTATGTCACCAGCCCACCCTTCTTGTCTGGCTTCTTTGCAATTGGGAACAGGGGTGTGTTGACTTGAGGCTTAATTGGTACAACAACCCTTGCTGCTTTCAGTTGAGTGATTCGATCCGTTATCCCCTCAGTCTGAGCAATACTCAGTGGGTACTGTTTAATCTGTGGGATATGGGCTCCTGGTTTAATTTTTTATCATGACTGGGGTGCAATGCAGAAGACCTACATCATATTTGCTGGTGGCCCATAATTCCGCAGGAATGTCTTTCAATTCTGGTAGAAATGGTGGAGTGGAGTCTTGGATTAAAAATACTCCACAGGCATCATTTAAAACTTCTCCTGACAGACTACTGACCACTTGGACTCCTGTGGGAGTGTAGTCTATGTTTGCTAAAATTTGATTAAAAATGTCAGCTCCCAAAAGATTGGTAGGTACTGTGTCTGGAACTAACAATTTAGTGACAATTTCTGTTTGCTGTCCTAGCCTGAGTTTAAGTGGCTTGGACTCAACCAAATCAATAGAGGTCCTGGTTAGGCCAACACCAGAGATAACATTTGTAGATTATAATCCTGGAGGTAAGTCCTCTATATTAAAAACACTTTGGCTTGCACCAGTATCTATTACACAGGTTAATTCTGTTTCTCCTCCAGGATAGGAGAGTTCTTGTAAAAATATGTTTACTCTGGCCTCGGGACCATTGTCTCCCCTATTTAACATGATTGATGACATTTTCCTATGCCTGATCCACTGCTTTTGGCAAAGAACTGGGATCAGCATGAGGTGCCTCTAAGCTCTTTTCCAGTTTATGGTCAGGAAGATGCTTGCTCTTCCTCTCTGCTTTCCCATGTACATAACCTTGGGTTTGCTGTCTTTTTGGTTAATCCTGTTTTCTATGGATAACAGGATAGGCAGGGTGTCTCAAATAGACATATTGCATGCCTCAGGCCTTGCTGTGAACAACTTTTCTTTCAACTGGGGTATTAAACCATCAAGAAACCTTTGTTTCACCAGTTGTGTAGATGGACTTGCAGTTTCTCCCGCCTTCTCTTCCTCTATTTTAATGCCTGCTTCCTCAGCCATATCACTTAACCTCCTCCAATAAGCCCCTGATGCCTCCTCTTTCCCTTGCTTAGCATTCATAAATTCAGCATGTCTGGTTTGTCCATATATTTGGAGCAATTTTTCCTTCAATTTCTCACAAACCTCCCATCCACTAACCATCTTACCTAGATTTTTTACATCTACACCACATTCTTTAAGTATATAGCCAGGCGTGTTGCTTCCCACTGCTTTATTAACCACTACAATACAGGGCACTTTCACCCCCTTCCTTCCCAGCCCAATTTTCAGCTTTCAGCGCTCTCGCTCTTTCAGTGACAATTGCGCGGTCATGCTACACTGTACCCAAATGAAATTGTTATCATTTTTTTCGCACAAATAGAGCTTTATTTTGGTGTTATTTATTCACGACTCCGTTTTTTTTTTTTGCGATATAAGCGCAAAAATAGCGGAAATTTGGAAAAAAAACTATATTTTCTTTTTTCTATTTGAAAAGAAATCCAATAAAATCAAATTTTGTCATAAATTTAAGCCAAAATGTATTCTGCTACATGTTTTTGGTAAAAAAAATTCCGTTAAGTGTATAATAATTGGTTTGTGTGATCACGGACATATGTACGCAAATGATCATGTACATATGTGTGCAGGTGATCACGTACATATGTGTGCAGATAATCATTGGGACATGTGATTTTAGTGGGACATATGTGGGGGACATGTTTTTATTATTAGGGACATGTGTTTTTATTATTTGGGGACATGTATGTTTTGGGGACATGTGTGTTTTGGGGACATATGTGGGGACTGTGTTTGTACTGTGTGGTGTGTTGTGTGTGTACACTACACTGATGATCAGTGAGTAAAAAGCTGTAAAAAGCAGCCCATACTCACTGATCATCAGCCGGCTGCAGCGATCTGCTCTCTTCTCCTCAGCGGTGACTTCCGTGTGAGGAGAGGAGAGCCGATTGCCTAGCAACCGGCTGTTTGTTTACATCACATGACGGCCGTGATTGGACACGGCCGTCATGTGATCAGGAGGGCCAATCACAGAGCCCTCCTGCCGATCTGAGATGTGCCGTGTCCGGGTGACACGAGCACATCGGGATCGCGCCGCTGCGCGGGCGCGCGCGCGCGCGATCCCGCTGCTCCTGAATGACGTTCCCAAACGTCCTATCAGGAGCAGGCGGCTCCCACCCGGCCGTATATACGCATTGGCCGGGTGGGAAGTGGTTAAGAAGCTGATGAATGTCAGTAGCAGAAGCCTCATATGCTTCCTGTACAGCACTAATTTTGTTTGCAAAACCAATTGGATTCTTTCTAGGATCTCCCAATCTCTCAAATATGGTTCTCATATCTTGGGGACTAAAAGCTACATGCCATTTAATTTGAGACTTACTGTCAACAGTATTACCTTCAAAATTAATTGGGTTCTGACAGGCTAAACTGCAACAGATTGCTATGTGACCGGTGCAGAAGGGGCGGCATCTCCCTTCTTTCTCTCTTCATCTTGCTGCCACAATTTGAAAATTATGGTTTGCTCCGGAATTTCAGACTATATCTCCCTCCAGTCCATAATGAATGCCGCTGCCATCTTACCAGCCATTCAGTGTCCTCCACCCCTCTCTGCCAATCCCTGCACTGGCTTCCACTCACCCAACGAATAAAATTCAAAGTACTAACAATAATTTACAAAGCCATCCATAACTCTGCCCCCAGCTACATCACTGACCTAGTCCCAAAATACCAACCAAACCGCCCTCTACGGTCATCCCAAGACCTCCTGCTCTCTAGCTCCCTTGTCACCTCCTCCCATGCTCGCCTCCAGGATTTCTCCAGAGCTTCTCCCATCCTTTGGAACTCCCTACCCCAATCTGTCCGACTGTCCCCTAATCTATCCATCTTTAGACGATCCCTGAAAACCCTTCTCTTCAAAGAAGCCTATCCTGCTTCTAACTAACACTGTTTTACTTCCACCATCAGCTCATCCCCCACAGCTATTACCTCTTGTATCAATTGCCCCTTCCTTTTTAGATTGTAAGCTCTAACGAGCAGGGCCCTCTTATTCCTCTTGTGCCAAATTGTAATGTAAATGTAATGTCTGCCCTCATGTTGTAAAGCGCTGAGCAAACTGTTGGCGCTATATAAAACCTGTATAATAATAATAATAATAATAATAATAATAATATCTCTCTTTCTTTGGCCAAAGCCTTAAGTTCAGAGAGATCTAGTTTTGCATATATGCCTTTTTGATTTATGACAATCATCTGTTTCTAGTATACGAGCCAAATCCCTCTTTGGAGGTTGATACGGGGCTGTTAAACCTCTGCTCTCTACTAAATTTCCCAGCTCATCTTTTGTGTGTTCCATGTAATCTAATTATTTTGCTTTTATGCGTGGACCCCTTAAAGCCAAACTGGCAGCCACATAAGGTGGGGGGGGGGGGGTTCTCTTCTATAGAGTCTTCTGGCCAAACGTAGTAAATTTGGGCAGTACTTTTATTAAACATCTCCATCAAGTCAGTTTGATTTGCTACTTTAGCTTCTGCCTCCTATGTGCAAGCTTTTCTCCACGTTTCTTCACTGCACAGTAGTGGTCCATAATCATGCAGAAAAGTTTGCCATACTTGTAAATCAAAAGTCCCTTCAGATTTTAAAGGTTTAGCTGTTCCCTTTGTCCATTCTACCCATTTATCTAGGGGCTCAGTATAGGCGGAACCATACCTTTGGTTCATATATTCTCTAGTGCTCATTTTGCACTGGCCATTTTCTGAAGGTCTCTCTCCCTTCATTCCCTTAATTAATTGAATGCCCATAATGACTGGCCAGTTTTCTCTACTTGTGCCTATACCCTTGTGCCTCTATAACAAATAGTACACCAAATCTGCAGATTTACAAGAATAGTCTCCACTTATCTACGTGGATAGAAGGGGTTTATAACAATAGACAAAACACTCATTAAGAGACCCTCCTTGTCTCTTCTCTTCTCTGTGAGTTTTATCTGACCCTACCATGCACCTCTGACCCAGGTCCCCCACAAGGAGTCAATGCAGGGAAATGCAGAGGATTCTCCCTATCCACGCACAGTCCAACCCGTGAAGGGGGACACAAACACATTCACACACACACATGTTACCCAACCAGAAAGGTCCGAGAGTGATCTGGTTTCCTTGAGAACCAACAGATAGGATACATAGGAAAGGCAGAAATATAGCAAGCTTAAGGGCAGCTTACCTAGCTGTCATTTAGATGTCTGCATTCCTGATGATCTCAATCAAAGCGTGGTTCCTTATGGTAACTTTGCCAACCTCCTGGCTGGCTCACCAAAATTGTTATGACTAATTTCTGATTGGGACTCTAAAACAAAGTTAATACTGCAGCTGCAGGAACAGATTCACCGGACTCAATCTCTGTGTTTAAAATGTCAGTTCAGTGTCAAAATGTAAAAGGGTGGTGTGAGATGCTATTAAAAACTAACAAATAGAAATATGTTATTAAAAACTAACAAATAGAAATATATTATTAAAAGCTAGTGAATAGAATAAAACATTGAAAAGGGAAGGGATGTGTCTGTGTGTTAGGTGAAGGTTACAGAACACATTTCAACAGTGAGAACAAAATGGAGTTTCTTGTGCTTAAATGAACAGTACAGTGACGGTCCATGTCACCCTTAATATTACTACCAGACCCAAAGGGACTGATAATGGACAGGGGGGGAACCAATGCTGTTTTTTCAAAGAGTATTATCTATATTGTTGACACCTGACAATTCATTACAGGCGCGATCATTTTTAAATTACATTTTTCCTTTAGAAATGTAATTTTGCTGTGGCATTGTTCTAAACACGGGAAAATTGCGGCACTTTATAGACATACTATAGACACCCCCCAGGCACAATATTTAAAGGAATATTTCATTTTTATTGTTTCACTTTAATCACTGCTCCTGAAAAATGTCACTTTTTAAAACTTTATTTTGCATTGATAAATGTCCCCTGGGGCAGGACCCAGGTCCCCAAACACTTTTTATGACAATAACTTGCATATAAGCCTTTAAATTTAGCACTTTTTGTTGTTCATGTTAGTGTCCCTGAGACTTTACCGCTTCAGCCCTTCCTGACCAGAGAACTTTTTGCGATTCGATTTTGCGTTGCTTTAACTGACAATTGCGTGGGCGTGCAACGCAGTACCCAAAACAATTGACGTCTTTTTTTCTCACAAATAGCACTTTCTTTTGGTGGTATTTGAGCACCTCTGCGTTTTTTTATTTTTTGCGCTATAAACAAAAAAGAGTGACAATTTTGAAAAAAAATGCTATATTTTTTATCTTTTGCAATAAAAAATATCCCCCAAAAATATATAAAAACATATTTTTTTCCTCAGTTTAGGCCAATATGTATTCTTCTACATATTTTTGGTAAAAAAATTGCAATAAGCATATATTGATTGGTTTGAGCTACAACTCACATGACAGAGATCACTGCTCCCTGTCATCAGGAGTAGGTATGAGCTTGGTGTTCGAGTCGAATGCATGGGTGTTGTTTGCCTCCAGGACAGTATACATGATCCAATTGCTGGGTTTCCCATCTCCCTGCAGGCCATTACTATGTCTGGAAAGCCAAAAAGGAGAGGCAGACAGTCACAAGCCAATAAAAGAGGGCAAGCAGGCTCTGTGTCTAGAGACAACAGTGCTGGTCGTGGATGCGGTGCAACGTCATCAGCACGTGGCCATGGGACACGCTTGTCCTTATTTTCGGCAACTGGACGTGTTGAGCCGCATCATGCCGAAGACTTGGTAGAGTGGATGATCAAGCCCTCCTCATCCTCCTCATCCTCTCTCACCCAGGCTCAGGGTACTAGCAAAGCAGCTGCCAACGTGTCCTCTTCCCTCGTCTCAATGTCATCAATCACTCCTTCCCTAGACCCACCATGTCCTCCTGAGGAGTCCCTGAACTGTTTGAGCACAGTGTTGAGTACACGCTCCAGGAGTATGCCCAGCGTTTTGAAGGCTCTGATGATGATACCCAGCTAGAGGAAGGCAGTAGTGTGAGCGTAAAGAGAGGGGATGCTCAAGAAGGACAGCAATCTGGCAGTCATGTTCCACCAGCTCTAACTGTCAGGTTTTCTCCAGTAATGAAGAGGGAGGGGATGATGAGGTCACTGACTCCACGTGGGTGCCTGACAGGAGAGAGGAGGAGGAGGAGGCACATCTCCAAAGAGGCAGGATGCCCTCCGGGGGCCATCTTAGGGGCAGCACACCGACTGAAGCACACCGCAGATCTCCGCCTGTGCAGTGTGCTGCCTCTGCGCGTTATTCCAAAAGCTCTTTGGTGTGGGCCTTTTTTGAGACGAGTACATCAGATCGCACTGCTGCTATTTGCAACAGATGTCTCACGTGTATCTCATGTGGCAAAAATATCAGCCTCTTGGGCACCACATGCTTGACCAGACATATGTTGACCTGCCATGCATCTCGTTGGCAAGCGTACCTTAAAGACCCACACCAAAGAACAAAGCGGACCTCTCCTTGCTCCTCATCAGCTGGGATCTCCAACCCCACTAGACCTTCAGTCCTTTCTGAAACCTGCACTGAGAAGAATGAAGGTATAGAATTAGGTGTGTTACAGCCAAGTACTTGTGGGCACTTTGCTAGCAGTACACCCACGTCCGTCTGTAGCAGGCAAATTTCCCTGCCCCAGCTGCTGGACCGTCGAAAGAAGTTCACTCCCAGCCATCGACATTCCCAGAAATTGAATGCTAGCTTGGCTAAATTGCTAGCACTTCAACTGCTGCCTTTTCAGTTGGTAGACTCGGCCCCCTTCCGTGAGTTTGTGCAATGTGCGGTTCCTCAGTGCCAGGTCCCCAAACACCACATTTTCTAATGGAAGGCGATTCCGACTCTCTACCGGCATGTGGAAGGCAATGTCCATGCCTCGCTGGACAGGGCGTTCAGCGGTAAGGTGCATATTACCGCTGACTCATTGTCCAGCAGGCATGGACAGGGACGTTACCTATCCTTCACGGCCCATTGGGTCACTCTTCTGGCAGCTGGGAAGGATGCAGGACAAGGTGCAGTAGTGTTGGAGATTGTTCTGCCACCACGCCTCCAAAATGCTGCTACCTGTTGTGACACACCTCTCTCCTCCACCCTCTCCTCTTCTTCTTCCTCCATTGCCTCTTCCAGTGCTTTTTCCTCTGAACCAGCGGTGCTCTGCAGGCAAGTATGCAGGCAAAAAGGTGCCATTCCGTGCTTGCGCTGGTTTGTTTGGGGAACAGGAGGCACACTGGGGCAGATATTTTGTCAGCTCGGCAGGGGCAGGCCGAGAGGTGGTTGACGCCACGCCAGCTTAAGCCAGGAATGATGGTTTGCGACAATGGCACCAACCTCCTCTCCGACAGGGACAACTGACCCATGTGCCCTGTGTGGCTTACGTCCTTAACCTGATGGTGCAGCAGTTCTTGGGCAGGTACCCGGGCTTACAGGATGTCCTGAGGCAGGCCAGAAATGTCCGTGTGCATTTATGCTGATCATTTAATGCCAGTGCTCGGCTGGCTGAGCTCCAAAAGGAGTTGAACCTGCCCAAAAACCACCTTATATGTGGCATGCCCACCAGGGGGAACTCAACATTGGCCATGCTGCAGTGGCTGCACACGCAGCAGAGGGCCATCAATAAGTACCTGTGCGACTACGGCACCAGGACAGGGTCAGGGGAGCTCGTTTTTTTTTTCACCATGCCAGCGGGGCATGATCAGGCAAGCATGCACTGTCCTGTCACCATTTGAGGAGGCCACGAGGATGGTGAGCAGTGACAGTGCATGCATCAGTGACACTGTACCTCTTGTCCACCTGTTGGAGCACACGCTGCATGGAATAATGGACGGGGCACTTGAGGCAGAACAGAGGCAGGAAGAGGAGGACTTCCCTGCCTCTCAAGGCCCCCTTTATCCAGACAGTGTTCTTGCCAGTGTAATTTTTTTGGAAATGTCACATCCCTTCAAGACTGCCTATGCTGATACTAAGTGACTGTCCTGTTATGTTGACTGACTATCCTCTTCCTCCTCAATGATCCTGCTGATAGCTTGGAAGAACATTTTTGGTTCTGGATGAGGACACCAGCCCAATTTTTCAGCCGCGTGTAATTACAGTTTTGGATGCAATGCTTTGCAGCAGGGCTCATTCCTGCTGTCACGTACCTTACAGCGGAGTCAGACTGTTGAGGGTGGCCTCGTGCACGGTTCCGGTCTCCACACCCCTGGAGGTGGGAACAGGGAGTGTGAAGACAGCGAAAGGGTGCAGGTGCCTGCAGGTTGAAGTTGAAGGCTTGGAGATGCTGGGTCCTCACGGAGGAAGAGGTGTAGGTTGATCACGGAGGAATGCAGCGGAAGCCCAGCAGGCGTAAAGGAAACACTGCACGTCTGGAACAAGCAAGGTCGGCAACTGGCTGGCAACTAGGTACAGGTACGGAAGGCAGGTGCGTAGTCAAGGACGAGCAATGGTCTGGTAACGTGCTGGCATTAAGGTACAAAATAAGGAGGCAAGCCGAAGTAATAAGTCCAAGCGGGGGTCAGTAGTAGTCAAGGAAATAGTAACAAGAAGAATCCAAAGGAATAGGCGAACGTGCCGGGGAATCAGGAACAAGATCACAGGAACCAACAACGGTCAGGTGTCTCAGGAATAGCTGAAGACGATCCAGCACTGGTATCAGGCCATAATCCCGTTTATATAGGGAGAGATGTGCCAGGATTGGTGGAAGTGGCCGTACGTGCGTGAGTACGTACATACGTCCGGTTTGCGCGGGTGCGTCCGCATGTTCGGATTGGTGTACGTTCACGTGTTCGGATTAGCGTGCATCCGTTCGTTCCGGAACTCGTATGCCTCAGACGGGGACACCGCGCATGGCGCCTAGAACGAAGGTGAACCGCTTCTACACGGGGACGGACATTCACATGGTGAGTTCCCTGACAGTGCCACCCGCTTAAAGGCAGCCTCCGGGTGCCTCTTTGGGAGTGATGAAAAGCCCATATGAGCCTCTGGGCATGAAGGTTCGCTTTGGGTTCCCAGGAATTCTCTTCAGGACCAAACCCTTTACATTTGATCAAGTATTGTTTTTTCCTTGACACTTCCTGTAATGCAAAATGGCCGCCGGACAATCCGCCCGTGTGTGGGCCCCAGCGGACTTTTTTTTACCCAAAAGTCCAGCGGACTAAGAAAGTAGTTTTGCACATAAATATGTCTGCCGGACTCGCAATTCGGCAGACAATACAGCCGTGTGTGTGCTAGTCCGGCGGACAATACGGCTGTGTATGTGCTAGTCCGCCGTACTTTTGAAATGAACTGACTTTTCCCGCCTGGAGAAAAGTTCACTCGTTTTGAGCGCGCCTCCAGGTAGCCGGGACCAGCAAAGGAGGCATCGCTGGCCCGTCACCTGGTATGGAGTTAAAAGGGAAGCCCTATGCCGAAAAAACGGCATGGGGGTCCCCCTCTAGGTCCATATCAGACCCTTATCCGAGCACGCTACCCGGCCGGCCAGGAAAAGGGGTGGGGATGAGCTAGCGCCCCCCCTCTTGAGCCGTACCAGGCCGCGTGCCCTCAACATGGGGGGTGCTTTGGGGAAGGGGGGCCGCACAGCCCCCCCCACCCCAAAGCACCTTGTCCCCATGTTGATGAGGACAAGGGCCTCTTCCCGACAACCCCGGCCGTTGGTTGTCGGGGTCTGCGGGCGGAGGGCTTATCGGAATCTGTGAGCCCCCTTTAATAAGGGGGGCCCCTGATACCAGCCCCCCACCCTATGTGAATGAGTATGGGGTACAATGTACCCCTACCCATTCACCTGTGAAAAAAATGTAAAAAAAAACACAACACACAAGGTTTAAAATAGTTTATTGCACAGCTCCGGGGGTCTTCTTCCATCTTCGGGGGTCTTCTAGCCGGACACCTCTGCTATCTTCTGCTAGCTCTTTTACTAGCGGAGGAGCCCGGCTTTCTTCTTCACCGCTGCCCTCTTCTTCCGACATCGGGGGTCATGTCCCCCTCTTCGGTTTTTCTTGCTGGGCCACCGCGCCTTCTTCTAGCTCTTTTACAAGCGGTGGCCCAGTCTTCTGTCGCCACTGTCTTCTGGCCTTCTGTAATTCTGTTCTTCTCTTCTCTTCTTTTCTTCTTCACTTCTTCAGCTGTTGCCTCGTCGCTGTCTCTGGTCACAATGACAGGCACGAGGCGTGTGGTGAATTAAATAGGGACATCGCCAGATGATGTCCCCGCCCATTATGATGTCATAGTCCCAGAGGATGCTGGGACTGTTACACCATAATGGGCGGGGACATCATCCAGCGATGTCCCTATATAAGTCTCCGCACACCGCGTGCCTGTCATTGTGGCCAGAGACAGCGAAGAGGCAACAGCTCAAGAAGAGAAGAAGAGAAGAAGAGAACAGAAGAACAGAAGGCCAGAAGACAGCGGGCGACAGAAGACCGGGCCGCCGCTTGTAAAAGAGCTAGAAGAAAATGCGGTGGCCGGGCAAGAAGAACCAAAAAGGGGGACAAGAGCCCCGAAGTCGGAAAAAGAGGGTGTCGGCAAAGAAGAAATCCGGGCTCCTCCGCTAGTAAAAGAGCTAGCAGAAGATAGCGGAGGAGTCCGGCAAGAAGACCCCTGAAGATGGAAGAAGACCCCCGGAGCTGTGCAATAAACTATTTTAACCCTTGTGTGTTGTTTTTGTTTTTACATTTTTTTCACAGGTGAATGGGTAGGGGTACATTGTACCCCATACTCATTCACATATGATGGGGGGCTGGGATCTGGGGGCCCCCTTATTAAAGGGGCTCACGGATTCCAATAAGCCCCCCGCCCGCACACCCCGACAACCAATGGCCAGGGTTGTCGGGAAGAGGCCCTTGTCCTCATCAACATGGGGACAAGGTGTTTTGGAGTGGGGGGGCGCGCGGCCCCCCTTCCCCAAAGCATCCCCCATGTTGAGGGCACGTGGCCTGGTACGGCTCAGGAGGGGGGGGGCGCTCGCTAGTCCCCACCCCCTTTCCGGTCTGGCCAGGTAGCGTGCTCAGATAAAGGTCTGATGTGGACCTAGAGGGGGACCCCCATGCCATTTTTTTGGCGTAGAAATTCCCTTTTAAGTCCATACCAGGTGGCGGGGCCAGCAACGCCTCCTTCGCTGGTCCCGGCTACCTGGAGCCGTGCTCAAAATTAATGGACTTTCCTCTGTGTGTGTGAGTGAGTCCGTTCATTTTGAAAGTACGGTGGATAGTCCGGCAGACTAATGCCGCGTACACACGGGCAGACTGTATGGCCTACTTAGTCCGCCGAAACACATTTCAGCGAACAGTCCGCTCGTGTGTGGGCTTCAGCGGACTTTTTCAGCGTGCAGTCCGGCGTACTAAGTATTTCGGATTTTTCAAAATACTGTCCGTCGTACTCGCATTTCGGCGGACAATCCGGCCGTGTGTATGCCAGTCCGCCGTACTTTTGAAATGAGCGGACTTTTCCCGCCCGGAGAAAAGTCCGCTCATTTCGAGCGGGTATCCAGGTAGGCGGGGCCCGCGAAGAAGACGTCGCTGGCCCCGCCGCCTGGTATGGACTTAAAGGGGAACCCCAACGCCGAAAAAAATCGGCATGGGGTGCCCCCCAAGTCCACAACAGACCCTTGTCCGAGCACGCTACCCGGCCGGCCAGGAAAGGGGGGCGAGCGAGCGCCCCCCCTCCTGAGCCGTACCAGGCCACGTGCCCTCAACATGGGGGGGGTGCCTTGGGAAAGGGGGGGCCGCGCGGCCCCCCCACCCCAAAGCACCTTGTCCCCATGTTGATGAGGACAAGGGCATCTTCCCGACAACCCTGGCCGTTGGTTGTCGGGGTCTGCGGGCGGGGGGCTTATCGGAATCCGGGAGCCCCCTTTAATAAGGGGGCCCCCGGATACCGGCCCCCCACCCTATGTGAATGAGTATGAGGTACAATGTACCCCTACCCATTCACCTGTAAAATAAAAGTACAAAAAAAACACAACACACGAGATAAAATACTTTATTGCACAGCTCCGGGGGTCTTCCGTCTTCAGGGGTCTTCTCGCCGGACTCCTCCGCTATCTTCTTGTAGCTCTTTTGCTAGCGGAGGAGTCCGGCTTTCTTCCTCGCCGCCGGCCTCTTCTCCCGACTTCGGGGGTCTTGTCCCCCTCTTCGGTTCTTCTGCCGGGCCACCGCGCCTTCTTATAGCTCTTTTACAGGCGGTGGCCCGGTCTTCTGTCGCCGCCGCCGCCGCCTTCCGTTCTTCTTCTTCATCTTCTTCTTCTTCTTCTTCTTCTCCAAGAGATGTTGCCTCGACGATCTCTCCGGCCGGAATGCCAGGGACGCACTGCGCGGCCACTTATATAGGGACAAGGGGCGGTGTCACATGGCTTTATGTCACATGGGTTGGAGTCACATGGTGACCCCGCCCCCTTACGATGTCATAGTCCCCATGTGACATCAACCCATGTGACCAACCCATGTGACATAAAGCCATGTGACACCGCCCCTTGTCCCTATATAAGTGGCCGCGCAGTGCGTCCCTGGCATTCCGGCCAGAGAGATCGTCGAGGCAACATCTCCTGGAGGAGAAGAAGAAGAAGAAGAAGAAGAAGAAGAACGGAAGGCGGCGGCGGCGGCGACAGAAGACCGGGCCACCGCCTGTAAAAGATCTATAAGAAGGTGCGGTGGCCCGGCAGAAGAACCGAAGAGGGGGACAAGACCCCCGAAGTCGGGAGAAGAGGCCGGCGACGAGGAAGAAAGCCGGACTCCTCCGCTAGCAAAAGAGCTACAAGAAGATAGCGGAGGAGTCCGGCGAGAAGACCCCCGAAGACGGAAGACCCCCGGAGCTGTGCAATAAAGTATTTTATCTCGTGTGTTGTGGTTTTTTTTGTACTTTTATTTTACAGGTGAATGGGTAGGGGTACATTGTACCCCATACTCATTCACATAGGGTGGGGGGCCGGTATCCGGGGGCCCCCTTATTAAAGGGGGCTCCCGGATTCCGATAAGCCCCCTGCCCGCAGACCCCGACAACCAACGGCCAGGGTTGTCGGGAAGAGGCCCTTGTCCTCATCAACATGGGGACAAGGTGCTTTGGGGTGGGGGGGCTGCGCGGCCCCCCCTTCCTCAAGGCACCCCCCATGTTGAGGGCACGCGGCCTGGTACGGTTTAGGAGGGGGGGGGGGCGCTCGCTCGCCCCCCTTTCCTGGCCGGCCGGGTAGCGCGCTCGGACAAGGGTCTGTTGTGGA
The DNA here is from genome assembly GCF_037356315.1 of Lithobates pipiens. NCBI lineage: Eukaryota > Metazoa > Chordata > Amphibia > Anura > Ranidae > Lithobates > Lithobates pipiens. Next base: position 490,899,899 of record NW_027507748.1, read on the forward strand.
CTTGGGGGGGACCCCCACGCCGATTTTTTTCGGCGTTGGGGTTCCCCTTTAAGTCCATACCAGGCGGCGGGGTCAGCGACGTCTCCTTCGCGGGCCCCGCCTAACCGGAGACGCGCTCGAAATGAGCGGACTTTCCTCCGCGTGTGTGGGCGAGTCCGTTCATTTCAAAAGTAGGGCGGATAGTATGGCGGACTTAGTACGCCGTATTAGTCCGCTCAAAAAGTGGTGTGTGTGGTCAAGTCCGTTCATTCGAAAGTATGACGGACTGTCCGTCGGATTGTATGACGGACTAAGTAGGCCATACAGTCCGCCCGTGTGTACGCGGCTTAAGTCCGCCGCAAAAGTACCGTGTGGGGATGTAGCTCATTCGAAAAGTCTGGCGGACAGTCTGGCGGTTTGTCCACCAGACTAAGTCCGCAGGATAGTCTGATACGTGACTAAGTCCACTGGGAGTGTAACATTCAGGACTTTCGACTTTGTAAAGTTTATTTGGAGATTTGACAGATTTTTGAAAAGTAAAAAGTCTTTAAGGAGGTTGATAATTGTGGTAATAGCATCAGAGAGAAATGTCGTCAGCATAAGCTGCTATTTTATATTGTTTGTGATGAAAATGTATGCCCTTTATATCTGAGTTTTCTCTTAATTTATGGAGCATCGGTTCCATGGTAAGGACAAAAATAAAGGGGGAGAAAGGACATCCCTGACGAGTTCCGTTTGAAATGGAGAAGGCATTCAACAGGCGGCCATTGGCGCTAACTCTGGCAGTGGGGGAGGAGTATAATGTAAGTATCATTTGAATTAGGCAATTTGGGAAGCCCATCGCTTGTAATGTCACCAACATGTAGTCCCTGGCCACTCTGTCGAATGCCTTCTCCGTGTCAAGGGAAAAAAAAAACCTTTAGTAGAGGATGTAGAGAGCAAGTGGTGTATGTTGATGGCCTTTATTGTATTATCCCTGGCCTCTCTGCCCGGATGAATCCGACTAGGTCCAGCGATATAAGTCTGGGTAATAGGAAGAGAATGCGGTTTGCCAGAATTTTGGCGTAGAGTTTTAGATCTACGTTAAGTAGGGAACTTGGGTGGTAGTTTGATACAGTTGTGGTGTCCTTACCAGCTTTAGGGATGAGGGTGATGTGAGCTTCTAGGTCTAGGATGTGCTTGTTTGTTTATGTGTTTTTTGACAATGGAAAAGGATGATAGATCATTGAATGCCCGAATAAAGCAAGGGATGATGGTGTCAGAGAATTACTTATAGTAACTGACCGGGCCTGGTCTTTTATCCACTTTCAGTTATTTCAAGGCATTCAGTGTCTCTTCTATCAAGATTGGGAGGTCTATATCTGCTGATTCAGTTATGGTAATTGGTAATAGAAAGTTGTTTATTGTCTGCATCCGATCTGTGGTTGTGCCCGATGAAGGTGGGGTGGGTAAATTGTAAACCTTTGAAAAATAATGTGCAAATTGGTCAGCAATGTCTTCAGAGGAGGCTTTTGTGTTGCCAGAGGGATCTTTAATGGTATGAATAGTGTGTGCTGCTTTTTTGACTTGGAGGGCCCTGGCTAGTAATTTTCCAGATTTATTGCCGCATTCATAGAACAGCTTTTGGGTTAGGGCATATTTTTGTTTAAGCATTTTGTGTAATTCTTCTAGGAGTTCTTCCCTAGCCTGTAATAATTCGTTGAGTGAGGTAGTGGCCAACGACCGTTTCTGGGTTTGCTCAAGCGAGCGGATGCGTGCTGTCAATTCAGCGATATGTCCCTTTCTAATATTGTTTCTTTTGGCTGCTAGGGAGATGAGTTGATCCCTTATTACACATTTGTGTGTGGCCCAAATGGTAGCGGGGGGAGGAGTCATCTGAGGTGTTTTCAGCAAAATAGTGGGAGAGGTGTTCGCGTAATTTAGACGTGATATCTAAGTCTGTTAGAAAAGAGTTGTCAAGGCGCCATATATTTCATCTGGTACATGTCATTGGTAGCGTCAAAGTCATAGTAATGGGGTTGTGGTCGGATAGCCGCATGGGATTAATTGTTGTGTCAGTAAGGAAGGTCAGGTTGTTCTGGGAAATGAAAAAGTAGTCAATTCTATAATACTTGTTATGTGGAGGGGAGAAGAAAGTAAAGTCCTTTACATTCAGGTGTAGTGTGCGCCATGTGTTGTGTAAAGTTAGATTGCTAAGTTGGGTTTTTATTGCGTGGAGGGCTCTGTATGTCAGAGAGGATGAGCCATTTGATGTGTCTAAGGAAGGATTTAAAGCAACATTGAAGTCTCCCCCTACAATCAGAGTGGCTGATTGAAAGCTTGTAAGTTGGTGCAAGGTGGTGCGGAAAAGGGAGACTTGTCGTGTGTTGAGGGCATAGAGGTTCGCTATTGTTATAGGCCTATCGTGTAGCGTTCCTTTAATAAACAGGAAACGGCCCTGAGCATCTCTTAGGACTTCTGCTATATGCATGGGGCAGTGTTTTAAAATGAGGATAGATACTCTTTTAGATTTGGCCTCATCATTTGAGGCTCGGTAAACTGTCAGGAAGTGGTGGTTGTGGAGTTTGGGAATGTTGTCGGTTCTAAAATGGGCTTTCTGTATAAGGGTGACGTGCGTCTTCGATTTCTAAAGAGCATAGAGCAATTGTGATGTTTTTTCGGGTGTGTTAAGTCTGCAAATATTTATGGTGCATAATTTGAGTTGGATGGGAGGTTGTGACGATTAGTGGTGGGTTGCATATGGGAGAGAATAGAGTGGTGCAGGTAGTCATCATTGCTTATTACCTGAATTATGAAGCAGGTGACGTTCCGCTGAAAGTCCTGGCATTTTGACGTCACCTCCCTGCAGGTTTGGTGGAGCGGTCCGTGTAGGGTCAGCGAGCAGTGGAGTCTACTCGGATGGGAGCCGAAGAGGTGATGCTCCTTTTTGATATGTCCATTCCTTCTCTCTGGTGAAAGATGCTCCAGTTATATACCCTATTGCGGCATCATATTCAAAGTGGAGTGTTGCTGGAAGTAAGCTGCATCATCCAGTCTTCGGGCTAGTCACTAGTCGCAGGCTGCAGGGCATTGTGGGGATTGTAGTTTAGTTGTAGTCTGCTTTCGGTTAGTGTTCTTGTTAGGTATTGTGGTCTGTCCTGCAATAGCAGAGCAGATAGGCAGTAATAGGAAGATAGGCATCAATGAGAACTGAATAACCAGATTGATCAGAGTACATGTGTGGTAAAAGAGAGTCTCATGTCTCGGCAAACGTGGGGAAACATTAAACTTCAGTCCAGGAAGTCAAACATGGCTAACTAGGAATGGGTAGCAGGGGGCAGCAGAAGAGAGCTCAGTGGTCCAGATGGGCTCTCCTGGATCTTGGAGAGTCAGAGGGACTGTAGTCTTGATGGATGCCGTGGGACAAGGTGTGATGTCTCGGTCCTGAGGGAGACCTTCTCCTGCGGTCCTGGTATCCTGCGCATCCATAAGTTCCCCTTGTAGAGTGGGTTCCCTTACTGTGGGGCGGTGAAAATCTACGTACCAGCTTTTGACATCCACCATGGGGATGCCTAGTATCTCACAGAAGTGAGGTAAATCTTCCGGCAATTTCAATAAAGCTGTGTGGCCCTGTGTGGAAGCTGACAAGCAAAAAGCAAACATTTATATTAAATCCCTTTAGTACACAGGTATCAAGCAGGGGTTTTAAGTCTCTGCGGTGTTGCAATGTAATGCCGGAGAGGTCTTGATAGATTTGTATGTTTACTCCACTGTGTGTCAGTTATGGTCGGCCCCTTGCTTGTCTCAGAATTTCTTCCTTCAACTTAAAATTAACTATACAGCAAATAATGTTTCTGGGAGGGTCTGTGTCCCTTCCTTTAGGCTGTAATGCTTGATGAATCCTCTCCATTTCAATTGCTGACTGGGGGGGTCTATTTCGCAGATTGTTAAACAAGCCTATGATTGTGGTGGATATTTGACCCCCCTCGATCGACTCTGGAAGACCTCTGATGTGCAGCTTGAGTCGCTTGCCTCTGTTTTCAAGGGTTTCCATGTGACGTTGCATGTCTCATAATTGTAGGGTATCGGTGTTGATGCAATTTGCGGCCCGGGGGAGCACCGTATCATGGCGTTCTGCTACTTTTTTTTTTTTTCAAATATAAATATTTATTATTTTTCAAACAATGCCCAACATGGGCATAAACATATAATACAACATAGAAGTGGGATACAAAAGAAAAGGGGAGGGAGGGAAAAAAGAAGAACCAACATCAAACCTATTACCGAGTTCACAGAAGGGACAGGGTCATAAAAAAAAAAAAAAAAAAAAAAAAAACCCATTGTGCATGGCTCCTCCATAGCATCTGAAATACCGAAACGTAATTGGGAGCCTTAATCCCTTCAGTTCCCCCATCTCCAGCTCTCATCAAAACCTCGATACCCCGGTAGAGACCCAATACCAAGGCAGAGATCATTAAAAATAGGGGAAGGGGTCCTGACATGGAAGACTAAGAGAGGGGGGTGAGGTGAGGGGGGGGAAAGGAGAGAGATGGGGAGGAAGAGGGGGAGGGAAAAAGAGGGAGGGGAGAGGTGGAGGGGGGGGGAGGGGAGGGGGGGGGATTTCTGGTTGATTCAGGACTGCCCTACCCCCCCATGCAGTATCTGTCGTCAAACATATTACAAAGTTCTCAAAAGTACCCCTTCGGGCGAGAAAATAAATTGGTGCCAGGGTGCCCATGTTTTCCTAAATCTTTCCTGCTGTTGCCTCCCCGTAAGTACCAGGTCCTCCAGTCTACTAATTTCCTCCACCTTACGAACCCAGGACGCCACCGATGGAGGGGCCTCGCTTTTCCAATGGAGCGGTATACATGCTCTTGCGGCATTCACCAATGGACATAAAATGGATTTTTTGTACTTTTTAATGGACATGGCATTCATGTGCAGGAGGAAAAAGGCCGGGTCATTAGGGACATTATACTCCGTAAATTTTTGAGTAACGGTCCTCACAGTGGACCAAAAATAAGACAACTTCGAGCATGCCCAAAATACATGCAACAAAGTGCCCTGTTCCAGTCCGCATCTCCAACAAAGCGCAGAGGTGGTCGGATAGAAAGAGTGTAAAACCTGTGGAGTTAAGTACCATCTCGTCAAAATTTTATAGTTCGTTTCCTGTATAGTAGTACAGATGGTAGATTTCAGGGCCAATGCTACAATGTTGTGAATCTGGGTCGGAGTAAACGTACAGTTCAAGTCCCTCTCCCATTTTGTCATAAAGGTCAGATGGGCATTATCCCCGGGTGTGATAAGGAGATTATACATTGTGGACAACGTTCTTGGAAGCACCCCGTTACCAGAGCAACATTCCTCAAAGGCGGTCAACGGTCCATCAAATCGGAGGGGGAATGAAAGAGTTCGAAGAAAATGTCTAAGTTGGACAGCAGTCCAGAAAGCTAATTTATAAGGTCCCGATGTATTACAGAGCACCTCTATGGACGTCCAATCCCCATCTATCCGGAAACATCTTGCTTGTATGCGCCCACTACTGGTCATAACCTGTAGAAGATGGGGGTCCATCCCGGGGGAGAATTGTGGGTTCCCCATGATAGGAAATAGCGGGGAGTTAGGCGTGGAAAGCAACCCCTTTGAGCAAGTCTGTGACCCCACCCGTAGAGTCGTCCCTATCAAGGGATGCCTCTTCATGTAGGCTGGGAGGTGTCTATAACACCAGATGGCCCCTGTTAATGGCACCCGGACCAGGGCTTGCTCCAACCGGATCCAAAGCTTCAGATCCCGGTGCCTGCACCAGTCTACAATTCTACCGAGGTGTACCGCCTGATAATATTTCTTTATATCAGGAACGGCAAGGCCGCCGAAGGGTTTGGGCATGGAGAGTAAGTTCCGGGCCAATCTCTGCTTCTTATATGCCCAAATAAAACCAGTAAATACACCGTGAACCTGTCGAAAATATGATGTGGGTACCGAAATAGGGAGTGCCTGCAGCAAATATAAAAATTTGGGCAGGATGCACATCTTAAGCAGGTTGCACCTGCCAAACCATGAATGAAGGCCTTTGTTCCAGGATTCCAGAAGAGTCCTGGTTCTGATTAGTAAGGGAGGGAAATTAAGTTTAAAGACGTGGTTTAGATTTGCCGGGACAAAAGTCCCCAAATACGACAGTGCCGTGGGCGACCATTTAAAATTAAAGCTGGACCGAAGCCCCTGTATGGTCGCTTGCGACAGTGCCACTCCCATGGCTTCTGATTTAGTGTAGTTAATCTTTAGATTGGAGACTTGTCCGTATTCCTCGAATTCCCGGAGGAGATTCGGGAGGGATATCGCAGGATTGGAGATAGAGAAAAGCAAGTCATCCGCATATGCAGAGACCTTGAAGTGAGCATCACCCACCACTATGCCTTGGATATCGGGGTTATTCCTAATTCTACATAAAAAAGGCTCCAAGGAAAGGGCAAAAAGAAGCGGCGACAACGGGCAGCCCTGCCTGGTTCCATTTTTAATCAGCAGGGGTTCCGATAATATCCCGTTCACCTTAATTTGTGCCGTCGGAGTAGCATATAATTGGGCTATCCACCTAAGCATTTTCTCACCTAAGCCTATGTGGTGGAGGACAGTGGACATATACTCCCAGTTAACCCTGTCGAAGGCTTTTTCGGCGTCTGTATTAAGGAAAATAGAAGGAATAGGACCCTGGTTCGCAACGTGGATCAGGTTCAATACCTTGATTGTACTGTCTCTGGCTTCCCTCGTAGGAATAAAGCCCACCTGATCCTGATGGACTAGGGACTGCACATGTCTGGCCAATCGTGTTGCTATTATCTTGGTAAATAATTTAAGATCCGTATTTAACAATGAGATGGGTCTGTAGCTACTACAGGCCAAGGGGTCTTTGCCTTCTTTAGGGATGACCGTAATATGAGCCCGAGTAGTATCAGGGACAAAGGTGGCCGTGTTCCCTATGTCATTAAAAAAGGTCACCATACGAGGGCTAAGGATGGAAAATAACGTCTTATAATACGGGAGGGTGAAACCATCCGGTCCAGGCGCCCTCCCAGGTTTAGCCGTATTAAGCACCGACTCCAACTCCTCAGGAGTTATCGGGGCCTCTAACTCAGCTACACTGTCAGATGATAGTTTGGGAGTCTGGCTAGAACTCACATACGCCTCCATCAGAGGTCGTCCTCCCGGGAGAGGTGGTAGATTGTAAAGGGTATTGTAGAAGTTTTTGAATGCAGCCGCTATCTGGTGCGGGAGGCCGACATCTACATTCGCTTCCGACCTGATTCGAGGGACATAGGTCTGTGTCTTGATGTCTCGAACCGCCTGCGCCAGACCGCGCCCGCACTTATTACCCGATTCATAAGCCATAAGTCTGCATTTTTGTAACGCCGCCTTGGCTTTGTAGCCAAGGAGGTCATTGACCTGGCTTCGAATAGAGGAGAGTTCAGCCTCCACGGATGGATCCAGGGAGACCTTGTGTTTTGACTCCAGAACCTGGAGTTCGGCCAGAAGTGAGTCCAGCTGTTTCCCAGTCTCTTTTTTGATGCGCGAACCGTGTTTAATCAGGACACCCCGAATAACCGTTTTGTGTGCTTCCCACACCACCCCCGGGGAGGAGTCAGCCGTCGTGTTCGTCTGGAAATAAAGAGTAAGCTCCCTAGTCACCTCTTCCAGTATTTCAGGTCGCTGTAGTAAGCTGTCATTAAGACGCCAAAAACGTGTCCGTCTGGAAGAGGTGGCAGACAGCTTGTATGTCAGCATAATGGGGGCATGATCCGACCATGTCTTTTGACCTATAGAGGAGGCCCTGACCGCATGTAATTGACTATGTGGTATAAGAAAATAATCAATTCTTGTGTAGATTTTGTGAGGCGGAGAGTAGAAGGTATAGTCCCTGTCACCCGGATGCTGTAAACGCCATATATCGACTAATTGTGACGCATGGAGACATGCGATGATACGCTTACGGGCACTAATAGATATAGAGGACGAGCCCGCCGAGGTATCCACGTGGGGGGCCAAGGGTACATTCCAGTCTCCACCCAGGATCAATTGACCCACCTGAAAGGCAATCAGCTTGGTCAAGAGACGCCGCACAAACACGTCCTGGCCCTCGTTAGGGGCGTAGACATTCGCTAGTGTCACCCGTACACCTCCCACCAGTCCTTTAAGAAAGACATAACGTCCTTCCAGGTCTATCTCGGAATCCGTGAGAGTCCAAGGTACATTACAGGAGATAAGAATAGAGGCACCCCGAGATTTAGTTTTATTAGTGGAGTGGTACATCGAAGGAAAGAATCTATTCTTGAGGACCGGTAATCGATCCTCTTTAAAGTGAGTTTCCTGAATATAAGCTATATCAATTTTCGCCCTTTTTAGGTCATGCATTAACATACGCCGTTTCTCCGGGGTGTTAAGCCCTTTCGCGTTTAAGGAGTAAAATGACAGGCTGTCCATCCTCAACCAGAAGGGAAAAGAGACCGGGAAGGAGAAGAAGGGAGATGGGGAGGAGGGAAAGGAGTGAAGAGAAGGGGGGGGGGGTTGAGAGTGGGAAAGGGAAAGACTCACAGTAGGGTGTCCCTTAAATCAAAAAAAAAAAAAAAAAAAAAAAAAACCCCTAAAGACAAGCCAAATGCTTGCGTGGCACGTCCCTACCAAAAATGGCGGAGAACGTGCCGGCCTATGTGGGGAAGCGACCTGGAACAGCCAAGGAGTATGAGCCCTCGGCTCCCCCCGACCTCACTGAACCCGAGGAGCTGTACTAGCGTGGGTCATCAACAGCCACACACTCCCCCCATCCCACCCCCCCCACCCCAAAATGGGGTCAACGGGGGGTGGGAGGGGAGGACACACACCAGGAGCCGCCGCAAAGTCTATTCCCCCGAAACAACCAGCCCCATCCCCTATAAAAGGGGGGGCACGTGGCCCCGGGGTTAATCGCATCAGGGCCAACCGAGGCAACGTCCCCGGTCTCCTCTCAATCCCCCAGCGGGTAGGCGAGGCGGGCCACATATAGCAGTGTGGCAGGTATCAGGTGCAGAGCACCCTTATGTACACCCGCCACTCCGCCCAATAGGGCAAATGGCCCGGCAACAAATCCCCCCAGTCATATAAATCACAACATGCAGCATGCCCCAGGTGTGTATAGGTATATAGCTAAAGCCCCCAAAAATTCATGCAAGCAAAATTAAAACAGAGAAAACAAACATAACATAAGAGCAAAAGGAATGCAACCCTGACAGCCAGGCGGCCATGGTAACATCATGGTAACATCAGCAACATAACATCAGCGTCCCCCACCCGACCCCCCGGGTGCACTCCCCCAGCCAGAACAGGGGGGAGAAGAGCTTGAACGACCCTCTCCCCACCATCCCAGGAGGGTAGCATCCCCACTCCGGGTGCCCCGGGTATACCACACAAACAGGAACAGAGTCAAAGCGACCCCTCAGAGGAGTCGCAAAAACAGCTTCCGGAGAGGCACCTCAGTCACATATAGTCACATATAGTCACTTATAGTCCGACAGACCCCCCGAAGCGCCGGAGGCATAAAGGATAACATCCTGCCTAACATCCTGCATTCATGGTGGGCCCCATAGGACAGTGCCCGGGGCCAAAAGAAATAATTAGGAAAAGAAAATGCAAAGGAAAAAAAAAAATAACATGAAACAAGGGGAGGGGGGGGGGGGGATGGACAAAAAAGGGAATCCAACCCAACTTCCCGGGAAGCCACTCCAAGTCAGCCGGCACCATATGGCGGAGTATTTATAAATCCCCATCAGATTCCCCAGGACTCCCCAAAACTCCCCGGGCAGATAAATCAATAAATCAATAAAAAAAAATAAAAAAAATACATTAGCCCCCCCCAACACCCCACCACCCCAAAGAGGTCCGCCACCTTTACCAGTCTATAGAGCAGTCAAGGAGGGTCAAGGAGGGTCACCTCTCCGGTCATCAGCACACGAGATCCAAAGGGGCAGAGCAAATCCGGGTGGGAGACAGCAGGAGCACAACAGAGCACAACAGAAGTCAGGGTGGTAGAATTCTATAGGCCCATCTCACAATTCACACACTCCCTCCCTCCGGCGTGGGTGCACGGGATCCACGGCGGCGTCTCTGAGTCCTCGACGGGGCCGATCTCCATGAGGACTGCGACCCGGACCTTCCCCCCGTTGGAGGTAGAAACATCAGCCAGTTCGGGAGAGAAACCGGATCAGCGTCTAGGAAGGTAAATAAAGCCGGGAGATCGCCTGGGGAGCGGAGGTGAAGCAACTGCTGATCTTTCCTGAAGATCACCGCTAATGGGTACCCCCAACGGTATGTGACCCCCCGCCGGCGGGCAGCCTCCAACACAGGGCGGAGCATGGCTCTTCTCTGTAGGGTAGCTCTAGAAACATCAGGTAGAATTTTAACAGACGCCCCATCAAAATCCACATCACCTGCCTCCCACGCTCTACGCAAGATCAGTTCCTTGTGGGAGTAGTGGTGGAGACGGCAGATAACATCTCGCGGTCTATTAATGTCCTGCGACCGTGGCCCCAGAGCCCTATGTATCCTGTCGAATTCCAGGGTCTGTGGTAGCGGAGAGCCAGGCAGCATGTGGAAGATGGCCGTGGCCATAACGGCCAAATCCTCAGATCCGGTCACCTCCGGGATACCTCGCAAACGGAGATTATTTCGCCTGCACCTGTCTTCAATTTCTTCCTGATGGAGCTGAAGCAGGGTAGCGGCATCAATATGGGCTTCCTGCAACCTCTCCAGCGCACTAACTCTAGATTCTAAGTCCGTCGCTGTGTTTTCCCCCGCCACCAGGCGCTCCGTGATGGAGCTCAGTTCACCTCTCACCTCCTGCAGCTCCTTGCGGTGCTGTGTCTCCAGGCGACCAATGAGAGTTTCGATATCCGTCCGGGTAGGGAGTGCTCTCAGAAGCGCCCACAGCTCCGCATTTCCCTCGGTACCCGCCACAGACACTAGCGGAGATGTAGTACATGTCTGCAGGGCAGACGGGACATCCGAACGTGAGTCCGCACCAAGCGAAGCAGCCGGCGATGACGGGCGATGACGGGCCACTCTCCGGGACTTCCTCTCCCTCTGCACGTGCGGTCGCCATCTCAGGGGCAGCGTGAGTCAGCTGTGGCTGTGTCAGGAATTGGGTAATCGACCCGCCGGACTCCCGTGGTCTAGCCTGACTGGGCTTCCCCTTCGTCTTAGTCTTTTGCTTCCTTACAGGCATACCCCGGTCAGGAGGTCAGGCGGTAGGCGAGGGGATCAACGAGGGGATCAACGCAGGCTCCGATAGTCGGGAGGAGGACGGGGGGAGGACGGGAGCTCAGATAGCACACAACCTCACTCCGCCATGTCCAGGCCACGCCCCCTGTTCAGTCACGAAAAAAAATCTGCTACTTTTTTTTACCTCATACGCTCTGTCAGTGAGCGCATTAATGTCCAGCCGTAGCTCTGAAATGGTGGCTGATAGAGTGGCCTTTATGTCAGCAGCAATGGTTCTCAGATCGTGTATGTTTAAATGAGGTTGAGGGGGGACCTCTATTCCTCCCAAGCTCGTGGGGACAGCTGAGGGTGTAGTGGATAGCAACCCTGTCAGTGAGGGAGCTGTTGTCTGTGAGTGGCTGTGGCAGGAAGACGCCATGTTCCCTCCGGGGGTCCGGAACATTTCAGGGATGTTCTGACTTAGGCTCCCGTTCTGTTCCCGAGGGGAGCGGGATCTGGATGCTGATGAGTTACAGGATGCCGTTCCCATGTTTTAGATGGGTTTAAGGGTGAGGTTACCTCCGATAGAGAGAGTTGCTTTGTCCTTTGGCAGCAGGAGCTCTAGAGTCAAGCGTCCATTTCCCTGCTAGGTCAGGCCACGCCCCTGAAAAAATCTTAATTTTCCAAACAATTGTGGGCAAAAAATTGCAACTTCAAAAAGATCACTATGCCTCTCACTAAATAATAGACTTTCATATTTAAAAAAGGGGTAAATTGTGGGGTATTTGTACTCTCCTGACATTTTAGGACCTCAAGAAATGTGATACACAGCATAGCTTGCAGACACTATAACTTTCACACAAACCAATTATCACACACTTATCAGGATTTTATTTTTTATTTTTATTTTTATTTTTTTTACCAAAGATATGTAGCAAAATTAGATTTCATTGGATTTCTTTTAAAACAGAAAGTAGAATATTAGATATTATTATTATATCCCAATTTTTTTTCAAAAAAACTTTGGTGAATAAATACCACCAAAGAAAGCTCTATTTGTGTGAACAGAATGATAAAAACTTAATTTGGGTACAGTGTAGCATGACTTAGTAATTAAATAAATTAAACAAAAAGTGCAGCACTGGGTAATAAACTAATAACGCAAGTGATTATGAATAAAAACCGTGATTATACAAAGGAGTATTCTAAATAAGTGATAAAAAAAACCATCAAAATAATCCATATGTGTTAATGTGATCAATCCATGAGCAACAAACTCGTGTATAAACCGCAAAAACAGTTAATGGGTGAAATAATCCAATAAAAGAAGTGTTCACCATCGAAATCCAAATAATTAGTTTCCACCACTAGTGCAGCCCGTCACCTGGGAATAAGCAAATGAGGCTTGCCAAAAAGCAGGTGACCACCCTTGTTCAGGGGGGTCACATAAGGCTTAGTAGAACAGCTGGCTTGCTGTTGTAGTACCACCGACTGTCCTCACAGGTAACCGGCTGTTGTCTGTGAAAAGAGGTTTCAAAGGCGCTTCTGTCAGGGGATGATCACTGCGCATCAATGGACGTTTCCTTCCACCAGTGGGATGTGGTCATCTAATGGTTTTCCGCAAAAAGTTATGAGGAGAAAAAAAGACTCCAATAGTGCAGAGATACCTTTGACTAATTTTTCCAAAAAGGTACCAACAGGTTCACAATGCATAAAAATGTTCCTTGCAAGGATAAAAAGAGAAAAAGGCTCTGCTAATCTCCAAAAAGCGATTTGCGCACTTGCACTGAGTGTATGCGCAACGTCCCCACGGCCATTTCGTCACAGCTAACATCATCAGCTGATGATTTTTTTTGAATAAATTAGTCAAAGGTATCTCTGCACTATTGGTGTCTTTTTTTCTCCTCATAACTTTTTGCGGAAATCCATTGGATGACCACATCCCACTGGTGAAAGGAAACGTCCATTGATGCGCAGTGATTGTCTCCTGACAGAAGCACCTTTGAAACTACTTTGCACAGACGCTGGCCGGTTACTCTATATATATATATATATATATATATATATATATATATATATATATATATATATATATATATGTTTTTGTACTAGCTTACCTTCCTTATTAGCATTTATATTAGTTCATCTAATGGTTCCCATGGGGTGTTTATATGTTATATATAATGTACACTTTTATACTGCAGTATGTTTTACAGTTGTTCTTTGGTATGTGTATATTACTTTTTGTAGCAATGTTGTCAATAAACTTAGATTGAACAATATATTCTGCCACAAGTTCAATAAATGTCTCCAATTCCTCAGAAATTCCTGCTATCACCATTTTTTTTATATTAGCAGTACAATCCTAATGGTAGATAATTACAGAAAACATTAATGCAAGCAGTGTGGAAATTGCAGGAATTTAGAATAGAAAAAAAATGTTTTCAGACAATTATTTACTAATGCTAACACAACCATGCCATGTGTTATGCTCCCTAATGCCATATCCAATCACAATTCATACTCATATCATGACTAACAATTGACTGGCCAAATATTTGTACAATAAACTTTAATCTATTTTAGCAAACAGTGCACCAGCTCAAGGAAAATGTGACCTTTAAAATGGGTTCTTCTTACATGGATTATGTAGTAGTTAAAATTGCCCCTACCTATGATTAATTATGTACATTAAAACATAACAATAGAAATACAATAAAACATATCAACAGTGTTGTAAATATGTATTTTTTTTTTTTGGTTTGAATGGATCTCAGCAGTTCACCTTACTCCCTAACCTATTTTTAAAAACGTTTCCACTTTAAAACGGTGTTATCTGTGAAGACCAATAGGAGATCTTACTATATATTTGGCAGAAATCTAGACCAAAAGATATTCAAAGTATATTGTAAAACTGTATACTGTATGCCAGAATGAGGTTTGGATTTTTCAATTTTAGAACAATCTTACTATTTAGCTCAATCACTCCCAAAGCAGCATAGCACAGTGCTAAACATGCACCCTTGTAGTTATTATTGGAAATCCTAAATTGCTATTGCATAATAATGGATTTGATACCATGTATCAGTGGTCCCTGCAGGCATGGTAGCATTAGTACACTATTACAAAAACAATTCAAAGGTTGGGAACACAACGAAAAACTCATCATTATCCCACAGCATTTCTTACAATTGTCACTTTTTGACATCAGATATTTCCTAAAAAAAACTTGAAAATTTAACATCACATTCTTGGTGGATCAGTGTATAGGCTATAGTGGCTTATATACCTGCCTAGGGAGCAAAAACATATCTATTCTCCAAGTGAGCCTAAAATGATTTTGTTTTCATAGTCTTAAATTAGCACATCCCCATCTCACGGATGACATTTGCACCAGATCATGTGCATGCACAGTAAAAGATCTGGCATTATGTGTTTTTGTTTACATGCTGTCATGAATTTTGTAACTCGTGCATATGAGGACATACTGTAAGTAAGCAAAAGCAAAGTGTAAACAGTCCACAGATTTGAGTCTTCTTCTGGCACACATGACAACTGTCTGTGTTGCCTGTGATTACATGGTCTGTGCAGATCTATGAATGAATAAAATACCTAAAACTCTTCTTGAGATCTCACTTATAGGATCTCAAGAGCAGCCTAGGGACACTATTGGCATAGATTTCCCAGAAAAAATCAGTGAGCTTCTTGCTTTGTCTCTTTTATCAATGTAAATGAGCTGCAGGGCAGAAAACCAAATGAGTAAGCAGTTATTTTTATTAAATTATGGCTTTTATATGATATATTATATGATAATATACTTACGTAATTAGTAAATTGTGGATGAAAAGGTTTGCTTTAAAAAGTTCCCCTGTGAACACTTATGAACCCTAACTAATTTCCCCAAAATTTTTTTAAGGTTGTTAATCAAAAGGATATATGATGCATATATGGTGGGGTGTGTTTTTCTAACAAAGTTTTGATACAAAATATATTAACTTTTGCATTTGTTTTTTAACATAGAACTGTAGAAAGATATTTGGACAGCTTTATTGTATTATAAATCCAAGACATTTTCAAAAAACTATCACAATACATACTATGACACTTAAATTAATTACTTCAAATGCTATAAACACATCTAATGCAACACTGGTCAAGCACAGGTCACACAAATTTCCTACACATTTAAGAACCTTGATTTGATAATACATATGCTATCACACTAACTTGTTATGTATATACAGTGTACCACCCTTTAGTGTGCAGTCTAGTGTGAGGAAAATGTATTCTGGCTCACAGTAGTTGTGTGAGTCTCGGAATTGGTTGCGGTTACTGTAAGTCAAACTGGAGGTAGGTCAGACCTCTGGTACCCCCTCCGGTTCTAGAAGCTTGGAGACATTTCTAGAAGCTAGTGGGTGGAGGCAAAGAATCTGAGATCTGCATATTCATGGGAATCTGGCCAATCGCAGGAGTCCTGGCAGGATGCTTGTGTCAGCCCCTAAATATTGTGTAGCCTGGCCAGCAGGGGTTATTGTCAGGTGGAAGATGGAGTTCTGTGTTGTGAACCCTGGGAGGGGACCCTGGGCATGGGGATGCTCTGCCTTCAGGCTGGGAGCTGAGGAAGGAAAGAACCTGGACAGAGGGATCTCCACTACCCATTAGTAGACACCCTGGCTAGCATGGGTGAACCTGGACAGCAGGAGGCCTGAACAACAGTCTTTTCAAAAGCAACAGGTTTCCAAGGACAGTGTGAGTACCTCTGCACCTGGGCCAAAAAAGGAAGAAGTATGTCAGATGCAATATCCAGCAAGCTTTCAAGGAACAATGGCACAGCTAAACCCAATCCCTTGTCCTGGGACACTTTACAAGCCAGCCAGGTTGGCTGATAATTTCAAGAGAGGGACATTGAGTTATTGCAAGTTTGGAACTTTGCTCACTAGGGTGACACAAAGTTCCTATAAGGTGAATTCTTACTGCCATTTCCAGAGAGACTGATATTGTTTCAGAGGGAATACAGTCCAGGATTTTCCATTTTTCCATGTACAGAGTGAAGAAAGATGTCCTCGATCTTGTTCTTTCAAGTCAAGTTGAGCATCCCATAATCCTTATTCCCCTTCCAAGTTGTTTTCCCCCAATAAAACAACAAAAACAAGCCAATGGACTGATTTTTGTCTTTGTGTGAAATTTGAAAAAATGTGTGTTACCTGTCTGTGCAAGAATAGGGGGACCCAAAACCTAGTGGCCCACTAGGGGGTAGCGCTACAATAGTAAGAGCCTTGGTTTGCAACACACAAGCTAACATTTTTTTAGGTTGTGAAGAAATACTCAGTAATATGTATATAACTAGCATGAACTTCTGTCCTGTGATTTTTGTTTATATACAGTATTCTGTATTTTTCTTTTAACAGTTAAAGAGACACTTCCACCTTGACCATGCAGAGCAAAGCAATAGTGTCTCTGCCTCCTCTCCCATACTCCATTATATTCATCTTGCCGGCACTTCCTCATCACTCATTCATAATTCACAGTTGGAGAAACTACCTAGCACTTCTGTGTATGGGAGAGCATATGACTTGTTCCTTTGTGACAATGCTCATGCCTAGCAGATCAAGCTCTGCTACATTACTAAATAACATGACACTATTACTCCCCCAGGTCATGACACTGCTGATTTCAGTTCTGTATGTGATAGAGGAAGGGATGAGGGAATGCAGGCAAGGTAGGTATAAGGGGGCCTATTTGCAAAGACACTGTCAATTTGCCCTGAATGGGCAAGGTGACAGTATCTATTTCATAAACATTTTAAAAATCAGATGGCATCTCGAACCTCTTTCAGGAGAATACAAAGTTCGTGTCATGACCCCAAGAATGGCCCTTTGACAAACACACTAATATTTTCTTTGTTAAGGAATGAAAATATATGTAATATTTAACTTAAGTAATATCATAGTATCAATGAAACTAAGAAATTATCATTCATACCAATGAAAGAAAATTGTATAATACCAATTAAAGGTGTTCCCACTTATTACATACATGAAATTTTTTTTTGCAGGGCGAGGGTGTCGTTTTGTGAGACAGGGTTCTTTGGCTTGCAAAGACTTATAAAAATAATGACAGGACAAAGCAGTACAAAATGAAAAATATGCCAAAGGTAGAGATGGCAGCAAAGAGAAGGAAGGGCTGATATGCTAAAAGCCCCACAACATTCTTTCTGTTTTGGGTTGACCAAGGTCTTTTAAGAAGCCAGAAACACTCTTGATATAGATGTTTTTTTCAGTAAAATGATTGCTATCTATATTTTTTCAGTTTAGTTAAAGCCTTTCTAACTTGCTTATTAAAGGGTTTTTTTATGAAAGAGAACAAAAATTCTGTGAATATATATGTGATGAGTGTCATGTTTTTGCCTTTTCTTTGGGATGATTATTCCCATTGTGAGAATGCTCTCATCATTAATTTATTTTCTCATCATGTTTTGCCTTGTTGAATGAAAGCCTATGGTAATAAGCTTTAAAGTACAATGCACAATATACTGCCACATAATTGTCTATTGTGTCAATTGATTACAGCATGAATCTATAATTAATCTTTCTGCTAACTCTGCTTCTCTCTCAATCACTGTCCTTGATACTTGTTACTTATTACTTTGGAAACCTTTAACAACATTACTTGGGTGTATGACTAACTTTTTCTTTGACTTTGTTTCTGTATTAGCTTTCAATAATTTATTTTTTGACCTTTTTTAATGCCCTGTTTGACCCTGTATTAATGCTGTATATGAAGTTCTTCATCTGATTTCTAAAATTTTAGAGTTTCTATCAACAAACCACAAACAAAGTCAGTAGCCAGGTATACATGAGTGATATAAGATTCAGCAGCTTTCCTCATGGTTACATTACAGCAAAATGAATACAGGAAAAACGATAACCTATAACCTAACCTATAAAAAAGTGAATCAAGCTGCTACACACGAATGTGACAACATTCATATACAAAAGGGAAAAACTATAATGTAGCGCTAAAAATAAAAAAGAATAATGAAAAATGGTGGAGTGACTAACACCAAAAAACAAACAAACAATAAAGTCCCAAGAATGAAATAAATCAGTGTTTGGAATCCATGTGAGATTCCGATGTAGTGATTTATACAGTGCATAGGCCAAAGGATGATCCCGAAGATGTTCACGGCAATAACTTCAAGGTGAAATCAAGAAAAGAAAACGGGTGGCTGATGGACATGCTGGGATCTGTCGAGTCGAGGATCTATCTGTGTATGCTTGTTTGACCTGGTGCCCACATACAGGTCCCGTGGCTTTGGTAAGAGTACCCACCCTTTTTCTTTTCTTCATTTCACCTTGAAGTTATTGCTGTGAATGTCTTCGAGATCATCCTTTGGCCTATGCACTGTATGAATCACTACATCTGAATCTCACATGGATTCCAAAGACTGATTTATTTAATTCTTAGAACTTTATTGTTTGTTTGTTTTTTTTAGTGTTAGTCACTCCACCATTTTTCATTATTCTTTTTTATTTTTAGCGCTACATTATAGTTTTCCCCTACATTACAGCAAAGTAATAAGGGCACATTCACACCAGCCATTGCATTGCAACGCAGCAGCTGGTATGCGGTGGGGCTGAGATCAGTGCAATGATGATGCTCTTTTTTTTTTTTTTTTTGCCATTTTTATTGAGCTATCACAGAGACATCTCATAGAGTTTAATTGCTGGCTGCATGGTGCAAGACAGTAGATTACCCCGTAGATTGCATGCAGTACTTTTTTTAGCGCTAACGTGCTTACACACCAACCCGATGTAGTGCTGTGAAGCAGGCACAAAGGAAAAAAGGCATTATGCCTTGTGCATGTGGTGGGACAGTGCCACAGTCCCACTGCATATGGTGTAATGTTTTAAAAATACACATCCAATACAGACTACACCACTGAAAAAGTATTCATAGAGGGTTTTAGTTTTTTTTAATAACAATGTAGGGAAATTTTGGGACTTTAAATGAAGCACATAAGCATATTTGTCCTTCCCTTCCCGTGTCCATCCCTGGTTCAAGTAAACAAAAAAGGAAAGTGAGACTTTAAATGAAGCTGTTCACTGGTTGTGGTTTGGTTGTAATCACATGTCTTAATGACATAGATAAATGTAGATACATTACAATAGTACATATCATGTATGGAAGTAGTACAATATGTATGCATGCACACATGACATAAACATCATAGCTACATAGATATATACATTTGACAAAACATATAAATGTAGGAAATGGTTGTATAAAACTATAAATTCATGTATGTACACATGTCAGCTTGACAGCACATGACAAATATATTGAGTATTAAAATCATTGTTATTGATCTAACTGGTGTGAGTCCTGTTAGGACATATAGCTATATCCTGTTTGACCGATGCTTTTGCGTGTACAGACACTTCCTCAGGGGTGGATGCTATAAGGTATCTACAAAAAAACACAATATGATTAGGTTTAGTGTTGAAATGAGCACAGCAGGAAAGAACAAAATTGTCAGTCCTGGGTACTTAAATACAACAGAGTACAATGGTATGTAGTATATGTGAGGCCCTGGCCAAAGGTGTAGTCTGTCCCAGGAGCTGAGGTAGTTTACTGCCCCGTGCCAAAAGGGTGCACACATAGCATCCCCTAGACCACAGATTGCCAATCTCCATAATATAGAAAAGGCGATGAATAGGAGTGATAGCTGCCAATGGGGTCTGTAATGGATCCATAAAATATCCATTCAAAATATTGTGGCAAATGTGATGTTGAATGAAATCAAAGTGACCAGGTGAAAGCATGAGGAGAATGGAAGCATTAGCAGGTAAGGTTGAACATAGTTTTTATTATTATCACAAGGTCAGTGCAAATAAGGAGTACAAAATAGCAGTACATTCCAAAAGATACACAAACAGCGAGGTACAAGTGTAAAAGCATAAAAAAAACTGCGTAAATGACAAAGCTGATTAATACCAGTATAGATGAAAATAAAGAAAAAAAAATTATCAACCTGTGGAGGGAGGGGAAGGGGGGGAGGAGGGGGGAAGGGACAGGGGAAGGTGAGGGAGAGGAAAGGAGGATGACAGGAACCTCAAAAAACTGAAATCGTACTGGGCCGTAGTGCAGCCGTCAGTGTGGATCCAGGGTGGTGGCCCGACATTCAACCCATATCACCACATGGGGGGGAGGGAAGACAGACGGGGCCCAGCCGGATGGTGGTGTGCAAAAAGAAGTATGAGCGCAGGCCCATTAGCTGTGCAACCCCAAAGGAGTATCACAGGTGAACAACAAAAATACAGGACATGGCATTGTCCTATCGAATGCCATTAAGGAAGCCCGTTGAGGCCGAATGATGGCGCCAGATAGACCACAGAACAGTAAATTTGTCATATCTGTCGTCCACCTTCGCCTGCAGCTCCTCCATGACCATCATCTCGTTAAGAAGTTCTATCCAGCGGTCCACCGACGGGACCCGATCCGTCTTCCAGGAGAGGGTGATGTTATGACGGGCAGCAGAGAGGAGGAATCTAAGAAGGCAAGACTTGTGCCGTTTGATGGAGCCCGGTATAATGGACAGTAAGGCCACCAAGGGCGAGGGGGATAAGGAAGCTTGATACATAGCATTATACGTTTCAAAAACTTTATCCCAAAAAGGGCGAACCATAGGACACTCCCACCAGACATGAAAGAATGTACCTGTCGCACCATGGCACCGCCAGCACACATCCGTTGAACCGGGGAACATTCTGCGTACCGAGACTGGAGCTCTATACCAGCGTGATAACAATTTATAGTTTTTTTCTTGAGTGAACCCTGATCTAGAGGATTGGTGAGTAAGGATAAAGGAAGTATGCCATTGTGATGAGGAGATTTCGGTTCCGACGTCAGCGGACCATTTGTCAGTGTAAGTGGGAAGTGAGGTGTAAGTAAGAGATTGGAGTTCTTTGTAAAGAAGAGATAACGTGTGTCTCGGTGTGTGAGGTAGAGTACAAAGTTCTTCAAATAAGGTGAGGGTCCTATGAGTTTTACCGGATAGGAAGAGTGAGTTGCAAAATTGATTGATGGACCGCTCAGAGAGCCAATCTAGGTCCGGTAGGGGAGACGCTGTCGCCAGGGCTCGCAAGCGACCAGTGGAGGGGTGGATAAATTGATTAGCTGTGGGCCAATCCTCCCTGCGATATGCCCCAATGTGGGTAGCCGAGAGGAGAGTGGGGAGAAGTGGGTTGTCAAAAAGGGAGGAAAGAGGGCCAGGATCCGTGGACAGGCCTGTCGTACCGGAGACGGCGTACCATTTGGTCAGAGCTGCGATCGTCAGGGGGGATACCCCACGAAGTGAGCGGAACACGGCGTGATATCCCCATAACAGGGCCCTAAGGTCCCTAAGGGCCATATCTTGTTCAATAGTCACTGTAAGTTTGGGTAGGGGTCTCGGGAACCATTCTAACAGTCTAGACAGCAAGGATGCCGTGTGATATAGTTGAAAGTCAGGTAGTCCAGTCCCCCCGCGAAGCTTGGGGGCGCATAGGATCCTATGTTTCAGTCGAGGGGGGTGGCGGAGCCATACAAATTTAATTATCGCAGATCGGAGGGAGAGGAAGAACGTCCGAGGAAGAAGTATAGGAAGAGTTTGGAACAGATACAGAACCTTGGGCAGTATGTCCATTTTAATGACGTTCATCCTCCCCCACCAAGTAAGTTTCAGATTATACCAGGAGTCGAGGGAACGTTTGATGTTGGTTAACAAGGGGCTATAGTTAAGAGAGTAGATGTCCTGTAAATCTCTAGGGATTGCAGTCCCTAAATATTTAATGTGATTGCCATCGGAACGGATAGTCCTTTTTCAAGGTCGCCAGGTCCCGCTCCGGCAGAGAAATATTCAGGGCTTCGGTTTTGTCTATATTAAGTTTAAAATTACTATGGGTAGCGAAGCGGTCCAGTTCCTCGAGAATATATGGTAGGCTAATGCGGGGGTTTGTGACATATAGAAGTAAGTCGTCAGCATAGAGTGACAGCTTGCGGGGAGCCGACGGGGTAGGAATACCGTGAATAGAGGTATTGTTACGTATAGCCTGTGCCAGGTGTTCCACTGTGATTGCGAACAGCAAGGGCGAAAGAGGACAGCCCTGCCTGGTACCGTTACTTATTCGGAATGGCGTGGACGATTCCCCGTTAGCTGAGACCCGAGCAGTGGGGTGAGAGTAGAGAGCCATTATCTTGGAAAGTAAGTTAGGGCCTAAGCCTATTTGTTGCAGGGACGCACGAAGAAACTGCCAACTCACCCTGTCAAATGCCTTCTCGGCATCACAAGACAAGAGGCAGGCGGGGATATTGTGTGTCTTGGTGTAGGCGATCAAATGTAGGGTTTTCGTGGTGTTGTCTCTGGCTTCACGGCCAGGGACAAACCCCACTTGGTCCCCATGGATCAAAGAGGGAAGGAGGGGGGCCAGGCGCGTGGCAAGGACCTTGGCGTAGAGTTTCAGATCGACATTCAATAGGGAGATGGGGCGGTAATTACTGCAGAGTGTGGGGTCCCTCCCAGGCTTGGGTATCACTACAATTTGAGCTTGCAGAAGTTCGGTAGAGAGCGGATGGTCGTCGCCAACCTCCTCAAAAGCTCGCGCCATCAGCGGAGCCAATTGGTGGGCATATTGCTTAAAGAATAAAGGCGTGTAACCATCGGGACCCGGGCTCTTGCCCTGCTTGAGCTCCTTAATGGCAGTCAAAAAGTCAGAG
This sequence comes from Lithobates pipiens, assembly GCF_037356315.1. NCBI lineage: Eukaryota > Metazoa > Chordata > Amphibia > Anura > Ranidae > Lithobates > Lithobates pipiens. Next base: position 490,922,834 of record NW_027507748.1, read on the forward strand.
GTAGTCAGCGGGCGCTCCAGGTCCGACACAGCGTCAGGGGGTAGATGCGGTAAGGAGGTATCCTGTATGTATTGTAGGAGGTCTAAGTGCGAGGAAGGGGCAGTTGTTGGAGTTACTGGAAGATTATACAAGGCAGAGTAGAAGTCTCGGAAATCAGAAACAATCTCCGAGTTTTTAGTGCGTTTAATGTGAGTGGAGGACATGAGGTGGGAGATATTTTGTCTGCGTTGCTGGGGGTGAATTGTGCGAGCAAGGTGTCTTCCACACTTGTTCGCATTGGCGTAGTGAGTATGTCTACCTTTAGCGCAGGCAATCACAGAGCGTTCGGTAAATATCCGTTGGAGGTCCCGACGTGCATTAGAAAGTTCTGCGAGTATCTTAGGATCGGGAGAGTGTTTATGGGAGGCCTCAAGGGCAGAGATCAGTGCAAATAACCTGGAAATTTCGGCCGTACGGGCCTTCTTTAGTCTGGAGCCATGCTGAATCAAAATGCCTCGGAGGACACATTTAAGCGTCTCCCATTTGGTCAGGTTAGAGGTGTTGTCTTCAGCATGGACCAGGTTAAACTCTGTGATTGCTGCGGTAAGTGCTGCATTGCAGACTGAGTCACGGAGGAGGTTATCGTTAAGTCGCCAGGATTTGTGGACGCGATTGTTTGGGGGCATCCCAAGTGACAAATGCACCGGGGCATGGTCGGACCAAATTCTCAGTCCGATGTCACAGGTAGGATCACAGTCTAATAAAGCTTGGGAGATCAGTATGTAGTCGAGTCGACTGTATGAGTTGTGTGCAGGGGAGTAGTAAGTATAGTCACGTGCCGAAGGGCAGAGCACCCGCCAGGGATCAACTAAGGAGAGGTCCTGCAAAATGGAGCGTATACTGGCAAGGGAGGAAGGAGGGATGTGTGACTTACCAGTGGACGAGTCCAGTCCCGGTACTAATGGTACGTTCAGATCACCACCCAGGATCAAGTTATGAGTGCCAAAAGCGCGCAGGCGGGATGCCACGGAGGAGAGGAATCGATGCTGGTTCTGGTTGGGGAAGTAAACATTAACAATGGTTAAAACTGTTTGTTGAACCTGTAACTTCAAGAACACATATCTACCATTGGGGTCTATCTCCTGGTCGAGAACAGTCGGGTTAAAGGAGGCATGGAAGGCCACAGAGGTCCCCCGCGTCTTGGCGCCCGGGTTGGTGCTATGGAACCAACATGGGTATCATTGTCAGAGATATTAGGGAGTTTGTCTGTCCGGAAGTGGGTTTCCTGCAAGAGTAGGATATGAGTTTTGGATTTGTGAAAGTGATGCAAGAGTTGTCTACGTTTCTCTGGGGTATTAAACCCCCTACAATTAAGGGAGGATATTTTAATACCTAAAGTGGGCACGTCAAGCGGGGGGGACGGAAGGGGTGCGGTAGGGTTCCTGTCATGGGAACTAGAGGAGGTAGTCTCCAGTTAAGGAGAGAAAGGGTTAGGAAGTGGGCCCTAAGGTCAGGGGGGGAGAGGGTGTCAAGCAAAATATGTCTGAAAAGGGCTCAACAGAACCTAGGGGGGTGGGTTAGTATGTAACGTCCCCAGGCGGGGCGGGAAGGAAGGAATTAGATCCCACCCACTAGTGTTCAGGGGGAGAAAGGGAGGTGAACACTACACAGGTAACTAGAAAAACAACAGAGAACAGAGGCAATGAAGACTCTGCACACCCTAACGTGGGGAACGTGGAAGGGCAAAACTTAGGGGCTCCGCCCCAACATAGCAAAATAAACAGTAATAAAGATAAAGTGCTTATCTAAAGCGCACAGCACAGCATGTGCGAGGCGACATAACAGCAATGGAACAATGTAAAGTCAACAGCATCGTAGCAAAAATATAGTCCAGGTTACGGTCTAAGGCCTGCGAGCAACCGTAATAGAAAGGGAGCACAAGGGGACTCATGGAAGAGTCGCAACAAAAATAAAATGGCAAAGGTAGAAAACGGTAACGAACAGTGTGGTTGAAAAAATAGGACTTCATAGGTAGTAGTCCAGCGTCCAAGCTCAGTGATCCATTCACTAGTCACCTAGAGGAGGAGAAAGAGGTAAAACAGAACATATAGGCAGATCTGGAAGCCAGCAGGCGTCAAGGGAAAACCACAAGGTTTATAGAAAGGAGGAGGGAGGAAAGAAAAAACCCCCAGGTTATGAGGGGTAAATTCAGCCAGGTGGAGATTTAGAGGTGCGGGATCTGGATCTCTTCTTCCTAGACTGCTTCTCCCAGCGAGGCGCTTTAGGAAACCCCGGAGTGGCCGCCTCCAAGGGCCAATCCGGAATCCGGATCTGTGGTAGTTCAAACACTCCAAGAAAGTTAGGGAGATCACCCAGGGTGCGAAAAGTGGCCGATTTACCCTCATGAGATGCAAACAGGTGAAAAGGGAAGCCCCATCGATATTTAATTTGCTTAGAATGAAGTGCGTCTGTGAGTGGCTTCAGAGATTTCCGCATGAGAAGGGTCTGCCTGGAGAGGTCCGTCAGAAGCATGACGGGGGATCCGTTAAAGAGAATGGAGTCTCGAGACCGAGCGGCCTGCATGATGTCAGATTTGGTATGGAAAAAATGTATGCGGCAAATAATGTCCCTTGGGTAAGCCGGGTTGGGATTGCGGGGGCCCAGGGATCTGTGAATCCTGTCAATTTCCAGGTGCTCATCTTGGGGCTTGTTCAATAGCTGGTTAAACATCAAAATGGCTGCTTTGGCAAGATCCTTGTTTTCAACCGACTCCGGAACCCCGCGGATGCGAATATTATTGCGTCTACTTCTGTTCTCCTGATCATCGAGACCGTAAAACAGTTGTTGGATCTGATTAGTGTGTTGCTGAAGAATGTGATCATGTTCAATAATTCTGGTCACAGATTCCTCCACTGTTGCTTCAATATCGTCAAAGCGCTGGCCTATATCATGGCGTAGGTCTGTGATCTTACGCTTATAGGAGCGCTCAAGCCTGTTGATGTAGGCCTCAATATCCCCTTTGGTGGGGAGGGCCTTGAGGTAGGATTCCATGTCCCAGGGTGCTGGTTGAGGATGCGGCTGGGGCGGAGGGGTCCCGGGACACGCTGGGTATTGGGGGCTCCGGGTGTCTGAACCGGGTGAGTGCGGTGAGGGAGAAGAGGCCTCCGGGAGCGGAGAGGGTACCTGAGAGGCGGCGAGGGCCGCCTGCGCCGCCGCCGAGCGGGTCGCCGCCATCTTGGAAGCCGGTGTGGTCCGTCCCGCGGATCCCTTCGCGGGGAAGTAGCTGCCTATTTCTTTGTATTTGAGATCCCCCGAGGGTCGGGGGGTGTCTCCGGTCCCCCTCCTGCTCATGGGGGAGAAGAACGAGGGTGCTGTCGGCCGTGCTGTGCGCCGTTCTAGATGGTGGAGCGGGAGCCGAGGTCTCAGGCTGCCTTCCTCTCCATGCGCCAAGCCACGCCCCCCGCATTAGCAGGTAAGATGGTAAGTGAAACACAAACCGCAAAGTGTGGGCTGTGAAGGTGATGAATGAGATACACAAAAACCACCATGAGAGAGTCCAAATCACCAAAAGACAATAGAGGAAGTGGGGAGAAGAGTAGAATATTGAAAAAAGGTGTAATGGCACATAGCAATTATTTTAAGTATGTGCATTGAAGCAAGGTACTTCTATAAAATACAACGTTTACACGTGTATAGCAGAAAAAACTGTGCCTGGGGAAATGCCTTATATATGCCCTGTTCGCACAGGCTCCTACCAACGTATCACTAGCATGATATATGCAGAGAGGTGCTCCAGCCTGGATGGATGGATGGAAACCGCCCATAATTAACACCAACGTCCCCAGGTCAGTCGTCTGAGATGAAAAAAAAAAGACTCCACCTTTTGCCAGGGCCCCACATATACTACATACCGTCGTATTCTGTTGTATGTAAGTACCCAGGACTGACAATTTTGTTCTTTCCTGCTGTGCTCATTTCAAAATTGGACCTAATTATATTGTGTTTTTTGTAGATAACTTAAAGCATCTGCCCCTGAGGAAGTGTTTATACAGTGGGGATCGAAAAGTTTGGGCACCCCAGGTAAAAATGTGTATTAATGTGCATAACGAAGCCAAGACACCCTGCAGAGTTAATATCTTGTACTGCCCCCTTTGGCAAGTATCACAGCTTGTAAACACTTGAGGTATCTTTGCCCATTCTTCCTTACAAAAGTGTTCCAGTTCTTAGAGATTTCTGGGCTGTCTGTCACGCACTGCTCTTTTAAGGTCTATCCATAGATTTTCAATAATGTTGAGGTCAGGAGATTGTGAAGGCCATGGCAAAACCTTCAGTTTACGCCTCTTGATGTAATCCCCCGTGGATTTTGAGGTGTGTTTAGGATCATTATCCATTTGTAGAAGCCATCCTCTTTTTAACTTCAGATTTTTCACAGATGGCATCAAGTTACCATCCAAAATTTGCTGAAATTTTATTGAATCCAGTTTTCCTTCTACTCGTGAAATGTTCCCTGTGCCACTGGCTGCAATACAACCCCAAAGCATGATTGATCCACCCCCATGCTTAACAGTTGGACAGAGGTTCTTTTCATTTAATTCTGTGCCCTTTCTTCTCCAAACGTACCTTTGCTCATTCCGGCCAAAAAGTTCTAATTTAACCTCATCGGTCCACAGAACTTGTTTCCAAAATGCCTCAGGCTTGTCTATATGTTAATTTGCAAAGTTCAAACGCTGATTTTTGTGGTGAGGACGTAGAAGAGGTTTTCTTCTGATGACTCTTCCATGAAGACCATATTTGTACAAGTATCTCTTTATAGTGGAATAGTGTACCACAACTCCAGTGTCTGCCAGATCTTTCTGGAGGGATCGTGCAGTCAAACGTGGGTTTTGAATTGCTTTTCTCACAATACTGCAAGCTGTTCTGTCTGATATTTTTCTTGGTCTTCCAGATCTTGTTTTAACTTCCACTGTTCTTGATGACTGCCATTTCTTAATTACATTCCGAACAGAGGATATTGACATCTGAAAATGCTTTGCTATCTTCTTATAGCCTTCTCCAGCTTTGTGAGGGTCAACTATTTTCAGTTTCAGTTTTCTAGGCAACTGCTTAGAAGAACCCATGGTGCTGATTGTTGGGGCAAGGTCAGATGAGTCTGGCCATTTAAAACCTTTGAGATTGACATCACCTGGTCTTCCCAGATGATGATTGAGAACAATCCATGACACTGGCAGGTCTCAGCTTTGGAAAGGGGGCAGTGCATGCTATAAATTCTGCAGGGTGCCCAAACTTTTGCAGATGCCATTTTTTTGTTTTCTGTAATTTTGAAAGTGTAAATGATGGAAATAAAATCTAACTTTTTTTGACATATTATAAGAATGTCTAATCTGTAATTTGATGCCATTTGGAGATTTTTCCATCTTTCCTTGGCTTCGTTATGCACATTAATACACATTTTTACCTGGGGTGCCCAAACTTTCGATCCCCACTGTACATGAAACGTGTCAGCAAACCAGGATTTAGCTATATGCCCTAACAGGACTCATACCAGTTAGAGTCCAATAACAATAATTTTTATACAATTTTATTTTGTCATGTGCTGCCAAGCTGGCATGTGTATATACATAAGTTTATAGTATTATACAACCATTTCCTACATTTCTATGGGTTGTCAAATGTGTATATCTATGTATCTATGATGTTTATGCCATGTGTGCATGTATACATATTGTACTACTTTCATACACAATATGTACTATTGTAACGCATCTACATTCATTTTTGTCATTAAAACGTGATTACAACCAAACCCAAACCATTCAACAGCCTCATTTAAAGTCACACTTTCCTTCTTTTGTTTTGTGTTTTCAATAAGGACAACATAGCAGACACCATTTGCCTGTCTCCTATTGAAACTACAGGAGGAGTAAGAAGGGATAACAAGGCAGGTGAGTGAATCCTCTGACTCAAGCTTGTGTAAATTTTGCAGGTTAAAAAAATGTGCATTTATTTTTATTTTTTTATTTACATAGATTTGTATTGGTTTTTAAAGTCCGTATTAAGATAAACAGTATATGGGCCTGCAAGGCCTGAATCAGTATACAAATTGAGTATAAAGTTGAGAAAATATTCTTTACAGTAAATAAATATAAACAGGTTGTAAATAAAACATCAACAGCGATATACCATCTACGTGAGCTGTAACATATTAATAAAATTAGTGTAACTAAAGCAACAAAGGTCAAGTAAGAATTTCTTTCTGATATAGAAATAGAGCAACATTACAGGTTTAAATTATTTTTTGAATACCATATTGTCCATGGAAGCCAAAGATCATTGATGATTTCAAATCTACCTTGTGTGTGTGCAAATCTTACTTCATAGCTGTAGTGGAGTTGAACTATTTTTATTATATCACTTAACCACTTCCCGACCGCCGCACGACGATGTACGTCGACAGAATGGCACGGGCAGGCATAAGGGCTTACATGTACGTCCTTGCCTTCCCGCGGGTCGGGGGCCCGGTGCCTGCGGCGGTCGGTATTCGTTCGGGAGCGATCAGGGATGAGGGGTCGGCCATTCATTCATGGCCACCCCCTCGCGATCGCTCCCGACGAATAGAAATCCTTCGTCACATCACTTCCTCTCCTGTAATGTAAACACAGGAGAGGAAGTGATGTAATCTCTCCTCCGTGTCGGTATTTTTCGTTCCGACACCGAGGAGAGAGGATCGGTGAGTTGCACCAACACGACACTACACAGTAGAACATGCCAGGCACACTCACACCCCCCCGATCACCCCCCCAATTACCCCTGCCCCCCAGTCACAGTGACACCAATGTCATTTTTTATTTTTTTTGCATTGGTGTCATTTGTGACTGTAATAACTGTTAGGGCAGTTAGGGTTAGCCCCCTTTAGTTCTAATGTACCCCCCTAACCCCCCCAATAAAGGTTTAACCCCGTGATCACCCCCCGTCGCCAGTGTCACTAAGGCTGGGTTCACATTGCAGCGGTTTATGAGAACGAATGTGATTCGCACCGCACTGCAGTGCAAATCACATCCGATCTCTGTGCGATTCGAGTTCAGCCATACAGATAGTATGGCTGAATTCGCATCGCACCCGCCGCACCCGCCGCAAATTTGCACGGGACCCTTTTTTTGGCCCGCAGCAGAATCGGATCGCATGGGTGTTCACACCATGCGATCCGAGTTTGCAGATCGCACTGCGATATGCGAACTGATCTGGGGGTGTCATTAACATTTCACTGACACTCCCAGCAGTTCGCATAGGGCAGTGTGAACTGCCGCCGGGAGGCATGCGATGCGGGAACCCACCGCGGATTCGTGGCGTTCCCGCATCGCTCCAGTGTGAACCCACCCTAATAAGCGATCGTTTTTCTGATCGCTGTATTAGTGTCACAGGTGACGCTAGTTAGGCAGGTAGGTATTTAGGTTCGCCGCAGCTTTTTATAGCGCCAGGGACCCCCATATACTACCGCATAAAGCCCCCTGATTGCCCCCTAGTTAACCCTTTCACCAGTGAGCACCATATAACTGTTACAGGTGACGCTGGTTGGTTAGTTATTTTTTTTATAGTTTCAGGGCACCCGCCATTTATTACCTAATAAAGGTTTAACCCCCTGATCACCCAGCGGGTGTCATTTTTGACTGTAATAACTGTTAGGGCAGTTAGGGTTAGCCCCCTTTAGTTCTAAGGTACCCCCCTAACCCCCCCAATAAAGGTTTAACCCCGTGATCACCCCCCGTCGCCAGTGTCACTAAGGCTGGGTTCACATTGCAGCAGTTTATGAGAACGGATATGATTCGCACCGCACTGCAGTGCAAATCACATCCGATCTCTGTGCGATTCGAGTTCAGCCATACAGATAGTATGGCTGAATTCGTGTCGCACCCGCCGCAAACTCGCACGGGACCCTTTTTTTGGTCCGCAGCAGAATCGGATCGCATGGGTGTTCACACCATGCGATCCGAGTTTGCAGATCGCACTGCGATATGCGAACTGATCTGGGGGTGTCATTAACATTTCACTGACACTCCCAGCAGTTCGCATAGGGCAGTGTGAACTGCCGCCGGGAGGCATGTGATGCGGGAACCCGCCGCGGATTCGTGGCGTTCCCGCATCGCTCCAGTGTGAACCCAGCCTAATAAGCGATCGTTTTTCTGATCGCTGTATTAGTGTCACAGGTGACGCTAGTTAGGCAGGTAGGTATTTAGGTTCGCCGCAGCTTTTTATAGCGCCAGGGACCCCCATATACTACCGCATAAAGCCCCCTGATTGCCCCCTAGTTAACCCTTTCACCAGTGATCACCATATAACTGTTACAGGTGACGCTGGTTGGTTAGTTATTTTTTTATAGTTTCAGGGCACCCGCCATTTATTACCTAGTCTCACTAGTGTACCCCTAAATTTAGGGGTGTCTACTTTCCAAAATGGTGTCATTTGGGGGGGGTTTGTGCCATCTTGGCATTTTATGGCCTTCAAAACTGTAACGCCCTTAGAAAGCCTGAAGGCGGTGCTTGGTTTTCGGGGCCCCGTACGCGCCATGGCATGCGGGAGCAATATATCATTTAGTGACAACTTTGTGAAAAAAAAAAAAAAAGTTTGTAATTTTCCCGCAACTTGTGGCAAAATATAAAATATTCCATGGACTCAACATGCCTCTCAGCAAATAGCTTGGGGTGTCTACTTTCTAAAATGGGGTCATTTGTGGGGGTTTTGTGCCATCTTGGCATTTTATGGCCTTCAAAACTGTAATAGGTAGTGAGGAGTGAAGTCAAATATTTACGCCCTTAGAAAATCTGAAGGCGGTTCTTGGTTTTCGGGGCCCCGTACGCGGCTAGGCTCCCAAAAAGTCCCACATATGTGGTATCCCCGTACTCAGGAGAAGCAGCAGAATTTATTTTGGGGTGTCATTTCACATATGCCCATAGCATTTGTGAGCAATATATAATTTAGTGACAACTTTGTGAAAAAAAAATAAAAAAAAATTAAAGTTTGTAATTTTCCCGCAACTTGTGGCAAAATATAAAATATTCCATGGACTCAAAATGCCTCTCAGCAAATAGCTTGGGGTGTCTACTTTCTAAAATGGGGTCATTTGTGGGGGTTTTGTGCCATCTTGGCATTTTATGGCCTTCAAAACTGTAATAGGTAGTGAGAAGTGAAATCAAAAATTTACGCCCTTAGAAAGCCTGAAGGCGGTGCTTGGTTTTCGGGGCCCCGTACGCGGCTAGGCTCCCAAAAAGTCCCACATATGTGGTATCCCCGTACTCAGGAGAAGCAGCAGAATTTATTTTGGGGTGTCATTTCACATATGCCCATAGCATGTGTGAGCAATATATCATTTAGTGACAACTTTGTGTAAAAAAAAAAAATATTTTTTTTTTGTCATTATTCAATCGCTTGAGGCAAAAAAATAAAATATTCAATGGGCTCAACATGCCACTTATCAATTTCCTTAGGGGGTCTACTTTCCAAAATGGGGTCATTTGGGGGGGTTTTGTACTGCCCTGCCATTTTAGCACCTCAAGAAATGAGATAGGCAGTCGTAAACTAAAAGCTGCGTAAATTCCAGAAAACGTACCTTAGTTTGTAGATGTGACAACTTTTGCGCAAACCAATAAATATACAATTATTGACTTTTTTTTTACCAAAGACATGTGGCTGAATACATTTTGGCCTAAATGTATGACTAAAATTGAGTTTATTGGATTTTTCTAATAACAAAAAGTAGAAAATATCATTTTTTTTCAAAATTTGCGGTCTTTTTACATTTATATCGCAAAAAATAAAAATCGCAGAGGCAATCAAATACCATCAAAAGAAAGCTCTATTTGTGGGAAGAAAAGGACGCAAATTTTGTTTGGGTACAACATTGCATGACCGCGCAATTACCAGTTAAAGCAGCGCAGTGCCAAATTGTAAAAAGAGCTCTGGTCATTTACCAGCAAAATGGTCCGGTCTGAAAGTGGTTAAGGAAGGTACAGATGATGATTTCCAAAATCTTGCTATGCAAATCCTACACTTTTGGTTACAGCATAAATCATGGGCATTGCTTTATTCTATTGGGCAGTGTTATTTTAAAAGATATCTCAAGATCACTCTCCCAAGCCAGAATTGGTGGGGAACTTAAAAAAGTCTGCCTTATCTTTAATGGTTACATACTGTAAAATAGAGAAAGCCTCCTGTCTAGCCTCTTGTGAGCCTCCTGTGAGTCTGGTGCTGGGTCTAAGAAATGGAGCTATTTTTAATGGCACCTTACATTTGATATCAGGTATCCTATGAAATAAGGATGCTATGCGCACATAATTATAATGCTCAGTTTGCGGTAAGGCATGCTCTGAAAATAGTGGGGAAAATGATTTGAGGATATCATCTCTATATAGATCCGAGACCCAGGAGATGTGTCGATGGATTCAGTGGACAGGGACAGGTCTGGGATCAGTTAGGTTAGTGTTAGCAGAGGGGTAGAGAGTTTAGGCAGAGACTCAGAACCTCTATAAGGGGTAGTAAATAACTTCCACTCTGTTAAGTTAGCTTGTACAATGGGTGTAGAGTATTTGGTACATTTTTCAAATAATAGCTTGCATGTAGATAAGCTAATAAATCACTATGAGGTAGCATCACCTAGTTCTCACCACAATGAGCAAGGCAAATGTGTAAACAAACCATTGTTTAGCTGTGTTAGAATTGTGGCTAAATAGTAATCCTGTAGATCTGTGAGTCCCAGCTCACCTGCTACCCTGAGTTTTATCAATTTTCCAAAGGCACAAAAAGCCTTCTTCCCCTGACACAAAAATGTGTACCATACAGTAGATTGCAAAATACTAAATTAAAAAAGCTTTGGGGCATTGTGGGTGGATGCTTAGTTCAAGAGCTCCACTCAGTCCCCAGCCTTACAGCGACCCTACAGCAGCATCCAACACAGTCTGCACACCCACAGAAAGCAATCGCACACCTGCCACAGCCTGCCAACATTTTCAAGCAGAGAATGGAGCAGAAGCTCCCACAAAAGCTTACAGACTTCTTCCCCACGGTGGGACTGAGCCACAGAGAGGACACACGCGGCTCTCCTCCCCAGCCTATGGCTCTGATCCTATTCAGCAGACATCCCCCTCACATCCAATGTCACCTAATATTGAGTCCTCTCCCCCTTACTCACCTATATCAGCCAGCCCAGTTAAATCTAAGCCACAGAGAAAGGAGCCAGCACAATCAGAGCTCACTCAGGCATAGTGATGGCCGAACGGTTCGCCCGGCGGTCGTTTCGCGGCGAATTTCGGCTGTTCGCGGTCCACCCGTTCGGCGGACTATTGGCGCCGTTCACCCGGCGGACTTCCGCGTTTACTGTGTAAAAAAACTTTGACCTATGATGACACATCCATCATGGGGTACAGGACAGCCAATTGAGACATTACAACACATGGACACTTGGACATTCCCCCTAACTTATAAATAGACCCGATCCGGCGGCCATTTTACATTCTTTCTTCTGTCACTATAGGGAGAGGTTGCTGTGTGGAGCAGGGAGAGATTGCAGTGACCCAAATCGCTAGCTATTTGGTACACAAAAGTTCTTTTCAGGACTGGTATAGGTGTTAGGTGTATATAGGTTTGCTGTGCTACTGATTGTTGCAGCAGCCAGAGTGTCTTTTGTCAGTTTAGAGAAAGGGACAGGACTGTGTTTCTGCTGTAGGGACAGTCAGTTTAGTCATTAGCTGTTACTATCAGGTCCACAAAAGTGCTAATACAGTTATTGTTCCAGTAGCCTCTGTTTTGTCAGTTTATATAGGGACACGCAGGAAGCAGTGTGTGAGGCAGTGAGGGTCAGTTTAATCAGTAGCTGTTACTATATTAGCTCCACAAAGGTTCTTTTCAGGACTGGTATCAGTGGTATGGTAATAGGCTTGTACACGTATAATATTCTTTCTTCCAAATATAGAAAGAATATTATACTTGACTGCTGCCCTTCTGCTGCAGTCTGCTAATCATTCACAGCCTACTTGTTCCACAAAGCTCCTTATAAGGACTGGTAATAACCTGGTGTAGGGTGCTATAGTACATAGGGTTGAGTGAGGTACAGTCTGCCATTCTATAAGGACTGGTATAGGTCCACAATACATAGGGTTGAGGTGCACTACTGATGACCGCTGCCCTATACTGCAGCAGTCCTTCATCGGTATAGGGACTGACGTACAGTCTGCTAATCACTCACACACAACCTACTTGTTCCACAAAGGTCCTTATAAGGACTGGTAAGGTAAAGGGTACTACAGTACATAGGGTTGAGTGAGGTACAGTCTGCTATTCTATAAGGACTGGTATAGGTCCACAATACATAGGGTTGAGGTGCACTACTGCTGACCGCTGCCCTATACTGCAGCAGTCCTTCATCAGTATAGGGACTGACGTACAGTCTGCTAATCATTCACATACAACCTACTTGTTCCACAAAGGTCCTTATAAGGACTGGTAAGGTATAGGGTACTACAGTACATAGGGTTGAGTGAAGTACAGTCTGCCATTCTATAAGGACTGGTATAGGTCCACAATACATAGGGTTGAGGTGCACTACTGCTGACCGCTGCCCTATACTGCAGCAGTCCTTCATCGGTATAGGGACTGAGAGTTTTGTCACAGGGTCATTTAAAAAATGACAGGCAGAGGAATAGGCAGGCCCTTCCGCAGGGGTGGTAGGGGTAGGGCAGGAGCAACAGGCTTGAGCCAAAGTGGGAAGTTGCAGAAGGTGCGTTCAATTACTTTAAAGGACGCACCAGACTTGGTTGAGTGGCTCACTCAGCCTTACTCTTCTGCACCCTCCTCATCCTCTCGATCTGCACCCTCTTCTTCACTCTCTGCTATGTGCACCCCCAAAGACACTACCACCAACAACACCACCACCACCACATACCTTCAGCTTGAGTCACAGGAATTATTTTCCGAACCATATCAAGACATTTCTGATGCGCAGCCACTCTTGGAATTGGATCAGGAAGAGGAGGTAGCAACAACCGCTACTCAGCAGTCTGACGACAGTACCCAGATCAGCCCAAGGAGGAGGTTGGTCCCCGGTGTTGCTGCCTACTCCGAGATCTCTACTTATAGTGGTGGAGAAGGTGACGTCGACGATGACGTGTCTAGTGATGTCACGTGGGTGCCCACAAGAGAGGAAGAGGAGGGGAGTTCAGAGGGAGATATGGACCAGCAGATAGGGAGGCGAAGCAGGAATAACTTACATTGCACAAGAGGGACAAAGCAGACTGCAAATGTATCAGGAGCAAGTCATCGACCATGTACGGTCACATCTGGCGCTCCCAGGACAGCGGCACATGGCTCCGCAGTGTGGGCTTTTTTTAACGTGTCCGCTGCTGACAATAGCGTTGTCAACTGCAATCTTTGCAGTCAACGCATTAGTCGCAGTAAGCCCAACACTCACCTAGGGACGACCGCCTTAAGAAAGCACATGAGCAGCCATCACCGAGCCGAGTGGGAGCAACGGAACACACAAAGCCACACTCCAGGCTCTCACCGTCCAGCCTCGTCTTCTACTTCTCCTTCTCCTCTCTCCTCACAATTGTCCTCCTCTCCACCTTCCATCACGCCAAGCTCACGTTTTTCTGTAAAAAGGCAGGCTTCCGTGGGCCTAATGTTTGAGCGTAAAAAAATGATGACGCCGGATAATCCTCTTGCCCAACGGTTGACGGCTGGCTTGTCAGAACTCATAGCCCGCCAACTACTGCCATATAAACTGGTGGACTCGGAGGCCTTTCGCTAATTTTTGGCCATTGGAACACCACAATGGAAGGTCCCAGGAAGGAAGTATTTCTCAGAGAAGGGCATCCCAGAGCTATATGGCCATGTTCAGCGGCAAGTGAATGTGTCTCTGGCACACAGTGTCGGTGCCAAGATACATCTGACCACAGACACGTGGTCTAGCAAACACGGGCAGGGAAGGTATATCACTTTTACTGCCCACTGGGTGAACCTTCTGACGGCCGTCAAGCATGTAACCCGTGGCACCCGTGTAGATTTGGTTTTACCGCCACGGATTGCATGCAGGCCTGACTCTTCTTCTCCTCCTCCTCCTACTCCATCCTCCTCCCTCTCCTCCTCGGCTGACTCCTCCTTTTCCGCTGCTAGCGTCTCTTCCGCTGCGCTGCCCAAGCTCCCCAGAACCTATTTGACATGCCAGGTGAGACGTTGCCATGCCGTGCTGCGTCTGTTGTGCCTGGAAGCCAAGAGCCACACTGGCCCGGCACTCCTTTCAGCTTTGCGTTCACAGGCAGATCAGTGGCTAACACCACTCAATTTGACAGTTGGTAAAGTGGTGTGTGACAACGGTGCCAATCTGCTTAGCGCATTGAAACAGGGCAAAATCACGCACGTGCCATGCATGGCACACGTCTTAAACTTGGTCGTGCAGCGATTCCTTGTCAAATACCCTGGGGTCCAGGACATCTTGTGACAGGAAAGGAAAATCTCGGCCCATTTCAGAAGATCTTACACGGCCATGGCTCGCATTGCTGACATTCAGCGGTGACACAATCTGCCGGTCAGACGTCTTATTTGCGATTGCCCGACGCGATGGAACTCAACCTTCTATATGCTTGATAGGCTACTCCAGCAGAAACATGCAGTTAACGTCTACCTGTATGAACTGTGCGGCAGAACAGGTTCTGGGGAGCTGTTTTTTTTTTCACCGCGCCAGTGGCTGCATGCAGACTTCTGCGGCCATTTGAGGAGATCACCAAACTGGTCAGTCGCAGCCATGGCGCCATCAGTGACATGGTACCTTATGCCTTCTTTATGGAGCGTGCATTGTGTCGTGTCATTGATCAAGCTGTGGAGGAGCAGGAGCGGGAAGATGAGGAAGTTGCAATGCTGGATGAATTCCCAGGGGGGGCTACTCTATCTGAGACAAGTCAACAACAGGAGTCTGAAGAGGAGTCAGAGGAGGATGGTGCCGGAGCGGATGAGGAGGAGCAAGAAGAGCATGCTTTAAACCTTTCTGGGATCCCTGGTGTGGGTGGATGGGGAGAGGAGAATGAAGAGGACGAAATTATCCTGGATGATGAGCAGGAGCCAGGCCACCACACCGCTTCCACTTTAGTGCAAATGGGGGCCTTCATGCTCCAGTGTTTTAATAGGGATCCCGGTATAAAAAGCATAAGGGTCAAGGACCAGTACTGGGTGGCAACGTACTTAGACCCCGGTACAAACACAAAATGGCGGAAATGTTACCGCCGTCACAGAGGGCTGGCAGAATGGAGCACTTCCAGGCCTTGCTTCGAGAAATGCTGCATTCTGCCTTTGTGTGCGCTGGCAGAGGAGCAATTCCCACTCCCAGAGAAGGAGTTGCGGGTACCAATCCAACAGCACCTGCAAGAAGAGGCTGGTTTGAAGATGTGTTGGTGACTTCGGATATGAGGTCATTCTTTCAGCTGACCCATCGACAGGTGTCATCCGGATCCAGCATCAGGGAACGCCTAGACCGTCAGGTGTCCGACTACATCGGGTTAACGGCCGATGTGGATGCTCTGAGGAGTGATGAACCCCTGGACTACTGGGTGGGCAGGCTTGACCTCTGGCCAGAGCTTGCCCAATTTGCAATCGAACTGTTGGCTTGCCCCTCATCCAGTGTCCTGTTCGAAAGGACGTTCAGCGCAGCAGGGGGGATCGTGACCGATAAGCGTACTCGCCTAGCTCACGACAGTGTTAACTACCTCACATTTCTAAAAATGAATGAGGCATGGATCTCGGAGGAATTCAACACATGTGACCAGTAGACCATGTATATGTCTATAAACAATTTTTTTAATCGAGCACAGAGACCTTCTTTCTTCATTTGGCTCACTTCCTTGTCCAAAAAAAGCACACCGTACTATATGCCCGTACCCTCCTCTTTGAAGAGGTCGAGCGGTGTCATATTTCTACTGGGGCTGCTTATTATGAGGGGCTCCCATCATCCCTGTGCTGTGCTGACATCCTCCTGGGGCTGTACCTCTGCTGTGCATATTATGAGGGGCTCCCACCACCCCTGTGCTGTGCTGACTTCCTCCTGGGGCTGTACCTCTGCTGTGCATATTTTGAGGTGCTCCCACCATCCCTGTGCTATGCTCATTATGAGGGGCTCCCACCATCCCTGTGCTGTGCTGACTACCTCCTGGGGCTGCTTATTATGAGGGGCTCCCACCATCCCTGTGCTATGTTGACATCCTCTTGGGGCTGCTTATTATGAGGGGCTCCCACCATCCCTGTGCTATGCTGACATCCTCCTGGGGCTGCTTATTATGAGGGGCTCCCACCATCCCTGTGCTATGCTGACTACCTCCTGGGGCTGCTTATTATGAGGGGCTCCCACCATCCCTGTGCTATGCTGACATCCTCCTGGGGCTGCTTATTATGAGGGGCTCCCACCATCCCTGTGCTATGCTGACATCCTCCTGGGGCTGAATATTATGAGGGGCTCTTACCATCCCTGTGCTATGCTCATTATGAGGGGCTCCCACCATCCCTGTGCTATGCTCATTATGAGGGGCTCCCACCATCCCTGTGCTATGCTCATTATGAGGGGCTCCCACCATCCCTGTGCTATACTGACTTCCTCCTGGGGCTGCTTACGGTACAGGTGTCAGTGCTGTATATCACGGTGCTGATGTAAGTACTCTCTATCACGGTGCTGCTGTCAGTGCTGTATATCACGGTGCTGGTGTTAGTGCTTTATGTCACGCTGCTGATGTCAGTGCTCTCTATCACGGTGCTGTTGTCAGATGACTCTATCACGGTGCAGGTGTCATTGCTGTATGCCACGCTGCTAATGTCAGTGCTCTCTATCACGGTGCTGCTGTCAGTGCTGCATTTCACGGTGCTGGTGTTAGTGCTTTATGTCACGCTGCTGATGTCAGTGCTCTCCATCACGGTGCTGTTGTCAGATGACTCTATCACGGTGCAGGTGTCATTGCTGTATGTCACGCTGCTGATGTCAGTGCTCTCTATCACGGTGCTGCTGTCAGTGCTGTATTTCACGGTGCTGGTGTTAGTGCTTTATGTCACGCTGCTGATGTCAGTGCTCTCTATCACGGTGTTGCTGTCAGTGCTGTATATCACGGTGCTGGTGTTAGTACTTTATGTCACGCTGCTGATGTCAGTGCTCTCTATCATGGTGCTGCTGTCAGTGCTGTATATCACGGTGCTGGTGTTAGTGCTTTATGTCACGCTGCTGATGTCAGTGCTCTCTATCACGGTGCTGCTGTCAGTGCTGTATATCACGGTGCTGGTGTTAGTGCTTTATGTCACGCTGCTGATGTCAGTGCTCTCTATCAAGGTTCTGTTGTCAGATGACTCTATCACGGTGCAGGTGTCACTGCTGTATGTCACGCTGCTGGTGATCATCTCCTGCACCCTCTTTGCCTACCCTGACCTTCCCTCTCCTCCATTGCCTTCATGCGCTCCACAGTCCTGAATTGTCACAACAATTTCCCATATAAAAAAAGAATGCTTGTAGTTGTCGATCCCAGATTCACCTCATACATGTGTTATGTCATTGGCCATGTGGTGGGACTATGTTTGCACAGTTATTAATTATTTTGTGGCTGCAAATTTGACCTGTAGGTTTGTGAAGTTTGCCTCCCATTAAAGTCAATGGGGCCCGCCACGAACGTTCCGGTTCGCGAACTATCGGCCGCGTTCACGGTCTGCGTTTGCGAAACGTCCCGTCGGAAGTTCGTCCATCACTACTCAGGCACTCTTTGATCTCTCCCAATGAAGAGTAATGCTAATCTCTCTCAGATAAACCCTCCACTCCGACCTTTCTGCAGCTGTCTCCTCTCAATCTCACAGTACAGAAACATGAGCAGCGGGTCACACATATTGAAACTAAAATTGAGGAGTTGCTCACAATGACCTCATAGATGCTCACACTGACCCTGATGCTGAAATACAAGACCTTAAACTGAAAATGGCTGACCTGGAGGACAGCTCATGCCGGAATAATATAAACTTCTGCAATGTTCCCGGAAACTGTACTCCAGGCTGAAATTACCCCTTTCCTCCAATAACTTATGTGAGCATTGATTCCGGACTTGATGTATCTCAACCTGATTATAGATAGAGCCCATAGGCTCCCCAAGCCCTCCTTCTTACCTGCTTCCATAGCTAGGGATGTGCTGGCTCATACATTTTTTTCATGTCAAAGAAAGATTTATGCTTGCAACAAAACATGCTGCTAACCTTTCCGAGTCATTTTCTGCTGTTAAACTCTACACTGACCTCTCTAAAGTCACCATGCAAAATCGCAAACAACTCCTCACCCTTACCAAAGCACTTTAAAACCACAAATCACCTACAAATGAGGGTTTCCAACAAAGCTCCTGGTGACATACCATGACACAACCTACACTGTCCACACTCTAGATGGAGGTCTTCGGATGTTAAGGGACTGGCGTATTTTACCTCCTGAACACCACTTACCAGTTATACCATCTCAGCGCGACATGGAAACAGATCTGTCTGGTCGAGACACCTGAGCCCTGTTTATCCTACAGGCTGCTGCAGCCCACAACTCCTCAATGCTGGATGACTGGATACATTGCATATGTTCACTTCTCACCAACCTTTTAGACCTATGTTTAGTTGCTCTGGTCTCTCTTTCTGCCCCTGAACCAGTATCAAGCAGTTGTATCTCTATTCTCAACTTCCCATTGTTCTCAAGTTCTAATGAGATCTTTTTTATACTCCTCATTTACCCACAGCTACCTCCAACCCTACCCCTGTGACTTCACCAGAGTACTGACCTCTCTAGAAACACTACCTTAGCATTGATCCAGCATCAATCCTCCCACTATTTGAAATCTACTCTCCGAAAAGCCAGTGGAAGAAGAGATACAGTACAACTCCTTAGTGAGCACTACCAGCATATACTTTAGTTGACAACCACATGCCTTTTCCAAAAAGTCCTCTCTATAAAGATTTAATAGTCCTTATAAAAGGTCAGCGCTAAACTACACAGAGATATCATTTTCGTGCAAGAAACGCACTTTGCTGCCTCTAAGACTCCACTACTCAAATTCATTTTTAAAAATTATATATATATATATATATATATATATATATATATATATATATATATATATATATACTGTATATATACTATATATATATATATATGTGTATATATATATATATATATAGAGAGAGAGAGAGAGTATCCTTCTAGCGGGGGGGGGGGGGGAGGGGGATAGGGGTAAAGCTTGCTGATATGTATTACAATATTGGAGAAAGAAAATATATTGGATAAATACTTTGACTGTAATGCCTATCCCATTTTATGATTTTTTTTTTGTATTGAGAAAAAAAAAAGAATAAAGAATAAATAATAATAATAAAAAAAGATTTTGAGGAACTTACCACCTTTATACAAAGAGCCCTGAACCGCAAGTCAACCCCATGGCTTGTATCGTATGACAGATTGGAGTAGGGAGTTCCAAAGGATGTGAGAAGCTCTGGAGAAATCCTGGAGGCGAGCATGGGAAGAGGTGACAAGGAAGCTAGAGAGCAGGAGGACCAAAGAGAGCAGCTTGGTTGGAATTTTGGGACTAGGTTAGTGCTGTAGCCGGGGCAGAGTTATGGATGGCTTTGTAAATTATTGTTAGTACTTTGAATTTTATTTGTTGGGTGAATTGAAGCCAGTGGAGGGATTGGCAGAGAGGGGTGGAGGACACTCAGTGGTTGGTAAGGTGGATGAGTCTTGCAGCTGCATTCATTATAGACTGAAGGGGGGATAGTCTATGTAAGGGTAATCCAATGAGGAGGGAGTTTCAGTAGTCGAAGTGAGAGATAACCCATGAATTAGAAGCTTGGTGGTGTCATTAGTTAAAAAGGGGCATATTCTGGAAATGTTGCAGAGGCTAAAGTGGCATAATTTGGACAGGGATTGTATGTGGGCCTGAATGGACAGTTCAGAGTCTAAGGTTACCCCTAGAACCCTGGCATGTGGGGATGGACTGATAGATGTGCCATTGATCTTGACAGAGAAGTCAGAGGAAGGGGCACGTGGGGGAGGAAATATTAAGAGCACAGTTTTAGCTGATATGTCTGTTAGTAAATCAGTGATGCGTGAGGAGATTGATGGTGTGAGCTGAGGGGCAGAGAGATAGATTTTGGTGTCATCAGCATATAAATTGTAGTGAAAACCATGGGAGGCTATCAGCTGACCCAGGGAGGACGTGTAGATCGAGAATATTAGAGTTCCAAGGACAGAACCTTGGGGGACCCCAACAATGAGAGGAGTTGGAGCGGAGGAAGTGGAGTTGTAAGTGACATTGAAGGTGCGATGAGATAGGTAAGATTCTAACCAATGGAGAGTCCAGCCATAGAGACCAAGCAACTAGAGTTTTTTGAGGAGGGGATGGTCAACTGTATCAAAGGCAGCCGAAAGGTCCAAGAGTAAGAGTACGGAATAATGACCATTGTTTTTTGCTGTTAGTAAGTTGTTTGTGAGTTTTGGGGGGGGGGGCAGTTTCTGTGGAGCACTGTGGGCAAAATCCAGTCTGAAGGGGATCAAGAAGTTTATTTTCTTAATGAGGTGGTCACTCAGTTGGTTGTAGACTAAACGTTCAAGGAGTTTGGAGGCAAAAGGGAGTAAAGAGATGGGTCTTAGATTTTTCAAATTGGTGGAGCCTAGTGAGGCTTTTTTTGGTATGGGAGTGACTAGCACATGTTTTAGAGGGTTGGTGAAGATGCCAGTAGAGAGTGAGAGGTTGAAAATATGAGTTACAGAGTGTACGATAGAGTCAGATGGTGACCGTAGTATTTGAGAAGAAACAGGCTCCAGGGGGCAGGAGGTTAGGTGGGTGTTAGAAAAAAGTTTAGTGGCTTCCTTTATAGTAGCTGGGTTAAAAGAGGGAAGTATTGATTGAGCAGAAGGACAAGGAGTGTAAAGTGAGGGAGATATCTGTAGAGTGGAGATCTCGAGACGAATTGTCTCAATCTTATTTTGGAGTGATTAGCAATCTCCCGGGCAGTGAGTAAGTTAGTAGTTGGAGGTAATGGAGGATGAAGTAGAGTGGTAAAAGTAGAAAAGAGTTGATGGGGACTGCGTGAGAGGCTGTTAATGAGAGTGATAAGGTAGGTCTGTTTGGCAGTGTGGAGGCAGAAATTGTATTTTTGGAGAGCATATTTATATTGGCTGAAAGCTTGCTGTGACTTAGTCTTATGCCACAGACGCCCAAAAGCACTGCTAAGTTTTTTGAGGCTTCTGGTATTGTCTGTCTGCCAGGGTTGTAGCAGTTGGGGCCTGATTCTCTGTGTATTCTAGATTCTAGATACAGGTGTAGCAAAATCCACTCAGGAAATGTATAGAGGTGAGAGAACGGGTGCTGAACCTTCCATGGGAGTAAATGGGATACCAACCAAAATATATAAAACACCACCACTTCCAATTACTGATTTTGTCACAGGTGTAGTACTATGCCATTCAGAATAATACCTTTATGCCCAGTAAATCTTTTGGGTAGAGATTTAATAAGGGTCTTAGAAATGTAAATCTTCTTAACTAAAAGAGGGAGAGTATCTATAGAATCACCACTATTCTTTAAAACTGAACTACCTCCCTCATTCCCACAGGATCACCCCATCTGGGCTAAAGACAACCTTGATGTAGGATACATTTCATATAAAACAACAGATGAAAACAAGGAGCATCCCTGTGTACCACAAACAGTACCATCTTTCCAAAGAGAAGGAGGAAGGTATCAAACCTATCACTGACCAATTCCTGAAACAAGGCATTTTAAGACCCATAATATCACCCTATAACACCCCATGAACCCAGTTAAAAGGAGTGATAGATCATACAGATTTGTGCAAGACCTTCAAGCCATAAATAACATTGTGATTCCAACTGTCCCTATTGTACCTGATGTACCATCTCTAATTACCTCCATACCTGCCTCGGCAGTGTGTTTTTCAGTTATTGATTTAAGTAATACTTTTTTCTCTATCCGGTAGATGAAGAGACACAACTACTACTAGCTTTTTCCTATGGAGGGCGCCAGATAACCTGGAATTCTATCCTTCTTCAGAACGGCAATGACTTACTGTTTTCTAGTCTCTTCCAGGAAGCCTGTCAGAAAGACTCTGTTTTACTGTAAGAACATTTAACACAGACAGGTCATAAAAAGTTGCAATGGTGTCAGGAAACTGTTGAATATCTTGGTTTTACTCTGTCCTAGACATGTGCATTCGTTTTAGTCCGAATGCATTTTCCTCCGAATTTCAGCTATTTTCATTTTCGTTTTGACAAACGATAACGAAAGCACAGAATCCGAAAAACGAAAGATCCGACATAAATAAATGCTTTATTTTCGTTTTTGTTGTTACAACAGTTCGATATAGAATAGTAGATTCAACGTGAGTCTGACAATAACAATCTGTGTCTATAGAACCTGTGGTCTAATGTGCCTAACCTTACCTCTATTAGTCCAAGATTATATAGAGAAAATATTCGACAGAGAGAAAAGATTCTGCAAGTTACTGTCCTAAAAAGTGTTTGGGGACCCGGGTCCTGCCCCAGGGGACATGTATCAATGCAAAAAAAAGTTTAACAAGGGGACCCTGCCCCCCTCTGATGTAACGGAAACCTGCCTGTGTTACATCAGAGGGGGGCGGGGTCACCCATACGTCACGGGGAAGCCCGGGTTTCCCCTTGCGTCAGAGGGAGATGGGGTCTGGTGACGGGTGGCCCAGCCCTCAGCATATAACAAACGTCAGGCCGCCGGAATCCCCGCAGTGTCTCCTACGTGGAGACAGAAGATGGATGGATTTGCTGCGCTGATTCAGATCAGCCATCGCTGGACCCCGGAGAGATGATCGTCCGTCGCTGGATAGCAAGAGTGCATTACCACCGCTGGAATCTTTTTTTAATTTTTTTTTTATTTTTATTTTTTTATTCTCTGTATTACGGAGCCGACAATTCATAATAGCTGCGAGTGATTTTAAAGGACTTTTTTTCCTGCATAAATGACACTTTGTGCAGGGACAGTTCTAAGCACCAGAAACATGCGCCCCTTCACAGGCATACTATAGACCCCCCCCCCGTACGAAATTTAAAGGAATATTACACTTTTATTGTTTCACTTTAATCATTATTAAAATCCCTGCTCCCGAAAAAACGTCTGTTTTTAAAACTTTTTTTTACATTGATACATGTCCCCTGGGGCAGGACCCGAGTCCCCAAACACTTTTTAGGACAGTAACTTGCATATTAGCCTTTAAAATTAGCACTTTAGATTTTGAACGTTGGAATCCTATAGACTTTAACCACTTAAGGACCAGGCCTCTTTTTCGGACTTGGTGTTTCCATGTTTAAAACTGTTTTTTTTGCTAGAAAATTACTTAGAACCCCCAAACATTTTATATTGTTTTTTTTCTAACACCCTAGAGAATAAAATGGCGGTCATTGAAATACTTTTTTTCACACCGTATTTGCGCAGCGGTCTTAGAAGCGCACTTTTTTTGGAAAAAATTCACTTTTTTGAATAAAAAAATAAGACAACAGTAAAATTAGCCCAATTTTTTTTATACTGTGAAAGATAATGGTATGCCGAGTAAATTGATACCCAACATGTCACGCTTCAAAATTGCGCCCGCTCGTGGAATGGCGTCAAACTTTTAGCCTCAAAAATCTCCATAAGCGACATTTAAAAAATTCTACAGGTTGCATTTTTTGCGTTACAGAGGAGGTCTAGGGCTAGAATTATTGCTCTCGCTCTACCGATCGCGGCGATACCTCACATATGTGGTTTGACCACCGTTTTCATATGCGGGCGCTACTCACGTATGCGCTCGCTTCTGTGCGCAAGCTCGTCGTAACGGGGTGTTTTTAAAAAAAAAAATATTTTTTCTTATTTATTTTAATTTATTTTATTTATTTTTACACTTTTTAAAAAAAATAAATAAAATGGATCACTTTTATTCCTATTACAAGGAATGTAAACATCCCTTGTAATAGAAAAAAGCATGACAGGTCCTCTTAAATATGAGATCTGGGGTCAAAAGGTCCTCAGATCTCATATTTGGGCTAAAATGCAAAAAAAAAAAAAAAAAAAAAAAAAAATCTGACATTTAAAAAAAATATATACCTTTAAGAGGTATGGGCGGAAGTGACGTTTTGACGTCGCTTCCGCCTTCCTATGGTATAGAGACGAGTGGGGGCCATCTTAGCCTCACTTGTCTCTATGCCCAGCAGACGGAAGGACCCGATCGCCTCCGCCGCTACCGACGGCTCCGGTAAGCGGCGGAAGGTGCGGGAGGGCGGCGGGAGGGGGGGTGGCACCTCTCCCGCCGCCGATAGCGGTGATCTCGCGGCGAATCCGTTATCGTACAGCCGACCGCCGCCTGAAGAGATGGATATCTCGGTTGTGGCAGCAGCTGCTGCCGTTACCGAGATATCCCTCTTCAAAAATAGGACGTACATCGTCGTGCGGCGGTCGGCAAGTGGTTAATAGGGTTCTAAAGTTCACACGAAGTATGCTATATAATAGCTCCGTCAAATCTTCTTTATACATTCGACAGACACCATAAGCCTTCAAAGACAGATTCGACCGTAATTCATGTGGATTTTCGGACGAATGCAATTTTTGAAAGAAAAACTAAATAAATAAAAACGAATTTCGGGA
Organism: Lithobates pipiens; assembly: GCF_037356315.1. NCBI lineage: Eukaryota > Metazoa > Chordata > Amphibia > Anura > Ranidae > Lithobates > Lithobates pipiens. The sequence continues at coordinate 490,947,505 of NW_027507748.1, forward strand.
GTAACTAAATTAATTAATTTTTTCGGACGAAAACGAGATTCCGAAACGAAATATTTTACTCTGCACATGTCTACTCTGTCCTATGGTGAAAGGAGAATCAGTCACAAAACAGTTGTGACTCTTGTGTTCTACCCCATCCACATACCAAAAAAAAGGTATGATTGGTTACTGCTGCCAATGGATACCTGATTGCTCCTACTATGACAACATATTGAGACAAACTGCTCTACCTGACAGTTCTGACCTTGTTAAGTGGAGTGATGTAATGGTTAATGTTTTTGTGTATCTTAAAACTGCTATGGCAACGGCTCCTGGTTTGGGATTACCTGATTATTGTAAAGTGTTTCATATGTTTGCAAGGGACAACTGTAAAACCATGGCTTGGGTCCCGGCACAAGAGCATGGAGGAAAGCTGAGACCTGTAGCTTTTTTGCTAGAGTAGTCCCAGTTGGGTACAAGGCATGCCGGCATGTGTGTGAGGGCTTTGGCCTCTTGTGCCATGGCTATAGAAATGGCTACCTCATTAACATTAGGTCACCCTACAGAACCACACACCACACACCAGATTGTGTATCTGCTAAAAAATCTTAATACCCAACACATGTTTGCACAACGACTAAGTGGGTATGAAGTTATCCTCATGAGCAACCCCTCCCTGTAGATAAGGTACATCGCTCCCCACAGCAGGTCCTGCCCTCATCTTGAATGCCTGCTTGGAATAAAGGGTGAAACAGATGAATTAGTCCCCTCCCATGATTGTATAGACATTGCACATCAGGAGACATCACCTTGAGCTGATCTACATTCAAGTCCCAAAGAAGGAGCACATATTGTGTTCATAGATGGGTCTTGCTCCCGCCCCAATGATCACACCTATTATGCAGGTTATGCAATGGTAAAACTATTATTATTATTATTCAAAATGTATATAGCGCCAGCAATTTACACAGCGCTTTACAATATAAAAAGGAGACAATACAGTTACAATAAAATACAAGAGGATTAAGAGTGCCCTGCTCAGAAGAGCTTACAATCTAATAGGGTGGGGCAGGTGGTACAAAAGGTTATAACTGTCGGGAATGAGATGATAGAAGTGGTAGGAGATTATTATTATTATTAAACTACCTGACATAGTGATAGAGGCACAACCTATCCCTTAATAATCAGCTCAAGCAGCAAAGCTTATTGGTCTCACTAGAGCATGTCAGCTTTTTAAAGGACAAGAAGTGAACATTTACAGATTCCAAATATGCTTTCAGAGTCACACATTACTTCGGAGTAATTTGGCAGAGGCATGGTTACATTACTGCGGATGGAAAATCTATCACCCACTCCTACCTGGTCACCGCACTGCTATCACCCTACCCAGCAAGGTAGCAATTATTCACTGTAAGCGCACACACACAGTACTAATGACATTTCAATGAAAAATGCACTGGCCGACGCTGCTACTAAAAAAGCTGCTTTGGTGGCTTACACCTCCAACTTTGCCCTGAGAACGGGTTTTGCAGGAACTACAGGTTATGGTTTCACCAGAAGATCTGGCTTATTCTCATAAACAGGGTCTGACAATGAGGCCTGAGACTGAACTCATTGCCAAAGAGGGGAAAATGGGCATACCAAAAGCAAGTGCACCTTTATGCATCTTATAGTACCATGATATAGGAAATAAAGGATGGAAGGCTAAACTTAATTTAACTGAACTGAAATGTTAACACAAGACTTCCACATTCTACATTTACTACTCCTATGTAAATCTTTTGTGTCCAGATGCATTGAATGTATCAAAAATAATCCAAGCACACCAAACAAGCTCAAACAGGAACATCTACTGTATCCTACCTCACCTTTTACACATATACAAATTGATTTCACTCATATGCCAAAATTGGGCAAAAGACAGGAATATGTGTTAGTAATAGTGGGCATGTTCTCCAAGTGGGTAGAAGCCTTCCTATGTATCCCGGAAGATGCTAGGACAGTTGTAAATATCCTGACACAAGAAATAATACCCAGATGGGGATGTCCCTTGCAAATAAATTCAGATAGTGGTTCAGTCTTTGTCTGCAAGGCGTGTCAGGAACCAGTTAAGACTTTGCAAATAGAGTGGAAATTCCAGATTCCATATCACCCACAGATTTCAGGTATAGTGGAAAGAATGAACCAAACAGTTAAAGACAAAATAAGGAAGGCTACGGGTGGCACATTAGTCGAAGGGAAAAATGTGCTGCCTGCGGTTTTATAAGAAATATGAACGACCCCTTCCAATACCAATCACTTGTCCTCTTTTGAGATCCTGATGGGTCGACCTTTTCCCACTCCCTGGATTAAGAAAACCTTGGTAATAGAGTAGGGAGATCTGAGTTTGATACAGGAAGAATATTGTAGAAACTTGATTATAAAGCTGAATGCCATCTATGGTAAAGTATTCTCTTCTTTTCCATTGCCCTCACAGGAACCAACACACAAGTTCCAACCCAGAGATGTGATCATAATTCGCCAGCTGAACCAGCACAAGAAGCAAGATTACCTTTCGGCCTGCCCACTAGCGTAGTCACAGTGACCAGAACTGCTATCCTCACAGAACAATCTGGAGCCTGGATCCACCCTTAGAAAGTAATACATGCAGTTGTTTTTTCCATTGTTCAATAGAGCACTTTGCTTGTCTATAAATGCTTCACTTCCTGGTTAGACTGATAGAACTGATGAAATAATGGATGTTGTGAAAGGCGCCTTCTGATTGGTCGCCACGTCACTTCCAGTCTACAGAGCTTGCGTTCCATGCTGAGGCGCACTTCTGGTTCCAGACGCTGAGGATACCATACGCTGTTGTAACTACACTATTTGCAAGGCTGTTAGCTAGAGAACCATCTACAGAGGCTCCATTGTTGCTTTTTTCCTCAATGAGGTGCCAGTGGCTTGTCATCCTCATCGGACCTCTTAGTGACTCCGGACCCCCCTTTTTACTTATATGCCTGATTACCGCATCCCCTTGTGAGTAGCCATTCGGCCATTTGTTACATTATATTAAATGCAACCTTAAATACTGCACTTAGTCTGGCGCACTTTGTCTCTTCTTCCAATTGTGTTTTTTAGAGTTGTGCTTCTCCTCTCAAGGCTGTTGCCGACGGTGCATATTTTATATTGACTACCACTATATTTAAATTGATCATCTTCCCTTACCCTGAACAAAGCTTTGGACAATTTCTTTTATCCCCCCCCCCTTTTATCATTTACAAGAGACTTTGCTGTGTTGGTCTTTTGCACCATCTTACCCCCTTTGTTTTTATGTCATTTACGCTGCTGATTTTTTGATGGACCCAGAGAAACTTTTGGCAGTTCTACAGTGGCCCCAACCCATTTACGTTTATTGCAATGTTTTCTTCGCTTTGCCAAATTATTATCGGAAGTTTTTTCATAACTTCTCATCTCTGGCCAAAACCCTGACTGATATGACCAGAAAGGTCGGTAACACACAGAATTGGTCTCCGGATTCCATTAATGCCTTTGAGAGTATCAAGGCTGCCTTTGTTTCTGCTCCTGTGTTGGTACATCTTGATCCTATGGTACCTTTCATGCTTAAGGTTGATGCATCTGAAACTGGAGTTTGTGCCCTACTTTCTCAACGTCCTACCTCTGAGAGCACTATGCATACTTGTGGCTACTTTTCCAAGGAATTGTCTCCTGTGGAATGCAATTATGAGATTGGGGACAGAGAGTTGTTAGCGATCATTTTAGCCCTTAAAGATTGGAGGCATCTCCTGGAAGGTACCACTGTGCCAGTTCTTATTCTGACTGACCATAAGAATCTCACATTCTTTTCTGAGGCTAAATGCCTCTCTCCCAGAAGAGCGTGATGGGCTCTTTTCTTTTATTCTTAAGCTTCAATTGCATAGTCTCATTCTTACCCGGTACTAAGAATGTAAGGACTGATGCATTGTCACAGCAGTTTTCCTCCACTTCTAAGATGGAGTCGGTTCCTGTTCCTGTGATACCTCCCAAATGTATTCTGGCTACGGTTTGTACCAATCTCACTTCACCTTTGAGTGACAAAATTCTTGCCGCTCAGATCCATTTTCCTGCTGAGAAACCTTGTGATTGCTGCTTTGTCTCTGAGATTCTCCACACTGCCGTGATCCAGACTTATCATTCTCCCAAGGCTTCTAGCAGAATCAGCTCATTTGGGCTATTTACCAACAATTCTGGTAGCCTAGTCTACGCACTGATGTAGCCACTTTCATAGCTGCTATACCCAATGGAGTGAGTCCTTGGACCCACCTGTCTATGGATTTTATTGTGGAGTTACCCAACTCTCAGGGCAACACAGTTATCCTTATGGTGGTTGACAGGGATGGGTGACCGGTTCGCTTAGCATAAGTTCGGGCCAAACTTTATTTGTTCGGATGTTCGGCGAACAACGAACATTATGTGGTGTTTGCAGCAAATTTGAAAACCGTGGAATCCTGTTAAAGTCTATGGGACACTAACATGAAAAACTAAAAATGCTGATTTTAAAGGCTTATATGCAAATTATTGCCATAAAAAGTGATTGGGGACCTGGGTCCTGCCCCAGGGGACATGTATCAATGCAAAAAAAAGTTCAAAAAATCTTTTTTTCGGGAGCATTGATTTTAATAATGCTTAAAGTGAAACAATAAAAATGAAATATTCCTTTAAATATTGTGCCTGGGGGGTGTCTATAGTATGCCTGTAAATTGGCGCAGTTTTGCCGTGTTTAGAACAGTACCACAGCAAAAATGACATTTCTAAAGAAAAAAAAATCAAGTAAAACTGATCACATCTGTAATGAATTGTCAGGTCTCGGCAATATAGATAAAACTCATTGAAAAAAACTGCATGAGTTCCCCTCCCCCCAGTACAGGGTACTCTGCACCAAATTAAAAAAAAATGACGTAGGTGTCCCCATAAAATCCATACCAGACCTTTATATGAGCATGCAACCTGGCAGGCTGCAGGAAAAGAGGGGGGTTGAGAGAGCACCCTCTCTCCTGAACAGTACCAGGCCACATGCCCTCAAGATGGGTGGTTGAGGGGGACAAGGGCTTCATTCCCACAACCCTTGCCCAGTGGTTGTGGGGGTCTGCGGGTGGGGGGGCTTATTGGAATCTGGAAGCCCCCTTTAGCAAGGGTACCCCCAGATCCAGGCCTCCCCCCTTATGTGAATTGGTAACGGGTACATTGTACCCCTAACATTTCACAAAAAAAAGTGGAAAAAAATTGTAAAAAAGACAGAAGACACATTGGGACTAGTCCTTTATTAAGAAATAAAAAAATAAAAATGTCCCATGATGCAGATCCATCTCATGCCCCCTGACGAGCCGAAATAAGAAAAAAAAAACCTCAACAGCTCTGCATCCATGGGAGGCTCCCCTCCAAGTGATGCTTCTTCTTCAGTGACAGCTGTTATATAGCTGAGCGCTGGGCCACTTGGTGGCCTCTGATATCACGTGGCGTCCTCTGACGTTTGTTAGGAATACCTTTAGCCTACTTTCAGGGTGGAGTCCCAAAAGATTATGCCTGCCCACTTCCTTTTTAGCATCGGTTGCTGTCTTAAGTGTTAAAGGGAGCGTGTACAGATGCCATTTGTGGTCCTATTCTGCTGGTCCTGGCTCGCAATCATTCAGCTCAACAATCCCTCTCTTGGTCTGTGTTGCTGTGCTATGGATTACCGCCCTTTACCTCGGGGATGCTCTCTGTTTGCCTTAATGTAAATTTGGGTATTTGGTGTACAATAAATTCTGACACTTTTGACTGATCCAGCACCTTAGTACCTTTGTTTTCTTGCAATCTTCCAGAACTTCCTTGGATCTGGTTTCACCAGGAGCTGTGAATCTTTGTTTCTCTGTGCTGCTTCTTCAATAGGATCCATCCCAAATCTAGTACCCCATTCTGGCTGGTCCTTTGATGTTGTCAACTGCAGATCTTCCCACTATCACTTTATTGCTACTTCATTCGCTTTTATGTAATTTATTTTATGGTCGACAATTTATAATGAGTGATTGGTTTGTGCTTTTAAGCACATCATTTTTACTTCTGTAAGCCCAGTAGATCAGACTCAGTCGGACTCTTCCTACAAGCATGCAATATCGCAAAAAAAAGAAAATATCAGAAAGCCGGATGGTGTGTAATTGATACATTTTTCAAGTTTTTTATACAAGGTTTAACATTCAGGATTTAGCTGATTAAACGTAAAGTGGAGTTGCGCCGGAAAAAAATAAATAAAGTCATCAGCTACAAAAAGTGTGGATAGTTCATAATAGCTCCTGAAGTTAAATCTAGCGCTGCTGTCTGATCTTGCATGGTTTGTGCCTTATTCCTTAACCTGGTATCCTGGTATCCTTGTCCTTGTAATTAGTCTAATGGGAGGCACTCAGTTCAGTCAAATATTTTTATTTTTTATTTTTTACAGCAGGGTGTGTTATCATGCCACAATAACAAATATGAGTGCTATACAATAGCTTTTAACTTGCTGAAACAGATGTACAGTTTAGGGTTCTGCTAAAGTACTAGGTTTAATTGGATTCCCTCTGTGTTTAAGTGCATGCATAGCACAAAAGTTTACTTTTCTTTGTTTCTGGTATAATAAAATGCAGGGACTGAGTCTCAAGTCCCCACCAGCATTAAGACATCCACCTAATAGTGGTATGTATTATTTATTTATTTTTAGGAACTCCAAAGTCACTGCTGTGAATCCTTTTATTATGGTGATCCTATTACAAACTATAATCTGTCATGTTACAATTTCAATAGCCTGTTTTACTTCAGGGTATTAATGCATTTCTTTGCTAATACTAATATAAGCTCTCTCACTCCACTCCCCTGTAGTGATACAAGAACATCTCAGTCTTACATAAAGATGGAGCTGATTTACTAAAGGAATGGAGGCTAAGTGCTAGGTTGCAAAAATAATTTGTCAGTGCAGAAATGCAAGTGGTGAGAGACAAGCTAATCGTAAATGTGGGAGAGAACTGCAAAAATTGATTAGGCACCTGCTGAAGTGAATCAATAAGAGTGTAGATTTAGATGTCAGTCTTATGGGTCATGGCTGGTGGGGAAAAAAACTCCTGCGAAAGAGTACTCAAAAGAAGCTGCAAGAAATAGATCCAATTAGTGCTTAGATCCAGATGTATTAGTTTATGAATAGATGGGATGTGATGGATACATAGCCTGATGACACATCAACTTCTTTAAAACCATAAGTTTATTCAAGTAAGTAAGCATGGGTGATCACTGTTATTTTTATTGCTGGCATTTTTATCTCTCTTTTTTTGTACATTTTTGTATGTGACTTTTTTACTAATAAACCAAGCAGTGGTTAAGGTTAATACACTATTGGAGTTTCCTCCATTTCTTATATCCTCCCATGTGGGCCGTATTGATGCTGGGTGAGTGTTGTGGCTTTCCATAAGCAAGCGGATTCTCTCTGTACGGTGGACGGAAGTTCAGTAATGGGAGAGAGGAGGTATCTGGATGTACTGGTTTTCACATGTTTCACAAATTTTCTCTACTGGAAGAATCAAGTACTGTATGTTCCATGATTGCTGGAGTTTATCAAATGACTTGTACAAATCATGTAACTGACCTTACAAGTGATTAGCAACTCTGGCTGGTGCATCTATGTTCCGATTAGACCAAATTGAACCCCAATGAAGTGTATGAGACAATATATGGTCAATGACCTCATAGTACTCAGCATGACCCACAATGTGTATATTTCCGTGGTACCAGGAATGTATAATTTAGCAGAAGAAAATGTGGAGGCATATCTTGATATGTGTCCTGTTTGGATTGTAGGGGGATCCCTAATGTCACTTTTTCATTTTAAAGGCATCTACAATTTAAAGGATTTGTGTCCAATAAATGTTGACTTTGAAGCCACGTGAAAAATCCCTCTCTTGCTGAAGGTCATTGTTTAATATTTGTTTGGTATGTGCATGCGTTCCACAGTGCTGTCCAGTGCAGCTTACCCTTTTTGACAAAAGCTTGCCTCCTGTTCCTTAAAATGGCAAGAAATTAATTATAACATGGCTTCCACACTAAGGCTATGGCTATGTTTCCACTATTGCATCCCCAAAGTCGCACAATTTTGCCGTGATTTTTTGCTGCGGTTTTACCACAATCTTTTGCCACGACTTGAAGCAATGCCTGTGCAAGTCGCATGAAAATGGGACCAAAGTAGTGCAGAGACTACTTTGAAGTTGCTGTGTCTTGAAGTTGCACAGATATGAACGGTACTCATTGGAAATCATGGGGTGCAACTTGTCATGTGACTTTTCAGTCCCAAATCACATGAAAAGTTGCACTAGTGGAAACCTAGCCTTAATTGTGATTCAGCCAAATTAGCACACTAGGTTTGGCATGCTTTGGGAGCAAAGATTACGGTAAGCTTAAAGTAATAAGCTTAGGGCTGCAAAAAAAACAATTAGCTTCCATTTTTTTTCCTTTTTTTTAATCAAAGCTTAACTAAACAAGCTGAAGTTAGAAACTGATTGGCTACCATGCACAGCTGCACCAGATTTTGAACTCTCCAGTTTAAGGCCCCTTTAACACTTGTGCAACTTGTCCTAGTATGTGGGACTGCAAAGTGTAAAAGAGGATTTAGAATCCTCTAGAAGGAGACATGGGTTCAGTGAATGTGAACCTCAGGTGAGTTTTCAGGGAGCATACCTCATAAGGGGTATGAGCACTTAGGCCCCTTTCACACTTGTGTGACTTGTCTTGTGACTTGGGGCTGCAAAGTTGATGGCAAGTCGTACCCCATGATTTCCAATGAGTATCATTCATATCTGTGTGACTTCAAGTCGCAGCAACTTCAAAGTAGTCCCTGCGCAACTTTTGTTTAACTTTGATGCAACTTGAGGTCCATAGACCTCAAGATTATACAGGCATAGCTTCAAGTAGCATCAAAGTTGCAGAAAAATTGCAGCAAAGTCAAAATCACTGCATTGTCGCACAACTTTCAGGTTGCATAAGTGTGAAAGGGGCCTTATGGTAATATTAAAGAAAAAAATAATAAACTTTAGTTTATTGTAAGAAAAAAAAAACGAATTGGCCCTTGATCATGGTCAACCATAGTCTTACACACACAGACACACACACACACACACACACATTTGGATACCATGAGGAGTTTTGATATCCATAGTCTGGTCTAACGGAGAAACTATTGGGACTCTTTCACACTCGCTTATTTGAACTTATGCATGTGCAAGAGCCATGTTTGATGAAGTCTTTCCTCACAATTTGACAACCGAGAGGGTGTGAGTGCACAGCCCCAAACACTCAGTGGGGGTTATTTACTAAAGGAAAATCCACTTTGCACTGCAAGTGCACTTCAAAGTGCACTGAAAGTACACTTGGAAGTAAAGTCACTGTAGATCCAAGGGGGACATGCAAGGAAAATAAAAAACAGCATTTTAGCTTGCACATGATTGGATGATAAAATCAGCAGAGCTGAGCTGAAATTGTTGTTGTGCAATTTAGGGATGTTGTCTGTTCTGAAATGTATTTCCTGTATGAGGACTATGTGTGCCTTTGACTGTTGAAGGGAATATAGCAGTTTGGACCTTTTTTTTAGTGGTGTTAAGGCCTGTATGTTGATAGAACAGACTTATGCCGCGTACACACGGGCGGACTGTATGGCGTACTTAGTTCGTCATACAATCCGACGGACAGTCCGTCGTACTTTCGACTGAATGGACTTGACCACACACGGATGCACAAACAGTCCGTCGAAAGCTTGCGCGATGATGTGTACAGCACGTACGACGGGACTAGAAATAGGAAGTCCAATACACAGCAAAGCACCCTTCCGCCGTGTAAATCCTTTCTGGGCATGCGCCATTCTTAGTCCGTTGAACTAGCATACTGACGAGCGGATTGTCCGCTGAAACCAAAGTACGACGGACAGAATTTCGAAAAATCCGAAATTCTTAGTACGCCGGACTGCACGCTGAAAAAGTCAGCTGAAGCCCACACACGAGCGGACTGTCCGCTGAAATGTGTTTCGACAGACTAAGTACGCCATACAGTCCGCCCGTGTGTACGCGGCATTAGAGTGTCAGGAGGTGTCGTTGTGAGTCCCGCTGTGTAGCCCAGGGGTCCGTGACGTCTGCCATAAGCACAGTTTGTGGGGGGGGGGTAGGAATTAGAGGGTAGGGCAGTTATGTGTGAGGTAGGCTTGAATGTAGTGGTGAGGTCACCAGAGGTAAACCGATGAGGCTTGGGGGGACCTATCTGCTGGCCTCTAAATTGTACTGAATCGGTAGAGTACAGTGTAAGTAAAATGTGTGAACCCTTAGAGGTGTGTCAGCACCTTGCCACGCAACTGTGTGGGGGTTGGAGAGCACGAGGTGGTGAAGGAGGACTATAGGTAGAAGATAGTCCACTGCCCCAGGGTATCAAGATGTGAGGGAGGAGGATTTAGAAAACCTACTAGGGGGTGTTTTCAGGACTGGGAGTAATGCTCAGACACATGTGAGTGTTGGGTGGTGGAGCATGGGTGTAGGGGTAAATTGTCAGAAACTATTTTATAACAGAGTCTGGTACCACCACACAGTCCGGACATGCAGGGCTATGCTTACTGCTGTCACAGCTGTCCCTTCAAGGTCGGGGATTTCCTAAGGAGAATACTGTCTTCTGGGCTGAGTGTTGGTACCAGATTGAGTGTAGCCTTTAATCAGAAACTCATATTTAAGGAACAATAACCTTCATAAAACCATAACCAGCGATAATAAGCAATTTAAGTAGAACTCAGTGTAGAAAATTGTGAAAAACAGTGGAAAACAGGCCACCTAACCATTCTTGCTTAAGATGTCAGATACCTAGTGAAAGAGTCAATGTAATACCATACTTGCAGACTAGTTGAGTAGCTGTAGAATGGGTACAGGTATCTTTCTCCTCTCCTCCATGGAGGAACACATCGGCTGCTACTATCGTGTTCGATGATGCGGTCAGACCAGCAGCCGTCAGAAGGTAGGTACCACATCTGTCCCAAGATGAGATTTTGTGTGTGGGGCAGGCAGTTGGTGAAACACTGCTCTTGTTGACTCATCTTGTAGATATTGAGGCTTCCTGATGTGAGGAGTCTGTGCGAAGTATGTCTTTGTAGGTAGGTGGTGAGGAAAAGTGCCTTGTGATGCGCAGTAGTCACAGCTAAAGCAGCGGGATCCCATTTGTCCTTGAAGTATGTGGAATCATTGAGATTCTGTTGGCAGAAGTGGAAAGTTGCAGAAGTGTTGCTGGGTAGAGGGAGAATGCGAGCTGCAAGGTATTGTGCGTCTTGAAGTTTCGGCTGCTTACTGAGACACGTGGGCAGATTTTCGTTTGTTGGCGGTAGCGAAAACAATAGTAAGGCATGTACAATCAGGCCCATCTTTAATATTGATTGGACCCTGGGCAAAAATTTTCTTAGGGCCCCCCATGCAATTTCGCTCTCCACCTTCTCTGAGACATACAATAAATAGCAGCTAGACTTAAAATCAGTTTACTGTATCAGTTCAGGCAGCAATTGCGATTGGTTGCCAGAGGTTACAGCATATCATTACTGCTTACTGACTGGTTGCTAGAGGTTACAGCACTCCTTAAGGCTGACTGATTAGTTGCTAGAGGTTACAGCACATTTCTGCTTGTTGATTGGCTGCTAGAGATTGCTGTACAGTAATACTGCTCACTGGTTGCTATAGGTTACAGCACATCTTCTCCTCACTGCAGGGGGGCATGATATACCTATGAATGCTGCCTTTATTTACATATCAATGCAGTTGGCCTCAGCTATTTACATATGCATGTCACTGTTATTTACATTTGAATGCCAGTATTTACATGTAAACACAGGTCTGCGGGTGAGTCATCTGTACACAACAATAGGGCAGAGCTGGGCAGCATTAGTAGCAGCACATGAGTAAAACTTCAAGGGACAAGGGAATGTAAACTGGGATAGTTGGCAAGTAAGGAGGCAGCTGCCTTGGGCCCCACAATAATGACAGGGCCCAGGGCAGCTGCCCCTTTTGCCCTGCCTTAAAGACGGCCCTTAGTACAATGTTCGCGACAGGGATGCTATCTGTACAGTATGGAGGGGATTTGGCGCCCAATTGCTTAGTGTGTCTGTGAGGAGTTCAGTCATGTTAACAAGTGAATAAAGTACAGTCTAAAAACACTAAGTAAAGCCGAACATAGCTAACTTGAACTGTGTGGTAGCAGATACCTGAAAAGGGTAGCGGTCTCGGTGGGCTCTCCTGGACCTCGGAGAGTTAGTGGAGCTGGTGTCTTGATCTTGATAGAAATTGCGGGAGCTTGTATAGGAGGATGGGGACCTTCTCCTGGGGTACCGGGAGTCTTGCACCTCCATGGGTTTTTCCTGGGGTGCATCTTTCCTTGCGACTGTGCGGCGAAAGTCAGCATATCAATTAGGTACATCCACCAGGGGTAAACCCAGAGTTCCGCAGAAGTGTGGTAGGTCCTCTGGTACTATCAGGAGAGCCATGCAGATCCCTGTATATTTGGATAGTTTTCCTGTCATGGAGAATTTGAGGCCTACCTCTCGCTTGTCTAATAATCTCTTCCTTAAGCTCAAAGTCCACTATACAACAAATGATGTCCCTCAGGAAGTCCATCTCCCTTCCCTTGGGCCTCAAGGCATGGTGGATTCTTTCCATTTCAAAAGGCGTTTGAGGTGGTCTATTGAGCAGACTATTAAAGAGGCCAACAACAGAGGGGGATATTTGTTCTCCCTCGATCTTCTCTGGCAAACTTCTGATCCTGACCTTATGGCACCAGCCTCTGTTGTCGAGGTCTTACAAATGGCTTTGCATTTCCCTCATTTGCAATGTGTGGGAGTCTATGCGATTTGTGGCTTTACAGATAACCGCATCATGGCTGTCTGTCACCCTCTCTACTGTGAGGACTCTGTCATTAAGCTTGTGTATATCCAACCTGACTTCAGCGATGGCGGCAGACAGGGTATCTTTAATATCTGTGGCGATGGTCCGCAGATCATGTAGGTAAGGCTGGGGTGAGAGTTCAATGCCGTTCCTGTCTGTATGGGTGTTTGGAGGTACCAAAGGTGATGGTTCTGTCAGGGATGAAGCTGGCATCTGAGAGTGAGATTGTCCATTGCGGGAAAGCACCATGTTCCCTCTGGTGGTTCAGAACATCTCGGGGATATTTTGGTTCATACCCATGGTTTGTTCCTTTGGGGAGCGGGATTGGGAGGTGGAGGAGGTCTGGGATGGGGTTCCTATGTTTAGAGAGTGGTCTGGGGCTATATTACCTCTGATTTCTGTCAGATTTATCCTGTGGCGGCAGGAGCTCAGGGATTAAGAGTCTGTCTTCATGCCAGGTCAAACAAAACAAAACAAAATCCACACCAGATCTTTAATCCGAGCATGCAGCCTGGCTGGCCAGGAAAGGTGGGGGAAGAGTGTTTGGCCCTCTCCTACCTGATCCATTCTAGACCACAGCAACCTATAAAAGCATATAAAGTCTCAAGGAACCCGTTCTAAAATTTTAAAACTATAAATGGGAACTTTATCCTGGAATGATGCACACAGCCATCTTAAATTAGCATCAAATCAGAGATCGCTCCATCCCATCAGAGCTCCCTCCCCCTCGTCCCATAAGACTCTCCCCGTCACCACAGAATCCTCTCATAGTGGTACCCCAGGGGAACCAAAATGGTCAAGAAACACTGGTGTAGAAAAGCAAATATTTTGTTGTATTTTGTTGTATTTCTACATGAAGCAGTAGCGGGCCACATTATATAGTAGTGCAGTATGGTCAATGGGCAGGAAAAGTCATAGATGTCAAAGACATACAGTCATTGATGTTTAATAGCTAGATATCAATCAAGAAAGCCAAGTTGTTTTTTTTTAAGACTTTTGGTTGTCAGCAACTTTGCATAGCTTTGATGGTCAGTTTTGGCGGGCTGATTTGGAAGAGTTTTCGATGGTGATTCGAAGTACTCCAATCCTGCTAAGGTAAGTTGTAGTCTAGAGTGTAAGCTTTTGGGATGTTTAAAACATTAGTATTATATTATATTTTATTTCAGGAATACAGGAGATATGCATTACTGCTTCCAAGTTTTCAGGTGCTTGAACCAAAAGTCTATGTTTCAGCACAATATTGCTTTTCCCCAGCAACCAACTTGCAGTATGTGTATATATATTTAGCTTTCATTTGGCACTGTCCTGTCCAGCAGGACATAAAATCAGGTGATCTGATTACTCCACACTCTTGAGCTTATCCTTGTGGGTAAAAGTTTCCTTTTTAGGACCAGATAATCCAGCAATTTAAGTTCCTGGAGGTACTAATGTACACAAAAGGCTGTGGGAAATTGTTTGCAACACTGGTATACTGTATGTATGTCTATATATAAATGTGTACGCATGCATGCTTTGATATAATGTGAGATCTTCCAGATCTTATACAAAATAAGAAAATTGTCTAGAGATATCACCAATATCAAGAACCTATAAATATGATGAAGTCAAGGCTGCCTTACCTTAATTTATTTTATTAGAAAACATTAAAGTATCGCTATAGTCAAAACTTCCTCTTAATTGATGTTGTGTCTGCAGGGCAGGAAGTGAAATCTCCCCAATTAGACACAAGGTTTTAAATACATATCGGTTTATCTTATCTGGATAGCCCTGGCCAGTATATATTTTTTTTTGTCTATATACCATTGTAAAAATCTGTGGAAATTTCCCTTTACTTTTCTCAACAATGCAACAGATGTAATCTTCCAAAGTGAGGGCAATTCCCTTCCAAAATAGTTGTCCTCTGGTTCCCCTATAAAAGACTTCACCTTACAGTTTTGTTCCGAGGATAACTCTAAAATGTTGGATTTCCTCTCACTTTCTTTACTATGGACAATGGTCCAAAGTAAGAATAGTGGGGAGAATCTCCCCAGTAGGGACACACCAATAAAAATTTAATAAAGGCTCTAATGCTTACCCACCCATAACAGAGAAATGCACTTTAAACCTTCCCCACTTCATCCAAAAGAAAAAAAAACATGTTTGTCTATATATATATATATATATATATATATATATATATATATATATATATATATATATATATATATATATATATATATATATATATATATATATACACAGTATATACACATAGATGTAACTCATACTGGAGGCAGATACTACTGCAAGAATGAAGCTGCCCTGCCTACCCAAACCTAAGATAGTTAGGCTACAATTAATCAAAACACCAGTGTCAATAAACTGAATCCCCTGAGATTTTTTTGAGTACATCAATTAAACTATTACTATTATTATTATTATCTCATACAGTACCTGGTAATAACAAGATGCATTACCCAACAGACCATATGTGTTTTAAGTGTATGTTTCTGTGTGTTACTAAATGGCAAGTCAAGATGTTATATTTATTAATCTTGTTGCTAAGGAATTTCATAAGCGAGGTTTAGGTTATCTCCTCAGAGGAAAGATATAAATATTTTAGTATGGAAGAAATAATATTGTGTAACAATCACAATGTTTAGAATAATGTTTCCCTTGTGAAATAATAAAGGCTGAAGTTGGAGAGGGATATACAAGCAAACAATGCATAGCGCATATTGTTATAGACAATAGTCTTTCCAAAATATGACTAGGCTAAGGGAAAAATAAGGTTTAAATACCAGGAAGCAATAGTGCTCATTATTTACTAGATTTTAATGTGGTTTTGATGGTGACAGTGTGTAGACAGTTGTTGTGACAGGTGTAAAGCTTTTAATTACACGAACAACTAAGAAACTCTTTCTGGAGTTATTTTTACATATTCTGTACATATTATATAAAAGTCAGTCATCCTACATTATAATATTTTCCCTTTAGCCTGAATAAAACCTATAACAAAATAAATGCATACAAAATATACATAGTACGTTGATTTATTAAAGCCAAGCTACCAGTTTTATTTTCAGGGGGACTTTTACTTTGCAAGGAAATGTTCTCTTAGCTT
The DNA here is from genome assembly GCF_037356315.1 of Lithobates pipiens. NCBI lineage: Eukaryota > Metazoa > Chordata > Amphibia > Anura > Ranidae > Lithobates > Lithobates pipiens. The sequence goes on from NW_027507748.1 coordinate 490,963,510, forward strand.
ATTGCAAAGAAGGCCCAATCATGTGCAAGGAAAAAAAAAACAACTATATTTTTGTTTGATTGTGATTGGATGATGGGAGGCAAAGAGGCTTCACCTTATTTTCTAAGCAAAGGGAAAATTCCCTTGTAAAGTGAAGGTTCCTTGCAATGTGAACCGCCTATTTGCATTTTGTACATCAACACCACAGTATCATCCATATGCTTTATTACCAACCTTTTACATTTCAAAATGTGTCAAAGATAACATCAATATAATGTACTTTTGTTAAAGGATTACATAAATAAATTGAATACCTGCAATTACAGCCAGTAAAGAAACCGCTGAGAGCATTTTTTGATTATTTGCCTGTATATTTGTCAACTTCAAAAATGTTGATTTACTAAAAGGAAGTAGGCTATTTAGTCTGCTGACTTCCATCATCCAATCATGTGCAAATAAAAAACGTTTCTTGATCGAGTAGTCTAGTAAAGGAAATTTTTTACCACATTCATTAACCTCCCTGGGGTAATTCCCGAGTGTGGCTCGGGGTTAATTTTCATTACCATCAGCGGTAACCCAGAGCCACACTCGAGATTGCATTGCAGAATCATGGTCTCAGGTCTCTTACCTTGTCCCCAGGATCCTGTGATGTCCCCCCGTTGTGTCCTCCGCCCAATACTCTGTGTTCCAGGCGCCGTTCCCTGCGAGCGTCGTAACGCGTGGGAGTGGAGCCCAGCAGCAAATTCAAAAAGTACAAAAAACATAACTGCATCAAATCATTTCATCTCCCATTTGTCTCTAGTGCTTTGTCCAGTGCCTTGCATGCAGTTTTATATTATATATACTGTTCTTTCTGCCTGGAAACTTGAGAATGTCCATAGCAAACAAAAAGTGTCCCTTTACGTGAAAAATGGTTTTAGACCAGCTAGAAAACAGCGATAGTAAATTATAACACTTGCAGAACTGAATAGTGATTTGTGGGGAAATTCATTTTATTATTATTATATTATGATTTTTTTTATAATTATTTATAGTTATTTGTTATATTATAATTTATGATTTTGTGTTTAAAACGTTATCATACCCAGAGTGTCTACTAGACTCTTGTTTGGACAGGTTTAAATTGGAAGTAAATCCTTAATCTAGGCTTACCTGTAGGTTAAAGTGGTTGTAATGGGTTTACAACCACTTTAAGTGAGTTATTCCTAAGAATTACAGGCCTACAATATAAAACACCAAATGTCTATGCAAAACAACGTACCACTTCAAAAATCTGACATCATAACTAATCATTCCTCCAGAGAGGCTATGCTAAAGGGAATTCCCTTGCAAAATGTACAGCATATTTACCATTAGCATAAAAAGTCCTCAAGAGATCTATTAGGACTTATATTTGCACAACCTTGCAGTGATTAATTTGTTGTTAGTAACCCAAAATGTTGTAGGTATATCATTTTTAAATCCTAATTCTTTCCTGGCTACTTAGCATGCCCTCCTTCCATACTTCGATCCTCTTGCCCTTCCTTTCCCAAAATTAAAGAGGAAGTAAAGGCTAAAAAAATCTGCTGCCTGCCCAGTGCGCCTGCGCGCCGCTGTCTACGGCGCATGCGCCGTAAACAGCGGTGGCTGTCTTCGGGTAAATATCTCCTAAACCGTATAGGTTTAGGAGATATTTCTTGGACCTACAGGTAAGCCTTAATCTAGGCTTACCTGTAGGTGAAAGTTGGTTGTAAGGGTTTACAACCACTTTAAAGAAAGGATAAGTTATCTCAAGAAAAATATATATACATTATTACATATTGCAGCTTCCTCAGCCTCCTCTCCAATCCTCAGATGTGGTAGAAGCATTGGTTTTCCTTTTTCAGTTTATAAAACATATTTAGCAAGTACAGAAAATGTCTGTTGATCTTGCCAGGAATGCAATTTGCCTGCCATTCTCTGCAAGTTAATCAGACAGCAAAAACAGTGTTATCTATCTTTTGTAACCTATTATGTCAAACAATCCCTATGTAGTGAGAATGAGCAAAGGCAGAATGTTTTAAAATCCAACCTGGGTGGCAACCATGGTTCTCTCCATAAATACATTAGAAGCATTAGTGTAGTCGCCCGGGGACAGGTATCGTGTAAAAGAAAAGAAAAAGAGTCTGAAAAGGGAAAACTAATGATGGTACCTACTCTTAGGACTAGTAAGCTGCATTATATTACATTTTTGCTTTTGGGTTTAGATACCCTTTAATTGGAAGAGTTTTGCAACTAGAAAAATGCTTCCTTTTAGAGCTGCTGTGAGCAATGATTAGTTAGTTTACTAAGATCACCAACATTTTATATTCTGAAACCTTTTTATAATTTCTTTATTATCTTTCTTTTAAACGCCACACCACAAAGGGTATTTGGACATATTCACCAGTTATAATTTTAATAAGTATAGACAAAATAATTCACAGCACACAAGCAGGAAAAATATATCAATCCTGCAGTAGCTAACTTAAAACTCTTCTTCAATCCTCCAAGAGTATTCACCATGAAATCAATTAAGTCATACATTTGTCTGAAATGTTTTAACAAATATTTATTTGATTACTGCAGTATTATTTATTCAACTGGGAAATAACTCATTGCTGATACAGTATATTTTTACACATGGAATGCAAAGCAACCAAAGGCTTGAAAAAAAGGCACACAGCCAACATGGTAAGTTCTGAGATCTACAACACTGCATGATTTTCTACATGTTAAGGTTTAACCACTTGCTGTGCTGACCCTGTTTTTTTCTGACATTTGTTGTTTACAAGTAAAAATCAGTATTTATTCCTAGAAAAACACCCAAGCATTATATAGATAGATATAGATATAGATAGATAGATATAGATATATAGATATATAGAGATAGACATAGATAGATATAGATATAGATAGATAGCTATAGATAGATATTTATATTTAGCAAAGACCATAGAGAATAAAATGGCAGTCTTTGTAATATTTTATGTCACAGTATATTTGCACAATGTTTTTTCAAATGCAATTTTTTAGGAAAAAATACACTTTAATGAGTTAAAAAAAATAAAATAAAGTCAGCCCAATTTTCTATATAATGTGAAAAATGATGGAACAGCGGAAGTATGGAGGTGCCTGAGCTTGGCAGGAACTCTGAAACAGCTGACAGCGAGGAGGTGTCCTGTAGTACAGCAGGTTGCAGGAAGGTGCTCAGAGGTCAGGCAGGAACACAGGCAGAGTCAGACAGGCCAGATCAATACTAGTGGGCAGAGCAGGTACCAAACGGAGGCAGAAGGTTAGTCGAGGTACAGGCCGGGTCGGTAACAGGCAGGCAGCGATCAATCCAAAGGAAGAGGCAGAAGGGTAGTTGGACAGGCCGGAGTCGGAGGCAGGCAGCAAACAGACGTCATTAGGAATAGGCTGGGTAGACAGGAATCAAGTCAACTGGTAACAGGTAGCAGGGTCACAGGAAACGCTGTAGACTGGACAGCAAGGAGGCACAGTGACAGATTCCCTTAAATAGCCTTCTGGGTGCCAAAAACAGTCACACAGCGCATCTGCGTGCACCTGCGCACACCCATGCTCGTCCGTGTGCACGCGTTCGCGCCATCACACACTTGCTTGCGCCCGTTCGCGATATCGCGCACCCGTGTGCGCCGGTTAGCTCTTAGGATAGGGATTCTGTGGGCAGGTCTTCCATATACCGCCGCATTACCGGGACGTCCTTCTTGACATTGCCCCCCCCCCCAAGGGGCAGCCTCAGGATGCCCAACTGTGCCATCTTACTCGGATGGGACTTCTTAAAGGCAAGAATCAATCTCTTGGCATGGATGTTGGACTCCATCTCCCAGGAGTTTTCCTCAGGCTCATACCCCTTCCTCTTCACCAGAAACTGAACTTGATTGCATCTTTTCCTGCAATCCAAGTTGGTTTCGACCTCATATTCAACTTCTCAATCGATGATCACAGGTTCAGGGGGACCAACATTCCGGTTGGCAAAGGGATCTGGAACTGCGGGTTTGAGTAGGGCCACGTGAAAGACCGGGTGAATCTGAAATGATTCCGGTAACTTCAGCTCATACACCACATTATTAATCTTCCTTACAACTGGAAAGGGACCCATGAATTTTGGCCCCAATTTCTTGGACGGGCATGCCAATTTCAAGTTCAAGGTAGATAGCCAGACCTAATCCCCGGATTTGAGATCAAGCTCCCCTTTCTTTTCTTGTCAAACACCTCTTTATTGTAATTCTGAGTCCTTTTCACAGTCTCCTGCAGAAGCTTGTTATTTGACTCAAAGAAGTTTAGGTGCTCTTGGATGGGAGGTTGTTCGACAGGAACAGAGGATGGAAACCATAATTTGCAAAAAATGGGGTTGTTTTGTGGCAGAATGAACAGAATTATTATATTCAAATTTGGCAAGAGTTAGAGGAGGAGCCCAATCATCCTGAGAGAACGAGGAAAATCAGTGCAGATACTGTTCAAGCATCTGACTTGTTCTCTCCGTCTGGCCATTTCTTTGAGGGTGATAGGCAGAGGAGAAGGAGAGGTCAATCTTCAGAGCCCCACAAAGTGCCCTCCAAAACTTGGAAGTGAATTGCACTCCTCGATGTGATGTAATATTTGCAGGGATGCCATGGAGTCTCACTATCTCCTTGATGAATGTCTTATCCATCTCCGCGGCAGAGGGTGTGCCCTTCATTGGCAGAAAGTGAGCCATTTTAGATAATCTATCCACCACCACAAAGATCGTAGTACAATTTTCTGAGGGTGGCAGCTCGACAATTAAATTCATGGAGATCATCCTCCATGGTCTCTCTGGGACGGGTAATAGCTTCAACAAGCCCCATGCCTTAGACATGCTGCCCTTGTTCTGGATGCAGGTAGCACATGCCTCCATATACAGTAGGTGACCACAGTAGGTGACCACGATATTGTGTTAATCTCGCCGATTTTATCGGCGAGATTGACACCCTGCGAGCCCCCTCATGGGAGCCAGCGCAGAGCCGCATCGGGAAAGGAAAAATGTTTCTTTTCCTTTCCCGATAAGCGACAAGCATCACTGGCCGGGTTCACACTGGTGCGGGGATCCGAATTGGATTCCCGCCAATACCAGGCACTGTATTTGGTATGAATCCTAATGGAGAACTCCGCACCAAATTTTTAAAAAAACGCCATGGTTCCCCCTCCGGAGGCATACCAGGCCCTTAGGTCCGGTAGGGAATTTTAAGGGGAATCCCCTACCCCGAAAAAAACGGCGTGGGGTCCCCCCAAAATCCATACCAGACCCTTATCCGAGCATGCAGCCTGGCCAGTCAGGAAAGGGGGTGGGGATGAGCGAGCGCCCCCCCTCCTGAGCTGTACCAGGCCGTGTGCCCTCAACATGGGGGGTGGGTGCTTTGGGGGAAATGGGGAGCCCTGCGCCCCCCCCCACCCCAAAGGACCTTGTCCCCATGTTGATGAGGACAAGGGCCTCTTCCCGACAACCCTGGCCGTTGGTTGTCGGGGTCTGCCCCTTATGATGTCACAGCCCTGGAGGATGCTGGGGCTGTGACATCATAAGAGGAAGAAGCAGAAGAAGAACGGAAGGCGGCGGTGGCGGCGGTGGCAGCAGCAGCAGAAGAAGACCGGGCCACCGCTAGTAAAAGAAGAAGAAGCGGTGGCCTGGCAAGAAGAAACGAAGAGGGGGACAAGACCCCTGAAGTCAGAAGAAGGGGTGGCGGCGACGGAAGACCAGGCCTCAGCTAGTAAAAGAGCTAAAGGAAGAAAGCGGAGGCCCGGCAAGAAGAACCAAAGATGGGGACAAGACCCCCGGAGTCGGAAGAAGCCCCTTGGGCGGCGGCAGTGGCGAAGAAGAAAGCTCCGCTAGTAAAAGAGCAGAAGATAGCAGAGGAGTCCGGCGAGAAGACCCCCCAAGACGGAAGACCCCCGGAGCAGTGCAATAAATTATTTTTAAACCTTGTGTGTTGTGTTTTTTTTTTTACTTTTTTTCACAGGTGAATGGGTAGGGGTACATTGTACCCCATACTCATTCACATAGGGTGGGGGGCTGGGAACCCGGGGCCCCCTTATTAAAGGGGCTCCCGGATTCTGATAAGCCCCCTGCCCGCAGACCCCGACAACCAACGGCCAGGGTTGTCGGGAAGAGGCCCTTGTCCTCATCAACATGGGGACAAGGTGCTTTAGGGTGGGGGGCCGAAGGACACCCCCCCTTCCTCCAAAGCACCCTAACCCCATTTTGAGGGCAGGCGGCCTGGTACAGTTTAGGAGGGGGGGCGCTCGCTCGTCCCCACCCCCTTTCCTGACCGGTCGGACTGCGTGCTCAGATAGGGGTCTGGTATGGATTTTTGGGGAAGCTCGCACTTCCTGAGGAACGAAAATCTTGTCCTTATACCATAGAAGGTCGTCTCTGGCCTGTAGAGTGGTGTCAGGTGGGGAAGCAGCACCCATGGAAGCTTGTTTGACTTGAGAAAGTAAATCCCCTTGGAGCAGGAGGACGTTTCCTGAAGACAGGATGGTGTCTCGGGACAAAAGAGCTTCAGGTCCTTTGTACATTCACGCCAAGGCGTCAGGCTTGGTGTTCTTCAACCCGGGCGATAGGTTATGTGAAACGAGAACCTGGTAAAGAAAAGGGCCCACCTTGCCTGTCGTGGTCTCAGTCTCTTGGCAGTCTTTAAATATTCCAGATTCTTATGAATAAACAAGGATCGGGTGAGCTGCTCCTTTCAGAAGATAGCGCCATTCTTCAAGCGCAGCCTTGATTGCTAACAATTCTCGATCACCAACATCGTAGTTCTTCTCTGCTTTGGATAACTTACGAGAGAAAAACACGACTGGGTGCAGAAGGGATTTAGGTCCTTGTCTCTGGGAAAGCACTGCCCCAACCATTATCTCCAAGCCATCTACTTCCAAGGTGTATGGCAGGGTCGAGTCAGGGTGCTTTAAAACTGAGGCTGAGATGAACAGATCTTTCAAAGTTCTAAAGGCTGCTTGAGCTTCAGGAGTCCACTGGAACTTTAGGCCCTGCTTGGTTAATCTTGTGATGGGGGAAATGATGGTAGAAAATCTCCTTATGAACTTCCTGTAGAAATTTGCGAAGCTCACAAACCGTTGAATTCCTTTCCTGTCGGAAGGGGCTGGCCAGTCCAGAATGGCAGAAACCTTCTGAGGGTCCATGTTAATGCCTTCCACCGAAATGATGAGACCAAGGAACTGGATGCTCTGTTGTTCGAAGATACATTTTTCAGGTTTGGGTATAAACCATGAAGACGGAGTCATGTTAAAACATTTCTAACGTGTTCTCGATGTTCAGCTAAGGAGGAGGAAAAAATCTGAATATCATCCAAGTAAATAATAACAAATAGGTCAAGATAGTCTCTGAAAATGTCATTCACGAAGTGTTGGAATGTGGAAGGGGCATTGCAAAGGCCGAAAGGCATAACTAAGTATTCAAAGTGCCCGAACCGTGTGTGGAAGGCAGTTTTCCACTCATCTCCACTCCGAATGCGGACTAGATTATAGGCACCCCGAAGATCCAGCTTGGAGAACACTACTGTAGACCCCAGTCTTTGGAACAGTTCTGGCACTAAAGGCAGAGGATATCGGTTCTTAATTGTAATTTTGTTAAGTGCCCAATAATCTACGCATGGATGTAGGGAGTGATCTTTTTTCTCCACAAAGAAAATTCCTGCACCTGCCGGGGAGGTGGAGGGTTGGATAAACCCTTTTTCTAGGTTGCCATCAAGATAAGTCTTCAATGTCCCTAATTACAATTCTGACAACGGGAAAATTCTTCCAAAAGGGATCTCTGCTCCGTGAAGAAGTTCTATTGGGCAATCGTATGGCCTATGTGGAGGGAGAGTTTCTGCACCCTTTTTACTGAAAACGTCCAGGAAGCTGTGGTAAACTTCGGGTACAGCTTGACGGGTCTCAGCATCCACTTCTAGGCATAGTAGAGAAGAAGGGACATCGTTGACTTCCAGTAGACAATGTTGATGACAGTAGGGTTAGATGATTTCAATCTTCCCCGAGATCCAATCGATTTGTGGATTATGGGCTCTCAGCCAGGGCATGCCTAGTATGATGGGAAATAGTGGAGACTTGATGACATCTAAACACAGTAACTCCTGGTGAATCCTGGCAATGGTGGTAAGCATAGGTAAAGTCTGGCCCTGATTTAAGAGTAGAGCCATTGGCCAAATACACTGAAAGTCCTTTTGCTCTAGTCCGAAGGGGTATGTGATGTTTGGAAGCAAAGGACAAGTCCACGAAGCCACTGCAAGCCCCTGAATCAATTATAGCATTGGTTTGAATATTCCCTCCTGGGAGCTGCAAGAGAATAGGAACAGCCAGGTGAGTAATACTGTTCGGCAAAATGGAGTAAGAGCAGGAGAAATGGAAAAGCACTTACAAAGCTTTGCAGGGCAAGTTCGTATAAAATGTCCCGGTTCTCCACAATACAGGCAAAGGTTACCGGCCTGACGGCGTTGGCATTCTTCAGGGGTCAAATATGGTCGAAGCAAGCCCAGCTGCATAGGTTCTTGAGTATCTGAGGTGACCATAGCATGAACTGAAGAGGCTGGATGGGGAGAACTAGGCACGCGTGGCAACATCCAGAGAAGTGGCAGAGGATCGTTCTGTGCGTCGCTCTCTTAGACGTCTGTCTATTTGAATGGATAGGTCAATGAGGGCTTATAAAGTCTCAGGGATGCCAACTCGGGCCAGTTCATCTTTTAAGGATTCTGAAAGACCCATACGAAATCGGTACCGTAAGGCAGCATTATTCCAGATTGTGTCAGAACTCCAATGCCTGAATTCTGACATGTAGTCCTCCACGGGTCTGCGGCCTTGCTGCAGGGCATGCAGAGCTGCCTCTGCGGTGGCGGATGGCTGCGGATCCTCATAGAGCAGAGACATGGCCTGAAAAAAGGTGCTTAAGGTATCAAGGGAGGGATCCTTCTTTTCCAGGAGACGATGAGCCCAGGACTGGGGTTCACCTGCCAGCAGCGAAATAACAAACCCCACCTTGGTGGCTTCAAGAGAAAAGGTCCTTTGTTGCAGAGCAAAGAAAAGTTCGCAAGCATTATGGAATGTCATAAATTTACCCCTGTTGCCTGAGAATCTCTCAGGTGTGGGAACCCTGGGTTCTGGCGGCATCATCACCACTGAAGGTACAACAGAAGTCCCGGAAGCAGAGGGTATGGATGCAGACAGGGCTTGGACACGTTCCTCCAGCTGACTATACCCTCTTGCAGGCTCTTCACCGCCTAAGTCCAGCAAGGTGGTGGCAGAGCTCGTCCATGAGAGAGGCTCCCTGCATATGCTCGAACATGGCTGTCCAGTACTGCCACGTACCTGGTGTTGGAGCCCAGAATGCAGGGAGCGGCCTCTCGTAAGCCTCTGGCTCAAGAACCCCTGGTAGTGGAGACAGGGACTCAAGAGTTCAGAGGGCACAAGTGCCTGATAGATGGCAGGTGTGGAACTGGTCTGAACCTCTGAAGTAGTAGGAGAAAGGCAGGCAGGAACAGCAAGCTGGAACTGGTGACTGGAACACCGCAGACAGCTGGGAGGAGTTCTGTAGTGCAGCAGAAGCACAGGATCTGCAGGCTGCGAAGTGGTGCACAGGAACAGCGGAAGTACAGAGGTGCCTGAGCTTGGCAGGAACTCTGAAACAGCTGACAGCGAGGAGGTGTCCTGTAGTACAGCAGGAGAGCTGGATCGGCAGGTTGCAGGAAGGTGCTCAGAGGTCAGGCAGGAACACAGGCAAAGTCAGACAGGCCAAATCAATACTAGCGGGGCAGAGCAGGTACCAAACGGAGGCAGAAGGTTAGTCGAGGTACAGGTGGGCAGTGATCAATCCAAAGGAAGAGGCAGAAGGGTAGTCAGGCAGGCCGGGGTCGGAGGCAGGCAGCAAACAGATGTTGTCAGGAACAGGTCGGGTAGACAGGAATCAAGTCAACTGGTAACAGGTAGCAGGGTCACAGGAAACGCTGTAGACTGGACAGCAAGGAGGCACAGTGACAGATTCCCTTAAATAGCCCCCTGGGCGCCAAAAACAGTCACACGGCGCTTCTGCACGCACCCGCGCACACCTGTGCTCATCTGCGCACACTCTTGTGCGTCCATGTGCGCCCGTTCGCGCTATCATGCACCCATGTGCGCCCGTTAGTGCTATCGCGCACCCGCATGTGCCTGTTAATGCTAACGCGCCAAGTGCGCCAGTTAGCTCTTAGGATAGGGATTCTGCGGGCAGGTCTTCCATATACCGCCAGATTACCAAGACGTCCTTCTTGACACAAATACAGATGGCAAGACAAGGACCCCCTGGGACAAGATAGCGGTGCCAAGCTGGGGACATCCACATGAGCCGACATGGCGAGGGTACTGGAGACTATCACAGTTTGCCAAGAAGCCATCACAGCCTGTCAAACAACCCTCACTGCCAGGATTTAGGAGGTTAAAATCGACATCTCCCTAGTGAGACAGGATTTTCAGAAGTTGGGAGAAAGGTTCACAGATGCAGAGACCTACCTGAGAAACAGGGAGGATACCCTCCCCTCCAAAATACCACATACGCCATGCAGCTGGAAGTCAATCAACTCCTACAGAAACAAGATGACATCAAGAACAGACTCTGCCCCTGTAATCTTTCATTCATTGGCTTACATGAAGGATTGAGGGAAAAGACCCCCCAACATTCCTTGAACAGCTACTTTATGACACGTATGGCAAAGAGGCATTGTCTCCTATGTTCGTTGTCGAACGAGCACACCACATGTCTGGGAGACCCCCACCGGGGGTGGACTGGCTTACCAAACCTTCCTCATCCTGCTCATCCTCTGTCACGCAAGCAGAGACAAGTGTGCAGACCCCTGCAGTTGCCAGAGTAGATAAACCTACCTCCTTGTCCCCATCTACTCCTGCCATAGCTCCAATATCAGCCATGGAGGACTTAGCTGAGTTATTTGACCACAACGTCAGCCACTTGCTCCTTGATGATGCCCAGCCATTACTGGATTCAGATGTTGGTTCTGAGGTTGAGGATGACAGGAACATGAGCCTAGAGAGAGGGGAGAACACTGGTAGACAAATTGCCATTCATGTTCCCCCAGCCACAGCATATTGGCAAGTTGTCTCCAGTGGTAATGATGATGACAAAGATGGAGGAGAGGGAGATGATGATGATGAGGTCACTGATGCAACTTGGGTGCCAGATAGAACAACCTGACAGAACACCTTTGGGATGAATGGAGTGGAGTGGAGACTGCAAGCCAGGCGTTCTCATCCACATCAGTGACTGACCTACGGACAAAGACTGGTATGCCATTAAAGTCCAAGCGCATGTAAAGGCAGGTGTCCCAATACTTTTGACAAGATAGTGTATGTAATATGTAATACATGTTGTTAAGCTTTAAAGCTTTTCACAATTTTATTTTCATTTTGTTTTATGAGATGCTTTTGTTTGTTAATGACTTATGTCCTAAAATGTTTCAATTAGCTGTATGTGTTTTAAATAACAGGGATAAAGAGAAAGGAATGAGCTGATACAATATAGGGTACCACATCCCAATAATAGCAGAGAACAAAATACCATAACAAAAGAAGTTGGACTTTTAAGGTATCTAAAACAGTCTGAATACTAAATATAATTCACTTTTTTTTATTATTAAAGTTAATTAAAGAAATATAAAACCATGTTGCTCACAATAACAATTAATACATTTGGGTTGATTTACTAAAACTGCAGTACAACTGAGTACAAAATCTGGTGCAGCTATGCATGTTAGCCAATCTCCTGCTAACTTTAGCTTGTTCTATTAACCCCCCTGACGGTATTCCCGAGTCTGGCTCGGGGTGGAATTTTCATACCAAAAGCGGTATCCCCGAGCCAGACTCGGGACTGCATCGCTGGATCCAGGAGGAGGTTTACTCACCTTCTCCCTCGGATCCAGCGTTGTCTCCCCACTGTACGAGCGAGCCGTGTCTTGCTCGATGCATCACATCGCCGATCTCCGTGCCCTGCGAGCGTTGCGACGCATGGGGATGGAGAACGGCGCCAAATTCAAAAAGTGAAACAAACAGTAAACATACAGTATAATGTAATCTTACAGATTACATTGCTGTATGTAAATATTTCACATCCCCGTTGTCCCTAGTGGTCTGCCCAGTGTCCTGCATGCAGTTTTATGTAATAAAAACTGTTCTTTATGCCTGGAAACTGGAGATTGTCCATAACAACCAAAACTGTCCTTTTACATCAAAAATGGTTTTAGACCAGCTAGAAAACAGCGATAATAAATAGTAATCACTCGCAGAATTGAGCGATAGCGATTTGTGGGGAGATCCGTCATCAAATACTGAAAAGTAATGACAGTGACAATTCTGCAACTGAGCAAATTTCAGTGTTTTTGATTTGATTACATTATTGAATAATTTTTATTATTGTTATATTATTATTTGGTACAATTATTTATAATTATTTATTGTATTATAATTTATGATTTCATTTTTCAAACTTTATCATACCCGGGATGTCTGCTAAACTCTGGTTTGGACAGATTTAAGTGAGTTATTCCTAAGAATTGCAGGACTACAATATAAAACGCCAAATTTTCATGCAAAATAATGGTACCGCTTTTAGCACCTAAAATCCGAAATAATCGTACTGCCAGGGAGGTTAAGCTTTGAGAAAATAAAAGCACCTGGTTTCTATGCAGAGCTGCACCAGATTTTGCACTGTACAATTTTAGTAAATGAACCACATTGCCTCCTTATTTAAAATGTGCCCAAGCCACACATCTGTTTAAAAGAGATTCTATTAATTTCATATATGTGAATGTAACCTAATGCTTAACAGTATCAGTTGTTAATTAGTTAATTACTAGGGATGGGCCAAACACCCCCCAGCTCGGTCCGCACAGGCAAAAAATTTGTCAGAACACACAAACACTGTTAAAGTCTACGGAACACAAACATGCTAATTTTAAAGGCTTATATGCAAGTTATTGTCATAAAAAGTGTTTGGGGACCTGGGCCCTGCCCCAGGGGACATGTACCAATGCAAAAAAAAGTTTTAAAAACTGCTGTTTTTTCGGGAGCAGTGATTTTAATAATGCATAAAGTGATACAATAAAAGTGAAATATTCCTTTAAATGTCATACCTGGGGAGTGTCTATAGTATGCCTGTAAAGTGGCACATTTTTCCCATGTTTAGAACAGTCTCTGCACACAATGTCATTTCTAAAGGAAAAAAGGTAATTTAAAAGTACTCACGGCTATAATGAATTGTCGGTCCTGGCAATACAGATAAAAGTCATTGAAAAAATGGCATGGGATTCCCCCAAACCATTACCAGGCCCTTTGGGTCTGGTAGGAATATTAAGGGCGTGAGAGTCTCCCCAAAAATCCATACCAGACCCTTACCTGAGCATGCAACCTGGCAGGCCACAGGAAAAGAGGGGGGACTAGAGAGCGCCCCCCTCCTGAACCATACTAAAATACTAATGGAGCGGGGGAGTGGCTATACAAAAAACGAACCGTACTAAGGGAAAGCTCGTCCCTAAACAGCGCTACAGGTAGAAATGAAAGTAAATGACAGAACAAACCAAACAAAATTAATGAAATTAAAAAATAATGATAACATGTTGATATTAAATTAATGTTAAGCTTAGATGTGCCAAATCATGGATAATGTAACAGAAGAAATATATCTAAATAAATATATAAATAAGTATATAAGAAAAATAAAGATATGTGTTATTCGAGCAGAACCATGGATAGATTACCAATATAAAAACGACATATGTAAAATACATGATTAGGTTAAAAGTAGCTTACTTAGTAAAAAGTAATTAAAATAAATGAAGATAATCAGGGTAAATACTTCTGGGTGAAAAGGCTAATAAATAATTATTAATTAAAAAATAAGAAGTAATAAAATTAATGGTGATAATCGAAGGATACAAAATTAATTAATTAATAGTTATCATAAGTATGAAATATTTTTAAAAATAAATATATTTTTTTAAAGAATATGTATCTCAATGGGTAAAAAAGAAAGGTATAGCAAAAAGGTGTATGGGGTGCCACATCCAGATTGAACATAAGTAAGGAGCTGAAAAAAGGGGGGCGCACAAGAAAAAAAGGGGGAAGAGGTGGGGAAGGGAAAGAAAAATGGGGGGAGGGAAAAAAAATTATTAAGGGAACATCCAACATTTTATGATGGGATTGTATTATTAACAAGGAAGAATGTATAATCAAAGTTGCATTAGCAATATGAGATAAAATTTTATAGACAATAAATGAAAACTGTGAAAAGGGGAAAAAAGGGGGAGGGGGAAGGAGGAAAATAAATTAAATGAATAAGCCTAAAGTCCCAGAGCGTTAGAGGGGGGCGAGGTGACCCAGGAATGTCACCATGTGGCCCCGCCCTCAGTTATAAAAGAACTGTCACCTGCAAGGACACATCATGCGGTGGGTGCCTCCCACGGAGGCGGGTCGGCCGGGTTTATTTTTTGGTCCATCTTTTGTACCATTTTGACACTTTTTTGTGAAACGGTAGTGGTATATTTGTACCCCATTATCATTTCACACGGGGGGAGGCCAGGATCAGGGGGTCCCCTTTTTAAAGGGGGCTTCCAGATTCCAATAAGCCCCCCTGCCTGCAGACCCCCACAACCACAGGGCAAGGGTTCTGGGGATAAGGCCCTTGTCCCCATCAACATGGAGACAAGGTGCTTTGGGGGGCGACCCCAAATTACCCTCCACATGTTGAGGGCAGTGGCCTTTTATGGTTCAGGAGGGTGGGGAGCTCTCTTGTCCCCCCTCTTTTCCTGCAGCCTGCCAGTTTGCTTGCTCGGATAAGGGTCTGGTATGTATTTTTGGGGGTATTTTTGGTGTGGGATTCCCCTTAAAATCCATACCAGACCTGAAGTGAATGTTTAGGAAATTAGACATTCTCTACTTTATAAATATGCCCCATAATGTGTATACGGAGGACCAAAATAAAAATGTTAAAAAATAGATTTTTTTACATTTCTTTTTTACCATTTTACAGCAGCAAACCCTTTGCAGTGATAAGGAACATGACCTACATTACAGCTTGAATTTTGTAAGTGACCACCTTGTTTGTTCAGATGAAATTTTTGAAAAACTAAGGATAAAGATAAAAGATAAAATGCATAAGATAAAATATAATATAATATATAATATAATACAATAAATAACATAAATAATATATATTGTAATAAACAATATTGAACCTGTTATAGCTCTTTTACCTCTAATCTGATCAATAGATCAGGAAAGCAATAGTTAACCTGTCAATTGAGAACACATCAATATATCACAAAAAATAATAAAAAAAGAAACATATTATTTACACACACACACACATACACATAGCATACATGTAGGCATTTAAGTTACTGCACAATACGTGGCATATTTAACATTGTATTTTAATTACTTGTGTCTCGAGCCATGGCTCTCAAGATCCTTCCCCACAGGGAAAGGAACTGCTTGGCAGGCAGAGTGACCTACCTTTGTCAAAAGAGTTTCTTTTTTTAGGCTTCACATATACAGTATTTCAGCCAAAAGAAACAGCTATATTTAAATACATTTTACAAATTTTTACTCTCCAAATGTTTATAGACAGTCACAAAAGCAAATATGCATGTGCTGACTGAACATAGCCACAATTTAAATAATCTAAAACAATAAACCACAACCAGAGGCATATTACTTGCGGAAAATGTAATTAGTACTGTAACTTTCTTTTATGTGGCCTGGTGCAGACTTCAATGAGCAAACCTATCCTTCAGGTTTGAGATTTGACCACTATTCTGATGATTTTAGATAAATGTTTTCATGGTAGTTTTGGTAGTTTTCTATTGGAATCTCATTGTTTGGGTGAGGATCCTCTCATTTCCTATCTCACAAGAGAAAGGAAAACTATGCCCCCAGTTTTATAACTTAGCTGTGGTTCACTGCAGACCAATACCTAAAAGACAGACAAAAGAATGAAAAGAATATCATTGGATTTATTTTTAGTTCTTTTTTTGAGTTCTTTTTTTTTATTTTAATTCTTTTTAAGATAAGGGAATGGGTAAAGGGACCCTTTCATCTGTATACCTGGGAATGATTCATGACCTAATTGGTTGCTATAGATCCTACTACCCATATTCAACACCCATGCTTTGGGAGATGTTCTCCATATATACAGTAACCACAGTAAGATATTTTCCTTGGTAATGCACTTTGAGAAATTAAAACTCTGTCTTTCTCTGTGTCTCTCTCTCTATCTCACTCTCTCTCTCTACTAGACACATTTTAGTATTTAGTGGCACTGAAACTTCTAAAAATCTGTTCAAGGTTATAAAAGGTGCTGGGTATGGCAAGAAGAGTCTTGCTGAGCTGATAAGAGATAATCGCAATGCCTTCCAAGCATAGCACAGCATTTTCTTTCACAATCTTCTGTTATATTCCCTCAAAATAGAATTTCATCCTGCAATTGTTCAACCACCTTTTAAAATCAAACAAAAGGAGACAATTATGACATTATGCTCCAAAACAGTAAAGCAAGAAGCATAGGCTTTTTGTAAACCCTGTCAATGACGACTGGTCCAATTCACTTGAGCCAATCAAGGCACCTGCAGAATTGCTGGGCGTTAACATAGAGAACAGTAACAGAAAATATGTAATTTCCCATTTATAGAACAAGTTAAACGACCCAAGAATATTTACAATTAAGGATGAGCCAAACATCCCCCGGTTCGGTTCGCACCAGAACCTGCGAACAGACCTAAACTTTGTGTGAACTTTAGAACCCTATTAACCACTTCAGCCCCGGACCAATTGTCAGCCTAAGGACCAGAGGTCTTTTTACAATTTTGCACTGCACTGCTTTAACTGGTAATTGTGCGATCATGCAATGTTGTACCCAAACAAAATTTGCGTCCTTCTCTTCCCACAAATAGAGCTTTCTTTTGATGGTATTTGATTGCCTCTGCAATTTTTAACTTTTTGCGATATAAATGGGAAAAAGACCGAAAATTTCGAGAAAAAAAGAAGTTATAAGATTAATCGAATAAACTCAATTTTAGTCATACATTTAGGGCAAAATTTATTCAGCCACATGTCTTTAGTAAAAAAAAAATGTCAATAAGCGTATATTTATTGGTTTGCGCAAAAGTTATAGCATCTACAAACTAGAGTACATTTTCTGGAATTTACACAGCTTTTAATTTATGACTGCCTATCTCATTTCTTGAGGTGCTAAAATGGCAGGGCAGTACAAACCCCCCCAAGTGACTCCATTTTGGAAAGTAGACACCCCAAGGAAATTGCTGAGGGGCATGTTGAGCCCATTGAATTTTTTATTTTATTTTTGGTCCCAAGTGATTGAATAATGACACAAAAAAAAAAGTTTACAAAAAGTTGTCACTAAATGATATATTGCTCACACATGCCATAGTTATATGTGGAATTGCACCCCAAAATATATTCTGCTGCTTCTCTTGACTACGGGGATACCAAATATGAGGGACTTTTTGGGAGTCTAGCCGTGTACGGGACCCCGAAAACCAATCACTGCCTTCAGGATTTCTAAGGGTGCAAATTTTTGATTTCACTCCTCACTACCTATCACAGTTTCGAAGGCCATAAAATGCCAAAATAGCACAAACCCCCCCCCCCCCCAAATGACCCCATTTTGGAAAGTAGACAGCCCAAGCTATTTACTGAGAGGCATGTTAAGTCCATGAAATATTTTATATTTTGCCACAATTTGCAGGAATATTAAATTATTATTTTTTTTTGCACAAAGTTGTCACTAAATGATATATTGCTCACACATGCTATGGGCATAAGTGAAATTACACCCCAAAATAAATTCCGAGTACGGGGATACCACATGTGGGGGACTTTTTGGGAGCCTAGCCACGTACGGGACCCCGAAAACCAAGTACTGCCTTCCGGATTTAAATATAAAACGCTACCAAAAAAAACTGTTAGCGATCGCAGGGATCAGGCCTGACTCTGCGAACGCTGCAGTTATGTGTTTAGTGTTTTGTAAGTGACAGTGATCGATCGATACTGCACTTGGGTGGGCTGGGTGGAGGGGCAAAACGCAGGTGCCAGCAGGTATCTGGGCTGATCCCGCTAACGATGCGTTTTTTTGGAACCCTAAACTGCTGGGGACGCTAGTATAGATCTGATCAGATCAGATATTGATCTGTTCAGATTCTATACCACTACGGGAGGTTTATGCTTTGCGCGTGGGTGTTAGCGGTACTGGCACTAACCTAGCGCTGCCTGGGGCGACGCAGACCCTGACCCTAAAACCTAATT
This sequence comes from Lithobates pipiens, assembly GCF_037356315.1. Lineage (NCBI taxonomy): Eukaryota > Metazoa > Chordata > Amphibia > Anura > Ranidae > Lithobates > Lithobates pipiens. Next base: position 490,981,834 of record NW_027507748.1, read on the forward strand.
GATATCACCTGCCGGGTGATCAGGGGGTTAAACCTTTATTGGGTAATAAATGGTGGTTGCCCTGATGCTATAAAAAGCAAACTAACTAACCAGAGTCACCCGTAACACTTATACGGTGATCACTGGGGAAAGGGTTAACTAGGGGCAATCAGGGGGTTACAATCTTTATTAGGTAGTATATGGGGGTCCCTGGCGCTATATAAAAACCTGACGGGGAACCTAAATAACTAACTGGCTAACCAGCGTCACCAGTGGCACTTATACGGTGATCGCTGGTGAAAGGGTTAACTAGGGGCAATCAGGGAGTTAAAACCATTATTGGGTAGTATATGGGGGTACCTAGCGCTATAAAAACCTGGCGGTGAACCTAAAAAAATAACTAGCTACTTAGCAGCACCAGTGACACTAATGCAGCGATCAGAAAAACGATTGCTTAGTGATACTGGCAAAAGGGGGTGAAAGGGTTAACTAGGGGCAACCAGGAGGTTAAAACCGTTATTGGGTAGTATATCAGGGTACCTAGCGCTATAAAAACCTGGCGGTGAACCTAAAAAAATAACTAGCTACTTAGCGGCACCAGTGATATTAATGCAGCAATCATAAAAACGATCGCTTAGTGACACTGGCAAAAGGGGGTGAAAGGGTTAACTCTAGGGGCAATCAGGGGGTTAAACCTTTATTGGGGGGGTAGGGGGCTACCCTGGACCTAACACTAACTGCCCTGACAGTTTTTACTGTCACAACTGACACTAAATGCAGTGATCAGTAAATAAATGATCACTGCAATCAGTGACACTGTGACTGGGGGGGGGGGGGATTTGTGTGCCTATGTGTACCTACATGTCAGTGTAGTGTTGGTGCACACTTACTTTCTCTGTTCTCCTCAAAAAGACCGCCCCGAGGAGAATGACATCACTTCCTCCCTGCCTGTGTTTACTATACACAGCGGGGGAAGCTTCTCATTCGCCAGGAGCGATCGAGAGGGGATGGCCAGAAACCAACGGCCATCCCCTCATCCCGGATCGCTCCTACAGCGAAACGGACAGCCGCATCCAGCGGGAGGGGGTCCGATCGGACCCCCCACCCGCTGGAAGGCGAGCACGTACATGTACGTGCTTGTGCCTGTCAGTGCCATTGCGCCGACGTACATTGCCATGCGGCATTGCCATGCGGCATTGCCATGCGGCGGTCCTTAAGTGGTTAAAGTCTATGGGACTCGAACGCTAGTGCTAATTTTAAAGGCCAATATGCAAGTTACTGTCCTAAAAAGTGTTTGGGGGCCTGGGTCCTTCCCCAGGGGACATGTATCAATGCAAAAAAAAGTTTTAAAAACGTCAGTTTTTTCGGGAGCAGTGATTTTAATAATGATTAAAGTGAAACAATAAAAGTGTAATATTCCTTTAAATTTCGTACCTGGCGGGTGTCTATAGTATGCCTGTGAAGGGGCACATGTTTCCCGTGCTTAGAACTGTCCCTGCACAAAGTGTCATTTCTGCAGGAAAAAAAGTCCTTTAAAATCACTTGCGGCTATAATGAATTGTTGGCTCCTGTAATACAGAGAACACTCATTGAAAGTCATTGATAAAAAAAATTAAAAAGCATGGGCTTCCCCCAGATTCAATTACCAGGCCCTTCAGGTCTGGTATGGATATTAACGGGAACCCCACGTCAAAAGTGTAATATTCCTTTACATTTTGTACCTGGGGGTGTCTATAGTATGCCTGTAAAGGGGCGTATGTTTCCCGTGCTTAGAACTGTCCCTGCACAAAGTGTCATTTCTGCAGGAAAAAAAGTCATTTAAAATCACTCGCAGCTATAATGAATTGTCGGCAAATTAACCACTTAACAACCGGCCCATAGCCGAATGACAGCTACAGGGCGGTTGTTTAACTCTGGGAGGCCATCATATGACATCCTCCCAGAATTCCGCTCTCACGCGCCCCCTTGGGGGGCACTCTAGAGCATCCTTGACCGCCGGGTCCACAGAACCCGGCGCATCACGGATCACGGTAAACGGCCGCTCACCGCGGCTGTTTACCACGTGATCGCTCCATCAAATGACGGAGTGATCACTTGTAAACAAACCGGCGTCATGTTATGATGCCTGTTCCTTTCTCCCCCTCTCTGTACCGATCGGTACAGCGGAGGGGGAAGAGATCGGTGTCAGCAGTGCTGTGGGATGCATCTGCAGTGCCCACATCGCTGCTCACCGAAATTTAACCCCTCTATTCCCTGCCATTACCCTGCAATACCCTGCAATACCATGCAACACTCTGCAATGCTCTGCAACACTCTGCAATGCTCTGCAACACCTGCCAATATACTGCAACACTCTGCAATGCTCTGCAACACCCGCCAATACCCTGCAACACTCTGCAATGCTCTGCAACACCCGCCAATACCCTGCAACACTCTGCAATGCTCTGCAACACCCGCCAATATCCTGCAACACTCTGCAATGCTCTGCAACACCCGCCAATACCCTGCAATGCTCTGCAACACCCGCCAATACCCTGCAACACTCTGCAATGCTCTGCAACACCCATCAATACCCTGCAATGCTCTGCAACGCAATACTCTGCAACGCAATACTCTGCAACGCAATACTCTGAGATACCCAGCCAACTCTGAGATACCCAGCCATACTCGGAGATACCCAGCCATACTCGGAGATACCCAGCCATAGTCGGTGATACCCTGCAATACCCAGCCATAGACATCCTCCCCTTCCCGCCGCCCTCCGGTGCTTCTACCGACTCGCCAATATGATCAAAACCAGAATCATTATTTTTTTTTTGTTCAGGCTTCCCAGCTCAGAGGTGAGATGCGGGGTCTTATTGACCCCGTATCTCACTGTAAAGAGGACCTGTCATGCCATATTCCTATTATAAGGGATGTTTACATTCCTTGTAATAGGAATAAAAATTTATTTTTGGGGAAAAAAATGTCAAACTAAAATAAATAAAGTAAAATGAACAATACATTTTATATTTTTTTTAAAGCGCCTCTGTCCCCATGTGCTCGCATGCAGAAGCGAACGCATACGTAAGTCCCACCCACATATGAAAACGGTGTTCAAACCACACATGTGAGGTATCGCTGTGAACGCGAGCGAGAGCAATAATTCTAGCCCTAGACCTCCTCTGTAACTCAAAACATATAACCAGTAAAAAAAAATTAATCGTCGCCTATGGGGATTTTTAAGTAGCGATGTTTGGCGCCATTCCACGAGCATGTACAATTTTGAAGAGTGACATGTTAGGTATCTATTACATTTACTGTGTTTTTTTGTTTTTTTTAAGCACAAAACTGCTTTTTTTCCAAAAAAAAGCATTTGAAAAATTGCTGCGCAAATACCGTGCGAGATAAAAATTTACAACAACCACCATTGTATTCTCCTGGGTGTTTGCTAAAAAAAATATATAATGTTTTGGGATTCTATGTAATTTTATAGCAAATAAATGATTATTTTTACATGTAGGAGAGAAATGTCAGAATTGTCCTGGGTGCTCCAGAACGCCTGATGGCGCTCCCTGCATGTTGGGCCTCTGTATGTGGCCACGCTGTGTAAAAGTCTCACACATGTGGTATCGCCGTACTCGGGAGTAATAGCAGAATGTGTTTTGGGGTGTAATTTGTGGTATGCATATGCTGTGTGTGAGAAATAAACTGATAATATGACAATTTTGTGAAAAAAAAAAGTAAAAAAAATCTTGATATTGCAAAGAATTGTGGGAAAAAATGACAACTTCAAAAAACTCATCATGCCTCTTACTAAATACCTTGGAATGGCTTCTTTCCAAAAAGGGGTCATTTGGGGGGTATTTGTACTTTTCTGGCATGTTAGGGTCTCAAGAATTGAAATAGGCCGTCAGTACTTCAGTTGTGATCAATTTTCAGATATTGGCACCATAGCTTGTGGACGCTATAACTTTCACAAAGATCAAATAATATCCACCAATTTGTACTTATTTTTACCAAAGATATGTAGTAGTATAAATTTTGGCCAAAATTTATGAAGAAAAAATTACTAATCTGCTATATTTTATAACAGAAACAAAGAAAAATTCATTTTTTTACAGAATTTTCTGTATTTTTTCTTTTATAGCACAAAAAATAAAAAACCGAGCAGTGATTAAATACCACCAAAAGAAAGCTCCATTTGTGTGAAAAAAAAGGGCAAAAATGTCATATAGGTCCAGTGTTGCATGATTGAGTAATTGTCATTCAAAATGTGAGAGCACCGAAAGCTGAAAATTGGTCTGGTTATTAAGGGTGTTTAAGTGCCCAGTGGTCAAGTGGTTAAAAAAAAAATGATGTGGAGTTCCCCCTAAAATTCCATACCAGACGCTTTATCCAAGCATGCAACCTGGCAGACCGCAGGAAAAGAGGGGGCTACGACAGAGCGCCCCCTCCTGAACCATACCAGGCCACATGCCCTCGACATTGGTCCCCCCAAAGCACCATGTCACCATGTTGATGAGGACAAGGGCCTCATCCCCACAACCCTGGCCGGTGGTTGTGGGGGTCTGCGGGCGGGGGGCTTATCAGAATCTGGAAGCCCCCTTTAACAAGGGAACCCCCAGATCCTGGCCCTCCCTGTTTGAAATGGTAAGGGGGTACAAAAGTACCCCTACCATTTCACAAAGAAAGTGTAAAAGAATGTTAAAAAAGACACACAGTTTTGAAAAAGTCCTTTATTAAAAATAAAAAAAAATAAAAAAAGATTCCAACGGTGGTAATCCACTCTTGCTATCCAGCGACGGATGATCATCTCTCCGGGGTCCAGCGATGACCGATCTGATCCAGCGATGGGTGATCTCTCCCTCCAGTGCAGCGCAGTACATCCATCCTTCCTCTGTCTCCACTGAGCACCCCCCATGTTGAGTGCACGCGGCCTGGTACGACTGGGCTGTGTGCTCGGATAAGGGTCTGCTATGGACTTTGGGTGGACCCCACGCAGTTTTTTTCGGCGTAGGGGTTCCCCTTTAAATCCATACCAGGTGACGGGGCCAACGAGGTGTCAATCTCGCCGATGGAGGCGGCAACATTTACTTCCTTCGCTAGTCCTGGCTACCTGGAGCCACGTTCAAAATGAATGGACTTTTCTCCGTGTGGGAAAGTCCGTTCATTTCAAAAGTCCGGCGGACTAGCACACAGACAGGCGGATTCAGTCCAGCGGGCAATTTTGAGTCAAAACTTCTTTCTAAGGCCGCCGGACTTTTGGAAAGAAAAGACCAAGTCCACTGGATAGTCCAATCATGTGTATGTGGCATCAGGGGTTCAAGCATCCAAATGTCAACAAATAAGTGCTGGTGTACCTAAAAGGATAATGATATATTTATGTGGGCTATTTGATGTCTGGTATTTTACACACATGCTATTTTGCATGCATATTTCATCCAAGAACAAGAGCACAAGAGGTACACATTGACATGACCAAAGATGCTAGAAAAAATAAAATAAAATAAAACTAAAATAAAAATGCCATAGGTCATGCTGCATGGAGGGCACAATAGTGCAGGAGCATGTAACAAAATGCATAACTTGACCAAAGCAAGTGTGGGTAAATATTTAATTTGCTGTTGCTTATTAACCCCCTAGCGGTAATCCCGAGTCTGGCTCGGGTTAGGAATTTACTGATAGGAGCGGTAACCCGAGCCAGACTCGGGATCGCTTCGCTGGATGCAGGGGAGGACACAGTGAGAGTTACTTACCTTGTCCACTGGATCCAGCGTTGTCCGCCGCGCTGTGTGATCGAGCTGTCCTCTGCTTGATTCACAGTGCCGAATGCCGCCGAGCTCCGTTCCCTGCGGCGTTACGGCGCACGGGAGCGGAGAACGGCGGCAAATTCAAAAAAGTTAAAGTACACAAAACACACACAGCACTGTAATCTTACAGCTGTATTACAAAATTACACACCCCCTTTGTCCCTAGTGGTCTGTGCAGTGCCCTGCATGCACTTTTATATTATAAATACAGTTTTTTCTGCCTGGAATTTGGAGATTGTCCATAGCAACCAAAAACTGTCCCTTTTTCAGTGTTTTAGGATTTGATTACATTATTGAATATTTTTTATTATTCTTTATTATATTATAAACTTTATCATACACGGGATGTCTGCTAGACTCTGGTTTTAATATATTTAAGAGAGTTATTCCTAAGAATTACAGGACTACAATATAAGACGCCAAATTTCCATGCAAAATAATTGTACCGCTTTAAGCACCTAAATCCAGACTGAATCATACCGCCAGGGAGGTTAATGGCGGAGGTGTCAGTGACAAATACCCTTATATTTTTCTACTCCAAAAGTAGGTTGTATTGGTTTTTGGAACTTTTTTTCTTTGTTTGACATATGTGCATTATATATCTTAGTGTCATTTTTGTTGCCTTATCAAAATATAGGGCACAAAGCATCAAACTGGGACCACAATATATACATTGAGCACTAGTGTACACTCTACCAGATCATGGAACATGTACCAGTTATCTTCAATTGACAAAATAAAGATGATGAGTATTCTATATGTATTAGATTTAAAAAAGGGGAAGACATATAGGGGTTGATTTACTAAAACTGGAGAATACAAAATCTAGTGCAGCTCTGCATATAAACAAATCAGCTTCTGTTTTTTTTTTTTTTCTTATCAAAACTTAATTGGACAAGCTGAAGTTAGTAGCTGATTGGCCACCATTCACAGTTGCACCAGAATTTGCACTCTCCAGTATTAGTAAATCAACACCAGTATGTGCAAAAACACACGTGCGAACTAGACATACAGATACAGTATATCAGCCGTAATGTGTCTCTCGTTTTTTTTTAATAGTGTTATGCATATGATTCTAGTAGAAGCTCAATAATAGAATCTTTAATTCCTGTAAACTCTTTAAATGAAATAATAATCACAGAAGAATATTTAGCTACGTGCTATTCAATATTTACCATCCTAAATGGAATACTTTTTACATTCTTTCCAACATGAATGATTACCATTACTGTAAAGAAATGATGTTCTGTTGAGTATAATTAGGCTATAACAATAAAATATAATATATTTGTCAGTAAAATGCTTAGATTTGTAGCATCTGTTCTACTGACATTTTGAAAATACATATGTAAGCTTAATCAGTGATCCTTAGTGATCCTTACTTAGTGTCATCTATACCTGTAAATTTATGTATATGTCAATATATTATAATACTATTGATTTCTGTCACTCAAAACAAACTACAAACTATGTGAATGGTGACATACATGTAAATGGATGCAATAAACCACACACTTTAATGGCAAATTTAATGGCATTCCAACTTTCATTATTTGTTTATGTAGTAAATGAAGGTAATGATTTATAAAAACCCATAGCTATCCATAGGCTTATTGAATCGGTGATGAACTACATTTTCTTCATTGAACTGTTAAGATTTTTTTTTCTTGCATTCCTCTGGAGATAGAGTAAAGTCTGTGTCATATATATATATATATATATATATATATATATATATATATATATATATATATATATATATACTGATACTTATATACTAATTTAGGGTAAGTTTGGACTTGTAAACTATCACATCTCTGGAGATCTTTGAAGTTTCAGATCACTTTTCAGAGGCATTTAACAGGCAATGAGTAGGTGTTCTGATTTCCCCTTACCACCTGTTAAAACCCCCTCATTGCTTCACCAATCCACCACAATTGTGTGCATCGAATCAGGTTGCCACAGGTGGGAAGCAAAGCATTGCAACTGCAGCATGTAAACCCCCATACCTTTGCAGCTTAAGGTGGGGGGGGGGCAGTCAGGGGGCACTGAAACTCAGCTCAACTATGAACCCACAATTTAAAATGTGCTCTTACGCTGTAAAATTGCATGTCTTTCTAATGGACAAGCAGAAATAAAAACTTTTTTTTTTTTTACATAAAAAAGTATAGAAAAGAAGAAAAAGTTAAAAAAAGAAAAAAGAGATGCAGTTTTAGGTGTTACATTTTTAAAAGAAAGATGCTGACAAGGTTAGTCAGCATCATAATTCCTGGAATGCAGGAACATAGGAACATAACAACAGAATATGATTGTTTTTTCCAGCATATACAACAGAATGATGTAGCGCAACTTACAAAAAATAACCACAATATAATAAAAGTGCAAAAAATTGTGCAAAAAATGTGTACAAAAGAAAAAAAAAATCTTTATACAGTATATATAATCCAATCTTTATCCAAAAATATCAAAGAAGAAAATGATGAAGTGCAAACAATTGTGCAAAAATATATGTATGTACAAAAAAAAGTTCAATGTACATCCAAAAATATTAAAGGAAAAGAAAACGATATCCAATTTGAATCCACTCCAATCACCAATGTGACATGTAATGCAAAGTGTGAATCCTCCACCCCTGTAGATTAGCCTCTCACCTCACTGTCCTGACCCCTGCATTACCAGTACGTCTTACAACATGTTTTTCCCTCTCTGGGGATGAAGACAAACTGCTGCTTCAAATTCCTCTTACTGTGGATGGATTATTAGATTTCCTATCCCCACAGCATACATGCAGGAAGAAAAAGCACACAAATCTAGTGCTCTCCATTTAAAACTTCACATTTATTTAGAAAAAGGTATAGTATTGCACTTTCAAAAATGGTACTATAGGCAGTGCTAACCAGGAATTATGTGTCTGTAATATACAATCACAGGATCCTTAGATGCAGAGATGATTGCCGTTTGATGCCATATAAATAAAACTTCAGGTATATGGCATCTTCCCATGATCATCTCTGCATCTTTTTTTATTTTATATTATTATTATTTTAAGCATTTAAAAAAAAAAATCCAAACATTATCTTGAAACAAACACAATACAAAAAGAAAAAGAAAAAAGGAGGCAGAAAAGAGAGGAAAAGAAAGGAAGGGGGAGGTTGGGGGGGTCACCAAGAATAATGTAAATATAGAACTGTTGGAAGGTACAGAAACTATAAGGTTAATCAATATAAATAAGAAATACTCTGATTTACCATCAGGGTCTGATATTATTACATAATATAGTTTAGTTTCCTTAAATTCAAACCATTTTGTCCATATCTTAGTATATTTCCTAGTCAGCCCTTTATTTTTACAGGATATTTCTTCCATTAGATGGAGCTCATCAACCCTTCGTAGCCACTGTGAGATAGTAGGTATTAAACTTTTTCCCCCATATAGTGGAATCAAAGATTTACAAGCATTTAACAAATATGGGATCATAGACATCTTGTATTGCTCTGTTGTTTTGTTCATACAATGAAGTAAAAACATTAATGGTTCAGGTCGGCCCAGTATGAGAGAGATCACCTTTGCCACTTCTTCACAAAATGGTCAGATCTTAGGCTGGATTCACACCTATGCAGTTTTAGTGCTTTTTGCATTTTTCAGGTGTGCACTGCAGTCCATTTAAAGTGGAAGTAAACCCATCGATTTAAACAGTTAAAAAAAAAGGCATGCCCGGAATGCTAACTGCACATTGGCTGTGCTCTCAGCCAAACTATCAAACCATCCAATGGCTGGTGTCATAACGAATCACATGTGCAGCACCATAGCAGTTGAAGATTAAACAGAGGCAAAGATGGCAGCTTCCTTGGCTGAAAACGATAGGGGAGTTTACTTCCACTTTAACATGGTTTCCTATGGAACACGATCTGTAGTGCAAATCTGAAAAATGCAAAAAGCACTAAAACTGCAAAGATGTGAATCCAGCCTTAGGGTAGACCAACCATATGTACTCATGTGGAACTCCCTCTCCATATTCCCTCCAACACAGGGGCGAGGTTGAATCAGACTTTGCATGTAAGTTTACTACTATTATAATGTCATCAAGATAAAAGTTTAAAGTTTACCTCTGTCATTCTACTTGAGGTGACAGACATAAGAAAATTGTATAATCTTATCTTTTTGTTTATATGTAAGTGTAATTTGCAAGTCATTTTTCCATGCCCTATAAAATCTGGGTACCCAGGGTACTGCAGTTTTATCAAAGCTTTAAAAAAAGAGAAATACAATGTTGTGGTTTATTCTCATAATGCATAATTGTTTCAAAGTGATTCAGTTCTTTTAACAAACGAATGGGCTTTTGAGAGATTCCAAATAAATTCAGACAATTATATATATCTCCACTGATCCATAAATGTTGGCTGATCTCCTCCACGTAAGGACTTAATTGGATTAATTCTTGAGTCTTTTAATGTTTGGTGTAATAGCGGTGTTACCTCTGGAAACCATGATTCAAAGCCCTATCAATTACTCCTGGCATGAAATATGCATGTTTCAGCAAGGGCATTAGTGGGGAATTAGATTCCCAACCATACCGAGTATGTAGGGAGTCCCATATTGCCAGGGTTCATTTGGTCAGGGGAGATTTTGTGACCGCCAGCCCCCTCAAAGGTCGTGGTATCCATGGCACTACTGATAAATCAGTATCCGCTAGTGCCATTTCAAGTTCTACCCAGAGTTTAGTCTTTTTAGCATATTCACCTCTGCATGCTAGGATCCTGCGATTGTATCGTTTTTTTTTTTTTGTACACATTTTTTGCCCAATTGTTTGCACTTTTATTATATTGTGGTTATTTTTTGTAAGTTACGCTACATCATTCTGTTATATATATTAGTTCACTAAGGTTTGAATCACTTATGGGTGTTGGCTAGCAACTTTTTAAATAATTTCATTAATATAGTATTGGATTGCGCAGATTATTTAAAGCATTTATCTGCTTTCTCTTTCTAAATACAAAAAAAAAGAGGTTGTTCTGGGCAACCATAAATGGGCAATTACTTCTAAAATCAATTTCTTCCAATGCCAGCATCTTAACTTTTTTCTGTCCCATCTTTGAGGAATTTTCCGTTATTGCTATGTATTGTGTAAATGTTATTAATGTTCTGATCTGTGCTGACATCTGGTAGTAGTTTAGTGCTACCACAACTTTCTTTGTTCATTATGTTCATCTGCTCTTCCCTCATGTTAAGTACTAGGTAGTACAGTTTTAGCAAGACCCCTCCTCCCTCTTACTGTTCCATGTTCCCTCAGTAATGCCGCGTACACACGTATCAGACTATCCGGAGGACTTAGTCTGGCGGACAAACCGCTGGACTGTCCGCCGGACTTTCCAAACGAGCTACCTGCCCACACACGGTACTTTTGCAGTGGACTAGGTCCGGCGGACTAGGTCCAGTGGACTAAGTCCGCCGGACTATCCGCCATACCGCCGGACTATCCGCCGTACTTTTGAAATGAACAGACTCGCCCACATACACAGAGGAAAGTCCGTTCATTTTGAGCGTGGCTCCAGGTAGCCGGGACCAGCGAAGGAAGCGTCGCTAGCCCCGTCACCTGGTATGGAGTTAAAGGGAAATCCCTACGCTGAAAAAACGGCGTGGGGGTCCCCCCCAGGTCCATATCAGACCCTTATCCGAGCACGTTACCCGGCCGGTCAGGAAAGGGGGTGGGGACGAATGGGCGCCCCCCCTCCTGAGCCATATCAGGCCGCTTGCCCTCAACATGGGGGATGCTTTGGAGAAGGGGGGCATGTGGCCCCCCCACTCCAAAGCACCTTGTCCCCATGTTGATAAGGACAAGGGCCTCTTCCCGACAACCCTGGCCGTAGGTTGTCAGGGTCTGCGGGCGGGGGGCTTATCGAAATCCGGGAGCCCCTTTAATAACGGGGCCCCCGGATACCGTCCCCCCCACCCTATGTGAATGAGTATGGGGTACAATGTACCCCTACCCATTCACCTGTGAAAAAAATGTAAAAAAAACACAACTACTACTAGCAAAACTACTTTCTTAGTCCACCGGACTTTTGGGTAAAAGTAGTCCGCCGGAGCCCACACACGGGCGGATTGTCCGTCGGACTTGAGTCTGCCAGACTTTTCCAGTGGATTGTTTGATCGTGTGTACGGGGCTTTAGTCTCAAGTCTTCATAGCAGAGTCTATATACTAGGCTAAGAAAATCATTGTCTTTTACGCACCCTGTGTGTAGTACTCTGATAAGTAAAATGCAATTAATTTAACTTATGTTTCTTATTGAAGAGAGATTGTGCTGAATTGACAGGTAACCCATTTTCCAGTATGGTCTGTATGGTCAGATTGAGATCCATGGTAGTATGTCAGTCCATAAAGCATAATTTGAAACAGGAAAATACACTTTTTAACTACTTTAAGACCAGGCCTATTTTTTTAACTTCTTGTTTACAAGTTAAAATATATATTTATTTTTTTACTAGAAAATTACTTATAACCCCCAAACATTATGTATATTTTTTCTAACGCCCTAGAGAATAAAATGGCGTTGTTGCAATATTTTCTGTCACACCGTATTAGCTCAGCGGTCTTACAAGCGCACTTTTTTAGAAAAAATACACTTTTTTGAATTAAAAAATAAGACAACAGTAAAGTTAGCCCAATTTTTTTATATTGTGAAAGATGATGTTATGCCGATTAAATTAATACCCAACATGTTACCCAAATTGTGCCCTCTCGTGGAATGGCGACAAACTTTTATCCTCAAAAATCTCCATATACAATTCTACAGGTTGCATATTTTGAGTTACAGAGAAAGTCTAGGGCTAGAATTATTGCTCTCACTCTAATTATAACGGTGATACCTCAAATGTGTGGTTTGAACACCGTTTTCATATGCAGGCGCTACTCACGTATGCATTTGCTTCTGCACGCGAGGACGGGGCACGTTACATTTTTTTTTCTTATTTATTTTACTCTTTATTTTTTATTTTTACACTGTTCTTTGAAATAATAATAATAATATTAATAATAATAATAATAATAATAATAATAATTATGTTCCTTTTATTCCTATTACAAGAAATGTAAACATCCCTTGTAATAGAAAAAAAGCTATGGGCAGAAGTGACAATTTGACGTCTCTTCTGCTCTGCAATGGCATGGAGCCGGGTGGGGGCCATCTTCCCCTCACTTAGCTCCATACTACAGGATCCGATCGCCTCCACTGCTGATGGCGGCTCCAGTAAGTCACGGAGGGCAGCAGAACGTGGCGGGAGGGGGGTACATCCCGTGGCGAATCCGCCTCTGAAACCACTTTTATCTGAAAGCGAACCGCCTGCTGAAAAGGGGATACTGGGTTTATGGCAGCTAGCTGCTGCCATAACAACAATATTCCACTTCAAAGTGCCACCGTATAATGAGGGAGGGCGGTCCGTAAGTGGTTGTAGCTGAACTCTGAGCAATTTTTTTCGCATGCAGTGGGGCTGTTAACTACTCATTTTTGTCTAGAGGTTTGGAGACCCAAGATATACTCACTTAATCCTCCGACCTGTGGCTCCTTCCCCCGTGGTCTAACAATCTTGTGAGGTGGACTGTTTCTGATGCCATCACTCCCATAAAGCGGCTCTGGACATGAAGAAGTCATGAACAGTTCACCACTGGACAAGGGGGTGCCGTTTTATGGAGAATTAAAAGATCAGGTGAGTATAGGCTCTGTGTTCTCCTAGGGACCATGCAGTTAACCCATGCAGTGTGGACATGCACTGCAAGGAAAAAATTTAAAAGGTTTCAACCTTTTTCCAGGACAAATATTATCACAATACATTCATAGACTCCAGGGCTCATTTGTCTATGAAAAAGACAAATATTCTATCAGAGCCTAACACAAACACTGAAAAGACAAGTGTGCTACCCAATCAAGACACACACTGTGGCAGAGATGACCAGAATGTAGAGACTGAAAATCCCAGTCAACAATGTCCAATTTATAAGAAACCACATTCTCTCAAGAAATGCTAACTCATATATGATTTGGAAATTGCTTTAAAAGCTAAATCCACCTTTTGTACCATATTTCATGTTAAACCTATCTTTAAGATGTAACATGAAACATGTCTCCTCCCTTCTTACTAAATAGTGGTGTTTTGCTTCCCTCTTGCTCTTGTTAATTTTGAATTTGGTGTAGCTCCAGTGGCTCCAACACAGCCAGTATAAGCACTTCCTTTTTCAGGCTGACAATGTTAAAGGCTAACTCCACCGTTTGGACCATGTTGCATGTTGCACCTGTATTTATACCTGACCATACAAAAAAAAAAGAAATGTTCACAGAACCTTTATACAATTGTTTGTGATGTAGTCCCAGGTGCAGATTATATGTAAAAAAAAACATACAGCTGCCTATTTGACTGGTGTTTTGATTGATACGCTCCCTTACTTAATTTAGGATGGGTCATTTGTTCCCACTATGGGCTTTGTAGTTGTTTTCTTGCTTCAACATGTTTTTTGCTACCTTTATCTGATCTGATTATTAACCGAACACAGATTACACCAGCTGATCTTATAATTATTAGCCACACGTTTTAGCTGTATTTAGCAAACAGTGGTACATAGCAACAAAAAAAGACTAATTTCAACTAATGTCCAGCTAAGGTGAGATTGGTAAGCCAGCAATGGCATTGATGGCCAATGAGCTTGTAAAAATAGAAGAGAAACGCGAGACTAGATGTGTACATCTTCTTCCCTTTGAAAGGGTTAGCCATGTCTAGGGATGAGCCGAACAACCCCCGGTTCGGTTCACACCAGAACCTTCGAATGGACCAAAAATAAGTACGAACTTTAGAACCCCATTCTATGAGTTTGAGACTCGACTGTTCGAAATCAAAAGTGCTATTTTTAAAGGCTAATATGCAAGATATTGTCCTAAAAATGGTTTAGGGTCCTGTCCCAGGGGACATGGATCAATGCAATTTTTTTTTTTAAAAACAGAAGTTTTTTCTGGAGCACTGATTTTACTGACGCTTAAAGTGAAAAAAAAGTGAAATATTCCTTTAAATATCATAGCTTGTGGGGTGTCTATAGTATGCCTGTGAAGTACCACGTGTTCCCCGTGTTTAGAACAGTCCCTGCACAAAATGACATTTAATGGAAAAAAAAGTCATTTAAAACTGCTTGCTGTTTTAATGTAATATCTGGTTCCGGCAATATGGATGAAAATTATTTAAAAAAAATGGCATGGGTAGCCCCCCTTGCCCATTACCAGCCCCTTTCTGTCTTGTACGGATATTAAAAGAAGGAAAGGCGTGGGGACCCCAGGCCCTATATACTCAGAACAGCAGTATATAGGTGGTGCAAACAAGACAGGGACTGTGTAGGTTTGTTGTGTTAAGTAGAATCTGTTTGTAATTTTGAACTGGTACATTTTTAAAGTGTAGCTCCAGTCAAAAAATCTATTTTTAAACTTTTGGGAAAAAATAGGGAAGGGTTATCACCCCGTATAATTTTTTTGCTGTCCATCTTTTTTCATCTTCCTTCCTATTGTCTCCTTCCGTTTTGCAAGTAGGAGACTTTTGTAAGTTGGATGTTTGAAAGTAGTGGCCTGCCCTATATGCTCTGCATAAATTTGGGCCTAAGGTGTTGGTGTTGCCATAACACTGTAAGCCCTCAAAGTAACTCTTGATGGGCGCTGGAATGCCCTGCTGTGCACTATTATATCAAGAATTGTAATTACATGCCATTGTTGAATAGTGCTAGAAAAATTGGGCCTTTGATGGCTGTGGTGGGGGTGCTGGTCCCACAACACTGTAAGTCCTCACAGTTACTTTTGGAGGGCGCTGGAATGGGCCCTGCTGTGAAATATTATATTAAGAGCTGTAATTACATGCACCTGTTAAACAGGTGCTGAAAAATTGGGCCTTAGGCACTGGTGCCGCAACACTGCATCACCTCACAGAAACTCTAGTTGGAGAGTAGGAATGAGCCCTGCTGCAAAGCATTGGATCAAAAATTTTAACTACGCGCCCCTGTTAAACAGGGGCTGAAAAATTGGGCCTTAGACACTGGTACCACAACACTGAAACCCCTCACAGATACTCTAGTTGGAGTGCAGGAATGTGCCCTGCTGCAGAGTATTGCATCAAAAATTGCAATTACATGCACCTTTTAAACAGGGGCTGAAAAATTGGGCCTTAGCCACTGGTGGCGGCACCCAGAACCAAAAATGTTCTTCTAAGCTATCAGCAGGATCATTGAGGAGGAAGAGGATAGACGGTCAACATAACAGGACAGTCACTCAGCATCAGCATAGGCAGTCTTGAAGGATGTGACTAGGGATGAGCCGAACACCCCCCGGTTCGGTTCGCACCAGAACCTGCGAACAGACCTAAAGTTTGCATGAACGTTAGAACCCTATTAATTATAATGGTTGCGAACGTTCGAAATCTAAAGTGCTAATTATAACGGCCAATATGCATGTTATTGTCCTAAAAAGGGTTTGGGGACCCGGGTCCTGCCCCAGGGGACATGTATCAATGCAAAAAGAAGTTTTAAAAGCTGACGTTTTTTTCTGGAGCAGTCATTTTAATGATGCATAAAGTGAAAAAAAAGTGAAATATTCCTTTAAATATCGTACCTGGGGGGGTGTCTAAAGTATGCCTGTGAAGTGGCACATGTTTGCCATGTTTAGAACAGTCCCTGCACAAAATGACAATTGTAAAGGAAAAAAAGCAGTTTAAAACTGCTTGCGGCTTTAATATAATGTCTTGTTCTTGCAATATGGATGAAAATCTTTGAGAAAAATGGCATGGCTACCCCATCAGCCCCCCTACCCCAGCCCATTACCAGCCCCTTTGGGTCTTGTATGGATATTAAGGGGAACCCCACACCCAAAATATGTTATGTTAATGTTAGGCAGATGCCTGTGTTGCATAAATCAACTACACAACACCCGTAACGAGAGGGTAGATTCAGGTGCATGCTGTGCAGGAGGCACACTGCACTGACTGAATATTAGGCAGATGCCTGTGTTGCACAAATCAACTACACAACACCAGCAATGAGGGGGGGTAGATTCAAGTGTATGCTGTGCAGGAGGCACACTACACCCACTGTAACAGCGCTAGGTTAGGAAGCAAAGCAAAGCTGACACTGTCCCTGCCTATCCTGCTCCCTCCCTGAACACTACACTCACTGTAATAGAGCTATCTAAAGAAGTAAAGCACAACTGACACTGTGCCTGCCTATCCTTCTCTCTATGAACTCCGCAACACACTACACAAGGCCGCCGTGCTGGCAGCCTTATATAGTGTGGGGTGTGTACTAAACCCCCTGAGCTATAATTGCCCACAGGCATCCAACCTGTGGCCAATTATGGCTCTCCTCGCTGCTGGTGCTGTGATTGGCCAAGCATGCGGGGTCACAGTGCATGCTTGGCCAATCATCAGCCAGCAATGCACTGCGACTGGCACAGTGCATTGTGGGCCGTTCGTATCATGCGAATTTGATGCGAACGGCCCACAAAGTTCTGGTTTAGACGAACGGACAAACGGCCGATGTTCCATTGGAACGTGGGTTTGAATCGAACACCAGGCTCAACCCTAGATGTGACATTTAAAAAAAAAATGATTCGGTTACATCAGCTTCAGGTGCTTGGTAGCTGGTGGTGATCCAAGACTGATTCATCTTTATGAGGGTCAGTCGATCAACCGAGTCGGTGGACAGGCGCACCCTGGGATTGGTTACAAAGCCTCCAGTAGCACTGAATGTGCGTTCCGAAAGAATACTGGATGCAGGACAGGCCAGTAGCTCAATTGCATACTGTGCAAGCTCTGGCCAGTGATCCCTCCTCAAGACCCAGTAAGCCAGAGGATTTTCGGTGGGAAAGGTGTCCAAGTCTGACCTTGTCCCTAGGTATTTCTGCACCATGTAAATCAGACGCTGGCGATGATTGCTGGAACAGATCATACCTTGGGGCTGCGAACTAAAAAATTGTCTGAACGCATCGGTCAGACGGCCACCTTCTCCACCGCTCCTTCTGTGACAGACCGAAGCCTCAGCAACACGTTGTCCAGGACCAGGAGTTTGTAACCTTCCAGTCTCTGACTGGGAACGCATTGAACAGACCTTTCTGAAAGGCCTCCCGGAGATGTCCCATCCTCTGCTCCCTCTGCGACGGCAAGAAAAGGTCCGCAACCTTACCCTTGTACCATGGATCAAGGAGAGTTGCCAGCCAGTAATGATCCCTCTCCTTGATCTAAGGAATATGAGGATCCTTCCGCAGGCTTTGCAGGATCAGGGAGGCCATGCAGCATAGGTTATCCGAGGCATTCGGTCCGGAGTCCTCTGAGTCACTAAGGACGACATGATCCGCAGCCACCTCCTCCCAGCCACGTACAAGTCCACGGGTTTCTTGGGACTGTAAATCATCCCTAAAAGACTGCTGCTGTGAAATCTGAGTGCCAAGCTCCACCTCCATGCTCACACAATCCTCCTCCTTCTCCTCCTCTTTGTTCTCTTCCTGAGTGATCTGCGAGACAGCAGGAACACTGTCTGGATAAAGGGGGCCTTGAGAGGCAAGGAAGTCCTCCTCTTCCTGCCTCTGTTCTGCCTCAAGTGCCCTGTCCATTATTCCACGCAGCATATGCTCCAACAGGTGGACAAGAGGTACAGTGTCACTGATGCATGCACTGTCACTGCTCACCATCCTCATGGCCTCCTCAAATGGTGACAGGACAGTGCATGCATCCCTGATCATGCCCCACTGGCCTGGTGGAAAAAAAACGAGCTCCCCTGACCCTGTCCTGGTGCCGTAGCCGCACAGGTACTCATTGATGGCCCTCTGCTGTGTGTGCAGCCGCTGCAGCATGGCCAACGTTGAGTTCCACCTGGTGGGTATGTCATATATAAGGCGGTTCTTGGGCAGGTTCAACTCCTTTTGGAGCTCAGCCAGCCAAGCACTGGCATTATATGATAGTCGGAAATGCACACAGAATTTCCTGGCCTGCCTCTGGACATCCTGTAAACCCTGGTACCTGCCCAAGAACCACCAAGGTTAAGGACATGAGCCACACAGGGCACATGGGTCAGTTGTCCCTGTCGGAGGGCGGAGAGGAGGTTGGTGCCATTGTCGCAAGCCACCATTCCTGGCTTAAGCTGGCATGGAGTCAACCACCTCTTGGCCTGACCCTGCAGAGCTGACTAAATATCTGCTCCAGCGTGGCTCCTGTCCCCCAAACACACCAGCGCAAGCACGGCATGGCATCTTTTTGCCTGCGTACTTGCGTAGCCCCTTGAACGCCTACGAAGCACCGCTGGTTCCGAGGACAAAGTACAGGAAGAGGCCATGGAGGAAGAAGAAGAGGAGGGGGTGGAGGAGAGAGGTGTGTCACAACCAGTAGTAGCAGTTTGGAGGCATGGTGGTGGAACAACCTCCAACACTACTGCATCTTGTCCTGCATCCTTCCCAGCTGCCAGAAGAGTCACCCAATGCACCGTGAAAGAAAGGTAATGTCCCTGTCCATGCCTGCTGGACCATAAGTCAGTGGTAATATGCACCTTACCACTGACTACCCTGTCCAGCGAGGCATGAACATTGCCTTTCACATGTCGGTAGAGAGCTAGAATCGAAAAAGTTGTGTTTGGGAACCTGCCACTGAGGAACCGCACATTGCACAAACTCACGGAAGGGGGCCGCGTCTACCAACTGAAAAGGCAGCTGTTGAAGTGCTACCAATTTAACCAAGCTAGAATTCAGCTGCTAGGCATGTGAATGGCTGGGAGTGAACTTCTTTTGACGGTCCAGCAGCTGGGGCAGGGAAATTTGCCTGCTACAATCGGACGTCAGTGTACTGCTAGCATAGTGCCCGCAAGTACTTGGCTGTGACTCACCTAATTCTACACCTTCATTCCTCTCAGTGCAGGTTTCAGAGAGGACTAAGGTATAGTAGGGTTGGAGATCCCAGCTGATGAGGAGCAAGCAGAGGTCCGCTTTGTTCTTTGGTGTGGATCTTTAAGGTATGCTTGCCAATGAGCTGCATGGCAGGTCAACATATGCCTGCTAAAGCCTGCTGTGCCCAAGCAGCTTATGTTTTGACCACGCGAGATACGCTTGCGACATATGTTGCAAATAGCAGCGGTGCAATCTGATGCACTCATCTCAAACTCATCCTGCCTCGTTGGAGATGTGTCTCCTCCTCCTCCTCCTCCTCCTCCTCCTCTCTCCTATCAGGCACCCATGTGGAGTCAGTGACCTCATAATCCCCTCCCTGTTCATCACTGGAGAAAACCTGGCAGTATGCTGCAGCTGGGGGAACATGACTGCCAGATTGCTGTCCTTCTTGAGCATCCCCTCTCTCTGCACTCACGCTACTGCCTTCCCCTAGCTGGGCATCATCATCAGAGCCTTCAAAAGGCTGGGCATCCTCCTGGAGCATGTACCCAACACTGTGCTCAAACAGTTCGGGGGACTCCTCAGAAGGACATGGTGGGTCTAGGGAAGGAGTGACTGATAAAATTGAGATGAGGGAAGAGGATGCATTGGCAGCTGCCCTGAGCCTGGGTGAGAGAGGATGAGGAGGGCTTGGTCATCCACTCTACCAATTCTTCGGCATGATGCGGCTCAACAAGTCCAGCTGCCCAAAATAAGGACAAGCGTGTCCCATTGCCACGTACTGATGACAATGTACCGCGTCCACGACCAGAACTGTTGCCTTTAGTCACGGTTCCTTCTTGTCCTCCTTTATTGGCTTGGGACTGTCTGCCTCTCCTTATTGGCTTTCCAGACATACCAATGGCCTGCAGGGAGATGAGAGAACCAGCAATTGCTTTAGGTGCACACTGAGGAGATGACACAGTACACCGACTGTAATTACTACAGCTGCCTGCCTGTGGTATAGAAGAACACCAGCAATTGGGGTAGTTTCAGGTGTATACTGTGCAGGTGGCACAATACACCGACTCTAACTAATGCAGCTGCCTGTGGTATAGAAACAGAACAACGCCAGCAATTGGGTGTAGCTTCAGGTGTATACTGTGCGCTGGCGGCCTTATATAGTGTGGGGTGTGTACTAAACCCCCTGAGCTATAATTGGCCACAGGCATCCTGTCTGTGGCCAATTATGGCTCTCCTCACTGCCAGCGCTGTGATTGGCCAAGCATGCGGGGTCACAGTGCATGCTTGGCCAATCATCAGCCAGCAATGCACTGCAATGGCACAGTGCATTGTGGGCCGTGAGCGCCAAACATACATGGCGCGAACGGCCCACAAAGTTCTGGATTCGCTGAACGGGCGAACAGCCGGTGTTTGAGTCGAACATGCATTTGACTCAAACACAGAGCTCATCCCTAGCCATGTACCAATGGGGAACACATTTTGTAAATGACACAGATGTAGCCCTATGACTAGAACTTTCTAAGGTTTAGAATTCACAGCAGAACTGGTGCTTGAGGCCCAGGTTATCTGTTGAGAATGTTTGCTTTTGACTAATAAGTCAGGACAGCGCAGTGTAGTTTTTTCCTTACCTTTATAGAAACTGGTAAAAAATTATAATATACCGGATTATAGATTTAAAATGTATCACAAGAAAAAAAAATATTAACTGATTAAACATTGCAGCTGGCAGAGTTCTGCAATTGAAAGCAAAGTCTAATGTAGTAAATAAACGGATTTAACATTTACACAAAAAGCCAAAGACACTTTCTGGAATTTGTAAATGTGATTGTATCAATGGCATCTGTTTTATTTAGATGTCATAGTTGTTAATGCATTATATTGTTCATTTTAGTGATGTAACACAGGTACTAAAAAGATAGAAACTTGTGATAATACAGTCCGTTTTATGTGTGATAATTATGCTTAAAGCGTATCAAAACCTAGAACTGTTTTTTTTTTTAACTTAATTTTCATAATTTACACAATGTATCAAAACAGCCATTTCCTCCAACACCCAGCCTCCCTCTCCCATACTTTCCACCCCCTTGAAAACAATAAATGTAATATCAACTGTACACATGTTAACAGAGGCCTGTGTGGGGAAGTCATTCTAGAAGACGACTTGTCTAAAAATAAATTTAAGTCTAAATTCACAACCAGTTCGCTACATCCTCTAAACCCCATCCTTTCCTCACAACCACTCATTTTACAATCTCTCAAGGTCTATTTTCTTTTGAGTCATTACCCGACCTTTCGATATTTTAGTAAACATTACACAATAAAGCCTTTTGCTTCCCACCAGTGTTTCCAAATCAATTCATATTTTTTTTAACGCCTCTTGTTTTGTATATATTGATTTCTCCTTAAGAATTACCCCATTCATTCTATTCATCCATTCCCCACTGAACGGAGGTGACGCCGGCTGCCATCTCTGGGCGATCAGATGCCTTGCTTGGAATAAACATCTCATAACAGCTACCTGGATGTTTCCTGGATTCCCCACTCCCTCCACTAGTCCCAGTATGCAACGTTTTACCTCCAACTCAGTGAAGGATCCAAACGTCCGGTCGATGACTCCTGTCACCTCCGTCCAGTAACGAAACTACTTCGGGCATCTCAAAAACATATGGAGCACATCCAATTCTAAGTCCCCACACCTAGGGCAACTTGAGTCCGGCCGATGGCCAAACTGAAAAAAGTTTCCTATGCGAACAATAGATTATATACAATAAAAATAAAAACAAATATGATATCCTCTGGGAGGGGGATAGCGAGACCAATGGTGCCAGTTCCAAAATTCTTTTCCACTGCGATTCGGAATTGTCTCCCACATTCCTTTAATTCTCCCCTTATTAATATAAGGGTATATTTTTGAGATTAGGCCCTTTCCTGACTCAGCGTTTATTATTTTTTGAAGTACTGGGAGTGTACTCCACTCCAGGGAGCTCCCTCTGAACTGTTCATCCAGTGCGTGCCTGACTTTCAAATATCTAAAAAAAGATTTGTTCAGTAGGGCATATTGGCCTCACAGTTCCTGGAAAGATTTCAGGGTGCTGTTTAGGTAAAGCTGGGTAATATATTTTATTCCACATCTCTCCCATTCTCTTACTACCCCCACATTTTGTAGTTCTTCCAGTTTACTGTTCTCCCACAAGGGGGTGTATTCAGTGAAACCTCTATACTTCAATATTATTTTTGCTGTCCCATACTCTCATCAGAGTAGGGATTCCTGAGGGAAAGGATCCTTCCTCAAGGGTTTCAGGTATTGAGTCATGTGGGGTATTTTGTAGGAGCATCTTTTTTGTTACTTCTTGGCCTACTATGTTACACCCTGTTATATGCTGAAGCTGTGATGCCAAGAAATAACTAAAGGGGTGTGGAAGCACTACTCCTCCCTTCACCTTCTAAATACTGCAAAGTAGTTAAACAGATCCTTGTTGGACCACCCTTCCAGATCACTTCTCTAAACAAGGTGTCCATCCTGTGGAACCATTTTTATACAGCCAAGTTGGGGAATCCAAGGAATAACAGAAGGTCTTCTGCATATAATGCAAGTTTTTCCTCCAGGTCGCCTCTTCTAAAGCTCCTCGCCTGGTCAGAGGATCTGAAGGCAGTAGCCAGAGGCTCAATCACGATGGCAAAGAGGATGGGTGACAGGGGACATCCCTGTCTCGTCCCCCTCCCCAATCCAAATTTATCGCACTGTTCATTATTTACCTTTACTCTGGCCTCTGGGGCTCTATAAAGCATTTTGACCCAGTTGATGAAACCCGGTCCGAGTTGGACTGCTTCCTTTGCCTTCCAGAGATACTGCCATTCTAAGCTATCAAAGGTCTTGGTGGCATCCAGAGACAGAACAACCCTCTCTCCAGACCCGTGCCTTGGGACCTGGAGATTCAAATAAAGCCGCCTTATATATTGTACTAGTTGTTCTTCCAGGCATAAAACCCGTTTGGTTGGGGTGTATGAGTTTCACTATAACTGTATTCAGCCTAGCCACCAAGACCTTTGCAAGGATTTTCATATCAGTATTCAGCAAAGCAATGGGCCTATATGAGGCAACATCAAGAGAGTCTTTGCCCTCCTTATGTATCATCATTGATGGAGGGAGCACTCCGGTTAGCAGCGAGCCATTTAATACCCTCAAGAGCTCAGGAAGCAATACCTTCCCATATTGCAGATAAATCTCAGCTGAGAGGCCGTCTGGGCCCGGGGATTTCTGCCTTGCCATCTCATTAGTGATCTGCTGCATTTCCTCTAGTGTTATAGGCCGGTCCAGCTCTGCTCTGTCCATCTCAGTGAGAAAGGGGAGATTCAGGTCCCTAAAAAAACGATCCATTCTCTCACTCGTCTTGTTCTGGCGAGATCTGTATAGGTCCTTGTAATATTCTTTCAATTTACCCACTATTTCTGGGGTATATGAAGTCACTCTTCCATCCTCTGTAGTAATCATAGGTACCACAGAGGTGGGGGAGTTTGCCTTGACCAGTTGCGCCAGCATTCGGCCCACACTTTCCCCCTCCCCCAAAGCAGCTTGTCTCTGGAAGAGGTATTTATTTTCTGTCTTCCGGAGGGTTACTAGACATTAATTGGATTGCTCTTCTGTCAACTTCCTGAATGTGTCGATTGTCGGGTTATTGCTATATTGTTCTTCCGCTATTGGCCATTGCTATCTGCCCAATTAGTCTCTCCCAATTGGTCTTTTTTTTTTAATTTGTGAGGTCTGTTGTATCATTAGACCACGCAAAAGGCCTTCAAAGTGTCCCAAACTATTCCTTCTGAGGCGGTTCCCCAGTTCGAGTCAATAAACTCTCCCAGGTACACCAATATCTCATTCGAGTCTCCCATCAGTTCAAGCCAGAAGAGTTCGCCCAACTCTAATAACACTGTCACCGGAGAATGATCTGACAGGCCTCTTTGTTTCTAATTCTCATTTTTTTTTAGGGGCATCATCTTATCATTCCCCAAGACTAAATCAATCCTGGAAAGCGTTGAATGTGTCCTAGAAAAGCACGAATACTGACGGGTCTCCGGATTACGTGTTCACCAGATGTCTCTCAATCCGGTTTCTTTCAAAAGGTTATGAAGCCGGGCATTCCCTGCATTACCTGTATATGCCCCTGGGGGGAACCTGTTTAATTTCTGGTATGTTACCATATTGAAGTCCCTTGTTACTATTACCAGAACCCCTGGCTTATCCAGGAGAAATTTGGTCAGCCCACAAAGGATCGAAACATCAAAAGGGGGAGGAATGTATGCATTTGCCACTACGCAAGATCTATTTTCGATCTTGCAGTACAGGAAAAACCTACTTAGTTTGTCTATCTTAGACTGTATACAAGAAAAAGCCACCCCAGATCTAATAAAGATGCTCACCCCTCTAGAATAAGAGGAGTGAACTGAGTGGAATTGTGTACAATAGCCCCGCCACCTCAGTTGAGGAATAGAAGATTTAGTAAGGTGTGTCTCCTGTAGGCAAAGGATAGCTGCCTCATATGTTTTTACAATCAGATGGACTGCTACTTTTCTCTCTGGATATCCCATCCCACGGAAATTTCAGGAACACAAAATTTATTTTTTAAACTGAGTGCTTTTAACCATCATAAGTATAGTTTTGTTTAAATCCAATAACCAGTGCCCTTTTCCACTAAAGTGACTTTCTTGACTTT
The DNA here is from genome assembly GCF_037356315.1 of Lithobates pipiens. NCBI lineage: Eukaryota > Metazoa > Chordata > Amphibia > Anura > Ranidae > Lithobates > Lithobates pipiens. Next base: position 491,007,202 of record NW_027507748.1, read on the forward strand.
CATAGTTTTCTGGTGTCAGATTTGTGACCCTATCTTGCTTAACCTCATAGCTATAATTGCTTTCAAACAATCTTGTATACCAAACACACCCCTTAATCCATCCCGTACACCCATACATACCCCCACCTGGAAACTAGGCCAAATGGTTTCAAACATTCTCGTGCACCGAACACATCCTTTAATCCAACTCATACACCCATGCATCCCTCCCACCTGGTCACTAGGCCTATTTGGGGGCATCCTAATGTGACCGTTACATATATCAATCATTTTGTGTGTTAATGGCTTGTTTAAACGTATGTGATTACACTCTTCCCTCCCTATCAAACCTTGCCCCTTACTCCTGCAACCAGCATCTAAACGAACAAACAAAACAGAAACACAAAACATAAAACACATATGGAGAAAACTCTTTGCCATACCCCCTGATATCAAGCGGTACTATGCTCATTGTTTCCTCCCACCTACCCCCTCCCCCCTCTCTTCCTCCCCTAGTTATACGAGTTGTGCTTATTATGTGAATTAAACAAACCATAGTGTTAATGAAATTCTAGGTCAATACAGTCAGACTAAGCTACAGTCTTTTTTTTTATAGGTTTCGATACAGTCTTCTACTCTCTCTGGGGTGTCAAGAAACACAGTCTCCCCCATGGCATTTATTCACAATCTTGCCGGGTATATCAGTGCATATAGGGAAACCAATAGTTTAGGGCTAAATAAGTGAGAAAGTGTCAGTAATGAAGCTGACACTATACCGCACATAAATGATAAAATGTGCAATATGTGAAAAAGATACAAATATTAATTCGCTAAAAATACAACATAAATGTGAAAATGTGTCGATACTAATGCCCCGTACACACGAGAGGACTTATGTCCGACAGACTTCCAAAGGAGTTCCGCCGGAGTTCCGACGGAGTTCTGACAGACTTTTCGGCTGAACGGACTTGGCCACACACGATCACACTAAACTCCGACGGATTCGAACGTGATGACGTACGACCCGACTCGAATAAGGAAGTTCATAGCCAGTAGCCAATAGCTGCCCTAGCGTCGGTTTTAGTCCGTCGGAGTAGCATACACACGAGCGGAGTTTTCGAAGGGGACCGGGTCCGGCGGAGTTCCTTCGGGAAAATTTGAAGCATGCTTCATTTCTAAAGTCCGTCAGACTTTGGCGAATCAAAAGTCCGTTGCAGCCCACACACGATCGGATAGTCTGACGGACTCGGTCCTTCGGACTTTGGATGTTGAAAAGTCCGCTCGTGTGTACGGGGCATAAGAGGTATCAATAACTAAAATGTGAGTCCCAGTGAAATAGTCCACATATATTGAATAGTAAACAAATGTTGTTGTTAATCTTCCCAACGAGGAGATCAGGCAATCTATGGATGAGATAAAACCGGAAATAACGGCTTGTCTGGAGTGGCTTCAAAGAATGTTTAAATACTCTTACCAGAGAGGATGGACTCATCTGTCATACGACGGTTGAGTCAACAGCGCTTGAGGTCCAGAAATGGAACCAATGGTAAGTTGATAGTAGTCCAAGCAGGTGGCTCAGCTATCTCCAGATTGTGAGGACTTCCAGTATTGAAAAACTGTGGTATGCGTCTCTCAGGGCGACAGGATCCGATTGGTCACATTGAGGTGCCAACCCCAAATGTAGAGGATAGTCAGCAAACAGGGAAAGAAAAGGGAAAAGAAGGCTCCAAATGGTGCAGATCAGATAGTAACCATTGGGTTTATTTTTAAAAAAGGTCATAAAAGCTATAACAAAATTATGACATGTGATCACGAAAAAATATATTTAAAACGTAAAAAAGCAATGTGAGGTGCCAAATTCAAGCCAAATGGGCTTGCATTTGGCACCTCCTTCCCCCGCTGCCGGGCCAATTAGAAAGTGCAGCGCACTTTATGCATGTGCAGTAGGGAACCAGTAGTAAAGCTTAAAGGCTTCACAACCTGTTTCCCTTACCTGGAAGAGTGTGGCAGCACCTGGGAGTCAATCCAAAGATTGGCTGGGGTTCCAACATTGCAGGCTTCCCGGACAGGTAAGTGCTCTAATATTACAGTATTTGTAACTGCTGGCTTTTTTTTCCACCCAGGCTGAACCTCCTCTTTAAGTAGGGAAGTGTTAGAGCCAATGTCAGTTTTTTATTGTTGTTACTTTTCCTAATTTCCTGTCTGGTAAAAGGTTGTCCCCAGAACAGAAATTGCTCATCTCTCTAGAAGAGTCCCATATAGCACTAAAACCTGACATGGGTCTAGCTCTACCATGCCATATTCAAAACTAAAACAAATGTTTTGGCTATAGTTACACATTACTAAACCCTAATTGCTGCTGTGACATACTATAGATCAAAACACATCACTTTATGTTACATAGACCAACCAGCTTTATAGATATGATTGTAAGTTATAGCTGATCTCCTGTTTAAAAACTGCTCTTGTATTATCCCCAAAAATCTATCTAAGGTGAAAGTGTATAATGATTAAGAGAACAGTAAAAGTGGTATCATCCCCAAACCAAGTATTCATGCAGTCAAAAGGAAAAATTGTGACTTAAAATATACCTGCAATAGAGAATTAATACAAAAAATAATAATAAAATGTATTGAATTTTATTGCAAAGTTACATAAAATATCTTTCAAAGAAGTGTTAAAAACATATTAGGGTACATATGCATTGGGAATTCATTTAAGCAGGGAGTAAATAAATAAATCTTGACTTATCAATTTTACAAAATACACAAAGATGAGAGACAAGGTCTATGTGTTACATAGAAAAAATCCTCTTCTTCAGGACGCCTATGTTCTCAGTTGTGTAAGGTATATATCCTAAACTCATATAGATTCTATAAAACAACTTAATACTAATTACATCACATCATAAACATTATATTCAAATCAAACCTCCACCACTTGAAATATACATGCAAGGAAGAAAAGAGAAGAGCAAAGTGGGAACAAAAAAAGGGAAGGAAAAACCCACACCCAAAAGCCACCACTCACATACAATTACATAAGTGGGGGATGTTACACACCTCACCAGTTTCTCTCACAGGCCCCAATTCCAGGGAAGTGAGGGCATCAGAGAACAGTCAAAAACAGGCTCAGCCTGCACCATGCACCTGTCACAACACAAATATAAAAAGAAGAGAAAGAAGTACCACTAAGTGTAGTATTAGGTACAATTTATTATGGCCCCCATATTGGGTTACTCATTGCAATCCAGCTAGACTTGTACTGAAACCATAATTTGGTATAATTGACCCTAAAACCCAACTAGACTTGTACTGAAACCATAATTTGGTATAATTGACCCTAAAACACAACTAGACTTGTACTGAAACCATAATTTGGTATAATTGACCCTAAAACCCAACTGTGGCTTTAGGAATTTTAAATAGAAAAAAACACATAGCGCGTGCTCTTCAGGAGCCGGCACTACAATAAGTTTCATGGAGGAAGTCCATATACTTGTGTCAGCTACTGACCCAGAGTGCAGCCCATCCTGTAGTAAACCGGTAAAAAGAAGAGAAAGAAGTGCCATTAAGTGTAGTATTAGTTACAATTTATTATGGCCCCTATATTGGTTTACTCACAAGCGGTAGGTATAATACAGGCTCTTCATTAAGGTAATGGCTGGGGGTCTGTACGCGTGCTCCTCGTTCGCTGAGCCGGAGTGGACCACAGCATGGATTGCAGAGTGGATCACAGCATAGCGCTTATGGTGTGAGGGATGTTGACGTCATGGGTTCCTGGATGCTGTGCGAAGCATTTCATGCTGTGTATGAGCATGCACACTCCTCTGTCAAGCTAAAGAGAGAACAGGGAGCCTGGTATTTGTGGCCAAGGAGTCGGAAGTATTCTTTTATATATACACACAAAATTGTATTTGGGGGTGATCGGGACTTCAATACCAGTAAGTAAATTGATAATGATAAAAATATATCCCATAATTATCTAGTAGCTGTTTGTGCGTAAAAAATAATGAATTTAATAACTGATCTTTTACTGATAAATTCATTCTAAATTATAATTCATTTTTATCACGTCTATTTACATTTATATTATATTCAGGTTTTAGTTGAGTATTTAATCATATATTTATTAATTAAATATTTGTAATATAACACTAATTAGTGCTCAATAATCAATATTTTCCTCCAAAGGGTGTTTTATAGCACCAAAACAACATCTACATGCTATTAAAAACACCCACATGTATAGTGTTTGAGTTTCTTCAATATATATATTTATTTTATTTATTATTTATTTATTTATTTTTTACTATTTTTCATTTTTTTTTTATATATATACATACATAATTTTATTCATCACTTTTTATTTATTAAAATGCTGTTTCTTAACCGGTTCCTGACCAGCGCACGCCGATGTACGTTGGCAGAATGGCACGGGCAGGCATATTGGCGTACAGGTACGTCCAATCCCTAATGCTGCCCTGCCATCGTGAGCGTGCCGCCGGTGGCGCGCTTGCGTGCTGGTCAGGAACCCCGTGAGTTCGGTTGCGGGTCCCACGGACTCGATCGCCACAGGCATACCCGCGATTGTCTCACGGGGAGGCTGAACGGAGAGATGCCGTTGTAAACAGCATCTCCCCTTTCAGCCTAGCAACTAGTGAAGCTGATCTCTGCTCCATGTGATTGGAGCAGAGATCAGTGTTCACTAAATGAAAGCCCAGCCCCCAACAGTTAGTAACACACCCCTAGGAACACTTAACCCATACACTGCCACCCACTGGTTAACCCCTTAACTGCCAGTGTCATTTACACAGGAATTACAGCATTTATATAGCAGTGATTGCTGTATAAATGACAATGGTCCCAAAAATGTGTCAAAAATGTCCGATGTGTCCGCCATAATGTCGTAGTCAAAATAAAAATCGCTGATCACCGCCATTACTAGTAAAAAAAAATTATTAATAAAAATGCCATAAAACTATCCCCTATTTTGTAAATGCTATAACTTTTGCGCAAACCAATCAATAATCTCTTATTGCAATTTTTTTTACCAAAAATATGCTGAAGAATACGTATCGGCCTAAACTGAGGGAAAAAATGTTTTTTTATATATTTTTGGGGGATATTTATTATAACAAAAAGTAAAAAAGAATGCATTTTTTTCAAAATTGTCGCTCTATTTTTGTTTATAGCGCAAAAAATAAAAACCGCAGGGGTGATCAAATACCACCAAAAGAAAGGTCTATTTGTGGGAAAAAAAGGACGTCAATTTTGTTTGGGAGCCACGTCGCATGACCGCGCAATTGTCAGTTAAAGCGACGCAGTGCCGAATCGCAAAAAGTGGTCTGGTCTTTGACCAGCAAAATGGTCCGGGGCTCAAGTGGTTAATGTGCTGCAATTAACCTGAATGGAATGACATAACCTGTCTACATGTGGCCGCTACTTCTGGTTCCTTGACCATAAATACCAGGCTCCCCATTCTCTCTTTAGCTTGACAGAGGAGTGCGCATGCTCATATACAGCACAGTGTATGCTCCCAAACGTGTTGCACAGCATCCTGGGGCCATCCGTGCTATGCTGCGATCCATGCTGCGGTCCACTCCGTATCCCGGAAATGCTAGAGGGCTTCAGAGGACTTTCTCCGTTCACAGCTCCCTTACCCTACAGCGTGAGACATCCAGCCTACCCAGCTCACGAGGCGCACACGGACAGACCCCCCAGCCATTACCTTAATGAAGAGCCTGTATTATACCTACCTCTTGTGAGTAACCCAATATGGGGGCCATAATAAATTGTACCTAATACTACACTTAGTGACACTTCTTTCTCTTCTTTTTACCTGTTTACTACTAGGCTGCACTCTGGATCAATAGGTGATACAAGTATATGGACTTCCTCCATGATCAAAAACGTATTGTAGTGCCAGCTCCTGAAGAGCATGCGCTATGTGTTTTTTTCTATTTAAAATTCCTAAAGCCACAGTTGGGTTTTAGGGTCAATTATACCAAATTATGGTTTCAGTACCAGTCTTGCTGAATTGCACTGGGTTCTGCTTGGCCACAGGTGTCGTTGTCACCACTGGCAAGTGTGAGAACGCTGTTTAGCTTGCCATTCTTTCTCGGAACCAGCCCAGTGGGAGTGTCATTTTGCTGTGCATTCTGGGAGAGGGTACTTAAAGTACTAACATCACATGCTTCTGGTTTCCGATCCAGAAGATCTTTCTGTCTGCTTGGTCCTGGTCCTCCTGACCAGCCTCCATGGCCCTCATGGCCTGAGGTGTGGATCCATCCAATTCCGAGTCTCGGGGCTGGCTAGCCCGAGGCAAAGTAACTGGGAGGAGGATTCAAAGGTGGTCCGGTGCCGTCTCATCTGTAGAGAGGCCCAGCAACTGGAGAAGCAACCAGGGGAGGACTCTTCGGGAGAAGGCCACCATAAGGCTGGCTTCTCAGAAAGAGCCTGGAGGCTCATTTGAAAGACACCAAGTGAATGTACACTCATACGGTATCGCCAGACCAGCTGCAAGATACTGGTACTGTATGATAGCTCTCTAAATTTACCTACATCCTTCAGGTACATTCAAGTTTGTGGCAGAGACTTTATTCACAAGTGTTCTACATTCAAGTCTGTGGCAGAGACATTTTTTTCACAAGTGTTCTACATTCAAGTCTGTGGCAGAGACTTTGTTCACAAGTGTTCTACATTCAAGTCTGTGGCAGAGACTTTGTTCAAGTGTTCTACATGCAAGTCTGTGGCAGAGACTTTGCTTTACTTAGAGACTGAGAGGAGGTCTATCCGGTAGCTGTGAGAATCCAGTTGTGAACTGTAATTCTCTGGATTTCTATAGTGAGAGACTTCCTATCTTTTGCAGTTCCAAGAGTACCTGAATTTCCTACCCAACCCTCTACCCTTTATTGAGAGACTGTCTTTTCTACTTGTTGTCAAATAAATATCCCAAAAGTGGATTGAGTGTCAGTTTCTCTAGTTCTTGGGGCCATCTACCTCGGGAAACCCCTAGATGCACATGAGGCCAAGAAGGTAACGGGTCAGTGCTACATTATTGAAAAATGGGTCAGTGCTACATTATTGAAAAAAACTTTTCTGATCTATGCTTGTGTGTTTGCCCTTGCTCCTACCCAGTTTAATTGTAAACAACACAAATATAAATATATCCACCTGTCACAGTATTATACAAGGGTTTATAAATATGCTGGTTTTGCCATAAAAAGGAACAAAGGGGAAGAAGGAATGGGGAAAAAGGGGAAATAAAAAGATAATTTATTTAAATGGTTTTGGAATGATAAGAGTTTTCAGGGGGTGGTCTTTGCTTATATTCTCGAGTAATCTTTATGCCCCATGCATTTGATTAATGCCTTAAAGAATCTACACTCAGTACGCAATATGCAATTCAGTTTTTCATGGTCATATCCCTCCTCAATATATATTGGATAAAACAATTATCATTTTTTTTGTGTTTTTTTTTTTTTTTGTTTTGCCCCTTTCTATTTTCCCCTTTGTTTTTTCCTTCCACTCTCGTGTACCTTTCCTCCCCTTGTTTACCCCTACTTTATCCCTACCCTGATCATCCTCTTCATTGCCATACCCCTTTTCCTTAAGTATCCCCTTCCCCTCTCTTCTTCCCTCCCCTATAACCATATTAAACACCTCAGGATGCATTTATATACAATAAAGTAAAAGGGAAAAAAAAATCCTCTCCCGTCAATGGCTCAGGAAATTAATTAGGCAAATCAGTTGGTCAATTAGCTGTAGAGATCTGAGTGCATCTCTGACAGGTGAAGGGAAGTGAAAGAGCAATGATGAAGGAGTAAAAAGAAAAAAAGTCAAAATTAATAAAAAATGAAACTAACCAACAGAAAGGCAGAAAAAAAGTGTTTTATACAGGAACATAGCCCAAAGAAATGAATAATATTTATGAGCATTTACATGGATAATCAAAAGAATGAAGGGAGTGATATGCGAGCTCTAGGCTGCTCCAGCCCTAAATACTAAATAATATATTGCACAAAAGTATCATGGCACTTTGTTGGAGCTGATCACAATAATATACAAAAAAAAAAAAATCATAAAAATTATATATTTTATTGTACAAATTGATAAAATACACATGTTAAAAAACATTACATCAATAAAGGTGACTAAACTATACAAAGACATTAAAGAGATGTTTTTCAGAAACATTTTGCAAAATATAATGAATTTAATCAGGCAATTCACCCTGTAAAGTAAACTTACATTCATATACAGAGTTGGATGATGGTGTCTAAGCAGTCAGGTCCTACTTAGGGAACAGTCTGCCCCCAAGTCCCAAAAGGGGTCAGAATGGATGGTAAAAGATGGGGGAAGGAGACCCCCTAGGTTGCCAAACCCATGTCCCCACTGATCTAAAAGATGTGAAAATACAATTTTTTTTTTTACTTATATTAACTATGGCCCTTCAGTTGTCCAAGAACTATAATTCCCATCATGCTTTGTCATGTCTGTGAAAGTCAGTTTTACAATGCCTCATGGGATATGTAGTTTGGCAACAGCTGGAGGGTCGTAGTTTGGAGATTCCTGACTATGATATAAATCAAGTGACCATTTCAGTATAGCTATTGAAGACATTATAAATACCTTCCCCCCCCCCCCCCCTATTTTATAAATGATCAAATACCCTCTGTTCTCAGCTGAATAAGGAGCTCAGAGAGGAGAAATAACTGCACACTGGTTTTCCCAGTAAATGGTTTCTAGCACAGATAGGGAACTTACAATGCTGTACTCTCATGCCTAGTATGGTCATTTTTTTATAAGCAGAGGGACTATCAGGAACACCAGTTTTTTCACACAAAGGGAAACAATACAAAAAGAACAGGATACTTTTTCATATTAGTGCATGCTACAGCAGGCATATATCAGAATATGAAATGTTGGAGTAACATATTCTTTAATAATTTGGTTTCCGTATGCTTTAAATTTAAAATGTATTACTTTATTTCAGGATTGATTACAGTATGCAAACAGTGGTACTTAACATAACTTTAATCCATTTGTCTCTGGCATCCTTCCATTCACAACTTCAGATAACCTTTGTTTTAGTATTGTTTATTATTTTCTTTATCTGCTTTAGAGCTGTCACTATTTCAGGTGTTAATAAATAGCTGTAACTATACTTTACTATTTGACTAGCGAATATTGATTATAAGTTTTATACAAAAACCAATGAAATGTCTTCTGTTAATTAATCCTATTCATGTTAAAGAGGTCAGTTCACCTTGAAACACCTTGATCTAGTTAGCAATAAAACATTAGCTTTCTTTTATTGCATACACACTTGTATTACTGTTATTAGCTTTCAGCTAAGAAACACTACCCATGAATTCAGATTTTTTGATTTTTAATGACTGTTGCTGGCTATTAATAATGAATTATTATTCAGCAACATCCAAAGTAAGAGTTAGTTGGCTACGGTATATTCCTGTAGCCTTTACATCTTGCAGATTTTACTTAGATTCAATCATGTCTTTTATTTGCCTGCTATATTTTATAGGCAGGAGATGCACTTGCATGACCATTGTGAAAATACAATTTAATTTTAGCGTAGTTATGTTTAGGTGATATCTTTGAAAACACTCACATCTCATAGTATACTGTAGCTATCACAGAATAGCTTTACCACTGTAACAATTCTTTAGAAGAGAAAACATCTAAAAAAGACCATGTCAAATTTTTTTAAGGTAAACATTGCAATAATAAATGAAAGTGGATGTAAACCCTCACATATACCCAGTGAAGTGAATAGCCTCAGATGATACACAGAGATGAAACAAATCTCCCTACATAAGTTTTACATGTATATCTGCTACCTTCAGCTCTATATACTGTTTAGAAAGTGTACATCATGTTAGATTTTTCACTTCCTCATTCAGCAGTAGCAGTGTAGTGTTGGATTACACTGGGAAACAGCTGATTGGAGGAAAAGCACACACTGCCCTCCACAAAGGCAGAGGTTTTAAGAGCTGTCCTGTGAGTAGAGCAGCTTTCTGCTAATATATTTATAGCACCCACCTTGACACAAAATTCAGCCTGGTTTTATCTCAGTTGTCAGAGAACTTGTCAGAAGTTATCATGCTGATAACAGAAAAACGGAGCAGGAGAAACCAACGGGACTTAGGGTTTTGAAGAGAGATAAGAAACCACTGCAGATGGTTAGCTTAAATTTCATGAATCAGGGTTTATATCCACTTTAACCACTCTGAGAGTAGTATGTCTATTAAAACATGGCTTTATTTATAATTTAAAAGATGTGCACTCACATTTGAGTAGATAAAAACAGGCATAATAGATCTCCGTGGCCGTCCTCAGCTATCATCCGGTGTGTCTTGCTAGACGGTAGTAGTGCCCTACAATGAGCACGAGAAAAAAAAAAATATATATATATCTATATCTAAAGAAAGAAAGAAAAAATATAAATGAAAATAAAGAAAAAATATATGGAAAAAATTTATAAAAAGGAAAAAATACAAAATTTAAAAAATAATAATAAATAAAATTAAAATAGAAATTGGAATAAAAAGAGAAAGTAAATATTAATAAAAGTATTAATAAAAATAAAAAAAAATAAAAATAGGATTAAAAGTAAAAATAAAATAAAAATGGAACTGGAAGATATACAGTTATGCGGATATGCAGACACAAATGTATATGCACATATATAGAAAGAGCAGGATGTAGTATCGCTATAGAATGGAGCGGGGGGGGGGGGGTAGTTTTGACTATGATATACTGACTGAATACTATGGGTGATATCAGATTGACTGTTAAGATTCCTGCAGAGAAATACATTTTTTGATAAAGATTAAGTTTGCTATTTTAGAAAAAGGAGGGTATTATTTTCATAGTACTTAAATTCTATGGGGCAGAAAAGAGGTAGGACAGTCCGAATGAAGTGGAAGTATTGGGGTAAAAACGCATGCATGTGTGTGCATGTGTAGTATAGTTTAATTCAGTGAGTATATCATTTTTCTTTTCTTTTTACTTTTAATCCTATTTTTATTTTTATTCTATTTTTTTTATTAATACTTTCATTAATATTTATTTTCTCTTTTTATTCCTTTTGTATTTTTTCTTTTTTATACATTTTTTCCATATATTTTTATTTTTATTTATATTTTTTATTTATTTACATATATATAATTTTATTTTATTTTTTTCATTTTTCTTTTCCTTTTACTTTTACTTTTTTTCCTCACTTTATTTTTTCACTCACTTCACTTTTCATTTTTATTTTTATTTTTATTATGTCATTTTTACTATTTTTCCCATTTTTACCTAAAACATTTTTTTTTCTCTCCATCCCATGCCTAACTTACATACTCCCCCCACCTCCCCTTCCTTATTGTTTTGTTTTGTTTCACAAAATGACTAATGTTTTTGTTCCCAATAATGATCATTCAACCTGGCCTGTATTTGAACTTCAACGCTGGTTGGCCAAAAGTTATCTCCCCCTGACACTGCCCCTTCCCCTCCCCTCTTCCACTTCACTCCATATATAAACACGGCCAGCAATGGCTGCATCCAATGCCTGATGAAGGAGCACGCATGCTCCGAACGCGAGCGCTGTAGCTACGCCCCCCGATCTCAAGTGGCTGACGTTCTCCACCTGCTGACGTGCTCATTGTAGGACACAAACACCCCGGAGCAACAGACGCCACCCGAAGCGACTGGGGTCTGATCCCCTACTAGACAGCAAGACACACTGGATGATAGCTGAGGATGGCCACTGAGATCTATTATGCCTGTTTTTATCTACTCAAATGTGAGTGCACATTTTTTAAATTATAAATAAAGCCATGTTTTAAAAGACCATACTACTCTCAGAGCGGAGCTGCTCTACCTCTCTTTTCTCCTATGTTATAGAGTCTCTTCTGCTCTCTGGAGCCGGCTGCCACTCACAACATTCACCAGAACTTACTAACATAAGTCTGAACTGTAAAAACTGTTCTGAATTGCCACAAGAACCCCCCCCCCCCCAGCCTTTTCTCATCCCCATTTTTCCTCAACCATCTTATGACAGTTCATTAGCAGCTCCCACCAGCGCTCCATCCTCCTCCTTTTTAATCCACTTTGACCACTTGTCGACCAGTCGCCACCAATATATGGTGGCAGGTTGGCTCTCTTGTGCAAATCGCTGTACCGGTACAGAAATTCCTTTCAGAGCTATAGCGGGCTGATGCACGTGGTCGGCGATGGCTGCTGGCCACCCATGTTCGCTCCTCAGAGAGGCAAAACAGGGATCTGTTAATGTAAACGAACAGATCCCTGTTCTGTCAGGGGAGTAGAGAAAGATTGTCTGTTCCTAGTGATCAGGAACAGCAAACTCTCTGTACTCCCAGTCAGTCCACTCCTCCCAGTTAGAAACACTTCCCTAGGACACACTTAACCCCTTGATCGCCCCTAGTGTTAACCCATCCCCTGCCAGTGTCACTTATACAGTAATCAGTGCATTTTTATAGCACTGATCGCTGTATAAATGTCACTGGTCCCAAAAAAGTGTGAAAAAGCTCTGATCTGTCCACTGCAATGTTGCAGTCCCGCTAAAAATCACTGATCACAGCCATTACTAGTAAAAAAAAGAATAATAATAAAAATGACATAAATCTATCCCCTATTTTGTAGATGCTATAGCTTTTGCGCAAATCAATCAATATACACTTATTGAGATTTTTTTTTTTTTACCAAAAATATGTAGTAGAATACATATTGGCCTAAACCGATGAAGAAATTTGTTTTATTAAATTTTTTGGGATATTCATTATAGCAAAAAGTAAAAAAAATATATTTTCAAAATTGTTGCTCTTTTTTTGTTTATAGTGCAAAAAATAGAAACCACTGAGTTGATCAAATACCACCAAAAGAAAGGTCTATTTGTGGGGGGAAAAGGGCATCGATTTTGTTTAGGTACATCATTACGTAATTGTCAGTTAAAGTTACGCAGTGCCGTATCGCAAAAAATGGTCCGGTCATTAAGGGGGTAAATCCTTACGGGGCTGAAGTGGTTAAATATGTGTTCACTATGTTCACTATTATTTTTAAGGAAAAATAGCAATAATGAAAATTGGAATTATTTAAATGTCCTAAAATATGTATCTTTTGTAATTATTCATGTATTTGTTCCCCTAATAAACATATTTGTTTAGTTTATTATGATTTTAGTGTAATGCATTCTGTTATTACATAAATGCATAATTATAGTGTTGACATTCATCACAAAAGATACCATTGCTAGAATTTGAATATAGAATGTAGAATTTTCATACTTTTTTGAAACATCATAATTATAGTTTCTAATCTGAAGCCATTTACATAAAACTTTAAAGACTCATATATTTGGTAACAATAATTACCCATTATCCTTCCTATACATCAGTTAGAAGTTACTTTCTACAGGTGAATTTCTTCAGATTAAGTAGCATCAGTAGTTTAAATAATAAGGGTTAAAAACCTTTTGTGCTGCAGCTTCCCCCAGACCCCCCCCCCTTTTATTACCTAAGCCTGATCCGATCCAGTGATGTGCAGTGATGTGCACAAGCGCAGTGGCTCCAACCTGAGAAACCATTGCACAGAGCACATGATTATAGACATGTTTGTTATTTTTGTAAAAAAAAAGTGAGAGTTTACAACCCTTTTAAGACTGGTGTTTACAGAATTTCATGTTTAAACAATAGCACAATTACAATTGAACATTTGGGTGCATTTAAACAGGTTCTCAATTTTTTCGGTTGGAAAAAGTTCAGATCGGAAATTCCGATCGTCTGTACCAATTCCGACACTCAAAATTCCTACGCATGCTCGGAAACAATTTGATGCATGCTCAGAAGCATTGAACTTAATTTTCTCGGCTCATCGTAGTGTTATACGTCACCACGTTCTTGACAGCTTGAGCAGAATCCAAGATTTTTCCGACCGAAAATCCGCTCGTGTGTACGCCACACATAACAGATCACAAAAAGCCACACATCATGCAACAATCTAAAAAATTCAAGAACAGATTAGAACCAAAGTAATGTACATGTATCAGTGTAAGAAGGGTTTCCAGGCCATTTCTAAGGCTTTGGAACTCCAGTGAACCACGGGGAGAGCCCTTATCCACAAATGGAGATAACAGTGGTGAACCTTCCAAGGCATGGCTGGCCTACAAAATGACTCCAAGAGCATGAAAATCACTCATCCAGGAGGTCATAAAAGAACCCAGAACAACATCTTAAGAACTGCAGGCCTTACTTGCTTCCGGTAAGATCAGTGTTCATGATTCAACAATAAGAAAGAGACTGGGAAAAATGGCATCCACAGGAGGGTTCCAAGTCCAAAGCCACTGCTGACCAAAAAGGGCTCATCTCACATTTATCAAAAAACAACTTGATTATCCCCAAGACTTTTAGGCAAATATTCTGTGGACAAAAATTTTACTTTTTGGAAGGCGTGTGTTCTGTTACATCTGGCATAAAAAAATTACAGCATTTCATAACAAGAACATGATGGTCTGGGGTTGCTTTGCAGCTTCAGGACCTGGATGACTTACCATAATTGATGGAACCATGAATTCTGAGCTCTACCAGAAAATCCTAAAGGAGAATGTTCGGCTATCAGTTTGTGGCCTCAAGCTCAAGTGCACTTGGGTTATGCAGCAGGACAATGATTTGAAACACAACAGCAAGTCCACCTCCAAATGGTTCAAACAAAGCAAAATGTAGGTTTTGGAGTGGCCTAGTCAAAGCCCAAACTTAAATACAGTTGAGATGCTGTATCATGACCTTACACAGGCCGTTCATGCTGGAAAACCATCCAATGTAGCTGAATTAAAACAATTCTGCAAATAAGAGTGGGCCAAAAGTGCTCCACAGCAATGTGAAAGACTCATTGTCAGTTTTTGCAAATGTTTGATAGCAGTTGTTGCCACCAAGGTTGACCCAACCAGTTATGAGATTTAGAGGGCAATTACTTATGCAAAAAAAAAAAAGAAAGTTGCAAATACTTTTTCACAGTATTGTATGTAATTATCAGATTGGGATACTTAAATAATACGTTTTGATTTCTAATTTTGCCATGATTAATAATAATGACACGATTAGAAATCTAAAAAAAGTAACCCTTTTATGCAACTGTTAGCCTATTATAATAAAAAATATCATGGTTGTATTAATTATCTCCTCAAACTTAGATTATTGGAATCAAGGAAGCCTTTGCATAGGCATAGTGCCATACGTAAACATACAGTATACAGTTAACAGAATCTCCTGTAATATTTAAATATGATTGTTTCCTTTAAAAAATAAAAATAAAATATGGTACAACCAAACTCAAATTTTATGCTGTAATGCCAGTTTGATTGTATATCTTGCTGTAAGGTTAAATAATACTTTTAACAAATGCAAGCAAATCAGAAGCCCCTGCATCATGAAACCACAAGGTGAAATCCCTAAAGAAAATGTACTCCCTAAAACCTAACTATGCATTTTTGCAACAATGCCCCCTCATTTGGAGCTTTGCAGTATAACAAATGGGAAAGGATTACTACCCCCTCCCCTTTCTGCCTTTTTGTTCTTTCTCTTGTTTCTTCCTAAAGGGAGATTTGTTGTTACCCTCGTTATCTTCATCTCTCCACACTTTTGCTTCTTTTATCTTTTTTCTATGTTTGATAATCTAGTTCATGTTCAAAGTACTGTATATAAACTTGTATGTAAATAAACAAGTAGATAAGTAAGCAGAAACACAACAAACAAAATATTTTATAAAGATTTTATTAATGCTGCTCTACAAGATAAGAAATATGGACATTGTTATAAAGATCAAACAGTGTAATGTGTCTACACAAACCTAGCTTGAAGAACGTAATGTCATGTTACATTCATGAGCAAAAATATTTTCTAATATTGTTGTACTTGTAATAGGTAGTGCTATACAACTCTTTTTTTTGTTCCTTTTTGTAAAACAGATAACCAAAAAAGTTTTATTTTACAATACAGGATTGATGGAATTCTTTCTCTAGTCACTCATTCTAGAGAACAATGTAGAAAGATAGATTCAAATTACAAAATACAATTTAAATAAGCGCTTTAATATGACCATTGTTAGGAAGACACCACAAGTCTTCCATATATTATAGCGGATATCAATTTAAAAATGTCCCCTTTAATATAGCATTCAAATGCCTGAAGGGGTGCATAAACATACCCTCACATATAGGAATGTCACAGCCACAAGTGAACTGTTTGTTTCTGCTCCCCTTCCTTCTCTTGCTTACCTTTGGATTCCAGCTTTCAGTCTAGTTTGAGATCCATGTGGACTCCTTGAAGAGGCCAGAGGCTATTACAGAAAATAGATAGCAGTTAGTTCAATAGACATCTGAGAGTTGCAGCAAGAAGAGAAACATTTATGCTGCTCAGCTACCCAGTTGACGTTTATTAACCACTTGAAGATGTTACCACTTCACGACCAGGGCATTTTTTTCCTATTCAGCATTGTGCTACTTTACCTGTCAAGCAACATTTTATGCAAATTAACTTTATATACACTTTTTTCAGATAAATTGAGTTTTCTTTTGGTGGTATTTGATCACCACTGAATGATTTTTATTTTTTATTCTAAAAAATAAAAAAGACTGAACATTTTGAAAAAAAATATTTTCTACTTTCTACATATCCAATAAAAAATAAATTTAGGTCAAAATGTATTCTGCTACATGTTTTTGGTTAAAATAAAAAATCTGTGTAGTGAGGCTGCAATGATGGGCACGGTAAGGCTGCAATGATGGGTACAGTGAGGTTGCAATGATGGGCATGGTGAAGCTGCAATGATGGGCACAGTAAGGCTGCATTGGGGGGGCGTGGCCGGTGGGCACAAGAGATGGCCGTCTGAAGGGACTGCTCCACACACAGTCAACTCACCGGAGTGGATAGCAGACAACACAGGTGCTGAAAACCAACGATTTCGACTTCAGGCCGGGCATACCTTCCACACATGTCACAGAAGAGAAAGGAGAGGAACCCAGCACAGAGAATGACAGACTTTTATTCTCACCCTGGCCACCACTCCAGCCAAGATGGCGCTGGCAGCTCTCCACACACAGCGGCTTCCTCAGCAAGAAGGACGGATGCCTGAAGCACTTTTCGCCAGATTTTAACAGAGCACAACACAACAGCGGCAGGTCTTCACAAACATCCTCCTGCACACCCAGCCCAGCTAAAGAATATAAACCTCAAGAAGAAGCAGACCCGGCACGGGAGGTGAGTGACACAGGTTATCCCTTTGAGGACACCATAGAATTGCAGGACTCTATATCGGAATATCCCACAACTAACCAGCCCGTGCTGGATACCATGCTGAAGGATAAGTTAGTGTCCCTGAGAAGCACACTCCATGCATAGTAGCATTGGCCCAGCAATTTAAATCCGATGTCATTGAAATGGGCAGCAGGGTGTCACATATAGAGGAAAAGATGGGCGAATTCACTTCCACGTTTAATGACTTGATCGACGCACACAATTCACAAAGCGATGAAATCGCATGGATGAAATCCAAAATGGTGGACCTGAAGGATTGCTCCAGGCGCAACAATGTGAAAATAAGAGGGTTACCCAAGTCAGTCAAACAGCCAGATCTGATGGCCTATTTTACATATGTGATGAAAGCTGCACTGCCAGATCTCCCATTGGAAGAGCTACTAATTGATTGAATTCACAGACTTCCAAAACCAAAGCATATCCCTGCCCATCTGTCAAGAGATACAATAGCGCATATTCATTTCTTTTGCACCAAAGAAAACTTAATGGTGGCCTTCAGACAAGCGGAGCAGCTTCCAGATCATTTGCAGTCACTTTAACTATTTATAGATCGACCAGATGGAAGAAGCTCACCTACTCACAGGCCTGTATGATTGCTGTTACATCCATACTAATGTAGCTCCGGTGGGCTGGCACAGTGCAAACGCCACTGGTTTAACCAACAGTTGCAGTTGTGCCCCAAAATATTGCGGTTATTAATCTGCTCAGATTCCGGCTGGAATCATACTCTTTTTTTCATTCTTGTTGGGTGAAAGGAATTTTAGTTTTCTGTTTGTTTAGTTCACTTTTATTGACTGATTATACACTGTCCAGTTGTCAATCCATCCTCTCAATATCATTCACTTAACGAAACACCAGAGTGAGACTTGTTTCCTGATCTTACAATAAGTCGGTTTAGTGCTTGTACTACTAGTGCTTCTTTCTGTGACCCTGTGAACATCTACCTGGGCAATGGCTACTGCAATGAGCTTTAAAATCTCCTCCTTGAATGTAAAGGGCTTGAATAGCCTGACCAAACGACACATGGTGTGGCAAGAGGCTCAATGACTGAATTGTGACATCTTCTGCCTGCAGGAGACTCATTTCAACTCCTAGAAGCCACCTAAATTTTACCACAGAAGATTCCCACATGTGTACCAAGCTAGTGTCCCTTTGAAGAAAAGGGGTGTGCTTACTGTGGTCAAGGACTCGGTTGCATTTACCTTGATGTCCCAAGTTTCAGACATCCAGGGTCGATATTTGGCTATAATTTGTAAGATTAATAACGTCATCTACACTATCATCAATGTTTACCTACTGAACGTTAGACCAATAACAACATTGAGGAAAATTTGGAAAAAGGTAAGACCCCTCTGTCAGGGTCATATCATAATATGTGGCGACTTCAACACCATTGTGGACCGAAAGCTAGACGCTTCTCTTACTTCACTGAGTAGCTCCCACAGAGCAACGTTGTCAAGTTTCCTGGAAACTACTCAAATGCTTGATGTCTGGCGATGCCAACATGCCACCGAAAAGGATTTTTCTTTCTTTTCTCACAATCCATAAAACTTATACATGTATTGATCCCTTCTTAACTGACAAGTTTCTCTGGGGATGGGAGCAAACAGATGGCACAATGATGCGGTATTGATGTCTCACCCTGAGCATAGACACAATATACAACAAGCTCTACAATAATTTTTTGATCTGAATGCCCCATCCTCTGATGACCCCTTCACACTGTGGAATGCGCACAAGGCCTTTATAGGAGGGGCACTGATGAAATTAAGTGCTACCGTATGGAGAGGAGGCAAAGGACACAGCATCTAAATGACACCCTAACCTCTATTAGACATCTAGAACAATCCCACAAACAAGATCCCCAGCCACTTGTCTTGGAGCAATTGGTTCAGGCAAGAAATGAACTTAGCAAAATTCTAACCAGTCAACACCACAAATACATTAGGTCAGGGAAAGCAAATTTTTACTTTCATAGTAATAGAGCAGGTAAAGTACTAGCTAACCAGCTTAAAGTCAAGATCCACAAACAAAAATTAACCCATCTCTATCACCCACACTTGGGCGAGAAATTGTTAAACCCACAAGATATGGCGTATGCCTTTAGTTCTTCCTACAGCTCCTTATACAATTTACACTGCCAAGAAACTACCCCTCAACCTACCCCAGAACTAATAGATGAGCTCCTGGACTCTATATCACTGCCCTCCCTGACCCCAGAGGACAGGTCGATTCTCAACCAACCATTTACACAGATAGAAATCATTAAGGCTATTAAATCACCCCCCCCCCCACGACAAAGCACCAGGGCCAGATGGATTTTCATCCAAATATTACCAATTGGTTCAAGACAATTTGTCCAAATATATGGAGGGAGTGTTCAATGCTGCTGTGTCCAGAGCTTCCTTTCCAGCAGAAATGTTAACTGCAAATATTATCACCCTACCTAAACCAGGGAAGGATTTGACTCATGTGCAGAATTTCAGGCCTATATCGCTCTTAAAGGTAGACCTGAAGGTCTATGCAAAAATAATTTCCACTAGACCTCAAGCTTTCCTGACCACCCTGGTGAAGCCTGACTAGGTGGGTTTTGTACCAGGCTGCCAGGCACCAGATGCCACAAGGCGAGTCTTAAATCTTATACACCAGGACTCCCGGGGATGGGAGGAGCCGTGGACACGTAGCGGCCGTCGGCTCGCATCCTTTCCCCCCGCCGCCCCCGCCCATGCCTCCTGATCCACCCGCCCCGCCCACCCGCCGTCAGCTGTTCGCTTCCACGAGGCGAGCGGACATCCCGGACCAAGCCAGGAGAGAGAGCGAGCGGAGAATGCTTCCTGTGAAGCGGAGACACAGCGGTGGGAAGGTGGCTCTGTAGGAAGCCTTACGCCCCCCCCTCCTTTCAGCGGAGCAGGCTTGACGGCACGGACCTTCACTACCCTCCATAGGTCGGTAAGGCAAGAATTAGAGGGTCATTGACAGAGTGGAGGAGCAGTGAGAGGTGAGCAACTGTATGGATGAGCGGAGGGGAGATGGCCCGCTGGAGATTTGGTCATCATCAGTGGTCAGAAGTTATCATTCTAAAGACCTCTCTTTGAAAGCGGTAAGGTACATACATGTATAAGCTGGTTAACGATTGCTGCTAATGTGACATCTACCACCTGTCTATCAGTGTACTACCAATATTGCCTGATTAGCTGGACACGGACCTTTCCACCCCTGCACAGGCCGGCAAGGTTATGACTGAGATAATCAGCGACAGAGTGGAGGAGCAATGATAGCTGAGCAATCTGTGTGAATGAAAGGAGGGGTGACGGTCGGCTGCATATCTTGTCATCATCATTGACTAGAAGCGGTTACGGTAATAACTTCTCCTGGAAAGTGGTAAGGCGGATATATATACAAGCACGCTAACAACTGCTCCTAATGTGACTCCTTCTCTGGGACTATCAGATTGTTACCAACACTGCTTGATTAGCTGGATATAAACCCTGCAGGGGGAGGAATGATGAGAGGTGAACAGATGGACATTTGAAGGACTAATAATTAGTAATGCTATGCGGAGTTTTTTTTTTTTTTTTTCTTTTTCCTCTATTTACAATTTTAGATAGAGACATAAAATAGCGGCCGGGTTGGGGACTCATTTCACAAATTGTCGGTCCTCCGCCCATTGTGCACCCAGCACTCCCCGGACAGCAATCTTGTCTTGTAGTTGCCTGCAGGCATACAGGTACAAGGGAGTGAGGTATCCCGCCCCCAGAAAGTGATCTGAGCAACCCGGACCCCATAAGAGCCATAAGGAAAGGGACAGGGCCTGGATCTGGGTGTCAACCTGCAACAAAGGAGAATGCCGGGGAAGATGAATAAAAGGGGGGGTACGGGACCCGTTAGCCCGGGGGGGATACAACGATACTTAGTGGGGGAGATAAGTGTGTTGGAAAGCAGCCAGGAAACCCCTAGCCAGAAGACATCAAGAAAATCAGGCGCAGGCACGAGTAAAACTATAGACACGGGAGAAGTGCGGGGAGCAGGAAAGCCTAAGGACGTAGGCCCAACTCGTACCAGGACGGGGGGGGGTAAGCTCCCGAGATGAAGATAAAGGGAAAAAAAGGGAAGAACTGGGGAGAAAAGGAGAGGCTACCCCCCTACCCGAAATTCAACCTGAAATCCAACCCGAATTAGAAGGAGCCCTAGTGCTGGCAGACCCACAAGTGAGCCTGAGCATGCTGAGAGAGGTTTTTACAGAGGCATTGACCAAGGTTGAAACATCACTTAAATCTGATATAGCCGGGATTAAGACAGATATTGGCCGAGTGCTAGGAAGGGTGGAAGAGTTGGAGGAAAGAATGAATGGATACGAACAAAATATGAGGGATCTAAAAGAACAAGTGAAATTAGCCCAAAAAACAAACAGATCGATCCTATATAAAATCGAGGACCAAGAAAATCGCGGAAGAAGGAAAAATTTAAGGATAAAAGGCCTAGAAGAAAAATTTAGGAATGAAGAGCTCCCCAGGGTGATGCAGGACTTGTTCAATCCCATTCTAGGTAGGGCGGAGACGGACAAATTAAAAATAGACAGAGTACATCGAGTCATGGGATACCGCGCCCAAGCCACAGAAAAACCAAGAGACGTAATAATTAGATTCCATTTTTTGAGGATAAAGCGTTAGTGTTGGAGAATATCCGAAGGTTGGACAAAATTTTGTTTCAGGAGGCAGAGATACAGATATTCTCGGACCTAGCAGGGGAAACATTGAGGAGAAGAAGGCTCCTTAAACCTCTGACAGATCTGATGAGGTCACTAAATGTCCCCTATCAATGGGGGTTCCCAGCATGCCTTAGGGGAAGGAGAGACGGCCGCTCCGCAGTACTAAGGTTCCCAGAGGACTTAACGGACTTTTGTAATAAGTTAGGAATCCCCCCACCAGCACTACCAGGATGGGAGGAGGTGTTGGGGAACGAAGGAGTTAGCAGGGTGGTGCAATGGTCTCGGGTTCAGGATGGGGGGGGGAGGGAGGGGGTATAATTACCATCATTGGTGGGTGAGGGGGGGAGTTGGGGGGGGAGGCGAGGGCACGTGTATAGGCCGTGAATGAGGCGGTCCTCCCCAAGAAGGCTAGGTGGGCAAATGGTGACCTGTGGGTCACCGGGACACCTAAGCGAGGAACAAATGTGGAAATTGTTCACTCCTCCGAATGGAGGAGGGGGAAGGGGGGAGGGGGGATGGGAGGGGGGTGGAGGGGGGGGTGGGTTAGGGGGTAATCTCTCTCTCAAACAGGGTTTAGGTGCTCTCTCTCCCGCTCTCTCGCCCCCCCCTTCTCTCTTCCCCCGCGTCGACCTCCGGTGGGGGGGGGATGTTTCCCTCCCGGAGGGGCGGGGGAGGAGGGGAGGGGGAGGGGATCAGTGAGACATGACAAGACTGAAATTGATAACATATAATGTAAGGGGTATAAGTACTCCCCAAAAAAAGTTCAGAGTTAATAGGGAGTTGGAATTGTATGGAGCGAATGTGGTCTGCTTGCAGGAAACACATTTATCACATGAGGCTACAGGGAGATTGACGTCCCGGGGGTTCCCAACATGGTTTTACGGTGACTCTACAACATGTAACGCCAGGGGGGTAGCAATAGGCTTTGAGAGAAGTGTTAGGTTTGAAGTCGAGAAACAGATGGCCGACCCGGAAGGGAGATTCTTGTTTATAAGAGGGAAACTATCGGGTGGAATATACACCTTTGCGAATATATACTCCCCAAACAGGGACCCAGATAAATTTTTAAGGAAGGTTTTGGAACTATTAGCGGAGTTTAAAAAAGGTAAACTGATAGTAGCGGGAGATCTGAATATGAGCATCGACCCTCGAGTGGACTCCTCAGCCGGGTCCCCGCGATGGCCGGAGCTTAGATATAAAAAAATAAAGGCCCTGCTCTTAGAATTTCAGTTGGTTGACGCTTGGAGGATTAAACATCCGAACAGCAGAGACTATACTTTCTACTCTTCGGTGCATGGGACATTTACCCGAATTGATTATGTTCTGATTGAACATCAAATGCTCCCAGCTCTCAAAGATACAGTAATAAAATCTATCTCCTTATCTGACCACGCTCCAGTCATGGTGCAGCTGGAGCTTGTAACGGATCAGGCTAAAAGAGAGACATGGAGATTAAATGAAGCTTTGATCCAGGACCCAGAAACTAGAAGCAGAATTGAAACAGAACTAGAAGAGTTTTTTATAAGAAATGATTCCCCGGGGGTTACGAGGAGTACGATATGGGAGACCCATAAAGCTTATATACGAGGTATCCTAATAAGCATCGGGACAGGGAAAAAAAAGGAAATAGGGAAAAGGTTACAAGATCTAAATAAGGAGATTTGGGAACTGGAGCAACAAACTAGATCAAAGGGGATCCCTGAGAAAGTAGAGCTAAAAGAGAAGAAGCTACAACTAGAAGAACTTATGGAGGAGGAAAGGGTGCGAGTTAACCACTGGGTAGAGAGCATAAGATACCAGGAGGGGAACAAACCTGGGAAATGGTTAGCGAGAGTAGTGCGGGAGAGAAGGAATGCGTCTTTCATACCCAAAATTAAAAATGAAAAGGGGGAAATGAAGCACTCCACCCCTGAAATAGCGACGGTCTTCCATAAATATTATAGTCTGTTATATAAGGTAGGACAGGGAATGGAGAAAAACAGAGCTACTGAGTATTTAAAAGGGATAGATCTTCCTAAAGTCCCAGAGGAAGAGCTGGAAATGTTGGAGTCCCCGGTCACGGTAGACGAGGTGGCGAGGGCAATAAGAGGGATGGCAATAGGGAAAAGTCCAGGCCCGGATGGGTTTCCAATTTTATATTATAAAAAGTTTGAAAAGATATTGGCCCCTAAGTTATGCGAGTATATGAATGCAGTTGCAGAGGGGGAAGATCTGAGGGAAGAGGCATTGATGGCTTACATAACTCTGATATTAAAGGAGGGGAAGGAGCCAACAACCCCTGGGAGTTATAGACCAATCTCTCTTCTGAACACGGATGTGAAGATATTCTCAAAAGTGATAGCAGAGAGATTGAAACCGTTGCTCCCCCAATGGGTCCATAAGGACCAAACGGGGTTTGTTATGGGCAGGGAGGGGAGGGATAACTGTCTTAAAACCCTAATGTTGATTCATGGGGCGGAGAGCAGTGGACCCCCAGTCGCCCTGTTATCGGTGGATGCTGAAAAAGCATTCGACAGGGTAGACTGGGGCTTCATGTTTGAGACTTTAAGATATTTGGGGTTAAAAGAAAAAATATTACGATGGATAAAAGCATTTTATTCCCGCCCGTCGGCAAAAATTAAAATTAACGGTAACCTCTCCCCGGTAGTGAAGCTATACAATGGAACTAGACAGGGATGCCCCCTGTCTCCAATGCTGTTTATACTCGCCTTGGAACCCTTGTTGGCTTCAATTAGGAAGAATGGAGACATAAGGGGGGTGAGAATGGGCGGAGAAGAGTATAAGATCTCTGCGTATGCGGATGACATATTATTTTATGTATCGGACCTCAGGGTGACTTTGCCAAATATAATCAGGGAGATCCATAGATATGGGAAGCTGACAAATTTCAAGATTAATATGTCAAAAACTGAGATTCTGAACATAACGGTACCAAAAAAAGAACAAGAGGAACTCCAGAGGTTCTTCCCCTTCATCTGGTGTAGGGAAGATTTGAGGTACCTGGGAGTAAAAATCACGCCCACATTGTCATCCGCATACGCAGCTAATTATACAGATATATTGAATAGGGTGAAAGAATGTATTAAATGCATGAGATATAAGCCCCTGTCGCTAATAGGAAGAGTAAACGCGTTGAAAATGTTTATTTTACCAAAACTGATATATGTGTTTCAAATGATCCCAATAAAAGTTCCGCAGGAGTTCTTTAGGAAACTCCAAACCCTAATTTTAAAACATATATGGGGACGTAGGAATCCTAGAATCTCATATGCGACTCTGGAAAGGGGGAAAGGAGAAGGGGGATTAGCCGCCCCGAACTTTAGAAGATATTATCAGGCAGCAGTAATCTCACGGGTGGTGGATTGGGTGTATGATAAAGGAGATAAAGGGTGGGTAAATATAGAGAAAACACAAAGTGGAGTTAATTTAGGAAAAAGGATCTGGATACCTAGGGACTACCGTGACTTGGGGAGAAGCACTAACCCACTAACTACTAATTTGTTTAGAATATGGGATAAAGTGGGCGAATTAAATCACTGGCAGCACAATTCACCTTTAATTTCTTTATTAGACACAAGTTTTTTTAAACCAGGGAAGGAAGAATATGTTTATTTCACAAGATGGGCAAAAAGGGATGATATTTTTTTGAAAGATGTGATGAACGGGGACAGAGTTTGCACTTTAGGAGAAATAAGACAAAAATGGGGATGTAGGAAATTAGACAGCTGGAGATATGCACAAATTAAACATTTTGTTCAGGCGCTACCCCGACCACTCCGTGGGGAAGGAGATCTTAGACCTATGGAGAGAATACTTTCAGACCCGGGCTGTAAAAAAAAAAGTTTGTCCAAAATCTATAAAATTCTGGAGGAGGAAAAGGAACCAGGAGAACCACTGTTTTTAAAAAAATGGGAAGAAGAGTTGGGTACTCTGGGAGATAAGGAACGTAGAAAGAAGATTTTAAGAATAGCAGGCACAATATCTAAGGACAACATGTCAGCGGAAATGTCATTTAAATTAATGGCAAGATGGTATATTGTCCCACAAAGAGCGCATAAGAGAAGGCCGGACATATCAGCACTCTGCTGGAGGGGTTGTGATAAGGTGGGAACTTTTGCACATATCTGGTGGGAGTGTGGTAAGATTGGCCTTTATTGGGAGAAAATAATAGGAAACATCTTCCAGATAACAGGGGAACAGGTAAAGAAGGATCCTTGGACATGTCTATTCCATGACACTGATAAAACAATAGGAGAATATAAAAATTCATTGGTACCTCACTTATTGATTGCTGCAAAAAGCCTGATCCCAAAGAGATGGGGCTCTGTTGAACCCCCATCCATGAGGGAATGGCTAGCTAAAGTAGAGTGGTTAAGATCAATGGAGGAATCAATATTTAAAAGAGGAGATCAAGTGGAAATTTATCATAGCAAATGGGGAAAATGGTTGGAGTATAAGAAACAAGGGAATGTCCCAGAATGAGTGGTCCCGAGGGGAGGGGAGGGGGAGGGCGGGAGAGAGAGACGGAGAGAGAGAGGGAGGGATTGGGGAGGGAGATCTGAGGGGGAGGGGACGGGAAAATATAAGTTTATGGAATAGGAAGCATATTTTTGTAATATTCCTACTTTTCCGAATTTCTTTAAAATAAATAAAAATAAAATCGAGGAAGATGTTAAAAAAAGGAAAAAAAAAAAGGAAAAAGGATTGCATGTGATGTCAAAGCAGCACTGCCAATAGGCAAAATAGTGGCGATAAGAAGAAGGGCACCCAAAAATCACAAGGGCGTAAAACTTGCCACAAATTTGTTGACGAGAGATTATGGCGTGCTATAAACTGATGCAAAAAAATAAAAAACAAAAAAAAAAAAAAAATAAAAAAAATCTTATACACCAGGCCGAGACCACTCGAAGGCCTTCTCTGCTGTTTACCTTAGACGCAGAGAAGGCCTTCAACAGGGTACATTGGGGGTATTTATCCAAGGTCTTGCAGAAATTTGGTATTCAAGGTCAAATTTTCTCGGCTATTTCTGCACTGTACAATGTACCGTCTGTGTATGTATACTTGGAGGGCATGTTTCCAAAGAATTTTGCAATCTCTAATGAGATGAGACAGGGGTGTTCCCTGTCTCCACTCATTTTTGCATTGATAATGGAGCCATTGGTGGAGAGGATAAGATCAAACAAATTGGTTAAAGGAATTTCAGCAGGAGGTGAGCCCCATGTCATAACTCTCTTTGCAGATGATATAATTCTGACTTTAGACAACCCACTGTGCTCGTTGCCAGCGGTGCATCAAATTTTAAATGACTAACTCAATTTCTTACTACAAGGTGAATGAAACTAAATCTAATATATTGGGCATAAACATAGATAATGCCATGAAACAGAAGTTACAGGCCCAATTCTCTTATCCTTGGTCATCCACCACATTACCCTACTTGGAATCACACTGACCCCCTCTTTGTCAAATTTATATAAAGAGAATTATGCCCTGTTACTCTCAGAGACCCAAAAACAAACTAATAGAATCAGCAAACTCTGTTTATCTTGGATGGGAAGATTGGCAGATTTTAAGATGACCATCCTTCCCAAGATCCTATATATATATTCAGGACATTGCTAATACAAGTCCCTCCTAGCTTTTTCAAAGTCATGCAAAAGATAATCCACTTTATTGTGGTCTAAAGGTAAATCCAGAAGCGCTTATGACATTCTCCGTAAACATAAAAGGGTGGGTGGCATGGGAGTACCTGATATATATGACTATTACATTGCCACATTACTTGATCAGCTCAGATTTTGGTTTATTCAACCAAATCATAAACCATGGTGCTCTCTGAAACAGAACGTAGTAGGGTTAGGCAACTTACAATTACTCTTAGTGGCCAACATCATATCCCCTAAAATGAAAATGAGTGTAGCCTTATGAGTTTATGTGAAATCTCCATTAATACCTGTACAATATTGTAATTAGAAATATATTTCCATTAGATTTAAATATATATGTAAAGTATTGAGTGTTGTGTTGGTGTTACTGTAATTGGTTCAACTTCAAAGCTTGGCCTTTTGTTTTCCCTGATAACATCTCACCTGGGAAGTAAACAACAGCTTTCGTTGACTCATCCAATCAGGCTGTTCCCAATATACATTGACTAGGTACAGTGACCAATTAGGGAGAATTATATTAGCCAACTACAGAAAGTAGGTGGGGGGGGGATATAATGCTTTGTGAGCAAGCCAAGTCACTCTGGTGTGGGAGCACACGGCGGTCACCATGGGCTGACCTGAAGTTAACAGGTAATCTAACTCTGAACTTGCACCTTATATTGTATTGTAAATATGATTCTGTGAGTAATTTGTAAATATCATGTAAGCCAGGGGACCTACACTGTATATTGTGATGAAAATACTGTCTGGTGTGTAATTGGTATATATTCTGTAACCCTATAAATAAATGTGTATTGCTGATTGAACTATCTCTTTTGTACAAGATCTCTCAGATCTAGATATGTATATGTCCATACTACTACAATGATTGAGGGGTATGCACATAATCATAAATTGAGAGTCAACAAATGGCGACCACGAAGGGACAGGAAAAATTGGTGGTCTCTTTCAGCAATATCTCAAGGGGTTGAAATATCTACAAAAGGCACACTATGAAAGGGTTTTTCATCTGAATGCTAAAAAGTAACATTGGGTGCTCTATGTGCTCAATATAGAAATAGGCTATAAAAAATAGCTGTGTTGTATCGTGTGTGATCATTAGGAAGCCTACTGTTAGTATACTAAGGAACACATCACTTATGTTAAAAGCTAAATATAATATAGAATTTGTACATGAAGAGTCCAGATACATTAGAAGGAGATGAAAACAGCTGTTGCCCAATTATTCTATGCATGAAGATTCAGTCGATTAAAAAAAAAAAAAAGTTTGAAAGATGGTTTCTGCAGTGAATGAAGTGCATGTAACAGGAATTGAGAGTACAGCACAAAAGATGGATAGGGAGGACAGACAGTCTTTAGAAAATGTGCTACTTGTAGCTAACAATATTGGCAAACTATTGCCAGGAGTGCACATAACATTTCATGCAGATAATGTCTTGCAACGATGTAAATTGCTGGGAGTTGCCAACTCCAGAGATCAGGTTAAAGTTTTACTATTAGCAGTTAACTTAGACACATGGTCTTCCTTACCAGACCATGTTAAAGAAGGAAGAGCAGATTACAATGAAACTGTAGATGAACTGCTAAAAATATTATATCCCTTTGACCTAGGCTTAATAGCAGCGTTTAGAACAAAACAGGAAAATAATGAGAATCCACTTCTTTATGCAAACAGGCTATGGTCAGCTTACTATGTAGGCAAACAGAGAAATGTAAACAGAGAGGACCCAGAGTACAAAACCCTCCTAATATCTAATGCCCATCCAAAATTTAAAATTCAATGTGGATTTTTTATAAATCCTCTTAAAGATTCATATCAAAGTATCATGGATTGTATGCACAATTATTTTCATGTAGCCAGAAGGTCTAATTCTGTGAAATCAAAGATTTATCACCAGCGTACAAACATAAATACCTATTTAGCAAGTCACACTACAGGAGAATTGGCCACCTTTTCAAACAGAAAGAGACATCATTACAATTACAATGCCTCCAAAGATAAGATCTATAGGCATGGCTCCACAGTTACTAGTCAAAGGCAAATAGCCTCATGCTCCCCTTTGAATGTAAATACCATGGAAAGCGATCTCAGATTACAGCACAGGAGATCAGTTCTGAAAGAACTTACGTTAATAACCACAATTACGTCTCTTGAAAATGAGATTAAGCTACTGAAGGCACATATTCATAATTGGGAAAATACCAATAAAATAATGGAAACATCACAACATGTTCTTAAGGAAAAATATGAAGCATGCCATGCAGATGTGGTACAGTGTAATAAAGAACTGAAAGAAATAAAACAATCTTTTGATCAAATTGTTAAGACCCCACAGAAAACCGTCTATTCTATTCAAACAGAAAATACAGGAGGGAGGCCCAATCTATCTATATTATCTGCTAGGACTTCCCCTTACGGGGAACAAAACTTAAATATAAGCAATGTAGACACAGCGAAAGAAATACCAGATCTAATGTGTCATTCAGATGTCTATGATCTGAGTAATTTATTTTCACCAGATCCAAGTGCGGATGTCAGTGAACATATAACAATGTAAATATGTAAATGTAACAATGTGGTAGTGTTTGCTTTCTTTGTGCCAACGAAAGGGAAAAGGGTAATAACTTTTGTATAAGTTATATTTTCCAGGTGCAGGGAGCTCATGAAAAAGTATTTACATGTTAAGCAGGTGTATCAATATAGATGTATATACATAAATACATACACCTAAGGTAATGTATATTAGGCTAGGTATTCAAACATGGTTATTAGTAATATAGGTGTTTATCTTCCCCAAAGGATCAGAAGACTGCCATAAATATTCAAAGGTATAGGGTACAAGTGTTGCTTAGTACAGAATCTTACTCTTGCTTCAGTTTATTTTTATTTTTTGTTCTTGGTTGTTGTTTTTTTTTTTCTCTCTCTCCCGTTTGCAGAAACACATAACAATTAATTTGCAATTACCAAGGTGCTATCCAGGATGTATGGGATGCAATCGAAATGAATGTGTATGTTTGAGTGATGGAATGCATGGGTATGAACTGTCCATGTGTAAACAAAGATATTTTTCTTTTTTGTACTTAACATTGCTTTATGACCATAAATAAGTGTGATCACACTAATGCGCATGCGTTGTACTGTTTATGATTATTTTATCTTTTTTTTTATTGGAAATTAGCTCAATACTGGTACCAGTTTAAATTTAGATATTTTTTTTTTTACAAGTTTAAATGTACTTGTGAATACATAACCTGTGCACAAATATGAAATCTCAATCCCTATAACTATGAGGAACTGTAGGGATGTGGTGTATATTTTTGTTTTCTCCTTTCCTGTGGCTTAGAGTGAAGGTCCATTCACTCTGACACTCGGAAACTACCATGATACATTACTTTGCACCTTGTGACATCTTATGGATTCAGTAGGTCTTCTGTTTTGTTTTGTTTTTCCTTCCAAATTAACTCATGTGATGCTAATATGTGTGAAGCTTATAGATCTACATGTTGTTATTTTAGAATTGAAGTATTTACAAACCCTCCCAGTTTTTTCATCTTTGGTCTGTCAAAGTATAGACTCATTACCTTGGCTGGAAGTCTGTTCCAAGCATCCACTACTATTGTAGACCATTATGAACCTCTCACAAAGGTACAGTGAGGTGTTATTAATGATTTTTAAGTTTTGTATTTTAGGGTAACTGCCCAAACAAGGATGGAGGATTGGACCCAGACGGGGCAAAGTATTGGGAAACACAGATGAGGACCTTAAAACATAATTTTATGTTGGTTTTAAGGAGAAGCCTTGAATGGAATTAATTACAGTCAGGCCTAACTAAATTCTAAAAAAAAAAAAAAAAAATGTTTTGGGGGCGGTCTGTGTCAATAAACAGAGGTCCTGCGCTCTCTAATACAAATTTTTGTGGCCTGCTTGACTTGCAAATTGTTTTGCACTGAGAGTCAAGTAATATGTTAATCACCACCGAGAGAGGGTGTTGCGCAATGTTTGAAGGCAGATTCAATCACTTTGTTTAACACAATTACAGATTCAAGGCTCTTTAACAAATTAAAGGTTGAGGCAGCATTCAATCTGAATAGTTTTATTTTATTTATTTTTTTTTTTCTTTATTGTTTAGTTTTTCCTTCAACTTTTTCTCTTAAGGAAAAATATTTTTTTTTCTTTACTTCCTATATCACCTTATTTTTTTTTGGTGATTCTTCAGTTTGGCTTGCCTATGGGGAAATAAAAAAAAAAAAAAAAAGAGGGGAGTATGGGGAACATTATATGGAGAACATTTAAAGCAATTACAAATGTTGATATAGAATATTAAAAGCTTCCCTTTAGCATTTTGGGGATGGGTCGAGTATCCAACAGTTTTTGTTTTTCTTTTATGACATTGGGTAATTGTTTTATATGAATTTAGGTCATTGTAGCTATTATCATGACAATAGTAACATTAGGGTTTAGCTACAACCATGTGACTATTTTCTGTGTATATGTGACATACAATCCTCTCTACAGTTCTAATGTTGGGCAGTCATCAGATGTGGTCATTGATCATTTTTTTTAATGTTCATTTCTTTCTTTTTGTGCCATAATAAGTTCAAAGAGCATTGTGTGAATATCATATAGATATACTGGGACTGGTGAGACTCATAGTGATTGGCAAATAGCAGGGAGTATAGTACATTTGTACTTAAGAGTATTTTAGTTAGATTTTTCCTGAAGCCACTAGTGACTGGTGACATCACACCTATCTGTATTCTGAAATCAAGTTATTTTTGTCTGCGTAGGCGACACTGCCTAATCTGCAATGAGAACTCTTAAAGTGATGACCTCTTCCATAGCCTGCTAAAGGCAGGGCTCGTGCAGTAGCTACACACGGTAGCCAAGGACGGAGCGGTATGCCCAATGTTTGGGACCAGCACTGAACATAGCTTCAGTTAAAGGAGTTAGGGGTGAGTTGCGATGGCAACAAGAGCCCCCTGCACACTTGAAGGGTCATACACAGACACACAGTGGTATACAGCAGAGTTACTTGCAGGCATATGACCATGGAGGAAGAAAGATGGGGGATGGAAATCAGACACCTGGCTGAAGGGCGTAACCAAATTGTTACACGTCACTGAGAAAGGGGTCTCATTAGTATGTCGCAGTATATCTATGGTAATTCTAATAAAAGGTCCTAACTGCTCAGACTTACCAGACGAGCATTAATTTGAATGCATGTGTCTCAAATGTACTTGTGGTTTTCTTTCTCTACCTCTGTCCACATTAACAAAGTATAATCTTAGCCGGGAAAGCTGATCCAAAGGCCATCCAACGGGAATCACCATGGGAGGCTGTCCCAGAAGCAAGGGCAACATGACCAGATTGACATTATTGACTTTTGCACTATCATTATTGGACGGTTGAGAACAAGGATCCTCATGTTTTTTTTTTATGCCTCTTGTTTTTTTTATTGTGTTTTGTATCCTATGATTTTTATTATGGACTTATTACATTCAGAACAAGTGAGGACTACCGATACTGGGATCCAGAAATGTGGACTGTAGAGATGGGGAGTTTAAAAGTTTTTTTTTTCTTCTCAAAGAGTTTTATTTCATGTCAGAGGGCAAAGCCAAACGTTCAAAATATTAAAGAAGATTGCACATAAACCATTATTCTATGTGTGGCCGAGTCTCATATTCTCAACTGGCCACAAGGGGCCATCTGTAGCCTTATGAGTTTATGTGAAATCTCCATTAATACCTGTACAATATTGTAATTAGAAATATATTTCCATTAGATTTAAATATATATGTAAAGTATTGAGTGTTGTGTTGGTGTTACTGTAATTGGTTCAACTTCAAAGCTTGGCCTTTTGTTTTCCCTGATAACATCTCACCTGGGAAGTAAACAACAGCTTTCGTTGACTCATCCAATCAGGCTGTTCCCAATATACATTGACTAGGTACAGTGACCAATTAGGGAGAATTATATTAGCCAACTACAGAAAGTAGGTGGGGGGGGGATATAATGCTTTGTGAGCAAGCCAAGTCACTCTGGTGTGGGAGCACACGGCGGTCACCATGGGCTGACCTGAAGTTAACAGGTAATCTAACTCTGAACTTGCACCTTATATTGTATTGTAAATATGATTCTGTGAGTAATTTGTAAATATCATGTAAGCCAGGGGACCTACACTGTATATTGTGATGAAAATACTGTCTGGTGTGTAATTGGTATATATTCTGTAACCCTATAAATAAATGTGTATTGCTGATTGAACTATCTCTTTTGTACAAGATCTCTCAGATCTAGATATGTATATGTCCATACTACTACAATGATTGAGGGGTATGCACATAATCATAAATTGAGAGTCAACATGAGTATAGACCACCCTACAATCTCAGCCTCTATACTGGCCTGGAAACGGTTTCTGCTATATGGGAACAGCTCAGTTAAACAAATAATGCTTAGGTTCCTGAACCCCGATATAGTAACTTTTAGATGGGAGAAGAGAGGTATCTCAGACCTTTCAGCTATTATGAAGGAGGGCAAACTCATCTCATACGAGGAAATATCCTTTAGATATGGCTTACCTAGAGGGGAATTCCTGACATACATCCAAATACAAGCCACAATACCACCTGAACTAGCCCCAGAAATAGGGATAGCCCAAGAGGCCTGGCTAAACCGGACATCTCCAAACCCCAAACGAAAGGGCATCTCCTTTTATAATGCCCTTCATGATAAATTGAGTTTCAAAATCTCTAACCCCTTGCTCAAATGGACTAATGAATTTAATACCACCATCACTGAACACCAGTGGAAAAATGCAATAATAAATAATGTCTCCTCATCAAAATGGGACTTATTGGGAGCTGGTGCAGAAAATTCACCTCAGGTGGTACTACACGCCATATGTGCTAGCTAAATTCAAAGCTACATAAGTTGTCCCACATGCTGTGGTCATGCATGAGCATACATAGCTACTGGAATTCAATTTTCAGACTGATTTCAAAACGTACAGTGTCCATAACTAGACCTAATAGCAGGATGGCTATTCTGAGTATAGACTTGGAGAGGTTCCCAACTTCAAATTTGGGGTAATACACATATTACATGAAGCACGGTTAATATTGTTAAGAGAATGGAAAACAAGTTTCACTCTTAATTTTGGTGAGATAATCCACCTCATCTCAGAGTCATATGCCTTAGAACAAATAATGGCATATAAACTGGGCTACCTTCCTAAATTTTTTGAGAACTGGTGTATTTGGAGAGAATCAAACAAAGAGAGGCAAACTAAATCCCCATGATAAAAACATTTTGGGATACTTACCTTCATCTGGATGATTGGACGACTCGATGTACAGTTATTGTTACTGTTATTTAGAATAATTACACTAAGATAAAGGACATGTAATGCTAACACACGTACTTATGGTAATTTATAGGAGGCACAAGTGGAAAGACACCTGTTAAAATATAGTAGGAGTAAAGTATTAGAGTTGATGTTTCTTGTTGTGAATGCAATGTTAATTCCTCAATTGTTAATGCTGTATATGCGACAACACTTTGTACATTGGTTATGACCTGTTTCATATCTTCTAAAAACATTTTCGATAAGGCTGCATTGATGGGTACAGTGAGGCTGCAATTATGGGCACAGTAAGGCTGCAATGATGGGCATGGTGAGGTTGCAATGCTGGGCACAGTGAGGCAGCAATGATGGGCATGACGAGGCTGAAATAATGGGCACGGTGAGGCTGCATTGATGGGTACAGTGAAGCTGCATTGATGGGCACAGTTAGGCTGCAATGCTGGGCACAGTGAGGCTGCATTGATTGGTAAAGTGGGGATGCATTGATGGGCACACTGAGGCTGCATGGATGGGTACAGTGAGGTTGCATGGACTGGCACAGAGGCTGCAATGATGGTTACAGTGAGGCTACAATGATGGGCACAGTAAGGCAGCAAATATGGGCACAGAGAGGCTGCATTGATAGGCACAGTGAGGCTGCAATGATGAGCACAATGAGCCTGAATTGATGGGTACAGTGGGGCTGCATTGACTGGCACAGAGGCTGCATTGATGGGCACAGTGAGGCTGCATTGACAGGCACAGTGAGTCTACATTGATGGGCACCATAAAGGTACATTGATGGGCACAGGGAGGCTGAATTTAATGGGCACTGGTGAGGCTGAATTGATCTCTTCAATCATGTCTGCAGTCTCTGACCAACTCTTGTACCATGTCTGCAGTCTCTGACCATCTCCTGTATCATGTCTATATTCTCTTATCATCTTTATTATTATGTCCTCAGTCTCTAACCTTCTCCTGTACCATGCCTGTAGCCTCTTACATCTCCTGTACCATGCCCGCAGCCTCTGACATCTCCTGTACCATGCCCGCAGCCTCTGACATCTCCTGTACAATGCCTGCCACTTCTGACATTTCCTGTACCATGCCCAAAGCCTCTGACATCTCCTGTATTATGTCTGCAACCTCTAACCATCTCTTGTCTTATATCATGTCTGTAGTCTCTGAGGGAGTCTGGAGAGGAGTTAAGAGTGGGAGCGCTGCTGAGATGGGGTCATGGGAGAAGTCAGATGTGTGTGGACTGTAGAGAGGAGACTATAGGAAAGCCATAGCCACCAAGCTGCAGTCGACTGACTGACCCTGCAAGGTGCACCTGAGAGGAGGTCAGTGACAGCGACGCCAGGCCAGTC
Source organism: Lithobates pipiens (assembly GCF_037356315.1). Taxonomy (NCBI): domain Eukaryota; kingdom Metazoa; phylum Chordata; class Amphibia; order Anura; family Ranidae; genus Lithobates; species Lithobates pipiens. The sequence continues at coordinate 491,043,609 of NW_027507748.1, forward strand.
TGAGGGGGGTCACTGATGTAAGGGGAGAGTGAATAGAATATATGTAAGGGGGCACTGATATAAAGGCTTCCCCTTTATATCAGTAACCCGCCCCCCCCCTTACCTTAGTGTATTCTTTCTGCGAAAGGTGGTCCCTGGTCACCCAGAAACCCCCCCACATTCCCAGAGTCCCAGGTGTCCCCCTTGATTATTGCTCCACTTTTAACTACTGGAACTTGCTGTGTATATATATATATATATATATATATATATATATATATATATATATATATATATATATATATATATATATATTAATATATATATTATATATCCCTAGCCCTACGTGCTTTCATATCTGTCTTGTCTATATATAATACGCTCTTCAAATGTGCTTTAAAATGCACGGTTTTCCCTTTTATGAACATGAAAATAATGATGTTATGATATTGGGCTGGTATAATAATGCTATGGGGCTGGTATGAAATTATTTCCAGGGCTGGTTTTTGTTCCCAGTCTGGCCTTGCCTGCATACCGTCTCTGCTACCATCTCCTGCTCTGGTGCCAAGCTGCTTCAGTAACCAGTACCTAAGACTTTAATCCCCAGCTTCATCCACCTGTGGACTTCCCCAGCCAGCTACTGCATCACTACTGCATCACTTATGCTACTCCGTGCCACTCTGTCACACTCTCTATCTCCACCTTCAGGAGTGTTGGGCAGGAGGTTCAAAAGAAGCCTCCACAGCATTCTAGTTGTCACCAGGTATGTGATATACAGATCAGATCAGATATGATTCTGTACACTGTACTATTGACACTGGCTGGGAAGGGGTTAACATTTTGGGGCAATTAAGGGCTTACCTGTGTGCCTTACAATGTTTAATGTGTGTAACGTTCTGCTTTTACTAAATAATATGGATGTCCTTTTCTCCCTGCTTTGCAAGGAGAAGAAACAGCCAGATATCTACTCCGTACACATTTTTTACACATAGGACCCTGTGCCGTGATTGGCCAATCAGCAGGTCTCAACCATAAACCATTGGCTGGGATCTGCTGACAAAATCCTGCTGTATCTAACTACATAGCTGGTGAACAGGGGGCAAAGAAATATGTGACACAAACCCGGAAGCAAGCTGGCAACATTCATTTACATTGTTGAGCCTGCAGCTGCCGCTCAGTCACTATCAATCTAGTGTGACTCAACTGCAAGTAGTTAATATATCAGCCTCTCTCTGGGATTGGAAATGGGGAGTGAGCATCACTGATAGATATTTTTACGACAGTGTCTACACCTTCATCTGATATTTTACTAGCTTTGGCTCGGAGTTGATCTGTGGAGCTTTTTGAGAATAGGAAATTATATTTGGACTGATCACCCTTCTCTGGTGGCTATTTTGGCCTGGCAAGAGATGGCATTCTTAGATACATAGCTACAGGTAACAGTCCTAGAAACAGAAAGAAGGGGTTGCCATCTCGTGTTGAATCCCCATCACTGATAAGGGGTCCAGTAAAAGATGTACCAGAAAGACTCTCTTAAGTCAATAAGCTAATGCCATTATTCCTAGCAGCATTACTAGAGGTGGAGCTACAGCACCAGTTACCAATTTTGCACCATTTGGGTCATGCTACTAAAAAAAGGCACCTGTTTGCTATAGACTCCTTTTTCATTTGTCCCACTCTCTTTACGAATGATAGATTGTAAGCTCCAATGAGCAGGGCCCTCTGATTCCTCCTGTATTGTATTGTATTGTATTGTACTGTACTGTCTGCCCTCACGTTGTAAAGGGCTGTGCAAACTGTTGGCGCTATATAAATCCTGAATAATAAAAACAATAATAATAACAATATTATAAATGCTGATTTATATTGTTCTTTATTAAGTTTCTTATTCTTCCTTCAAAGTCTTTCTATTGTTAGATATTTAGGTCCCTGTGCATTATAAGCTAAAGCAGACATAATATGATTGATTTACTAAAGGTAGTTATGCTGTTCACATTCCAAGATCATTTTCACACTGAAATGGAATTTTCCCTAAGGCCGCGTACACACGGGTGGACTGTCCGCCCAACTAGGTTCGTCAAACAGTTTGACAAACAGTCCGTTCAAAATTAGCATGAACGGACTTGACCACACACGACGAACGAACAGTCCGCTGAAAACTTGCGCGATGACGTGAACGGCACGTACGACAGGACGAGAAATTCGGCGTCCGATACACTGCAATGCAACCTTCGCCGTGTAAATTCTTTCTGAGCATGCGCGAGACTTAGTTTGCCGAACAAGCCTACACACGAGCGGACTGTCCGCTCAAACCAAGTTTCAGCGGACAGTCTTACGGAAATTCCGAAAAACTTTGTTCGTCAGACTGTCCGCTGAAACTGTCCACTGAAGCCCACACACGAGCGGACTGTCCGCTGAAACACTGTTCAGCGGACAAAGTTGGACGAACAGTCCGCCCGTGTGTATGCGGCCTTAGTGTTAATGGAGTAAAGCTCGGTTGATTTCCATCATCCAATCACATGCAAGCAAAATTACTGTTCTTTTTTCTCATTTTCCTTGCATGTGATTGAATATACTGTAGTTTACAAAGCAATGTTTCACCACATTTACCAAGCTAAGGGAAAATACACTCGCAAAGTGTATAGACTATTGCCCTTTAGTAAATTAACCCTAAAACCTATTTTTGGCTTTTACTTTCACAGCTTCATTTAATGATCTTGGGTATAAAATCTCCCTACAGTAATGTTCATATTTAATCTGACATTAATTAGGACTTTATGGTGTATGTATGCTACAGACTCATTAGATTTTGTGGCCCATTTTAGGGGCCATTGGTTAAATAGTGTAAGCCCTTGTACACACGGTCGGACATTCCGACCACAAAATCCGTCAGATTTTTTCCAATGGATTTTGTCCGAAACTGGTGTTGCATACACACAGTCAGACAAAGGTGTTGGAAAATCTGATCGTTCGTTAAGACGGGGCTAAGTTCAGGCTAGTAGCCAATAGCTTTGGTCTCGTAATTTGATCTGAGCATGCGTGGCACTTTGTCCAATCGGAATTCTCTACAAACGATTGGACAAAGTCCGATAGGATCATGTTGTCAGAAAATGTTATATCCAGCTCTCAAACTTTGTTGGTCGGACATTCCGATGGAAAAAGTCTGATGGAGCCCACACATGGTCGGATTATCTGACAACATGGTCCAATCAGACATTTTCCGGCGGAATTTCCGACCGTGTGTACAAGGGCTTAGACAGTGATTGTTTCAGGTGGCCTAACTAAAAATACGGTTTTCCTGGAACTCTTCCTAGCCTTAATGGCCTTAGATATTTGGGGTTATTATTTTTATAATTGCTGAAGTCTAATTGAGACTAAGAATAAGGGGGCACTGCACACTGTATATTGTTGTTCTTTCAAGTCACCTCCAGTTATAACACTTTTAAAACATTTGTGGTTTTTATCCTTTTTTAATGACCATATTTACAGTGTTTAGGGTAAATGCTGTATGTTCCTTTTCAACAGAATGAAGTCACAAATTCCTTATTCCATTCATAGATGTCCCACTTTTGCCAGATGATTCCTAAAGCAAATGATGTGGTACTCTTTTGCCTGATACCCCTCTGCAATCTAATTTAGGCCTGGCAGTTGCCAACATCAAGCAGACTGTGGTTATTAAAACATGGGTTAATCACAATTAATCTTATGCCCATTGGCCTCTAGTTTTCCTTTGTCTAATGCTTCTATTTCTGATTAGGCTGTTCTTTTATGCCTTGGCTATTTAATGAGCTATAATTACCCCTATTCTCACTTTATCAAAATCCCTGCAAGTGTTTCATATTTCCTTAAGCTTTCTCATTACCCACCTTTTGCAAGCTGTGTTTTTTTTTTGTTAAGCATGCCCTTTAGAGGTTATAGAAAATCATCATTTAAACCTGATGATAGAAGGCTCATTACTTCAGATATTCTTCAAAGAATATGTTCTGCAACATATGTGGTTAGCTCTTCTGGATTTGCATCTTTACTTTTTGTTCTGTTTTTATTCATTTTTTGGGGCCTTTTGTGTTTCTGAGCTTTTGCCTATTAGTCACAATAATTTGCCTTCTGATGTTTTATTTCAGATAAACTGTAATGTTATGAGATCAAATTGTTTTTGTCTGAGACAGTATTACTGATCAATTAGGTGATAGAGTTGACCGACTACTGTTTTTTCAACTGCTGGAACTCACATTTGCCCATTCATGGTTGTCCATGAATATTAAATATGGCATCTTTTTTTCCAGGTTAATTTTGTATTTATCAGATTAATAGTTCTCAAACTGTTTTTGAAACAAAATCAGTTCTTAAGATATGTTTGGGTTGCATTGGCTTAACAGATTTTCACAACGTATGTACCACCATAGGTTTTGAATGGCAAAGTGGCAGACTATTATTTCTGCATTAAAGAGGAAGTAAACTCTCCCACTCTGATGCTTCTCTTCATTTAGTCCATTATAATAAGTAATTATCAGACTATAGCCACTGTAATGCAGCCCAAATCGCATATTACTTACTGTTTAAAGAAACTTTAAAATAACTTGTTTCCAGGGGTTAGGCAGCTCCATCTTAAGTATTGTTTTCTGAGTCCACAGTGGAGTGTATTTCCACCCTTACATTGAGCACTTCCTGTACTGTTAACCAAGCCTCCTTCTCAATCCAACGTTTCTATGGCAACCCTGCTTCCCTGTTCATAGCTGAATTGTTTTATTTCATAGTATTTACTTGTGCCGATGTCTAATGTTTCCCTTAGTCAGTCTTATCAGCTTCAGCTGATAAGACTGCAGTAATGGCCAGGTTTACATTGTATGTCATGTCACATGGTCACATGGTGTGTAGGAAGAAGCTTTGAATGAGTCTGAAGTCTCCTGGGAGTTCAGTATTGTGCCGTAGGAAGTCCTGATAACAGATAGATAAGTACATAGAGAGTGTGCCGTAAATCAGGGGAGATCTGGGCATGCTCAGTGACTTAATTCTAAAGAACAAAAAGGATTACAACAATACTAAGCAAGTAAGGAGATAGCTACAAGCAGTGTTCATTAGGGTTTTTTATGCTGATTTACATGGGACAAAGTTGTGGGGGAGGGTTTACAACCACTTTAACATTTATAAGAAAAGCACTGCAGTCACCCTGAGGCAGCAAGCATGCCCATTATTAACTGTGAACTGAACAACCATTGGACTGCTTGGTTCACAGATACAGTGTTCAGAGTCAATCCCTGCTGCACTGTACCATGCAATCACTGTGATAACCAATCACTGTGACTGTAAATGTAAATGGCCCACCTCTTACAATAAAGAAAGCAGATGAAGAAGGAACTAATGGATGAACAAATCATGGATAAATTGCTCTGGATCAGCAGATCAGTGAAACCGAAGGGCTGAGAATGTATTTAACCCTTCCTCCTTTCCTCTTCTGTATATCTCAGCACCTACCTGTCGCTGTAGTGAGGTGTATATTAACCACTTCAGGACCGCCGTATTGCCATTGTACGTCAACACAATGGCACAGGCAGGCACAATCACGTAGATTTACGTGATTGCCTTCCAGCGGGTGGGGGGTCCGATCGGACCCCCTCCCGCTGTTTACGGCGGTCCGATTCGGTCCAGGAGCGCTCCGTGATGAGGGGATGGCCGTTGGTTTTCGGCCACCCCCTCTGGATCGCTCCTGGCCAATGAGAAGCTTCCTCCCCTGTGTATTGTTTACACAGGAAGGAGGAAGTGATGTCATTCTCCTCGGGGCGGTCTTTTTGACCGGACTACGAGGAGAAGACTAATAGTAAGTGTGCACCAACACTACACTGACATGTAGGTACACACAGGCACACAAACCCCCCCCGATCCCACCCCGATCAACCCCCGATCCCCCCCCGCCCCCCCTCCCCCCCCAGTCACAGTGTCACTGATTGCATTGATCATTTCTTTACTGATCAATGCATTCAGTGTCAGTTGTGACAGTAAAAACTGTCAGGACAGTTAGTGTTAGGTCCAGGGTAGCCCCCTATCACCCCCCAATAAAGATTTAATCCCCTGATTGCCCCTAGAGTTAACCCTTTCACCCCCTTTTGCCAGTGTCACTAAGCGATCATTTTTCTGATCGCTGCATGTGTCGCTAGGTAGCTAGTTATTTTTTTAGGTTCACCGCCAGGTTTTTATATCGCTAGGTACCCCGATATACTACCCAATAATGGTTTTAACCCCCTGATTGCCGCTAGTTAACCCTTTCACCCCCTTTTGCCAGTGTCACTAAGCGATCGTTTTTCTGATCGCTGCATTAGTGTCGCTACAGTCGCTAGGTAGCTAGTTATTTTTTTAGGTTCACCGCCAGGTTTTTATAGCGCTAGGTACCCCGATATACTACCCAATAATGGTTTTAACCCCCTGATTGCCGCTAGTTAACCCTTTCACCCCCTTTTGCCAGTGTCACTAAGCGATCATTTTTCTGATCGCTGCATGTGTCGCTAGGTAGCTAGTTATTTTTTTAGGTTCACCGCCAGGTTTTTATATCGCTAGGTACCCCGATATACTACCCAATAATGGTTTTAACCCCCCTGATTGCCGCTAGTTAACCCTTTCACCCCCTTTTGCCAGTGTCACTAAGCGATCGTTTTTCTGATCGGTGCATTAGTGTCGCTACAGTCGCTAGGTAGCTAGTTATTTTTTTAGGTTCACCGCCAGGTTTTTATAGCGCTAGGTACCCCGATATACTACCCAATAATGGTTTTAACCCCCTGATTTCCGCTAGTTAACCCTTTCACCCCCTTTTGCCAGTGTCACTAAGCGATAATTTTTCTGAACGCTGCATCAGTGTCGCTAGTGTCGCTAGGTAGCTAGTTATTTTTTTAGGTTCACCGCCAGGTTTTTATAGCGCTAGGTACCCCGATATACTACCCAATAATGGTTTTAACCCCCTGATTGCTGCTAGTTAACCCTTTCACCCCCTTTCACCAGCGATCACAGTATAAGTGTCACTGGTGACGCTGGTTAGCCAGTTAGTTATTTAGGTTCCCCGTCAGGTTTTTATATAGCGCCAGGGACCCCCATATACTACCTAATAAAAATTTGAACCCCCTGATTGCCCCTAGTTAACCCTTTCACCACTGATCACCGTATAAGTGTTACGGGTGACTCTGGTTAGTTTGTTTTTTATAGCATTTTATATTCAAATCCGGAAGGCAGTGCTTGGTTTTCGGGGTCCCGTACGTGGCTAGGCTCCCAAAAAGTCCCCCACATGTGGTATCCCCGTACTCGGAAGAAGCAGCAGAATTTATTTTGGGGTGTAATTTGACTTCTGCCCATAGCATGTGTGAGCAATATATCATTTAGTGACAACTTTGTGCAAAAAAAAAAAAAGTTTGTAATATTCCCGCAACTTTTGGCAAAATATAAAATATTCCATGGACTCAACATGCCTCTCAGTAAATAGCTTGGGGTGTCTACTTTCCAAAATGGGGTCATTTGGGGGGGTTTTGTGCTATTTTGGCATTTTATGGCCTTCGAAACTGTGATAGGTAGTGAGGAGTTAAATCAAAAATTTGCACCCTTAGAAATCCTGAAGGTGGTGATTGGTTTTCGGGGTGCCGTGCGCGACTAGACTCCCAAAAAGTCCCACACATGTGGTATCCCCGTACTCAGGAGAAGCAGCAGAATGTATTTTGGGGTGTCATTTCACATATGCCCATAGCATGTGTGAGCAATATATCATTTAGTGACAACTTGGTGCAAAAAAAAAAAAGTTTGTAATATTCCCGCAACTTGTGGCAAAATATAAAATATTCCATGGACTCAACATGCCTCTCAGTAAATAGCTTGGGGTGTCTACTTTCCAAAATGGGGTCATTTTGGGGGGTTTTGTGCTATTTTGGCATTTTATGGCCTTCGAAACTGTGATAGGTAGTGAGGAGTTAAATCAAAAATTTGCACCCTTAGAAATCCTGAAGGTGGTGATTGGTTTTCGGGGTGCCGTGCGCGACTAGACTCCCAAAAAGTCCCACACATGTGGTATCCCCATACTCGGGAGAAGTAGCGGAATATATTTTGGGGTGCAATTCCACATATAACCATGGCATGTGTGAGCAATATATCATTTAGTGACAACTTTTTGTAAAAAAATTTTTTTTTTTTGTCATTATTCAATCCCTTAGGACAAAAAAAATAAATATTCAATGGGCTCAACATACCCATCAGCAATTTCCTTGGGGTGTCTACTTTCCAAAATGGGGTCATTTGGGGGGGATTTGTACTGCCCTGCCATTTTAGCACCTCAAGAAATGAGATCGGCAGTCATAAATTAAAAGCTGTGTAAATTCCAGAAAATGTACTCTAGTTTGTAGACGCTATAACTTTTGCGCAAACCAAAAAATATACGCTTATTGACATTTTTTTTACTAAAGACATGTGGCTGAATAAATTTTGCCCTCAATGTATGACTAAAATTTAGTTTATTCGATTTTTCTTATAACAAAAAGAAGAAAATTATATTTTTTTTTCAAAATTTTCGCTCTTTTTCCATTTATATCGGAAAAAAAAAATCGCAGAGGCAATCAAATACCATCAAAAGAAAGCTCTATTTGTGGGAAGAAAAGGACGCAAATTTCGTTTGGGTGCAATATTGCATGACCGCGCAATTACCAGTTAAAGCAGCGCAGTGCGAAATTGCAAAAAGACCTCTGGTCCGGTGTTTATTGGTCCGGAGCTGAAGTGGTTAATCCTTTCACCACCCTTATTCTGCACATCTGTCCTTAGCCCCTTTCTCTGTCGCAATAGTGAGAAGAAAAAAAAAAACTACTGACACTGCCAAACTGACAGCAATCTCTGCCCTACTGACACCATCCATGTTTTAATACATTTTGAAATGTTTGTTTATATTTATAAGTGTGTGTGTGTGTGATATATACACACATATATATATATATATATATATATATATATATATATATATATATATATATATATATATATATATATATATATATATATATATATATATATACACACACACACACACACACGCACACACACACAATAGTCTGTGCACACCAGTGGCTGTATTATATACAATTTCTATCAGATACTACATGCAAATGTGAAAAGGCACTTGTATACAAAGCTGTATGAGTAATTCTATTTCCTTATGCACAAGATGATTTGTATACCTAGAAACCTCCCAGGAACATATCCTATTCTCAATTTTCGTCTTAGAATTATTGACGCAATCCACCACCATTTTCTGTTTTTGGGTTGAAAAGAGAGTAAATAAAATAACTCTGGAGCATGGCTCTATGTTAGAACATTGTCAGCTTCCCATGAGTGTACAGATTAGCATATCCTTTGAACATGGACAGCAAAGCAAGTCTTTTTTTTTTTGCAGCAGAAACCTACTAAATATAGCATAAATATCATTTCTATTGCTGTTCAACTATTGCATGCTTCCGTAAGAACCCATCTTTTTTACATATTGATTTAAATTACCTAAGATATAGGATCACAAAACATAACACAAATCAGAACCCCTGCAACCATTTCTATGCTAAAGTATGATAACCATATCAGAGTACCATATATAAGAATGGCAGGTATTAGGGAAACTTTCGGAACATTTCATTATTATTAGAAAACTTAGAAACTATTCTCTCCATTTTGCATCTTAATAACATACAGTACATATACCATTTTATCATCAGTGATATGCATGTTTTAACCAGTTCCCACCCACAGTACATTTACAGCAGATAGGCAGTATGGGCAGGCTGGATCATGTACAGGTATGACACAAGCTGATAGACGCGCAGCATACCACTCCCACAACTGTTGTGTCCACTGGACATATCTGATTGTGGCCCCCTGATACCCTGTTTTTTTAACCGATTCATGATAATTCAAAACATTGCTCTTACAGTAATTATCACTGTAAGAGCACTCAAAGTGTAAAACGAAAAAAAGCCCAGAGTAGTATAGTGCCACTGTGTGACTATGATGCCACTGAACTACTCTTTTTTTTTAAGCATACTGTCACCGGTCAGTATCCCCATTCACCAAGAAAAAACAGTCATTTGATGATGCTACACTGGTGACAAAAAATTGTGAAAAATTTAAAAAACTTAAAAAAACTCATCAAGCCTCTTACTAAATACATCAGACTGTCTACTTTCCAAAAAGGAGTCATTTGGGGGGTATGTGTACTGGGCCTTAAAAAATGAGATAGGCCGTCAATACATCTGGATTGATACATTTTCTAATATATACTTGTATACCATAATTTGTAGACATTATAACTGTCACACAAACCAATTAATATATCAAATGCCACCAAAAGAAAGCTCAGTTTGTGTGAAAATGTATATAAATTTCATTTGCGTACAGAGTTACATGACCGCACAATTTCCAGTGCTGAATGGCCTGGTCATGAAGGGGTAAAACCTTTCTGAAGGTCAAGTGGTTAAGCTAAAACATAGGTGTACATTTTTTGATTTATAACAAACCTATTGTCCAACTCTAACCCTCAAGGGTTTAACAAAAGTGAGCATTTCTGGGAGGATAAAAAACTGATCTGAGAGGTAAATTCTTTATTGTGTGTTAAAGAAAATTTAAGCAGTGGGAAGGTTATGTCTGTCAAGGACTCAATCATCATCCATATATAGACACTTATAAAGGGGAATTTTAGAGTTATAGTCTGAACCACTGGGCTTATTTTTTACATCTAAAGCCTTTTACACACGATCGGATTTTCCACAGACTTTTTTTTGTCTGAAGGACATTGGCCAGGAACTTGTCTTGCATACAAATGGAAAGGAATTGTTGTCCAACAAACAAGAACGTAGTGGGGTATTAGACGTACTACGAGACTACAAAGAGGAAGTTCAATTGTTATGCGCCATCCTTTGGGCTCCTTCTGCTAATTTCATGTTTCTGAATGGCCGCACGCCAACCAGCTATGTTGCGGAATCAAAGGAGATAATGTGTTATTTATCATTGGCCTTGGAGTTATTGCTTTGACCCAAGTCCAGTCCAGGAACAGGAGGCAAAGGATTTTTTGGACCAAAAATTGGTTGCTTTATTAATCGTGACCAATTATGTCATATGCCTATGCTGTGGGAGCTCCAGGAGAATAATCCAGATGATTTTCAGAATTATCTCTGGATGACAGACCCCTGCTTTCACCAACTCTTGGCATTGTTGACCTCCTATATTAAGAAGCAGGACACGTGCATGATGCTTTTATTTTATTTTTTGGTTGAATAATGATTTGATTTGTCATATCTTCTATATTTTTGGATGCATAGAATGCAATTTTTGGTTAAGTTCTATTGTCAGATAGCATGTCTAATTTTATGTGTTTTCTTTTTGTAATGCACATTAAAAATATTGTGAAGAATAATACTTGGCTATTTGTTTTACTTCAAATGACAGTTTGGAGTAGACAGTTACATTTTAAAAAATACAATGTAAAATTAACTGTAAAAAAAAAGCCTTTGAAAATACGTTTGGCAGAACTCCATCAGTATCACCAGCAAAGCAGCTTCATTATTATCCCATTAAAAAAGAAGGAAATTGTGCGCTGCATTTCATGATTTCATAATTTGCAGCGTCACAAATTTTAATTCCCCATTATGGATGCTAGTTTACAAGATCAACCGCTTATGGCTCGTTCTTGCTTCCGAGCATGTGTGTTTGTACTTTGTACTTATCTGGCGGACTTGTGTACATACGCTCGGAAAATCGAACAACAGACATTTGTCTGTGGAAAATTTATAAACCTGCTATCCAACATTTGTTCACGGAAAGTTGGCCAACAATTGTCTGATGGAGAGTACAAACGGTCAGATTTTCCACCAGCAGCCTGTCATCACACAATTTCTGTCAGAAAATCCGATCGTGTGTGTACGAGGCTCTAGAGTCAATGTTGGAAGTGCAGAAAACACTAGCAGTCAAACCTCAATCATTTTATTTTTCTGCCTGTTTATTAACTGAAGAAAGTGTAAGCTATTCATGAGCTTCAGGTTCAGATTTAACATAAGTTTGCGGCAAACTCAACACTTTCAAAGTTCAGTAAAGCAGCAAAATAATGGTATAGCAATTAATTCCAAAAATTTACTTTCTGGCTTCTGAGCTGTGGTTAGGTGGCTTAGAAGGGCCAATAATGGGAATTTTCTTATGTGTCGGCCACCTCACCTAAAAAGTCAAGGTTCTCAGTACCCTTTTGTCATTTGTTGTTTATGTTGGAGAATTGGAGTGGATAGGTAAAACCAACACTGCCTTTGCAGGGAGAGATATTTGCTGCTTAACTGGTCTATAGAGTACTACATACAATTCTATACAGTTCTATACTGGAACCTGGTCATTGCTGTCAAATGCCATTACTTAATTTAAAGTGATTGTAAAGTCTCATTTATTGATTTATTTTAAATAACAAACATGTTATACTTGCCTCCTCTGTGCACTTGGTTTTGCACAGAGCATCCCGGATCTTCCTCTTTTCTGGTACCTCTTCGCTGCTCCTGGCCCTCCCTCCTAACGAGTGCCCCCACAGCCTAGCAGCTTACCATGGGGGCACCCGCTTGTCCATTCAGACACGTAGCTGCCATTCGATCTTGTCCCCTCTCTCCCCTGAATGGCTAACTGACTTTGATTGACAGCCGGTGCACTTACTGAGAACACCACTGTCCAGCATGCAAGATGCATGTTGGCTCCACAATCTCAAATAAACATGACCACCCCCTTCATGACAATAAGCGTAATGTAATAGTTTTTCTACTTTGTGTATAAAAAAGGCATTGTAGAGGTCCTCTTGTATGGATCATTCAAGATATTGTTGTTAATGCTGGATTAGTGACCAATTGTCACAGATACGTTGTTTCAAAAGCTGGATTTGATTCACTGTTTCACACTCAAGTTGGCAGTTAGAGAAATACAGTGTTCACTGGAAATTGCTCTGGAAATTCTTAGGCTATACTTAATATGAATTTGAAGGAGCCACTTACAGTATTTACTCTCTAATGAGTAGTCTTGCTAAAAAAAAGCTATTATTAAAACTGAACAATGAATAAGGATTGATGTTTTATTTGATTTTTAGTATTCTACACATTTTTAAGCATGTTTATAATAGTGATTTTATTTAAATAAAATTGAGTATGGTTTTAAAATGATGATGGTAATTAAATCATAAGATGGCATCAAAAAAGGATCATCCAGCACCTTGTACAGTCTAGTTAAGATAAACCGATAGCCCATTAGATGAGATAATTGGCACTGACAATGGAGTTAAGTGTACATAAGGTGTGAAGTGACGGAGGGCAGACACTGCTCCCTGAAGGCGTCTAACCAATGAAATGCATTTGACAGGGCTATGTACATGGTATCATTTACTCTATTTGGACCGCACAGCCATACTGGAATACAGTTGGCGGTGTTTTACAACAAATAGATGGGTTGATTCTTTCCTGATCTTAATGTAAGTGGGCAACTGGAATTGTACATTGTTTCATTAAAAAGGGTATTATGCTATTGGTGGCCTTCCCTGTTTTTTTGGAGTCGTGGATGTGGTTGAAGGGGATTGTTTATGGTGACATGACATCCAGAAGAAAAAGGAACCCGGAGTAGCTGGATTACATAAAGGGTATGAGGCCATCTTAATTTTAAACGCTTGCATGTCATTTGGTGGGTGAAATACATAAGGGGTTTGTGTGGAATCACTCTGAGCTTTTAAAGGATTGGATTGTGCACAGAACATAGTTTTGGTAGCGGGAAACACATTGAAAGTTTTCACAAAAAGGAGAGTTTTTTTTACATAAAAAATATAGGAAATGCAGTCACAGGGGTTAAAGTGACAGATGGATGGTTGAATACAATCAGGTCATTAAACCAAGAGGAAACTGCCAATCTCTGATAGGGATATCAGTGTATTGGTTGAAAGCATAGATGATCCAGGGATAGCAGAGCATCAGCACCACTGTGAGATGGTGAGGGCAGCCGACAAGCCAGGATATACCTTGAAACACATCCTACTGAGGGTGAAATCAGCTGGATGAGTCCCAATCTTGCAGTTGCACCTCCTGACTTGTCAGCTGTCCTCCCATATTGCAGTGATGATGGCATTCTGCGATGACTGGACCATCTATGTGGAGGGCCCTCTACTTTTAGGTAGGTGCTTAGTGGTGTTTTTGATAGCTTTGGGTGTAGAGACATGTAAATTTGGCCAGGGCCATGTCTTTTTGCTGGGCCTGGTTGTGGATTTAGTGTTGGGAGTGTCAGGACAAAGGGGAGTGTGGCCGCCTACACTTGGGCTTAGGGATGCCTCCTCTGCCGGACGGTAGGTGTGCTGGACAGAGGATTGGCTGAGACCCCATGTGAGAGAACTGACCAATGGTTAATTTGAGTGGTCACAGGAGGAGGTCTCTCATAAAAGTGGGGGTCACATGTCCTCGAGAGGTTCAAGGTTGGAGTTCGTATTCAGGCTGAGGCCCGAGAGTTCAGAGATCCCAGAGCCGGAGGTGACTCCAGGAAGGCCGAAGTCGGGCCCCTGGAACAGGAGTCATCATGTAGCGCTGGAGGAATACCAGGATGACTGAAGCATGCTCTTGCTTTTGAATGGCCAATTACTATACTTCTTTTATGAAGTTTTGTTAAGCTGGCCATAGATGGTTCAAATGTCAGCAGGAATGAATCGATCAACTTGGGTGTAACCAGCCTGCCGGATTTTACATGCAATTATTTCTAGTAGCTGTTATAGCCATTTACACAATGGATGCACAGGAGGGATTCCCCCATCAACACTGGCTATGTTGATGGGGGAATTGATCGATTTTCTTTCCTTAAAATTGCTCAGACTATGGTCAGCTATACAGTATGTTATAAATCTATGTAAAGCTTCTCGGGATCTAGCAATTAACAAAAGTTCAACGCATAAAAATTATATTATATGTTCTAGTTTTTTTCCTAGTTTCCAAGCTTAAACTTTTTTATTCTTCATTTCGATACTTCTATTTATGACATCCTCCATTATGATGATGAAGTGGTATGAAGAGACAGTGTGGCTTTTTTTCAGTTTTAAATAAGATGGGAGCTACTGGGATTTTATATCAACTGACTATGCAATAGTCTAGGGTAGTTTATAAATGCTGTGGAGTTACTTAACTAGGATTTTGATACTACTCATGTCATCGTTACTTTTGATTTATGTTTCAATTTACTGCCATGAAATTCTTTCTACAGATCTAGATAGTATAAATCCATTTTCTTAGAAAGCTGGAATGCTTTTCTACTAATATATCTAGCAGTAATAGAGTATTGTACCATGTTAACCATTGATTAATGCAAAACGTTATTGGTTATTTCAATTTTTAAAGATGCAAGCCTTTGGGATAGCTTAGATCCCTTATTTGGGCTCTATACATTTTTCATTGTATAAAGCCTGAAGAAGGGATGTAAGGTATGCAGCAAGATTGCATCTTTAATAAATGATGCTAGCCAATAAAGGATATCATTTAAACTCCAAACTTTCTACCAATATGTCTGAGAGTGAAGATATAGGCCCAAAATCTGAAGTTGGGTCTAAAGGCACTTTTTTTAATTTTAACAATAATGGCTCATTGTGATCTTGGAGCCACATTTCAAAATCTGTGACTAAAGTGTTCCTTGCCCACTAAACAGATAAATTGCAATGTAGTTTGAGCACTCTGCATTCTCCTTTTATAGAGCTTGGTATTATTGACTCTTTGCTATTCTAGAAATATTTTCTGCTCATGCTTGTTTTACTATGTGCACAAGAATTGTCCCAAGGGAATCCATTTACGCCAGCTCCCACCTTGTTTTCTGCCTTCATTGCTCCCTAATTCCTGGACATTTTATTTTTCAAGGACCTATTTTAAATGCCCTTTGTGTGCTTCATTACTATCTCACTAATTTTCTTTTGTTGTGCTGTTATATTGGTGTATTCTTTTGTTAGACTGCAATTATTTTAATAAATTAATAAAGACAATACTTTTCCATTCCTTACCCGCTTTAGCACTCTATAGTCTTTCCTTTTGCTAACTAAAATTGTTATTCCTACCTTTTTGCTTGTGTTACTATTTCCTCTGTGACATATTTTTATATCCTCAAGACTTTATAATCATTTTAGATTTTTTTAGTTGACATGTACTTTTTCCATAAAAAACATTTTAATCTTATCTGTCAAGCCCTTTTGTCCGACAAGCTTTTTCTGTGTCTTTTATGAACTGCATGTAACTCTTTTCATTCCACAATTCTGCTTGACAATTTTATGGATTATTCTGTAAAAGTTTTCTATTTTCTTTCAATTCCATTTTCATAAATACAGCCATATTCTTTAAATATCTCAGCTGCTGCAATACAATTATTCTGCAGTATTTCATTTGTATGTTTTTGTAATAATATATTGAAGTACAGCATTTTCTTAATTAAGTTATGAGTGGATTCGCTTAATGTACAGTTTCATTTACACTTTTATTTTTTTTTGATTGCAGAAAGTAAAGTCATTTTGAGATTACATTTGATTGGTAGGTAGTTACCTCACAAACATGATTGGTTGCAAGCATGCCAACACCTTCAACATATGTTGGGAAGGAATCAATCTCCAAACCAGCTCACCTTCTATATGCTCTCAAATCTGGGGAGCATTATTTGTGCGCTCTTTCACTTCATCAATCTTCAAACAACAAGATGATCAGTACAGCCAGAATGTATAACAAAATCTTTTATTAAAATCTATTTAAAAACAATGTCTGGACGGCATATTTCAACAAATTGTGTCATAATCAAATCCATTGTGAAAATGCTAAAAGCCTCATTAAATCACAAGGTATTTAAACCCTGTTATTTTTATTTATTTTAGGTACTTATATAGCGCTGTCAATTTACACAGTGCTTTACATATACATTGTACATTAACATCAGTCCCTACCCTCAAGGAGCTTACACTCTAAGGTCCCTAACTCACACTCATACATACTAGGGACAATTTAGACAGGATCCAATTAACCTACCTGCATGTCTTTGGAGTGTGGGAGGAAAATGATGTAGAAGAAGAAAACCCACGCAGGCACAGGGAGAACATGCAAACTCCAGGCAGGTAGTGTCATGGTTGGGATTTGAACCACCCTTCTTACTGCTAGGTCAACGTGCTATCCACTGCACCACTGTGCCACCCAAACATCAAAGTACAAACATCAAAGTACAAACATATTTATTACTGCATAAACAGCCTGACTGTTCAGCTGAGCTATTTTATAAATTCTGAGTTCAAAGTTGATTTCTGAAAAAGCAAAATGTCTTCCGTTACAGTGGGGCTGTAACTGCACTGCAAAGGTGCTTGTTTAGGTTTTTGGGGACCAGGGAAAGCAACTTGACTTGATCTTCCCCTTCTGGAGGCTCCTATATGCTGGTAGATGGGTCCCTGCAGCCTCTCCTCCCCTATACTTCAGCAGTTTAAGGTTCTCCGACATCATAAAGACTGATGCAGGCTCATAGCTCTGCACTGGACATGAGAATGCCAAGGGACAGTTCTCTACCAGAGTGTAGGAAAGCAACTTCTGCCAGGAGGAGCAGAGGATTGAGCAAGGAAAACTGCTTTTTCTATACTTTAAACAGAAGTGAGAAGTTAAGCCTCGCAATGTTAACACAACCCTAATGGATCATATAGATTCATATTCAGAACCATGAACTGCAATAAGCAATTGTGTAATCACAGATGAACCCCCATCCAATGCATTTCAACCCCTGACCATCTTGAAAACCAGGAAGTGTTTGGCTATTAGAAACAAAGACAACCAGGTTTAAAAACAATTTTTAATCATACAAAGTTTAACAACTCAAATTTAGAAGGTTAAAAAGTACAATGGATAAAACAATCCAGGGAGTGGGAATCATCAGATAGGTCCAATCATCCTGCCGGCTGGGACCCTGGAGACTGTCATATCCAGAAAGCTGCTGTGAAAAGAGCGCTGGTGGTCAAGCTTGATGAAGGAGTGCAGCTGACTTGTCATCTCAGCCTGAATGCTCACAAAACTGGTCGCAGCATGCCAGTGACTTCATCATCCTCCGCCTGTGTTCCATCCCTCGCTCTGTCTCCATGACCAGTGCTCTTTCCAGAGCATCTTTCTGGATATAACAGTCTCCAGCGTCCCAGCCAGCAGGATGATTGGACCGATCTGATGATTCCCACTCCCTGGGTGGTTTTATCCATTGCGCTTTTTAAACTTCTAAATGTGAGTTGTTAAACTTTGTGTGATTAAAAATAGTTTTAAAATCTACACCCTCTCGCTTCGTATTCTTTTATAGTTTGGAACATGGTTTCTGTTTCCCTCGAGGCTGCCCTGTGTGTATGAACTCCCTGTCAGCAGATTTCTATCTCTGGCAGAAATCCTTTATGGACACTATATATTATATGGACTCTGTTTGGACTAACAGCATGTTTATATAGTCTCAGGCTACCTGCACTGTGTGTGTAAAAAAAATTCCAGTGATCTGGCTCACTGCGCATTTACTTGTACAGAAACAAAGACAACGCTATGGGGATTTTATGTGCGTGCCTATAGTGATGTGTGCTGCAGATAGTAAATAAAAATGATTGTATACTGTATGTGGATATGTTTGGCTGTTTATGGTGCTTGATATGACAGACTGGAGCTGAAAGGAGGAGAGGTTTGAGAAGTCCATTGAATGTGCCAAAGAGAACAAATAGTGCTGTCAGACCTTCTTATTAATTTGAGAGGCCTTATTATCAGATGCTAAATAAAAGAAAAGGAGCTGCGCCAATAAAAGACACTATATTTGTTGTAAAAGTCCCAGACTTATTAAATTAATGAGTCCATAACAAGAGGATCCTGGTGTTGAAGGAAAATCACTAAGATTCAAACCAAACACACCACAGTGATTGCACACTTTCTTATCGTTATTGTGCCCAGCCACCGACAAAAAGATGCGTTTACCAGATGGTAGAGCGTAAGGAGCGTTATGGTAACAAGCCAATCACAACCCCTCGCCTACACCAGATGTCTTGTAAATCAGGGACAAATGCTCCATATGCTGTGGATCCTTAAGCCCCATACACACTATCAGATTATCTGCTGAGTTTTTCCTTCAGATTTACCAAAACCATATAATATGAGGACAAACTTTAGGAGTTTCAATGTGTATACAATCAGGCAGGCCCTTCTACTACATGGTTTTGGTAAATCTGAAGGAAAAACTCAGCAGATAATCTGATAGTGTGTATGGGGCTTTAGGATGCCCACGCTTTCACTCACACCCAATGGATATGTTCAAAATACAAAGAGAAAGAAGCTTCCCATAGTGTAAAAATCTTCAATACTCTTTTAATTATAACAAAAATGCACTTACATAAAAACACAGTTAGATCGCATAGGTAACAAGCCGGCCGGCAAATCGGGAGCCGGTCCTCCTCTCGTAACAGCATGGTGACGTCACAGCATGCCCTCCCATATCCATAACACTCCTTACGCTCTACCATCTGGTAAGCACATCTTTTTGTCGGTGGCTGGACACATTAACCATAAGAAAGTGTACAATCACTGTGCTGTGTTCGGTTTGAAGCTTAGTGATTTTGCTTCAACACCAGGATCCTCTTGTTATGGACTCTTATTAATTTAATAAGTCTGGGACTTTTACAACAAATATAGTGTTTTTTATTGGCGCAGCTCCTTTTCTTTTATTTTCATTGTTATTGTGTATGTATCCCACAGTGGAGCAGCAGCCTTATAATTTTCAACATTCACTGTGATTCATAATATTATTTTTTGATATTATTATTTATTTTTTTATTTATTTTATTTTAACTTTCATTATTACTATTCAGCATTGTCTCTAGGTCTGAGCGCATTTTTTTTTTTCTTTTAATTTTATTATCAGATGCGTGTGGCACATTGAGGCATGTGGAGAGACACATTTTGGTGTGTTTGCTCACAATTGGATGTTTGCACATGAACAATGATGGCATGAATGAACATCTGGAACAGTAATATTCTGCAGATCCCATGGAGAAATACACTGAAGTTTGCACAAATAATTTTTGCACAGGGACTGAGGACATACTGTTTGAATACACTTTAATCATTTATAATTTTTAGGAGATTTTATGGAGCAATAATTTGCAGTTCTGGTATGACAGAATATTGGAAATAGATAAGTAATATTCTGCAGGTCTTGCTGAACAATATTTAGCAGTTTGCACAATTGATGTTTATTTGCACATAGGACACACCATTGTTTATATACCCTTTAAGCTTACGAGTAATAATGCTGATAGTATGGAGCAAAAATCAATGGTTTTGCACAGAAATTGAAGACACAGTATGGATTAAAAGTTACGTTTTTTATTATTATTTATTCACTTGTATTGCATTTGTATATCAACATGGTCCACAAAATTGTGTTCAGCTGCTGACCATATAATTGATTTTCCCCATAAACACAATGATAAAAATAACATAATACAATGGCTGGATGTATTGGTTTTAAGTTCACGATTGCCAAAGCATACACTCAGGTTTCTGCTTGCCTAGTTACTCTGCTCATTTGCCTGGTTAAGCAGGGCATAATAAGTGTGTCAGAGGTCAAAGTTCACCCTCTAAGAACATTCTCTTCTTCTTTTTTATCTTTAATCTATGAATCCTCACTGTCATATGATGTAAAATCGATAGTTTGCTTACGCAAACCTTTACACACAAACAACATCAAAGTGTTAAAGTATTAAAGCAGACTACACTCTACCAGAAACCATGTAGCTCTACCAGACTAGATGTCTACCAGAAATCATATAACTTTTTTGTTTGGGCTGGTAAACACACCACACCAGATTTCACATCTCTGAAATGTTGCCTCTTAGCTTAAGGGCTTATTATTATGCCCCTATGATTAGTCCTTAAAGTGGAAGTAAACTCCCCTATCGTTTTCAGCCAAGGAAGCTGCCATCTTTGCCTCTGTTTAATCTTCAACTGCTATGGTGCTGCACATGTGATTCATTATGACACCAGCCCTTGGATGGTTTGATAGTTTGGCTGAGAGCACAGCCAATGTGCAGTTAGCATTCCCGGCATACCTTTTTTTTAACTGTTTAAATCGATGGGTTTACTTCCACTTTAAGCTAGGGCTAAATGCCTTGATGGTGAGAAGCTCATTTGAATTTTTTAATGCATCATGTAAATTAGTGACAGAACAAACCCCAGGGCCAACCTTGCACATGCAGCTGACATGTTAAGCTGAGGAAGCCTGGAGCAGTGCAATCTAAACACACACAACATTTGCATGATGGGGCTCCTTTACTATACAAGCATTGTTTTAAAGTCAGGATGTTAAAAACTAGAACCAGTTTCATGGATGAATGACAAACTGAGATGTTTCCACATTGGACGTATCTATAAATCCACAGTTATTCCACTAGTCATCAGAAAAATAAGCTTTTTACTAAGGCTTTAACAGCCTATGAAACACTGTCTGAAGGTTGAGGAAGTTAACATAGTTACTTCTTTATCATATACCTGTCTACAGTAGAGTACACACAAATCTCCAGACAGCTTCAGAGGTTTGTGGGAAGTGGACTAAGACATGGATCTTAGCCCATAAGTGCACACTGATTCAGAAAACCTCATATAAGCTCCTCACACATTGGTAAGCCAAGCCCGATAAGCTCAACAAAAATTGTACCCTCAGACCTCTGACACCTGTTGGAGTTGTGGGAAAGATAGGAGAACAATGCTACACATTTGGTGGGATTGCTTTCTTGTCACCCAGTACTAGCGGTGAATTTGTGAACTGACTTTTTGCATTACAGATACAAAAATCCGCCTCTGTGTTGTCTTCTCCATATCAGTTCATGCACACTGGAAAAGTACAAGCACTCTTCAAACATTTTGTGAATGCGGCCAAACCATGTATCCCCCCCCCCCATTGGAAACCCACCTTGGTTCCATCTACTAAGGACTGGCTATGGAAAGTGGGTGACATTTATGAAATGAAGAGGACCATAGCTATTGCACATGACTCCATGCCTAGATTTCACAAAACATGAACTGCAAGGGTGATTAATAATAATCTTAGTTTGGTATTTTTTCTCTTTATCCATTATTATGTCTATTATAGATTGGGGAACAGGATATAAGCAACCACATTATACAGGTATTTATTATTATAGTATAGTATATATTATTGTTTCCAATATAGCTCCCTATCAGGTGACCAGCTACAACTCAGACTCTAATCCTAGCTTTTTTCTCATTTATTTTTTCTATATCTCTTTGAACATTGTACTTTACTCCCTGCACGTATTTAATATGCTGAGATGCTTTCTTATCTATGGGGTTCTTTACCCCCTATTAGCTTAAAGTTATTGTAAAGTCTTGTTTTTTTCCATAAAAATAACAAACATGGTATACTTACCTGTCATGTATAATGGTTTTGCACATAGCAGCCCAGATCCTCCTCTTCTCGGACCCCTCTTTGTCTCTCTTGGCCCCTCCCTCCTGTCAAGAGCCCCCCCAGCAAGCAGCTTGCTATAGAGGCGCCCAGTTTCCTGTGTTCATTCAGACATGGAGCCTGGTTCAGGCCCACCCCTCTCTCTCCTATTTGGCTTACTGACTTTGATTGACAGCAGCAGCAGCCAATGACTCCACTGCTGTGTCTCAGCCAATCAGGAGGGAAAGTCCCGGACAGCTGAGTCACTTGTGGACATTGTTAGACAGAGATGGGGCGCAGGTAAGTATTATGGGGGTGCTGGGGTGGCTACTGCACACAGAAGACTTTTTATATTAATGCATAGAATGCATTAATATAAAAACAACCTTCTGACTTTACAACTCCTTTAACCACCTCAATACAATGCAGTTACACCCCTTTCCTGACCAGACCAATTTTCAGCTTTCAGCGCTCTCACAGTTTGAATGACAATTACTCAGTCATGCAACACTGTACCAATATGAAACTTGCGTCCTTTTATCCACACAAATAGAGCTTTCTTTTAGTGGTATTTAATTACTATTGAGTTTTTTATTTTTTGTGCTCTAAATAAAATAAAATGTAAATTTTGTGAAAAAAATGCATTTTTCTTTGTTTTTGTCATAAACTTTTGCTAATTAGTCATTTTTCTTCATACATTTTGGCCAAAATTTATACTGCTACATATCTTTGGTAAAAATAACCCACATTAGTATATATTATTTGGTCTTTGTGAAAGTTATAGAGTCTACAAACTATAGTGCCAATCGCTGAAAATTGATCACATCTGATCAGGCCTTCAGTACATCAGGTGAGTCTCATTTCTTGAGACACTAACAAGTCAGAAAAGTACAAATACCCCCCAAATGACCCCTTTTTACAAAGTAGACATTCCAAGGTATTAAGTAAATAGCATGATGAGTTTTTTAAGTTGTCATTTTTTCCCACAATTCTTTGCAAAATTAAGATTTTTTTTGTATTATTATTTTTTTTTACAAAATTGTCATATTATCAGGTTATTTCTCACACACAACATATGCATACAACAAATTACACCCCAAAATACATTCTGCTACTCTTCCCGAGTACGGCGATACTACATGTGTGAGACTTTTACACAGCCTGGCCACATACAGAGCACCAACATTGAAGTGGCACCTTCATTCAGACGTTCTACGAGCAAAAATGACGCATCTAATTTCTCAACCACCTATTACACTTTTGAAGGCCCTGGAGTACCAGGACAATAGAATTTCCTATAAAATGACCCCATTTTGGAAAGCAAACACCCCAACGTATAATCTGTGAGGCATAATGAGTCTTTTGAATGGTTAATTTTTTTCCAGAAGTTTTTGGAATATGTGGAAAAAAATTAAAACACATTATTTTTTTACACAAAATTGTCAATTTATGAGATATTTCTAACACATAGCATGTATATAGCAAACATTACACCCCAAAATACATTCTGCTACTCCTCCCGAGTATGGCGATACCACATGTGTAGGACTTTTACACAGCCAGGCCACATAGAGAGGCCGAACATTGAAGTAGTACGTTCAGGCATTCTAGGAGCATAAATGACACTTCTCATTTCATTCCTACCTATCACACTTTTGAAGGTCCTGGACCACCAGGACAGTGCAATTACCCACAAAATGACCCCATTTTGGAAAGCAAACACCCCAACGTATATTCTATGAGACATGGGCTGCAAATAGGAACTGGGGTACTCTGATGGGCTGGAGATAGGTACTCTGGTACTCTGATGGCTTGGTGACAGGTACTCGGGTACTCTGATGGCCTGGTGACAGGTACTCGGGTACTCTGATGGCCTGGTGACAGGTACTCGGGTACTCTGATGGCCTGGTGACAGGTACACGGGTACTCTGATGGCCTGGTGACAGGTACTCTGATGGCTTTGTGACTGGTATTTGGGTACTCTGAAGGGCAGTGACAGGTACTCATATGGACTGTGACAGGTACTCGGGTACTGAGATGAACTGTGACAGGTACTCAGATGAACTGTGACAGGTACTCAGGTACTCAGATGAACTGTGACAGGTACTCGGGTACTCAGATGAACTGTGACAGGTGCTCGGGTACTCAGATGAACTGTGACAGGTACTCGGGTACTCAGATGAACTGTGACAGGTACTTGGGTACTCAGATGAACTGTGACAGGTTCTCGGGTACTCTGATGGGCTGTGACAGCTACTCGGGTACTTTGATGGGCTGTGACAGGTACTCGGGTACTTTGATGGGCTGTGACAGGTACTCGGGTACTTTGATGGGCTGTGACAGGTACTCGGGTACACTGTTGAACCGTGACAGATACTTGGGTACCATGATGGACTGTGACAGGTACTCGGGTACCCTGATGGACTGTGACAGGTACTCGGGTACTCTGATGGACTGTGACAGGTACTCAAGTACTCTGATGGACCGTGACAGGTACTCGGGTACCCTGATGTGCCGTGACAGGTACTCGGGTACTCTGATGGGCCGTGATAGGTACTTGAGTACTCTGATGGGCCGTGACAGATACTCGGGTACTCTGATGTGCTGTGACAGGTACTCGGGTACTCTGATGGGCCGTGACAGGTACTTGGGTACTCTGATGTGCCGTGACAGGTACTCGGGTACTCTGATGGGCGGGACAGGTACTCGGGTACTCTGATGGGCAGGGACAGGTACTCGGGTACTCAGATGGACTGGGACAGGTACTCGGGTACTCTGATTGGCTGTGACAGGTACTCTGATGGACTGTGATTGACAGGTACTATGAGGGGTGGTGACAGGTCCTCTTTATTGGGGGGGCAATCAGTGTGATTGGTGTACACTAGGCGGTATCTCCTCCTCACACACGATCGGTGTGTGAGGAGGAGAACAACCCGGTAACATCTCGTTACCGCGGTTTGTTTACATTTTAGTGATTGGCTGTGAAAGGATCCCAACCGATCACGTGGGTAAACAGCCAGCCAATGGCTGTTTACCAGCGTCAGTGACGAGCAGTGTTCTCGGGCAACACGCCGCCACCAACGTGCACGCGCAGCGCGCTCGCAATCGCGCGCATGCGCCGTGCACAGCCGGGGTGTGACCATCTGTGATCGACCGTGACTTCATCACGGCCGATCACGTGGTAAACAGCCATAACCAATGGCTGTTCACCCCATTCGATGGCGAGTGGTGTCTCCGTGACATGCCGCCACCGAAGAAACAGGGATGCGCGCGCACGATCACGCGCATTCCCTGTTTAAACGGAAGGCCGTCATATGACGGCCTCCCGCCACAATAGGTGCGCCATCTGGCCGTCATTTGACAGCCGGCGGTCAGCATCTAGTTAAGTTTACTCAATTTGATTTTGGGCTAAGATAAAGTAGTAGTTGCTTATATGGCATACTGTATGTTCTTATGTGTAGTAGAATGACTATAGTTTGACTTGATACTCAGTCAGCAAGCTACTGTGTAATTGTTGCTTTTGTTTCAGATATACAAGAAGCTGAATGTCTTGCTTGCTTATTGGATGTTTACCATGATTTTGTTGAAATATGTATTATTTATGTATATACAATCCTACAGTTTGCTAAATATTCTGTTCTGGCTGTGATTTTAAGCTGGTATGCTTAATGACATTTTTTAAATTTTATTTTTTATATTCTGTATCCCCCCTCATGATCAAAGTACTGTAATTTGTTAAAAAAAAATTCTAATAAAATGTAATTGTGAAAATTCTTTGCAACCTTCATATTATTTTTGGTATGTACAAAAATAATTATTGAATCAGATGAAAACTCACACTCAGCTGAGTGTTTTTTTTTTTTTTTTACATATTTGTTCCTTTTCAGAAAATCAGGCTGAAAGTATTTACTAGCATACAATTATTTGAAGTGCATATCAACATAAGTAAGAATAATTAAAGTCATAATCCATCCTCTACTGCTGCGTACACACGACTGTTTTTCCCGTTGGAATAAACTCTGAAGGTTTTTCCCGACAGAGTTCCGCTGAAACTGTCTTGCCTACACACGATCACACCAAAGTCCAATTGTCAAGAACGCTGTGCACGTACAGCACGTACGATGGGACAAGAAAAAGGAAGTTCAATAGCCAGTAGCCAATAGCTGCCATTTCGTACTTGCTTCAGAGACATTTTTGGTCCATCGGAACAGCATACAGACGAGCGGTTTTCCTGATAGGAATTGGTTCTATTTCTAGGTCCGTCAGAATTTTCAAAAAAAAAAAAGCAGATGAGGCACACACACGATTGGAAGGTGGTGTAGGCTGTGCTCTCCCCCCCCCCCACCTTTTTGCCAATGCATCACTCCTGCGTTAACAATCTCACAATGGTGTTCATAGACATACAGGAGCGCTGCACTGGCAGGAATGAGGTGAGGAGAGAGCATAGCCTGTACAGCTAAGTACTGAAGTGTACAGGAATAGAGGAGAGAACCAGGAGTCAATCTGACAGTGCACCCATATATAGAAGTCAGCAGCACTGTCCGCAATGCTGTCCCAATCTGACAGCAGCATCTGAGGCAATGAAAGACTTTGAATACCTTCAGATCTATTGATTATGTATGAACGGGCTTCAAGGTGAACAAAAGCATTCATATGAATGTAGAAAGCTGAAGCGAGGACAATAACTCCCCATTGTACTAACTTCAAAGATCAGAACTATGAATAGAATTGCTAAAAAGCACACATGTATCCATAAACCTAAAAAAAAAGAAAAAGAAAAGAGATTCTAAAAACAGAAACATAAAAAACTTTTAAGGTAGATTTACACTAGCTACGTTAGGATGCAGCAACTGGTACACAGTGGGATGACAGCAGTGCCCCCAATTGCAGTGTATCACACTATTCAGGTTTATTTTTGTAAACAAACTGCTGAAATGTCACAGAATGACATTTCATTAAGTTCTATCAGCCACATATGATGTGAGGCAGTAGATTACCTTGCACTGTGCTGAAAAAAAAAATAGGACCTGCAGTACCTTTTCAGCACACAACACGGGGGAGTAAACTGTTTGGATAGGGGACAAGGCATTTAACCTTGTCTTGTGGTAGGACTGCGCTGGAATGGCCATCCAGCACAGTCCTACCATACCTCTTGTGAATCTACTCTAACAAACTGTTGCTAAATTTATTATTTAAAAAAAAGTCCAAATGTGTTAAAGTTGCTATTTCCATTGCTATAGTAGATAACAGATTAGCTACTAAATAACTACAGTAGATAATCTGACATAAACAACAGCTTGATTCTCTCTATCCCCTGCAACTACATACTGCACTCTGATTGACATGTGCTTTCTGCCTTTTTTTTTTTTGAGCTTTGGGACAAGATGACCAGCAGAGGCAGAGAACACAGTAGAAATGTGCCAAGACATCACTGCTCACTTGCAGGTCCACGCAAATTCGGTCTAACGCATCAGAAGTTGCGCAATAATTTTGATAGTCGAGTGACTGCTGGGTTTAGGATCCCAGAAGCTTGCATAGCTGGTGGGGGGTAGGGGTACAGTTTGGCATGGTTGCCCTGGGTGCTGCATGATCTTGTCCGGGCACTGACCCAACTTAATCTAGTCCTTTAGGCATAGGCACCATAGTTCTAGCCATTTAAAGGGGAGGTTTCGCTCTACCCCCTCCCCCTTTGCCATATTTGGATTTTTTTTTTGGGGAGGAGTGGGTACTAAATTTTGTCAGGTACTCACTCCTACTTTTGTTTGGATCACCTAGCGACCATTCACTGGGCACATGTGCAGTGAGAAGCCAGCTGTGAAGACACAAGAAGACCTGGGTGAGGACAGCTCTGGATCCATCTGGACAGGTGTGTTTTTTGAAAATCAACAGCACAATTTTTGTAGCTGCTGACTTTCCCTATCATGATCTAATGTGGCAGGAGAGGAATCTGCAAGAGTGCTGCAAGAAATGGATGAAACATTTTTACACTGGTATCACACGGGGGCAGCAGAAGGAACTTGGATAGGAGGAGCAGCGGCTGAATGCCTGCTTCTCCTCCTCTCCCTCACGCAAGAATTCATCCTCCCCCTTCAGCATGGGGCCACCCCTGGTTCTTTGTGTTAATCCAGGTTTTTTTTCTGGAATCTAATAGTTTCCTTAAGATGACATGTTTTTTTATCATTTAAACACTGGTGGTAGGATTTTTTATCCTCACCCTGAACACCCTTCTCAGGGCTTTTGTAATGGCTAGGTAGCATATTTTTATTTTTTACATATACAGGACCATTACCACTTGTGAATTTGTTGGGAGCATATTTCTTGGAGAAAGTTGGACACTGGGTGCTGAACTCACTGTAGAAGAAACTTGGATCCATGAATTTTCTGGGATATTACTGATGGAATTCCAGGAAATGCAGAAATGGTGAAAAAGAAACGTGATTGTTCTAGCACCTTTACCAATGGTTGACAATTGGTTTATGTTTGTGAATAAATGTGTAGCGCTAAAAATATTGTGAAAACCTGAAGAGGATACCAGGCAGGTAATTATACAATCTAAGACCATAAGTGAATGCACAGAAATGCACATCTGTGTATAAATGGAAAATAGGAAATCTAGAAAACAGTGATGTGTGACTAGTGCCAAGTACATGTAAATACGTGCAAAAAAACATAAGATCTGTGTATAAATGAAAAATAGACAATCTCAATAACACAATAATGGCACAGGGCCGCACAGTGGTGTAGTGGTTAGCCCTCTCACCTAGCAGTAAAAAGGGTTGCTGGTTCAAATCCCAACCACGACACTACCTGGCTGGAGTTTGCATGTTCTGCCTGTGTAGGTTTCCTTCAGGTACTCCGGTTTCCTCCCACGCTCCAAAGACATGCAGGTAGGTTAATTGGCTTCTGTCCAAAATTGGCCCTAGTATATGAATGGAGACCTTGGATCGTAGGCTCCTTGAGGGTAGGGACCAATGTGAGTGTGCAATGTAAAGGGATAGGGGTAGACACTCACTTGGTTGAACTGGATGGACTGGTGTCTTTATTCAAACTTACTAACTATGAAAACTATGAATAACGTGTACCTAGTGCCAAATACATGCATAGAAATATTACAAACACCCACAAAGAAAAAATATTAAATTTGTGGCTCAGGAAAATAATACACAGAGCAATACTATGTAGCCCACACAGAAATGTGGGCTAAATCCTGTCCATGTAGCTGAGACAGGTAGGTAGGAGCTCAATGCAACCTCAGACGGAATGGCAATGCTTCATTCAGATGTATGGCAATTAGAACATTCCAACAATTAGGGGGATTCGGTACTCTTACCCTGCATAGTGGATCCACACGCCAGCAGCAGTGAATCGTACAGAGGTGGATGCAAATATGGATTGCAGGGGTCAGACTCCAGTGGGGATTCATTCCAGCTCCTTCTCTGATGACCATTAGATGTAAAAATAAAGAATACAAGTAGTCACCAGCCACACTTCTCCAGGCAATAATGCAAACCACAGTTGTTTAGGATAAAAAAAGGAGAAAAAAGCCTCAACATGGCATAGATCAAAAATTATAAGATTTATTTGAATAAAAAGTACAGCATCAAGATAGATGGGTGTTATAAAAAGGTGATCACATGAACAGATAAAAAATGTGCCATAGGTAGAGTTTAAACAAGCGTGGTAACCCAAAGCGTTTCATCTGCACAGACTTCAACTGGGGCATAAGGTTGTTTACTACCACTGCACTATATATATAGTAAAACCATAATTCGTTAATTAGATAGACCATTATCAGGTTAGGTCAGTGTAGGATTGGCGGCATGCGTCCCACAACTCATGGGCGTCAGCCAATCAAAGGGTGAATGTGTGTGGAAAACACAAGCACGAGGACAGTAAGATCTGTCTGATTATCCTTACCATCTTTGAGGGGTTAAATATGAAGAGGATTTAGGGACTTTAAATGAAAGTATGGCCTGGTAAGGCCATCTATTTCCATCCCTAGGGACTTTATATGAAAACTTGGCCTGGTGAGGTCATGTATTTCCATCCCTGTATTAGTCAAAGAGGGAGAGCAACGAGGGCAGGACTTTAAATGAGGTGCGAAATTGCAATAGAGTAAATTGGTGAACATTTGGGAAAATTTATTGAGTTCATAAAAAATACATATAGCATATACATAGTTGGATCAGTTACAATTGATAGAGGATACTAACAATACATGATATTAACATAGATACATATACAGTAATATGAACACCATAAAATTCTGCAGTACACCAAATTGGAGTTTGTGTAAAACCATAAAACATGAAATAGAGCCTGCATGACGGGTAGCCTCAATATTCTGTAGAATTGATTGTATATAACAGCTGTAAGAACTTGAGTATAATTATAAAAAGACACGACTTTGGTAGCTCTACGCGTTTCGTGGCTAAACCGCCACTCATCAGGAGCAAGCGTGTGCGATAGCTAAAATAAAAAGGGTGTAATTATAATAAAATAATAGTTGCAGACATGGAACGAAGGTGGGGTAAAAAAAGTCCCCACACAGGGTACATGCTTACGCATTGGGTCTCGCTTGATGGTGGCTGACCGTCGGGCTCCACCAGCCATCCGGAGTCGCCAACCCTCCGCGGGAGCTGAGGTAGACGGGTCAGCGGGGGCAATCTACAGGGCGCTGTCCAAGGCAGGTAAGTACCCACGAGGCAAACCTGTTTGGGGAGTGAGAGTGACTAGGTGAGGAGGATCGCCAAGAAATAGGCAGAACGTAGAAGTGTAGGGAGTAGTGAAAGTGATGATAGAAAGGTGAAACCAGGACTGGGATAGCCCTGAGTGCAAATTTAAAAATAAGGGGAACCAAACAGCGAACCAACCACCAGTGGACTCAAGAAAAAGAAAAACGTGCTCCTGTGAAGAGTAGGAGGGAGAAGGACAGGGAGCGGTGAATTGGACAGCGCCCTGTAGATTGCCCCCGCTGACCCGTCTACCTCAGCTCCCGCAGAGGGTTGGCGACTCCGGATGGCTGGTGGAGCCGGACGGTCAGCCACCATCAAGCGAGCCCCAATGCGTAAGCATGTACCCTGTGTGGGGTCTTTTTTTACCCCACCTTCGTTCCATGTCTGCAACTATTATTTTATTATAATTACACCCTTTTTATTTTAGCTATCGCACACGCTTGCTCCTGATGAGTGGCGGTTTAGCCACGAAACGCGTAGAGCTACCAAAGTCGTGTCTTTTTATAATTATACTCAAGTTCTTACAGCTGTTATATACAATCAATTCTACAGAATATTGAGGCTACCCGTCATGCAGGCTCTATTTCATGTTTTATGGTTTTACACAAACTCCAATTTGGTGTACTGCGGAATTTTATGGTGTTCATATTACTGTATATGTATCTATGTTAATATCATGTATTGTTAGTATCCTCTATCAATTGTAACTGATCCAACTATGTATATGCTATATGTATTTTTTATGAACTCAATAAATTTTCCCAAATGTTCACCAATTTACTCTATTGCAATTTTGCACCTCATTTAAAGTCCTGCCCTCGTTGCTCTCCCTCTTTGACTAATACAGGGATGGAAATACATGACCTCACCAGGCCAAGTTTTCATATAAAGTCCCTAGGGATGGAAATAGATGGCCTTACCAGGCCATACTTTCATTTAAAGTCCCTAAATCCTCTTCATATTTAACATTGAATAGGGATGGATGTGCGTTATTTTGCTTTACCTTTGTAATCTTGCTAGATGGCCTGCAATATTTTGATCTTTATTTATCCCTTTTGAGCTTAATGGTTCTATAATTTTTACCCTATTACCTTTCTTACTTATAAGTATACCTTATTATCATTTTGCTACCTGTTAATCATTTGGGCTCATTGTTGGTGGTGGTGATTTGATTGGTCGGACAACGCTGCCATTGGGTCCTTCCTTGTCTGGGAGCTGTGACGCGTCTGGCGGCCCCTCCTTCCCCTCCTTTGATTGGGGGGTGGATGTGCCGCCACTACGCGTCAGCGTCACGCATTCCATGTCGGACGTGCGCGTCCCATGGACGCCAGCATATGCCTTCATGTGATCTCTTCACTTGCACGATACGCGGGAGGGGCGTTGGTGCTGGCTGGCCGGGCGTATCAGTGCCTGTGCGGCGGCGCCGTTCACCCCTCCCCCCTACGTGCGGCGTGACGTTGGTGGGCGGTCTCTGTGGGGGCGCCTATAAGGGACATGGCCCTGGCGGTGTTTACCTTCGAGATTCCCACACCATCGGATGTCACGTCTGTTTGAGAAGTGTTATGTCCTTCTGCTTCGCTACTGGCTCACTTCACGCACTGGGTACTTTTATTTCACCGCTCCCTGTCCTTCTCCCTCCTACTCTTCACAGGAGCACGTTTTTCTTTTTCTTTTTCTTGAGTCCACTGGTGGTTGGTTCGCTGTTTGGTTCCCCTTATTTTTAAATTTGCACTCAGGGCTATCCCAGTCCTGGTTTCACCTTTCTATCATCACTTTCACCACCCTCTATACTTCTACGTACTGCCTATTTCTTGGCGACCCTCCTCACCTAGTCACTCTCACTCCTCAAACAGGTTTGCCTCGTGGGTACTTACCTGCCTTGGACAGTGCCCTGTAGATTGCCCCCGCTGACCCGTCTACCTCAGCTCCCGCGGAGGGTTGGCGACTCCAGATGGCTGGTGGAGCCCGACGGTCAGCCACCATCAAGCGAGCCCCAATGCATAAGCATGTACCCTGTGTGGGGTCTTTTTTTACCCCACCTTCGTTCCATGTCTGCAACTATTATTTTATTATAATTACACCCTTTTTATTTTAGCTATCGCACACGCTTGCTCCTGATGAGTGGCGGTTTAGCCACGAAACGCGTAGAGCTACCAAAGTCGTGTCTTTTTATAATTATACTCAAGTTCTTACAGCTGTTATATACAATCAATTCTACAGAATATTGAGGCTACCCGTCATGCAGGCTCTATTTCATGTTTTATGGTTTTACACAAACTCCAATTTGGTGTACTGCAGAATTTTATGGTGTTCATATTACTGTATATGTATCTATGTTAATATCATGTATTGTTAGTATCCTCTATCAATTGTAACTGATCCAACTATGTATATGCTATATGTATTTTTTATGAACTCAATAAATTTTCCCAAATGTTCACCAATTTACTCTATTGCAATTTCGCACCTCATTTAAAGTCCTGCCCTCGTTGCTCTCCCTCTTTGACATCTTTGAGGGGTTATCTTCCTATTATTTGAACATAGCATCTTCTATAGCTACAGCTTCTATATCTTCTGCACTGCCAAATCTCTACTCTACCCTCTCTCAAGTGGCGTGGAGATCTACAACTGGGAAACCAACATGAACAGTTCTTGACACATTTTGAAGACTGTGGGCCTGGTCACTTTATTAACTTGTGCTTGGGCACTGACACATGAGTTGATAGCTCTGTAGTTTACAATAATTTGTTTATATCATGTACCATGAGGAGTTAGCTTGATTGGTATAAACAAAAACAGGCTGATACTCTGAAGCAAAGTCAGAGCATCAGAAGTAACTGACAATCAGCTGCTCTCCTTTAACCACTTAATAACCGGCCCATAGCCGAATGACGGCTACAGGGCGGTTGCTTAACTCTGGGAGGACGTACTATGAAGTCCTCCCAGAATTCCACTCTCGCGCACCCCCTGGGGTGCGCACTCAAGAACATCTGTGACCTGTGGACCCAGCGCATCACGGATCACGGTAAATGGCCTCTCATTGCGGCCGTTTACCACGCGATCGCTCGTCAAATAACAGAGCAACTACTTGACGTGACGCCGGTTCCTCCCTCCCCTCTCTGTACCGATCGGTACAGTGGAGGGAAGAGATCAGTGATAGCAGTGCTGTGGGCTGGTTCTGTAGTGCCCACAGCACTGCTCACCGACAATTAACGCTGCAATACCCTGCCAATACTCTGCAATTCCAAGCAATGCCCTGCCAATACTCTGCAATACCCAGCAATGCCCTGCCAATACTCTGCAATACCCTGCCAATACTCTGTAATACCCAGCAATACCCTGCCAATACTCTGCAATACCCAGCAATACCCTGCCAATACTCTGCAATACCCAGCAATGCCCTGACAATACTCTGCAATACCCTGCCAATACCCTGCAATACCCAGCAATGCCCTGCCAATACTCTGCAATACCATGCCAATACTCTGCAATACCATGCCAATACTCTGCAATACCCAGCGATGCCCTGCCAATACTCTGCAATACCCAGCAATGCCCTGCCAATACTCTGCAATACGCTGCCAATACTCTGCAATACCCAGCAATACGCTGCCAATACTCTGCAATACCCTGCCAATACTCTACAATACCCAGCAATGCCCTGCCAATACTCTGCAATACCCAGCAATACCCTGCCAATACTCTGCAATACCCAGCAATACCCTGCCAATACTCTACAATACCCTTCCAATACTCTACAATACCCAGCAATTCTCTGCAATACCCAGCAATGCCCTGCCAATACTCTGCAATATCCTGCCAATACTCAGCAATACCCAGCAATACTCTGCAATACCCTGCCAATTCTATGCCATAAACCGCCATACCCAGCAATACCCAGCCATACCCAGCAATACCCAGCCATACTCTGCAATACCCAGCCATACTTGGTGATACCCTGCAATACCCAGCCATACTCTGCAATACCCAGCCATACTCGGTCATACCCTGCAATACCCAGCCATACTTGGTGATACTCTGCAATATCCAGCCATACTCAGCCATACTCAGTGATACCCTGCAATACTCGGTGATACCCAGCCATGCTCGGCCATGCTCAGCCATATCCAGCCATGCTCGGCCATAATCAGCCATACTCGGTGATACCCTGCAATACCCAGCCATACTCAGTGATACCCTGCAATACTCTGTTATACCCTGCAATACTCGATGATACCCAGCCATGGTCGGATGTACTCAGCCTCTGTATGTGGCCAGGCTGTGGAAGTCTCACACATGTGGTATCACCGTACGCAGGAGGAGTAGGAGAATCTATTTTGGGGTGTCATTTGTGGTATGTACATGCTATGTGTTAGAAATATTGTATAAATGGACAACTTTGTGTTTAAAAAAATGCATTTTAACCACTTCCCGCCCGCCAGCGGCCATATGACGTCCTTGACTTTGTGCAGGGATATCTGAATGATGCCTGCAGCTACAGGCATCATTCAGATACCAGCTTTTTCAGCCGGCAATTCTCTACACCATAAGAATGATCATAGCAGCTGTTCCGCTGCTTGATCATTCTTACTGGAGGTGAGAGGGGACCCCCCCCGCCGCCCTCCGGTGCTTCTATTGACTCCCCGCTACGATGGAAGCAAGAATCATTTTTTTACTTTTTTTATTTCAGGCTTCCCAGTCTAGAGGTGAGATATGGGGTCTTATTGCCCCTATATCTCACTGTAAAGAGGACATGTCATGTCATATTCCTATTACAAGGAATGTTTACATTCCTTGTAATAGGAATAAAAGTGTATTTGTGGGGAAAAAAGTGTCAAACTAAAATAGATAAAGTAAAATGAACAATAAAAAAAACAAAAATTTAAAGCACCCCTGTCCCCGTGTGCTCGCATGCAGAAGCGAACACATTTGTAAGTCCCGCCCACATATGAAATCGGTGTGAGGTATTGCTGCGAACGTTAGAGCAAGAGCAATCATTTTGGCCCTAGACCTCCTCTGCAACTCAAAACATGTAACCAGTAAACAATTTTACAGTGTCGCCTATGGGGATTTTTAAGTAGCGAAGTTTGGCGCCATTCCACGAGCGTGTGCAATTTTGAAGGGTGACATGTTAGGTATCTATTTACTTGGCGTAACTTCATCTTTAACATTATGAAAAAAACATTGGGCTAACTTTACTGTTTTTTTTTAAAGCATAAAACTGTTTTTTTTTTTTAAAGTGTTCGAAAAATTGCTGCGCAAATACTGTGCGAGATAAAAAGTTGCAATGACCGCCATTGTATTCTCTAGGGTCTTTGCTAAAAAAAACATATGTAATATTTTGGGGTTCTATGTAATTTTCTAGCAAATAAATGATGATTTTTACATGTAGGAGAGAAATGTCAGAATTGACCTGGGTGCTCCAGAACGCTTGAAGGTGCTCCGTGCAAGTTGGGCCTCTGTATGTGGCCACGCTGTGTAAAAGTCTCACACATGTGGTATCGCCATACTTGGGAGTAATAGCAGAATGTGTTTTTGGGTGTAATTTGTGGTATGCATATGCTGTGTGTGAGAAATAATCTGATAATATGACAATTTTGTGAAGAAAAAAAAAGGAAAATAAAATCTTGATTTTGCAAAGAATTGTGGGAAAAAATTCCAACTTCAAAAAACTCACAATGCCTCTTACTAAATACCTTGGAATGTCTTCTTTCCAAAAAGGGGTCATTTAGAGGGTATTTATACTTTTCTGGCATGTTAGGGTCTCAAGAATTGAGATAGGCTGTCAGTACTTCAGGTGTGATCAATTTTCAGATATTGGCACAATAGATTGTGGACTCTATAACTTTCACACAGACCAAATAATATACACCGATTTGTACTTATTTTTACCAAAGATATGTAGTAAAATAAATTTTGACCAAAATTTATGAAGAAAAATTACTAATTTGCTAAATTTTATAACCGAAACAAAGGAAAATTCATTTTTTACAGAATTTTCTGTCTTTTTTCTTTTATAGCACAAAAAATAAAAAATAAAAATAGTGGTGATTAAATACACTCTATTTGTGTGGAAAAAATTTCATATAGGAACAGTGTTGCATGACTGAGTAGTTGTGATTCAAAATATGAGAGCACCGAAAGCTGAAAATTGGTCTGGTTATTAAGGAGGTTTAAGTGCCCAGTGTTCAAGTGGTTAATAAATAACTCTAACTCTA
The DNA here is from genome assembly GCF_037356315.1 of Lithobates pipiens. NCBI lineage: Eukaryota > Metazoa > Chordata > Amphibia > Anura > Ranidae > Lithobates > Lithobates pipiens. The sequence continues at coordinate 491,081,002 of NW_027507748.1, forward strand.
AGTACATTCCATGTATTCCAGTATTTTTTTAAACTGACAATTAGGGAAAAGAGTGTTAAAGTTGTTTGACATGAATTAACATTACAGCTTTCTGCTGTCAATGGTTGCTAAGCTGGTTGTACATGCCCCAGTTGCATCCTTTGCAACCACTGACATCACTTTGGATATTGATTTTCATGGTTATAAATCCCCGACCATGTAAGTGAATGGGCTGGGTAATAGCAATAGTTGCTAAGGGTGCCACGCCAGCTGCTTCCTTAGTCACCACTGATGTCATAAATTCCCATTTTCCCACATAGCTGAGAACCCCTGACCACAACAACAAAGAGCTAGAGATGGAGAGGGTGGCATCAATGAGTATACACTGCCTCTTTACACTGCATTTGATCAGCATCAGGAGCTATTGGCTCTTGCTGCTGTCAATCAGATCAGATCAATCAGCTGTCAATCAGATGCAGTGAAGAGGAATTAGGGGGCGGGTCTAAGTCCCGCTGTGTAAGTCTATGGAGGGCGGCTCCATAGACACACAGGTCAGGAGGGCACATAGCTGGCTATGGTAGTCCTAAAGAGAAGAGGAGGATCCAAGATCGGGGCCACTCTGTGCAATACCACTGCACAGAGCAGGTAAGAATAACATGTTTGTTATTTTAATTAAAAAAAAAATAATATATATATATATATATATATATATATATATATATATATATATATATATATATATATATATATATATATATATATATATATATATAACACTTTAATGCCCCATACACACCATAGGATTTTCTTATGGAAAATGTGTGATAGGAGCTTGTTGACGGAAATTCCAACCGTGGGTAGGATCCATCGAACATTTTCCATCTGAATTTCCGTCACACAAAATTTGAGAGCTGGTTCTCAAATTTTCTGACAACAAAATCCGTTGTTCGAAATTCCTATTGTGTGTACACAATTCAGATGCATGCTCAGAATCAAGCAGAAGAGTAACACTGGCTATTGAACTTAATTTTTCTCGTCTCCTCGTACGTGTTGTACGTCACAGCTTTCATGACGATCGGACATTGTGTGACCGTGTGTATGCAAGACAAGTTTCAGCCAACATCCGTGTGAAAAAATCCCACGGATTTTGTTGTCGGAATGTCCGATCGTGTGCACACGGCATAACTCTTCAATAAGACACATACATTGAATACAATATAGCTTTACTTCAGGTAAGTGAGGTACAAAGGATGTTTTTCCAGTCTTTTGTCATGTGAGTTGCAAATTAATTTCTGAGGTCTTGTCTCTGTGGTGAAATTTAAGCTAAACTGAGGCGCAGGAAGTGTGGGTAAGTTAGGGTAAAAAATAAAAATAACAAACAACCTCACTCCATCACTGGGGATCATTATCAAGGCCAGGTGCTGATGCCATTATGCAGAATTTTAAAATGTGTCCTAGGAAATGTCTCAGGGTGACTAAAAGGAGGTGGCATTATAGGAGAGAGCAGGGAATGACTCATAAGGTGAGACAAGACATCTTCTCAAGTGGACAGCTGTGGCACCATCCTTCTGACCTTATATCTCAGCCCTACATTATGAGCATTGAGATTGTACAACGTGCATAATATAGCAGAACTACAGGCAAAAATAAAATGATCAAATGAAAAGCCCATCAAGATATAAAATAATAAACATTTTTTTTTTTCCTGCTGCAATATTTAGCTTTAACCTAGCATTTTCCCTTACGGTATTTTATTCTGCTGTTAGATGTCCTCAATCTGCACTATGATGAGCACAACTCGCTGTCACTCTGCTTTCTGTTCCTATCAACATACTTCTTGTCAGCACATGAACTAATTTATATCCTTTGTACTGATTCTTCATCTCACACTCTGGATATAAAGGGACTGCGAGAGGCTGATATCTCATCAAATTCAGATACTAACACTACTTAAATTTAAAAAAAAAATACATTTAACAATCTATTAATGATTACAGAGCCGTGTTTATTTATATCTTCTATATCTGCCTAGACTTCAGCTTAATTTTTTTTTTTAGTTTGGACCAATTTGTGCTCATTTAAACACACATCTAAAAACTTTGCTTGTTATCCAGAAAACTGAACCAGTTACAGTTAGCTACAGTACATTGAAAAAACAGTAAGTATACCATTTTCCTCTCTCAGCCTCCTGTAGATTCATTTCAGACTTCATATTGAAAAATCAAGCCAGACACTGGTTCAAAAACACACAAGAAAATCATATTCCTTTTTCTCCTATATTTTCCCCTGCAGATTTTTTTGCAGTTCTTCCATTAAAGGATAAGTTCAACTTTGTACACTTTTTTTTCTAAATGCCAGCTCCCCTATGCATCATTATAGCATTTGTGTACTTTTTATGCAAAAATATCAAAGCTTTCCATTAAATCTACAGTCACGTACTTTTCTTGTCCTAATCCAGGTTTCCAGACGTTTCCATTAGTAATATCTTTCCTCCTGATCAGACTATAGGTCACGACACAGGAAGGAGTTGACCAGCTGACCTCATTAGCACCCACCCTGCATCTACCCACCCACTCGCAGGTTACAAAATAGGGGTTCGTTTTATGGCATTTTTATTAATTTTTTTTATTAGTAATTGCGGTGATCATCGATTTTTATCGTGACTGCGACATTATGGCAGACAGATTGGACACTTTTGGCATGATTTTGGGACCATTCACATTTATACAGTGATCAGTGCAATTAAAAATGCATTGATTACTGTGAAGGGGTTAAACACTGGGGGCGCTGCAGGGGTTAAGTGTGTCCTAGGGAGTGATTCTAACTGTGGGGGGAGGGGCTGTGTGTGACACAACACTGATCACCGCTTCCGATTACAGGGAGCTGTGATCAGTGACAGTGTCATTAGGCAGAATGGGGAGATGCTTGTTTACATCAGAATTTCCCCGTTCTTCCTCTCCGTGAGACGATCGCGGGTATCCCCACAGACATTGAGTCTGCAGGACCCACGATCATGCTCATAAAGCTCCTGGCAGGTGCACGATTGCCCGCAACCCGCCTCTTAAAGGTCAACATACAGGTACATGATTCCGCCTGCACGTGCCCTTCTGCCGCATTATATCTGTGTGAGGCGGATCAGGAAGCAGTTAAATGAAATGCAATGAATCAGTGATCACCCTTCTCACTAAAGACACAATATACAATCAGATTGCATAGTGTATGGCCATCTTTATACAAATACATAGGAAGGAGTGGACAGAAACACTCAGCTCTCAAGCCCTGTTCACAACTTTGCATAGTGGGAACTCACATTCCCACATGCTTTTTTTTTTTTTAAGTGAGAGGGGGAGGTGTCTTGGAGCATTTTCACTCATCACACACAGGGCAGCTCATCCACCTGAATAGGCTGCCCTACATGCACCAAAGAAACTGCAGAACTTTTTTTTTAGAGCGGAGCTTGGTGTGTTTTTACTGTGATTTTTGGTGCAGCATATTTCTGAAAATGCAAGGAAACACACAGATGTGAATGGAGCCTCATTGTTCTTGTGTTACTGCAGTAATTTCACTTTCAGGCCCCATTCACATCTAGCATAGTGGGAGCGCACATTTTGTGTCTTGTTTTTCCTGTGAAATGCAAAGGGCAGCCTGTTGATTTCAATTGGCTGCACTACATGTGGCTTATGGGGCGTTTTGTGGGTTGCATGTTTTTTTACTGTGCATTTGGAAGCATTTGCCCCTAATTTTTTCACATGGCAAAATGTGTGCTTGCTTGTGTGTTTGGGTGCCATTAACAATTATTTGCACTGAAAGTGCAGCTAGTAATTTTAGGTGTTTAAACATGGCTATACACTATGCAATCTGATTGTATATTGTGTATTTAGTGAAAAGGGTGATCAGTGATTGATTGCATTTCATTTAAAAAATGTGCACCTGGGAGTGGGTGGGTGGATAATGCAGGGTGTGTGATAATGAGGTCAGCTGTCAACTCCTTCCTGCTCCATGGCCTAAAGTCTATAAGGAAGAAAGACATTACTAACGGAAATGTCTGGAAACATGGATTAGGACAAGAAAAGTAAGTGTCTGTAGATTTAATGGAAAGCGTTGATATTTTTGCAAAAACAACCGCAACATACAGGGATATACAATGTAATACTGACATATAATCACACACGTAGGTTGGACTGATGGACTGGTGTCTTTTTTCAACCTCACCTACTATGTAACTATGTAACATGAATGCTGTATTGGTGCATGGGGGAGCTGTTTTTGGGGGGGAAAAAGGTTTAAAAATGTGAGCTTACCCTTTAAGAAATATTTAGACAGGAAGGGCATGGTCACCCATCTACTTTTTTGAACTAGTCAGAGTACTGAAATGCAGATGCTGCATTCAAGTATGTATTCTTAACTAAGAAAAAATTACAAATTTGGTAAGAAACTATTTCATAAAAAATAGATTGCAGGGCCATTAAATAGTGGATGGATGTGTATGGCTTGTTTTTTGGAGAATAAGAATATTGTTTAGTGTCACTTTAAGCCATTTGAGTCTAGTTCCCTTAGTACATTCTTGGAGAGCACCATGCCTCTGTGTAAATGATTCAGATATCACTAGTTTTCAGTGAAATCCCTGCACTGCATGGCTATGCTGCCATAAATGTTTCATCTACTCAGAAATTCATGTCATAATGGGCCAGTCAGCAGAGGGCATGGCCGAGCATAGAACATATTTTTCACAGCTCATTGAGCCAAGTTTCTGTAGTGACCATATTAAGATTTAGAAAAAGAAACAAATGGACCCTGTTAAAACACTGTGTTTGGCAAGCCTATTGTTTACTTTTTTTTTACCTTTTTTGGTATAAAGTGGGGAAGAGTTAGATCCTCTCACTCATGTTTTTATTGCTATTAGTGTCCTTATTGGGGCAATACATCCCCCACCCTTCCCTATTTGTACTGGTGACCAATGCCATCGTGTACGGGGCAGAAGAGGGGACTTCCCCTCATTCCAGGAAATTTTCTTTAAACTCCTGCTGTGTCACTGGGACAGGAAGAAAATTACAATTTCCACAACTGAACAGCAAAATATAAACTGGCAGGCACTTGGCAACTGAATGGAGCAACATTGGAACTAAGGAAAAGTGTATCTATGTTTCTGGGGAGAAAAAAAGTAGAATGGAAGGCAAAACATTTTTTATATTTGGATAGAGACATTTTTTATCACCTTTGTCCCATTTGGGAGATTTCTCTTCACTTCCTGTGCAATAGCCAAAATGGAAAGTGAAACCCCATACACATGATCAGAAATTCTGCCAGCAAAAGTTGGATGTGAGATTTTGGTCAGAAATTCCATCCATGTGTATTCTTCATCTGAATTTTGCTGGCAGAATTCCAGCCAGCAAAAGACTGAGAGCAGGTTCTCTATTTTTCGGGCGGAAAAAGTTCCTATCGGAAATTCCGATTGTCTGTACAAATTCTGATGTGCAAATTTCCTACGCATGCTCAGAAACAATTCGACGCATACTTGGAAGCATTAAACTTAATTTTCTCAGCTCATCGTAGTGTTGTACGTCAACGCAAGCCAAGCTTGAGCGGAATTCCATCGGAAAAAACGTCCAAGTTTTTTTCTGATGGAAAATCTGCTCGTGTGTACGGGGCATTAGAGGAAATACAGTACCTCTAAAGTAAGTGAATCCCTGATTGTCCCTAAGATCACCAGAACTAGTATTCTTGTTGGAAATCTCCACTCTATTCCTGATCTGGTATCTTATTTTCACTCTTGGTGATAATGGTAAACAGGACAAACAGAGAGGATGAATTTCCCTAACAGGGGCAAAGATAGCAATAGAAAAACTGACAGATGTATGGAATCCCTCTCCATCCAATCCAAAACTTTAAAAAATAGTTGTGCCTTTAGTTACACATCAAGGAGAAACTGCTTTAAGACATATCATTTAAAAAAATTATCTTCTGTATTCTCTGAGACATCATTGCGCATGAAACATAACATCAAACAGTGTGCATTCTGTCTGGTCAGTTGTTTCAAATATAGAGTAGATTATCATGATCCCTTATTAAAGGATTTTGATAAGCTTCATGACATCAAAATCAGAAGCTATCGCCCTCAAGCGAATGATTAATTCGCCCAATTAACAATCATAGCAGGCTTGAGTAGAATTCCTATAAAACTATAGAAATATTATATAAAAATTTAATAGCTTGATATGAGAATGATGATACGTGGTATAAGTAGACATATTATATAAAAGTCAGGGCTGTGCAGTTAGGGGAGGCTACACCTCACCTGCCATGAACATAAAAAAAATGATTGAGGGTAATAGCTTGGTGAAGGTAGCTGAAGTCCTACCCCCTCACTGGTCGAAATTTGGGGCTCCTACGGCCTATGGTTCCAGGGACTCCTTGCACAGCCTGTCAGAAGCTACATACAGAGTGACCAGTTTAAATACAAGCTGGTCCATCTACGTGCTGATAGACCAAGACAGTTACAGCATTACCATTGACAATAAAAAGGTCTCCTGGGTGTTATATTTAAACTTGCTTTTATCTGAGACTGTCATATATATATAAAAAAAAATGTGAAGTAGAGTTGAATGTAATAAAGGTCAACCTGTGTACATTAAATTACAGGTAAGGGAACCTCTATTATTATGTTCCCTGCTCATGATTGGATGTGTTTTCTCTTTTTTTGTACTTTGCATGACATGACTTTTCACTTTCATTAAATCAGGCCCAGTATTAATAATTGAGTGTAAGGCTACTTTAAAGAAATAAGTGCACCCACTAAAATCACTATAGTTCACCCACTACTGGTAACAAATACGATTTCATCTTTACAATAAAATGTAAATGGCAACAATTGTGTGAATGTATCAGAATTTGTATGTTCCGCAAGTTAGGTTGGAACTAATAAAATGTTACATTTGATTTAAGATAGTGACTCTATTGGTAAAAAAAATGAAAAGAAGCAGCCTGCAAAAGAAGATGGGTCATTGGGTGATTATTTAGATCTAACTACTACTTTACTCCGCTGAAGGATCTTTGGCATTTCTGCTGCTGCATTCCACCTATCAGTCGACATATCACCACAGTGCCCTATAATGAGGTATTACCTAATGGGTTAAACCAACCAAAGCCAGTGACCCAGCACACCCAAAAGTGTTAGGTACTAGCTGAGACCCTGGTGGTTCAGGAGAGTGATATCAAAGTTAGCCCAGTATTGCTTCTTATGGAGGCAAGCAATGTACTGCTTGCTAATTGCTCTAGGGCACTTTCATACTAAGGCGCTGGCCATGTTAGCGGTAAAATTTTAGGGGAGCTTAACTGTAATTTTAGCAGCGCTTTCTGCTACCCACTGAAAAGGGGTTAAAAGCACGGCCGAATCGATTTGCAGGCACTTCGGCAGCACTGACCATTGATTTCAATGGCAGGGGTGGTTTAGGAGCACTGAATACCAAAGATGCTGCTTGCGGGACTTTTTTTTCCCATCCTGCAAGCACACCGCCCCAGGATGGAAGCACTCAGGCTTTCATACTTACTGTCACTCTTGCTTTGTATTTTTAAGGAAGTTGAGAGATAAACGGACTACTGGATCACCAGTTGAAAATAAAATCAAAAAAGGAAAAATTAATGCAGCCACTACATCTCATATGATACTTTTGCTGGAAAGCTTGGCTTGTTAAACAGGGCCATATATATATATATATATATATATATATATATATATATATAGTTTTGTTTTTTTTGCTCTCAAATAAAAAAAAAAATACAAAACCAAAAAGTCAGTGCAATGCCTGCGACAAGATGGTTCCCTTTGCACTTGCTCAGGTGGCACACTAAGGGGTGGTTCACATGCGCAGTTGGGGAACAGTGAAACACAGTGATTGGGCTGCAGAAAAACTGCAGCCCAATCACTGTGTTTCACTGTTCCCCAATTGCGCATGTGAACCACCCCTTAGTGTGCCACCTGAGCAAGTGCAAAGGGAACCATCTTGTCGCAGGCATTGCACTGACTTTTTGGTTTTGTATTTTTTTTTTTATTTGAGAGCAAAAAAAACAAAACTATATATATATATATATATATATATATATATATATATATATATATGGCCCTGTTTAACAAGCCAAGCTTTCAAGCAAAAGTATCATATGAGATGTAGTGGCTGCATTAATTTTTCCTTTTTTGATTTTATTTTCAACTGGTGATCCAGTAGTCCGTTTATCTCTCAGCTTCCTTAAAAATACAAAGCAAGAGTGACAGTAAGGCTCGGTTCACACAGGAGGCGGCACGACGCGGCACGACTTGCCGCGCCGCGACCTGACAAGTTGCCCCCGTTCTGTACTACGGAACCGTTCTAAGAGGAGCGACTCGAGTCCCTCCGACTTAGAAAAAAGGTTTCTGTACTACTTTTGGGCGACCTCGGGCGACTTGCATTGACTTCTATACAGAAGTCATTTGCAAGTCGCCGCTGAGGTCGCGGCAGGTCGCGGCGCGGCAAGTCGTGTCGCCCCCTGTGTGAACCGAGCCTTAGAGGGTTGTGACAAGTCATTTACTACTGACAGGGGTGCTTAGAATGGTCAGGTTTTATTCATTTATGTAAACAAAAAAAAATTCAAAGGGGAAAAATAAACTATTCTGTAGCCACTAAAAATAAAAAGTATTAGCTAGAGTTTAGCTTTAATTTGTTAGTCAAGTTGACTAGTGTAGACTCCCTAAGCCCCTGTACACACGGTCGGAGATTTCCACAACCAAATCCGTTGGATTTTGCCCGACGGATTTTGTCCCAAACTGTTGCATACACACAGTCGGACAAAGTTGTCGGAAAATCCGATCGTTCAGAAATTGATGACATTATTTTAGTTACGACGGGACTATGTTCACGCTAGTAGCCAATAGCTTTGGTGTAGGAATTTGATCTGAGCATGCGTGGCACTTTGCCCGATCGGAATTCTCTACACATGATCGGACAAGGTCCGATCGGATCATGTTGTCGGAAAATTTTACCGACATGTTGGAAAACTTGGTCCGTTGGATACTCCGACGGAAACAGTCAGATGAAGACCACACACAGTCAGATTATCCGACAAAACGGTCCGATCGGACACATTCCGTCGGAATCTCTGACCGTGTGTTCAAGGGCTAAGAGATGAAATGTGATGCTGTCTGGATCACCAGGTGGAAATAAGCCTATAAAAGAAAACTGAGGCAGCCATTACATTTAAAGCTAAGCAAAACTTTACTTTAACCACTAGAGATCCGCGCTATAGCCGAATGACGGCTACAGCGCGGACCTGCTTTGCTGGGACGACGTCTATTGACGTCGTCCCGTGCACGAGCGGCCTACGCGCCCCCTGAGGGGCTCGCGCGGCACACTCTGTGATCAGCGAGTCTATGAGACTCGTCTGATCACGGATCAGAGCAAGAGGTCGATCCCGACCCCTTACCACGTGATCAGCTGTCAGCCAATTACAGCTGATCATGTGACACAACAGAGCCGGTAATCGGCTGACAGCACGAGGAGAAAAAAAAAACTGCCACCTATCAGTGCCCATCAGTCCCATCTATCAGTGGAACCTATCAGTGCCCCTTAGTGCCACCCATCCGTGCCACCCACCCGTGCCACTCATCAGTGCCATCTTTTCTGTGCCCATCTTTGCCCATTAGTGCTGCCTTATCTGTGCCCATCAGTACTGCCTTATCTGTGCCTATCGGTGTCACCTTATCTGTGGCTATTAGTGCCACCTTAACTGTGCCTGTCAGTGCCCACCAGTGCAGCCTATCAGTGCCCACCAGTGCAGCCTATCAGTGCCCACCAGTGCCGCCTCATCAGCGCATTTCAATGAAGGAGAAAAATGACCTGTTTGCAAAATTTTATAACAAACTATGAAACATGCTTTTTTATTTTTATTTTTTATTTTGCATCTTTTTTTGTTTGTTTAGCAAAAAATAAAACTACCAGCTGTAATTAAATACCACCAAAAGAAAGCTCTATTTGTGGGAAAAAAAATGATAAAATTTTCATTTGGGTACAGTGTTATATGGCCGCGCAATTGTCATTCAAAGTGCATCAGCGCTGAAAGCTGAAAATTGGTCTGGGCAGGAGGAGGGTTTAAGTGCCCAGTAAGCAAGTGGTTAAATAGTGCCTTAATTAACTTTCTTCTTAGTCTTGCTTCTAAACATCTCCTCCTAACTCATGCTGCAGTGCAATAGATCAGATTCAAAATGTCCTCTATGAGCCAAGCTGATATCCTGTTCTGAGGACCAGACATTTTTTCTCCACTCATTATCCTATTGGGCACTAGACCCTTCACCTTCCCTATGAGTTCTCCTGACTCTGGAGCCTACGAGAGAGTACCTGGCCACTGGAATCATCACCTTCACCAATATGAAGTGTCCACATAATGTAGGCAGTGATTTGGAAGAAGAAGGACCCCAGGATGTAAACAGAAAAGAGAGAAGGATCATCACGTGACTGTGGCTATAGGTAAATAAAATGTCCACTCAGATTATTTTTCTCATACCAGCGGTTATGGCACTTACCATGAATGAAGAGTGTCCCGTTTGGCTGATGCATTCAGTTAGAATCTGCTCCCAGATACCCTGCAGCTGTGATCTCCCAGTGCTGTATCTGTACCTGTGATAGGCATTCAAATGATGGCCTTGTGCCCCATTCATAGAAGCTATATTATCAGGGTGTAAGGGGCTGACATAGTCAGCTCTTGACAAGAGTCTGTCAAAGTTGCAGCTGCTCATATTAATTCCTACAGCACTGGAAAATCTCTGCTACAGAGGTATTTGGGAACTTCAGATTTTAATCAAACAAAGCAGCCAACAACACCTAGGACACTCTTCATTTATCGTACATACCATCCTTGGTGATGTGTTTTTATTTTTATTTTTTATTTTATTATTTCACTAAATTCAGCTTTAACTACATAAAGCATATGTGCAACAGTGGCAGGGAGGGTGGGCCTTAACCACTTCCGGACCACCGCACACCGATATACATATTTACTTTGACATGGGATATCGTTGTTATAGCAGCAACTAGCTGCCAGAAACCAGTATCCTTGTGTTCTGCCGGCAGTCCGCTACAAGATAAAAGTGGTCTCTGCAGCGGATTTGCCATCACTTTTATCAGCGGCGGGAGAGGGCCACCCCCTCTCCCACTGCGCTCTGGTGCCCTTCGTCACTTACCAGAGCCATCGGCAGCGGCGGAGGCGATCCGGTCCTCCCTGTGGCTGGGCATGGAGACGAGTGAGGGGAAGATGGCCCCCAAAATGTCACTTTCGCCCATAGCTCTTAAAGGGCCATTTTTTTAAATAATTTTTTTTAAATGACAATTTTTTTTTTATTATTATTCAATTTTAGTGTAAATATGAGATCTGAGGTCTTTTTGATCCCAGATCTCATATTTAAGAGGTCCTGTCATGCTTTTTTTCTATTACAAGGGATGTTTAAATACCTTGTAATAGGAATAAAAGTGACATATATTTTTTTTTTTTTTTTAAACAGTAAAAATAAAAAATAAAAGGTGCCCCGTCCTACCAAGCTTGCGTGCCGAAGTGAACGTATAAGTGAATAGCGCCCGCATATGAAAACGGTGTTCAAACCACACATGTGAGGTATATGTATATAAGCTCCTGCGCTATATATGAGGCAAAAAAGAAGAGATAACGTCTATATGGATGCTGCACATACCTTATGAGCTAAACACTCTCATACAAATAAATAGTGATAATTAGAGGATGGTGTTGTGCTCCCACACGTGAATGAATATATAAATATCCGAATAAAAAAAGAGGAATATATCCTTAATATTAAATCAATCAAAATTGTGAAACAGTGGTCTATTTGTGTTAAAAACCAATAAAGTGCTGATGTGCATAATATTTCTCTACGAATAAAAATTACATAAATAAATAAATTAATAAATTAATAAAGCAGGAAAAGAAAAAAGCAATAAATAAATAAACCAAAAAAGCAAATAGTGATGTCACTCAAAGTGAAATAAATAATAAAATGTCATAACATGTGAGGTATCGCCGCGATCGGTAGATTGAGAGCAATAATTATAGCCCTAGACCTCCTCTGCAACTCAAAACCTGCAATCTGTAGAATTGTTTAAATGTATGGAGATTTTTAAGGGTAAAAGTTTGTCGCCATTCCACGAGCGGGTGCAATTATGAAGCATGACATGTTGAGTATCAATTTACTCTGCGTAAAATTATCTTTCTCAATATAACAAAAAATGGGCTTTACTGTTGTCTATTTTTTAATTCAAAAAAGTGTATTTTTTCCCAAAAAGTGCACTTGTAAGACCGCTGCGCAAATATGGTGTGACAGAAAGTATTGCAACGACCGCCATTTTATTCTCTAGTTTGTTAGAAAAAAAATTGGATAATATTTGGGGGTTCTAACTAATTTTCTAGCAAAAAATTTTTTTTAACTAAAGAACACATCTAAAAAAGAGGCTTGGTCCTTAAAGTAAACCCTTACAACCAACTTTGACCTACAGGTAAGCCTAGATTAAGGCTTACCTTTAGGTCCAAGAAATATCTCCTAAACCTATACGGTTTAGGAGATATTTACCCGGAGACAGCCACCGCTGTCTACGGCGCATGCGCCGTAGACAGCGGCGCGCAGGTGCACTGGGCAGGTCGCAGATCACGGCGATATGCCGCGAGTGTCGGCACCCGTGCGCATGCGCTGAAGTGACGTAATCGCGGCTCCGGCGAATCACAGCGCCAGAGCAGCGAGACCCAGAAGTCGCTCCGGGATACATGGCAGCGGCAAAGAGGAAGATGGAGGACCACTTCGGGGGCTTCGTTCTCAGGTAAGTTATTCATAATGAGCTAGTATACTATGCATACTAGCTCATTATGCCTTTGCCTTACAGGGTGTGTTTTTTTTTTGTTTTTTTTACCTTTACTTCCTCTTTAAGTGGTTAATTGGGATAAGCTGCACATATGTGTAGCGCCGGTTCCTGAAGAGCACGCGCTATGTTTTTGAAAGTTAAGGTTACACCTGAACTGCAGTTTGGTTTGTACAATTGTTCTAAATTTGGACCTCAGCATCAGTCTGACTGGACTATGGGATGCTCAGCCTGGCCACAAGGGGCACTATCCCTTCTGGTGGGCAAGGAACTACAGTCTGTTTGGGTGCTTAAAGTTTACTCTCTCTTGGAGCCCGCCCAGTGGGAGTGTCACTCTTGCTGTGCTTTCTGAGAGAGGGTACTTAAGATGCAGATGCCATGTGGTTTGGGGTTGCGGTCCAGAAGTACGTTCTGACTCCATGGTCCTGGTCCTCCTGACCAGCCCCCAGGAAGGCTATTGACTGGGGTGGGGATCCACCCAACTTGTTGTTTCTGGGCTGTCTAGCCCAAGGCAAGGAAACCAAAGAAGGATTCCAAGGTGGTCCAGTGCCGTCTCCGGTAGTTGGAGAGGCCCAGTAACTTTGTAGCTATCCAGGGGAGGACTCTTCAGAAGAAGGCCACATACGGGTTGGCTTCTTAGCAAGAGCCTGGAGGGGCTGAAGTACCTAAGTGAATCCAGTCTCCGTGGCAGAGACGTATTCCTGTATGTTCTACAACAACGTCTGTGGCAGAGACTTGTTCCTGAGTAAAGCACCTTGTTGGCTGCTAGGCCTTGTGAGAGAGGGACTATCAAACCTGAGTGAACATCCAGTTGTTAATGGCTATTCTCTGGAGTTTGTCAAAGTAAGAAAGTCCTTCATCATTGACTTTGACGCTAAGAGTACCTGAACTTCCTTCCTAACCCTCTGATCCTTTTTTAAGAGACTGTTCGTTGTCTATGTTTTTTCAAATAAAAATCCCTTTATGCAGATCTGTCATCAGTCTCTAAAGTTACTGGGCCATCTACCATGGTAAACCCCTAGACACAAATCGAGGAGAAGAAGGTAACGGTAAGCCCAATCAAACCAGCAGCTCCTTCGGGGGTTAGTGCTACATATGCATCAATAGGGACTGAGGTTTCTGTGATGTGAGCATGTTCACTGCACACTCCCTGCACAGTGACTGAACCTTCTCTTTCAGTTTAGGATCCAGAGCTGGCAGGACAGACTCCTAATCATGTGACCACTGTAATAGCCAAACACAGTAATCATGTGATCGCAAAGCCCGTCTTGCTTCCTATTCCCTTTGATTTTAGTCCAGGCCCCTTCAACAGCCTCTGCATTTTCAATAGCCTGGCAAATGCACTGATGTCCTAAAAGGCTCTGCTCAGCCTTCGGAAATTGGCAGAGATCTGCAGCACATCTGCATGTGTGTTGAGATGCACTCACACATGCAGGAAAAACGGTCCTAGACTTCCTTCACTGCACAATCCTTCCGCACTTGCACTTGTACATGTGCAGAAGTGCTGAAGGTCTCTGCCAGGTCACCAAGACTGACAGAGCCCTTTATCACATCTGCACACAGATATGTAATGTCATTCTCACCTAAGGGAAGAACTGCTTCTCTGTAGCACAACAGAATAAATTAAAAAAATATCTATTTGTCCCAAAGGCAAGGGGCTGGAGCTAAGTACACCCACATTGTCTTTCGGGATGATGGATTGAACAGATTTTTGGACCAGCTGGATTTTAATCCATGTGCAGCCACTGCAGTAGTACAGAAGTTGATCTACCAGTCAACCACCTTGTTGGATAAAAGATGCTCGATCAGCAGCTACAACCAATGTCTGCAGCACTGATCTGTGTATTCTGACACCAAGGGAATCTCCACTGGGGGATGGAGCCAGGTACACCCAAGATGTCTGTCGGGGTGATGGATCACACCAAATGTCTCAATGGGGTGTGTCCATTGTAGTTTAACAGAAGTTGATCTAACGATCAACTACTGTTCAGCCGCTCCGGTTGGATAAAAGCTGCTCCCTCAGCTGCTGTGGCCAGGTTCTTCAGCGCTAATATATGTATTCTCAAAGCAGGGAAATCTCTATTGGGTGCTCGAGCCAGGTGCACCCATGTTGTCTTTTGGGGTGATGGATCAAACCAAATTTCACAGCGGCTGAATTTCAATCCATGTGTGGCCATTGCAGTTGAACAGAAATTGATCTCCCGATGGACTTCTGTTTAACCACCTTGTTGGATAAATGCTGGGAGCTGGAGCCAGGTAAGCCCACATTGTCTTTTGAGGTACTGGATCAAACCACATTTCACAGAAGCTGAGTTTCAATCCATGTGTGGCCGTTGCAGTTGTAGAGATATTCATCTACTAAGTGACTTCTGCTCAACCACCCTGTTGGGTAAATGCTGGGAGCAGGAGCCAGGTACACTCATGTTGTCTTTTGGGGCAATGGATTGAACCATATTTCACAATGGTTTATTTTAAATCCATGTGTGGCCATTTGAACAGAAATTGATCTCCCAATTGACTTCTGCTCAACCAGCCTGTTGGATAAATGCTGGGAGTGGGAGCCAGGTATACCCACGTTGTCTTTTGAGGTAATGAATTGAACCAAATTTCACAGTGGCCACATTTCAGTCCATGTGGGGCCATTGCAATGGAATAGAAACTGATCTACCGACTTCTGTTCAACCCCCCTGTCAGATTAAAGCTGTTTAATCAGTGGCTGTGGCCCTCATCTGTCTATTCTGACAGTGGGGGAGTCTCCCTGCTGTCAGAATACAATAGCACAGCGGGTAAGATGTGGAAATCTGTGTGGATAGGGAAAATGGCTCAGTTTTGTTTTTGTTTTCTTTGGGTTTTTTTAAGTGGTTCTAAAGCCTTAAGGTGTTACTGAACCCAGGACCCTGCATTCACTATATCTGGCCTCCTACAGTACACATAACATGGAAATGAAATCATTTTAGTAACTATAAACTGCTAAATACCTTTTCTCATCAGCAGTATGTAGCAGTCTTGTGACTTCTATCAGTTCCTGGTTTAAGCTTGTAGGAGGAGTTTTCATACTGCACAGAGCTGTCCTATCAGGATCCAGTACCCTTGAACCTCTGTCTGGACAAGGATGATTGGCCCCATGCACTCTCCCAAGAAAAAAAACTCTCTAGCAATACACACCAAACTGAGCATATGCAGCCTGGCTCCAGTAATTCTGTGTTATCCGGACCTGTTTTGGAGTCAGTGGAAGAAGAGGAGTATCTGTGCATACAAGATCAATCAGCCTTTTTACACAATGCAGAGGATTAAACCCAGTGAGTATAACAAGCATGC
Source organism: Lithobates pipiens (assembly GCF_037356315.1). Taxonomy (NCBI): domain Eukaryota; kingdom Metazoa; phylum Chordata; class Amphibia; order Anura; family Ranidae; genus Lithobates; species Lithobates pipiens. The sequence goes on from NW_027507748.1 coordinate 491,097,183, forward strand.
TTTACTGCATATACAGACTGATTTTACTGTTGTGGGTTTAGTTATGGGTTGTAAAGGTTAGTTTTTTTCTAAATAATAATAACAAACATATTATACTTAACTGCTCTGTGCAAAAGTTTTGAACAGATCAGCCCTGATCCTCCTTTTCTGGGGTATTGTATGTCGGTGCTCCTAGATCGTCCCCTTCATCAGGTGCCCCCATGAAAAGCCATTTTCCATTGGGGCATTCGCATGGGCTCGCTCCCGATTTCCGCGGTTGTGTCTATTGACACAGATAGCAGGACTCGGCCCCATCCCTGCTCTTGGGTCAATGGATTTGATTAACAGCAGCGGGAGCCAATGTCTCCCGCTGCTATAAATCTGTCTAACGAGGAGAGAGTCAGCGGCTGGACCTGCTGGGCTTGTGCACATCACTGGATAAAAGAAGGGTTTTCACATTAATGTATAGAATTTAGGAGAAAACCTTGAGACTTTACAATCTCTTTTTATGTATTCTATGTATGAAAGGGATTGTAACCTCTCACTTTAAAAAAATAAAAATAAATAACAAACATGTCATACTTACCTGCCCTATTGCAGTGTTTTTGCACAGAGCAGCCCAGATCCTCCTCTTCTCAGATCCCTTTTCACTGCTCCTGGCCCATCCCTCCTGACGAGTGCCCCCATAGACCAGCAGCTTGCTATTCTCTCCCCTGATTGGCTAACTGACTTTGATTGACAGCCACAACCATGGAACCAATGGTGCCACGGTTGTGCCCCAGCCAATCAGGAGGAGAGTGAATCATGGACATTGCTGGATAGAGAGGGGTTTAGGGTAAGTATTAGGGGGGTGCTGGGGGGCCTGCTATACACATATAAAATACATGAAGATAAAAAAACCTTTTGCCTTTACCACTCCTTTAAAGGGGTTGTAAAGGTAAAAAAAAATCACCTTAAAGCTGTAGTAAACCCGCACATTTTTTTATTTTATTTTTTAAACCTGCAAAGCAAAAGGCATAATAAGCTAGTATGCACCGCATACTAGCTCATTATGAAATACTTACCTTAGAACGAGGCCCCGACATCTGGCCCGATCCACGCCGAGGGAGCTGACATGCTCCCTCTGCGTTTCTTCCGGGTATCGCGGCTCTGGCGCTGTGAGTGGCCGGAGCCGCGGTATCGTCACTCCCGCGCATGCGCGCGGGAGATTTTATTCCGGCCGCCGGCCACTGCCGGATTTTCAGGCCGAGAATCCCCTTGTGCGCATGTGCCGCTGCAGTCAGCGGCGCATACCGAGGGGGATATCTCCTAAACCGTACAGGTTTAGGAGATATTTTTTTTACCTACAGGTAAGCCTTATTATAGGCTTTCCTGTAGGTAAAAGTTAAAAATTTGGGTATACAACCACTTTAATGCATTCTATGCATTAAGATGAAAAAACATCAGACAATGCCGCCGCCCCCCCCCCCCCCCCCGTTTTACTTACCTGACCCCTTGAAAGTCCCGCGCTCGCCCCTGACATCCTCTTCGCCACTCAGCCTGGCCGTTGATTGGTTACAGTGGATGGATTGAAAGCAGCACAGCCATTGGCTCACACTGCTGTCAATCACATCCAATGACGTGTCGCACAGGGGGCGGGGCCGAGTGATACAGTGAGCGGCTATGGCCGCTGGCTGTATCACAGGAGCATGCCTGCAAGTACTATGGAACGTGTTCCATAGGAAACCATGTTAAATGAACTGTAGTGCAAATCTGCAAAACACAAAAAGCACTAAGAATGCATAGGTGTGAATCCAGCCTTAATGGATGCAGCAGCGGGACTCAGGAGCGAGCCCACACGAGTGCCGCTTTACCTGGGGGCATTCGATGAAGAAGAGCCTGGAGCACAGGCGAGGGACAAAAACATTGCACACATAGAGTAGGTAAGTATAGGCATGTTTGTTATTTTTATATAAAAGGATTAAAAAAAAACAAAGCTTTACAACCACTTTAATTTAAAAAAAAAAAAAAAAAAAGTAAAAAAAAAAAGAACCATGTGTGGATCATTTTAGGCCCCTCAGAACTGAACTGTGAACTTCTCTGCAGTATAATAATCCAAGCTTCAGCCCTTGCAAGCCTCCCAATTGCCCCTTGTTCTAAAGAACCTGAAGCAAAGCCCTTTTTGCCCTTTTATTACAAAGGTGACATAAATGACAACCAATTTGTTGGAGTGATGACTGCTTTGTACTGTGAAGGTCTTATATATATGAAAGCTGCAAAAAAAAAAAAAAAAAAGCAATGATACAACAGTATCCAAGGGAAGGGAATCGATTAGGGAATTCTTTTGCAGTTATCTCAGTTTAGGATGCTGCAGTCATTTATTAGAGCCGATCGGAATGGGTAAATAATGGATTTTCAATCAAGTTTGCGATCGCAAGCCTAGCTGGTTATTTATTTATGGAATGGACACCTCCAGCCAGTGGCTGTAATAAAGCCGGACTCTGAGGAACAGAAGATCCGCCACGTCTACCAAGGCTGAGCGCTCCGTAAAATCTTAATTAATTTACTTTGATAAGGTCACTTGCTAGGATTGCTAGGATGTCTCATT